>NC_090922.1:1269680367-1271096609 GCF_040938575.1 Ambystoma mexicanum
AATCCGTTTGTGCAAGGTGTAACAATCCAAACGATGCAGGATAAAGACGGACCAAACGACAACTTATTGCTATTAAATTTCCACTGGAATCCAGCAAAGATCTCCACAAAAAAATTCCTTTCCTCTATATTGAGACTAGTAGATGATTTCATATTCGATTAAAAAATCTCCATAATCATAATCTGCAGAGATTTTAATTATTCTTGGGTAAACGATGATGGATATATAAATGATCTTTCCGGAGAAAGTGCTCACAATAGAGGAAATTGCTGGCTTAATGCCATGAACTCAAGAAATTGCGAGATGCTCAATGGTCAAACTGTTGGGGACATTCCAGCTGGCCATACATGGCATCGTGATAACTCCCATAAAACCTTAGACTATATTTGGGCAACACGTAACTTTATAGAGAAGATCATAAACCTAAAGATAATGAAGACGCGAAATAGCGATCACGATGCAGTTGTACTCTTTTGGAATACCTCTTCTGTTACAAATAGGACACATGAACCTTATAACACAACGTTGGAAATAAACCAAGGCCTAAATAGACTCAGAATGATGCCAGCAGAAATAACAAATCTAACTGAGAAATTTAGTGCCTACAATATAAAGAACGGAAGTACTTCAGACTATGATGCTTTATTAGTTCATTACAAGTCAGCTAAGAGTGGTTTCAAATCTGATCATCAGAGCAATAATCACCCGTTTAACAAAAAAATAATGGTAGAAAAAAAAAGCTTTGAAAGAGGATCTAGAGAGGTTAAAATTAGAACTCCCAAATGAACTGTTTCAAAAACTCGGGAAAAAACGAAAACAGAAATATAGAAATTGAGTGGTAAATTTCAGGCAAGCATGAATCCAAGATCAAGCAGAAACAATGTTAAAATTGATCTGTAACAGGAAGAGCCGGGAAACATGGGCAATCATAAATGCAGGCTCCCAATCACAAAAAGCCAACATGAAAAATGGGGTATTTGAGTCGGCCTGGATAAAACACTTCTCTTTTGCAGTATTTCAATGTACAAAGGGGCTAGATAAATTGAAGGACAGAGAAATGGACATTGCATGGTCACTTACCCACACCAGAGAAGAGATCGAAGAGGTGATTGCTAAACTTAAAAACTCAGATGCAGCCGGTCCTGACTGGATCTCAAATTTAATGTTAAAGAAATATAAATCCTGTTTGGAGATCTTTATCGAGGTTCTGTTTAAAAAAATTGGCCATACTAAGATGATACAGAGTTCTTGGCAATCGGCGGTAGTTGTGCCAATCTTCAAGAAGGGAGATCGGGCAGATCCAGCCACCTACCGACCGATTGCCTTACTAGACGTGATCGGCAAAATATTTGCAATGTTTCTCCAAAAGCGACTTGGCAAATGGGCTGAGGAGACCGACATCTTAGACCCAAGACATACAGGATTTACCAAGGGTGTCGGAGTGCAACTGAATTTAGCTCTACTAAACTTTTTAAAACTGGAAGCTCTCAAAAATAAGAGAAACCTATTTCAGACCTTCAACGATATGCACCAAGCTTTCGATAGGGTAAACAGAGAAATCTTGTGGGGCAAATTGCACAAGTGGACCTGCCCAGAGGACCTTCTTCAGATGATAAAACGGTATCTATCAGGTAATATTATCCCCATATATTTGGTCGCCGTAAATAATATCGCCGGGAAAAGGTCGCAGCGATAGGGGACAGGGTAAAAAAAAAAGAAATTGAAAAAAAAAGAAAAAAAAGTTTGGGGGTTGCGGGGGTCTCCCCCGCATGTTCCATGCAATAATGTCGCCACAAAAAACGGACATTTTTCGGCTATATTTTTGCATGGCGAGATTTTTATGGCGACATTATTACATGGAACCGATAAAACAACTGCATACAAACACCTCAATAAAAATCAGGTTAATTGGAAAATTAACTGCCAATATTCCAATGAAAAGGGGCGCAAAACAAGGCTGTCCCTTGGCAGCTCTTATCTTCAAACTATATATAGCAGATTTACCTGAGGCTCTCATGAATGGCAAGTCCTTTCCACCAAAAATAAATGGCAACCAGATTAGTTGGGTCGAATATGCGGACAATCTAGTTCTAGTAGACACCACCCAAATTGGACTACAACGACTGCTAATTGAACTAGAAATCTATCTATGGAAAAATGATATGGAAATCAATGCCAATAAATCCAAAATAGTATCATTCGAATTTAATCAAATTCCAAAGGGCACAAAGTTTAGCTGGTTCGCCACGGAACAAGAACTAGTCAAAACACAGAACATTTGATATTTGGGAATTATTTTTAACACCTCAACACAAGAACAACAGTGGTGGGACGGTTTAAAATTAAAAAATGAGTAGTTTGAAACTTCAAGGGACAATAGTTACATAGAGAATATGGTAAATACTCATTGATTCCAACTTTAATGTTCTATCGTCAAAAGGTGGTAGCGACTATCACATTCAGGAGTGAGGCTGGCTTTAATCTTGTGGGATGGTTTAACCCACTAGGCTCTGCCTTGCGACATCCTTGTGTGCCGGTGGCACGAGAATCAGCAAAATGGCAGCAAAAGTCCTATGCATGCTAAACCTATGAAAATTGCGCTTTGAAACCGGAAAAGATGGCCACCAATCTACTTTGCCTGTGTCAGTAGTGGAAGGAGACCACACTGCTGAAACCTGTCACTGGGCTGCCTACCAAGGAAAATGGAAACTGCATGAAAGGCAGTGTTTTAAGGCAAGGAAACCCAAAAATTGCTCTGAAATCCTTTTTTCTTGGTTGCTGAAAATACAAAATAATGGTTCAAAATATCAGAAAAACATCCAACATCCTTGCTGGGTTTTACTCATCACTTCATTAAAGGAATCAATACGAGCAAACAATGTCTGGAAAAGCAGAATACCCACATGAAAAAGTGTGCTTGCCTGTGAAAATCTGTAAAAATATGGGAACAGTACCACCGGCCACCTGTATGACAGCTGTCAGTAATTGCATTAAAAGCTTAAACTTGAGCAGTTAAAATCAAATGGTTGGAATTAAGTGACCTGCTATCAAAAGTAATATAGGTTGCAACTATTTAATCTTTATGTTTTAGAGAATGGAATTAGAGTTCTGTTTGCATGTTCTAAAATTGTACGTTTATTTTCATTAAAGAAAAATGTAACAAAGTGAGTTTTAAAGTAACCTGATGCAAGCCCAAAAACTACAAAGCAAATTTCCCAGCTTGCCCCAACAAAAGGCACCTCTCCTTCTTCCCACCAAAAGCCAGGAAATCACATTCAGGTGTTGATGAAGATGGGAGGAGATTTGGGCTGCTGCTCCTGGGAGAGACAAAGCTCTTCCTTGGCTGAAAGGATATGCAGATTGCAAGTGTCAACAGTAGCCCCTTCCAGAGGAAGAAGGCGGGGTTTGCTCTTGAGCCACCAGAAACTTTGGGGGCGGGAACAGACATTTTGTTGATTCTTAAAGCACAGAGTGTATATCTTTCAAAAGGACTGACAAAGGACTGTGCGGATTTGTACAAATTGTAAAATTACAGTATTGCTAATGTGAATTTTTGGAGCACATTTTAAAAGGACTCAGAACTCTGTGTGATGTTCTGAGAAGGTGTAGTGAAAAATTGGGTTTTGTATTAATTGTATTGATGTCAGAAGCCTTGAACTTCATATGATATGCCCAGATATCATGCGCACATATATATAACATTGTGGACAAATCAGACAATTGTGTCTTGGGCAAAAGTGTGAAAAGTTGCCAAATCCACGCCCAAGCTCTCACAGCAACGGGGCTTGGAAGAATACTTGTTCCACAAAATATGTGATATAGATATGCTATTGCTATCAAGTTTGTAAAATTGTAAATATGTATTATATGAAAAGTAGATTTCATGTGCAAAAACAAAGGGGAGGTTTTTCTTGCATCATAAACCACATCGTCAGGATGACACTCTGTTTTCTTCTCAAATCAAGGGAGAGGAAAGATCCTAACCAACCGAATACCTAGGGGGTGTGCCTAGGATAATTCAGCATACCCACCCCTTATGAAACACATAAATAGAGACAGCTTAGGACCGAGACACACAGACATTCACCCACCAACCGATCGCTGACGGAGCACTTTGCAAGAGAAATCCAGATTCCAGATTCCAGACTCCAGAAACTTTGAAAGCAGAAAGGCCCATTTCCAAAGCAGAACCATTATCAGCTTGGCCTTTAAAAATCCAGAAACCAGATTTTACCCCAGACTTCTAAGGGGAACCAAACAACAGCCTGGCTGTGCTTTAGCTGCTTTCCTGCTAAGAATTATTGCCAGAATTCAAAAATCCAACCCAGTAGAACCGTGTTGTGACCAGATAGCTGTGAACCAGAACCAGAGCCCGTGAGATCCAGTCCAGTCCAACCGTGAGGTATCCTGAGTGCCTTGCTGATTGCAGACCAGAGCGTATTGAATCCAGTCTGGTGTGCCGAGCAGAATTCCTGTCCAGAAAGCTTGACTGACCTGAATCCCTGACGGTTCTGTCCAAACATTGGTAGTGAGTATTCTTAGTATAGGACTGTCACTAGCATATGTATTGTCCATAAGTCACGCCTATCCAAACCCATCCACTCTTATATCCAGACTTCATTGTTAGAAATTCTTGTTGTCTTGCCTGAACTCTTTCTCTTATCCTATAGTCCTTTTGTAATAGTAGTGTTAAAATCATCTTTGCACTGATATACATTTTCTGAAGAAAGGCGAGCATCTCGGCAGGCGAAACCAACCAGAGATATCCTGGGCTGGTGGCGGTGCTGTCGTGTAGTTTGTATCTTCATACTCTACCCCTACTGTAAAGAAACACTGTTTGTAATTTTAAAATCGCATTCTTGTTTTGCAATTTTGGGTCTTTCTGAAAAAAACAACCTCCACAAAAACATTCATAACATCTTCACTGTTTATGCTACAAACGAAATTTAAGTGTCTACTTGAAGCTAACACCCTAAGCTTTCCAATGAACCCAAAGCATTTCAACTCCGTATAGTTTTTCTGCAACATGCTTACCACGCACAGAAAAGTTTGCTGCAAATTTTTCGTTTGGCTCAAATCTAGAACGTGTGAAATAACATTTCATTGCAGCCGACCTCAAAATTAAGTTTTCAACTTGCTAGTTACTCTATAATCATTGCTAGTGTTTGTCTGAAACCATATAAAGTGACTCCCACTAGGATTTGTAGCAATTTCAGTGAATTAAGTCAATTTCCAGTGTTTTTACCATTCATGCAAAGCCAACTTTAAACTATTTTTGGCAAGTTTGCCAATCAATTCTGTTTTTCTCCGGTGTTTGCTGGGGGGAAATTGGGATTGATACAAGTTTGTTGAATTCTGTATTCCTGAAACCTGTTTTCTCTCCTTCCATCTCTTTGTATTGCATATTGGGGGGATTGAGTAATCACATTGCATTTTGATTGAACCCACACAAAAGTATTATCTCTGTGCTGCATTATGTTTCCTATCATTACTCCTTGAGATTAAAGAGATTGTTAGTGTGACATCACCCCATTGGTGATCACTGTTTAACCATTAAAATAGTATGATATATATTGTGAAATACCTAAAATAAATATTTTTAACTTTGCAAACTAGTCTGATTCCTGGTTCAGTGTGACCGGGGGCGATTCAAAGAGAGGGGAGTGATATAAGTGGTACATCGTTCAGCAATAAAAGAACTTATAGACATAAATAAATAATTAAAGGTTTTAATTGTGCATCCCATCCTAGGCATTGATTTAGGTGAAGTGCGGGGTTGGAATCACTTACAAGGTTGGGGGCTCGTGTCCGGTATTTCTGAATTAGACATGCAACTTGTGACAGCTTAATACAGCGTGCTAACTGACTGGGTACATAAACCCTGTTGGGCTACCACACTGTGTTACACTGTAAAAAGCACCCCTCAATAGAAACGCTCTAAGAAATTGGTCTGTTTTGCAAAACTAAAATAAACTCCTGTAAGTCAGAAAGGAAATTAATATTTCCGGAATGGCAACCTTGGTAGAATGGCAACCTTGGTAGAAATCAATATGGCAAAAGAACACCTACTGCACAAACTATTTGTCAGGGGTGAATGGACAGAGCAGGATCGGAATGTTTGGTTGTAGGCAATCAAAGAACAGGCCACTGCAACAGGATTAAATATATGGCAAGATCAGGGTCCATTACATATGGCACTGAGTGAACTGTATATGGCCCCTAAGGTAAAGGAAGAGCAAATTAAGATTGCCAAAATAGCGGCAAATATGTACCTCCACATTGGAGCAATACAGGACAAATATGCTGAGATCCTAGATCTGGCAAATAAGCAACTACAATCATTACAAAAACCCCAAACTGATCTGGACTCTACAGAGCAAAGGCTACAAAGGAGACAGGAATCAGCAAATGAAACCAGGCAGTACCTGATAGAAAATAAAAGAGGATATGGATATCCTGCAGCAGGAAAATGTAGAGCAGGATACCAAAGTACTGGCCCTGCAGAAGGAGTGCCAAGAAAGTTTGGACTCTCTACTGCAGAGCCAGAAAAAGCTGGACCAGCAAATACATTTTAACAGAGCATGCACAGAGCAAGTAGTCACCCTGCTAAACCGCCTAGACCAAGAAGAAGAGAATAATAAATGAATCCTGAAAGACCTGGACACCCAGACAGAATTTGATCAAGAGCGCCAGAAAGCTGATGCGCTCCAAAGACAGAGAGACAACCTGGCTACACAGAGGCATACTCTTGTTCAGGAAAGGGACACCTTAGGCCAGGAGGTCAGTTATTTAAAAGAGAAGATAGAAGAAAATCACCTGGCCCTTCAAAGACTGGGTGACCTCCAAAAAGACCATGAAAAACTGTGAGAGCACACCAGGAGGGTGGAGGATGCTCTAGCAAGGAAGGACCATGCCAGTAAGGACAGGACTCAGGAGGTAACCCTCCCGCAGCAAAAACTGGCCCAGTACTCTAAAATGACACAGGAAGGACAGAGAGACAATGAGGCTCTCTGTGAGAGAAATGACAGGCTCCACAAACAGGTAGCAATGCAAGAACAATTGATAGAGACTAGCAAGGCCTTAATAGAGGAACAGAAAGGTCAGGTTCTTGCATGGCAACAGGGAGCAGGGGCTGAGAGAGAGGAGGTTCACTGGGAAAGAGAAACACCTGAGCATATCCCCAGGAACCTTAGTACCAGAGGCCTTCATCTATTCCAATCCATGGACTCTGCCACCCCCACGTCCACTGGCGCACATGAGACAAGGGCCACGGGGATGGCAGACTTCAATCCAATGAGGAATATGGGGCTCATAGATCAGCACCTCCCAGAAATGGATAGGCGGCCATCTG
The DNA here is from genome assembly GCF_040938575.1 of Ambystoma mexicanum. Taxonomy (NCBI): domain Eukaryota; kingdom Metazoa; phylum Chordata; class Amphibia; order Caudata; family Ambystomatidae; genus Ambystoma; species Ambystoma mexicanum. The sequence goes on from NC_090922.1 coordinate 1,269,687,719, forward strand.
GGTATGAGTTCCCAAGTGCAGTAAAATATAGTAGGGAACTCCATGAGAGTAGGCCCACTAAGGGTATCTTGAAAACCTCTGCCCAGCTAGGACAGTGGGGGGGTACTCCTCAAATCCTGGGAGCAAGGAGGAATCAGAAGACTCCTCTGAGCGCCCCAGGACACAAGAAACTAGGCCCCCATATTCTGCCAGCCATTCCTAGGCTCGCAGAATCCGGGAGAACCTAGAAGACCAGACAGGCACCTGTGGTAGCAGTTCCTCTGAGTCAGAGGAGGAGTGGACCAGGGCTACCCGAACAAAAAAAGGCAACAAGGTCAAAAGAGCCTTGCTCAAGGATCCCCTAAAACAGATAAAGGCCATTAGGAGTTCATCACGCCCAATCATAAGAATGTGAAATACGCAGTTTGGGAGCACCTTGAGCTCTTTAAACATATGATGGAGACTTTCCATTTGAAGGACAGCCAAAGCTGTATTCAATATGTGAAATGAACCTTCTGTCGCGAGTACTCAAGCTTTTTTGCGGAGCTGGAGGATCAAAATCATTCTAGATGGTCCACCTATAGGGCGGCCATCTTGAAACATTTTTCTGTGCAGAGGAATCCTCAGGAGGCTCGCAAGGCGGCCTATACCTTGCCATGTGGGGAAGATCAGGCCCCATAAGAATTTGTTCAAGAATTAAAGCGTGCCTTTGCACAGACCACCAGAAGGGTGCTCACTGACAGCAAATATAATTACTTTCTTCCATGCTCTCCCCAAGTACATCATGACCCAGCTAGTGAAAGACTTTCACGAGAAAAGATCACTAGACTGGGTCATTGAACAAGCTACACACATTTATGAGGTGCAAAAGCCAGTGGAAAACAAAAATAATCCAAAAAGCCCCAAAACAACCAACACCCCTTCTGCTGCCAAAGTGGCAGAGGTGAAGGTTGCCCCCACTTTAGATTTGAAGATGGGAGACCTAAAAACCTGCCTGCACAGAATCAAAGCAACCCCAAGCCCAGAAGGCCCTTGGGCCAATCACAAACAGGGAGCCAGGGAGGCAACCCCACCAATGGGACCCCTAACTCCCCTGACTACATCAGCCCACAGGGAACTTCCTTCCTCGCTTCCCCCAGGAGGGCAGTAATACCCCAAATACTGGACAGAATTTCTTCCCAAGGTACCCACAAAATTTCAACCCCCAAAACAATCCATCCTTCTTTCCCCAATTGCCTGAGCCCAGACAACCTAATCCGGGAGAGGGGAGGCCAAGGGTGGAGGGGTACCCAAACTTCCCTAACGCAGGGTATTTTATGAGAAGGGATAGCTACCCTTCTTGGGATCAGCCCAGGTGAGACATGAGGACCCCGTACCAGCCAGAGCGGGTGTCACAACTAGAGAGCCAGGTCCAAAACATGGCACAGGATCTGTGTCCGATGCCTAGGGCTCCACAGAACCCTCAGATGAGCATGGCAGCGCAGAATGGCTCAAATCCAGGACCTGGTGATCCAGAGCAATGACGGGGAAAACCCCGACAACCCACCAGTTCCCAGGGAGGAGGCACAAGGGAAAGGGGGGTGTAAAGCTTTGGAGGAAGCCTCATTCCCCGCTTGTAAAAAGCCCCTGGAAACCCAGGAACCGCAACCAAAATCTCCTGACCCAAAAAGTCTGCCACCCAAGGAGCAGAGGGGGGTAGGAGAAATAAAGAGTCCAAAAAGACCCATTTTGAGAAGGAGGTACAAGTCTTCCAGTTTGAAGGAGAGGGATCCTCAGAGGATCCTGGGAAAAGGATCTTCTCCTTCAGAGATGGGGTAACACCTCCCAAAGAAAAATGGGTCCCAAAGGATTCAAATCCAGACTGGGTAGATGTGGGGACTGAGTTAGCACTGCCCATCATCAATCCCCAGAATCATCAGCATGAAAATGCTCTGGTTCAAACCCAAGCTGGTGACTGCCTCCAAAAGGGGGGGGGGCAGCCCAGAACCAGGAGAACCAAAATCTTCCCCCATATCGAGCTGTCACCTTTTTCTTTCAGATTCCCAAGACTCCAAACAGAACCCTGCCCAAATCACCTCTCTATCATTGTCCAAAACATTATCTTTGCCCCCTTGAGGAGAAGGAGGGAAGATTCTATGCCCCGGTCCAAATACAGGGGCAGTGTACAATTTTGGCACTGGTGGACACTGGATCCCAAGCTACCCTTCTTCCTAAAAAGGGCCTTTGACCAACTGAATTCAGGAAGGGGGGAGAAATACCAAATTCCTCTCACCCCTCTTCCTGGACAACTTCAGAACTTCAACGGGAAGGAAATTCCCATCGAGTGGACAGTGGATTTGGACATTATAATTGGGCGACACAAGGTGAAGCACCAGATCATAGTTATGACTCCAGAGAGCACCCCTTGTTTACTAGGGAATGACAACCTGCAGAGGTTGTCACCCCTCATAGATTGTGTAAACAAGGTCCTCTTGAAAACAGAGTGTCAACCATGTTAGTTTAAACAGCACATGCCACATGGTTAAACAAAAATCTGACCAAGTAGAATTTCACTTCCAGAATAATCAAATCCGAGACGTGAAAGTAATTGCAGCAGGACAACAAACTATTTCTGAAAATCAACCTTGCTTCCAGTCTAAGGTGGCATTCAACACTATAAGGAAACACTCTGAAATTCTTTACAAATTCAACATCGGAAAATCTCACTCCTATAGTCCAGAAAGATGAGCAATCAGCTCAAAGCCTGGCTGATATTCAGAAAATTGGAGAGCAGTTGTTCATCCCTATTCAGTTAAATGAAGGGAAGGACTCTGTTCTCGCCCAAGTGTGTGTGAACAACGGTAAGAGCTTCATCAGCGAGGCCATGTTCCACAAACTCCCAAAAGATCCAGCCATTCCCACATTTAAACTGGTAGACAAATGAGAAATGGACCTGGAAACACCCAATTCCAAACATCTCCATGGCAACAACAGCATAGTCCATAATTGTCGGGTCGTGCGAGATGTCCCTGCTGCATTTTACTTAGGCAGCGACATTCTCAATTGCTTTGCCATTAGTTTGGACCTAATCAACTTCAAAGCTTGGTCCCGATTAGCTGGCAAACCCATGGGCTTTGATGACCCAGAGAAAGCATTTAGGTCAGCTCAACTGCTGCCTTATGCAGTTGAAATTCCGATTGGAGAGGAAGTCACCATCCCACACCCGACAATTCTCACTGGAAGTGAAAGTTAAAAGAGGACAGAAACTGAAAAACCCTGACGTCTATATTCATCTTAATGCTCATTTCCAGCAGCAGGGGTTGGGGGTAAACCCAACACCACTAGTCAATATAGAACATGACACCATTCCAATAGAGGTCGATAACAGCGACTTAAAGAGTATCACTCTAGCCGCAGGCACCATTATTGGAATGGCGGTTGAGGACCGACATCTTTCCATAGGTTTAGGTAATGAACTGTTGGGACCAATCCCCAAGGACTGTTTTGACAGTGATAGTGACAATGACACAACACCAGACAGGATCTTCACACGGCATGGAGGGAATTTCCTGGTGTACAGTTCCTGCCCTTATGGTAAGGAAGATGTGACCTGTGACTTCAGGAGGGATGAGGTGATTTTGCAGGTCTATGAGGGCTGCCTTCCCCACCTGAAGCAACCAGTCCAAATCAGCACTTTGACCAGGGACTTCTCCGCCCAGCTGGAGGAGGCAGCTGAGATAGCAAAACCAGAAGTCTTTCCAGGCTTCAGGCAGATGGTTGAATAGAGAGTCAACCTAGCTGATGCCTGTGAGACTCTGGAGCAAAGGCAACAATTGAAACAAGTTTTCTTAGATTTTCAAGATCTCTTTGCAGTGGATTCATATGACTGTGGTCGCACCGACATCCACACTACAACAATTCCCACGCACCCTGGCATGACTCCAGTGTTTGTGAAGCAATATCGCTTGCCTCTCACATCAATGGAGTCCCTTACTGAAATAATTAAGAACCTTGAGTCCCGTGGGATAATCCGTCCAGTCCATAGCACGTTCAATAATCCGGTGCCAGGGATTTTGTAACAAACAGCCAGTGGAGACTCTGTGCCGACCTAAGGGAGTTCAACAAACAGGTCCATACTTACCGATGGCCTCTTCCCTACATTGACCAAGGGCTGGCCCAGATCCAGGGGTCAAAGATATTCACTGCCATTGACCTGACCAATGGGTATTGGACTGTACCTGTCAGTAGGGAGGACCAATAAAAGCTGGCTTTCACGTTCAGGGGGGCAGCAGTACACATGGACCCGGACTCCCTTCGGATACATCAACTCCGGCAATGAATTCAACATCTTTCTACACAAGGCCATGCCCACCCTGGGTGAAAGGGGTAACCTGGCCTATGCAGAGGATGTTTTAGTCAAAAGCTCAACTGTGGAGGAACACATAGCGCAGATCCGTTATGTTCTGACAGAGTTGAGGGCTCCCAGAGCAAAACTCTCCTTTCAAAAGGCACAGTGGTGCAGAACCCGTGTAAATTTCTTGGGGCATGAGATTACTCCTCAGGGTCTCTGTCCCCAGGAAAAGAAAGTGGAAGCACTCCAGAAATTATATGACCCCACAACTCTGCGGGAACTAAGGAGCCTCCTTGGACTAACTTATTACAGCAGAAAGTTCACTGAGGACAATGCAGAGATCACAAGGCCCCTGATCCATCTCTTGAAGGGGGGGGTCAAGTGGGAGTGGGTCAAGAACAAGCCAAGCCAAGGCAGTAAGACAACTCAAAAGAAGCCTCTCACAAGTGCCTTACCTAGCTTACCCTGTCAAAAACAAGGAGTTCTTCTTGGAGACAGGGTTCTCAAATACATGCTTGACTGCAGTATTATACCAAAAGCATGACAAGGTCAATAAAGTAATCTGCTATGTGAGTAAAACTTTATCCTCTGTGGAGGAAAAACTCAACGATTGTGAGAAGGCACTCCTGGCAATGGTGTGGGCATTGAAGAATTACTGCCCGTTTATCCGGGGAGAACACATCATCGTGGAGACTCCACACCAGCCTCTGCAATATCTTCAATGTGACAGAATCCAGGCCGGAAATGTGAGTAATTCCCGAATTACTTCCTGGATTCTTTCAATGCAAGGCTTTCCTGTGGAGGTCAGCTATGGCCAAAACAAGAAGAGTCCCCTCGCGCAAGGTCTGGCTGACTTGCATGATTGTGCCAGATAAAACTGTCTCGAGGACGAAAGTCTTAAAATCAAGGACAACATGAAGGCATACCTTAATTCCCCACATAAAGTATTTGAAGAAGACAAGTGTGAGGGAATACCCACTGTCTATGTGGATGGATGCTCCTACCATGTTGACAACAACGGGGAAAAAGAACTTGTGGGAGCCTTAGGGAATGCATTGGTGAATGATGCCCCAGAACCTTCAGCTGGGTACAAGATTGGTCCCCGAAGTAGTCAAATGGCAGAGTTGATGGCTGTGCATCAAGCCATCCTCACTGCTGTCCAACACCAACTCCACGAACTGGTCATAATCACAGATTCGGTTTATGTACGGAATGGGTTTGTGGAGCACCTGGTTAACTGGAAAACCAGAGGCATGCTATATGCTAATAACAAACCATTGAAACATGGGAAATTAATACAAAATATTGATGATCTGGTCACCTCTAATAATTAAGGGTTTCAATTGTGCATCGCACGCTAGGCATTGATTTAGGTGATGTGCCGGGTTGGAATCACTTACAATCTGGTCAATGAAATATGGCCATTGTTAGAAAGTCAGTTTTGGAAACATGTATTGGGACCTCCTCCAAGTGCCTCTAAATGTGCCATCTGATATGAACTTGGCTTACAGTCTCTTGAATCATCAGTTATTTGGAAGAATATGTCTCTGCTAAGAAATCTGACAATGCCAAATTCAGCCCCACAGTTTAAGATTATAAAAAAAATCCTTGAAAAACCATATGATGGCCTACTGAAAGTTTGGTCTGAGAAAGTAATGGAACAGATATTGCAAATAGGTGCCTCCCTAAGGCTACTCCACGAGAATCTTTGCGCCGTTAAAAAAAAAAAAAAAACTATGATTGGACCAATACCATCTCACAAAATGATAAAATGAAACTAATGCTGTGTGCAGGTTGTGAAAGTTGCAGAGTGGATCAATTAGCCAAATACCTGACTAAATTTCCATCAAGATACCATTGCGCTAAATTTATGAGGCTACGTTTAAACCTATTGTACACAAAGGAGACATTATTTGCAAAAAAATACTTACCGATCCCTGACAACCGATATCGATTTTGCAATCAATAAACTGAAACCCTAAAACATGCAATCACAACATGTTCTTCTATCTATATGGAGAGAACAATGTTTTTGGGTAAATTTGCTCCTTTGAACGAAGACTTGAATTAATGGTTTTGAACGAAGACTTGTGTGAATGGTGGACGGTAATACTATCCGGAAATAGATTTATGCTGACATGTACAGTGATAGACTTTCTTGATAAGATATCATTCAGATCAGATGGAATTCTCATTGTAGGACAACCGGATTGAAAATATATGTTTGCAAAGTATTGGTTGAGTTCTAAGAAGGTCTGTGTCCTATGTCTTCCTTTTCCTTCTTTCTTCCTTTGCTTCCTTCTTCTGTCATGAATATCTATTTATTGAAGCTGAAGATAGACTGATGGTACCAAGATAACATTGAAAGAATAGATTAAGACTAAGATAAAGTGTGGAATTTTGATTTTGTGACTTGTAAAAAGTTTTCTTTTGTAAAACTACATACAAAAAAATAAAAAATAAAAAAATAAAATATTGCATTCCCACCTACCGGCCGGGTCCATTGTGACCCGGGGTATTTGTAAAAGGGTGTGTGAGACAGGTTGGGTGCCATCTCAATCTGAATTCTAGGAAATAAAGAAAAAGTATTCTATTTGAGCGCTACATCCTAGGCTAAGGGAAAGAGTCCTAGTCCGGTGTGTGATGCCCGATTAAAATCCTTTACATCTTGTGTATATTCGCTTTACAAATAAACATAACCATACCATATCAGAAAATAATGTATATGGTTATTCTAGGTTTTGATAATGTGCTCTGCTCAGCAAAGCAAATGTAACATTCGATCCAGAGCTCACCACCCACATAGATGCTTACCATTAACCTACACATGCCTTGAAAAAGACTCAGGAGGGTCGAAACACGTGTCGCCTGAACTGTGTAATAACAATACCAACTGTCAAGAGTCTACTGAAATTCTTTCAGAAACGGGTGGCCCTATCCTTTAGATATATTTACTGACCCAGCGCCTGTGTGAATTAGGTTCTTACCCAGTTCTGGATATATAATAACACATCATTATCATTTGGCCTTAGATGTCTGCTTGCATTCACAGTAATTTGGTAATATGTGCCTATACACGCTGATATTAATGATAAATATGGTGGTGCATTCTTGTAAGAAATGTATATCACGTTACAGTGATATCGTAACTATATTTTTCGTAGTGTACTTAGGAACAATGCTATGTGATGCCACTTCCTGTTTTGTCCAGGGGTAAAAAGTTGTGTTCTGTCACTTCCTTTGATGCCATCAGAGGTTAAGCGTCGTGTGATGGCACTTCCTTTACCCATGGTGTTAAACGGTAATTATATCGTGCCTCCTATATATTAATATTGGCCTACGCCTAGTCGCTCTAAACGGAAAACCGCGTTGCAAAGTTCCGATTTTGGGTTGACTTTGCCGCCATTTTAAGATTCATCTGCCATTTTGATTTCTATTTGTGTGTTCTCTGTTCTAAAATGGTGGACTATGTTTTCAACTTGCAACCGAGTCTCCCGGCTTTTGAGTTCTGTGAATGTTTAGACTGTCCAAGAGCCGACTGTTTAGACTAGGCAATAAGACCTTGCACTGCACATGAATTGATGTTTAAGTGTTGTCTGCGCTCAAAAGACTCATCCTTGAATACACATTGGGGACAATGTAGAACAAACCTCGAGCGTGGACGCAGGCCGAACATGATTGTAAAGGGATAGTGAATGATGCTTGCTGCATACACCGCCATTGTGTTTCAATGGAAATGCAAACTTATGTATTCCTTTCTATAATATTGTATGATTCGTATGTGAACTAGGCACGAACTCTAGACCACAAATTATTAACGTGAAGAGGAGCTGGACAATATTACTCCAAATTGTATAAAAGTATTAACATTTAGATGTCCAGCACTCTCTCACCTCTCTCTGTCGGGCTGGTACACATTGCGGGTTGTTGAGAGCCAGATAGCTATCTGTGTTTCTTTGTAAACTGTGCAGTGATAAAAGATCTTTGAATCTTTCTAGTCCGTGATTGGTGTATTTCCTTTGTGGTACTCAGCCTCGATATTTTCTTGTTCTTACAGATGGCGCTCAAAAAGGGACCCTCAAGATTGATGCCACCTCGTTAAAGAGTTAACGCGGCTATCGGACTGGGATCGGACGGTGAGAAAGGGGGCCCCATTTTGGATGAGACGCGACACCTCAACATTACTGCATGACCCGATCCCTGGATGGTGAGCTTGCGGTCCTAGACGGCATCTTGACGAGGGTCCATATATTGAGGCAGGCAGTTTTGCCGAAATCACCAACCACGAGGGTCCTTTGTTGTCCTAAGTAATCCAATCGGACCTCCCTTCGTTCTTTGATCAGGTGATTCGTACCCCGATTCCTAAGTATCCTGCTATTTGGTTGTAGTATTGTACTCGCGAGCACAATCGTTGCCAGGTAACACCAGTAATCTGACATGCCTGGGAAATTGTCTGCCTGTTTCAGGGCGTCATTCAGCAGAGACAGACAATGTTTGGAATTTGGCTATCCGGCACCACAGGAGGGGTCACCGGCATGTACTATGTACTTTATGTACGGATTTGGTAATATAGTATTGAATGATATTTGGCACAGACAAACTAGACATGCTTCCGAACTTCAGTGGCCAATAAATAGTAGCTTTGAGATTTCCTGTATAGAGTATTTAGAATCCATATTGTTAAAGAAACAAGCTAGACCTGCAGCATTTGATGTAATACAAAATTGGAAAAAAGAAGCAATGCAGCAGTTTAAAAGTAAAGAGAACCATGCACGTCGACATATGTCGAATGCCGAAAATACATTATTTTATGATCAACAGAAACAGTCAGAATCTGATAGAAACATGGATAGGGCTTTTCAACTTGGCATACAGAAAATATATCCGTCCAAAGATTTCCATGCATCAGATGAACTAATGGATAAACTCTTAAACAAACGTAGTACTGGTGCCACTGCACCACCTCCTTATGTACTTATTCCTGTTGCTTTACCTCTTCCTGCTGTTGTCCCTCCTTCCATAGTAATTCCTGCTCCTCCTACTATTCCTCCTATTGCTCCTCCGCCGCCAGCTATTGCTCCGTCTCCTGTTGTTGTTTCTCCACCTGCACCTCCACCTTTACTGACTGTTGCGGTTCCAGTAGATTTGTCATTGCCACCAGTAGTAGTGTCCTCACTGCCTGTTGTACAGGATCTATCTACACTTTCTTTTCCAAGCTGTTCTGCTCCACTTGTAGTGCATAGAGAAGTGAGTGGTGAATCAAAAATTGTAACTCGTAATACAGTTTCTAAAGAGAGAAAGAGAGATTTGAATGCATGGGCTAGACAATGTATGGAGAAAGGCGAACAATCTGATGTCTTAGCTACACTCTCTAATCTGGAAAGTCTTCCGGAGCAAAATGTCCTTATCGAAGGGATGGGAATACACCTAACTGTGATGTGGAGCAGACTTAATTATGTAGATATCCCACAAGGGTTGAGGGATTTGAATGTTTTAACTTATTCAAGAGATACTGCAGAGAAAGTATATGAGCACGTCGAGAGGGTTTTTGAGTTCAGAAGGGAGTTAAAAAGGTTACAGAATGATTAAATAGATGTTGATAGTTTGGATACTTTCTATGTACAGAAACGGTTCCTTCCTCTGTGTAAATCAATGAGTGAAGAAACACAAATTTGTACAAGAGATGCACTTAGATGGATTTCGGACATGTCGATATCTCCCATAGAAGTATATGACACGTATAGTCAGTATACTCCAGAAATGCAGAGGAAAGTGATACAGGTAATGGTAGATTCCTACAGGATGAATGTATAAAGAGAAAGATTTGTTGTCCTGCAGAATTATTCATCTGATACTACTTCCACCGCTCTAGCGCTCAATTTAGCTCTGTTGCTTAGTAAGCGCTCGAAGTTGCCTGTTTCTCAGTTGCCTATGAGAGAGGTTCCTCCGACATTCCTTCCTAAAGTTGAGATTCCGGTTAATGCTGCAATGGGTGCAGCAGCCATTGATATTGAAGAACATTATGTGTCACAGTTTGTTCGAGTCCCATTCTCAAGACAGGAGGTGAATACTATTAGACAGTCCATTCCAGATATTAGGAAAAATCCGACAGGGTTTTATAAGGAAATCGAATCTGTCTTACAATCGTTGGTTTTCACTTTGGGTGATATAGGGGGTCATTATGAGTTGGGCGGTAAGGGATACCGGTCGACGGTAAGGAGACCGGTGCCGGTAATCCCTTACCGCCCAATTCCGAGGTCCCTTAGTGGGAACCGCAAAGGACGTGTGGTCAGACCACACGTTCTTTACGGGTTGCACTAAGGGACCAGGGTGCTAATTACGGGCCTGCTATAAGGAGAGAGTGGCAAGAAGGCTGCCTTTATGGAAGAGGTTATTTCAGAGGAGAGGAGCAAAACATGCAGATGAGTACTAAAGAACACCGATGTGAATCTTATTTCCCTGAAGAGTTGCTAAAATTTTGATGTTGCAAAATAATGAACGTTGTGAAGCAGATACAAGTTGATCTTAACCAAAGAAGCACTTACCCTTTGTGGAACGCTGTTCGGGCAGAGGAGTATACCTGAGTGGCAAACCTATGAAGTATTAGGCTTTGCGTGGGAGTATATCATGGATGATTGAGGTAGTAGGCCTGGCATGGAAGTCAACCAGCTAAAAGTTGATGTTGTTCTATAAAGTGGTGCTAACAAAGGCAGTTGTTGGTACTTATGCTGCCTAGGAAAGAACTGTATAAGATTGTTGTAGTGGAGTTCTATTTCTTCAGAAATATTCAGTTGAGGCTAAACATCCTAACAAAGACAATTATTGTCGCTATTGATGAACTAAGAAACTATTCTTCATGTGAAAAGGAAAATTCAGAATCATACTCTTTCTCAAGGAAGAGAAAGAACCTCCTATTTTTTCTTTGTTTAATTACTGGAGTTTTGGAACATTCTGTTGTCAAGTTGGAGTCACAGAAATGTATGTTGGAACTTTATTACAACCCAGGATTTCCTTGTTTCTTTTTGAAACTGTGGAGCAGAATCCTGCTCGGATCTGGAGAAAGGGAATTCACCCAGATTAAAAGGAGAGACTGTTGTCATCTTGTGAATTCAATTGTTATATTGTTGTTGCCTTTGAACTGCCATGCATTACCTTATTGAATAATTGTATGTATACGTGTGTTAGACAGATATCCTTTATTAGAGTGTTTCCTTTAATTTATTTTAGGCAGGGAAATCCTCATCTGGGTAGGGATAGTGATGCGTTTATCCAACCTTTGTATTTAATAAAATGGCATCTTTTGAAAAACCTTTGCAAAATGTCCGCCTCCCATTTCTGACCCCTCACAGACAGCAGTAGTAAAGGCTGAGGAGAATGGAGAGCTTGAGGTAGTGGAAATTACAAGATTGCCAGCACATTTTTCAGCACAAGAGGCAGAATTGGTCACCATGATTATTGCACATGTATGAGGTGGTAATTGTGTCTTTCAATTCCGCCTATATGACAACAACAGTACACTCAGGTTTGTCAAAGTGGAAAAGGAGGGGCTTTCAGTGCACAGACGGCATGCCAGTATAGCATGCATCAATGTTAGAGAGGTTGCTAGACGCGCTTGAATATCCCTCTGCAATCACCGAAGGGAAATGGCAGCGTACACTCAAGGTGCAGACATGATTTCCTGTGGCAACTAAGCCGCAGACACAGAAGCAAAAAGGGTAGCATACTTCCCCAAGATATTGGACATTGCCCCAAATAAATACACACATAACATGGTGATGAAAGAATGCTTTAATACACTGCCAGTAATGCAAATTGCAGAGTTGCAGGGACGTATGCCACAAGAGGAGCAGGATTTGTCGAAGAAAAGGGGGTGCTCATTATCCCCTGCAGAATTGATTTGGCAACAGGATAGCCCAGGAAAACCTGTCATGCCTATTGAGTTGCTCACAGTAGCACTAGACAGTTACATTATCTGGCACACACCACGAGGGAGTATCTTGCAGCCACCCTTTCAGGTGATTGGTTTGTCCCAAATTTAAATGAGCCTGCAGCCAATTTTTATTTATAATTGTGTGGTTTGCCAAAAGTTCACTGCCGGTCACATATTAAAAAATCCTACTGGACCATTTTGGCAATTGCCTAACAATTATGTGAATTTGCTCCGTTATTGTAGTCGTTGAAATGATACTTTTTATTCCCTTTATCCCGCTGGATAGAAACAGGAGCATTTGCACATCCAGATGCCATGTTGGTTGCAAAATTCCTCATAAAAGAGGTGTTTCCTAGATGCAGAGTATGCAAAGTGGTGGGTTGTGAAAATAAATAGACCCATTTTGTAAATGAAGCGTTTGAACAGATTACATCCCTATTTGGAATAAGGCATAAATTCTCATCTGCTTATCATCCCTAAGCGAATGGTATTTGCGAGTACCTAGACAGCTTCTTGAAGCAACGCATTGCAAAAATAAAAGAAACCTTACATAAAAATTGGCTGCAATGCCTTCCCTTGGTTCTTTTTGCTCTACACAATCAGCCAGGCTCTGACCACCACCTGACACCACATGAGCTGGTGACAGGACGTAGAATGAATATCCCAATTGCTCCGCCCCCATACATTTTCAAACCGATCCTGAGAATTCAGCAACACTGCTTGGTAACAAGATGCATGAATATTTGATGGCTATAACTGAAATGTATCTCCTGACAGGTGCAGACAAGACAGGGGGGCTCAGCAAGAATCACAGAAGGTTTACATGGACATTTTGACCTAGCTAGTTTAATACCCCCCGCCCCATTGTATTCTAGAGACCAGGTACTTTGTCGAACTTTTACTCGAAAGTGGCACAAGCTGAGGTGTGAAGGCCAATATATAGTAGCAGTAGCAACACCCTTGGCAGTGCAGATTAGGGGAAAACATGGATGGCTACACCTCAGAGATATAAAAAGATATTGTGGTGAGGTCCCCCTATCAGAAGATATAGAGCCAGAAGAAGAAAAATTACAAAGACCCTAGATAAGTGTGATGACCAGAATGAATGGGCGAAAGAGCAGCAACAGAAGTAGAGACAGTGTGCTGGTTTCGTTCTCAGAAGAGTATTGAACATTCCCTAAAGAAGGTTACTGAATGCCCCCCCCACTTCCAGGAGTTCTTGAACATTTTCTGTGACAGTGGTTTCTGAAAAGCATTCCTTTTTTTGTTCAAATAAGTTTTTATTGTGACATTTATTCATTTGTGAAAGAAAAGAGATTTTTTTTCTGGAATAACATGCATTTTTTTAATAATACCAATATCTTTCTTTTGTTGCTCAAACAAGCTTAAAGGCATAGATATCTGCAAAGGGCAGACTCGATGGCTATTATAATTTTGGCATTCTTTTTCTTATTTTGCTGTCTCTATTTTGTCTATTGTCTTGCATTGAAGTGGCTTTATTCTAATGTAATGCTAAGATGAGTATATATTGATGATAACACAAGTATAGTTGCTGAGATGATATCAGCTGAAATGACATCTGACATACCTTTCGGAGTAAAAACACCAAATATAAGGTAAAAGGCCCACAAGAAGTATGCCGGATTACCGAAATAACATGAAACTGGATGTTGACAATTCCCTCTATGTCACAAAAAACATGTGCTATAAACACATGAGAAAGGTGGGAAGGGATAAGCCTGATGAAAGCTGCTTCGTTCTCTCATTCCGTCTGCCATGAGTGTCTCCAGAGTGTTTATAGAAACAGAAATACCTACACACAGAGCACATTGTTTGACACATAGGGCACTATGCACAACCAGAGGACAATTTTAGGGTAGATGGGCCACCATACAGTGGGTGACCAAAGAAAATTATCCTTGTGAGGACGGTTTTATAAAGCAAAAGCCCCTGGTGATTAACCTTAAAACACAAGGTAATGAAATACATACTGTGAGGGCTAAAAGGGGGAGAAGTTAGAATAAAGGACCACATATTGTTGCAGTGATTTGATGACTAAGGGTAGGAAATACCTGGTTGCTGGAGCAGACCCCAGTTATACATAATTGGTTATGTATTTACTGCAGAAGGATAGGCCGATGGAATGATGTGCTGCAAAGCACAAGCCCTCATAAAAGCATCAAGAGAGGTTGTGCAGAATGCAAATTTAGTGTGCCTTAAAGAATGGACTGAATATTTCAAATTGCCTACCTAGAAGATGAAGGAGGTCCAGTACCCATATCACAAATAGAAAGAGAAAGACTGTTTTTCAGGAACAATGGTTCAGTGAAGTTAGGGATGAATGAAGGTTTCCAATGCACTATGGACCCACCATGCATGTAGGTGGTCACAGCTTTATTAATGGACCACTATTGGGCTTGTGGTTCAAAGGCCTCTATGCAGCTTCCTCTGAATTGGGGAGGCATATACTCCATAGTAGTAATACGTGTACCAACATTGATGGTGCATCAGAGTGAGGTGTAGATTGGTGATTTTGCCCTGGTGAGCATAAACATCAGAAAGAAAAGTACCCCTCTCTCTAAAACGGACCAGAAGGGATCATTATTTTTCGGCGAAATCAATTGATGCATATGATGACATACCAGACGTTGTTTGGGAGATTTGCAATGTTTTTTACATCCTTCCTTGCCCCTGGCCTGCAAATAGCAGCAAATGCCAAATGTGTACAAAGAACCAGATGGGAGTTGCTGCAGATGATAAATGCAAAAGAGAAGGTGCAATCAAGGAAGAGTTAAGAGCAATTAGATTAATGTCTCTATAAAATAGGCATTTCCTTGACCTTATAACGGTCATGGAAGGGGGTGTTAGTGCCAAAATAGGATCATCCTGTTGTACATTCTAACCAGCAAACGATGAGCAGAATGGGTCCTTTAAAGAGGCTATAAGCAGACTACAGGAGCTGCTCACCAAGATGGTGTTAGAGGTGGAGGACATCACAAATGATGACTGGTTTGATTACCTGTTTTCATGGGCACCCACCTGGTGTGAAAACACATTCAAAATTGTATTAGCAATACTGGTACTGGTCCTGACAGCTATTTGTGTCCTAAAAATAGCACAAAGACAATGTAAAAAGGCTAGAAATAAGGCACTGGAAATGACAATAATAGCAAAAGTGGGTGATAAAATATGTAAGTGTACCCAAACAGAGAAGCTACCCCACATGCATGCTATACACCATCCTGTTGGACTACCTGGGACATTGTTTGAATGTCCTGAGGACCCCCACAACTACATTGAACACTGGGTAGATTGAGAAGGGGAAAGAGACTACTGTTTCGTGACATGAATGCTAGAAGAATACGTAGCAAAAGAAGGTAGCTTAAGGGGTCCACGAAAATATGGCTGCCCAATAATGGCTATAATGTTCAGGGCAGAAGTAAGGGGGTGGTCAATGAATTGACCAGAGCCGGGAGTATAATGGTGCAGATACATTTGCCAGTACCAACTTCTGCCTCTCTGCCTCCTTGTTACTCTAAAGGTGAGACTAAAAACAGACCCTGGCGGGCCATGAGCCTAGGAGTGAGAAATGGTACAAGCTGAGGCATAGTCCATAAAACATTCAAACCAATAATTAACACACATCTGTAATAAATAGTTAGTTAGATTGAGTGACACTAGAAGGGATTTAAACTAGGATGTAAAATGCACGTACCAAGAGTGGGATTCACTAGATTGGAAGGCAGATGAAATTATAGGTAGATAAGGGCACAGTATACATGGGCAGGGAAAGCAACGTATAGCAGGTGTACAAGACGACTGTAACATGAACAGATGCAAATATAAGTCACCAGCCTGTGCAGCCATTTTTCCAACATGGAGGCTGAAGCAGGTCCAAGAATTAGCTATGTATTATAAGCCAAGATGCTGAATTTACAAAAACACAGTTATTTGAGAAGCATATGTAGCTGCCCAGCCAGTAGTTTACAGTGAGCACAAGGTCAGTTCACCAGGAAGGAAGTAGTTGGTGATCAGAACCTAGAGAGAAGATACCAGCTCCCAGGACATGAAGCAATAGCCTTCTATGTTAATTAAATTAATAAGATCACAGACTGCAATTGATGTCCAGGTGTATGAGAATCGTATGTAAGGAATAGAAGAAGGGCGTCTCAAGTGGTTACAAAGAGTACAACATGCATGTTAGAATTAGCTAAAAGTTCAATAAATAGGAAGATATTAATTCTCCAAAATGGTTCCCTAACACGTGAACATGACACTGAGACACTGGCTTTTCATTACATTGATTTATCTCCCCCATCCAATGTCTCTCATATCTTGACCTCTGTCAGGATGTCAAAGGTTGGTGAGCAAATTGCCAACCAATAGAAATCCCTTGAGTTACACCACCTATAATGAACAGCACATACCAATTAATTATCAATGTGATGATGTATTGACAGTATTATCTGAAGTAGGGTGGGACCAGGCGGTGCCATCAGATACGGTTAAGCCAATAATATAAATATCACCTATATTCTCGATACATAGTTTGCATGCTAACCAAGCAAATGTATTCATATGTTTTGTAATTGATATTGTATTATGACGACACAGCTGATGTGTCTCTTGTTTAAAAACCGCTCACATCTATTGTAACGTTGAGAGCAAATTGTATGGGAGTTGTAATGCTTTGAATCAAGCTGGGCTTTTTTACATGCACTTTAGTACTTCATTATTCAGTATTGGTTTAACCATAGATTTGTTTCATTTTTAATACATTAGATGATGTGGGTAATCCATCTCTGAAAGGGTGATCTGCTAATCAATGCTGCCCTCCACTTTTATAAAGCCTAATGCCAAAAGCATAGTGTGCACATGGGCTCTACCTAACTGGCGCCTGACTTCTGCAGCACCTGCCCTTAAGTGGTACATGGCAGGTTCAAAGATTGCATGTGCCTCTTCACAGCTGCTGGGAAACCATGACTCTGTAGACACGGGATAAATGTATCTTCTGCACCTATGATCCAAAATATAATAATTGTGTTCCTACCAGTCTGGTGTCAAGCTCAACTCTAAGAATAAGCCATACCTGGTTTTGGTATGGTGACTAATAAAAGCACACAGTTGTTATAGCCACATCACATTGGTATCATAAAAGAGTCAATCCTGTGAGCCCAGGTCACCTATGTAACGGCTACGTGGATACATGGCTAGCCAACATCTCATTACTTCAGCAAGTCAAACAGATGGCAGGATGCTGCTCTCCTTTAATTCTATAGGAGGACCGTTAACACTTACCCTCAAACTCAGAAACTCACACCATTAGATCTCCTCGGAACCACATCTCAAAGGGGCAGAAACATAGCAAAGGCCAGCCTCACACAAGGGTGTTGCACACCAAATGCTCTTTGAAGCTGCAAGCTTGGGAAGGGAAGCCTTTGAGTTGCTAGAGCGCACAGAGGGTAGCACAGAACGGTTTTGCCATCTTACTGTTCTGTCCCCTCCACTTCCTGTGGAACAAAGCACTCTGGGTATGATGCAGGAAGGCAAAGGTCAGGCAAAGGTCACTTCTTGTCCAACAGAGATTGGGCCTCTTACATTAGACTTGATTTTGTCCAATCCCTGGTGGCCTTTTTAGTTTTATAAGGATGGGTTCTGCCAATCCTTCTTTGAGTCTTCCCTGGACTCCAGGAAGAAGGCATCTCTGGAAACCTGTTGGGAGTGCAGTCAATTGCAAAGTCCTCTGCCACGGAGGGGAAGAAAGGTGCAGCCAAGGCAGCAGAGAGCTCTGTTTGTGCCCTAACCACCCTCAGGGAACTTTGGAGGTGACTTTCATTTGGATTTAGGCCTACCTGCTGCACTCAAACCAGGGCCCTCACTGTTATGTTATAGAAACTTGTAAAGCGCAGCAACCAACAGAGGGCATCAGGGCGCTAGAACCAACAGTAAGGGAAGCAGAAAAGGCAAGCCAAGTAAATGAAAACAGAAGAGTCTTCAAGGCACGATGGAAATACAAGCGATTGTCTATTCCGCAAAGAGCAAACGGGAGAGAATTCCAAGCCTTGGCTGCAGCCACCAAAAAGGACCATCCACCAACAAGAGAGTAACTTATGCGGGGGACTTGGATGTTTAACAAAGATTGAGAACAAAGTGCCTTTGATGGAAAATAGGGGCGGAACCTAGACTGAAGAAATTCATCTCACACTTTATAAAAAGCTTTGTGAACAATACAAACATATTTAAACAGCATGCATTGCTAGACAGGAAACCAGTGTAACTGACATAGGAAGGACTCGTATGAGCACCATATGGAGGATGAAGGACAGCACATGCAGCCATATTCTGCAGAAGTCGGAGCCTATGGATCAGACTGATTGGCTGAGCCAAATAAATTGCATTACAGTAATCAATGGCACTCATCACCAGTGAGGACACAATAGAGGCATGAATTCAGAAGGGATTAATGGAAGGACCTTACGAAGGATCCTTAACTTAAAATGACCAACTTGACAGACTGAGGCCTTTTCATCAGACATAGAAAGCAAGGCCAAGATTTTGACTAACAGATTGTTTACCAGAATGGCAGGTGACGGAAAAGGCCCGGAATTGGGGGGCCATAACTCCGGCCCCCAGAAAGATTGCAGGTGATACCAGTACCTCCATCTTTTCACTGTTCAACTTAAGCAAGTTCCTCATCATCCACCCACCCATGACCTCCAGGCAATCCATAAACCGAGCAGCCGTCTCTGGCTAAAACAGATCCAACCGGAGAATGATCTGTGTTTTCTTGGCATATAACTAGCACTGGAAGTCGTGGGAATGGATGAGACCAAAGAGTGGTTGGATATAAATGTTGAACAGAATAGGTGACACAGTGGAGCACTGAGTGACTCGGCAAGACAGAGTGACTTGCTGAGAGGAGAAGGGAGAAAGAAAGATAGATTAGGTACGGGGGGAAGGCAATCCCCGGAAGTGCCAGCGAAGCTCCCTGGACTGGGAGTGAAGAATAACAAGGACTCATCATGTTCACAAGCCCCTAGAGTGGGACTCACAGCATCCTGAGAACTCCAAAGCACCTTGGATATCTGTTTCTGCCACTTTAAAACACCCTCATACTGATTTGACTATGATAAAGGGTTTGAATTCACACAAGGTCCATGGGGCTGCCTTTGCCCTCTCATTGAACTTCGAATTGCTCTTTGAATACCTCAAACTGGTTCACCAACTCATCAAACCACCCGCGTTTATTTCTGTTTCAGTTCAAAGAACACCTCATTGCAGCGTAAACCTTCAAACTGCTGCATCTTCGAGCAATGCATCGAACCACCAGGAACTTCACATCAAGCCGGCCTGGACTCAAACTGCTGACAGCATCGTGTCTCACACTGTCTTGACCCAGTGGTACTCATCAATTTGGACCAGCTTGACTGTCAAACTGGGCCTGTCAAACTGGACATAGTGGTCTCATTAATTTGCACCACTCAAATGACACGTTGGAGCTGCATAGAACTCTCCTTTGAACCCGATTTGCCACTGACTTGCAAAACTGGATCAATGTTACTGACCATATTTGAATCCAGTTCAACCTGCAAAGGCAGTGCATAGAAGACTGTTCCAACACTGTTGAACCACCCAAGAACCCAAATCAGGTACTGTTCTGCATTTATTTTCTGTGTTCTTTTCAGAGGGTTGAGTTTTTTTAGTGTTTTAGTTCAGTTATCTGCCTATCAGTTGGTTTAATTATGTTACATATATACATTTATTGAATCTTTTTTTACATTTTGTTGTTTTGGAGTCATTATATAATTGCTATTCGGGTTGATATTGTTATTTATTTTTATTGAATATTCATAAGGCGCCAATACAGCAAATGGTATTTCCAGGTAGTACAAGTCAAAAGCGTGGGGGGACAGGGGAGATAATAAGAATAACGGTCCTACACGGTATTGTGACATTCGGATTGTGCAAGTGCAGTAATTAGAAGTGCAAGAAAGGGGGGTGCATGGGTGAACTGCATACAATGCAGTGGGTAAGGGGGGGGCTCAAGGGCTAGGCAAGTGCTGAGGAGTGCTGAGCAGGGTAAGTGCCAGGGGTGTCGGAGGTGAGGTCCACCAACTAAGTACGAGAACAGGGGTGAATCAGGAAGGGATACCCAAACCAACAGGGGTGGTCAGGAAGGGGAGCCTGGAGGGACAGTGCTGATAAGGGGGAGTGCTGGTTTAGACTGGCCAATGCGGCTTGGTAACATGTAAGACTCCTAAGCAACCAGGCCGCCAGTCGCAGCAGCAGGTGGGGATGTTAGCAAGAAGTGGAGAAAAGGAGGGTCTTGAGAAGTTTACAGAACTCAAGGAGGTCTGGCTCAAGTCTGAGAGGGACAAGGAGGCCACCTCACCCTCTGCTTGGAAAAAAACATCTGATTGTCAGAGAGTAGGAGCTAGAGGATCAAAAGGATCTAGAAGGGAGGTATTTAGGAAGAAAGAGTTGGGTATAGTGGGGTTCCAGGCACCAGAAATCCTTTTGGATGATGCAGAGGGTCTTGAATTTGATCCTCGCAGACACTGAGCCAGTGGAGAGATTTTAGAGCTGGAGAGATGCAGTCCCTGGGCTTGAGGTGAAGGATAACTCTCATAGTCCTATCTATTCTGGATTATCTGAAGGAGGCAAAAGGGAGGAAAGAGACAGATTGAGGAAGAGGCTCTTACAGTAGTCCAGCCTAGAGAGGACCAGAGCTCTAGAGACATTGAGTTTCTGGGGTAAGGTGAGGATGGGGAGAATGCCTCTAAGGAGGTGAAGCTGAATGTGGGTCTTCTTGGTATGGTCCATGATGTGAGGGGTGAAAGAGAGAGAGAAGATGACACCAAGATGGACCCAAGGAGGGCTACCAGAGTGTGGGGTGCAGAACAGGGAGCAGGGATCTCAATGAGAAGGATCTCGGTCTTACTGGCATTAAGACAGAGATCATTAGCTATGCACCATGCCTGAAAAGGCGTGAGACAATCAGGAATGAAAGAGGAAGAAGATTAGGTAGTGGAGGGAAGCTTTAATGAGAGGTGTGTGTCATCAGCGTAACACTGGAAATGAGGAGAGACGGAGGAAATCAAGTTGGCAGGAGGGGCAAGGTAGATGTTAAACAGCCACAGTAATGGATGGAACCCGGAGGAATGCTGCAGATAGAGAGTGAGGTGGAGGAGAGGAAAGTGCCCAGTTGCACCTGAGAAGGACGATTAGATAGAAGCAGGCTAGCCAGTCCAGTGCCAGGTCCATGATGCCAAAGGTATCACAGAGCCGTTTTATTGGGATGGAAGGATTGACCATGTCAAAGGCAGAGGAAAGATTGAGGAGAATGAGAACAGAAGGAGAGTTGGAATCAAGATTTGAGAGCAGTTTCTGTGCCTCTGGATGCTCTGCAATCAGCCTGGTGGTCGTGGAGACAGCCAACAAGTTCTGTGTGTGGATCAGTTGGGAGATGAGCAACTTGCCCAAGAGTTTACCCAGGAAGGGGGAAGAGGAGATAGGGCGATAGTTAGCGGGGCAGTAAGAGTCGGTAGACACCTTTTTTAGGAGGGGGTGCATAATGGAGTGCTTTAGGGGTAGAGGGAAGGATCCGGTGGCAAAGGAGTAGTTAGAGAAATAAGCAAAGGCAGGAGCGAGATAGGAACTATTGGCCAGTTCTGGAGGAGCAGGGTAGCACCTGCGTGGAGGAGACTGTCATAGAGCGGACAACTTTAGAGACCTTATTCGGTGCTATGGGCAAGAAGGAGGAAAGAGTGTGGGAGGGAGAGAGGGGGGCCAAGGGAGGCCTGAGAGCAGGTGGTGGAGTAGGGAGGGGCTAGAGGAGAGTGGGAACATGATGTCCTGTGTTTTGGTTGTGAAATGGGAGGCCAATGTAGTAAAGAAGGCCTGGTATGGAAGAGGAAAGGTGGAAACTGCAATAGGATTGGTGACTTCCTTGCAGATTTTTAACAATTAAGCCATGTTGTTGGAGGCTCCAGAGATTCAGGCTTGGATATGGGCCCTCGTCTTGGAGCATATGGAGAAACGGTATTTCCTTTGGAGCAGGTGACAGTCCAATTTGTCAGCGGATGTGCCCTAAGTCTACCACTTTCGTTCAGCAGCTGTGCACTTTAGTTTCATTGAGTACAGGTCGGTATCATACCAGCTGTTGCACTTGAAAGCAGGCTTCATGCAGATCCTCATGACAGAGGCAAGGCTTATCAAGAGTGTTGGTGATGGAAAGGGGAATGTTGACGAGGGCTGTGTCAGTTAGAGAGTCAATAGCAGGAGTGGGAGGGGGGATGAATTGGCGACAAAAGCAGCGACTGACATTCACTTGATTGCTTGAATAATGGAAAAGGAGACTGGCAGTGCAGGCAACAGCTCAGCCGAGGAGTACAGGTGCTCCAGGTGGGAGGAGAGGAGAGCATGGTAAGGCCACAAGAGAGGTGTAGTGAGAGGGTTAGAGATAGGGATGTTTGCTGAGATGAGCACATCCAAGTTGTATCTGGCTGAGTGCATCGGACCAAAGGGGAGAATGGTGAGAACTGTGGCCGTTTCAGGAGAGTCAATATGGATGTTGAAGTCTCTGAGGAGAAGAAGCTTGGCGGTAGAAGTCAGGAGAGAAGAGGTGAGGTCAGCCCATTCAGAAAGGAAGAGGGAGATTGGGCCAGAGGGCCTGTAGATGGTGGCAAGAGTAACCGAGAGGGTAGGAGAGACACCAAGTCAGCAAACAAGGCATTTAAAAGAAGAGCAGGACTGAATGGGTATGATAGTTGCAGGGACCCATTCAGGAAATAACAGGGCCACTCAGCCTCCAGACCAGTTGGGCCTTGGCTTGGAGATGATCTTATAGCTCTCAGGAAGAAGAGTGTCAAGAGCAGTGACAGAGTTGGCACTGAACCACGTCTTAGTGAGGGCTAGGACATCAAGGTCTAAGTTTTCAAGAAGGAGAAAGAAATCAGAGGAATGTTTAACAGCAGAGCAAGCATTCAGGGTGGCTAAGTGAAGCTGGTTGCCACCTGTCCGAGGAGGGTACAGGGGTGAGGTATGTCCATCAGTGGTGGTGAAGAGGCCAGGGGAAAGGTGGTGGGAGGAATGGCAGGAGAGGGAAGGAAGTTAATGAGAGACGGAAGACACAATGAAGAATTAGGAGGTTGGGTTGAGAACCCTGAGCCATGACAGTGCCATTGTGATAGATATTAATGATACACCTAGAAGATGAGAAGTGTGCCAAGAGTACTTCCCATCTGGTTCCACCCTTAATGGGCGAAGAAGAGAAAGGGAAGAGGATTGAGACCATGTGGGAAGTCTATTGGTCCAGAGAGAGGGCAACAAAGAGGATATCAGTGATAGGCTGCCTGATGGAAGCATTGACGTAGGTGTCAGCAATGGGAAGGCCTGGGTTAGAGACCAGAATAGCTTTCTTAAACTTTTTCCTTCCAGGCTTCGATAGTGAGATAGGATAGTTGATAGACTGACAGTTAGAGTAGATAAGGGGGATGGCAAACACCATGGAGATAGGGGAAGAGAAACAGACAGAGGAACTGCACAGTTGAAGAGAGGGTCCCAAGAATGCCCGTCCTCACCCCTCAAAACATGATGGGACAACAAGCCGGAACGCTCGCAGCCACCCATCTTATTTCAGACGAAACCCTAGTGCTCCGTTTGCTGAGACGTACATGGAAAGATATCCTCTCAATCAACCATACAGAACCAATCCAGTGCACGATCTTACAGGTATGGGGAGACCACGGAGATCGTGGATGAGAATACACTAATGGATAGTCTCAATTAAAGCCCCAAGAAGCCATGATGCTGACGTTATTAGTGACACCACGACCTAGCAGCGTTAGTCATGAAGCACACTTGCACTCCTGCACCACAGTACACAAACAAACATTTGCATACACGAAGAACATGCTTACACAGTTCTATAGCTAGAGGACAGATACATATACATACTTTCAAAGCTTTTATTATTTTTCTCATTAGCCAAATGCAGTAATGCAGAAACGCAAGGCAGCAAGAGATCCTGAGCAAGCTTGCAGATGCTTAAAGTAATTAACTCTATAAAACTATAGGAGTATATATGGAGCCTGGTAGGTGCATGTGTGACTAACTTATCGGTTACCTAGTATAACACAAGCATGTAGACATCATATCATAAGTCTAAGGAAAATTACAGAAGGCCTCAAGCCACACAGCCTGAGATGAGAAGAGCTGATTCAGGCTGCACAAAGAACACAGCAAGCTCACAGCCAAGGTCAGAGATACAAGGCTGCATTCCTAACTTTAGATGACAGGGGACCAGCTGTAGAGAAATGGAATACATCCTCATAAATGCAAGAGCTCGATTTTGTAGTCTCGAAGCATGGAATACTGCTGAGCCAGACAATGGGAATTCACCCATGGTGGAAAAGCAGAGCTGATTCCAGCAAATCCAGACAAGGAAAGCAACAAGTGTTGCAATGTCAGAGCACACCCTCATAGGCAAAGGTGGTACACTACCACGTACAATACAGACACATAATCGGTCTCATCACCTTGAAGACATCTGAGAACCCAATCGAGTCCCAGGCCTGGGGAGATCAGCTCTAACCAATCACAGCAAATCAGGGGTGGATGGCAAGAGGTAAGAACCAATGGTAAGCCCATTACTCTGCAACAATGTAATAGATAGTTTCTTGGGGACAGGACAGGCCAGCCACCTGACATGTGAGGGCCAGTAGAATAACCTCTATAGGGTACTTCCATAGGTATTATCACTCTTGATACCGAATCATGTGTGCTGAGAGGTTTTTCAGGAAAGGGCCCAGGGATGACGCAATTTGTTCACAAAAACGCAATGCACACCATGGAAAGCTGAAAAGCACTGGGGAATGATTGTCTTGTATGATCCCATTGGATGAGTCCTTTGTTTGTTATGGGGAAGGGAGTTGGGCCCTTGAGAGCCAGGCGGACCCCCAGACAACCAATGTTATGTATACCTGGGAAAACTACGCCAACACAGTGCACGAGCAGGCGTGTTGCTAGGTCTGGAACAGATCCGGGGCTAGGCTAATGTTGGGACTGTGAGGACTCTGGGCTAGCTATCTTTTTGCTTGTAGCCCCTGAGCTTCTATCCAGGGCTACCACCAAAAGACCCGGGTCTATAACCCCAATAACCCCCCCAGCAACGCCTCTGTGCACGAGTAACTCACCAGGCGGCCTAGCAGCCACAGATGCCAATAGACAGAGGCAGCTGATGTCCTATCCAGACTATTCAGGGCCTCGTGGCCAGTCAGGCTCTCCTTCAAGTAGGAAAGATGCAAAAAAGATGTAGCAGGTGAAGGCCATAGGATTTTAAGTCAATTAAGCCTTCGGGTAGATGGAATTCCTGATCGATGGAAGGCCTTACGGGGGATCCACATTCTTTGTCAGTGATGCCCTACTGCACAATGTACATACAAAGCAATATTTGGTACTACGAGGTCAAAGCTTAAGGTGCTGCCGTTATTTGGTACTGCGAGATCAAAGGTGAAGGTGCCAACATAAAGTTGCAGAGCAGGTCAAATGAATCAGCAGAAAGGAAATGAAGGAGAACACAGGGGCTGGGATTGCTGGCAGTATGAGCTGTCAGGACCTACAATGTATTAGGGTGTTTTTTCCCCTCTAACCAAGATGAAAGGTTATCACTGCTATGGGACAAGATCACAACTGCTATGCCTAGTTGCTCCGGCCACTGCTCCTTCTTTTCCCCACATCTCCTCTCTCAGTGGATTCAATCGAGCACAATCCCTTCTCTGTCCAGGTGTGATTTTTCCCTCTAACCAAGATGAAAAGTAATCACTGCTATGGGGGTGAGATCACAACTACTATGCCCCTTTTTCCAGGTCCACTGCTTGCTCTTTGCCCCACACCTCCTCTCTCAGCGGGTTTAATCCAGCACAATCACTTCTCTTCCCCACAGCCATCTCTTTCATGCCCAGTATCTGTTACGTGCGTGCTCTTACTGTAAGATCGGTAAAATGCCTGTAGGTGCTACGGAACTGTCTGCTTTGGCGAGGGTTCATGCACATCGGACCGGCAGGGGAATCCTCCTCACCCCACCCTGGTTGGGTCACACAATGGCAGCGCTCCACTACTCTCTGCCGTAGCCCCTTATATTTGGGTAAAGTCATACTGCCTTATTTACCAGATCTGATGCAGTGGCATCGCTTTTACAAAATTAAGCTGGCTAGATGCAGACATTACTCACATATTACAGCAGTTCTCAAGAAGGCACATCCTTAACACCTGATCAGTCACATAGGTATCCGAGGGACGCCCAAGCTGGCAACTACTACGCCATCCATCTCCGGAGCTGCACCGCCACACTCATCTCTCAGTCGCATTGCCCTCTCTGGCCTACTGCGTATGCGTGTCTGACTCCGAGGGGACCCAGCACCATCCGCCATCAGCGTCATCCCCCACTCTGGCCACTTCACCTCTTGACCACTGCCTTAGGAGGTCTCCCTGGTCTGCGCCACCACACTCTCGGGTTGGGAGGGCACGAGCCTACCGAACATCACAATCTCTTCCCTCTTAAGAGTAAAGCCTGCCATCTGGCTGCATTATCACAAATAGTGAAGGTGGCATATCTCTTGACTGTGTCTGTTTCACCTTCATGATTGTGTTCTTTGTTGGTTTTTAGAAGTGAAAGGACTGAGGAGGCGATTTAGCTATTGCTCACCCCGTTACTCGAGCCACGTAGTAGTCATTACGTCACAGTGCCCCATTTGAAAACCTACAATCTGCAGTAGAACTGAGAGCTTGTAAAACAGCCGGCCAGCCAGAGACAGCCTTTGCCTGCTTTCAAAGCAGCAGCATCTCGATGCATTCTGATGCTTACATTATAAGCACTCTGGAGACTGCCACACTCATTTGAATCTCGCACATCCTGCCTCTGTCAAATTTAGGACATCCATCCACCTGGATCTTTTTTGCCACCGCTAAAGGCCACACCGTGAGCACCTGCTGAGCTGATTTAGGACTGTGGAGACCTCTATAGACCCCATCCGTGATCATTCTCCTAGAAAACCAACACTCAAAATCTTTCACAACTTTTTTCTACCATCATAGACTTTAGGGGCTCAAAACATGAATACTTATTATAGAACTCCTTTAAAGTGGTGAGCTTGCACATCATTCTGTTGTTGCTAATTTAAAACATAACCTTTACGGTGGTTCTATTTAACTTATTGAATCCCTTTCTTTGGATCTTACATTCGTTATCTCATAAGAGTCTGGGTCACAGCTCACAGGTGAAGCTCTTCTTCTGAGAAGGGATAGAGCCACACTTTGCAAGTTTGAATCCTGGCAGGGCCCATTCAGATCTTCATCCTCCCGAGGTTGATGTATTAGGTAGCAATAGTTATTCTTACATTGATTCAAATAAATTAAGCATGAACGTAATGCATTTTGGCACAAAATGTTTTACAGAGTACACCGTTGATAACAACACAGAGGACATGGGTACTTTACAATGGGGAGAGAGTATGTGACTCGAAGACCAGATTCGGGGGAAGGTGAAACATGAGTGAGGGACAGGGACAGGATAGAAGGACATCGGAATGGGATGGTGAAGATTTAAGAATGGAGTGGTGACGGAAAAGTGTTGTAGGGTTGTCCATGAAGGGTAGAGAAGAGAGGAAAACAGGGTGATGCAGTAGCGTAGAGTGCTAGGAAACAGGAACTACCAAAAGAAGGAGAGCTTTGGTGTTGGATGTAAATAGTGGTGGAGTTGGAGTAGTATGAAGAGGGAGAGGAAGGGACGCGAGGAGAGAGAGAGTGGCAACGCGAGGGAGTACATGGGGCCCCGGGTGGTGGCAAGATGTTTAGCTGAGGATGATCTTAACGAGCGAGGGTGAGGCTAGGGAGTCAGATGAGCAGATAGGCATGGTGGATCGAGTCCATGGATGGTATTGATGATGATGAGAAGATGTTTATACTTAGCCCCTTGTTTTCAAAGATAGCCAGACAATCTGTTCACTGGCAGAAGAGGTAAAGGTAAAGCAGAAAAGGTTGAAAAGTGTGCAGACAGTAAAGTTGAGAACTTTGTCCAGAGGTAAAAAACCATAGTAGTGATGGCCATGGGGAACTGGCATGGTTGCCAGATGATTCTTCTGATATTGAGGTGGCTGAGTCTGGTTGCAGTGGCAGATATGGAGAGAAAGAGTGAGAATTTGTATGATGGGTCGAAGATGACAAAAAGGTTACAAGTGAAAACAGAGTAAAGAAGGTAGTCAGGAGGGAAGAGAAGAAGAGGACTAGAGGAAGAGATAGCCTGTTTAGCTGGGAAGTTAAGAACTTCAGTATTAGTGGAGTTGAACATGAGCGAGTGAGACGCCATCCAATATATGATGGCCGAGAGAGAGTTTGACATTTTTTACAAGAGCTCATCGGATAAGGGGTGAAAGGAGAAGAAGATATGAGTGACATCAGCGAAGAGTTGACTGGAGAAGCCATAAGAGGAGATCAGGGTGTCAAGATCTGAAGTATAGAGGCCCACCCTGAAGTATAGAGAGTAAAGAGAAGAGGACCAAGGACAGACCCTTGTGGAACTGCAACAGTAAGGTGGTGATTTGCAAGGAAAGACTGTTCCAGGAAATATGAGGGTGTCTGGGAACAAGGTATGAAGCAAGCCAAGTGAAGGCCTTATCTTAGAAGTGAAGGAGAGATAATGTAGAGAGAAGGTCAGAATAGTCAACAGTATCACAGGCAGTAGAGAGGTTGAGAAGAATAAGAATAGATGAAAGGTTTGTATGTCGAGAGGAAGAGACAAAGTTAACGACATTGAAGAGAGCTGTCTCAGTAGAATGCAGAGCTCTGAGGCCAGATTGAAGAGCTTCCCAGAGGTTATCAGGGAGCTAAGTCAGTCAATTGAATGCTATTCGCTCTAGGATTTTGAATCAGTGTGGTAAAAGAGGTACAGGGTGAACGTTGTCAGGACAGCTAGGATCTACAACAGGTTTTTTTAGGATTTTTTCAGGATGACATTAGTTTTCTTTCAGGAGGAGGGAAAAGTGGCATTGTCAAGAGAGGAGTAGAAAAGGGAGGAAAGATGAGGAGCAACAAATGGAGCTATGTGCTTCACAATGTGTGGAGACAGTGTGTCAGTGAGGGCACAGGAAGTTTTAGCCTTGTGGAGTAGGGCAACAATCTCATCAGGGTTGGTGGGGGCAAAGGAAGAGCTAGTAGTGGGAGAGGAGGGTAGGAGTGGTGGAGAAAAGTGAGCAGGGGGACCTATAGTATATTATGCTATGCCATAGAACCTTTAAAACATTTATCAACTAAATCCCCAATTGAAATCAAAATGGGAAAAACAATGGTGTTTATGGAAGCTTTTTAAGAGTGAGTAATCTTCCTTGAGTCATACATCAATGGGCAGTGTGTTCTACAGCTTTGGCACTGTGACTGAAAAGCAGTTGTCTCAATATCTAACTTTCCTTATTCTGGGTACATAAGCTTGCAAGGCTGACATATAGGGCAAAGTCTGAGGTGGAGTGTAGCGGTTGATTTTGTCTAGCAGATAGTGTGGTCACTGATTGTGGCAGGCTCAAGGGGTCATCAAATAGGTTCACTGTTCATTCCGTTCATTTATGGTAGAGAGAGAAGTTGCCACATGCTGGGGACGATATTATCGAAGTGTCTCTCATGCAGAGGAACACAGGCTGCTGTATTTGGAACTCTACCCAGTGGACAGGATGGGTGACATGGAGATGCAAGGGCAAACGCCATGGCAAGTGGACACATTGGGTTTCTTGGAGGATGGGGTTTCTGGATAATGGCTAAATATTATATCCAAAAACCTGCCCAATTGATAAAATGGGTTACTTGGCAATGTCAGGGGCATGATGCATGGTCGCAGGCCAAACAATTAAATATAGAGTGGGATGATGGAGCCAGTGGCATAGCCAGATGCCATGGCTCGGAAATGTGCTCAGCAAGTATAGCCATAATACATGCACATTGGCAAAGGCAGTGTTGTGGTGGTGCCTGAGGCATGGCTAAAGGCTATGCCTGGACAAAGTGGCCACTTGGCCTGGCAGCAGCTAATGTCAATTGGTAGTTTTAGTTCCTTTGAAAAGTCAGAGGCATGGCCATAGGCTATGCCCACATGACACTAATTTGTGGCATGTAGGTGCCTTGTTCATGGTGGAATATCTAAACTCATAATCCCTTAATGGTCTCCTGAACATCCTAGAGATACCCTGGCTCTTGGTCCTTATTTATGGACCTTCAGGTTCATTTTTAGTTACCTGATTGGCTAATTTGCATTCATTATTTGCGCCAGATCAACACATTCAGGTAAGAGACAACCAGAAATGCTAGTTGAAAAAATAGACAATCTAATTGGCTTTGGGCGTGGAAAATGTTCTAAATGGCTAACTCAGTAACCAGTGGTGAAGAATGTATGCAAAGTGGAATATTGAAATGCTCTGAGAGTCACTCCCACCCAACAGAGAATGGGAGGGCAAGGTTGTGGAATGTGGCAAAAAAACAGAGAGTACATCTATTTTTTGTGTTTTAATTGTTTTGCTCTGCTCTGTGACTCATGAGACTTCAAATCCTGCATACACACATGGACCCCGCTCGAACGCTCAGATGGGTCTGGGTGCCTTAAGGTAGCCTGTAGACTCTAAGTCACTTGGGTAATCCAGACGTGGAACCCTTGCTCACTGTTCTAAGAGAGGCACAGCTCCACCTCACTGACGAGGCCCAACCAGTCTGAAACACGTGTCTGGGGAAGCTGTTTGTACTCTTGTTCAGAAGAGAATTGCCTGTCATTTCGGTGCTGGACTGCCCTTGGGCAGGACAAAGACTGATATGTAGTGGAAATGTCTCTTCTGTGTGTTGAGCTAAAGATTCTGGTTGAGACTCAAACCCGGAGTAGGGCAACAATCTCATCAGGGTTGGTGGGAGCAAACGGAGGCCTAGTATGGGGAGAGGAGGGTAGGGGTGGTGGAGAAAAGTGAGCAGGAGGACCTATAGTATATTATGGTATGCTATAGAACCTATAAAACAATTATCAACCAAATACTCAGTTGAAATAAAAATACGAAAAACAATGGTGTTTATGGAAGCTTTTTAAGAGTGAGTAATGATATGATATGATATTTTATTTGTATCGCGCTCGTAAACAAGTGTTTCAGAGCGCGACAAGGCAAGAGAGGGGAAACAGGGGAGAACAAAACAACGATCTTACTAGGCCCAGTGACATTGAGAACGTGCAAGTGCATGGGAAAGGGAAAGGGGAAAAGTGCATGGAAGGGGGAGAGTGGAAAGTGCAGAGCAGAGGAGAACAGATAAATATTAATAAATACAAATAAATAGATAATGAAGCAATAACAGGGGTAGTGCGGTCAGCAAGTGGCAAGAGCCGTGTTTACGGCAGAAGAACTGGGTAAGTCTGATAAGTTCATAAAAGAAGAAAAATGGGGCATGGAGGAATGTGGGGGTTACATATACAGTCCCCAGTGTGAGGGGTGGCCGGGAGGCAGTGCAGAAGGGTGACAGGGTGAGCCGGTACCTGGGCCCAGGGGACAGAGGGTGGCCAGATGCACAGTGCCAAGAGAGGGGATCAGCAGGGTAGAAGGGGAGCAAAGGCATATGCAAAGATGAAGGTCTTGAGGTGCTTCCGGAACCGGAGATGGTTCTCCTCAAGCTTTAGAGTGGCAGGGAGGCTATTCCAGAGGGAGGCCTCAGACGAAGACAGAGATCTCCCCCAGCTCGTTTCTTTGAAAAATGACTTACCCTGAGGGAGTTAGAGGTAGAGGAGCGAAGGGCTCAAGAGGGGAGGTATTTGTGGAGGGATAGCTGAAGGTATTTTGGGCCCAAGCCCCAGAAAGCCTTGTGGACAATGCAGAGGGTTTTAAATTTAATCGTTGCATCCACTGGGAGCCAATGGAGCGATTTCAGAGTTGGAGTGATACGATCCTAGGGCTTGAGGCCAAGGACAAGTCTTGCAGTCCTGTTCTGGATTAGTTGCAGAGGGCGAAGAGTAGAGGCAGGTAAATTTAGAAAGAGGCTGTTACAATAGTCCAACCTAGAGAGAACCAGAGCTTGGGAGACAGCTTCTGGGGGAAGGAGAGGAAAAGAAGAGTACCTCTGAGGAGGTCCAGTAGAAAGTTTGACTTTTTAGAGACCTCCGAGATGTGGGAGGAGAAGGAAAGTGTGGAGTCAAAGATGACCCTGAGGTTCTTAGCCTTGCAGGTGGGGGTGGGAGGAGGGCAAATCAAGGCCGACCAGAGAGAGGGGAAAGAATGGAGAAGGTGTGCCGATGAGGAGGATCTCAGTGTTGCTGGCATTTAGGCAAAGATCATTGGAGGCACACCAATCTTGAATGGCAGTTAAGCAATCCGAGATGAGAGAGGGAGAGGAGGTGGCCGAGGGCAGCCTGAAAATGAGTTGAGTGGCATCAGCGTAGCACTGGAAATTGGCGCATAGAGTGGCAATGCAGTGGGTGTGAGTTGCCAGGTATTGGTTGAAAAGCCAGGGTGAGAGGTTAGACCCCTGGGGAACACCACAGGTAGAGAGGAAGATAGATGATAGGAAGGACCCCAGTTGGAATTGGGAAGGTCGATCAGAAAGGAAAGATGTCAGCCAGGCCAGAGCCTGATTGGTGATACCCAGGTTGCCACGGAGACGGTGGAGCAGGATGGTATGGTTGACCGTGTCAAAGGCAGAAGAGAGATCAAGTAGGATGAGGACAGAGGGAATGTTAGAGTCAAGGTTGGAGAGCAGAGCTTCACGGATGTTCAGGAGAGCAGTTTCCGTACTTCTGGCCGCTCTGAAACCAGACTGGTGGTCATGGAGACAGCCTACAGAATCAGAATGAAGGTTAAGCTGAGAGATGGCCAGCTTTTCCAGGAGTTTTCCCAGAAAGGGAGTAATGGAGATTGGGTGATAGTTAGCAGGGCAGGAAGGATCTGCTGGGGGTTTCTTGAGCAGAGGATGCACAAGGGAGTGTTTCAGAGGGGAAGGGAAGGATTCTGAGGCAAAGGAATGGTTGCAGAAATCAGCAAGGGCCGCAGCGAGGGTGTCAATGTGGTCCTTGATGGTTTTAGAGGAACATGGATGAACCTGTTTTGATGAGGTTTTCATAGATCGGACTTGTCTAGCGACCTCATGAGGGGAGAAGAAAGGAAAGGAAGAGAAGGAGGGAGGGGGGATGGTTAAAGGTGAGCACAGACTGAGGGGGAATAGGGAGGGGAGGAGAGGGTTTTTCAGATAAAGTGAGAGGCAAGGTCATTGCAGAGAGCCTGGGAGGCAAGAGGAGGGGTAGAGACTGCAGCAGGGTTGGCAAGCTCCTTGCAGATTTTAGAGAGTTCGGCTGAGTTGTTAGATGCCGCAGAGACATGGGCTTGAATGTGGACTCTCTTCTTGGTGCGGACAGAGAGTCTGCATTGCCTTTGGAGCAGACGACAGGCCAGTTTGTCACAGGATGAACAAGAAGCCCTCCATTTCCTCTCAGCCGTCCTACACTTACGTTTAAGTGTAGCTAGGTCATAGTCATACCAGGAATTACACTTGGCTTTGGACTTCAAGCAGATCCTCATGACAGGGGCAAGAGCATCAAGAGTAACAGAAATGGAAGAGTAGAGAAGGGAAAGGGTTGTGTCTTGGTGTGAGTCAGCCAGAGGAGGTGGGGAGAAGGTGGCAGTGAAAGCCTCAACTGACACATGTTTCATAGGATGGATGTCCGAGGAGGTAGTGTAACGCTCACCTGATTCTCGCAGAGGCGCCGGTCTTGACTGGGTGACTACCGTATCTTCAAAGGTGATGTGCAGCACCCGGTTGGCTCTTTGGGATGGACCTCTGTGCCCTGTATGCCTGATGTGCAGAGTAAGATGTCTGCAGATAGAAAATACAGGGTTAATGAACTGGGGTTATTGGGGTGTCCCTATCTCTTTCCTCTTCTCCTCTCCTGTAGACCCCCACAGGTTAACGCTCTCACCTTAGGTAAGTGAATGCCGAGCTCTCCATCTGCCTCGGGGCAGGGTGCTGTAACCAGTTTCTTCACTGGATAGGTAGCGCAGGCCTCTTGACTTCAGAGGACTGCTGTCCGTCGTTTACTGCACGAACGGTAAGTTTCGAGTAACTCAAATGTCTTTAAAGTCTTTAATAATGATGTCTCTTGTTTTGCAGGGTTCCGGCGATGGCGGATGACGGGCTGAAGTGAGTTGAAGATGGAGCCCGTGTGATGAATAGAAGCGCCTGGAAGCACGTAAGTAAGCGCTTGTTGCCAGCTTCACGAAGCGCTCCAACTGTCTTTTTATTTTGCAGGTACAAGTTCGGAGCGGCTGCAGGGTGCCGGGATACCCACTGGGTTAGATGTGGAAAGGAGTAATGGCACGTGAGTATTAAAGTTCCCCAATGTCTTTAAACGCACCTTGTTTTGTCTTTCAGATGCGAGATGCAGCGCCGACGGCCTCCGGAGCGTGCGAAGAGTTGGTAAGCTTTTGTCTTTCAGATGCCGGAATGCAGTGTGAAGACCTCCGGAGCGCACGAAGAGTAGGTAAGCCTTTGCCTTTCAGATGCCGGAATGCTAACCTGTTCTTTCTTGTCTTTATAGGTGTTGCTGAAGACTGGATTCAGGATGGTAAGCCTTTTTCCTTAGTCCCAGGACCGGATGCAGAAGACACGATGAGCGTTCTGCTGCAGAGGGTGCAGAATAACGCAAAGCAAGATTCATCCACCGGGTGTGGTTTAAATAGCCTCCTGTAGTGCTTAGGTATCTCCTTCCACAGCCACGCCTAAGTAAGAAAAGAGTTCCTGGTAAAAAAAGAGTTCCTGCCTTCCAGAAGAGTTCCAGTGTTCTGAATCTAGGGAGTGGCTCCAGCCCCACCCAACAGGAAAAGTAGTTCCAAACAGAAGAGGATCAGAGGCTCAACTGGCAGGCAAGTAAGCAGCATGGTCTGCTGCAGGTAAGTCCACCCAAGCATTATGAGCCCGGCGCTTCCAGCGCTGGGACTGGGCATATTTATGAGCCTGGTGCCACTGGCGCCAGGACTGGGTCCAAAAGGTCCCAATTGGGACTGGTTGGCACTCGGAACCTGGGTTATGGATCTGCTTCCAAGGGAGTTGGGAAAACCCTGAACTTTTGGAAGCAGAGATCATGACAGTACTCCCCCTCAAGGCCCCTCCCAAACCGGGCTTCTCCGGGGGTTTTGGCTTGTCAGGAGATTTTCGGTGAAATCTTTTGATTAGGCGAGGAGCGTGGACATATTCAGCAGGTTCCCAGGATCTCTCTTGGGGGCCGTAGCCTTTCCAGACAATTAGGTAGAATAGTTTAGATTTGGAGATCTTGGAGTCCAGAATGCTTTTGACTTCAAACTCGAGTTCTCCATCAACTAGGATAGGTTTTGGAGATTTGGTTAGTCGGGTTTGAGGTTGCACGGGTTTTAATAGAGAGACGTGGAAGACCGGATGTATCTTCATGTGCGGGGGCAAGTCCAACTTGACCGCTACTGGGTTTACTATGGTAGTGATGGAATAGGGATCAAGGTATCTTGGGTTGAATGTGCGTGGCCCTTTTAGAGATAGATATTTGGTGGATAACCAGACTTGATCCCCTACTTGATAGTGGGGGGCTTCCTTCCGATGTTGATCTGCTCCTTTCTTGTATTGTTCTTTAGCCCTTTGAAGGTGAGAAACAGCTTCCTTAAAGGCTTGGGTGATTGTAGAATGCAGGTAGTCTACTGCTAGTGTTTCAAGATCTTGGAGGGGATCCAACTCCGAGGTTCGAGGGTGACTGCCGTACAAAAGAAAAAACGGGGTTTTCCCAGTTCCCGAATGGACAGAGTTATTGTAGGCATACTCGGCTATCCAAAGGATATCTTTCCAAGTTTTTTCAGTTTGTTGCAGCATGCAGCGTAAATACTGTTCCAGAGTTTGATTGGTCCTCTCGGTTTGTCCGTCGGTCTGAGGGTGGTGACTGGTCGATAGTCTCACATCAATTTGAGCCGACCGACAGCAACTTCGCCAAAAATGAGAAATAAATTGACTACCTCGATCCGAAATTAGAACCGAAGGAAAACCGTGCAGTCGGACGATGTTTTCGAGAAATTCTCGGGCCAGAGTTGCTGCTGTTGGCAAGCCTTTGAGCGGAATGAAATGCGCCATCTTGGAGAATAAGTCCACGATTACTAGAATCGTATTGTATCCGGAGCATGGAGGTAGATCGGTGATGAAGTCCATAGAAAGCATATGCCAAGGGCGAGGTGGGATGTCAATAGGGCGTAAGAGGCCTGCTGGTCTTTCCTTTTGACTCTTGTTTTGGGCGCATACTCCACAGGACATTATAAAGTCTCTGATATCTTTTTTCCAAGACGGCCACCAGAAGTAGCGCTTGATCTTTTCTGAGGTCTTGGCTATACCGGGATGACCTTCCATTAAAGAGTCGTGATAACAAGAGATTACCTTTTTCTGTAAATCTGTGCTGGGTAGGTATAATCGTTCTTGGAAATACAATAAGTTGTCCTTTACTGCAAAGTCCTTTCCCTGCAGATGCCAATTCTGTATGTCTGCTGGAGTTACAAGTTGCCTGGCTTTATCCTTAACTTCCTCTATGGATTCTGTGGTGATTACACCCAGAATTCTTTGTTCGGGAATGATTGGTACAGGTTTAGGGTTGATCAAGTGTTCTTCCACTCCCATCCGAGAAAGGGCATCGGCTTTACCGTTCTTGGTACCAGGTCGATAGGTAATTATGAAGTCAAACTCGGCAAAGAATAATGCCCAACGGAGTTGTCTAGAGGATTGGGCTTTTGCGGTTTTCAAATATTGCAGGTTTCGGTGATCCGTAATCACAGTAATGGTGTGTCGGGCCCCCAGCAGATAATGCCGCCAAGCCTTAAAGGCAGACTTGATAGCCAGAAGTTCCTTGTCAGTAATCGTGTAATTGACTTCAGGAGGCGAGAATTTGCGGGACCAAAATGCCACGGGATGCAACTGATTGGTTACCGGGTACTTTTGTGATAGAACTGCCCCCATGGCAAGGCTTGAAGCATCAGTTTCCACGATATAGGGGAGTTCGGGGCGAGGGTGTTTTAAGATTGGTGCAGAGATAAATTTAGTCTTCAAATCCTGGAAAGCTTGTTCCGCCTCGGTAGACCATTCAAAACGTTTGTTTTTCTTTAACAAGGCAGTGATGGGCTGGACTATTCGAGAGAACTCGGGGATAAACCTGCGGTAAAAGTTAGCGAAGCCTAACATGCTTTGCACACCTTTTACGGAGGATGGTGATGGCCATTTGAGAACTGCATCGACCTTCTTTGAATCCATACGCACTGCGCCAGGTGATAATATGAATCCCAAGAATTCAACTTCAGTCACGTTGAAAACACATTTTTCCAACTTAGCGAAAAGTTTGTGTTGACGCAATCTTTCGAGGACCATTTTCACGTGTTTCCGATGTTCAGATTCCGATGAAGAATAAACGAGAATGTCGTCGATGTAAACAACAACACACACATCTATGAGCTCTCTGAGGACATTGTTCATAAAATATTGAAAGGCGGCCGGGGCATTGCAAAGTCCGAAGGGCATGACCTGATATTCAAATAGCCCATACTTGGTGCGGAAGGCCGTCTTCCATTCATCGCCCTCTTTTACTCGTACCAAGTGGTAAGCTCCTCTAAGATCCAGCTTTGTATATATGCATGCTTTTCTGACTTGGTCCAGGAGTTCAGGGATCAAAGGTAACGGATATCTATTCTTAACGGTGATCTGGTTCAGGGAGCGATAATCGATACAAGTTCTAAGGTCTCCTTCCTTTTTTGGAACGAAGAACAAAGCTGAAGAGGCAGGGGACTTGGAGGGACGAATAAACCCATTTGCCAGGTATTGATCCAGGTATTGTCGAAGGTGAAGGTTCTCAGGCTCGGTGAGGGCATAAATTCTACTACAAGGAGGAGTAGATCCAGGTATCAGGTCTATCTGGCAGTCATAAGACCTATGAGGAGGTAAAGAGTTAGCCTGCTCCTTCCGGAAAACATCTTGGTATTCTAGGTATTCGGGAGGTAACTGGGGAGTCTCTGAAGAAATTGCTGCCAGTGCAACACCAGAAGGAGGGTGACACGTAGAGACACATTCTGGAAACTGGACCGTTCTTGCTCGCCAATCGATCAGAGGATTGTGTTTCTCTAACCAAGGTATTCCTAGAATAATCTGGAACTGAGGGGCCTTGATCACATCGAACACGATCTTCTCATGGTGTCCATCTTGACTTACTAGCGTCACCTCTTGAGTGGTATGCGTTACTGGCCCGGAGGCTATCTCCGTACCATCCACCGTAGTAATGACGTCCTTTACAGCCTTGGGACAAAGAGTTAGATTCATCCTCAAAACCATTTCATGATCCACATAATTGCCGATGGCACCGCTGTCGACGTAAGCTTCAATTGCATGTAATCGACCCGGATTATCAGGGCTAATGAGGACCATAGGTATCACGAAATGCGAGGTCACGGAACTGGTTTTCACGCTCGGCAAGAGGACCTCTATTCTTGTCGGGCGAGGTCGTTTCCCTGCTCAGAGTTTGTAACTGTGGTAACTGCAGCTCCTACTGCCTTCTTGGCAGGTTTCACCGGACAGTCTCGAAGAAAGTGCCCTGAGTTTCCGCAATATAGGCATAATTGCAACTGTGTTCTCCTTTCCCGCTCCCTTTGTGTTAGAGGACCTTTCAGACCCCCTATTTGCATGGGTTCCTCGGAGTCTACTCCTTTGGAACGATCGGCCTTCCTGTTCTGCAGTCTGTGATCTATTTGAACGACCAAGTCTATATAATCCGAACAGTCTTGTGGGGGATTCACTACTTGGGCTAAAACGTCTTTGAGCTCTCCACGTAGACCTCTATAAAACAGCGTAATCCTTTTGTCCTCAGGCCATTGAGTTTCCACTATTAGTCTATTGAAAGATGCAATATAAGCCAAAAGGTCTTGATTACCCTGTCGCAACGAAAGAAGCTCATTGTCCAAGGCCTGCCCCTGTGCATGTCTTGCGAACAGTTTTTCCATACTAAGCTGAAAGGCTTGAAAATCATGGAGAACCGGATCATCTTGATTAACTAGAGGGATCGACCAGTCTGCCGCATTGCCACTAAGGTATGAAAGTACAAAAGCTACTTTAGCTTGATCAGTTGGAAAGGCTGCTGGCCGGCATAAGAAGTGCAACCGGCACTGATTGATAAATACCGCAAACCTCTTTGGGTCACCAGAAAATCGTTCGGGCGGAGCCAGAGGTACATTCCCAGGTAGGTTGATCTGCACTGGATTCATAGAGGATGTTGAAGGAAGATTTGCCCCTGATGCGGGTAGCGGGGTCTGTCCGGCTTGTGACTGTAGCAATTGTCTAGCAAGATCATCTGTTCTCTCCTTGGAAATAATTAGTTCCCTTCTTAGAGCGTTCGTTTCCTGACGAGCTGCATGCACTTCTGCCCTTAGTTCCCCAAGTAACCGGGCTAGGTGGTCAGTATCCGAGGTTTCCATAGCGCCTGGGCGAGAGTTTTGCGGTAGGCTTTGCGTTCTGTAACGCTCACCTGATTCTCGCAGAGGCGCCGGTCTTGACTGAGCGACTACCGTATCTTCAAAGGTGATGTGCAGCACCCGGTTGGCTCTTTGGGCTGGACCTCTGTGCCCTGTATGCCTGATGTGCAGAGTAAGATGTCTGCAGATAGAAAATACGGGGTTAATGAACTGGGGTTATTGGGGTGTCCCTATCTCTTTCCTCTTCTCCTCTCCTGTAGACCCCCACAGGTTAACGCTCTCACCTTAGGTAAGTGAATGCCGAGCTCTCCATCTGCCTCGGGGCAGGGTGCTGTAACCAG
This sequence comes from Ambystoma mexicanum, assembly GCF_040938575.1. Lineage (NCBI taxonomy): Eukaryota > Metazoa > Chordata > Amphibia > Caudata > Ambystomatidae > Ambystoma > Ambystoma mexicanum. The sequence continues at coordinate 1,269,727,802 of NC_090922.1, forward strand.
TTTCTTCACTGGATAGGTAGCGCAGGCCTCTTGACTTCAGAGGACTGCTGTCCGTCGTTTACTGCACGAACGGTAAGTTTCGAGTGACTCAAATGTCTTTAAAGTCTTTAATAATGATGTCTCTTGTTTTGCAGGGTTCCGGCGATGGCGGATGACGGGCTGAAGTGAGTTGAAGATGGAGCCCGTGTGATGAATAGAAGCGCCTGGAAGCACGTAAGTAAGCGCTTGTTGCCAGCTTCACGAAGCGCTCTAACTGTCTTTTTATTTTGCAGGTACAAGTTCGGAGCGGCTGCAGGGTGCCAGGATACCCACTGGGTTAGATGTGGAAAGGAGTAATGGCACGTGAGTATTAAAGTTCCCCAATGTCTTTAAACGCACCTTGTTTTGTCTTTCAGATGGGAGATGCAGCGCCGACGGCCTCCGGAGCGTGCGAAGAGTTGGTAAGCTTTTGTCTTTCAGATGCCGGAATGCAGTGTGAAGACCTCCGGAGCGCACGAAGAGTAGGTAAGCCTTTGCCTTTCAGATGCCGGAATGCTAACCTGTTCTTTCTTGTCTTTATAGGTGTTGCTGAAGACTGGATTCAGGATGGTAAGCCTTTTTCCTTAGGCCCAGGACCGGATGCAGAAGACACGATGAGCGTTCTGCTGCAGAGGGTGCAGAATAACGCAAAGCAAGATTCATCCACCGGGTGTGGTTTAAGTAGCCTCCTGTAGTGCTTAGATATCTCCTTCCACAGCCACGCCTAAGTAAGAAAAGAGTTCCTGGTAAAAAAAGAGTTCCTGCCTTCCAGAAGAGTTCCAGTGTTCTGAATCTAGGGAGTGGCTCCAGCCCCACCCAACAGGAAAAGTAGTTCCAAACAGAAGAGGATCAGAGGCTCAACTGGCAGGCAAGTAAGCAGCATGGTCTGCTGCAGGTAAGTCCACCCAAGCATTATGAGCCCGGCGCTTCCAGCGCTGGGACTGGGCATATTTATGAGCCTGGTGCCACTGGCGCCAGGACTGGGTCCAAAAGGTCCCAATTGGGACTGGTTGGCACTCGGAACCTGGGTTATGGATCTGCTTCCAAGGGAGTTGGGAAAACCCTGAACTTTTGGAAGCAGAGATCATGACAGTTAGGTGGTAGTGTAGGTGTGAGCTTGGCTTGGGGGAAGAGAGTGAGAGATGCGAGGAGAGAAGGCAGTGGTCACTCCAGGATAGAGGAGTGGTCAGAGGGATAGAGAGGGGGAGGCCTGAGGAGATCAGGACATCGAGTGTGTGTCCAGCAGAGTGCGTCAGGCCCAAGGGGGGGATAGAGAGTGAGAGGGAATTGCAAAGGTCGCAAAAGAGCAGAGATGAGGGACAGGGAGAACCGAGGTGGATGTTGAGGTCACCAAGGAGGAGGAGTTGAGTGGTAGAGGTCAGGAGGGAGATGGAGAGGTCAGTTCACTCAGAAAGAAAAGACGTGATTTGCCCAGGGGGCCGGTAGAAAGTAGCAACAGTAAGAGAGTGTCTAGGAGAGATTGAGAGCCTGCAGACAAGGCATTCGAAGGAGGAGTAAATCTGAGTGGGAATGATGGTGGCAGGAATCCATTCTGGAAAGATCAGGGCTACACCCCCTGCGGGCCGGGTGGATCTGGGTGCGGAGAGGATTGTCATGATGCCTACCTCCAAGGAGCCAGGTCCGACCCAGCAACCCCAGAGGCAGGCATCATTCCCCCCAGGGAAGTGCCAGCGGGCCCAAGCTGGGGACCTTTAGACACAGTCCTGGCGCCTTAGGCGCCAGGCTCATGTTGGACCCCTGTCCTGGCGCCTTAGGCGCCAGGCTCATAAAGCTAGACATGTGTTCAAGTGTTTATGTGCACTTACCTGATGCAGACCATGCTGCTACATCCAGGCCCTCTTGAGGCCTGAATGGAACTACTTTACCTGTGGGACTACTTTCCACCTGGGTGTGGTTGGGGAAGGATACATACCTGATCGGTGGAAGGATACATACCTGGAACTTCTTCCAAAGCTATTTAAACCATGCCCGATCAGCAACTCACGCTTCGCGTTGTTCTGCTCCTCGCAGCTGGACGCTCACTGTGTCAGCTCCTGCATCTGGACTTCAGCCACGCCTGTCAGCATCCTGGGTCACCTGCAAAGGGAGATAAGAGAGAATTGGAGAGAAAGAAGACCTTACCTTCTAAAGCTGCATCACGGAGACATCACACCGACGATCCTGAAAGGGAAGACATCATTTTTAAAAGCATTTCGCTTCGATCGCTGCAGCGCTGCATTTCACTCACCTTTCCTGGGCACCTCCATCTTCAGCAGCGATCATCCGGATCCGCAGCCACTTCCCAGAGCCTAGAGAGAAAAAGACAAGAACACAAGGTGAGAGAAGGAAGGGAATAGGAAAAGCTCAGTTTCCTTCTAAGACTTACCTGTTGGATCATTCCCATTTCATTTAGGGTCCTGCCGCTTCCTGGCATTCCGGACCCCGGCCCCTATGGGGAAAAAAGACAAAGACATTGAATGAGCGAATGCAAAGACATTACCCGAACGCTCATCCAGAACTTACCTGTCATTTACTGGAACTGCACGTTTCACTTCGGGTCGGCGCCATATCTCCGGCATTCCGAACCCCGGCCCCTAAGGGGAAAAAGACATAAGCGTTAGCGCTTGCTGCAATAAGACAATGAACATTATTATTAAGCTTGATCTTTTGAACTTGCAACAGAACTCTTACAGCGCCTCACCTCAATAGTCAAGCTTATTTTGAACTCCCATCAAACCTCAATCCAGTGAAGTAACTGGGTTTCAACGCGCCCCTGCATCAGAAGCAGGATGGAGAACTCATCCTTCCAGACCCTAAGGTGAGACTTCACGGGGAATTGTGGAAGGGTATCGTGGAGGGTTGGAAGGGAGTGGGAGGCTTGAGCATTATTCCGTCAGTAGGTAATACTCCCTTTTCACGCACAGGGGAATTTTCCTGCGAGCCAGAAAAGCCAGAGTAGAGGGGCCCTTCCTGTCCATCTTCAGAGTCCTGCGCTTCACCATTGAAGAAGCATCAGCACTCGAAGCCAGACCTGCGCCTCCGTGGGAATCAGGTGAGCGTGACAAGGATCTTGTAACCATCAGGGAGGAGAGTGTCAAAGCTTGTGACAGAGCTGACCGTGAACCATGTCTCCGTAAGACCAAGGACATCAAGGTCTAGTTCTTCAAGGAGGTGGCAGATGTCAGAGGAGTGTTTGACAGCAGAGCGAGAGTTGAGAGTGGCAAGGTGAAGAAGGTTGCCGGCCTTAAAGACCTTCGGGGTAGGGGTACAAATCAGAGGTACACCCTGCAGAGTTGTGGAGTTGGCCTGAAGAGGGGCAGAGGAGGAGTGAAGAGTGGGCGAGGTAGAAGGAATGAGGGGAGGGGACAGCCGGAGATGAAAGGAAGTTGATGAGGTGAGGGAACTGCCTATCAAAGAGGAGGAGATTTGGCCTGAGGACCTTGGACCATGACAGTGCCGTTTAGGTAGACATTAAGGATGACTCGAGTAATCTTCCGTGAATCATACATTGATGGGTAGTGTGTTCCACATCTTTGTCACTGTGACTGGAAAGCAGTTGTCTCAATATCTATCTTTCCTAATTCTGGGTACATCAGCCTTCAAGGCTGAAATGGAGGGCAGAGACTGAGGTGGAGTGTAGCAGTTGACTTTGTCTTCCAGAAAGTTCGGTCACTGATTGTGGCAGGCTCAAGGGGTCATCAAATAGGTTCACTGTTCATTCAGTCTTTTATGGTAGCCAGAGAGGTTGACAAGTGCTGTGGAAGATATTATTGAAGTGTGTCTCAGGCAGCAGAAAATGGGCTTCTGTATTTGGGACTGTACGCAGTGGACAGAATGGGTGGCATGGAGATGCAAGGGGCAAAGGCCATGCCAAGTGGACACATTGGATTTCTTGAAGGATGGGGTTCTTGGATAATGGCTAAATATTTTATCCAAAAACATGCCCAATTGATAACATGGGTTACTTGGCAATACCAAGGGGGTGATGCATGGTCCTAGGCCAAACAATTAAATTACAAAGAGTGGGACGAAGGAGCCAAGGGCATAGCCAGAGGCCATGGCTAGGAAATATTCTCAGTAAGCATGGCCATAATCCATGCACATTGTCAGAGGCAGTGTTGTGGTGGTACCTGGGGCAAAGCCAAAGGTTATGCCTGGACAAAGTAGTCACTTGGCCTGGCAGCAGCTACTGTCCGTTGGTAGTTTTATTCTCTTTGAAATGTCAGGGGCATGGCCAAAGGCAATGCCCACATGACATTTATTTGTGGCATGGAGGTGCCTTGTTCATGGTGGAAGATCTAAACTCATAATCCGTTAATGGTCTCCTGAACATCCTAAAGATACCCTACCCTGGCTCTTGGCCCTCATTCATGGACCTTCAGGTTCATTTTAAATTACCTGATTGGCTAATTCGCATACATTATCTGCGCCAGATTGACACATTCAAGTAAGGGATAACCAGAATTGCTAGTTGAGAAAATAGACAATCTAATTGGCTTTGGGCCTGGAAAACTTTCTAAATGGCTAACTCAGGAACCAGTGCTGAAAAATGTACCCAAAGTGGAATATTGAAACGCTCTGAGGGTAACTCCCACTTGACAGAGAATGGGAGGGCAAGGTTGTGGAATATGGCAAAAAAACAGAAACAGAGTAAATCTATTTTTTTATGTTTTAGTCGTTTTTCTCCACTCTGTGACTCAAGGGACTTCAAATCCGGCATACACACATGGACTCTGCTCTAACACTCAGATGGGTCTGCGTGCCTTAGGGTAGCCTGTAGACTCACCATGGCCACTGTGGGAGCCCAGGACATGGCCTTTGGCCATATTATAGTCCACATAGACACTGTGGGCACAGATTGTGGCTTTTGGTTGCCCAAAACAATGGCTGCTGGGCATGGGTCAGTGAGGGCACAGGAAGGTTTAGCCTTGAGGAGTAAGGGAAGAATCTCATCAGGGTTGGTGGGGGCAAAGGGAGACCTAGTAGCAGAAGAGGAGGGTAGGAGTGGGCACACATTGTGGCTTTTGAGTGCCCAAAACAATGGCTGCTGGGCATGGCCAAAGTACATGCCCAGCATGCAGAGCAGCTTGGAGTACCAAGGCCATGCTTGTGTAGCCTGAGGCGTGACAGAAGATCTTGCCCTATTCAAAATCACCAATGAGCACAACCAGAGAACACTTTTCTAATACTTATAACCTTTGCATTGTTTGACAAATCTCCACCAAACTTTCAAGAATACGTTTGCAGTGAACTGTCTGGCCATGTTTAGTCCAGAAGAACAAGTCATATGTTTCCCATAAAACCTACAATGCCCACATTTGCCATCACATTGCATTCTAAGCAGGGACGTCTTGTCCATAATGGATGATGGGGCAACAACCCACCACCCTTTATGGATGAGCCAAAGCCAGCCCAGTGAATACCTCAGTGATTGTCGCTGAGACATGAATCTGCAGAAGCGCTCAAGGGTTCAGCGGTGCTGTTTGGAAATAATGTTTCCCTATGCCTGGAGCACACCAGCAGGTCATGTCCAAGGTCTCATACAAGGACCTGGATGTTTGCTTCCCCATTTTCCAAGACCCATTGGCCATACAGGCCAGGGTATTGCTGGCAGTAAAATGCCAAAGGGGTGCTCCGGCACCTCCACACAGTGTGTGTGTTCTTGGGGCTTTGAGCTACAGCTGCTCCACTCGTACATCAGATGCAAAGACTCAGGGAGAGGGGTGTTGATAGAACTCTCTCCTGCTTCCTCATCCATACCTTCAAAGTGTGTGAGGCAGATCATCCGGAGGAGGTTCAGGTGGCATGGGGAGTCTGAAACTGCACAAACATTCAGCAGCATGGGATAAGCACAGCATGTTGTGTGTATCTTTGTGTTTGTGAGTGCATGTTTGCTTGTGGCAATGTGTCTTCTGTCTGTGAGCACAGTTTATATCTTCTCCTAGATCTATGGATTATGCAGACAGGGGCAAAGGTTGGCGAATGTCAGTGAACAAGCGAGTAGGACTAAAGTTAATCCAGTGAGGAGTGATGGCTGGTGAATGCAAGTGAGAATAAAATGCATGTAAATCTGGAGGGGTGGGTCTTGATGAATGCAAGTGAGAATGAATGTGTGTCAATGAATGTGATAGGTGGAAATACATGTGCGTGAGTACAGAGGGAAAGGGTGCAGGATTGGAGGAGCCAGTGTGGAGCTCTGGAGGAAGGGGAGAGGGACTGCAATCTTTCAGCCAGTATTTTTGGACATGTTTTATTACAGTCACATTGCATTTTTACTGGCATTATAGGAAAAGACAACATGATTGTTCTTTTGTGGAGGGTCACATTGGGGCAGCCAGTATGGATCTATGGGCCTGTTTTCTTGCAGTGGACATAATATTGTTTCTGCTATTATATTGTGTGTATGAGGGCAATACAAATAAAATATCATATCATATTATATTATAGATTCAGATAACATGAATGTTCTTATGTGGGGGGGGGGGGTTACACTAGGAAGCCAGCATGCACATGTTCTTTTACAACGGGAATAAAATATGAACTGGCACTTTAGTTAGAGACATCATGAGTGTTCTTACATGGGGTGTTTACATTGGGGTAGACAGTATGGACATGTGTTCTGGATTACAAGTATCACAGGAAAATACAAGATGTTGATTTTTCTTTCATGTGGGCTACATTAGGGTAGCTATTATGTACACGTTGTCTTACAATGGACATACCATTTTTACTGGCATTATAGGCAAAGGCAACCTAATGAATGTTCTTATGTGAGTTTGAGTTTGAATAATTTCTTACGCGCACCAGGCAGATAACTGCATTCGGGCGCAGATGTTAACTAAAGATTGAATATACCACTGTGGGAGCCTGAAGTAGCCCTAAAAGAATATGTTCATTTCAATAGGAAGGTTTTCAGTTCTTTACTGAACCTTGCCAATGTGGTGCCTGAGCGGATGCCAAAGGGCAGCTGGTTCCACAGCTTAGGCCCAAACACAGAGAACCTCCTGTCACCTTTAAAGATGTGTTTTGTCCTCGGGACACATAGCAGGAGTTTATCTCTTGATTAGAGGTCTCTGGATGGGTAGTAGTGGAGGATTCTGGTATTTAAGTATCGGGGTGCAAGTTTATGATAACACCTGTACACCAGGCATGCCGCCTTAAATTTAATGCGATCCTCCACCATCAGCCAGTGCAATGCTTTCCTGGCTGTGGACACATGATCTCCTTTACCCAGATGGGCTGTTAGCCTGACTGCCGCATTCTAGGCCCTCTGTAGTCTTAGCATTTGTTTCCCAGGGATCCCTGTCATGAGACTATTACAGTAGTCAAGGTGGGAATTTAGCAAAGTTCCCACCACTACTGGATAGTCTTGAGGTATTAAGAAAGGGAGTACATTCCTAAGCAGGCACAAGGAATAATATACTGCTTTTACTTTTGCCCCCACCTGGGCTTCGCTGGCCAGATTTTCTTGCCAGATACACCCAAGGTTTTTCACTTTCTTTGAGAACGGGATACTCACTCCCAAGATCTGTGGAGTGATATTTGTGTCTTCCTCTCTATTTTTCTTCTCCGATCTAAATAAAATTACTTCTGTTTTGCCTGCATTAAGCTGTAGTTGGTTGCAGGCCATCCATTTGTTTATGTCTTGCATACATCAGTCTATCATCTCAAATGCCTCAGGCAGATTTTCTGTCTCCACATAAATCTATGTGTCGTCGGCGTATGAGTGAAATCGTAGACCGTGTCTCCTCAAGATATCAAACAGTGGTCGAATATATAGATTGAAGATCAGCGGTAAAAGTGCTGACCCCTGGGGGACTCCGCACCTCAGTTGTATTAATTCTGAGATGAATGCTCCCAGTATCACCTGCTGAGTTCTGTCCTGTAGAAAGGAGTCAAACCAGTCCACCACTAGTTTGGCTGCTCTGCCGATGTTTCCGATCCGTTGAAGTATAATCTTATGGTTGATTGTATCAAATGCATCAACAATTTGAATTGCTTCCCCTGTCTGCGGCTTCCAGTAGGTCATCCTGGACTGCTAATAGGGCAGTCTCTGTCCCATGATTAGGGCAAAACCCCAATTAATGTTCATTCAGGATGTCTCTACTGTCAACGAACTGCTGAAATTGATTGCAGACCATTTTTTCCAGGATTTTGGTGGGCCAGCATAAATTGGCTACCGGCCAGTAGTTTTGAAGTACCATAGGGTCTAGGTTAGGCTTTTTCAATAAAGGTTTTACCAACGCGCCCTTAAGTGAGCATGGAACATAGCCTTCTGTGAGTGATTTGTTCACAAAGGTTGTTACAAATGGGGTAAGATTAGTTGCCAAGTGGCTAGCAGTACAGGCTAGCATAGGAAATGCTAGATCTTTTGTAGGTTTTAGTTGAAGTATTAGGGTCTGTATTGTTTCTTTCTCAGTAGGCTGGAAGCTAAAGATCTCCTCATTTTTCTGGTTTTCTATCCCTACTTTCTCTTCTCCAACATCAACCCATTCTTCTGCGGTCATTACCTCATTAATACTCTTCTGAATGTCCACGATTTTTTGTTAAAAAAAATAATTGAACTTATTGGCCTGTTCCTGTGAATTAGCGTTGGTACTCACATACATTTAGGATTCCTAAACCTTGATACTACATCGAATAAGGCCTTGGACTGATTGCCTGCTAACTTAATTTCTTCTTAATTTCTTCTTGTGGGGAGGTCTTCCATTGGGACTGACAGTATGGACATGTTTTCTTAAAGTTATCAGGTCATTTTTACTGGCATTATAGGCATTGGCAACATGAGTGGTCATCTGTGGGGGTGGGGTAGCTACTTTGATCCAGCCATTTTGGAAATGTTTACTTATAGTTCATAACATTTTTCTGGCATTATTGGAAAATCCAACGTAAGTGCTGTGACACGGGCATACAAGCTTCCACTATTGCAGTCAGTATGGAACATTTCTTACAGTGGCTTTGCTTTTTTATTGTCATTATAGGCAAAGATAACAGGAGGGATCCCACATGGGCATACTTGCCTTTATTGATGCAGTCAGCATGCACATATTTCATAATATTAGCACTGCTTTTTTTTCTGGCTTTAAAGGCAAAGCAAACATGATGAATGTTCTCATCATGTGGACATGACATTGCAATTGTCATGTCAAACAAAAGTTCTACTGGTATCATATACTTACATTTGACATGAAATCACTCAAGATACCCAGTCTCTTGTAACTATTCTCTTCTGTCTCAGGTGCTTTACCTGAAGGCAAGATCCTGGTGTGGATCCAGTCGCTGACATATGGGTTTTTGTGCATCTACAGATCTTCTGTAAAGACAGTTTCAGTGGTGATTGTTAACCCTCTCTGTTTGCTTAACCACCCTCCCTCTACCGGTCTGTACGTATGCAGATAGTGCCCTGTGAGCTCCATTGTTTCCCTTTATTCACTCCTCTATATTCTTTGCTACTCTTTGCCCCATTTCCCCCTTTCTCCACATTTTATATGGTGGTTACGTGCTACAACATACTCTCTGGCATTGTGAACATAAAACATGCCAAATGATAATTATGAAATCCAACACACACACACACATACACACACAATTTAGTAGGCATGTTGTGGGGTGATACAAATGTGTGTTTCTTCCTCTGGCTTACATTGGTAAATTATATTAATGAGGAGTTAAAAGCAGATTTGAAAAAGTGATTTTCTGAATTGATTGTATCCATATACTGCAAGGCAAAAATGCAAGGGTACACTTCTTTAGAAAAGGGCTTCATGTGAGTGTGTCAACACTAAGACACAGGTTCACCACTTGAAAATACATATTTATATATATATATATATATATATATTACATGGAAAAGGTAGCGTCCATGTAGTTATGGTTAAGTTGGTGTTTCCATAGGAAGAGCATTTTTTGGGTGGCTTATAACTCTGGACGAATCCTCACCAAACTTTGCAAAAAAAGTATATGGCCCACTCCGAATTTTTCTGCAAAGGTGGAGAGGTTTGGTCCAGGGGCGGCAAAGTTATAGGGGGGGGGCCCAAAACTTTTGTTTTTTCCCATAGACATAATGGGAAAAAACTTTGCGCACGCCAACAGCCAAAACCACTGGACGGATTTACACCAAATTTGTGGCAGGAGCGGGGGCTTGGTCCAGAAAGCGTGCTTTTGCAAATTTGGTGTAAATCCGTCCAGTAGTTTACTTTTAAAATGACCAAAATGTAAGGCAAAAAAATTAGTGATATCTCTGTTCGCTTCGTGGACGGACTTCCCTGTTCGCTCTGCGGCCAGTGCCCTGATTGGGACATCCGACATGTTTGCTGATTGGACGGCGTGGAGCGTGTCAGATTTTTGGTGGCACCCGCCATCTTGCATTCGCGGATGACCGCGGACAGCGAGGTGAAACATGGTTTAAAAATTGTATTTAGTGGAGTGTGTTGGTGTGTAAGAGTGTTTGGGGAGGGTGGGGGAGTATGAGATAGGTGCAATGTTGTATTTTTTTTATGTGCTAGATGCTTTTATTGTGTTCGATTTGTCTGCGGACAACACGGCTGTTCTGAAATGTTCGTAAATAAACAGAATGGATTCAGTGTCAAGTTGAAAGTGTTCTAAGAAGACGCGTGGGGTCCTGGAATGTTCGCAGGGGGTGTCCTGAAGACGTTGTCTGTATTGTTCGTTGTCAAACTGAAAGTGTTCTAAGAACACTCGCAGTGTCCTGAAATGTTCGTACATAAAGAAAATGGGAGTGTCCTGATGACGCTGTCCGTATCGTCCTCTGGCAAGTTGAATGTGTTCTAGGAACTTCCTTGTGTCCGTGGACATTAAAATGGTTGAAATGCTTGAATCTATGGGTGTGATATGCTGCGGAGGTTGTGGCCAGGGTATACAATGTTGGGTGCATGGCCATTTGGCCATGCACCCAAGACTCTATGCCCGGGCCACAACCACCGCAGCATATCACACTCATATGCCATGCACCCAAGAGTCTATGCCCTGGCCACAAGCACCGCAGTATATCACACTCATAGTGGCTTATAACTTTGGGTCAAAAACAAATTTATAAGGAACAATGTTATAAGCCAGTATGGGTGTGATATGCTGCGATGGTTGTATTTATCATGTTATACTTACTATTTGGTTTACTAACGGGAGTCCATGTTTTTCTTGTTCATTTCTGTGATGAAAGAAAATAGCATGTTAGTATTAGTATTTTATAAAGACTTATTACATTGTACAATCACAATTTTTTCTTTTTTTTGACCCTCATATTTAGTAGATGACAAACCAGAGTACTGTGCAATTTGCTCAGTTTCTGTGTTTGTTGCTAAAATCATTGGGTCTGTGGGAGAAAAAAAATCCATGTTGCATTAAAAAAAAACTTTTTCTGTTATGCTACAGTTTATTTGTTTGTTTGTTTGTTTTCAGTGTTTATTTGTTGTTTCTGGCTAATGCTTTATACATTGGATTGTTCCAGTTTTTGGGAGCAGTAAGATATTAGGCATTTGTTTGGATATTGTAAAATTATGGAGCAGTTAGATACCAGTAGGCGTATTCTAACTGTTTATTTTATGATATAATTTCGTGGTATTGCTTTATCTATTTGGATATTTCAAAATTTTGGGACAGTTAGATACCAATTGGTGTATTGTAACTGTCTATTTGTTGCTCTATTTGAGTGGTATTCATGTATCTGATTAGTTGTTGTAGCATCTTTGGGCAGTTAGATAGCTTTTGGAATATTGTGACAGTTTATATTTTTTTACTACAAGTGTACTTAAGGTTTAAGTACAGTTTAGTTATCAAATTTTGGTTTTAAGAACATTAAATAAGCATTTGTAAGTGTCATGATCTCTGCTTCCAAAAGGTCAGGGTTTTCCCAACTCCCTTGGAAGCAGATCCATAACCCAGGTTCCGAGTGCCAACCAGTCCCAATTGGGACCTTTTGGACCCAGTCCTGGCGCCAGTGGCACCAGGCTCATAAATATGCCCAGTCCCAGCGCCGGAAGCGCCGGGCTCATAATGCTTGGGTGGACTTACCTGCAGCAGACCATGCTGCTTACTTGCCTGCCAGTTGAGCCTCTGATCCTCTTCTGTTTGGAACTACTTTTCCTGTTGGGTGGGGCAGGAGCCACTCCCTAGATTCAGAACACTGGAACTCTTCTGGAAAGCAGGAACTCTTTTCTTACCTAGGCGTGGCTGTGGAAGGAGACACCTAAGCACTACAGGAGGCTATTTAAACCACACCCGATGGATGAATCTTGCTTTGCGTTATTCTGCATCCTCTGCAGCAGAACGCTCATCGTGTCTTCTGCATCTGATCCTGGGCCTAAGGAAAAAGGCTTACCATCCTGAATCCAGTCTTCAGCAACACCTATAAAGATATGAAAGAACAGGTTAGCATTACGGTCTTCAGTGACAGCTCTTCACTTACCTGGTCCATCGGCTGTCACCAACGCCTCGCGCTGCATTCCGGCATCTGAAAGACAAAGGCTTACCTACTCTTCGTGCGCTCCGGAGGTCTTCACACTGCATTCCGGCATCTGAAAGACAAAAGCTCACCAACTCTTCGCACGCTCCGGAGGCCTTCGGCGCTGCATCCCGCATCTGAAAGACAAAACAAGGTGCGTTTAAAGACATTGGGGAACTTTAATACTCACGTGCCATTACTCTTTTCCACATCTAACCCAGTGGGTATTCCGGCACCCTGCAGCCGCTCCGAACTTGTACCTGCAAAATAAAAAGACAGTTAGAGCGCATCGTGAAGCAGGCAACAAGCGTTTACTTACGTGCTTCCAGGCGCTTCTATTCATCACACGGGCTCCATCTTCAACTCACTTCAGCCCGTCATCCGCCATCGCCGGAACCCTCCAAAACAAGAAACATCATTACTAAAGACTTTAAAGACATTAGAATTACTCGAAACTTACCGTTCGTGCAGTAAACGACGGACAGCAGTCCTCTGAAGTCAAGAGGCCTGCTCCCCTTATGCAGTGAAGAAACTGGTTACAGCACCCTGCCCCGAGGCAGATGGAGAGCACGGCGTTCACTTACCTAAGGTTAGAGCGTCAACCTTTGGGGTTCTACAGGAGAAGAGAAAGGGAAGAAGAGAGAGACATTCAATAACCCAGTTCCTTAATCCCATATTTTCTATCTGCAGAGTCAGACATACAGTGCACAGAGGTCCAGCCCAAAGAGCCAGCCGTGTGTTACACATCACCTTTGAAGATACAGTATACGCCCAGTCAAGACCGGCGCCTCTACGGGAATCAGGTGAGCGTTACAGTAAGATTTGCTGGTAATCTCTGCTTTAGAGTAACGGTACTATCATTACATTCAAACCATCCACATTTCTTTTTTATATATGCAGTGTAGTGCCCTGAGTTGGTTGTGGCTCCTGCGTGGTAGATTATACCTATTGTTGTGAAGGTTTTCCTACCAAGTGATATTTGACCATGTGTGAATCTAGTCAGCTTGCAGTTCTTTTTGGTACCATCTGCATTGTAATGAAGAAGCATTAGTATTACGTATTTACTATGTGTTTGTTTTACTAACATGGAGCGATTATCTGAATTGCAGGTAGAACATAATCTACCGTGGTTTGCATTTTGTAAAACTTGCTGAAATGGAACGGATTTACAATTAGGTATTGATATATACACAAAGCGCTCATTGGGGATTTGTTCTTGTGTCACATTGTTGCAGAGAGTGCATGTATGTTTCCACATGTATGAAATCTGGAAGATTTCCTTTATAGGTATGTTTTTGTTTTCCAGTACTAATAGTAAGTACATTAGAAATTCTTGTGGATCTTCCTGTGAGTTTATAGTGAATTTAACCATTCCAGCACAGTAGTCCAATTGTTGTCTTATTCCATAAACACTATATGTGTTATCAGGATTGTTTGCTGCATTTCTGTGAAGTACTAACATTTGCAAACACAATGGGTCTGTACTGTGTAAGTAAATGTTCTCAACAATTGGTGGTAATTGAAATAGAATATTCATTGCTACATTTGCGTAGCAACTTACACCAACTATATTTGAGAGTTTAAATGGACCAGGTAGTTCTGTATCTGACTGCTTTTTTTGGAGTGTGTCTTCCTTCTTTGAAGAAGTACCTGGTTTACTTTCCCTAATTGATTCTTTTCTGCTTGTGGCACTTGATGAAGTATTACTTTCTTTTACTCTCTTTGGAGGATTTGCAGTGACATCCTGTTGCTTTTCTGTTTGATTTATTTTTCTTTTATAATGTTTTACTTTTTGTGGAACAGAATATGTGTTTAGATGGGGAGTGTATAGTGAACAAAGTCTATTGTATTCTAAAATGCAAGGAATATCAGAGTTTATTTTACTTGCATCAAAGTTGATTAGAAATAGACCCTCTAGTGTACGTAAGCGTGATAGTGCTACGTTTCCCATACCTTCTTTAAAGACTGTGTTACCAATGTCTATCATTGCTTTGTCTAGGGTAAGACCTTGTGATTTATGAATGGTGACTGTGTATGCAAGAGTTAGAGAAAATTGTTCTCTGTGTGCATACATGTCTTTGAAGAGAAGGAATCGAGCTGTTGAGCGTCCTATTCTTTTTACTTCTGAATGTTTGTCAAAGAGAATATTGACAAACTGAATTTTGTTGTCACGTGGGAATGTTTGAAAGCCAACAACTGTACCCAGTGCTCCATTAACTAGTCCTTGGTCCACGTCAAGGTTACGTTTCAGCATTACTCTGCAATTTAAGGATAATTTTAATATCTTTTCCAAGCCTGCTGTGTTTGAGATTGATTTTTCTAAACTATTTAGTCTTGTTGTGGCTTGGTCACACATGGGTAGTGTCATTCCATGTACATCTAGTTTGTCTGTGGCGCTAATTTCCATTATTGGTTGCATTTCTTTACTTAACATTATTTCATTGAATTTGAAACAGCTTGCAAGAGTTGGCATTAAGGCCATACAATTGACATTTTTGTGGGCTAATTGTTCCATAATATCTGTAGCACATGCATTATCACCATAAAGTGCATGAATTTGCCGGGTTTTCAATATTGCTTCTGCTTCTTTAGAAAGTATACCAACTCTGATACTTTTTAAGATGTTGGCATAAGTGGGATCTGCAGATTGGCGCATGTTTTCTGTTAATTCTCTGTATTGGAAATGTTGCCAAAGGTTGACATTTCCAATGCTGCCAACAGTTTTACGGCAGAGTGTGTGTCCTAATGTTTTAAAAATAGGCTCACCTTTTACTGGTGTCAATTGAAGAAGATCTCCGAAAACAATAATGTGTGTTCCTGCAAAGAGCTCTTCATAGTTTGTTTTGAGTACCTCTTGTAATCTGAGGTGAATCAAGGCCAACATTAGGTTGGACACCATGCTCACTTCATCTATTAGTAGCATTTTCATTTGTTTCAATACTCTGCGTAGTTCCATTGCAGCTTCTGCAGAAAGTTTGTAATAATCTAATTTGTTTTGGTGTTCTACTGGCAGATGTAGTAATCGGTGTAAAGTGACACCACCTATGTTGTAGGCAGCTAAACCTGTGGGGGCAGTGACAACAGCTGACAGTTTGTTGTTTGTCACTTGTTGAATGGAACTTACTGATGATTTTGATTAGGAATGTTTTGCCAGAACCAGCTTCACCACTGACATACAATAGTATAGGTTTGTAATATTGACAGGTGCATTCTTTATTTTCATGTTGTACACCATGTGCAATTTCTTTTGTTACTTCTTGAAAAATGCTACGTTGATCATTGTTTAGCTTTGATTGTAGTATAATTAAGTCTTCTTTTTCTTCATACTGACACATGGTGTTTTCTACTTCTATCACAGCTATTTCTGCCTCATTTGTTATTAGTGGGTCTCCCAGTGGTTCTTGGCTTCTTGTCATAGAAGGTTGACTACTGTCAAGAGTGTCCTTATCTAGTTGGGCCTGGAGTTCTTCTTCGTGTTGCTGTTCATTGTGCAACATTGTTTTGTACTGTGAAAAGTTTACATCAGTTATACTGCTTTCATTTGCTTTGAAAGCGTCTTCATATGAGTCATAGTTATCTAGTATTTCTTCTTCTTTTCTCCATGGTTTAAAGAGTTGTAGCAGGGACATGTAATATACTTCTTTATGTTGAGGAGTCTTTAATGAACGGCACATCTATGTTTGCATTCCATAAGTGGGCAATGATTGCATTGTAATCATTGATATATTTTTCTTCTTCTTTTCATTTTATGTAATATGTATTTTTAGGTGACTAACCTTTAACACTATGGGCCTCATTACAACCTTGGTGCTAAGTGCACCAACTTTACCACCATGGTGTAAACTCTGTTTACACCATGGTGGATGGCGGATTTACCGCCCCATTCCAAGGTGAGTGGGGCGGTAAATCCCCATTTCCCATTTTCCCTTCCCCATTCTCATTTTTGCCCCATAGGGCATAATGGGAGTGGGGAAGGCGCTAATTACGCCGCCGTAAATTACGGCGGCGTAATTAGCACCATGGCAGGTTAGCACCATGGATTTTAACACCTGCTAAAAGCAGGCGTTAAAATCAGAATCAGGCGTTAAGGGTTAACGGTGGCGTTAACCCTTAACGCCTGAGTTGTAATGAGGCCCTATGTCTAACTGAAGACATGAGGTTGTTCACTTGACCTGTATTTGTAACTGGTCTAGGGAAACCAAATCGGCATTTGGTGTAGTATTTCCCTTTGTTTTTGTATTTGCGACGACAATATTTGCCACATTTGTGTCTTTGGAATTGTAAAATTTTTGCATGAAGATCACTATTTGCGGATTCTGATGGAATTTCACAAGAGTCATATTTTTCAATAAACTGTAAAACAGTGGCATCACTGTCTTGACCAAATTTAGGAGCATCTTTAATCCATAAAAGCATGTGGACATGTGAAGCTCCTCTGGCTTGGTATTCTTTTCTCCAAAAGAAATGTTGCACTTCTCCAAGGGGAGGAACAGTTTTGTTACAAATAAAATGTAGCATAGCAATGAAGCGATGGTGAAAATATCTTGAAACATTAACAGGATCCTGTGAACAAAGTTATCCAGGTGTTAGTGTATCTCTGTTTCTTTTGTTTTCGTTTGATATGCGTAGGAAAGCATGTAAATCTTCCCATGCATATTCTACACAACTTAATGTAACAAACCAAGTGGGTGGGCCAAGGTTTCTGATCATACAACGTACATCTCCATGACGTTGAAACCAGTACTCTTTAGTACCACGCATATTTGCTAATAGGTTTGTAAGATTTGCTTGTAAAACCTCATCTTTTTGTTGAACTGTTTGTAATAATTGTGTAGCTGTCATATTTTGAAAGTGTGATCCTGATTTTAATATGTGTGCAACTCCGTAACATAAAGTTGCTAGTTCACTTTCAAAGAGTAGGTGGAATATGTATTCCACATTTTGTCGAAATCTGGGATCTTCAGAATACATTGAGCGATATTCTGATGCTGATATTTGAATAGGTCTATCATCGTGTCTTCCTCCTTTGCCAGTAGGAAAGAGTAGAGGAAAAGCACGTGCTTCTATACTTTTTTCCCATATGCTGATTGGTGATCCTTTTGTTTGACGCATTTGGTACGTTTCCAGTGCATCTTCTATGGTGTCATTAGAGTGCAATGGATGAATTGTATAATGGTCTAAAGTGTTTGATATTGTTGCAGGATCTAGGAGCTCAAATTGACCAGCTTCTTGTGTCTCTTGAATTATTTCAGTTATATCTTTCAAGTTCAATTCAATATTAATTTCTTTGTAATATTCGTTATTCTCTTTAAGATATTACAGGGCTTCTCTAACTTTATATAAATCTACCAGTTGTTGCCAAATTTTTTTGTCTTTTGTAGGTCCTCCATTTACCAAGATAATTAAAGATTGCTGCATTGGACGTTGCACTCCAGGAGTGTGCACATTTTGTTTTAGATCTAATGGTAAATACACTACTTTTCCACGAATACCTTTTACTAATTCAGAGGGAGGTAATTTTGGAGTTTTTGGTTGAAGGCGTATTATTGCTTGAAATGGGTGCACTGTTTGAATTATGATGCTCTCATATAAATTAAGTTGTTGAAGGGGTTTTGGTAGTGGATATAATTCCAAGTTATTTGTGATAGCACGTGAAGGAGTTTGGTTGTTGTCAAGTTTTGTAGTGCAGTAACTGAAAAGTATTATGGGGTCAGTTATTTCGTATTTGTTTTCTGCTATAAGGTAGAGAGCTAATTCAAACCATTTAGAATCTTCATTGTCTTCTATTTTGTATGATAGGTCTACAGTTTTTGTGTTACTTTTATAAAAAGTTCTGCGGCAACATACACACACGTGGTTTGGTACTTCAGCTGAAGTACTTTCCAATTTTAGTATTTCTTTTTTGTATGTGTGTAGTGAAAGGTTGCCATGTGCAGATTTGTTTCGAAGTTGGTTTACAGCTAATTCTTCTTGTAAGTGGATTTCACTTCCAAAATATTTTGTCTGGATATAGTCGATTTCCTCTAGTAGGTCTTTTGGTGTACCATGTAGAAGAATGTTATTTAAATTGGCTAGTGCTAAAGCAGGACTTTTAGCATAGTACAGTTTATAAACTAGATTTCTTATACTTGCATGATGTGTTGATATCCTTTTGATATCATGGAAGGGTGTTTTGCAAGTAGGTCCTATAATGCAGGCCAATGAATGTCCTTGTAGTCCTGTGTACTTGCGTACTGGACAAGCATCCATATTTTGCAGTAGTTTCATTTTGATTTTGTCTTTGCTTTTCACATATTGATTGAGGAATTGGCGTAAAGACTTGAACATTTTTTTGGGAATGTTACACATTGACGTGCATGGCCATTTGTACACTAGATGTTCTGATACCGTTGAATGGCGGGGTAAATCTATGTTTTCAGGGCATATTTTTGTAAGGAGTACTTCTTGTTCCATTATGGTATTATTAACTTATTCATAACCTCGACCACTGCTATGTATGGCAATTGTATTTGTTTGCTTTTGTTTGTAGGCTTCTTCATTAAAGTATGGTTCTGTGCTTGTAGTGTGACTCCATTCACCTCCACAGATATTTAAGAAGTTATTTCTGTTGACATTTTGTTTATTGAGAAGTCTTTTTTGTAATTTAGTTATTAGTCTTGTTAGTGGTTTCATTCTGTTTAACACTAAAATAAATAACTTTCTTTTGAGAAGAAGTGCACTGTCTATCAACGCTTCTAAGATTACTTTCCTGCGATAGGTTTGAAGTGTTGAACCTGGTTTCTCTCCTGTTTTTATAAGATTTTGAAGGACTTTGTGAAGGAACATTTTGGCTAAAATACTTTTCTTGGTATGCTTACTTTGTACTATATCAAGATTTATAGAAAAAGTTTTATTTGTAGTGATAGTTGATTTTCTGTTAATTGTTTTTTGGGTTGTTTTACTTTTTGATAGAGGAGGCAAAGTTGTTGTACTAGAAACTTCTTCTGTTTCACTACATGACTGTATTAGCTGTTGTGTTTCAACTTTTTTTTTACAAATTCTGCTGTAGATGGATGTTTATGTTGGAGACTTTTCTTTTCATTTGCTCTACTTCTGCGTTCCTTTCTACGGAGTTGGTTTTTGGTAGGCATGCTTTAGGGTCTGTTGAAAAAAATACAGAAGGTATGGGTTGGGGTGTTCTGCAATGCATGTGTGTTGTGTGCATGAGTGTTTGAGTGAGATGATAAAGATGTATGTGATGGTGTGTGATTGTGCATTGGGAAGTACAACTACTAGGGATGGGTATTCTTGAATTAATGTGTTAATAAACTGGGGTTCAGATGACAGAAAAAAAGTAAGCCAGTGGTGTGGAGAAGTATAAATAGTATATCTAAAGCTATACATTTAAAACAGTTGTTTCTTCTACAACATTTAAATTCTAGTGGCTGAGTTGGGTAATTTGTGAGGCGAAAAATAGGAATTTGTGGGCCATTCTGCCAGTAAATCACTGTTTAAGACGGGAGGATTTTTGGTCAGAATGGTGCAGAATCTCTATTATTAGGCACAGAAATAGCATGAATTAACATTAGAGTGTGTTTGAGTAATAATTCAAATATTATGGTAACAATCTACTTACTTTTTTTCTAAAATGAGCAGTTTGCTTCTTAGTTGTTCTTTGTAATTCAAATTCGGCTGCTTATTTTCAGGAGAATGGTCTTCAATGCAATTGTAAAAGAAAGAAATTAGTAATTTGGTTTGTATGTAAAATGCTCAGCGCCTTCCTCAAAACCATTAAAACTATCTTATGACTAACTGTAGGAAAGAAAATATCTTTACTATGGCTTGTCAAAATCATAATGTACCACTGTATAGCACTATTCCCGTAACTAAGCTTTTCCACGTAATAGTGAGGCCATGTGATAGCCTGCTTTTCCACGTAAGAGGGAGTCAATGTCATAGCCTGCTTGTCCTATATAAATGTAAGTAATTATATAAACTAAATAAATTAAAACCAAGTATGTGTTTGTACAAATATTATTCTTTGAGATTTGATGAGAGTGTGCATGTAATTTTGTTTGATCATATGTAGTCTCTATATTTTATTTAAAAAATGTTACTTTAACATTATTTGCGTGTGTGGGTGTGTACGAAGAAATTAAATGGTATAAAGGTTTGTAAGTCACAGTTCATTTTAGGAGAATGAAAAAATGATCGTAGATTCATTTTACAGATTATACAAGGTAAAAATCGGTTAGAAAATGTGTTCATGTACTGCATAGAAAATATGCATACCTGTAGTTTGTGTTCATGCATATGGATATGGACGAAGTTGCAAGTAGAAATCTTGGAGACTTGTCTAGTATTTCTCATAGATCGTGCTTGCCAATGGTATGAGACTTGTGGTCCGAGAGATTCACCGTACATTTGCAGTGCTGATCTATGTTGATGCAGTTACATGTAGAGGTCTTGGATTTGATTGGTGGATGGTCATGTGATTTCTTAGCTACATCCAATGAGGGAATGGCACAGAGAGTGAAGTTGAAATGGTAGAAGGGCTGTCCATGTTACGATATGTTCGCGGACATGGCAGTATTTCTAGGACACCGCGTATTACATACGGGGAATTTGGGGTGGGGAGGCATGCAAATGAGATTGAATGAAGCAAGGGATTGGTCAGTAAAGTTTAGTGAGTGTGTTGTGCTAGGAGAGGTTTTCTCAGATATTCTTTTTGCTGAGAGAAGAACAGATAGCTATGGCTGAGTGTTTTAAAAAACAGATTGTGTGGAATTTGGGAGACTCGTGGATACATTGGTTGAAGGTGCATGCAGAAAGCTGTGGAGTATCTATAGATCTTGGATTCCCACATGTGGAAGTGCACTGACATGGAGTCCGTGGAATGAAGTGGCTGGACTTGCTACCTCTCTGTGCAACTTTGAAGATAGACTTCAGAAGATCATGGACATGTTTCCAAACTCCAAAGTAATTTTTTCACGGATTGCGCAGAGACAAATGTGGCTTTGTTCTTTCTCATGTGGTCCACAAATGGAGAAAGCAAGGCGTAATGTCAATAAGGCTGTTTGTGCCTTCCTAAGAGATTTTGGCATGTCCTCTTTTCACAATGAAAATATTATGTTTCATAGTACATACATTTTCTGCAGAGATGGTGTCCATCTTACCTATGCTGGCAATCAGATTTTTCTGAGAAATGTACAAAATGCATTGCAACCTTTTTTAGAAATGCAGCATGCACTTCGAAGTAGGTGTTAAGTATTTATAATTTTTGACATACAAACACCTCCCAAAGGCTCTTTTCTTTTCAGAGCCACCACTTCCTCCCAGAGAAAAATGCAATGGTTACAATAGGGTAGCATCCCAATTTTTTTTACGTTTGCGAACTGTCCGCAGACTTTCAAGAAATAGAAAGGGCCCTGTGTTATTTATCTTTTACTTCTGTTTTTTAACTGTGCAAGGAAGATGTAGAGTGGGTTTTATTTGGGTAGTGAGCAGGTTTTCTCCTGCTCTGAGACAATAGTCTCAAAAGCACTGCAAAGTCGCTCCCCTTGCAGAGTACTGTGTCACAGTACATACATACAACTGTGACCCTCAAAAGGTAAGGGTCATCAGAATTCTGTATGGCCTGTGAGGCAGCTTGAGGAAGACGCTGTCCCAGAGAGGTGTTCCTTGTGGTGACAGGATCAGAAACAGAGGATCAAGTAGAGGCAATCAACCTACTGCGTTCTTCGCAAGGTACAACCTTGCGAATGGCCCCAGTGTGGAATGAGTTCAGGTGTCGCTTCATGGTCGTAGTCCCAAAGCTATACGAACCATGCCTCCCGCGACTGAGTACCATTTTGCACTCATTGCAGGTGACACGGTTTGCACGAGCCTTAGGACCATTCCCATGAATGGTAAACAACCGCCACTCCCAAGAATCACGCCGAGGGCGGGTAGTAGGGTTTTCCTCTACCTCATTCTCGTCATCCTCTTCTTCCTCCTCTGTATCCTCACTCCTGTTCCCCTCTTCAGGCCCTTGCGAAGGTGGTGGTGGTGGAAGAGGTGGGGGTGGTGCTGAGGCAGATACCGCACCAGGTGGCAGCAGTGGAGCCACAGAAACCATCAAGTTGAAGATGGAAATCTGCAAGTTGCAGCAAACGTCTATGTGCTCTGTAGAATAGCCAGAAACACAATGAGAATGAGCTGTAGGGCGTGGTCTTTTATAGGTGTGCTTGTGCCCGGTTCGCGGACATGCGCGCCGTCCGCAAGACAGGTCGAACACCAAAAAAGGTTCAAAAAGTCACAAAAACTATGTGGAAATTTAGGATTAGTATGTGGGATTTGTGGTATGTTGAGTTTTTAATGAGAAATATTGTGGATTACTTGGAAATGTACTTTTAAAGTGTTCAGGGACACGAACAGTGTCCGCATTCAGAACACGTGATCAGCATGGGCGCGGTCACATGATTGTTTCATGAGCATGTTCGCTAAGGTAGCAGCCATCTGCAGGACACCCAATGTACGGACATTGTTTTGCGCATGCGTGTTGATGTTCTACGGACAGTGTTCGGGTCCTAAACTAATTAAAAGTGCGTCACACGTAAAACGAACAGTTACGGACAGCCGTTTGTTCTTAGCACAGTTTAATTTACTTGTGCACAATACAGACAGACATAGCGTCTCAAGCACACCTCCATTTTCGTTTATTTACAAACAATTAGTTTCATATGATATGACTTGACCCTAAGTCTACAAATATAGTACCTTTTCAATTTTTACTTCCTGACTGTTACTGAAGAAAGCTGTGTGGCTTAGATATGTCAGTAAAGGAAAAAAAGGGAGAGCCAGCCATGTGATGTCATCAGTGATGTCATCAATGACATTTGTGATGTCATCGTTGATGTCATGGGTGTTAGTGTTAGCAGTGCACGGTGGCGCGAGTTATGGTTGCTTATCTTACCATAACTGCCGAATTTCAGGGGGTTTTCGGTTTTACTTTGAACCATAACATCCCTTTAACAAAGGTTTTTTACTGAATTTGATAGGTTTTTAGTAGCGCAACTTAACCATAACGTCCCTTTTAACAAAGTTGTTTCACTGAATATATATATATATTCACTGAATATGAATATATATATATATATATATACATATATATAGATTGCAACAGCACCTCATGTGGGGTTATACTATATTAGCTACTCCATGCCTTTCAGCATATTGTTGTGGTATTTAAGGCTACCCTTGATAAATGGCAATCAGTGTTTGTTGAAGTGGCTAGGGCTTCTTTAAATTGTCATCCGTCAATAATGTGCCTCAGTGCTGCTAAGCCTTAAGTTTGAAAAAGTGTTGTGTCCCAGTCTCCTTTCCTTCTTCTCCTTGGCTCCTGGAGGTTTCACAGTGGCTTCATCTCATGCACATTAAAGCGGCATAGAGAGGCACAGGTCATGGTGCAGAGGACCTGACGGAGCATGAGCCTTGTGCACGAGCTCCCATCTAAATGAGCATAACATGCAAACCTGAATAACAGGTCCAGCTAAATTAACCTCAAGAGTGTAGTGTGTGATTTATGAGTAAGAGAAGTCTGAACAATTAAATTTCACCCACAGCAAGAAGACTACACTCAGAGTTACTATATACTATTTATGTTATTTACAATTTCAGCTTGAGTAATTGCTATATAATATCCAAAATCTATTCACTTCCCTGCATAAGCTAACTGTCTCCAGAGTCCTGGCTCTCTCTAGGCTGGACTACTGCAACAGCCTCTTCCTAAATCTACCTGCCTCTACTCTCCGCCCTTAGCAACTAATCCAGAATGGGACTGCAAGACTTGTCCTTGGCATCAAGCCCACGGATCGTATCTCTCCAGCCTGAAATCTCTTTACTGACTCCCGCTGGCCACAAGGATCAAGTTCAAGACTCTCTCCATTGTCCACAAGGCTGTCTGGAGCAAGGGACCACACTACATCCAACTCTCTCGTCCTAAGCATCTTCCTCCTTGAGCCCGCCACTCATCCACTTCCAACTCCCTAATGGTCAGACGTTTCTCCAGGCAGATAGTTGGGTGTATATCTCTGTCCTCGGCTTGGGCCTCGCTCTGGAACAGCCTCTCTCAAACTTGAGCAGGACCACCAAAGGATCTGCAAGCAACTCAAGACCTTCCTTTTTGCTTCTGCTTTCTCCCTCTCTATCCTCTGCTGATGCTCTTGCTGATGCTCCTGTCTGACATGCTAACCTGTTACCTGACCACCCACTGAACCTCACTGCACCACATTCCTGCACAACCAGTAGCCAGTTGCACTACCTCCGGCCCTCTCACCCACTTACTGACTGTATCTGCAACCCCACGATCCCCTGACTCTCTGCAATTACTTGAGCCACCACCCTGGCAGCACTTACTACATCTGGCAGCACTTACTATGTCTTGTCACTACACTCTCCCCTCTACCCCCCAGCACCTCTGCTCTTCCCCCCAAATCGCACTTGCACAATCTGAATGATGTAAGGCCTAGTAAAAGACAATCATGCCCATAATCATGAAGTTATTTGAAGCCATTTTTACTCCCCAACTTTCTGCCTTTCTTGAGACAATCATCTCCTCCATCCTCTCCAGGCAGGCTTTCGCCCCGGCATGGGCACTGGATCTGTACTGGTTTCCCTCCTTGATGACATTGCACTACTTCAGGACCACAGAGAGGCAGTTGGACTGTGGGGTTCTGCAGGGCTCTGCTCTCTCCCTGCCTTTGTTCAATCTGTATATGCTAGTCTTTCGCTAATCTGATTTCAAGTCACCGCATTCATTTCTTTTCGTATGCCGATGGCACTCAAATCTTGTTTCGCCTTAATGCTTCACCTACTGACCCTCCTCACAAACTTAAGAACTGTCTCTCATCAGTGGCTAACTGGATGTCTAACAACGGCTTAAACTTAATGGTGATAAAACCAAGGTATTATTGGTCGGCGCTGCCTGCTCTGAATCCTCCTGGTCTTCTGACTACTGGCATTCTTGTCTTGGCCCTTGGACCCAACCTGCTACAGTGGTAAAAAGCCTCAGCATGAAGATCATCTCTTCCGGTTCGAATTCAGATCAAGTTTCGGCAATCTGTCAAACAGGTTTTGCCAAACTCAAAACATTAAAGAAAGTTATCCCTTTTCTTCGTGTTTCTTCTCGATCTAAAATAGTCACAGCCTCTACTATGGGATCCCTTGATTATTGCAATCGGATCTACCTTGGCCAACCTCAGTTTCTCCTTCAACGCCTGCAGACTCTTCAGAACTTGCCAGCTCGTCTGGCTCTGAACACATCCAGACTAGGACACTCTCAGGAACTGCTCCATCAACTTCTGCAATTGAAACAAACCCTCTACACACTGGCCCTCATTACGACCCTGGCGGAAAGGGGTTTACGTCGGCGTAAACCATGGCGCCCCTTTCCGCCTGAGTACGAGTTCCCGTAGTGCCATGGTGATTTTTACGCCTGCTTTTTGCAGGCGGAAAAATCCATGGCGCTACGGGTCTTGTTGTTAATTACGCCACCGTAATTGACGGTGGCGTAATTAACGCCTTCCCCACTCCCATTATACCCTATGGGGCAAAAATGGGAATGGGGAAGGGTAAATGGGGATTGGGGACTTACCGCCCCGCCAAGGTCGGAATGGGGCGGTAAGTCCGCCAACCACCATGGTGGAGTTGGCAGCTTAGCGCCATGGACCATGGTGCAAATTGCACCATGGTTCTCCGCCAGGGTCGTAATGAGGGCCACTGTGTCATGCTCTTCACTCCTCTGGCCTCTCTCTGCTCTGTATTCCACGGTTCCTCTGCACTCGAGCTGGAGGTCGATCTTTTTCTATGCTGGCTGGCTCCCACTTTGTGGAATGCTCTTCCAGTTGACATTCGTACTATCCTGCAGTTTCTTTCTTTCCGTAAGTGTCTGACGACTCTTCTGTTTTAAGTATCTTGAGTGGCCTCCTCTCCCTCTCTCTAGCGCCTTGATGCCTTCACTGGTCTTGTTTGCGCTCTACCAAATTCCCATACAATACAATACAAGATCGTTTGTTTTTGTCCTCCCTCTGTCTACCCTTCCTTGTCTTGTCATGCCTGGAAAGACTTATGTACAGTCGCGTTATATATGACTTACCATATCATATCATATACACTTTAAAAGTTAGCATAAACAATAGTGTACTGTGACAATCGAAGATGAATAAAGAAAAGATTGAAATGTCCTGTTCGCACATGGAGTCGAACTTTACATCAGCAATGGCGTCTGCAGTTGGAGGAGCTGCAGCCCGTGGTGTGGGAGTAAGTGGGAGCTAGGCCCCCTAACACAGGAGGAGGCAGGACATCTTCCTGATAAATGCCAAGCATCCCATCAGCACAAAGCTGCAGCTTTGTCTGCAGGTGTATCAGATGGAGCGCAACAAATAAGGAGGAAAAGAAAGAGACGTCCTTACCCAGTGTGTCATGTTGAGTGCCATAGAATGCGAAAACTTGCGTCTGCTTCATTTTATTCTTTACTGTTTACAATAGTGATATCCATTAATGGCAGGCACCAGCGGATCATGTCCATAAAATACTTCAAAGTGTTTTGCATTCAATTACTGGCATGAACATCTTGAAAACTAACACTTGAAAATGCAAGTTGTTTATTCTGCAACATTGTGTGCATTTCCCGTGAACTATGCAAAAAAAGGCAGGAAAGCAAATTTAGTGGTTTAGTTTTCTCGTATTCTTGCCTACAAATCATGCAGTGAGAAAAGAAATGTGTTTTATAATCCGTATTTGTCCCTTTAGTATCATTGTATTTTATTATTCTCACCTGAAAAAGACACTTATTGATATCACTACATGTCTGTACAATGTGTGGATATGCTTGCATTAAATTGAATTCCGGTGTACCAGTGGTCCAGGGTTGAATACTGGTTTCTAAACCATCAATCAGCCCCACACCTCTAATAGACCAGAATGGATCTAAATAGATTGGAATAAACAAGCATACCATTAAAATGATAAACCTCCTTGTCCACTTGTCGTAACGTTGGCGAAACGGCAGGGTCGTGGATCATTGGTTAGTTGCAACAGAACGAAAATACAATTATTTCCCAATGATAGTCATGGTTGTATGAAAATAGCTACTTTATTATTATCACAACAGACAGTTTTACAACACTACGAAATACAAACCACCCTGTATGTGCGGGACAGACAGTTCTATGAAGGAAAAGGGGATGCACTCCGGATATTGAGTAGCCGCTACCATGACTCTTTGTTAACGTTTCTTAGCTTCAGCACAAAGGGAGCAAAGGCTCTTAAAATGTCTCTAGGGGCCTTGTGGGAAGGACCAGGGGGAAGAGAACCACCAATGACTTTGAGCGCCCTGCAGAACAACCTACTCAAACAATGGATTCATGGTCAGCACTGGTTAGCCTGATTTATTTTTGTTCCTGTTCCTGGCTAGACATTTTGTATTTCATTTATATTTTGTTGTGGCTCAGGGGAAAGAGAAGGAATAAACTGTCCCGAGCTGCCACCCGTTTCTCAGCCTGAAATGGTGATTGCCTGGGTTTGGTTGTATCTTTTATGGGTGCGCGCAAAGTACAATTGCAATGGGTAACAAGAAAAGCAACATACTTTCGAGACCTGCAAAAATGTCTGCTCCAATTACAGAACAAAACATTGCAATCAAGGAAATTGAAACTTTTCTAAATGCTCTGGGAGATACCACTAGAGTATAACGGGAACAATATACTCCCTTGCACTTTTAGTGGAACTCGTTTTGTGTCATCATACGTGTCCTATAGATGAATAATGTTCATGTTGACTTTCTATAGTGTGTGGTGTAATGTGTTGTTCATGTCGTCAAGGTAGCCACCAATAAAGTACATTCAATCACCAATATCTAGGGAATTACCTTCCAAAGTGATATGGACAGAATTTTGCAGTTGCATGTGGATCCCCTCATCTCTGAAATATCACACTATGTGAATAAATGACCAACAGTGAAACGGAGCACACTGCCCAACATACATGTGATCAAGATGATTGTCGTTCCCCTCCTGGTCTATGTATCAGCAATCCCCACTTCCCTGTGCAAAAATCAAAACTCATGGAACTTGACAAACGCTTTTTGAAGTAATAGTGAAATGGGGTTTCAGACTCCCAAACATGAAGGAATACTAAGACAGTGCAAACCTAATCAATGCTCTTTGATCTTCACCAACGCATCATCAAGCAAACTGACGTGGGTTGAATAGGAAACAGCTGTAGCATCCGGGAGTTTTACATCAACTAAACTTCTCTGATCCCTCTATTCCAACAACAAACATATGCATAGCAAGCAAGACTTTATAGAAGTTGGCTGGAAATTGGAACTGTGACCTACTGGGAATGGAGGGCACAGTGATGCACCCCTGCCAGGGGAAGAACAACATCAATGAAAGATGCACAAATGAAGGATTCCCTGGCACATGCAAAGGCTGCAGGTGTCTGGGTCAAACACCCAATAAATGCAACAAATCAGTAGCAGTAAGTCCTCTGTAAAGAGTGTTTTCCAATTAATGTCACACCAGCTCTTCTCCCATGGCTAGCAGGGCATCCCTCATGTGACAGGAGAAGAGGATTTGCATAAGACCGCCTACCCTATATTGGTACACATTCCCTTGCACAGCCATCAAGTGCATGACAGCACACGCCAGGCAAGGCACACACACCCAACACTTGAGATTCACACTTAAATATGATGCCACAAATCCATCATACTGCCTGTCACATGCAGGATGCCACCATGGAGTGGGATGTCACTGTGACCCCATTGTATATTGCATGCACTTCATAAGAGTACACCCTACAAGCTTTCAACAAGGGAAAGGGTGCATTGTTTACTGTCTCCCAACAGGCACGCAAGACACCCACCTCCCCATGAAGGGCACCAGTTGGTCCGGCACACCTGAACCACCAATTCAGGCTTGGTCCCACCCCCAAAAGGGCGGTCCAACCCAAATTGCTAGAAGCATCCCCAGGCATGTTTCAGCCTAATTTGGCATCATCAGTGAGGAGTAGTTTAGGTCTCTATCTAGGATCAGCGACCACAGGACCCACGTCTGGGCATACTCGTTTTACTCAGGGTGACAAAGCAAAAACTAAGTGGTGATGGCTGCAAGGTTTAGAATTAATCTTAAACCTCTGGCAATTGCTCTGGTCAACCCTCCAGACTAGTGTTCTGTGCCTGCCAAGCCATTACAGAAAGGGGAAAGATCATATGCAAATCAGACTTGATCCAATCCCGAAAGGGGCAGTCCAGCATGAACTGCTACAAGCATCCCTAGACATGTTCTGGCCTCATTGGGCGTCATCAGTGATGAGTAGTTTGGGCTCTAGGCCCAGCAGCCACAGGACCCACGTCTGAGCATACCCGTCCAATTCGGGGTGACAAAGCAAAAACTAACAGGTGATGGCTGGAAGGTTTAGAATTATAATTAATCTTAAACCCCTGGAAATTGCTCTTCAACCTACCACACCATTGTTCTTCGACTGCTAAGGCATTGCAGAAAGGAGAAAGACCATATGTAAATCAGGATTGGTCCCACTCCCAAAGGGGCAGCCCAGCCCAAACTGCTACATCACATCCCTTCTGCATGAGACCACATGTATCTCTAGACACGTTTCGCCCTCATTGGGCATCATCAGCGAGGAGTAGCTTGGGTCTCAAGGCTCAGCAGGCATGGGACCAACGTCTGGGCGGCCATCGCAAATAAGTGTAAAAAGTTAAACAAACAAAATTGCCACCATGGAAAGGGAGAAGGGACTACATGTAGTCCCTTCTCCCTTTCCATGGTGGCCATTCAAAAAATAGTGAAAATATAAACAGAATAAATTGCCGCCATGGAAGGAGAGAAGGGACTACGTGTAGATCCTTCTTCCTTTCCATGACGGCCTGTGCAGATCGGGAACAGACGCACTGGGGACAGAAGTGTTCGCAGCGTGTCTGCTCCTGAAATTGACAGGAAAGAAGGTAAGTGGGGTTAGGAGGGTAGGGAGGAAATTTTGTGGATGTGGGTATGGGGGAAGGAAGGACTTACCAGAGTCCCAGACATGTTTCAGCCTCATTGGGCATCATCAGCGAGCAGTAGCTTGGGTCTCTTGGTCCAGCAGGTACAGGACCCATGTCTGGGCATACCCGTCACACTTGAAACAGCAAAGCACAAACTAAGAGGTGATGGGTTCGGGAGGATAGCTCAGGGGCAACGTGTTCGCCTTGGAAGCAAGACGACCCGGAGCAACACAGGTTCGATCCCTGAGTCCGCGCTTAGAAACCTCTGGGTATTAAGCACGTTATAAATAACATATCATATCATATCATGGGTTAAAGGTTTAGAAGTAATCTTAAACCTCGAGTAATTGCTATGGCAACCCTCCAGACCATTTTTGTTCAACAGCCAAGCCTTTAAAGAAAGGGGAAAGACTATGGCCTCATTACACGGTAGGCGGTAGGGATTTAACGTTACCGGTAATGGAATACCGGTAACGTTAAATCCCCGTGCTAATTACGACCCGGCTCACCGCTATTAGCGGCACCGCTAAATACGAGTACGTGCGCGCGACCCTCCATCCCGTAAATAACACCGTGCCACTAATAGCACAGCATCACAAGGCGAGCGGACATGACAATAGCGGCATGGTAAAGCCCCCAAAACCCCTTACCACCATGGCGCCAATACCGCCATCGCGAACTACCCGTTAAGAGAACTTAGCAGTGTTCCCACCTTCCACAGGTGGACACAATCAGCACAGGTGGAGGCAATGGATACTGTGGCAGCTCAAAAGGAGCACACCACACCCCTTCCCACACCCCTTCCCACACCAAGATGGTTCCAATACTTGCAGCATTACATGGGCTGGAGGACATGATTGCAGCGCAGAAGCAAAAACAACAGGCAGCACAGAGGAGACGCAGGCGGAGGAGGAGGGCAAGACAGGCACAGCAAGTACCACCACGGCACATAATCAGACCACAGAGGCACCCACCAATCCCCAGGATCAGAGCCAGTCCATTTAACCTAACCCCAGAGCAGATACACACCCTGTACCATCTGGACCGGGATACCATCAATAGCATCTTGGACATGATACACAATGACATTGTGAGCCTCATAGACATCCGAACTGTCATCCCCCCTCTACTCAAGGTGGTGACTGTGCTCCACTTCCTGGCCACAGGCACCTACCAGCATACAGTGGGCCAGATGCATGGCTTCTCACAACCAGTATTCTCACGCACGGTGAACCAGGTACTTGATGCCCTCCTGAAGCATTCACCTGAACACATATTCATGCCACGGACTGCCCAGGAGATTGCAAACACCAAAGTTGGCTTCTATTCACTGGCAGGCATCCCAAGTTGCATCAGGGCCATCGACTGTACCCATGTGGAATTGGTTGTACCACATCACAATGAATGATTGTTGTGCCTGTTTCCCTGGATCAACCCATGATTCCATGGTCCTGCGGAACTCAACTATCCCACGCTACATGGAGCGACAAGCCGGACAACGTTCGTGGCTACTTGGTGAGTTGCAGGGCAAGCACATGGCAGGGTGATGGGGGTGGGGATACATGCTCCAACTGGGTGTGATTGGGGGGGGGGAGATGCATACTCGAAATGGGTGTAGCTTGTCGTCCGTCGGACGAATGCACATACAGATGTACGCCAATGTCCAATGTCCATCTGGGAAGCCCGCAACGTACTTGAGATTAACAGACATGCAAGTATAAGCTACACAACATAGATGACAATCCAGATCTAGAAACCTTAAACATCCATCCACATCCACATTGCACAACATTCCACGCCACAAAATACACAAATGTCATACGTGCCGTCAAGATAGTCATACAGAATTAGTCCAGCACAACAACAATAATGCAATGTGCCCTTGAAAGCATGCAAAGGGATCACCCCTACCCATAGCATTGCACCACGCACCTATAGCACCACTGAAGTGATGCCTCTCAGCATGGGAACATCAATGTTGGAATGGCATAACACCAGCAGTGTGGTACCAAATCTGCCTGGGCCCAGGGACACCTAAAACCTGGCCTCACCCAGGACATGTCAATTACTGTTGGAGGCATTAATGGGGCATGTCTACTTGCAGGGTCGAGCTCACCTTTGCACATTGCAGTCACACAGACCATCTGCATGTATGCTGTTAATTGTGTACTTCAATCACAATGCAAAGTCAATTTGTGTGATATGAACAGGCCGCTCTTGAGGTGAACAGTAACAGGACCCCATTCGTCCCCCCATACAGGTGATGCCGGCTATCCCCTGAAGAGGTGGCTCCTCACCCCTGTACGGAACCCACAGAACAGGCACGAAGAGGAATACAATCGTGCACATACCCGTACCCGCATTCTTTTGTTGTGGGTGTTGGCTATGCATTCTTCTTCCACACGCAAGGCAGATGGTGAGTCGCACATGCTATTTTTCATACTGCGGGTGTCTCTGTTAGTCGTGTACCCCTTTTTTTCGGGCATACTAGCCTGCATGTTGATCACGTATGCATTTTTTGTGTTCCTGGCTGCCACAGCATACTGCGTGTGTTTTATTACATGCACGTGGGGTACAGGGGTCGCGCATCTCTTTTTCTTGCTTTCTTGGGATGCCTGAGCATTGCGTGACACGTCATTTCTCCTAAGGGGCCACAGAATGGGACATTCATTGTAGCTGTATATACGTGCTTTGTTGTTTGTGCACCATTTTATACTGCGCAGGGACACTTCCGCCTGCCTTTGGGTGGCGGACTTGTTTAGGCCTGTGCGTGTCTTTTGGCGTGCACGTGTTTCCCCTATTCGATTCCATGAATACATGTAGTTTGCGTGCGTGTGGGCGTTCCGTGTATTCCACAGCAGTACTTCCCCAGTTACGCCCTTATTTGCAGGCGTTGTTTACCATTCCGTGTGTTCTCCCCCGTGTTCCTACTCCTTTTTGGTGTGTGCGCTAATGTTGTGTGCTTTTGCTGTGCGTGTTGTGCACAGCGTTCAGGGTGTTGCAGTGACGTGTGCGCCCGTGTGCGCCACAAGCGGATTTGGCGCACATCCTGGGGAAAACACACGCAGGGCCTTCCATAAATCGCATGCGTGCGCTTGCTTTTTCACGCTTGAGCTAGCTTGCGCAACGGATTTCGGCGCACATTTGTTCCATGAATCGGCCCCATAATCTTTTATCATTCTTTCTATTATTTTCAGTTTTATGCTGTCCTTGTACTGAGGCATGCCTCTGTTAGGATTTGGGTTCTGTTGATCCTCCGGGGCCTTTACCCTGTTTTAACCCTCTCTTGTTCTCTTCTAATTCAGGCCTTTGTACTTAAACTTAATATCAAATGGCTTTCAAAGCCCATTCCTAGAATGTTCCAATGTGTGACAAATGGAACACTGGAACCACTTAATGAGTTCCTCCCAGAATGCACTCTCGTAATTTTTCGGGGTTTCACATTTACTTCTATATTGTATTTCCTCCTGTAGTGGTTACATCGCTCTAGTTGCCTTTACACTGGTTTACCCCTCTCTTGTTCTCTTCTAATGCTGGGCAATATATTTGGATGTATTATTGAGTGGCTGTTACTGCCTTTTCCTAGAAGGTTCAATGTTTGACAAATGTGACACTTGTCAACTCCCTGGATTCCTACCCGTACACACTCTTGTGGTTTCTCTTTAATTTCAAATTTAGTCTGTAGTCTCAGTTGCCTCCCCCTCTCTCGCTCTACATGGGTACCTTAATTTCCGGAGATTAGACTCCTGAGGTCTGGCGTTGATACCGAGCAGCTTTGCTCTGGTTCTGCTCCTGTCTTCCGGTGATTTTGTTTCTCCTGTTCCTGTTGGTTTCAGCATCATGTGCACACCACTCTAGGGGCCTTTCCACTGGTTTACCCTTCTCTTCTTCTATTCGAATGATAGGCTTTATACTTAGATTTAATATTGAGAGGATGTTGCAGCCTTTTCCAAGAATGTTCCAATGTTTGACAAATGTGACACTTGGCAACTCCCTGGGTTCCTCCCAGTACACATTCTTGTGGTTTCTCAGCCTTTCATATTCATTTGTATATTTCATGGCATATTTTGTCTGTAGTCTCGGTTGCCTCCTGCTCTCTCACTCTAACCTGGTACCTGGGGCTTAGACTCTTGGGGTCTGGTGTCAAGACTGAGCGGCTTCGCTCTGGTTGTGCTACTGTCTTCCTGACTCCGGTGCAGAGTCGCTTCGCATCCCTGATCAACTCGGGCTGTTCAGCCTCGCTCATTCATTGGGAGATTTCGTTCCTCCCGTTCCTGTTGGTTTTGGGATCATTCCTCAGGCCCCAGGCCCACCACAGATCTCCCGTGTTCACACCACCACAATGGTCGGTCTCCTGGACTCCTGCCAGCGGATTTGCTCCTGCTTGCAACACAAAGTCTTCCAATGCTCTCGGCTGGCATTCTCTCCTTCGCGGCCAACCATGGGCACTGCAGTGCCTCACTGCTCTGCCCCTCCAAGGCGTAATGATTTCAGAGGGCTTCCCATGCATATGGCTCCCACTTCTCTCACTCAATCGATTCTTCTTAGTTACACATACATCAGATTGCAAAGGGGCATTCCATTGGGCTCCAGATGTACTAGTTGACCCAGCATTCCCTGAAGCCAGTAAAAAAGAAGACTTTTGTCTTGGTATGGAAGTTAAATGCATTTAAGCAGAAATTGTTGATGACATAGGGAGTTCCTCATGAGAATTAGAGTCCTTGTCCCCTGAAGGAGAGTCACTCCCAGTGAGGTCTGACTTGCCAGACTCCTAGAGAGGATCTTTCGGAGCTGGCTCCCCTTGCTAGCCTCACAGGGGTTGGCTCTCCCTGGGAAGAAGGGGCAAATACTCTTGATTCATCACAAAGTAACCCTATTGCATGGATGTGTCATTAGTGGTTCCATCTGTGGTATTTACACTTTTTGCTAAAGCCCTTTGTCTGAAGGACTTAATCATGCTACTTCTAAACCAGGTTCTTTCTTCTTACCATACCTCCACACAAAAGGTTACTTTTTCAAGCGTAGTTAAGTGATTTAACCATGTTTTCCTAATAACTCTTTTTCGATTATACACATCATTACGTTTGTTTATTTATTTTCATTACACGCTTAATGCAAACCTAACATCAGCTTGGTTTGTATCCTGTGATTGTCTTTCTTCTGCGTTTTTTTATGTGGAGATGTGGTTTCATGACCTGGATACAACACTTCAGGGCATGTCCCATTACTTTAGTGAAGAGGGTAATTTAAATTAATTTTATTCTGCAGTTTAAGCCCAATCCATGCCACTCCCACGCATGGAGGTACTCACAACTAGGCTGCACCTACATCCTGTATCCTACATACATTTATAGTGTAGGCTGTAACACATACTGCATCCCAGGAGCTCATACAGGCTGTGACAACACTTACACGCAGTCCAGTTCCACATTCTGCACCTTAGAAGATACCTGCCACATCTCACCCCCTATCTGAATGCACATTAAGGACAAACTGGCATTACCCACCAAAACATAAGAAAGATATCTAATCCCTATGTGGTACCCTCCACTACAGAGCACCTCCTTTTGGCATCATGACCCCACCTACATCCACGCTACACCCATAGCCCTCAACGCAATGGAAGCCACAGACAGGCAACCTTACCCCCACATCCCACCCCAACCTGTCAAAACCCCTGTCCCAAAACAGAGCAAAAATGTACAGCACAGTCAATGCATGGGGCAGGCATAGCTGTATGCATCACATTGACATAATTTTTCACTTTCATTGCGAATGAAATAATGTGCTGACTTGTGCAGTGATATTTCAGTATGTTGGCACACCATGGGGAGAC
The DNA here is from genome assembly GCF_040938575.1 of Ambystoma mexicanum. Classification (NCBI taxonomy): domain Eukaryota; kingdom Metazoa; phylum Chordata; class Amphibia; order Caudata; family Ambystomatidae; genus Ambystoma; species Ambystoma mexicanum. The sequence continues at coordinate 1,269,764,141 of NC_090922.1, forward strand.
ACTGGTATAGATTGATTCATGTGTACATGACACTGATGCACCAATGATATATCTGACCAATCATATTGAGACTGCAATGCTGAATGGCATTAATATTACTGCAGAAATCCATGGTGGGTAATGAAAACAAGGTCCAAGATACCTGCTTAATACCTCCCTTCTTAAGGACTCAAATTAAAACATAGCCTCCAACTCTGTCTTTGCTCTCAATCTCTTCCTTCCCTATGCTCGCCACAGACATTTTTCAAATATAATACTGTAGAGGAGCAGGTAGACACCAGCCTGCCAGTCCCCCCCTCCGCCACCATCATATTGGAACAGTCGTAGAAAAGCTATAGATGGGGCCCCCTGCATCGTTCCTATACGCATTGAGCGTATGAAAGACGCTATGCACTCAAACAGCCATACAGAATGTACCCTCGCACTGAAAGTGTGGAAGGATATATCATGGAAGAAAGTTACAAGGAAGAATATTGGAAGAATGTTGCCTGCCAAGATGTCCGAATGCATCGATGAACATTGTGGATGGACGTTAAAGAGAAATCTGGCAAGGACAAAGTGATGTCATGGAAAAGATATATTAACCTATGCAGAAATGATATGAAAATACTAAGAATCGAAGTAACTGAAGCACTAAGAGTAACATGAACCTGAAGCTAAAGTAATCATGGATCTAAAAACAGATGAAGTAACTTACTGACCAATAATTGTGAATACAATAATCCCTTACCACCCAATTCCGAGGTTCCTTAGCGGGAACCGTAAAGAACGTGTGGTCTGACCACACGTCCTTTACAGGTCCTGCTAAGGGACCAGGGCGCTAATAACGGGCTTGCTATTCCTGGGCCCGTTATTAGCGTTTTCCCCATTCCCATTGAGCCCTATGGGGGCTCAAATGGGAATGAGGAATGGTTGGTTGAATGGGGATTTACCGGGTCCTCCAGGGTCGGAATGACCCAGTAAGTCCCCATTCAACCAGACCGGACCCGGTATGGGAGGCAGCCATGCTTCTAATAGCACCATGGCTACCGCCCAACTCGGTATGACCCCCAATGTATAGAAACTTGCTATAGAGGAATATATAACGTGCCACGGATGGCCATATGAGGAAAATGCAGGACGGCTCACGTTGAATGTAACCAAGCTACCTCAGAGATAGGCCGAGGCTGTAAGAATCAGGAGATGTGGAACAACAGCTCCATGAGCATACCCAACGATGAGTCAAGGTTGGCTCAGAGCGAGGATGCTATTTTCAAAGGATAAGCACAGAGCACAAAGGGAGTACTTGGATAAGCTGAGAATGTGAGACATTCTTCATAGATGAAGGGAGACGGAAACATCTGGGAGAGCCAAACTGCTGGTCAATTAAAAGTACAAAAAGTTCACAAGAGCTAGTTCAAGGCGCGCCCTACAGAAAATGGGTAGCCAATGAAACACCAGCAATTATATGTTCTATAAGTAGATATGTTCCCTTCACCAATACCTTCCCTTCATAGGTTGCATTTTGCCATGTAGAATGACGTCATAGATGATGCATATTGATGTATAAGACCTCCACACAATCAAACTTGGGTGTGAGTGTGCATGCATCAGTTCGATGTCTGCCGGTTGACCTTGCTTTATTGAACTGAAAAAAAAAATAGTAATTTGTCATATTCTTTAAGTCTTGTCCAGTTATTTGGTTTGTGGCCATTATTGTAATTCCATCTTGCACAAAAGATGCTTCAAATTGCTACAGCACAATTTGGTAGCAGTGTGGATTGGTACGGTCTAGTCGACCTATGCCAGATCCAGGCCCCCAGTTGCTCGGGTGCTTCACACCATTAGCCAGACCACTGCAGAGTTTCCTTTGGAGATCGGCATGCAGGGTCACTAGTGAAGACGATTTGGTCGGCATGTCCCTCTTTGACGAAATTCCTATCCTGTTCCTGCAGGTGCTCCGGGATAGAAGGCGAACTGGTCGGTTGAGGGGAGAGTCGATACCGGAGGACTCGAACTGAGTGACGGATGTAAGTAGAACAATGTGCATGGCAAAAATAGGGCGAGGGATTGTGTTGTAAGTAATACGTGTAAAAGGTAACAGGATTTTTTGGGAAGATTGTAATGAGAAAGGGATACCTCAATTCCTAATCCCAAGAGGACAGAAGGGAACACACTAAGTTATTAAAGATTCCTGAGGAAAGGCCTGCATATAAGTGCATATCAAACTACAAAACGGAGTGAAATTGAGACTGGATACATTTACTAAGATAGTAAAGGAAGGCGTAAGCAGTACAACAAAAATAAATTAAGTGCACATGTGTGGGGTTATAAAACTGTTAAAATAAATCTTTTTGTGTTTAAACTGATGAATATAAAACAATAGTATAACATTAAAGAGATTGGTGAAAAATGTGACCAAGATATTGACGTCAATCAGAAAGTGAAAAATGATATAAGTAAAGAAGAGATTCTTAACATACTAATAATACAAGAACCATACAATAAAAATTGATAAAAAGTGTAAACGAAGGAGGAAACTAAATACCATCATATACATTCCTTTTTTAAATAAATATAGGTCAAATATATCTCGTTGGTATAACAAACAGTGATTGATCAATCCATCATCATGGGTGATACACCTCTCTTACATTTATGTAGGACATTGGCGAGATACAGTGGGAAAATAAGGAAATATAATTTGGAATGGTTTTGAGGCACAACCAATATGACACTCATGCCGTGGCATCAGGAGGGGTCGCTTGGGAAGTTATATATGCATATGAGGGACAGAGGAAGATATGCAACCCAAGAGATTATAGAACGATCCCTATTAAAGGGAACTGAAGGTAGATCAAGTGACATCATAACAGACGAGTACGGAACATTGGGGGTCATTCCGAGGTTGGAGGTAAGGGATAAACAATGATGGTAAAGGATTACCAACATCGCTTACCGCTCCAGGCTATTCCGTCCAGCCAAACCGCTATTAGCGGCACCGTAAATAACGGTGCCTCTAATAGCGGCATGGGTGCGGGCACGCAAGCCAACATACTGGCAATAGCAGCATGCCGTAAACTGGAGGAGATCACAAGTGAACCAGGCATGTAAATACCGGCATCATGAAGGCATTAAAAGTAGATTCTGGCATGCCGTAAATACTGGCATCTCTGACCAACTGTAAAATGCCATGTGCAGTGTTCCCAACTGCCACAGGTGCACACCATCAGCACAGGTAGAGGCAATGGAGTCTGGGCCTCACCAAAAGAAGCACACCCAAACACCACACCCCTTTCCACACCAACAGCAATCCAATAGTAGCATCAACACTTCAGCTGGAGACATGCATGCATTGCAACACCAGCAACAACACCAACAGCAGGCACCACAGAGGAGATGCAGCAGGAGAAGGAGGGTGAGACAGGCCCAGCATGCCCCATCAGTGCAGCTAGCATACCCACGCATGCAGCCCCCAATCCCAAACATCAGAGCCAGTCGATCCCACCGAACCCCGGAGCACAACCACACCCTGTACCGTCTGGACCGGGACACCATCAACACCATCGTGGACATGATACACGATTGTCAGCCACATTGAAATACGCACTGCCATCCCCCATCCACTGAAGGTGGTGTCGGTGCTCCACTTCCTTTCCACAGCCACCTACCAGCACACAGTGGGGTACATGCATGGCATATCACCACCCTTATTCACTCGCATCCTGAAGCAAGTGCTGGATGCCCTCCTCAGGCACACAACGGAATACATATCCCTACAACGGACTTCCCAGGAGATTCTTGAAACAAAAGGTGGCGTCCATGCCATGGAGGTGGTTTACCGCAATCGTAAGCAATACCACTACAAACAGGTGCAGATGGAAGGCGACGCAAGCTAGATCATCACACATTGTTGTGCCCGATACTCCGGATCAACCACAGGAATGCTGCATGTCACCATGGCAAAAATCAGCGCAGAATGCCTAACATTGCAGAGCCTACTGCCAACGCTCCTCATCAGAAAATCCTACAGAACACAACACATGACTAAATGTACACAAACACATCTGTATGCGTACACAATGCATGAACTACAAGACGGCAGAGCACACCGTGTATCATCTTGAAGATGCAACCCACACCATTATTCCATGGCACAGGACACATTGAGGGCCTAAAAATGGCGTGCACACAACCAGGGACATGTGCATGTGACCAACGATAATCTGCCGACATGTGTGACTATTACAGCTGTCCATCATCAATCAACTGACATATAGCTTTTCATACCTCACATGCAGGTGACAGTGGCTATCCCTTTGTCAATCTGGAAAAATGTATACCCTTCATTTGAATGATAGACGTAACTTGATGGCTGTGGGCCAACCGTCTTATGCACTGAATTGGAGAAATATGAACTGCTATGCTTGACCGACGAGCGGCCATTTTAAATGTAGTAAGAATCGCCATTTTGCTTGTTAACCATTGCTCATTGCTTTCTGTCTAAAAACTGCTTTGCAGCTTGCAATTCTTGTGGATTCTGCTTACTCTGCTCAACTGTTAACATTGTTGTCTGAATATGAAAGGACAAGGTCGCGGGACTGAAGAGTTTGCTGAACTCCTCAAGAGTAGCCCAGAGAGGAATGCCCACGCTCCCTCTCTGTAGCCTTGGGAGGAAGCTGCATTTAATCACTTCACAGCTGCCAGCCAGTCTCGTACGATGATAGAATATGTTAGAATAATACAGTTAAAGGCTTGAATTATGCTTCTCTTACGGCCCCCTTCGCAAAACCCTTTAGAACGTGTCGGCTCCCAGGACACGAATAGTACCTCATAGATAGCAAAGCTTGGAATGTGGCTCTTCCCCCGTGTACAGATTGCTTCCAAGAACAGAACCACTGTGTTCTAAAAGATGCCATCGCACTTTCAAATTGCACATTGTTACTAGAATAGACATCGAAAGCATTATAATCGTCATACTCGTCAGATATGTCCATTGTCATCCCGAGTTCAAAGGAACTTAATACAGTGGGGTGTTCAACATGACTTTGCTGATTGTATGATATGCATTTTGTATATATGTAACTGATGTACGTAATTCGGTCTCTTGCGTCCCTCGAGGTCTAGGAAACTCACTTTGCGGGGCGTGAGATCAGAATTGGCCAATTGATACTATCTTTTGCTTGCAATAAACCCTAGCATTGGGAATTTGAAACCTTGTGTCTGGCGCATCTTTTCGTGTATGGTCATTGCCTTGTTTCAATAGCACGAGGGACCCCTAGGGGCCCCTTTCACCTTGATGCCGTGGCTCATCACCCCTGTTCCCAAACACACAGAACAGGCATGAGGAGGACTATAATCGATCCCACACCCTTACCCGTGTGGTCATTGACCAGACCTCTGGCCTGTTGAAGGCATGGTTTCGCTGCCTTAGCCCGTCAGGTGGGGCACTCATCTACAGGCATGAGAAGATGGCCAAGACCATCATGACATGTGTTATGCTGCACAACATGTGTATCCGACGCAACGTGCCCCTGCCCCCTGACATTGAACTGCTCCCACCTGGTGATGATGAAGGGGATGAAGAAGAAGTGGCTGAACATCATTGCGGTGCCGATGCACAGGAGGGACGTGCTGTGGGTCAGTCAGTGATTGCACAATATTACTGACACACACGGCTGCAGAGGGTGACATGATATTCTGACAGAGGCCACTGGGTGTGTGGGTACAGGCACACTATGCACTGTATATGAATAAATGACACATGCGCAATGATGAATGTCCACTCAGGTCTTGCTTTTGACACAACGGGTGTATTAAATTTAGCAATGAAAACGATATAATAACCCTCCACCACCCTCACCCCTCCCCCCACAACTCCCCCACACACCCTCGACCCCCCTCTCCCACCACAACTCCCCCACACATCCTCATCCCCCTCCCCCTATGCCCCCAGAACTCCCCCACAAATGTCCCATCAAGTCCCATCAAGTCTCTAATGGCTACATCAGGCTCCGCAGACTATTAATTTGCACTCCCTGGACCAGGTGGCGGCATATCTGGCCGGCGCAGTGTGCGTGATGACCTGCAGAGCAGGCTCGTCTGGGTTGAGTTAGACGATGACGGTGTGGCCTCCTGCTCAATTTGGGTTGCCAGACTCCCTGACTCCAAGGCATCGGCTATGCGGCTCAGTACCTGGCGCGGGGCGGATACCTCCTCGCAGGCTAGTGTTCTCGGCAAATATTTTGCCCATGGAGGCAGTGTTCTCTGAGATGGTCCTGCCTAGAGAGGCGATGTTCTCCCGCCACTCCTGCCTAGCCTGTGTATTGTCCTCAATGAACTGCCGCACAAGGGCAGTCAGCTGCTCTGCACGTTATGGCCCTGCGGGTGCACCTGTGGAGGTGGATGGTTCCTGGGTGTCCTGCTCAGCCTGCTCAGCCTGAATACTCGGCACTATCGGACTAAAGTGCCCTTCAATTTGCGTGCAGGGCAGTTCTGATGTATCAACCTCAATGGGCACCCATACCTTATCCTGTGGCTCCTCCACAGCCTGGGGTGCCGTGGCTGCCACCTCCCCAGCCAAACTTGACACCTCCATGTGTGGTGCCTCGGCTGATTCCTCAGGCTGGGCAATGGGTATTGGGGCTTCGGCCTCTACGGCCCTTGGCAGCACTGGGAACCTGGGGTATCTTGACTGGTGGTGCATGGCGGCCCCTTGGTTGGCCCTTCGAGGTGGAATGGTGATTGGCATCATCCCGGGACCTCTTCCCGGGTGAAGTCTTCGCGGAGGTTGAATCCATGCCATCGCTGTCATGGTCAGCGCCTGCGGTGGTCGAAGATACGGATGGCATGAGTGATGTTTTGATAGGCATCATACATACATTTGGAAAATTGATCATCCACACAATCGAGGGTAATAGGCCTTTGAGTTTGGATGATCATGCTGTTTGATACATGGGTGGGTTATGCAGAGATATGTCAGGGTCACTCATGTTGGCCAAGACATATGCTATGTGACATTCATATTTGTTGGGGCCATCATGCTGCGTGGCTTATGGCATTTACATCTTTGTGTGGTATGTGTCAGGTATGGCATTGCCTTGCTGCAGGCATCTGCATGTGTCTGTGATGCGTCCGGCTACGTTGCTGGGAGTGTGTGTGTGTTGGGCCATGGCTTGCCTCTTTGGACTGACATATTGGTTGACTTTCATCAGACTCTGCATTACAGTGTTTTCTTAGGACACTCACCTCCATCGGCCGATGTTGTGGCGCCACACTCCATCTCGCCGACACCTTCTATCCCCTCCATTCCAATCATGCTGGCGCAGATGTCCTCCCATGGGGTCAGCTTGATGGGTGAGCTGGCACCTCCTCCTGTTGCCATTGCCTGGCTCCTGTTAACGGAGAGTATGTTCCTTACTCTGAGCCGCAAGTCGTCCCAGCACTTACAGCGGTCTTTTGTGGTGCGTGGGGTGTTTCCAACTGCACTAACTTTCTGTACCACAAGTGCCCAGATCTAATTTTTCTTAAAGATGGCCTCCCTCTTCATGCTGTTGGCAAACACAATCCCAGCATGTTCCTGTAGTGTCCCCGCTAGCATCTCCAACTCGTCCTCATTGAAGCGCCCCTTGCGCTGGTGGGCAGCTCCATTCTTAAGGGCCTTGGTCAGTTTTTGTGGTGTTTTTGTTAGCGGTCACCGCTGTTAATGGTCACCGCTAATGCCGCATTGGTTCATTTTTTGTGCCTTTAACAGCATGGCGGTAATGCCCTTACCGGCATGGCGCAAAGCTCGTGCCCGCAAAGTGTTATATCCCTCTATTAGCGGGCTATTGACTACACAGACACGCTATTTGCGCCATGTCGGTAAGGACCGTTACCTCCAACATCGGAATGAACCCCATTGTCTTTAAACAGATTAGATCTCAATGACGCGGAAGAAGACAATAGTCACACAAGCTGGGGCATAATGATGTCAGATGAAGACAGGGATGAGAATGAGAGCGCGCAGAGAGAGGGCGGATGCAGGTTTTCCAAAGAATCAAGCATAGAAAAAGAGGTAACATGCTCAGATTAAGAGGAGCCGAAAGAGAGGACACCAGTACCAACACCATTTACCTAGCGACCACATACACAATCACATAGTACAGGGGATATATCCCCACCATATGTAAGTAGGTTAGGACCGATACCAGGAAGGAAACAAATGGGCCAGGCTAGCTCTGCCTTGACAACAAGGAGCGTAGGTAAATATGACTTTGAATTAGGATTCTCACAATTCCCATTATTGGAGAAAGGGGGAGGACGACCACAATATATACCATGGCCACAGATGAATAAAGATAATATAAGGTGTAAATTGCAGAGTTTAACTTCCGGTGCAGGGAAATGGATTTATGAATTAGAGAGGATGACATCATGAATGACGTTAGCTATAGGTGACATAAAAGGGCTGCTAGCTGCTATTGTGGGAGGAAGAGCCAACGACATTTGGAAGGGAGCAGGATATGCAGGTGTGACTGCGCAGAATATGACAGAGGATGGAGCACCATTTAATATAATAATTGCAGAGCAGATGTATTGCGAGCGCTCAGAGATGAATATCCTGATACATTAGACATGGGTGCGATTATGACTGGGAAGATAAGAGAGGATGAAGATCCTATTGTTTATATTCAAGATATTCAAGATAGATGGAGGCAGGAGACTGGTGAACCGTGGGATAAAAGAGTAGCATTATTTTACCACATTTTGTGTTAGGGACTGCCTGAGCCAGTACAACAGCAATTGAAGAAACAGGTGGGAATGGAAGCGAAGCCATACCCGGAAATTCAATTGACAATCGTGCATCATTTCCAATGCAACACTGAGAACAGAAACCAGGACTGGCCAAGCTAGTTCAGAAGAAGTTGTCTAAAATAGCTATTGAGGGAGCAATATTGACAATTAATGAAGGATGGCTGACACAGGAGATACAGAGAGGGCAGCAAACTAATGCTGGATACCCCACAGATCATAGTGGGTATAATTATTGGCCAAGAGGAACAGGGAATGGGCCTAAAGGAGGAGGACGAGGTGGATATCAAAACTTTCAAGGAAGAGGAGGATTTAACGGTGGACTGCCACAAAAATGATGGAATTGTGGGAGAATGACATCTAGCTAGGAAATACAGAAGCAGAGGAGACTTGCAATAGAAATGGCAAGCTCCAAGAGGGGAGATGAATTATGTTCGACAATATAATACAGAACCACAGGAATATTATGCCCAAAATCACACATATGCTCAGACATAGGCACTGCAACCTAAAAAAATGCAGCCATCACCGCTGAAAGTGCAATCACAGCAAGGGCTTTCACAGCAGGCACCCATGCAAACACAACAAGCATAACTGCAGCAAGCACAGGTGTAGCAGGCTATGGTACCACAATGGAGCATGACCCGCGGAACACAAAAGGAACCCGCACCCAAAAGTGATAAGAGGAAATCAGTTCACAGGTACAGAATGAATTTATATCCACAATAGGGACAGCCCACAGAATGACTTGATGTGTTCGGGACTATCGGTGACACCAGATCCCCAAGAGGAACTAAGGGTCAAGGTGACGATAGGAGGCAAGACGTTTTCATTTTTAGTAGACACAGAAACTACTCATTCTTGTCTCTGCATACATGCCAACATTCTGTGACCAAAAATCTGTAGGAATCTTAAAGTTTCAAAAATAGTCAGGTGAGAAGGGAATGATAGGAATAGGGCGCATCAGCAGCCCATTGTCATTGAATTAGCCCGCCGCTGTGGGTGCATTCAATGACAATGAGGCACCTGCCACGCCTTCTGTCACCATGCCAGCTCGGGGGAGCCCTTGAAAGACTCCCCCAAGCTGGCATGGTGGGGGGCTAATGGCACCTTTTGTCAAAGGCATCCATGGCGTAGGGGATCAATTAGCCCACCGCCGTGGGTGCCTTTTACATCAAAAGCCTGCATGCTGCGCCTTCTCCCACTATGCCAGCTCGGGGAAGTCCTTGAAAGACTCCCCCGAGCTGGCGTGGTGGGGGGCTAATGGTGCACCCGCGGCAGAGGGGCGCATTTAGCCCACTGCCGTGGGTGACTTTTACATCAAAAGCCTGCATGCTGCGCCTTCTCCCGCTACACTAACTCAGGGAAGTCCTTGAAAGACTCTCCCGAGCTGGCGTGGTGGCGGGCTAATGGCGCCTTTTGTCAAAGGCACCCGCGGCGGAGGGGCGCATTTAGCCCACCACCCTGGGTGCCTTTTACATCAAAAGCCTGCATGCTGCACCTTCTCCCACTACGCCAGCTCGGGGAAGTCCTTGAAAGACTCCCCCGAGCTGGCTTGGTGGGGGGCTAATGGCGCCTTTTCTCAAAGGCACCCGTGGCGGCGGGGTGCATTTAGCCCACTGCCGTGGGTGCCTTTGACATCAAAAGCCTGCTTGCCGTGCCTTCTCCCGCTATGCCAGATCGGGGGAGTCCTTGAAAGACTCCCCCGAGCTGGCGTTGTGGGGGGCTAATGACACCTTTTGTCAAAGGCACCCGCGGCGGAGGGGCACATTTAGCCCGCTGCCGTGGGTGCCTTTTACATCAAAAGCCTGCATGCTGCGCCTTCTCCCGCTACGCCAGCTCGCGGAAGTCCTTGAAAGACTCCCATGAGCTGGTGTGGTGTGGGGGGCTAATGGCGCCTTTTGTCAAAGGCACCCACGGCGGAGGCTACCCTGTGCTGGCGTGGGCAAAAAAAAAAATGTTAACAAAAAATACAAAATGTTCTTTTCTTTTTTTTAAAATCTGTATTTGTTGCCAATAAAGCGGTAGATGGTGAGGGAAAATATCTAATGTCAGGTACTGCCATGAATGCTAAAGGGTCCTCTGGGGTGACAAATGTAGTTCCTTTTACAGACAAATCACCAATTTCTATACAAGAACATGACATGTCAATGCCATTATTATGTTTTAGGCAGACGCCAGTCAACATATTGTGTCATAACTTAATGACAAAACATGACAATATCTTTTACTGTCAAAGGAATAGTGGTCTCCACTCCACGGATACACTATATGTATAGAGTTTATACTAGCCTTTACAGGTCAGAAGCCATTACAAGGAATGCCTTTAGATCCAGAAGTATTTTTGTATGGATTAACTATTTTATTATCCTGGTTACTAAGGTTGGAAAGCAAAATATTGAGAATACCAAATTAATATTTATTCAGACCAGAAATCCCCATGTACAATGAGGAAGGGCAGGTCATTCCCTTAGAACTAGAAGCATCAGTGGTCAGAGAAGAAAGGGTGATGCTGCATGGAACAGACGATGAGAGAACAGGAATGGAGGACTGTGACAACCCTCAGTGAAGAATACAGGTTGACAGATTTGACAGACGAAGAACTGTTTAGAGATGACTGCTCTGACAATGAACTGATGTTTTGTATAACAATCACTTATTGGATTAAAGTGAAAAATATAGATATACTGCAGTGAATGGCGTTGGTAAACAGAAAGCCGCCATTTTTCCAGGAAGACGGAGTACCAGAGATTTTATGGAATAAGAGCCCATATGATGTGGGGCTATTAAAAGGGTGCAGTTAAAATTTAATTAAAACCAGCATCTCTTCTACCATGAGCAAAGCAATACCCCATGTCCAGAGAGGCGGATGAAGGTATATTTGAGACCATCTCGACTTTAATGGAGCAAGGCATATTGGTGCCATTAGATTTATCATGTAACACAGCCCTTTACCCTGTGAAAAAATCAAATGGAGGAGTTGTGGAGATGTATACAGGGCCTTCACCCCTAAACAATATAGTTGAAGCTGAGTTTCCCTTGGTTCCAAATCCTGCAATGAAATTATGCTATATCCCATCCACTGCCAAGTATTTTACAGTTGTCAATTTAAAAAACAAATTTTTCTCGTCATGAGGACTCACAAGATTTTATGTCATTTTCATATAGAATGCATGCCTGAAAGATACTAGGCTGCCTCAAGGGTACTGTGAGTCCTGTTCCATCTTCATCAGAGTCCTCCAGGTGGACTTGGGTAATGTCCAACTCGAAAGTGCAATAATTCACTGCGTAGATGACATTCTGGTGTGTAGTTACACAGAAGAAAGGTGCAGAGAAAACTCAGTTAAACTCATGACCCATACTTTCAGAGAAAGGATATAAGGTAGACAAGGAAAAACTATAATATTGTCAGGAAGAAGTCATGTATACAGGACAATTGATCCCTCATGAGGGGAGAAAAGCGACCCCTGAAAGAGCAGAGTCGATAATGAAAACTGTTGCACCAAAAGACAGTGAGGGAAATGCAGCAGTTTCTAGGCTTATGAAATTATTGCAGCGCCTGGGTCTTTGATTACAGTACAAATATTCAACCACTTTTGAAAGGACTTAAAGAAGCACAGGTATACAGGAACACAATATCATGGACAGATGAGATGACTGGTGGGTTTGAACAATTGAAAAGAGCAATCAGTGCAGCCCCTGTGTTAGGAATCCCAGATTGCAATGAAGAGTTTTATTCATTCTCTCATTCAAATAAAGAAATCATGACAGCAATTCTTACACAGAAGATGACATTAGGGCATGGACATAAACCATTGCTATATTACAGTGGGGGCTAGAAATATTATTAGCTCCAAATTGGATTACGGTTGCTGCCCCCTTGTAGGTATTGCACAAATGGACCTTCAGCGGCTCCAGATTATTCAGAACGGAGCAGCTAGAGCGGTGAAAGGAATTGGATGCAGGGACCAGCTCTCAGATGCAAGACAGAGCCTACAATGGCTGCCAGTAAAATCAAGAGTGCGCTTTAGGTTGATACTTATCACCTATAAGTGCCTGAAAGGGCAAATGCCATCCTACTTAATGGAAGTAATTGAAAGGAAATATCACACCAGATCTCTAAGAACTAACAACACAAACATGCTAATTACTCCTTGATGCAAACTAGCCAAAACCCATAATGTTGCGTTTTATATAGCAGCTCCGGCAGCCTGGAACACCCTGCCGCCTAATATCAGCACTATTGAATCTACCAAAACTTTCAGGAAAAAACTGAAGACCTTACTATTCCATTAGTCTCCCAGGCATCTCTCTGTTATATCTGCGGTTATTTCATTAGCCTTCAGGTTTTCTAGGTTTATGTTCTTTCGTCATGTTTGTTTTCTGTTTGTGCCCTTAAGCCTTAGGGTACCGGGTGCGCATTACAAATTCATAAACATAGACATAAACCTACTCGATTCAGTAACGAATGGACACTATCCTTATGAGCAATCCTTAGCTGCTGCTATATTTGCAATTGAAAAAGCTTCCAGTATAATGATGGGGTGCCCAGTAACGTTATTTGTAGAGCATGCACTATTTGCAATTTTGGAGAAGTCCAAAAGTAAATTGACCACACAAAGAGCATCGGGGCACGAGGTGATTATTTGAAACCCTGCGGTTAAAATTGTTAGATATAAGACTGTAAATCCAGCAACGTTAGGAGAGGATGACTATGTACATGATTGCACAACATGTGTAGAGAATTATAATGAAATCCCCAAAGTTAGAGAGAATGCCATTGGGATGGGGGAGTTGTTTTTATTGATGGTTCTTTCAAAATTGACCATACAACTGGGGGACCGCATACAGTATCAGTGGTAGTGAAACTTAATAGAGAAGGTACATTTGAGGTTGTAACAAGCATGAGGTTGTCTTCGAATTATTCATCGCAGGCTGCAGAATTAGTATTGCTCATAGAAGCGAAGTGGAGCTTTGAGGATGAGGAAGTGACGGTTACTCTGATTCTGCATATGTGACATCAACTGTGCACACAGGCCTGTAACATTGGAAAAGGAGGGACATTCCCTGCTCAGACCGCACTCCAGTTCAACATGCGGCCCTATTGGATAGGCTTATATAAAAAATATTGAGTCTTCAATTAAGCACATTCCACGTTGACCCTGCTTTATTAAACTTAAAATATAGTAGTACTATGCCCTATTCTTTAAGTCTGTCCAGTTATTTGGTTTCTTAACCATCTTATGCTAATTATTAGTGATTAACATAAGCTTTGTACACCTGAGCACCTTCCTATTTTCAAAACAAGAGGCTGCAGCCTTTGACTCTCCAGGTATGTTGGACTACAACCTCCATTAGGCCCAGTAAGCATTGTCAATCCTCCTGGATCATGGGAGCCATAGACCAAAATATCTGGAGAGTCTTGAGTTATCTGTCCCTGTTCTAGAACCACACCCTCAATCACAATGGCTGCTTCTTCTAGTGTAATTCATTGTTTCCATACTGTTTAACTTCTCACCACTCGCAAAACAATGCAGCTAGGTCATTGCATTAATTTTCTTAGCTCTTTCGGTCATGCATCACACTTTGGGGTTTAAACTCATTAGAATGTCTTTCGTCTGTGTTGATTAAGATACAGATGGGGAGGGGGTTCAAAATTAGAGACACAAATCTATGTTAACGTTCACCAATCATGTGTTGAACATTACCTTAGCTTTTGAATATCCTAAGGATGCCTTCATTGAATACACGAAAGTGAATTTAATACCGTATTTTACCAATGCACTGCACATAGCTAAACATTATGCCTAAGAAATGGAAAACAAGAGTCGACAATCACTGAGGATGAGAGAGTAGTGACGATTTAAGTAAGGAATTCAAGGTAATGAGCGTTGGTGACCATGTTCTTTCTAAAGAACTCTCATGCTCAACCTTCATTATCCATCCATCTTCACAGTCACTCATTCACTCATCCTCACATCCTCAGTCCTCTCTGCATCCTCACACGCATCCATCGCTTCTTGCTTTATTAATCATTTTTCATCGCTATTGCATTCACACATGCATCCGTCCATTCATCCTCACACTATCACATGCCCTTAAACTTTCATTCATTCAACCATGTTCAAAATCTTCGACTTACCCCAAGCACTGCACCGTTACTTTTTAATCTATCTTTCTAAGCACTCAACCATACTTCCACTTTCTCATTCAGTAATCCTCACATGTGTAGTCATTCATCCACCCCCCCTGTACTCTCTCTCCACTCAGTGTGCTTTGCCTACAACATATCCCCATCTGCCCAAGTGTGTCCTTGTGCGTGATCTCGTCACACGTTTTCACTATACATTTATCAAAATGATTGCCTTGGTCAGTGGTTCCTCCAGTGGTGATTGTATGCTTCCCGCAAGCATGCCACTATTAGTTAACACGATGCCATTTTGCTGACAAGGGTTTTGTAATGGGATGTGTAGAAGGAACCAGTAGTAAGTTAGGTTAGTCCCCAATGCCCCATTGGGCGGTCCCGGTGGTCAAATTTACAATATAGCATGTACAATGCCCACACCTTAAATCACAAAAGTGCTCAGCTGGGTGCAGTTGCAGACTGACGTTCGGATTCGTCTGCACATATTGCTACAATTCAAAGTGCACTCGTGTCGATGTTATCTCCTCTGCCCTGGATCTTGACCTGACACTTCTTCAGTTGCACTAACCTAGATTAGTACGTTTCGGGTTTTAGAGAAAGCATAAAAAAGCACCTCCATCAGGCTATTTGACCGACCCCACCAATCATCCTTTTGCTATCATCTACACATGCGCCGCAGTTTACATATGAACCAGCACTTAACAGATTAAACAGTTTTTCCAATTAAGTCAGACGTTTTCAATCTACATGTTTGGCTACAGCAGTCATCCCCTCCTGCCCCCAAATGTAAATCCTGAATTAATGGGAATAATACACAGTGTCTAAACTGTTTGTGGACCTTATTCAGCTCATTCGAAGAAAAAAAAACACAACTGGGTGACCCCCCTTATTAAAAAACATTTGCCCACACCACCTGCCTCCTATAACCTTGAAATTGAGCCTACATAGCAATATTCCAAAATAGCTTTTATTACACTGTATTGTGTAATATGACCATATGTATGTTTGTAGTTATGCATATCATGAGTCTGCGCTTCCTCTGCCCAATACACGACGACACTATTATTAGTGCCCTCCATATATCATGCATTGTCTGCATCCCACCACTAGTACCACTTGTAAACTACCCTTATTTGGTAGTGTTCCTGATCGATGCGTTTTTCCTCCGGTTCAATAAATAGAAATATGTCACATTTAGCAATGCGATCCATTAAGCACCATCGTTCGCGTTCATGCATAGTTGTGTTGTGTGTATGGCAGCATAGTAGGTGGGAGTGAACACGAAGACTACATTTACTCACTGTTCTAGCCCGTTCATTAAGAAACAACAAAAAAACACTTTTTAAAGGGCGCTATGCCACGTCCACCCGTTTCACCAAATTGTTTTTTTTTACCTCATTTTACTGCATTTTAGTGCGAACAATTGTGGTCGGGAGACCACCCACACCCACGTCAACGCCCCTCACCTCCTGCGCACACACCCATCTTGTTTAATACCTAACCCCGACCCAATCTACATATTTGCGACTAAATGCTGTAAAAAATACGTCTGTGAAACCGGAGTGGATGAAAGTTGTTGTGGGTCGCCTGCCATGGACATCCGGCAGGCGCCCCTGGGTGCTGTTACCTTCAGCACACGACAGGCCCAGTGCTTGTGGGGGTTGGGGGCCTGCCCTGGACATCCGGCAGGCCCCATGGTACTTTGGTACACCAGCACCATCTGGGGTCGTGGGGGCACAGCCTGCCAGGCCCCTGACCATTCGGACCTCTTCCACCGTCCTGGCACGAGAGTCTCACGGCATCGGGGCCTGCAGGCCTGTACCTCCCATGGGTAGGCCTGTGGCCTACATCATTAAATGAGACACAGACTCAGACCATCCTCTTCTGGAGTCTGCAGCCGTTCTGACACACGTGCCTGCAGGACCTCCTTTTATTAGCTTGGGCCATGACACAGTCATGGCCCATCTTAAAAGGGCAATACACTGTGGGAGGGACACAGCCCTTTAAAGGGGCAATGCACATGGGAGGGTGACCCATAACAAAAGTGGCCTGTGCTGTGAGTATTCTCCAGGTCAGGTTAAAGTGATGTATTTCATGAACTTGCGCGTTCTCAATGTCACTGGGCCCAACAAGATCGTTGTTTTTGTTCTCGCATGTTACCCTCCCTCGCCTCGTTGCGCTCTGAAACATCTGTGTACGAGCACGATATAAATACAATATCAATCCATCAATGAATCAGTGCCCCCCACTTATCAGGCAGCAATCCTATCCTTCCTGAACAGCATGCTTATAAATGGGAAGTCATTAAACCAATCACTAGTTGTATCCCAACACTACATGTTGCTGCTACTACTATTTACAGTGTCTTCCTTGCACTGGGCATATCACGTACCATGCCGGCGCCACATGATCAGTTTACCTTGTGGGCCACTGCCAGTCTAGTGCCATTGATTTATGTGTACAGCGTGTTGTCAGTCATTTCAGCCTTCTGGCTACAATTGCCCACACAGCCGTGAGAAAAGGATAACACTTGCTCTCTGATTTGCTTGCTAATCCCCGTGGCCAAGTTTACCCCCGCCAGGAAAGACATGCAAACGGTGCTGCAACTCCAAATAGAGTTACTCAGAGATGTCTTTTAGCTCGCAGGGGGTTAAACGCGGAGATTATATGTTCAGTATTCTCTCTAGAGAGTTTCGTTTAATCAATCAGTAGTAAGGGGGAACGTTCACCTCATCCCTTTGCAAACCACACGAGAACAGTTTGGCCCCCGGGTCAGTGGCATTGATTTCCGGTTCATGGGAGCTGCATTTCATTTTCTGGTACCGATACCAGTAAGGACGGAGATGAGATTGAATGTTTCAGTTCGGTGAGAATGCGTTGGCGGAAGATATCCCTGGCACAAATCCCGTGCATTATTTTGGTAAGTATATATATATATATATATTTATATATATATATATATATATATATATATATATATATATATATATATATATATATTATGTTTGGAACAATTTAAGTCTCTTTTACAACGTTTTTTCACTGAATTTCGCAGGTTTTTATTCGTGCAACTTACCATAATGTCCCTTTAATGATGCTTTTTTAATGACTTTCACAGGATTTGATTACCGAAAATTAACCATAAATCCCTTAATCAAAAATTTGTCACAGAATTGGAATGGGTTCTATAACTTAAGATGTTTCATGATATTCCAGCACTGTATGTAAGTTATTAACAAACCCATTTTTAAAATGTATGAAAGAGCTATAACGCTCCTTTAACAAACATATGTTTTCCAGGGCATACTGATGTGTGTCACTTTGAGCAGCACATGTTGGTTGAAATGGCTAGGGCGTTAGGTTCCATCATGACCTCTGCCTAACCAAACCACCCTCATTATCCACTGCGCCAAGCCTGTAGCCTGGTCCAGTGGCCACAATCCCTGGGGCCTGGTTTTCAGCCATGTTTTTTTCTGGTCGTCCTAAGCATCTCTGAGTAGACACTGAGCATTGCCGCATGTCAGCCTCAGTGCCCACTTTAACCCTATAGCTGGTCCCTGGTGGCCAGATTGTCCGGGGCATGGCTTTTGGCCATGGCCTGGACAATCTGGCCACTGGACATGGCCACAAGCCATACCTCAGACACCAAAGTTAAATCACTACTTTTTTTTATACATACATTTCAAACACATAACTTGCATATATCTTACTGAATTGTATCCAATAGTAAGAGGGAGTCACATTGAAGGAAGATGCAAGACTAAATATAGTTATGATTTGCCTACTAATTCCTAATTTTGAAAACATTGTAATACATTTTAGTATCCAATTCATAAAGTATTCATACATGTATTGGCCAATGCCTTAGCAAACATTGTATCCCATAGGGGAGACAAGACAAGATAAGAAAAGACACACGGGCAAGTACCGGCAAGTAACGGCATAAGTACCGCTTTCCTGCTTGACTACGCTTGACTACGCTGTTGGACTTTCTCTCCTAGATTGCTGCTTCGGATCCTACAATCAACGGTGGAAAGGGTTTTAGTGTTTCTTCATCGTTTCTTCAGTAGGAACTGTTGTTTTCTGAGTGATTGACATTGCAAGCCATTGGCCCCGCCTTGGAATTGCAGGGATTGGCTCCTGACACAGCCTGTGCCTGTCTGCTTCCTTCATATTGCCCGCGCACACGCACAGCGCGTGCGCACATGGGTAAGTACCGGCATAAGTACCGCTTTCCCACTTACCCGCGTTAGCCACAGTGTGCGGCATCTTACTATTGTGCTTTATTCTTATATTTTCTTTTTTTTAATTTTTGTTGTTTTTTTGCTGTTGTTTTCTTTCTCTTTTTTTCCATAATCTGTTTTTCAAAGTGAATTGGAAGCAATATCCCGAGTCCATTGTTAAACTAGTACAACTGCCTGACCTTCTTTTGACAACTTTTGACAACTAGTGAATGGTGTTTGCCCCCTACAAACTGACTACAAGCATGACTGAAACTGCGTGCACCCATCTTAATCTTGCCGCATGCGGGCAGGTGGCCGTGTCATCACCAAGATTTTTCTCTGCCATAGCGCTTACTCCATTTCTAGCGCCTCATAGCTCTGGCCCAGTATTTCCTTCCAAGTTTCCTTTCCTGTCTGCAGTGCGTGCTGCCCTCCAGATGGTCGAGTGCAACATGCCTTCAATCATGCCCAAACCCAGATCCAGCACCTTCTCCTGCACTACAAATAACTCCCCAACTGCCTTTCGCACGCCGCAGGCCCATGTGTACACCCACCCACTATCCAATGTTACCATGCTTAATTCTGAGAATCCCAATTCCTTAGCCCCAAGCCACGGCCTTGTCCCTTCCCCATTACAAATCCCTTCCTTGCTCCCCAACTCCACTGACATCTCCGTCCACGTGTCCATGAGTGCCTCTACCATCTGCTCGAGGTCAGAGGAAGACTTGGAAGCGATATCTATCCATTCATCAGTTCTACGTTCCTCTTCGTTTATCCACTCATTTGCCATGCCAACGCCAAGAGTTCCCCAAGTGCCGCTGACAGACAGCATGCCTCAGCAACTCGCTTTCATTCAGTCGGCACTCACCTCCATTAACTTGGCGATTTCTACCATGACTAAACTCTATGACACTATTGATCATAAACTTTCAAGTCAGGCAGCTCTCTTCGAGGAACTTGCCAATGGCTACATGCACATGACTCTATTCCCATCGCACACATGTGCACCAGTTCCCTCTCTGGCCACAATCAAGTCCAGACTACAAACCGCATGGATGTAGTTGTTGCGACCGAACGAGCTCCCATTCTGACATCCCCTGATTGCTTTATTGTCCCTCTGATTAACCACCTCCCGACCATTCCAGGTGTCATTCGACCCGTTGCTGCTTCTTTTCCTCCACCTGCCCCATCCTCGCCAGCTACTGATGAGGATTCTGTTCCTGTTCTTTCTTCTCCTCTTGCTTCTGTTCCTGACCCCTCTCTCGCTCCCTTGTTCATTCCCCCATCTCAAACTGATCTTGTTCCAGTTCTTCCTTCCGTTTCTGAATCTTCCCTTACTCCTTTATCTGCCCCATCCTCAGGGGTTCCTTCCCAGGTGTAAAATGTGCCTTCTGCTCCAATTCCACCATCTCAATCTCCCACCCATTTGGACCCCCTACCGACAAAAAGTTTTCCCATTGCCAAAATTCAAAGCAAAAGATCCCGACCTGCACTAAAAAAACCCAAAAAATCTAGCCAGCCTGAACCACACCAAACACACCCTTACGGCTTTTTTCAAAGCCTTGGGGCAGCCATACAAGCACACATTGCCCAATGTCACGTCCCCTGTGCTAAATCAATCCCAAGTCCTCATCAGTTCCTCTGACAAGGCGCCCTCATGTCCCTCTACGCGATTTGGATGCCCAGACCAGTTTACTTAAAGTTCAAATCGTGCCGTCTCAAGTTCCTTCCATTCCATCTGTTTCCCAACCAAGCACCCCTTCCATACATGTACCCTTTGATCTTAAAGCAAGTGTTGACTCTTAACTGGCCTCACGCTTGGGCCACTTGCAGGCCTCTATGAGCCATTCAGCTGTGACGACCCCCAGGGCCTCTGCCCATGTCGCCTCAATGCAAGATGTTGAAAATGTTACTCAGATTGCACCCGCCAAAAAAAAATGTTACTTTTCAAACGCCTCCTACCATACCCAAACCTCAAGTATATACTCCCTCTGCTCATGCACTCTCTGATCTTAAAGCCAGTGTGGATGCTTATTTGGTGTCACGTCTTGGCTCCATGCAGGCTCTTTCCGGTGACTCTGTTTTGGCCACTCACAGCCCCTCTATTCCGGTGATCTCCATGCAAGACGAAGAGAATGCCTTACACTCTTGCTTTAGAGTGACTCCTTCGATGTCCTCATCAAAATGGTCTGCATCAAACTGCTCTGCCAAACGATCCTTTAAACCCTTAATGTCATCTCGTTCCCAATCACATTCTTTCATCCTCAAGTGTCGAGACAGAAACTTTCCGAAGTATGACTTAAATCGGTCTAGTGTCCTGAACATCTTTGGTGATATTGAGGACCTGCATGTCATTTCCACTCACGACATAGACCAGATTGAATTTGTTTCTGACACATGTTCATCCGTGGTCAGACTTTGGATTCCATCTGGTGTAGTATGGAACTCAATATGGCATTGCAAAATGCAACTCTTTGACCTGGGCTTTCTTCTATCTTTAGATCCTGAGTCCTCATCGAATTTGATGCATGCGGCGAAGTCCAAAGTTAACATCTATCAAGGCTCAACCAACAAGAATGCCAGCTGCTCGCCAACTTCCTTTCATCGACCAACTTAACCACCAATTGCAACAAGCCCATTGCCTCTGAAACTTGCCAGTTGGAATACCCGAGGCAATGCTCACTTACATATTTCCATGCTCCCCCTGTCCCATACCCATCACATCATAGCCTTACAAGAAACTTGGCTTCTTACTCCTCCGGTGTGGGATGGCTTTGATCTTTCTTTACTCCCGGCCCTTCCCAGTAGGGGCAGACCTTCCTCGGGACTCCTTGTTGCAGTCAATTCGAATATGGGTCTACCATTTCACCATGGTCTTCTGTGCCGGCCCACATTCAATTGGTGAGGATCACTTATCACTCTTTTACCATTGCACTGGTTAATATATATTGCAACCCTCTTGGACACACTGATGAATCCTTATACGAAGGTCTAGCTTCTATTCTCGACATGGTGTTGATAACTCCTCATGTATCACACACAATTGTCCGAGGTGACATCAATCTTGACTGCTGGAATCAAGCCCGATCAAATTGTGCAACATCAATGTGGTCCTCCTTCATGACCCAGCATAACTATCATATGGTCAATGGTGCAGTACCGGGTGACCTTCCACCTCAACACACCTGGCATCGAGGCTCCAGCCGAAGTACCATTCATTATATTTATGTGGATGCTGAGCTGTTTCAATTCATTGATACTCTAACCATCATTGACCAAGCCCACAGTGATCATAGACTACTATCCATGAATATTCGGTGGCCCCTCTCCCAGGAAGAGGCTTGTCATTTCACTCCTGAATTGTTTATCAACTCAGCCAGATCACGGGTGCGCTGGGACATATCCACTTTATCATCTTTCAAAAATATTGTTTAACACAATGCCCAATTGGGTCACTTAGTGCCCTACTCTGATCTCTTACCTCCTTTTGTCACCACTTTAACCACATCGAGACGGTGAAGTGGTAGACATAAACACTCCTTTGACCCGGAAATTCAAGCGGTCAGAGCTGATTATTGGCGAACGCTAAAAGCTATTTTGCGTTCAAATTCGGCGACATGTAGATTTAGAATTAACACTGTCAAATGTAGATACAAGAACTGGCTCAGAGGCTGAAGGGCTCTTCTTTACCAACACAATAGTGAAACGATGTCTAGGGCGATGGAGAACAAAAATTCAAGATCCATGTGGCAGTTACTGTCAGGCTCACTCCTGGATTCCGTCAATTTCACCCCTCTTCTCGGAGTGCCCCTTACACCCTCCTGCTCACCTGTAATCTCCTCGTCCGATGCGAGTCCGAATCTCTTCTTTCTCAATGCCTCCTCCCTGAAGTGTGGATGAGGTCTGCCTCGAGAGGAAGCCACCCTGCCCCTCTGACACGGGGCCAAGGGGGCCCCCGTTCCGGGGCAGACCGATTAAGGGGAAAAAGCCTTGAGGCACAAAAAACCCCTTCCTTGATGAAGATGGCAGCAGGATACAAGGTGAGAACTGAGTAGCTTCAACCGATTAGCAAAACCACAGTAAGTAGAATAAGGCGACTGTTTCAGGGGGGAAACAATATTACAAAGCTGGGAGGCCAATGAAATGGGCTGAGGGGGGAGGACCCAGGAGAACAAGGGAGAGAGAGATCAAAAGAGCCAAAGTAGAGCAGAGGGGAGCTGAGAGCAATTTGAAAGTCGGCAGGCAAACAGGAGAGAGAGAGCGGCAGATGCCGCGAAGGAAAGGACTGGAGCGTACCAACCCGGAAGCCTAACGCGAAAAGGTTGCAACGCGCTTGCTTCCGGGTTGGCGCTCGTTAAATGTACATCGTCGGTCAGATGGCTGGAAGACTAGACCGCTGCCGAGGAAAGCGCGGGCGGCGTGACGGCTAGGTCAATGGCCGCTCCACCGCCAGCGCTTCCACAGCTGCCAGCGACCGCCGTGCGTGACAGTTACTCCACGCCCAGACTTCTATTTCCCAAGGTGCTTCACAGATTAATGGGGTATCCGATTCTGCCTGGCTGTCCCACTTCTTGGCCTTATATCCTGACCCAGAATTCACCAAACAGAAACACGAATCAAACTCTTTTTCTCCATGGGAAGTTGAGTTTTCGATTTCCTTGATTCAAGATCAAATTATGAAAGCAAGCTCGTCCCGAGCTGCTGGCCCAGATGGCCTCTCAAATATGATCTTTAAGGCCCATCCTTTAGAATGGGCTTCCATCCTAAATACCATCTTTTGCAACATCGTAAAGTCTCAAATAATATCTCCCTCATGGAAGACCTCATAAATCATACCTATCTTCAAAAAGGGCGATCGCAGTTTACCATCAAATTACCGCCCCATAGCCCTCCTTGATGCTCCGGGCAAGATCTTTTGCAAATTCATCCTTCGTGACTTTAACGCATGGCCACCAATTTCCATCTGCGTGACCCCCAGCAGTCAGGTTTTGTTGCTGGCTTAGGCACCAGCATCAATTTACTCTGTCTAAATGCACTCAAAGCACAATGTCAGTCAACCAAACAACACGTTTTTTTTGCTTTTGTGGATCTCCACGCTGCGTTCGATTCTGTCAGCAGACCACTATTATTTGCCAAACTACTTTGCGATCACTGCCCATCCACACTATTCGATATAATATGTGCACTACACACAAACACTTCTATCCAAATCCGCCTCTCGTTAGATGGGTGCCTGTCCCCAAACATCCCTACGGCACGTGGACTAAAACAAGGCTGCCTCTTAGCCTCGGCTGTTTTCAATTATTTTATTCAGGATGTCAAATTTGCCCTCGACAATATCATCTCAGATTCCCCCAAATTCAATAATCACCCAATCAAAGCGTTAATGTACGCCAATGACTTGGTTCTTATCTCCAAAAACCCATTCTGGCTCACAGAACCTTTTGAATGCATTTCATTATTACATCCATTGCAATGAATTAAAGGTAAACACCACCAAAACTCAAATTGTCTCTTTTGCCTCAAGGAAATTTAGACTGATGACACATTTGTGGCATATTAACCAGGTTACCATTATCTATGGTTCCCCATTATACCTATCTTGGGAGGATTTTTGAAGGCAAGTTACACGCTATACACCTGGGCAATAAATTGAACACAGCCATTTCGCAGGCTTCCATTATACTATCCAAGTTTGGCAAATTTTCAGTTAATCCTGCATTATATTTCTGGAATATGAAAGTTGTGCCTACTCTCCTTTATGGCCTAGAAACCACCCATGAAGACCTTTCATCCTCATTTGTTCAGTGGGAAGCCAAATTCTGGAGGCACATTTTACATTTGCCTCACTGCACTCCCTGCCCCTGGTTTAGGTATGAGTTGGGCTTAGTCTCGCTTCAAGCACTTTACAATTGGCGAGTCTGTGCTCTCTTCATACAATGCCTACTCTCGACCAGCCATAATTCAATTCTGAAATTGCTATCCAATTATATGTTTTCTGTTACACACACCTTTGTACATACTTGGTTAGCCAAAGCTTACTCAATTTTTGGCTAACGCGGAGATATCAATTGAAACTTTACTTACTTACCCAGACAGAGCCAAGTACAAAATCTATCAAACTGATTGGATCCTAACAAGAGACCTATGTGTGCGGTATAAAGATGCTGACATTCTAAGGTTTCCACACAAAAAAATTCAAACCTTAGCACCATTTTTGTTGCTTTCTCCAACTCCAAAATATCGCCTTGGAATTCTTTGTCTCAGGTTTAATCTATGGATCACGAGAGATATACAAGTCAGACCTAATCTCTTACCTCCCACGTGTAATATTTGTCGTTTTTTTATGACGACAGATGCTTGTGAAACACTAACTCACTTGATCACTGAATGTGTGCCTCTTCGTGGTCAACGAGAAATACACTTGGTAAAATACTGTAAATATCTGGGTAACTTGAATCCTCGAGATAGTTGGGCAACTATTCTAAATTCGACATGTACAGCGTTACAAATTGCAACTGTCAATTTTTTGAATTGTTTGACACTTGAATCTGCATTTTGTCAGACTCAATAGTCTAAAATTGATTTGTTTTTGTGAACAATATGTAGCTGTCTTTTGATATGTTCTCTTCTTTTTACTCTCTTTTTGCTGTTTTTAGCATGTCAAATTGTTTCTGTTTGCTTTTCCAATGATTGTATTGTATTGATGAATTGTTTTAAATTTGAAAGATTGATTAAATTCATCCGAACAAATAAAAAAATAAAAATAAGTATAATGATAGGTAATGAATGATGCGGCAAAGGGGGTAGGTACATCTTGAGCAAAGTTGAGTAGACTCCACTATATAATTTCTTAGTAAACAAACATTCAAAACACTAAGCATATAATTAATTCAATGAATCCCAAATCAATTCATAATATTCTGTCAGTTTTCTTTTCACATAAGAAACTTTCTCTCTGAAAGTGTTATCATTTATTTTTGACATTTATATAGCGTACAAAACCTGGGGGTATCTAGGCACATCTATTTAAGAATATGGTTCCAGATAAGTGCATGAGATAAATTACAATATCAACATATATAAGTCTACATAAGTTTCAGAAGAGCTCACCTCATGTTACAGGAGCTTTATCTGACTTATATACAAAGGGCAAGATAGGTACTGTGGGACACATGCTAGGTAAAGCTTGCCTCTTGTTGCGGGGAACCACGTCTAGATTACATGCAGGTACAAAGAGGTATATTAATATGCAGGCTAGGAAAGGTTTGCCTCTTGTTGCAGGGAAACACGTCTAGATTACATTCGGGTACAAATAGGTATAATAATATGCAGGCTAGGAAATGTTCGACTCTGGTTGCGGGGAAACACGTTTAGATTACCTGCAGGTACAAATAGGTAGAATAATATGCAGGGTAGAAAAGGTTTGCCTCTTGTTGTGGGGAACCACATCTAGATTACATGCTGGTACAAATGGTATAATAATATGCAGGCTAGGAAAGGTTTATCTCTCTTTGTGGGGAACCACATCTAGATTACATGCGTGTACAAATAGGTATAATAATATGCAGGCTAGGAAAGGTTTGCCTCTTGTTCCGGGGAACCATGTCTAGATTACTTGCGGGTACAAATAGGTATAATAATATGCAAGCTAGGAAAGGTTTGCCTCTCGGGGAACCACGTCTAGATTATATGCATGTACAAATAGGTATAATAATATGCAGGCTAGGAAAGGTTTGCCTCTTGTTCCGGGGAACCATGTCTAGATTACATGCGGGTACAAATAGGTATAATAATATGCAGGCTAGGAAAGGTTTACCTCTTGTTGTGGGGAACCACGTCTAGATTACATGCAGGTACAAATAGGTAGAATAATATACAGGCTAGGAAAGGTTCACCTCGTGTTGCACAATGTCAAATGGAAAGAAGTAAGTTGTAATTCAGCGCAACAGTCAATGTTTAAGGGTCCGGGCAATCATTGAGATATGCTACAACGGTATTGGAAGGGATCCAGGCGGTAACGGTGTGGACGACAGGATACAAGCGGCTGCAGAGCGCAAATCAGGGCAGGCATGATACGAGTGACGCTTCGAAGGGAACAAGAGGAGGAGGGTAGCTGGCATTTGTATTAGGATGGTGTGGGTAGCAGACAGTCAGTAGAGTGTGGTATTGTCCAGAGTAAATAAGATAGCCAGATAAGATGTGCTTCTTACCTGAGGAAACAGCAGGAACGCTTCAGAACGCGCACCAGTGGCATATGGCAGACTGTTGCACATCAGGCAAGGGGGAAAGTCACAGGCAAGGACAGGGAAAGACAGTGCCCTTGAACTCAGCCCTTAGATAAAGGGCCGGCGTCACCTCCTGGCTCAGTCGGGTGAGTGGATTTTCAGAATCGATGGGCCAATCACGGTCCTGGAGAATAGGTATGCCTCACCAGGCAAGACAAAGGCCAGGCAGGCACGAAATGCTGTCGGCCATCTTGATAGTGGATTTGAGGCCAAAGGGACCCATGCTGCAGAAGCCAAGAACACATTTTGTACCCCAGTGGAAAGGGGGCACATCCTCCTGTGTTGAGCAGTTTAAGGGAAAGACAGGGCCCTTGAACTCAGCCCTTAGACATAGGCCCGACGTCGCCTCCCGGCTCTGTCGGGTCTGTGGATTTGCTGAATCCATGGGCCAATCATGGTGCTGGAGAATAGGTATACCTCTCCAGGCAGGACAGAGGCCAGGCAGGCACGAAATGCCATCGGCTATCTTGATAGTGGATATGAGGCCAAAGGGACCCATGCTGCAGAAGCCAAGAACAAATGGTGTACCCCAGTGGAAAGGGGGCCCATCCTCCTGCGTTGAGCAGTTGAAGGGAAAGGGAAATTATACTTCCAATCTTCATGCTTCGGCTTCTTGCTACTTTTCCATTTTCTCAATAATTGTAGTTTTGCTACTATTAATGTTTTATATATCCAAATCTTATTCTTAGTGGAGAGGTTTGGATTAATCGGTAAGAGATGTAGTATGCAAAACAATAGGGTAAGTGGAATCTTCATTTCTGTGATCTCTCCATTCGATAAAGAACTTCATCCCAATATTGATTGACCTTATCACATTTCCAGAACATATTAATATTTGTGCATATCTTGCCAGTGGTTCAGAGGAGTCTTTTTTTATACAGGAATAATATCAATTAATTCCCTCTTATTATCTTTACTATATTTTCCTTTAATGATCCCTGCTTGGTTTCTATGTGTCATGCTCAATATTATAAGGCTTAATCAAGTGGCGAAACCAT
Organism: Ambystoma mexicanum; assembly: GCF_040938575.1. Taxonomy (NCBI): domain Eukaryota; kingdom Metazoa; phylum Chordata; class Amphibia; order Caudata; family Ambystomatidae; genus Ambystoma; species Ambystoma mexicanum. Next base: position 1,269,792,567 of record NC_090922.1, read on the forward strand.
TCACCAATATCTTGACATCCATATTCGAAAGGGATATCAGCCTATATTTAGCGCCACTTGTATGTTCTTTGACTGGTTTAGGAATCATCGTGATTAATGCTAAATGCCTAGATTCCAGTAATTCACCACTTCTTGTAACCTCAACATAGACATCCAGCAGAACTGGTTTCCATATTTCATTATAGGTATTGTAAAATTCTATCGGAAACCCATCAGGACCTGGACTTTTATTAGTTTGCATATTCATCATAGCTTTTAGTAATTCATCCATGGAAATTGAAGAGTCTAATGTTTCCACATCTACGTCAAGCAAACCTGATAGTTCTAACCCTTCCAAAAATTCTTCCTAAACCCCCTTAAACCAGAATCCTCTGATTTATATAAGGTATCATAGTATTTTGTAAAAGCAGCAATGATGTCTTCATCTTTTGTTATAACCACGCCATTCTCTTGAATGATAGATAGTTCATGCCTATTTTCTTCCATTATTTTGAGTCTATTAGCCAATAAGTATCATACCTTTTCCCCAAACTCCCAATAAGCCCTTCTAGTATAAAATATGTTTTGTTCTGCGTTTTCAGTGAGCTAGTAATCAGTTTTTTGCCTATCTCTCAATACCGCTTTCTTTGAATTCTCTGGCGGCTTTTTAATGGTAATGGTAGTGTTTATTTATAAAGCGCCTATACACAGGCAAGTGTTTCAAAGCACTCAAGGAGGGTGGGGACATGGGGAAAAACTACAGTCGCTCAGAGTCCATGTAAATATTCGGAGACGATAATAGTCTGCACAGGCAGGGTAAGTGCATATAACGCATATTATTCATATTTTATATATCCAACTCTTATTCTCAGTGAAGAGGTTTGGATTCCTCGGCAAGAGATGCAGTATGCAAAACAATAGGGAAAGTGGCATCTTCATTTCTGTATTCTCTCCATTCGATAAAGAACTTCATCCCAATATTGACGGACCTTACCACATTTCCAGAACATATTTAACATTTGTGCATATCTTGCCAGTGGTTCAGAGGAGTCTTTTTTTAACAGGAATAATATCAATTAATTCCCTCATATAATCATTAATTAATTTTCCTCTAATAAACCCTTTTTGACTAATATTCTCTTCTAATAAACCCGCTTTGACTAATATTCTCTTCCTCCACTTCTTCAGTGAACTCACTAGCGATTCTTCCTCAGTTCCCAGCATCTTAAAAGCATAGTATAACCGATAATATTCTGGTTGCCTTTAAAGCGTCCCAAAAAATAAATATGCCCTCTATCAAAACGTGGCTGTTCACATAACTAAACTCAACCTGCTAGCGCCTTTCTGAAATATACACTGTCATTCGTTTGTAAATGCCTTGTATTTGTCTTAAATTCATCACTGTGGGGATCATTACGGGTCTGGCGGTAACCGTTGCCGCTGGACCTGTGAATATTTACCAGTGCCTGACTTCTCTGTGCCACCAGGTGATTACAACCCTGTCGGCCGGAAAGTCAGGGGCTGGTAAATAATAAGTCTCCGTTCCCATTGAGTACATTGATACATAGTGTGTTAGTTCATTTCAAATAAGTTCCTCAAAAGCAACATCTGAAATCAAGGAAGTGTTAATTCAGTTGCAGGTGATAATGTCTCCTGGGCAAAAGTTGGTAGCTTGGTGACTTTTTTCCTGTACCCCTAAAAACCTTCCCCCACATATTCTAGGATGGGTATTATTTACTATTATATGCTCCCATTCTAGAATATTTGAGGAAAGTGTTTAAATTTCTTGGGAATGCAATTTTGGGGAAATGTCGCCCCCTGCAACCTTTTCCCAGGTGACTTTATCAATCTATACTGTTAAATCTCCATCTCCTGTCAATTTGCCTCCATGCCAATAAACAATGCAAAACCAAGGAAATATCTATGTGATCTGATATAACTATACTCCGGGCATCCTCCATCAAGAGTTTGGTAATAACATCTTGGAGATGAAGAAGAAATCTATACGTGACGAAGAACAATGTAAATTTGAATAAAACGTATATTGCCTATTGCCTACCATTTGGATTACGAGCTCTCCACAGATCTATCAACTTCCATGCTTTTACCATTTCTTTCAATTCTATGAGCGCTCTATCCTCCTCCTGATGTGGACTACCTGGTGATTTATCAATATTGCTGTGTATGACAAGGTTGAAAACACCTTCTTCTTGTAATAAACCTAATACCACCTCTATCTTTAAGCATAAACTACCATGATCTGTATTTGGGGCATAGATGTTCATAAAATTAGCAGTACTCCTTCAATTGCAATTTCCACAGCTATATATCTACCTTCTATGTCTACTACTTTCTTCCCACACGCTATGCACATCTCTCGCTTAAATAGTAAAGCTACCCCTTTTTATTTTTGATAATTACAACTCAAGATTTCTTTATTACATTTCGTATTTAGTACATAGTATGTGTCTTGCTCTTATAATGCATAAAACATAATATCAGCTTAAATCCTATTTATATGTGTTAATTTCTTTTTTCTTTTTCACTGGCCTATTAATCCCCTTAACATTCCAAGCTAAAAACCTCAGTTCGGGTGGGAGCTACCAATCAGTTTTAACATGCCTCATTGATATTAACTCAGGCATACTATATATATTTGAATCTACATGAGCTTGCCTCAAGGGAAGACACATAGGGAAAGCACACGTAAGGAATGTGCATATACTTAGCTCCATATATCAACTCTGAAGGTATAACTGTATATTCAGTGCTAAGTTAACATTGTTTCTAAGTTTAGATTTGATTACCATACCTGCATACTCCATTCTAGTAGTAGTCTATAGAGAGGTTGCCCACCACCTCCTTTACCCTATATATCATAATGACCACAATATGTTCCAACAAAGAAATTGACAATGCTAAATAACTATTATGTTAAAGATGAGTGGTCCCCAGAATCCCCTATGTCAATATGTATGTCAACACGTAGGAAGCAACCAATATGAGTCACCTGGATGCCATCCCACTTTTGCATGCAGGTTCATTTTGTAGAAAACATCAGTTTGAAAATCATTTAATGGATAGTTATCAGATGCCATACGAGGCTATCTGTTCTTCTCCAGACTATTATGCCTGCAATATGTTTGGTATCGTTTTCCTTTTTCATCGTACAATTAATTGTTGATGCCAATCTTAGAACAGCACACTGATCAACTCCTTCCAGAGGTACTGCAGGAGAAGAAGAAACAGAGCAATCAAGGACCACTCACAATTGCAGGAACATATGAGGGATAGAAGTGAAATGGGACTCATTACCCTTCATATTAGGTTCATCAACCACTCACAACCCAACCCAACATCATATTGTAGAATTAATTTGCTTTCAAATCCAAGCCCCAATGCTCCTTACCATAGTGACCAATTGTAATTTCCTGAGAACATCTACTGTTCATTGCCAAGTGGATGATTGTGGATGATTGTGACATTACTACTGAGCAATGCGGTCTGAAACCTTTGCACAGCAAGTGAATGCAGTGGCTTCAGCAAGGCGGTAGAGATTCGCAATTCAATGCAGCACCTCTGTGGAGCCGCGACTTTGCTTTCTCTGTTAGTCTGCTGGCAGAGTAGCACAATCGGTCACTTGCTGAGCACGGAGCAGCCTTGGAAGAACTCCTCCAATCATTCAATCCCAGCCTTCCTCCCACTCTCCCAAGCCACCCCCACTTAGATAGAGCACTCATACAGAAGAATCTCTGCCTGAGAGGGCAGCATCAGTGTATACCCACCCAGATGATTCCCGCCACTCATGTCTGCCGTCGCACCATATGCCTCTGTTAGCTCCTCCGCTAAAAGCATAATGCACTGCCACTTCTGCCAACACAACTTTGCTGGATGTTTTGGATGCCATACAATGCCCCTGCTGGAGCTTAGCCAAACGCTGCTTGTTTTCCCATACAGTTAATTGTACAAGAGAGGAAGAAGGAAATGATGTATTATTAAATGCATTACTTCCAACTAACTAGGGGTGTTCTATTTAGGAAACCACCAAGACCACTCAACTTCAATCCTGCCACAATAATAACAACAATAACTAGCAACGGATGAAATATATTTAAACACAAGTTTACAGTTGTTCATTACCCTTTGTCTTGTTTCCTGGCTTTATCATGTTCATTAAAGGTGTGTATCTCTCTGTCTTTCACCAGTTTTAGTCTAGCTGGGTAAAGCTTATAATATTGAATTGACCTCATTACATTTCTTCCTCTGTCCAACCACTGCCCTTCCATAGTCGTTAAAAAGACAGAATCCAATGTATGTCTCCTTACATAATTCTTTGCATTTCCCTGGATCTCCTGAGGATCATCTGCTTATCCAGGATGTGTATAAATATTACTATCATTGCTCTGGTGTGCTCGCTCAATCCCCAACATTTTACCTGGAGGAATATCCAGAAGTCATGGTAAGACTTTCTGCTGAAACTCAAATGGGATTCCCCAGTTATTTTCATATTACATTTTCCTGCTGTTATTCTCTTGTTCAGTTATCTTTTCATTAGCTGTGTCTAGTTTTGTCCCATGAGCATAGACTGATGGCTGGCCAAGCCACCCACTCCACTAACTGCTATTTCACCTCTGGTTGCATCACTAATCACATGAGTGAGTTGATTCATATCAGCCCACAACGAGTTATAACGCTGTCTGTCATCCTTCCAGAAACGTCTGCGACTCATCCCTTATATTGGGGAACTCTTTTGTCAATGTGCTAGGACACTTGGTGTCCAAGGAGCTGAGGGCACCAAAGGAGGCATCTCTACCAAATTTGCCTCCTGCAGTGCCTCCTCTGTCCACACCTCTATATGTGGTTTCATACTAGTGAAAGTATCTCTTCTGGCATCTCACTATCCTGATCATCTCGATCCTCTTCTCCCCTGTCTTTATCCATTGCCACCTTCTGAATTATTTGGGAGCACTTCCAACCCCTTGCATTCCCCTTCTGCCTATCAAAATCTTTATTTGTCACTTGGTCGATCATTAATCTCCCTCAGTCCTCTAATTTTATGGCATTCCTCCTAGCTGTTGCCTCTTCCAGCCAAGTGGCAAACATGTCCCAGTGTACTGCTGGTATCTTAGTACCTTTTGCCTCCAAAACCCTCCCAGTTTATCCAAGTTAAATGTCCCCTCAATCAGAAATTTAGTCTGTCTATTACATAGAGTCAAATTGTGACATGAGTCCAAATGATCACAAGATGAACTTCTAAACTGCCTAAACATATAATAGGCGGGTGTCCACTTTGGCGGTTCCTCCACCTGTTTCAATTGCCATTTGCCCATTTTCCTTTCCTTATTTAAATCTGCATTTAGTTGTCACTTGCCCCATTACCAAGGCACCCCTGTTCATGCGTTCTTTGCCTCCACTCCTTTGCAATCCTGAGATGGAAGGGTTCTCACGTTTAACAACTAGAGACACCGCAGAGTAATCCTGACATGGATAAGGGCTCTCACCATGCAATCATCTGCCCTTCCCTATTTAATTCTGGTCCTTACTCTATCCCCAAACTGTTACTCTATACCAGTACCCGGACGTTATAGCTAGCTGGGGTCTTGTACCCTATTGAGTACCCCCCTATTCAGGCTCAGTTCCTACCCTTGATAGTTTGTTAAATTAATGTCTGGATACAAAAGAGACAGAACTAAAAAAAATCACATCTATAAAACATGCAAACACTACCACCAATATTATCAACCAAGCCCAAACTCTCCATCCTATTTCAGTATATCCCTAAAAACATCCCATCTTGCATTGTCCATTCCCCGTTCCCAAACAGAACCCTTGGTTTCCTGGTGCAGCCCCACATGCATGCTCATCAGCCCCAGTATCCTTGTCCGGAAAGTCGGTCTCCTACTTCAGTAGTCTTGAGCACTTGTGGGGATGTCCAGTTGCAGGTCCTTGTGTCCAGCAGTCTGCAGCATTGCATGACAGATCCAAGCTCCTGAAAGCACTGGCTTAGCAGTCCTACAACACTTGTCCCTTTAGAGAGTACACAGGCAAGCTCAACTCAAGCCAATACATTATGATTTCTCTACCCAATGTCCTCTAGGATTTAAAAAGAAAATAATACACACCTATCCATTTATAAAAGGAGTGAGACTTCAGGTAGTCAGATGTATTCCCAAACTCCTCCTCCCACACCGTAATGTACTCACATTCATGGCCACTTGTAATTGTATGCCTTTATGGCATCATCACAGTAATCATAACATAAACCATCTCCCCCTCTCCCGTGGGCCATCAGCGTTCATACATCAAATACACTCATGCAACACACACTCTTATGCATGAGATACATTTATTTGCCACACCTTTGTGCAACCCACTTTTATGAAACACTCTCTTACACCATGTACTCTTATGGCATGTCGTACACAATGCATGCTTACAGGACATGCCCTTACAGTACACACTCTTGTGCTTCACACTTTTATTACATACATGCAGACCATGCACGCATGCACAATGCACTCTAATGCCAGGGACTCATAGGCCACACTTTCTATGCCACACTCATGCAACAATCTTGTGCCCCCTTTTATGCCAAAAGGCCCTATGCAATGCACACCTACGTCATGAACCCTTACACCATACTCTCACACAGCATACACTGACACACCATACGGCCATATCCTATACACCTGACACTTCTACCCAGACCCTCATATAAAATACACTCACGTACCAAACACTCGTATTCCAGTGATATAGCATCAACTACTTTGCAATACGTCATACACCTTAAGCCATAGTTTAATGCCATACACTCCTATTACATACACTCATGTGGCATACACTTTTACATAATACACTCATACAGCATAAACACATATGGAATATACTATTACGGCATGCGCTAATTTGCTATGCACTCATACACTATAAATACATGACATACAGTCACTGACCACACACTCCTAAGCCATACATTCATACACAAATATGGCATAAACCTGATACTCATACACCACACTCTCATATGCAGATGCTAACGTAGCAAACACTCATGAGCCACTCCCATACACACATACACTCTTACACTTACATGACATATGCCATTCACATATACACCCAATGCAATTCAATCATACACCATACACTCATACGCAAACACTCCTATGTGATACATCCATACATGATACATTCATATAACATACATATGGGAAATACACTCACATTTCATATGCTCGTCCACTAATACAATTGTGGTTCCAGCATGTGTCAGCGTTTATCATGTTGGTGGTTCGGTGCACTCTTCAAAAAGTTGTATTTCGAAGCAACAATGAACTTCTTGTTCAAACCGGGGCAATCAACATGCTCAACGGGTGCGATGTGGCTCTGAAGTGTGCCATGGTGCATCAAAAGCAGTTTGAAAAAGTGCCAAAGGCAGCACCGTAGGTTCTGTTGCCTCGAATGAGCTCAAACGGGCTCCCTGATGGTTTTTCCGCAGTAGAATGGAGAAAAACAGCTGCTTTGCTTCTTCAGTTGCTGTGAGCCCCATTCCATGGATCAGAAACAAGATGAATACTTGTTCTCCCAACATGGGGTGCCTGGCTTACTCATGCAGGGGTACTTCACCTCCAGTGATGCTCTGGGTACCATTGTAGCTTGCAGAGAGAAACGTCTTTCTCTAGCAGCCTTTAAAAGAGACACCCAAAAGGATACATGGGATTGGAGGAAAGCAAGCCTGCTTTAAATGCATGTCCTTGTTATGAGTAGTCTTTCTATATTGCTTAATACCCAAAGTGCTTTGTGCTAAAGGAAGTGTAGGAGACAGGAAGTATGGAGTGGCACAGAGAAAAGAAGGTGGTGGAATCCTTCCCCAACCATGATGAGCTTCCTCTGGCTGCATTTGCAATACACTGGTGTGATGCTATTCCTTTTGGCTAGGTTGTGCCCTCTGAAGCTAGCTCCCACTCGCTATTGAACTGCTAGTTGCAGCAGAGACAACGAGCCCAGAGACAAAAAACTAAGTCTGTCCATGGTGGGCAGTGTTCACAGTGTTGACATGTTTATAATGCAGATCAGATGTGGCTGTAATAATTATGTGAATTACCTGCTACCATATTCCAAAGCTCAGGTATTGCTTACTTTTAAATATTAGACTGTCACCAGGATAATATTTCATCATAATTATGTGGTTTTGGGACGGGGATGCTGATTTTAAATGAAGCCTCTGCATAGCTCGCCTTGGTTGTAACCATAGCTGTCGAAAGTGCTCCTGTGACATTTGAACCTGCTCTGTGCTACAAGAGAGCACATGCTCAGGATACTAATTAGCAGACCACCCTTTTTGAGTTAGATTACCTCCATCATTTTTTATTAATAATAATAATAATAATAATAATAATAATAATAATAATAATAATAATAATAATAATAATATAAAATTAGAGCTTTTTTATTAATGACCGTTGGAAATCCTTCACATGCCCTGAGCCAAATGTTTGACAGTCACACTTCTAAGGGTCTGGCTCATCCTCAAGGCAAACATATCTACTGTGGCCATCTATATTGGAGTGCTGCAACCTAAGCTTGTGTTGGATGTTCATGTCTAATACCTGTAGGGATATGGCCCAAGGCAATCATTTAGGATTCTCTCACTGGATGGCCAAACACTATCTGAAAGGTCTGTGGACAAAGAACTGAGAGCCAGCTATGATAGGGATTCGACTTGTGTACCACCCATACTACTGCACAAAACTCTTTTTATGGTTTGGCCCAGTGGCCCACTTGCTTGGTCGCGCACCTACCAGAATACATACATGTTTGCTCTACCAGCTCAGAGATTAGCTGCACTAACTCTGTGTCAGTTCAGAATGTACATGACTGAATGAGGAATTCCTGCCTATGATATGGTATGTTTAGAAATTGGAACTCGCAGTAGTGCTGCAAGTAGGGGTGATGTGGGTGCTGCAGCACATCCTGACCTCTGGCGAGAGGACAGCAACAGAATGGACAATTAGGCTGCCTTTCACTTTTAGGGAATGATTCATGGAATTATTTTAATGGAGCCAACCCTCCACAGTGAATCTGTTGCTTGTCTCCATGACCATCAGTCTGGCTTCAGAGCAGCCAGAAGCACTGAAACTGCACTCCCGAACACCCGTGAAGATCTGCTCTCTAATCTTTACTCCAGCTCTCCCTCTGTCCTCATTCTCCTCGACCTTTCTGCTGCTTTTGACTCTCCACCACCTCTCTCTCCACATATGGTGTTCCCCAGGACACTATCCTCTCCCCCTAGCTCTTCAATGTCTATCTTGCCACTTTGGTCCTCCTGATCTCTACCTTTTCCTCCAACTTTCAAAGTTATGTGGATGACAAGCAGCTATTTTTCATGCTACCCTCAGCCTCATCCTCCTCTTCGCTCATCCCTGACTATCTATCCATTATCTAGGCATGGTGTGCCTCTAACAATCTTTGACTTAATGCCAGTAAGACTGAGATCCATCTCATTGGGACCCCTGCTCCCGCTGTTCTTCTATCAGTCTTGCCACCCTCCTTGGGCCCTCTGCCCTCACCCTCTTGTGAGGCAAAAAACCTTGGGGTCATCTTTGACTCCACTCTCTCCTTCTCTCCACACATCACAGAACATGCCTTTCCAGCTGTATCTCCTCCGAGGTATTCGCCCTTTTCTCACCGTCCCACCAAAACTCACTGTCTCCAGAGCCCCTGTTCTCTCCAGGCTGGACTCCTGCAAGAGCGTCTCCCTCAATTGGCTTTACTCTACTCTTCGCCCTCTTTGACTCATCCAGAACAGGATTGCATGACTTATCCTTGGCCGTAAGCCCAGGGACTGCATATCTCTGGCCCTGAAATCCTGCCACTGGTTCCCTATGGCTGCAAGGATCAAGGTTAAGACCATATGCATTGTCAACAAGGGTTTCTGGGGCTGTGGCCCTCACTACCTCGACCTCCCTCTTCCTAAGTAACTTCCTTCTAGAGCTCTCCAATCATCTACTTCTAATTCTCTGCGGGTGAGGCACTTATCCAAGCAAAGAATGGGGAATATATATCTCTTCTCTGCAGATGCCTCCTTTGGAATTGGCTTCCCTGCCTCTCTCTGAATTGAGCGTTTCTCCTTAAGTTCCGGAATCAAGGTCTTCCTTTTCTCCCCTTCCTTCTCTCTCCTTCTACCCTGCTAACCTTCCCTTGCTCCTGCTCTGTCTGCTGACTCTCTGCTCGATGTCCTCTGAGTCTTACAGGGCACTAGGCCCTCTCCTCCTGACCAGTCCCCCTGCACTTGCCGCCTTGCCCATCTTGCACTGCCGTCGGGCTAACCTTGCACTAACGGACTAGAATTGCCCCCTGTAGTCCCAGCCTTCCTTGCACTTAACTCAGGGCCCTGCTGCTCTGGGTGCACTTCGCCCTGCACCATCTCCCCTGCACTTCTTTTTGCGCACTTGCACAATCTTATCGACACTAGGCCTATTAAGTTTATATGTCCTGTCCTCTCTTTGTTCCTCATTCCTTGCCTGGTTGCACCTTGAAACACTTGTGTATAGGCGGATAATACATAACCAATCAATCAATCATTTGTTTGTTGAGCGCTGTAATATCTTTTGGTGGTTGTGCCTCTCATTCCCATACAAGACCATACAAAAGGATATATTCTTAAGGAAATAGGTGCAACAAGGGCTTTACCCAGTCACTAATGCTGCAAAAATGGACTATAGGTCAGGGGCTCTAGAACAGTGCCTGATTCAACTCTTAGGTGTCAAACCAGGCTTCTTGAAGATGTAGATATGGTCTGAAACAGTGTCTGGATGCGTCAATTCATGCTGGGGTGATGGGCGTCAAGATGGCTTGAAGCGCAGCTCTGTGCGTTCGGAGATGACATTCGACAATGCAGCTAAGAGGGCTTACTAGGGTCTATTTGAAGGTTGAGAAAGTTCTTAAAATTGGTAACCAGTAGGTAATGGCTGACAAGTGATACATTTCCAGTAGTTCGAGTTGGAGTCCAGGCCTTTCGAAACTGTGATTCTGATGATCCAATGATAGCCTTGAAGGATGATGGTTCAAAGCTGCTGCAGTGGCGAGCATGTGTTTGAGCATAACAAGTGACATGCTATGCAGGTATGATGTGTAAATGGGGGCCAGTCCTGCCACTTATCAATTGAAACATACTCTAGGTCATGTATGTAGCAATTTGTACATTAAAGGCTGCCGAAAGTCAGCCCAAGAAAAGGCTACCCTTTGGGAGACTTAATGCAGGGTGGAAAATAGTTATCCAGGTATAAGGTATAGACCTTGTACCAAAATTACATTTTGCTTGACTCTTTAGAATGTTAGTCAAAAACACCTTTATTTGTGTTGTCATGTGTTAATGCAATGATTAATTGCTTTCATGCATCGATTTCAAACAGTATTTAAATTCACAGTTATGAACCTTAAATAAAGTGCATTCTAAGACATAGTTGTACATTTTAAAACAGAACACATACATTGTTGATACAATCGTGAGTGCCAACGAATATATACACAACACACACATGAATTTACTCTTCAGTGCTGATGCATAACATTATACTAAAATCAATTCTAGCAGTGCAAGGGTTAATATGTTTTGGCATAGAAACACATTCATGACTAGAGTGCATTAGTATATGTGCCATATTTCTCGACCTGCCACAGGTCATTTTCTGCAAAAATGGTAGTGACCAATCCTGCAGGTATAATGTGGCACTAGAGCTGGGTTGATGAAGCAGCAACACCAGTTCAAAGAAGGTTAGAAGAGGTGCTAAAGGCCCCATTGGTCCTGATGGTTTGAAGATGGTGGAACATGGTTTAATAACAGTTTGACGTTGTAGAAAGCAGGAAACCAGTGGCTTTGCTTCTTCTGGTGCTGCGAGTAGCAAAAATCATAGACAAGATTGTTCCTTGTTCTATTCCCTCCCAAAATGGGGGAAGCGAGATAGCACCTGCAGTAGTCATTTACCTCCAATGAGGGACCTCGGTACCAGTGCAGCTGGCAGAGAGAGCAGGTTGGTCCACAACAACAGTTCACCCCCAATGAGCTCTTGCTATATTTAAGGCTCACAGCTTGCTTCTGCCATTGGAACAAACTATCCCCATCTCACTTGTGGAGGACTCTGGAAAGAACTACTCTTCCAAAAGAGGTCCGCATGAATTCTTCGTGTAGTTCTTGATGGTCCAAAATTAATCATGGAAAGAGTGAGAGACTGGAGTCAGGAGGTAGGTTACAGGTGGGTTTATTCCTGACTGCGAGTACAGGTAAGTCAGATGATAGAAATACTGGGACATCCACTCCAGCCAGCACAGCAACTCCAACTGTCACTGTAGGAACCCATAGAACCCAGTCACACCAACACTCCAGGTTCCATGTGACATTACCATCCTGCATCCACAGAATCAGAAGCCCATTACAACAGAGACCCCTTCCTTATAAAGGCAAACAAGCACTCAGGGTTGGACAAAAACAAGTCTACTTTAAGGGTCCAAGTCACCTTAGCCTCTGGCAACATACACAAAGTGTTGGAGACAGGAAGGAAAGAGAACCCATAGAACACCAAGATGGAGGAATCCTTTCTCTCTTCAGCTGTGCTCTGATTGACTGCCTAAACCTGCCCCCTGCACTTCAAAGGCCCATAGGTAAAGAACACCCTGGTGCGAGGTTGTCCCTTTTGTTTAGAGAGTGTGCTTCGAAGCTTGTTTGCAAGAAGAGCTCGTGCTGGCATCTGCCTTGCTGGAGAGAGGTGGTACCCATCCCAAAAATGGATCAAAGAGAGGCTCAGCCTTCCTGCCCATTGTCTGCTGCCTGAGCTGAGCCAGGTGGTCTACCCTGGCTCGCAGTGTTGATATGTTTATGCTACAAATTAGATGTACCTTTTAATAATTATGTGAATCTCCAGTCACAATACCAAAACCTAGACATGGCTTATAGTTTGATTACCCTGCTACCATGATGTAATTTATTAGAACTATGATGGCTTTGGAACAGAGGGACATATTTAAATGAAACCTCTGCACTTGACTGACTTTGCTGTCACAGCAGCTTTCAATAAAGGCGCCTGTGTCACCTGAACCTGCTCTGTGCCACTAGAGGCCAGGAGCTGCAGATAAGCAAACTGATGCAGCAGCGCACATGTGCCACTATGCTTTTGGAATGGGGCTTTCTTAATCAGAGGTATTATAAGCACCCCACCCCTTCTCAGATGGAATTACCTGCATCATGCTATCAATGAATACAAATCTAAAAATCTCTTTCTTGACTTCTTCTTCCTCTCCCATGCTTCAAAAATGTCCGACGCTTCCACAACCCCACAAGCGTTTCAGAAAAATCTCTACCCTGGCTCGCAGTGTTGATATGTTTATGCTACAAATTAGATGTACCTTTTAATAATTATGTGAATCTCCAGTCACAATACCAAAACCTAGACATGGCTTATAGTTTGATTACCCTGCTACCATGATGTAATTTATTAGAACTATGATGGCTTTGGAACAGAGGGACATATTTAAATGAAACCTCTGCACTTGACTGACTTTGCTGTCACAGCAGCTTTCAATAAAGGCGCCTGTGTCATCTGAACCTGCTCTGTGCCACTAGAGGCCAGGAGCTGCAGATAAGCAAACTGATGCAGCAGCGCACATGTGCCACTATGCTTTTGGAATGGGGCTTTCTTAATCAGAGGTATTATAAGCACCCCACCCCTTCTCAGATGGAATTACCTGCATCATGCTATCAATGAATACAAATCTAAAAATCTCTTTCTTGACTTCTTCTTCCTCTCCCATGCTTCAAAAATGTCCGACGCTTTCACAACCCCACAAGCGTTTCAGAAAAATCTGTATTCTGTACACCTTATATTTTCATACAGAATGTACCTAAGGACACTTATAGGGCAGAGCATATCACAAGTCAAGACATCCTTGTATGTGAGTGACAAAGGGGGTCATTATCAGGTTGGAGGTAAGGGAAAAACAATGCCAATAAAGGATTACCGGCATCGCTTACCGCTCTGGGCTATTCCGACCTACCAACCCGCTTTTATCTGCACCACAAATAACGTTGCCTCTAATAGCAGCATGGGCGCGGGCATGCGGGCCACCATACCGGCAATACCAGCATGCCCCAATTGAGAGGAAATCAGAAGGCAGGCGGACAAGCAAATACCGGCATCATGTAGGCGCAAATAGAGCATACCGGCATGGCGGTAATACCGGCATCTCGAACCAACCGTAAAATGCTATGTGCAGTGTTCCCAACTGCCACAGATACACACAATCAGCACAGGTGAGGCAATGGAGTCTGGGCCAGTGCAAAAGGAGTACATCCACACACCCCTTCCCACACCAAGATAAATCTAATAGTATTAGCAATACTGGAGCTGGAGGACATGCTTGCATTGTGACACCAGCAACAACAACAACAGCAACAGCAGGCACCACAGAGGAGACGCAGGAGGAGAAGGAGGGTGAGACAGGCCAAGCATGCCCCACCAGTGCAGCCAGCGGCACCATACAGGCAGCCCAGAATCCCTCGCATCAGAGCCAGTCCTTTCTACCTAACCCCGGAGCAGATCCACACTCTGTACCTTCTGGACCGGGACACCATCACCACCATCGTGGACATGATATATGACGACATTGTCAGCCTTATTGAAATACGCACCGCCATCCCCTCTCCACTGAAGGTGGAGTTGGTGCTCCACTTCCCTGCCACAGGCACCTAACAGCACACAGTGGGGTACATTCATGACATATCTCAACCCTTATTGTCTCGCATTCTGAACCAAGTGCTGGATGCCATCCTCAAGCACACAAGGGACTACATATCCCTACCATGGACTCCCCAGGAGATTATTGAAACAAAAGTTGCTTTCCATGCACTGGCAGGCATGCCAAATTGTGTAGGTGCCCTCGACTGCACCCACAAGGAGTTGGTGGTCCAGCATGCCATGGAGGTGGTGGACCGCAAGCAATACCACTCCATCAAAGTGCAGATGGCATGCAACGCCAGCAAGATCATCACACATTGTTGTGCCCGATATCCCGGAACAACTCATGACTCTATGGTCCTGCGCAACTCCACGCTACCACGCTTCTTGGAGCGACATGTTGTACGACGTGCCTGGCTGCTTGGTAAGTTGCATGACAGGCACATGGCAGTGAAATGTGGGAGGAGATGCACACACCACCATGGTGTCAATGTTGATGTGACAGCATGATGTGCACATCGATAAACACTGTGCCCCAAAGCATCCCAAACAGAACATGACACCCAAATCCCATAGGAATGAAGTAAGGTCAACACCTATCACAACATGACTAACAGTAAAATAGCCCACATCCCACAACACGTGCACCACTCATCAGCGGACCTCACCCTCCGTAGCATCATCCAGCAACATGCAGGGATATGCACTATGTTTCTGTCTCCTGCGAATCACCACACAGGACAAGCATCCATGGGAGAACATTGGACTGAACCACCAAGGGAATCCACTGTCTGTCACAGGGCCACCACAACCACGGGAATGGTGCATGTCATCATGGGAAAAATCAGCGCTGAATGCCTAATATTGCAAAGCCTGCTGCCAATGCTCCCAATCAGAAAATCCTACAGAACACAACGCATCCCTAAATTGATACGGACACAGCTGTATGCCTACACAATGCATGAGCCACAAGATGGCAGAGCACACCATGTATCATCTTGAAGATGCAACCCACACCATTATTCCATGGCACAGGACACATTGATGGCCTAAAAATGGCAAGCATACAACCAGGGACATGTGCATGTGACCAACGATAATTGGCCGGCATGTGTGACTAGTACAGCTGTCCATCATCAATCGACTGACATATACCTTTTTTGCCTCCCATGCAGGTGATAGTGGCTATCCCTTGATGCCGTGGCTCCTCATCCCTGTCCTAGAGCCCACAGAACAGGCACAAGGAGGACTACTATCGATTCCACACCCGTACCCGTGTGGTCATTGAGCAGACCTTTGGCCTGTTGAAGGCATGGTTTCGCTGCCTTAGCCCGCCGGGTGGGGCACTCCTCTACAGGCATGAGAAGGTAGCCAAGATCATCATGGCATGTGTCATGCTGCACAACATGTGTATCTGATGCAACATCCCCCTGCCCCCTGACATTGAACTGCAACCACCTGGTGATGAAGAAGGGGATGAAGAAGAAGTAGCTGCACATCATTAAGGTGCCGATGCACAGGAGGGATGTGCTGTGCGTCAGTCAGTGATTGCACATTATTTCTGACACACATGGCTGCAGAGGGTGACATGATAAGTGGACAGAGGGCACTGGGTGTGGGGGTACATGTACACTTTGCACTGTATATGAATAAATGACACATTTGCAATGATGAATGTCCACTCAAGTTTTGCTTTTAACACAACGGGTGTATTGAAATATACAATGTAAACAAAAGTGCACAAACCCTTCACCACCCTCACCCCCATCCCTTCCCCCCACAACTCTCCCACACACCCTCACCCCCCTCCCCCTCCAACCACAACTCCCCCACACTCCCTCACCGCCTCCCCTCCCCCCACAACTCCCCCACACACCCTTACCACCCTCCCACTCCCCCCACAACTCCCCCACACATGTCCCAACAAGTGTCTAATGCCTTCATCAGGCTGGCCAGTCTACTTTTTTGCCCTCCCTGGACCTGGTGGTGGCATGTCCAGCCGGCGCCGGGTGCGTGACGACCTGCGGAGTGGGCTGGTCTGGGTTGAGCTTGATGACGATGGTGTGGCCGCCTGCTCAAGCTGGGGTGCCGGACGTTCTGCCTCCATGGCATCAGCGATGCAGCTGAGGACCTGCCGCAGGGCGGATACCTCCTCACAAAGTCTGTTAGTATTGTCTGCAAATATTTTGCCCCGGGAGGTGGTGTTGTCTGCAATTATCCTGCCCAGAGAGGTGATATGTTCACGCCACTCAAGCCTTGATTGTGCATTGTCATCCACAAACTGATGCACAAGGGCAATCAGCTCCTCATTCCGCTGTGGCCCTGGCGGTGCACCTGTGGAGGTGGACGGTGCTTGAGTCTCATGTTCGGCTTCAATGCGCTCCACTATGGGACTCATGGCACCTTGATTTAACTTCCCCCCAGACTGCTCCGGGGTGCTGCCGTGGTCAGACTCCAAAGATGTGACTTGGGGGATGGTAGTGGACTGGGTGTGCGGGGCAGTTTGGAGGATTCATCCTCCATGGGCACCCACACCTCTTCCTGTGCCTCTTCCTCAGCCAGGGGTGCTGTGGCTGCCACCTCCCCAACCGAACTGGACTCTGCCGAGCGTGAAGCCTCAGCTGTGTCCCATGGGGACAGTGTGACAGGTGTTGGTGCTTCCATCTCACTGGCCCTTGGCAGCACCGGTGCCCTGGCAACTTGAGGTGGTTTCATTATTGGTGCACGGCGGACCTTTGGTTGGCCCTTTGAGGTGGAAGGCCTGTTGGTCTCATCCCGTGCCCTCTTCCAGGGTGTGGTTTGGTGTGGGGGTGAGTCTTGCACATCGCTGTCATGGTCTGAGCCTGTGGGGGTCAAAGAGAGGGACGGCATGAGCGATGGTTTGATAGGCATCATGCATACATTTGTACAATTGATCATCTACACAATCGAGGGTAATAGACATTTCAGTTTGGATGATCATGTTGATTGCTACATGGGTGGGTGATGCAGGCATACGTCGGGGTCACTCATGTTGGGGCAGACGTATGGTATGTGACATGCATATTTGTTGGGGCCTGCATGAAGTGTGACTTATGCCATTTCCATCTTTGTGTGGTATGTCTCAGGTACGGCATTGCCTTGCTGCAGGCAACTGCATGTGTCTGTGCTGCATCCGACAACTTTGCTGGGAATGTGTGTGTGTTGGGCCATGGCTTACCTCTTTGGACAGACATATTGGTGGACTTTCATCAGACTCTGCATTACAGTGTTTACTTAGGACACTCACCTCCATCAGCTGATGTTGTGGCGCCACACTCCATGTCTCCAACACCTTCTATGCCCTCCACGCCGATCAGGCTAGCACAGATGTCCTCCCACCGGGCCAGCTTTATGGGGGAGCTTGCTCCATCGCCTGTTGCCATTGCCTGGCTCCTGTTGGCAGAGAGTATGTTGCGGCCGCAAGTTGTCCCACCACTTCCTGCAGTCCTTGATAGTGCGGGGGGTGTTGCCGACTGCGCTTACTTTCTGCGCCACAAATGCCCAGATTTCTTTTTTCCATATTATAGCCTCCCTCTTCATGCTCTCGGCAAACACGACATCTGCATGTTCTTGCAGGGTGTCAGCTAGCATGGTCAGCTCATCTTCATTGAAGCGCTCCTTGCGCAGGCGGGAGGCGCCCTTCTTTACAGCCTTAGGCATAGTTGTATATTGGAGGATGAGTTTTCACGAACAGCAGTATCCAACAGGTCCTGGCTGCTGAGGATGGCAATGGATTGTGTTTTTTAAAGATGGCTGCCGCGCTCCTTCCCGTTCCTGTGCGATGACGCTACTTCCGGTTCCGCTTATTTACGGTGACCGTTATTAGCGGTCACCGCTGTTAGCGGTGACCGCTAATGCCGCATTGGTTCATGCCGGTAGTGCAATCTGCACAATACATGATGCCACCAATGACTTTTTTCCGGCATTTTACTGCATGGCCATGATGCCATTACTGGCATGGCGCAAAGCTTGTGCCCACGAAGTCAGAATAGCCCTCTATTAGTGGTCTTGTGACTACACGGACACGCTATTTGCTCCATGCCGGTAAGGACAGTTACTTACCTCCAAACTTGGAATGACCCCCAAAGTCTTAATCCTACAAGCCATCCATACGTGCCATCCTGTTGGGAACTGTAACTCCCTTGTTTAATCTGCAGATCCCAGCCCACAGTCATGGTAACATGGGGCAGTGGGTGTGCAGTTCACACGTTCTAATCCCAGTTAAATGGATCTAGCCTTCCACTTATCTCCCGAGCAGTCATAATTTCAATGTTACAGTGCACACATCTCATCAGAGCTCGTGTAGGTTAATTGGGAATGTCGTTTATTTTGGTTTGATTTTATGTAACATTCAATTTACCTCACTGATGCTTCACAGATCTCTAACGGCACATCTCATAGGAGTCAACATTAATTGAAAGTGGAAATATGAGCACTTCTCCGCATGCCTGCTATACTTAATCTGACAGCATTTGACATTCTCTGCCGGATTGCAATACTTTGAATAAGAGGTCATGCCGCTTTAAGATGGTCGACTATTCTTTCAATGGAACTACACCGAACTTCTCAGCAAGACCACAATATGTTCATGGACAGAGCTACTATTTGTAAGAACTGTTCATTTATAATAGAAGAGAACCGGGACTTATTCTGATTTATTATACTTCAATGGTAACGTACTGGCTTTGTCTTCATATCAGCAGAGATGCCAATAATTGAATGGGTCTTGTGCTTGACCTCTAGTCCCACCCTCCTGAGCAGGTATTATGAACACTGATATGGTTCATACAAGGCCCCTTCCACAGCCACCCCAACACCCCATCTCTTGACTGACATTGTGATAGCCCTACGATCATTCGGAAAAAAAATGATATCTTGTTATAGAAAGGCTATTGTTGACATTATGTGGCTGTATTGAGAAAGATAGATATATTGATATTGTGTGATTTAAGATAAACATTCCAGACACAATTGGTTATATGTGATCTTACCGACCACAATTACAGAGCGATAAATTGAATCGCGGACAAAACACTGCAAAACACCGATTTTTTTATTTTTTTATTTGGGGGGGTCCCCCCATTTTTTTTAACGTGTTAACGCCACCCCAAACCCATCCTGACCCATCGGAAAAACTTACCCCACTGCCCTTTATTTATTTAATTCATGTTTTCCCTGTTTTTCGTTGTTATGGTCCTCTCTGAAATGTAGCGCTCTGTTTTGTTCGCAATAAAATGAATGGATACCACAGGATTTAGTTTTAGGTATTCTTAAAACAGAGGGCAAGGTATTGCAAACGGTGAAAAATCTCTGCATCTTGTGACATATCTTTTCCGTAACACACTGTGGCGGCTAACACTATTGGGGGGATGAGCATATTTTAATAGCCCCTGAGTTTATTGTATCCATTACCTGGAAAATACTTTGCCAACCTGAGACTTTTCTATATGCATTCTTGCATTCAATCATCCTGCGAGAGGTAATGCTTATTTCAGTAAGACTGCCACATTATTCTCCTGCCTCCTTTTATTTTCTGGAGCAGAGCTCTGAGCGAACATGGGCAGAGCTCTGAACAGAACACAGCTCTTGGTGTCCCTGAGTGCAATCACAAAAGAGCTTTGAGTGTATGAATCTGGGTAGAGCTATGCGTGGAATATTATGAAGAGTGACCTCTGAATGAGTCTGGGCATTTTGAATTGTATTGCTCTGAATGGGCTTGTGTTTTACCAGGAGCATAATCTCAGTGAATCTATGTATTATCAAGGGCAGAGTTCTGGGTATCATCAGAGCAGGAATCTGCAACACTTGGCTCTCCAAATGGTTTGTACTATAACTCCTATCAGCCACAGCCAGCATTGCCAATGGTGAGGGACCATGGGTATTGTACACCAAAATAAGAGGTTTTGCAGTCCCCTACTCTAGAGTAATGTCTGAGATAGGCCTATATGTGGGCCAGTATTACCAATACGATGGTTCAAAGTTCTGTAAGGGGGCTTATTTACTAAAGTGCTTTTTATAGGGGAAAATCTAATTTAAAACACTTTGCAAATCAGGCATTACGAGCTTAAAGTAGTGCCCTGAGTTGTTCTAGCTATTTAGATCTGATATCTGCCAGTCATTTCAACTGCAGACCTCAAGCTACTTTGTTAATGCAGATAATTTCTTGCAGGTCTTTGGTTGATAACATAGCGGGGCCTCATTAGGACCCAGGCAGCCGCAGAACGAATGGTGCCGGTAAGGGACAGGCATCGTTCATTCCGGGCCGCATCATTACGAGGTCTGCTGCGGGTCCCACTCAGGACGCTTGGCCAGACCAGGCGTCCTTAGTGGGACTCGCTAGCAGACCAGGATGCTAACAACGGGCCCATCATTAATGGGGCCCGTTGTTAGCATCCTCTCCATTCCCATTGAGCCCTACGGGGCTCAAATGGGAATGGGGATTCATTTTTACCGGCGTCCAGAAAACGGCAATTACTGGGCCCGCAAAGGTCGGCATGACCCGGTTATTGCCCTTTTCTGGGCTACGGTAAAAAATCATTACCGGCGGCAGCCGTGCCCTTAATAAGGGCACAGCTACCGCCAGGGTCGTAATGAGGCCCAGTGTATCTAAATATTACCAAGGCTAAATCCACTGTACTAGTTCAAAAATAAAAAATAAATACCAAATGTACTTTTCAATATCGCATAATCTTGCAGAGTGAAACCGTTTTCAGTGAGCAACATACAGGAGTGCAAATAGCATTAATACCCACGTTTGAGTGTGGGCTTGGTCATTAACAGCCCCAGATCCTGGCCCCACCTTCGATCAGGCTAGCAGATCATATCCCGGGAGGATAGCTCAGCGGCAACGTGGTCGCCTTGGAAGCAAGACGACACAAAGCAACACAGGTTTGATCCCTGGGTTCGCGCTTCGAAACATCTGGGTATTTAAGCATGTTATAAATACACAACTAAGACAAAAAATTACGCAACAAAAACTAAAAAATAAAAAAACAATTTCTGTAACAGCGCCTCGATGCCCGCGGGCTGTGTGCGCACTTTAAAAATGCAAAAAATCAATCATTTAATGCAAAACCAACCCCAAAACATGGATATTAATTCTACATACCCTACAATATTTATCTAGAAACGGGCTTTGAAATTCATGTTTGTAAGGTGTCTTCTGTAGTACTCACACTACTGTCCCTTGAATGTGGTTAGTTTCTTTATTAATACTCACTGGTTCAATAGGCACAGGGATTATTCACAGCCCTAATAAATTTGGCAATGTGACACAAGTAGTCAGAACCCCCAATTTGAAAATGTTTCCAGCAATGCTAGGGCCTTGCACTAACCATCTGTTCAGCTCTGGAAGGATGTCCGACAGGCAGGGGTCTAGGTGAACTGATTGGAAAACTTCTTAGAGGTATTATCATTAAGGGGTAGGACAAGGGTTCCATACCCCTTGGTGAAGGGCATGTGGTCACCATTGAGGCTCAAGAAAGATATTACCTGAGTCTGGGTAGTGGGGATGTCCAAATCCTTCACTACCTGGACTTTGGGGCCTGGAGAGGCGGTTTGTTACTGCCAGCCACTTGGTGTTCTTATTAACAGCTCCCTGAGCTATCTGGCACTTGGGTGCTTGATAGTCAAACTATCCTTCAGCATGGCTTGAAGTACCTGTTTCGCGTGGGACAAATAGTCTTCTAAGGAATGACTGAAGACAGCAATGCCATCTAGATAAGAAATGGTGAAGTCCTCTAATCCAGATACGACCTGATTCACCTTCCTCTGAAAAGTGTCTGGGTCAGTGAACTTGTAGTGCCTTTCTGGAGTGGAGATTTCTGACTTTTCCTTTGATTTGCCAGTTAGGCTAGCCTGCCAGCACCCTACTGTGAGGTCAAAGGTACTCATGAACTCTACATTGCCTAATCTGCCAGTAGGTTCATCTGCCCCAGGCTTGGGGTGTGCATCTGTCATGCTGCTAGAATTGAGCCTGCTGTAATCCACACAAAAGTGGACTTTAGTCTTCCTGCGAGTAGACCATTTAGGTAGCAGAACAACAGGACTGTCCCATGGACTGTTGGAGGCTCAATGACCCCTACGTCCAACCACTTGCAGCCCTACTGCTTCTTTTTGTCCTTTGCTTTGTCAGACATCTAGTTAACTCTGATCTCCACCAGCTTACTGTTTCCAGAGTCAATATAATGGATATGCCACTCAATGTTTCCTTGAGTCAGAGAGAACAGACTTGCATCCTGCCCTGCAGCTGCCCCACAATTGCTGTTCACTTAGCTCTGGGGTGATCAGAACACCCACCAAAGTCCCATTTGTGGACTCCGCATGTAACAAGTCTGGGAAGGGATTTGTCTCCTCTTCTTTCCCATCCTTTCTTCATCGGACTTAGGGAACCTCTAACAGGATGACCAAAAAGGAGCTCAAAGAACTTAACTTTACAACGCTCTGTGGTACCTCACAGTAGGCAGGGAAGGCATGGCAGGAGACTTACCCACATTCTCCTCATGTGCTCTTCCAAGCCAACTATCATGCCTTTCAGTGTCTTGCTGAACTGCTCAACAAGTCCATTGGTTTGTGGGTGAAAAGCTGCAGAGAACTTATGTTACGCCACATTCATCCCTCATGGCTTTCATATACATGGATTTGAAGTTGGATACCCTGTCAGAAATAACCTCTTTAGGGAACCACACACAAGAGACTATCCCTCTAAAATTCTTTTCCACCACATGGGCTTTGATGCTTCACAAGGGTACATCCTTTGGGTTCTGGGTAGTGTGGTCTACTGCAACTAACATGTGCTGTTTCCTGGGTGTTCTGAGGATTAGGATCCAAAGGAGTCACAATGTCCATGCCTATTCTCTCAAAAGGCTCCCCAACAACTGTTAGTGGAATTAAGCGGGCTTTTGTTGCACCACCAGATTTACGGGATACTTGGCAAGTATAGCAAGACCATACAAAGTTATATGATGTTATGTTGTCTCATACGGCGCACCGCTACTATTGTGGTGATCTCCAGGTGTGTACATGACTCTGCAAGAAAGAGGGCGGGAGGGTTAGTGAGGGTAGAATGATAAGATAGGTCCAGAAAAAAAGAGACACTGGCATCTCTGTGTGTTAGTTTGCAGGTGACTTGATTACGAGCACTGGCTTGTTGTATCCATAAGGGTAATGCTCAATGCCTGGGTTGTTTGTTGTATGTGAATGTTTGTTTTGTCGGTGTGTGTTTCATGTGTAGTTGGCTGGTAGTTTTTATCGTGTGCACTGGCTTGTTGTGTCCCCAAAAGGAAGGTCCAGTGTCTGGGTTGTTTATTGTTTGTGAGTGTTAGTTATGTTGGATGTGTGCTTGTGTGTAGTTTAGCTATCCCTTTGGCTTGTGTAGTACTTGGGAGGCATGCTGGAGAAGAGCAGCAGCGGGGTGCTTAGTACATTGGCTACTCTCACAGTTCTTACAGGTATGTCCTGAGAGCTCATCCAATTGCAGCTCAATGATTCCCTCCTATTCTTCCAAGTGCAATATACTGGTCTCCCACACCACCCCTCCAAGCTCAACAAATTAGCTACTCCCACAAATTCCTCTAAGTGCAATACATTGGCTACTCTCCCTAGCCCCTCGCTGTGCAACAAGGATGACCAGTTACCAACTTTCCTCCAGAGTGCAGCAAGATTAAACAGCTAATGTGACGTATGGCAAATCTTCTCAATTCTATCTAATGTGGTGCATGGCTAATCTTCACAGTTCTATCTGATGAGATTCATGGCTAATCTTCACAATTCTATGTGAAGCATGGCTAATCTTGACAATTCTATCTGATCTAACACATGGCTAATCTTGACAATTCTATAAAATGTGATGCATGGCTAATCTTCACAATTCTGTCTAAAGTGATGCATGGCTAATCTTCACAATTATGTCTAATGTGACGCATGGCTAATCTTCACCTTTCTGTTTATTGTAACACATTTCCAGCCCCAAAATACATTTAAGTTTAATACATTTACTGCCCCCAAAATACATCTAAGTGCAGCACATTTTCTGCCCCCTAAAATACATCTATCAGCTAACTAATGAGAGTAGCAGGTAGTCTACACAATGTTCAGATTTGATCGTAGTAATGAAGATGCAGCAGGTTTTTAATTGAGAACAGTAATGGCTGTGCTCACAACCAGTACTACCTTGACTTGATTGCGTCCAGGGGCAAACATGGAGATGAGCTGCCCACAAGGAGCTGCCCTTTGCCCTGAGCCATTAGCTGGCTGCCTGGGCATGGCTGCCCTGGGAGGATCAATGAAGAGAGAAGCCGTGGTCATGTGACCATGCTGGTGGGCCAATCCACTTAGCGGCGGATGGGCAGACAGAGGAAATGGAGGTGAGAACTGCAGGTAGGGGAAAAGGAAAGAAAGGAAAGAGGGCAACTGACAGAAAGGAAAAGGGCAGAGGAGGACACAAGGGTAAAAGGGGAGCTGGGCATGCATCTGCAAAGGAATGGCAGAGTCGAACTGAGGAAGTCTTGTTTCCTAGCTCTGGTTATATGACCATGCTGGCGGACCAATTTGCTTAGTGGTGGGAGGGCAGAGGGAGAGGAGGGAGGCGGGAAGTGTGGAAGGGGGAAACGGAAGGAATGGAAAACAGGCACCAGGCAGAAAGGAGATGGGCAAATGGGGTCAAGAGGGTGAAAGGGGAGCACTTACCTGGTGTTCTGGGCACGCATCCACAAAGGAATGGCTGAGCCGAATATCTCTCATTTGTACTTGTTTTACAGTCTCTCATTCCATAGGGGGCCAGTGTCCTTGGTTTATTTTACCACTTTGTTAGCTTCTAAATACTTCCTTTTATGGGAATCACCATGTAGGTTCTTTTGTTCCTCTTTGCTATTGTCTTGTCTTCCCAACCACTGAGTATTATCAGTCTTTTGGCTTTCTGTTACGCTCACCTGGTCTCTGCGGAGGCATTGGGGCATGGTTGCAGCCCTCCCGGGAGTGAGGTCGCTCGGGTCCAACTTCACCCTCTGCGCTTATGTGGTGACTGCTGGTAGTAGGTGATGCTGCTCAGGACTGCTCCTGAGTATAGGGGGCGTGAGTATGCCAGATTGTGCACCTGATCCCCTTCCAGAACACTTCTCCCAAACCATGGTACCCGTAGGATGTTTTTACCGCAGTACAAACAAAGCTGCTGCTGTCTCCTTTTCGCCTTTCTGTCTTGGTGAGTGGGCTCCGCAAGCCTCCGATTTGTATTGGCTCAAACTGATCGTGGGCTTTGGTTTGATTCTCACGGGGTCGCACATAGACTGACCGCCCCTCGGCCTTGGCCCGATCCATCTTCCGATCCTGCAATCTGTAATCGAGCTGCACTGTCAGGTCGATGTATTCAGCACATCTTTCTGGTGGATTTACTACTTGGGCTAATACATCCTTAGGTTCCCCTCGCAAGCCTCGGTAAAAGAGCATTGTTGTTTTCTCCTCTGGCCAGTTAGTTTGTGCTATCAGATGATTGAAGGAAGCAACATATGTTATTAGGTCTTGATTACCCTGCCGTAGTGATAACATTTCATTGTCCAGAGCCTGCCCTTGAGTATGCCATGCAAATAGTTTCTCCATTTTACGCTGGAAACCTCTGAAGTCTCAAAGCAAAGGATCATCCAGGTTTACCAAGGGTATTGACCAGTCCGCTGCACTATCTCCCAAATATGAGAGTACAAATGTCACTCTTGCTTGATCGTTGGGGAATGCCCGAGGTCAGCACAAGAAATGTAGGCAACATTGATTCATAAAGATGGCATACTTATTCGGATCGCCTGTGAAGCATTCTGGTGGGGCCATGGGAACCCCGTCCTTGAAGAACCACCTATACTGGCGTGGGCTGTGGAGGCGAGGCAGGAGGGGCATACCCCGGCAGTGGGACCTGGCCTGCCTGTGCCTGGAGAATTTGCCTTGCTAGTTCATCTGTCCACCCCCGGTTCACAGTTAGATCCCTCCTTAGGGCATTGGTTTCCTGTCCTGAGGGATGAACTTCAGCCTGTAACTCTGCGAGTAATCGGGCCAATATGTCCATTTCAGAAGTTTCCATAACACCCAGGCAGATATTCGAAGAGTCTCTGTGTTCTGTTACGCTCACCTGGTCTCTGCAGAGATGTTGGGCACGGTTGCAGCCCTCCCGGGAGTGAGGTCGCTCTGATCCAACTTTGCCCTCTGCTCTTATGTGGTGACTGGTGGTAATAGGTGATGCTGCTCGGGACTGCTCCTGTGTGGAGAATAGGGGACGTGAGTATGCCAGCTTGTGAGCCTGATTCCCTTCCAGACCCCTACTCCCAAACCGTGGTACCCATGGGATGCGCTGTCCCTGGAAAGCTCACCTGTTGATTTGTTTTGGTGAGCACTCGTCCTGCTGCTTCTGGCACGGGTGCTTGTATGATCTTGACTGAGTTCCTTCACTGGTCCCTTGTACGTGGTAGTCCAGTCCTGCTGCGAGTAAGCCACTATACTTCAGATAAGTGTTCCTGTTTGCCATTGTCTTTCCTCATCTGTTTTTGTTGTATCGTAAAATGTGTTGTCTTGTATTGCTGTCTGTTCCACTTTTAATGTTTAATCTTTTGCTTTCTTCCCTTGGAGGTGTTGTTGCCGGCCCAACAGAAGCTGCGGAACTGGAGGCGGCAGCCGGAGGGAATGAGCAACGAAGCTGCAGCGGTACAGTAGCTTGTCCGTTGTTAACTAGGGGGTGCGCAGGGTTCAAATGTGGCATGGCCCTAGGATGGATGCTCTAACCTTGTCTTTCTTCTTCTTCACAGGGTCCGAGTTCATGGATGCGGAGCGCAGTGCTGCGGCATCGGGATCTAGATCACTGGATGTCAGGAGATGAGTCTGCAGATGAAGCAATGAAGTACCGGTTTCCTGGAGGTGAGTATTCAGGAAAACACCTGGTTTCAAATGTAAGTAAACTGGTCCAGGCGGCGGTGAGCGTCACGTTGCACGCGAGTGCACAGTAACATGAAGCACCGGCCTTACGGATGGAGCAGCTTATATAGCTGAGCTTCTGAAGCCACACTCACCAGGTTCAGCCTGCCTGCCGCACCCTGCCACACCGATGAGTCAGCACATGAAGACCAGGCCTAGGGACCCACACCCAATGAGTCAGCACATGAGGATGTATCAGCTCCTGAAAAGTTCTTGTAAAATAAAAGCACTCCTACACTGAAATAAAGTAAAAGCACTCTTGTACTGAAATAATGTGTTCCTGCTTACATCTCTATATGAGCCTGGTGCCAAAGGCACCAGGACTGAGTCCAGCCAGGGCCCCTGTGTTTATGGGTCTCAAAGGGACATACGTGTGTCAAGTGACCCATTGCCCCCATCACTAGATGGTGTGGTTTTTGTGTTCTGGGGTCTGTGGCCATGACACTTTCTTCACTATCCTTTCTGCTTTTGTAATAACTTGGATGAGTTTGAGGAGTCCCTTAGTATTTGTTATATGTTCTGCAGCTTTAACAGTCACTGGGATGAGTATGCTGAGCCCCTCAGTTTTCGTTATACTGTTTGCTGTTTGCACAGTTACTGAGACGCGTATGATGAGTCTCTCTGTATTTGTAACATACTTTGCTGCTTTTACCATTACTGTATCTTTGTGTTGATTTACTGCATTTCCCAACAGCATACTTGTTTCTAATAGCCATATGCTAATCATTTGGTACAGAGGTATAGTGGGATTACCAGATCCCCATCATTTTGTAGCCCAACAGTGATCCGACTCGTTATTACAGAAGACTTGATCATCTAAACTATATACAGCCCCCACTAGAAATGCCTAGCCACTACTGTACATTACCGGTGGAAAAATCTAACCAAAGGACCAGAGATGCAAGTGGCAATTGTGCTCCTACTCGTGATGCAGATGAGAACTAGCTTGATTCTTGCAATAGAACTCCTACGATGTTTCACCATCAGATTAAACTGCCAATGTCCATGATTTCTGCACCCATCTGGAGCTAGGAAAAATGGTCAGACAGTCTGTTAGCTGTCTTGGTTTCTCCTGAGTAATCTGCCAAAGAAATGTTGTGAGCCAAGTCCAGTAGGAACCACTTGTGGCATTAGGCCACAACCAAGCTCTGGTTGTCATCTGCCTCAGAATACATAGGCTAACTGTACAGGAGACCATTCTCTCAAAAAACTCTGAACAACCCAGGGGTTTCCCCATGATCTTTTTTCTCTGCCTGTACCAGCAGATCAGGCAGAGTGGCACAGTTCCTAGTCCTGAGTTGGACCTCTGGTTGATGACAACTGAATCAGTTTTGGTAGGCAATTGAGGTCTGAAACTATTTTCTCTACTACCTCAAGTTGGGGTTCTATGCCTGTGAGCAAACCTGAGATCAGTGAATCGAGAGTCACCACAGCAGACACCTCAGTGACTAATAGGCCCTCTCCAGCAGGAGTAGGTATCTCTGTGGAAGTAGGAGCTGGACTGCGTGATACCAAGGGCCCGGTACTATGCTCCTGGGCCTATGACATCAAGTGCTGATTTTCGTGATGTTTCCTTGGCACTAGATTTAGTGAACACATCTTGGATATCTTCATTGGGCAGGTCATTCCCAGAGAATCCACTCAAATTGCATCTTTGACAGTGACACAGTGAAGGGAGGTTTCTTCCCTCCAACTAAACTCCATGTTAGCCAGTGGGCATTGGGTAAGGCAATAAAACCTCCTGACTAATTTGTCCATTCAGGAAATTATCTTAGCCTGTTTTACCCACCATTGCCAAACTTCAGTGATACCAGCAGGTTTATCGCATGGTGCTAGGGCTATATTGCCATTTATGATGAGAGGTTCCTAAAAGATCTGAGTATTCATGTGAATTGGTCCCTCAGCTGGAAACCCAGTACCTTTGCCACTCAACATCACTAGAAAACATTCAGCCAGCCCTGACCAAGTGTAAATTCATCATTTATGATGTCCCCACTGACTATGGCTTCCTTTGCCATGAAGCTAGCACTGACTATGGCCTGCTTGGGACTATTGTTGCAAGCTGGATCACATCTCCGATGTGCCATCTTTCCATATAGAAAGAAACCAATTGTGACTGTGGGTGTGGGAACACCAGTACTTGGGGTACCCTCACTCCTTTCTTCTAAGAGAGCTGATGAGTCATGTGGCAGCGATTTCCCATCATGCTTTTTGGGACTTTTCTTCCCTGGAGGGTAATGGGCCTTGCCCTCCTTGGAGTTGCTCTTATCAATTGCCTTCTTATCTGGCTTAGATATGGTCTCCTGAAACTTTCTCTGGAAATTCAAGTGCTCACATACCTACTTACATACCTGTCAGCAGCCGTGACAAGCTCCCTATGTACTGTTGTATCAGAAGCGGCTGGATTCTCCGTCTTTCAGTTCCTAGTGCGACTTGTCACAAACGTTACGGTACATCCTGGTCCTTTCCTCTAATTCTTTCGAGTGCGGGTTGCAGAGTGCAGAGCGCTGGAACTGCTGTGATCAACCGGCGACCCCCCAGGAGTTTTCAGCACTGAGTTTAAGCCCTGAGGAGCACTTTGGAGCATCTTGAAGGAGGAGGAATACCGGGACCGAGTGCCACACAGTAGGTTCGTAGCCTCTAAGCCTCGGATCCTCAGCATACTGAGAGTCTCGAGACTCAAGGCTGATCCAAGGCTGCGGTACTCGCGGTCCCAATGGTTGGTCCTAGTTAGAGAGTGGCTGGAAAGCGGCCAGAAAGCGGGCGGAAAGCGGTCACAGAGCAGAGACTGCCATGTGGTGTTTGGTAAGTGGCGAGGCTTTGGCTTTGGTTTTGGCTGCAGCGGATGAGACTACATTATTTTTACTCACCGCTCTCACTAAAAGTAAAAGCAGGGAGATGCTCCGAGAGAGGATTAGCTTGTCACTCCTCGTCACACCCATTGGGCCTCATTACAACCCTGGCGGTACGGAGTGAACGGCGCCATAACAGGTGCCGGCGCCATTCACTCCGTACCGCCGCATTACGAGTTCCCCTCGCGGGACACGGTAAGCACTCCTGGGAAAACCAGGCATGCTTATCGGGTCCCACGAGGGGAAGAGAGAGCAAACAATGGGCCATCTCGTAATGGCCCATTGTTTGCTCCCTCTCCCATTCCCATTCAGCCCTATGGGGGCCCGGTAAGTACTCATTCCGAGGACCCGGACCCCGACGCGATTTCGGCGGCAGCCAATAGCGGCATGGTTACCGCCGAACTTGTAATAAGGGCAATAGTTTTTTTTAACAAACATTTTATTATATCTGTATCAACTCTATTTGACTAATTAGCTACCTTTTTGTTATCTTTTTTACCACTTTTAAGTGTAACTATATCAGTGGAAGTGCATATCAACAGGTCAGTTGGCAAGCATATTTTAATGCTGGCATAAGTTCTTATTACATTGAGCCGTTTTATGCTATTATCAGCACATTAATTTGGGGACTGCAGACTCACAGCCTTTGACCCACGTGCTAAAACCTCCACCTGCAACTGGCACATGTTTTCTCTCCTCCACACCTGATCCTTGTCATAGGATTCAAATACCTACTAAGCAAGTAGGAGAAATTGTAAAGAAAATGGCTAAAATCTACAATCTTTGGAGCGGCCAACAGGAGATTGGCACTTCTACTCTAATTTCAAATCATCCAGAAGTGTTGTGCCACACTAGTAATCAGATGGTTAAGGGCTCTTTCAAATGTTACAAATCAGGAGGGGGGGATATTTATGCTGCCAAAAAGCCTTTACCCCTCAGACCTTCAGTGCCCTGGTTGCTCAGGGTCAGCTGCTGCCTTGGAGTCCATAAGGACAGAAATGGGAGAATCCACTCTGATAAATCACCCCATATGCGATTTGCTTTTAGCTAATCGGAACTATACTCTAACTACTAAAACAATAAAGAATACAATTGGGAGGTATTTTTCAACAAACTTAACGGACCAGTTGGTGCCAGTGTTGGGAACCCCTAATAAGGTTCCCCAAACCAAACCACAATCTGAAGATCAAACTAAACAGTTATCTGATAATATTGACTTACCTCATGAAGACCTCCTGGAAGCGCAAAATCAAGCTCTGATTGAATCATACTATGAGTTTAACGTTGTTCCCATGACATGGAATAAAGATCTGTCCATCAGGTCTTTAGCGAGAGAAAGAAGCCCTTTGGCTGAGATAAACCAAGTGGAAGTCAACAAGCCGAGTGAACCTGCTCCACCTACAATAATTGCTCTTAATTTGTATTGAGTTCCTTGGTAAAGGTTTTTGAAAATCTAAAGTCTGCAGTTCAACACCAGTCAGGTTCTTTGCTGTAAATTACGAAAGAAATGGAAATGAGTGAGATCACCATGGTCACAATAAAAACTGCCCTGAATAGCTTGGCAGTGGAGCTCCTAGGTGAACTACGCTCCACATGTAGAGTTCAATCTTCTAAACTGGATCATCTAACTGCCCAATGGAAAGGGGTGAAGGTAGACCTCAGGTCCTTATCAGAGAATTTGGATTGTATGCCGCAAACAGCACCTGGGGCAGTCCCAATGACTTTGGAGACTATCAATCAGGGTGTCGAGATGATTGACACCCCACTCTCAGCCTCTGTGTTGGAGAAGTTCCTTTGTTTAGCTCAAGTAGATGAGATGGAACCCCCCTATCCCCTGAAGAGGCACCAGCAACTGATCCCTCCTCAGTATTGGAGGATGTAGCCCAGCCACATACAGATAACACAAAAGAAAACTCTAATGGGAGGTCTAAGAAGCGAAAGAACAAAATGAATAAGGACCTAATTGAAACTCCAATTGAAACTTCAGCTAGAGCTGACAATAAATCCTCTAAATCAAAACGGAAGAATCAGACGTCATACACAAATCGCTTTGTGAGAAATCTGAAAGGAGTGCTTGTGCCAGTGAGTTCACCAGACATTTCTAAAGAGCCTAATACTAGGAGAGGAAAAAAAGGCAAAAATTCTCTAAAAGCTGTGCCGGATTGCCCTGCAGATATTTCTAAGAACTAAACACCGGAAAAGGAAAAACGGATACAAATCCGGCAAAGGCTCAGAAGCTTTGCCGACAAAGTGCCTCTTAAAAAGGAGGATAAAGCAACACCACCGTGGCTATCCAAACCAATCCAATTGCTCCAGCAAGGAAAATTTCTCCCATTTTCCTAAAAGCAGCCCTGAAGTCTAAGCAGACAAAACCTATCCTGAAACTTGCACCAATATATCTGAAACAAGGCAGTAAATGAAGTCCAAATAACCTGCCCCAATAGCGACCGTTGATCTGACTTTGGGAGAACAACTGATGCCTAAACCGACTTAATCAAGTGGTGTGGCTCAACAATCACAGGCGAATTTGGGAATATTACCTGTACCTCTACAGAGAACATGGGCGGTTAACACTGGGCCTGGGTCTGACAGCATGGGCCCCCATGTATGTCCCACGAATATAACAACTGGAAGGAAACGGTCAGCTTCAATGCCTGTCGGACAAGATTTGGGGCTGAACGTTTTTCTATGAAGGAAAATGGTGGATGATATAGGAAAACCTCCTTTGAATCGATCAGCCATTTTGTCGGAAATTAAGTATATTCCTGCACTTAAGTATTTCATTTCCACGGCTTTTGAGGTGGTGAGTTTTCCTTACAAACCTAACACCAACTTAGCTGAACGAGCTCTCAATTCAAGGTCATCCAAGAGGGGATATTGGAAGCTAACGCCAAAGAAGCCTGGGACCAGAGGGGTTTGGTGGTCTCAAAAAACATGTCCTCAGAGTTTAGAGACTCATCTTGATAAAACCCATTGCCCCTCTTCCACTGCCGTATCACATGATATTGTAAGAGAAGCACCTTCTTCTATAAACCTGTGGAATTTGGTAGCAGAGATCATTTCCCAGGTCATGCTTAAAATGGGTGTACATCAACAGAGACTCTAGTAAGCACACATTTAAGTTTACTCTCCTGGAATACTAGGGGCTTCTCCTCTTTTACAGCAGATTGTAGAAAACTAGTGACTGTTCAGAACTCTGATTTGATTTTTTTTCAGGAAACATGGTTGACTAACACTTTGGGGATTGATGGTTTTACTACATACCAACAGCTGGCCTGACATTCTGGTGGGGAAGACCTGTTGGATGTCCTCCTTATCGCTTGTAAAAATGAAGTTTTTGTTTTTTCTAAATTGCTTCCAATGACAAATATGGAATCTTGATAGTGAGGGCTTAGAAAGCTGGGCTTCGGGCTGATCAATGTTGGATAATAATTAATCTGTATTGGAATGCGCAGGCTTCCAGTTTAGTTGAGTTCTTGCAGGATCTCTCAGATGGCCTGTTTGTGTTCGCATCTCTCTATCCCTCGGATGAAATCATAATAGCTGGAGATTTCAATTCCCAATGTGTAACAACTAGAGATAATAGTTCAGGTAAAACCAAGTTCAAATCAACTAATGGTAAAATTTGGCTTGACTTTATGAAGGAATGGAATCTCAGGATGCTTAATGGTAAAGTTTTTGGGGACCTTCCGAGTGTCCCCTCTTGGCACATGAGAACGTCCTTCTCTACTTTGGATTACTTTTTTATATCCAGGTCGATTTTTGATAGATGCCTACATTTTGAAATTGCAGATGGAAACAAATATGACCATGATATTATGATAGCTACTTTGGCCTGGGAAGGTGTGAATAATGCCTCCTCTTATATTATCTATCTTTCCTTAAACAATAGTGGAAATCCTTTGATAAAGTTTTATAGAGGCAGAACTGCTCTTACGAATAGCCTGGAAGAATGAGTTAAACATCTCTCTGAACAACAACTTTCGCAGTGCTTCAAACCAACATCTTTTTCCCCCCTTCTTATGGGATCTAACCCCGCAAACTAATCTTGTCCAAAGAAAGTATGTGTACCACAAACATTGCTATGATGCCAAGATTAATGGGAAAAAAAAGCTTAAACGTCAGCAGAGGGCGAAACTGTCCTACTTTTGGCCACTGAATGCTGGCGTAATTCCAATGGACAATTCTTAAGGTTATTTTCACATACATGTCCTCAAAAGTGTCTACATGGTTATCTGTTACCTATCCACTTTGGTATTTCAAAGACTGATGTGCAAACCCCTGAACGGTTTGACCTCCTTTCTTTGTGTGCTCTCTAATTACTGCTCAGGGTTTATTGAAGAACTTCCTGAGAATGGTGGCTTTCATTTTCTCATAAATCCGCATCTAAGGAGCCATATTTATAATTAGATAACTTCCCGCTATTGGTAGATAGTTCATTAAAAGCTGCTCTCCACAACTTGTCATAGCCCTTTTCGAGTTCCAGTCCGTCAAACCAATTGGAGATGTCTCTTCCCATCTCCTATGTTTGGACCTTGGGGATATGGGGATATGGTGCATTGGCTTTGCTTGGCTTAGCTGCCACTTCTGGAGTTACTTCCCTCCCAAATGGAAGTTCTGCACCCTCCACAGATTCCATTTTGTGCACCTCTAGTGTTATCAGATGTCTCTGTTTCTGTTCTTGCAAATCTGCTGTGGCTTTCTGCACCTTCCTCTCATCACTCAGTTTCTGCTCTGCTAAAATGGCTGAAGCTATGTGCACCTTCTCGTAGCTTCCTTTTGTCACAACCTCTCATCCCTTTGCTTCTGTTCCTCTAAAGCCAACCTTCTTTCCTCTAGAAGTTACTTCTTTTCAACTAGGTCTTCCCAAGTGAGACTCACTTGGGACCTAACAGATGCTTTGGACCTTACTAAAGCATGGTACCTAACTGAGTTCTGAAACTGGTGGGGACCCTGGGACCTCTTGTAGACTCCCACTCTCTGGGAAGAATGGTGGGAACCACTATCAGAATTGCTGTTCTCCTCCATCTCTATGAACCCAACCCTCGAGAAATGGGTACCAAAGCTGGGGACTCAAGATCACTGCATGGTCCATGGAAACTATGCCCCGAGCTTCTTTAAAAGCTTTGAGGCTCTTGAGCAGTTCAGCTTTCTTAACCTTACTTCCACATGCAAGTCCTCTTTCTTGACATAGCTCATGCTGCTCAACTACTTTCAGGGTGGGTGCAGAGCTCATGTGATGTTTTATTACAGCAATTAAAAAATGCCTGTCAGTGCTTCTAATGTTAGTGTCACACGTTAATATTTCGGATTACTAAGCTGTAGGCATAGTCTGCATTAAATCCCACTGCTGCCACCAGTGTGATAACATCCCTTCTGACCCACAGGAGTAAAAGGATGAGAGCAGCTAAATTGCCTACTCATCACCTACACTTCTAAAAATCAAGAGGATTCCAATCATAAAGGTGAAACAGGCACAGATAAGAGACAGATCGCCTTCACCGTTTTGTGATAAAGTCAACTGAGGGCAGGCATTTGTCTTAAGAACGTTATGAATATG
Source organism: Ambystoma mexicanum (assembly GCF_040938575.1). Taxonomy (NCBI): domain Eukaryota; kingdom Metazoa; phylum Chordata; class Amphibia; order Caudata; family Ambystomatidae; genus Ambystoma; species Ambystoma mexicanum. Next base: position 1,269,828,653 of record NC_090922.1, read on the forward strand.
AGACAACAGCAACCCCATCAGCAATAGTATAACAGTCCAAAGTAAAGGAATCGCAAATCAATGTGCTATAAAATATATACTTTATTAAACACACCAATAGAAAATGTACTCGAAAACACTAACAAAAACCCACTCCTGGATCGGAAGACAGGGAAATGCACAATTAAAAGATACAACCACTCTTGATCCTCAGCAGGGGGGAAAAGTCTACAAATCACTTCAATGTTAGTAAAAGGGATGTGTCTTGGTCTAAACAGTGCAAAGGGGGGCTTACACAGACTATCGGGGCCCAAAAAATGAACCACCAAGGTAGGGGCCTTCCAACAGTAACTTTCTTTGTTCTTAGGTGGTTAAATGGCATCACACCATGCTTTTTAAGGGTTTGCTCATGAGTCAAACCTGGTTTGGATATGATGAGTCACAATGATCTAGACAGAGAGCAGGCTTCATGTTGGATTTGAACTGGGGCTCATTGTGGTTCATTGTGGCATTCAAAGGAAGTGGGACAAGGGAACCAAGGTTGCTTTAGCATTCAAGATTGAGTTGGTGACAAAGATGCAGATGGTTTGAGGCACTGTTTGAAACATTGTGGTTCAAAGCACTCTGCAGGTGAGGTGAGCTTCTTGTTTGAGCTGGGACAATTGACACACTCTGCTGTTGCTGTGCGGTGGTGGATTGTGTCGAGGTGCAGCAACAGCAGTTCAAGGAGTTTTGAAGAAGTCCCAAAGACAGCACAGCAGGTTATGTTCATTTGAATGTGCTCAAACAGGCTTGCTGATGGTTCAACAGCAGCTCAATGCAGTAGATTGCAGCAAACCAGATACTTTGCTTCTTCAGTTGCTGTGAGTTCAAATCCAGGTACTCCGGCACAGGATGAGTCCTTGTTCTCATTCTCCCAAAACAAATGAGGCTGGCTGATACCTGCAGGGGTTCTTCACCTCCAGTGAGGTCCTGGGTAACAGTGTGGCTGGCAGAGAGGAAGGTTCTTTACCAGCAGCAGTTCACCCTTAATGTGCCCTGGGGATGGTCAAGGAGCAATACTTGCCTCTGCTTGTAAGTTCTCCATCTTCACTTTGATGGTTAAGGACTTGAGAAAAAAACTACTCTCCCAAAAGAGGTTCAAATGAATTCTTCTTGCATTCCAGGAATGAGTCAAAGAAGGGCTGGGAGGCCCCTATTTATTTAGACAAAAACACCACATGGGTTTCGAGGAAAGCAATCCTTCTTTAAATGGTCCATTCCCTGACTTTGTGAAAAGTGGTCTTTGCTTACTGAAAGTGTTTTGTGCTAAAGGAAGTGCAGGACACAGAAAGGAAGGAGAGGTGCGGAGAAATGCAAAATCATGAAATCCATCTTCAACTATGCTGTGCTTCCTTTGGCTGCATTAACCCCATCCCCTTCTCAAGCCCATAGGGTCAAAGGCCCAATGATATGCAACATCCTGGTGTGAGGCTAGTCCTTTTGTCCTTTTGTTTAGAGTGTGCCCTCTGAAGCCTGCTTCCCAGGCTGTTAATAATGAGAGGTTCCTGGGCTGGAGAGGTATTGCCCTCCATCACAAAGGGTCAAAGAGAGGCAGCTTCCACTGGCTATTGTCCTTGTGGTTGCAACCGAGACAGGCAGTCTTAGAGAATGTAAACAGCCTCTCAATGGCTGCCCTTGGTTCACAGTATTGCTATGTGTATGAAACGGATCAGATGTGACTTTAATAATTATGTGAGATACCTGCCACCATACCTCAAATCTCAGATATAGTTTATGTTTAAATATGAAACTGCCACCAATATGATATTTCATCTAATTATGTAGCTTTGGAACAGAGGGGTAGAATGTAAATGCAGCCTTGGAACTGAAATGACTTTGCGGTCGCCACAGCTGTCAAAATGGCACCTGCAACTAGAGGATATGCCTCTTTTTCTCAAGAGCCCAGTATATCCCATATATTTAACGCTTATGATTTGATTCTGTTTCAGGAGTCATGGCTTACGTGTGTAGTGGGGATTTATAGGTTCTCTATGTTTTAACAGCTGGCACTGGGCTCAGGAGGTGGTAGACGAATGGGGAGCCTTCTCATTGCTTGTTACAATGATGCCTTTAATGCTTCAAGTATACTATCCAAAGAAAAACAGGTCCTCTTAATAATAAGAGTAACGAAAAGAGGCATTCAATTTGGCTCAAGCTGGATAGTTGTAAATCTGTACTGGAACCCCCACGTATATACCCTAAATGAGTTCCTGCAATCTCTCTCAGACTGTCTAGTCAAGTGCTCCTCTGAATACCCAGCAGATGAAATAATTATGGCTGGAGATTTGAACTCACAATTTATCTGTACAAAAGATCCATATACAGGAAGTATTCGACCGAAAAGCAGTAACGGCATTATGTGGGTACATTTTATGAGGGACTGGGATCTATATCTGTTTAATGTCAACATTTGGGGGGACATTTTGTCCATTCCAACTTGGCATAGGGGAACATCCTTTTCAACAATCGATTATTTCTTTGCTTCTAGGAAGGTTTTTGAGAGTTGTCAAGGATTTTGAATAGGAGATGGAAATATCGATGATCATGCAATGTTAGAGGCGACCCCGTGTTTTGAATGTGATTCAGTTACTTCTCTTTATGACCATAAATTGTCCTCCAATCTGGCAGGGAATCACATCAGGAAATTTGATAGAGGGGGGAAAGTGCTCAATAATAAAATGAACAACTTGGTTGATCAACTTTCTGACCAACAATTGTCGGGATATTGTGACCTGGCTTTTCTCCCCTCCTCTCAAATTTGTCTGCATCAGATGCCCAGCCTCAGAAACTGCATATGGTGCATAAACACACCTTTAATGTTCATATTTTGGAAAAAGAGAAAAGTTTGAGGCAACAAAGGGCAGCGTTAAGAAAAATGCACCGTGATGTTGAGACCTACAGAGAAGGTGTTTGAATTCTGAACAACAATTATAGAAACTAGTTGCGATCATACAGGCATCTTGTGCTCCAACAAGATGGAGAAAGAATGCTCCATTGATTATGCCTGAGGAATTCCAGAAACTTCTGGACAATGGTTGTATCTAACTATGATTTCCCTTGTCAGTAACAGGACTCTCATACAAGAACAGGTCTGGGTCAACCACTTCTCGGAGGTCTATGGATCTACGGATACATCGACCCCTGAGATAAAAATCATATCTAAGTGGTCATTCGCTTTTACCACTGCAGACCTTGAAATGTTGATAAGGAAATCTTCCTCTTGCAGTGCGGTGGGGCCAAATGGCCTCAGTAAGTCGATCCTAAAAATGAACCCTCCGACTTGGGCGTGGGTCTTAAAACATCTATTTGACAACATAATCTTCTTGAAGAAATTTCCAGAAATGTGGAACCAGCCCATTGTGACACCAATCGATAAGAAGGGGGATTGATTATTGGCCTCAAACTATTGTGCCATCTCCCTCTTATATGCCGACAGTAAGATCTTTGACGGCTTAATATTGGGGGAGCTAGAGACCTGGGCCAAATCGAAGGGAATCATTTTTAGGCAGAAGACAGGGTTCAGAAAGGGACTGTCAAAGTCATTTAATGGTCTAGTTGTGAGCTGCTTAAGTGCAAACTCTCTTCAAAAGGGTGCCCCACCTCTTTGGGGCATGGATTGACCTCTCCCAGGTGTGCAACACAATTAACAGGAATCTGCCGTGGAAGAAACTGGATGCCTGGGGGGTTCCTCCCAATTTACTATCAATTTTGAGAGAGTTACATCTTGATACAACAATACATGTGAGATTATCCAGATCTGCATTATTATCTAGCCCTATTAAGATTAAGAGAGGAGTGCATCAAGGATGCCTGATAGCTCCACTTCTTTTCATTATTTTTATGGCTGACTTATATAGATTGCTCCATGAGATAGGGCTAATAGCACCATGTATTTGTAATAAAAAAATTAATTGGCTGGCCTATGCGGATGACGTTGTAGTTTTGGATCTTTCGCAGGTTGGGCTACAACGTCTCCTATCTGCATTGGAGATCTATGCTTGTAACAATAACCTAACCATTAATCCAACAAAATCTAGGGTACTAATATAATTTCTATGGATGTAGCATGGGATGTAATAGAGACAACATTTTGGAAGCTTACTTTAAGCCTTCCAAACTGTGTCCCAATAGTATGCCTTAGATATGAACTAGGTCTGTCATCTCTTAGAGCATGGGTGGAGCGGAAGTGGATCCCCTTGTATAGGCTGATTCTAGACCCCCCCAAAGAGTTCTCTCTACAAGGATGTGGCTCTCTCAATGCAGCATGCAAATAATGGGTTTCTGGTTAAATTCAAGACAAAATTCTTTGAAATACGACTAGATCTGATTGTTCTAGTGATCTCCTTATCCAAAAACCATCTAAAGTCAAGGAACAGTTGAAACGAGGTGACTGGATAGGCACAATAGACAGTATGAAGAAGGCCAATGTATCACCATCTTTTTCAGTGCTGGGCAAACGACTGTCCGTTTTGCCTGTCTATTTAAATAACCCCTGACCCATGTACGAGATCATTCTTTTTGAGATTTTGTTTAAATTGAATACCAACTCTCGAGATATTACCTATTAGAGACAAATAAGGGGTTGCTAGTGGCATTTGTGTTAAGTATGACAATGAAGAATGTCAGCCAATTAAGCATTTGCTATCCAACTGTCCTGGTACCTGGGATCTGAGCGTTGAAAGACTTTGTAGGTTTGTCCATGATGCAGGCTGGTTAAACACTGATGAGTTTTGGGACTGATTATCATCAGGTCAAGAGAGTTTCCTGACCGCTGAAGTCGTTAGAATCATGAAGGAACTTAACTTGATGGTAAATTAAGAAACGTGTGGAGAAGAAACATCAAGACATTCTGTCATGCTTTTTATCTTTTGCCATGTAATGTACCAGGTGTCTTTTTCTCCTTTGTGTCTTCTTTCTTTGTTTTTTAATTGATTATCTTTTTTTTCTCTTTTTAATCTGAGTGTTCTGAATGAGTATCTGTAAATGTAATTGTAATGTGTATATTTTATTTTTATATGTCTGTGTAATATGTGCTAAAAGTCAGAAAATGTGGCTAGTGCACTATAAATACATTTTTTTAAAAATGGCACCTGCAACCTTTGAACCTGCTCTGTGCCACTATAGAGCAATCCCCTGTAGATTACGACCCTGATGCAGATGGGCACAGGTGTACACTAAGATTTTGGCATGAAGTTTGAGGAAAGGGAGTCTGATTAGCAGACCACGCTTTCTGAGATGGACTACCCACATGATTTTATTATTTTGGTTTAGAAATCAAAAAATCTATACAGTTCTGGAGCATTTCAAAACAACCTCAGTTATAAAAACATTCTAATTCAGTAACACACATATTGTTAAAGGGACAATCTGGGTTAGTTCTGATTAAAACCCTTTAAAGTCAGTGAACAAACTTTATTAAATACATGTTGTTAAGTTGTTCTAATACAAACCTTTGAAATTCACTGTAAAAACGTTCATAAATGGATGTTTTGGTTAAATTGCTCAAATAATCTACAATGCATGTGTGTCGATATGGCGGAGGTGCGAGTTATGTTTGTGTACTTTACCATAAATGGCACATATTTTGGGTTTATAGATTTTGAGGTGCAATCATAACATTGCTTTAGCAGTCTTTTCACTGAATACCACAGGTTTATATTAGAGAAACATAACCAACACATTCATTTGACGACGTTTTTTTTAGTGAATATATCTGTGTGTATTTAAGGAGCAGTTCTGATCAATGCTCTGAATGCTCTATGAAAATGCGCTCCCACATGATAAATGCTCCCTGGACACAGTTCTATATTTTATCGAGGTACAGGAAAGTGTATTCATTATGCAATGCCGATTCATTATTAAAGATGCGGTACTTACCATGTTATGCCTTTCCCCAACAACTTCATACAACCTGATGAATATTCATCTGCGTTACTTTATTTCTCCATTAAGGTGGGAGCTCAATTTATCTTCTGACTCCAATAGGTCTTGTGGCTGCAGGCCCTAAAGGAACATTACAATGTGGAATGCGAACTCTTGCACACTCTTCATGCCGAACAGTCTTAAATTGCTTCCAACAAGAGTTGGCTGGGAATAAAAAGTAGCCCTGGAAATGTTCGCAAAATGCATATGTGGTCACAAATGTATCAGACTTGTTAAAACGAAATTGATTGCAGAACACTAGCTCTTAAAGAAGAAAGAAATTCTTCATGTTTTGATTTTTAATGTGATGTTCTCTGGATTAAAGCACACTTTCTTTTGCACAGCTATGTCACACGCTTTTCACTGTCGTATGAACAACTTCATCAGTTGGGAGTTATGCATGGACGCATGGGGCCAGATTAGAGAAACCTTGCACCGATGCAAGTGCAAAAATTACACGGTATTAGATTAGGGCAAGATTGTCCTGTTTTGAAAAACACTGGGACATATTTGAAAACCATTGTTCCATGACAAGTGCAGTTTGGCATGTCATAAGCACAAAGGCAAAAATTCACATAGTGCAAACAAGATACATTTATTGCATTTTTGCACAAGAGCAAAGTTTGCCTTATTGCTTTTCAAAAATACAGTGAACATTTTTGCTCTAGTGCTTATAGCATGCCAAACTACACGTGTCATGGGGCAATCGGTTTTGAATATGTGCCAGTGTTTTTAGAAATAGGGCAAACTTTGCTCTAGTGCTATTATAATCATGCAAATTTGAACTTGGACCACTGCAAAGTTTCTGTAATCTGGCCCTTGATTGTTACTATTTATGTGGGTGTTCTCGTACATGCTTTTAACTATAAACTGTGAAAGTCCCCCTAGTGAAATCAACAAGCATTTATCAAATATGTGTTTCCATCCTGGGCAGTTAGACCTTATTGCTTTCATGCAGCTGTAGGTTTTTCAAGTGTCTTTTACAGGTGTTAGAAATGTACAGGCAGTGGTGTCATTACCTATCACAACTACTTTACCGACATTAGCAACACAGCCTGTCGAAGGTGATAGAGTTCAAATCTATGGGACCATTTGTGCAGGATGGATAAGACAGTGGGCCTCATTCTAACTACGCCAGTCGGGTAACTACAGTGCCAGTAAGCTGCTGCGGGCGGGTGCCATCCCACCTGCCAGGGTCAGACCTCACAGAGTTTCACAGAAGCACTGGCACCGTTATTAATGGTCCCCATTCCCATTGAGTCCTCTGGGACTCAATGGGAATGGAGATTTACAATTACTGGCGGCTGACTTCCCAGACCGCCGGGGCTGTAATGCCCCAGTGTTTCCCAGCAAGCCAAGTACTGGTAAAATTTGCAAGTCAGACAGCAACCTGCTGGTTTTACCGGCACGGTTACCGCCGGACTTGTGATGAGGCCCAGTGTAATGATAGTGCACGAAAATACGACATGCATTGTATGTAATCTGTCAAAAGCTACCTTCCATGGTACTGGTGGATGCCATGTAGACAACAATGTGAACCACCACCTTGTTCTCTTGTAGGAGACTGGGCAAACAGGCAGTAAAGGGAAGTCGTTGACAACTAGAAGAGTGCAGAAACAAGGCAGAAGTGGCTCAGCTGGTAAGTAGAACCAAATCAATTTAGGTTAAACCTCCATCCAGAATGTGAGCATGTTATTAGGATGTAGACATGGCACTGCTGGGTGGTAGATCCAAATAAGTTGAAAATGAAGTAAAAACTAAACATTGACTATTGCAATCCAATAAATCCCTACTGTCAAAGTCAAAGCATTCACCACCTGTTCTAATGTCCCTCCATATGTGTAACTGTGACTGGATTCGACACATATAGTCAATGTCTGAAGAATTTGTTGTGTGGGCTTACAAGACATGGCCCTAGTGTGATAGTTCATTTTTAAAATAGTATTTTCTCTCGAGTTTGTGTCATTAATTCCTCTCCAGTGGTCAGAGACAATAGTCCCAGCAGCCCTAAAAACTAGTTTTCACTGTGCAGATGTCCAAACTGACCACTCGCCAAGCCAGAATTGCAGTGAAACATCAGCACTAGCAAGTTGGCATGAGTCAAGAACATAGACATCCACCATCTGGTCTGCAGCAGACCTTCTGAATTGTTGTGGTGACCCAGAAACATACCGAGAGCCAAACCGAGGGATTAGTATATGCCACAGGCTCACACATTTTCCTATTTTTCAATAGATAATCAAAATACCCCCTACACTAGTGATGGAGGTTGTGAAGAAAGAGTGTGCACTGTCTGGTAACATCCATACAATGGTGGAATCACACAATGGTTTGATGAGCTGTTCCTGTTCATCCAGTGTTTTAAATGTCCTTTAATGTATCTTTGGACATAGCTAGCACATCCTCTTGTAAATAACAACCCCCTGCATTTTCCTTGCGCACACGCGCGCACACTCACACACTCACACACACACACACACACACACACACACACGCCCTGTTTGAATGTTGCCACCAACAATGAACGAACCTGATGGAAGGTTGAGAGTAGATTCATGGCCAGATCACCTAAAGGGAAAGGCAGTGATATTTATTGTATTTATTCTCAAAGGAATTAACGTTTGATACGCTCTCTTTTGAAATTCCTTGATTACAGTGAGATTGGATTTCCCAGATTACAACCATAACAAAAATGTAGGCTACATGTGAAAAGACCTGGCACTGACACCAAAGCGGGAATTATTCTGCAGGGGAAACCCCACACTTTGGTGATATTCCCTCCTACTAAGTGAGGATATGAGATATTTATTTCTACAAAAGGAAGGAACAGTCAACACATTCCCCTCCGATAGCAATTACAAGACACAGCCCTTGAACAAATATAGGCTGCATTCTGTGTTTCAAATCATCATCAGAAAACATTTTCTTCACAAAATATCATTTTTAATATATTAATCTTTTGTTAAGCACAGGTAATACAAAAATTATTAAAACACATATACACAACACATAGTCATATACAAAGTAAAAACACTACCACCTCACAGTATCGCAACTAGTATGCTGAAATATTCAACCAGCATACCACACTATTGGCAACTCAATAAATCTAATTTTCCATTGTGTGACAAAGCCCAACTTATATAAGTTTCAGTCCTCTGTGTTCGATGTAACCGGACATTCATCAGGGGCAGAAGTAGTCCTGTGCTTTAGGTAGAATCTTCCTATTCATACACCAATTGCTATCTCTCCCTCGGGCTATTCCAAGAGTCCTCCCATCCGCAGTCAAAGTAGCGTCCCGAAGAAACTGGCCTCTTTCCTCTAACTGGCAGGGATCCCACTGGTTCTCTCTCGGGCTATTCCAAGAGTCCTCCAAACCGCAGTCAATGTAGCGTCCCGAAGAAACTGGCCTCTTTCCTCTAATCTGGCAGGGATCCCTCTAGTTCTATTACGGGAAAGGTTGCCTGTCCCATCATGCAATAAATGTAGAAGCCTAGAATCCAAATGCGGCAACCAGCGGACAAAAACTCTGTTTTTACCGGCGTGAGAGTTTTTGTCCGCTGGTTGCCGCATTTGGATTCTAGGTTTGTACCACCCAACAATACGTATTAAAGGGGGTTTTCAGAGTATGGCAATATTTTAGACTTGGTATTTTAGACTTGGTAATACCACTTAAACCATATGGAATCATTAGTGAAATCTAACCTAGTTTGTGACCCAAGTCACGTGCGCTCTTTCCCAATGTACTTTAATTTTCTATTTCATGAATGCAAAAATGTTTTTGTTGATGATGCAATGTGCCTCCCAACTTGCTAGGCAAAAGACATTGGTAGAGTGCCCCTAGTTTTGTCACCTGTAACTACTCCCATAGTAGAAAACACTCAGACTGATTGATTGTTTGTGTAATTGCAGATGTGATGTGGAAGCTAAACCGGGATTATCGAGCTTGGTCACTGATCACAATACAGTAGTTAACCACACTAATGACAAATCAGTGATACAATGCATTGTCAATCATGACCTTTTGCACCCCTCTTCTTCCCACAGCTCATCCCATTGTGTTCACTTCCCTTTTGACCAGCGTAATGTGTATCTGAAATGCTTGGGTGACACCCATGAACACAAGCCGAAGTCTGGACTTGACACATTGATATATCCCCTTCCTTGTCTACCTTCTGTAATTTCAGAGCTAGTCTCCGTTGATCACTCTAAACATACTAACCAATGTGCCTGACTTGATAAGTTATACATTCCATCTGAAAGACATATTGCAGTTACTCCTGGCTTTGTGAATTTATCGCAGGGTGGAACGTTTCCCTCAGTGAAAGCAACACCTTGTCACATCTGCCTATGCTCAAGGGCCGCTGCCGCTTCCACCCACACAATAGACATCTAGAACATCCAACAATTCTAAGACTCTACCTGCGGTGTTCCTCATAGGTCTAACCTCTCACCCTGTCTTTTCAACCAATACCTGACAACTCACACCCATCACATTGCCCTTTTCTTCTCCAATTTTCAGTGCTATGTCCGTGACACTCAACTCATTTTCAGGCTTGCCTCGGCCACCTCTTTTCCTCTCTCATCTGTGATTGCCTGTCTGCTATTCAGCCACCAACAATCTCTGCCTGAAAGCCAGAAAGACGTAGATCCTCCTCAATGGCACACTTTCACCCTCCTTTCCTGTCACTCTCTCGCTGGCCTCCGTTGGCCCTCTGCCCACCCGCACCTGCGAGGCTAAGAACATTGGGGTCATCTTTCACTCCACATGTTCCTTTTCTGCTGACATCTCTGATGTCTCTAAAAAGTCAAACTTCCAACTGCAGATCCTCAGAGGTATTCTGCCTTTCCTCTCCTTCCCACAGAGGATCACTGTCTCTGGAGTCCTGACTCTCTCTATGTTGGATTATTGCAACAGCCTCTTTCTATATCTACCTGCTTCTACTCTCTGCCCTTTGTAACTCAACCAGAACAGGACTGCAAGACTTTTCCTTGACCTCAAGACCTTAGATCGTATCTTTCCAGCCCTGAAATCTCTTCACTGGCTCCCAGTGGCTGCAAGGATTACATTCAAGACCCTTTGCCTTGTCTACAAGGCCTTCTGTGGCCTGGGTCCAAAATAGCTTCAAATGTCCCTCTGTAAATACCTTCCCTCCCGAGCTCTTCACTCCTCCACCTCCAACCCCTTCAGGATCAGTCATTTCTCAAAGAAACAGGTTGATGGTAGATCTCAGTCTTCGGCTGGGGCCTCCCTCTGGAACAGCGTCCATTCCAGTCTGAAACTTGAGGAGAACCATTTCCGGTTCCAGAAGCACCTCAAGACCTTCCCCTTTGCTTCTGCCTTCACTCCTCATCTCCCTTGCTGATCTGTTCTGCTTCGGTATTGTGCACCTTGTTACCCTATGATTTTGGGGCCCAGGTACATGCTCACCATGCCACACACCCGCACTGCATCCTGGCAACCCTTGCAATTGTGTCTGTATCTCTAACCCTACAGCCCCACCCCCTTTTCTGCACTTATCAGACACCCCCTGAATGTTGCCTTAATCCCAGCACTTGCCACTTGCTGGCTGCACTACCACTGTTGTTGTTTTTTATTCCTTTGCTCAGCACTTTCCACTTCTCTCCCTCTCCCCGTGAACTTTCCCCCTTCCCTCTCCCCTGCACTTGCGCATTCTCAATGTCACTTGGCCTAGTAAGATCATTGATTTGTTCCCCCTTGTTCCCCTCCCTTGCCTCATTGTGGTCTGAAACACTTGTGTATGAGCGTGAAACACATAAAATATCGATATCAATATCAATAAGACTTGACCCCTGGAGGTTCACAATATTTTACTAATGTCTAGTCTATTAGGTGATTCTATGCCAATATGTTTGAATCGTATGAATATTCTATTCATCTTGGCTGAAATTATTGCATTGACAGCCATTTCCTCTAGCAATATTGAGGGAGTAGCATTCCCTGATAACCATGATGTGTCATAAGCCCATATCCATCTACGATCGCAGCTGGTGTTGGATTTGATTCTAGCAGAAAGAGCGATATTGCTCTGGGGTTCTCAATTGTGAGATGGGAGGTTCAAGTTATTGATACCCATATCCTTAATCCCAAGGATAATTCCTAGGTTAATTATTTCAAACGAAGGAATGTCGATAAAAAAACAATTAAGTGCCAACAAAGAGAGAGCCTCTAAACTACAGGGGCCTAGCATTTTTGGCTCTTGGCGGTGCCGATCATGAAGACATGTCTCCAAGTAGCGTGCAGGATTTGTGGAACTAAACTTATTGTCATGGAACTCTAGAGGCCATACTCATTTATACTCTAGCAAGACAGTTTTGGATGAATTACAACACTCTAAATGTTTAATGATCCAAGAAACCTGGCTCACTGCCATGCCAGCTCTAGACGGGTATCTCGTCTTCTTCCAGTCGGCTAAGTCCGGTAGAATGGGCAGACTTTATGGTGGTTTGGCTACTGCTTGACAATCTGACCTCTGGGTGGTCTTGCGACAGGTCCTAAACCTCCTGTATGCGCTCATGGCGGTTGTGGTGGACTTTCTTTCTCAATCATATTATGTTCTACTGATTAACATTTACTGTGTGGGTGAGCTGGATGAATTCTTGCAGCCCATTGTTGACTTGGTGTGTCAGTGGAACACGAGAATTGGCTCATGTCATGTTTTGATAGCTGGTGACATGAATGTCAAATGTGTTTCCATAACTACAAATTTGACTATCCCTTCCTTGACCAAAAATCAAAAGAATGTTTGCAGTGGAGCTCTACTCTTGCTTCCCTAAACTTATATCCAATGAATTGTCAATTTGGGAATGGTGTTAACAACAACTATGCATAGTTTGACGGCTTTAGCAAAAGCAGGATTGATAACATCTTTGTTGACTCTCATATGTTTGAGATTTGTTCCAATTTCTCCATTAATCCAACCTTATGGAGTGTCCATTGTATTTTGAGAGCCACTCTAAATTGACCATTTGCATTATCTGATTACAACATCATCGGCCCCACAAATTAAAAGTTTCTGCCTGCGGCAATGCTGTTCGTAGATCTACTTTGAATGTAGTCAGGTTAACCTAGGAGTTCAGGGAAATGATGGCTCACTGAACGCTTGAAGAATTGAAGATTCAAGTGTTTAATGTTGGGAACTTCGAAGGCACCATTGAAGCTTTAATCTCTGGTGCTTCACATAAACATAATCCACCTAGGAACCACGATAGTAAGAGGCATCAACATGTTTAGGATGAGTAATTGGCCCAGAAAAAAACTGAGACGAGATCAGATGTAAGATTAGTAGAGTCATCTCATAACACTTGCAGAGAAATTGGTTAATGTAAACTTATTAAACAAAATGATACCAGCTATCGTAAACAGCAGTGTGTGTTTTTGCTTCTGCAAGATTCGGAAGGAATGTTGAGAGTTCTGTCCAAAAAAGATGCAGGCATTTCTAGACTTTAATTATGGCCATACCCTGTCTACATGTACTGCTCCGTTAAGTGCAGTAAACGAGTCAACCTGTGTAACCTTTTTACTTATAGGATGTGGGCAATGCTAAACCCCTCAACCACTTTGATACATTTAATAATCAGACGGCTAAAGACCTGCCAATTGAAATCCATGCAGATATGGTGTTTGATCTAATTGTGGGGCCTAACAGCTGGCGAACTCCATCTTAAAAACAGATCCAAGAAATTGGGCAAGTGCTCTGTCCATTCTATTTGAGAGTGTTATTCTTACAAAAACCAATCCTCCTTATTGGCAAATTGCATTTATTGTTCCCATCTTAAAAAAAGTTCTAAGGTCTGTCCGTATGAATTATAGACCAATTTCGCTGTTGGACAGTGACAATAAAATGTTCTCCTCTATTCATCTTCAGCATTCAGAGCAATGGGCTACTCAGACGTCCAGATTATCTACATTTCAGACCGGCTTTCTAAAGGCTCACTCTACATTTTTAAATGGCCTTGTGCTTTGGTCTATTCAAAAATCTACTTGGGTGACTGCTGACGCCTGTACCTACATAGCTTCCATGGACTTCCTCAGCTTTTGATCGTGCCAATCGTGCTAGACTAGGGGGAAAGTTGAACAACTGGGGGATACCTAGTGGCCTATTGGACCTTATAATAGGTCTTCATGAGAACTCTTCTGTCAGGGTTAGGTTGAACAGAGATGGGGCTATGGCATGCTGTATTCCTACCCGGTCTGGTCTTAGACAGAGCTGTATTTTGGTCGCATGTCGTTCAACCTCTATGTGTCCAATGTAGGTGATTTTTTTTATTACAGCCGCCTTAATACATCCTTGGGTGGGTTCTCAGAAGGTATCATGGCTCGCCGCATACGAGTACGACTTCCTCCTTTTTGATAAACCTAGAGTGGGGTTAAAAAGACTTCTTAAATCCTTTTCTGCATATGCGAGCGAAAATGGCCTCAAAATTATTTTTTTAAAAAATGGAATGTTTGCCATATCTAGAAGTATGAGAAAGTGGACTCAGCTGTGGTCTTGGGAAGATACTGTGATTGCCTCAGCCTCCTGTATGACATATCTTGGTTATACAATATCTGCTGCACCAGGATTGGCCAATGGGAGGCACATGTTAAACCAAAAGGCAACTATGTTACTATCACAAGTGCTAGTGTTACACCGAAAATGTTGATCTTTTTCTATGACGCCATTGTTGAAATTCTATGTAGGAAAGGTGGTTCTCAAGTTAATCTACGGCCAATAACTATTCTTTAATGTGGCTTAGAAATGGTGGGATTTGTGGGAAGTTCAGATATGGTGAAGAGTTTTGGGGGTATCTACCTGTTTTCCACTGGCTGCAATAAGGTTTGAGTTACTTTTGCCAATTCGAAATTTCCTATATTATAGGAATCAATGAATTTGATGTAGATTGGGAAATGTATACATTTTGTCAGAGCAATTAGAGACCACTATGAGAGAATCTTACAAAAAATGTATATAAATATAGATACTTTAATCCAAGACCTGACCAAGGTAAGAAATCAGTTATATGACCACGATTGGATTCAGACGCATGAAAAGCCACATGGTTATTCCTCCATGTAGCATCTCTCCCATGAACATAAAAAGAGGGCAGACATTGCACCTTATCTTCTCAAATTTCCTGACAGACATCACAGAAAAATATTCTTAAAGTTTAGATGGAATTTGCTGCCAACAAAACAAATTCTCTCACAGCGTGGTATAATTATTTCTGAAGACACAGAATGCAGATTTTGTGCTCTGAAACGCTCAGTTGAAACTACCAGACATCTGCTCTCGTTTTGCAAAGAAATAAATGAAAAAAGGTCTTGTTACCTTGGCAAAATGTAGCCTGTTAATCAGTGGGTTCAAGAGACGCATGTCTGGCATAGATGTTTAAGCGGTAGAATTACCTCAGACATGTTAGCAGTGGCAGATTTCTTTAAACCTTTAGAATTAAGTGAAAGAAAGCCAAATACTCATGATTTGCTGGTCACAACTGTTAAATAGTAGGTAACCTGCAGTTATTATGTATTATCTACTTTGAGGATGTCCTACTATATTCTGAGGTGTTAACATGGCTAGATTCTAGTGTTATCTATTTTTAATTTTCTTAATTTTTTATTTTATTGTATTTGGTTTTACAATAAAACCTTTCGCATTTTCATATATATATTGTTAAAATTGATCATGGTTAACATCATAACATTTAAAACCAGTATAGAGTTATTTAGGCAGTAATTCATCATTCTCATTCCTTACATGATGGGTCACTTTTTAATTCTATCTGTATTACAAGTTACATTTTTCTAAAAAAATTATCGTCGCCAAAGGTATCGATACGTACTTAGCATTTATTATGAAGTTCCACTTTTGGTTTTTGATCCAACGTACGAAAGTCTTTGAAATATTTTTGGCATCGTTCCATACACAAATCTGTCAGGCTGTTACAGTTCACTAATATGTGTTCCAAAGTTTCGCTCTCACGTTCAGAGTTGCAGAATCAGCATTTTGCGTTACTCTACCCATCTTTAGATTGGGCAGCCAAAATGGATCTAGTTGGCCATAAATTAAGCTGCGTTCTCAATATGTTTGCTTTATATTGTTGGTCGGGATATTTTTGTATATATTTCGGTAGTTGATTTATTTTTCTTAAAGGAAAATGTGTGGCTTTGCAAATTTTATAACTTCTGCATTTGGTTTGAGTAGAGATCCAATCAATGTCCCAGAGTTTCATTTTTGCTCTTTCAGGATTCATTGTTAATGTGATCTCATCAATGTCTGCTCTTTCCATGATCTCTTTACAGTGATCTCTCCATAAATCCAAGCATTTATAGTTCTAATTGTGAATGGTCATTGCGATGATGGGAATCAAGGTCTGTCCAATTGAATCTTCTATTAAGTTTTTTCTGTAAAGGGATAATGTGTTCCACAGTACATTAGCTTTGAGTTAGATTAATCCCAGTTCATATCTGATAATAATGATAGGATAGCTGCTTGGGACAGGTAATACTAATTTCCAGAAGGTGCCTTCTATTTGGTCCCACTCCGGATGGTACTGAGGAATTTAGATTGGGCTCATATGTTATTGTGGGCATAACTTCCTGCTTGTAGTATATCAGCACAAGGATATACGAAAATGTACCATATTTGGCATGAATGATTTTTCCTTGAGAAATTAGGGAATGTATTTTGTTTTTTTATTTCAAGCTTCTTTGGTGCATCTGATTAGTGTTGTTGTTGTTTACACCTAGATATTCATACTCTTCGGTGCACATCAGTTGAGTTGATACGATGAACCACTTGAACTCTGTGATTTTGTGAATTCCCTTTTTGCAGGTCATTTTCATGATGTTAGTTGTCTTGGTGTTTATCTCCAGTTTATTTTTTATTGCATACTTGTTAAGCGCATGTTATTGTCTCAGGAGGCCAATTGGTTTCTGGTCAGTGAGCACCAGGTCGTCTGCCTATAGGAACCAGGCTACCGGATACAAGCCTATTTTGTGAGGAAAGGATCTGACAGATTTTAAGTGATCATTGATGTCGCTGATGTTAAAGTTAAATAGAGTGGCTGCAATTATGAACCCTTGTTTTAAACCACAATGTGTCTCTATGGATTGAGACAGAAGGGCGTTTTGGTCCAGTTTGATTCTGATGGACGTGTTGATAGGAATTTGCTGTAGCAAGTTCAGGATGTAGTTCAGACTTTCAGCCTTTATTAGTTTTTCCCATAATAGAGGGCATGATACAGAGTCAAACGCTTGTTTGAAGTCAATGAAGGCAAGAAACAGCGGTTGTTTGGATATTATAAATTGCTCTTTCAATGCAGACATTGTTAGTACATTTGTAGATGTACCTACCCCGGGGATAAAACCAGCTTGATGGGGAACTTTCCGCAGGGTAGTATTTAGCCAATTCAGCAAATCCCTCAGCACTAATCTGCCATATATTTTACCTGGTGGATCAAGTAGATCCAGTGGCCTATAGTTACATGGATTCTTAAATCTCCTTTTTTAAAAATGGAGATGAGGATTGATTGTTGCCATGCCAGAGGAATAAAGCCAGTGTGCATAATTTACTGGTATATTATATACATAATGTCAGTCCATTTATCTGGATGCTCTTTTAATGCTGCGTTTGTTTTCCCATCCGGCCACGGGCACGAGAGGAGCTTAGTTTTTGCATTAGATTTCTGATGTCTGCCCGGTAATATTTATGTGATTAACTGATTTCGCACTCCCCGTAGCCCCATCTGGATTCGAGAACAATTTGGTATAATGATCAGTCCATGCTTTCTCACCTATTGAATTGAGTAATAGTGATGGGTTTGCGTTATTATTAGCAGTTTTTAAATAGATGCCAGATCTGCAAGCTTGATTTGGCTGCTATATATAGGCTGCTATTATTTATTTTTATGCATGCAGTGTGGCTGCGCTGGAATCCTTTGCTGATCTAATAATTTTGACTGTTTTGAGTCTTATGTGTTTTGTGACTTCCTTTTATGCATGAGTTATTTTGAATTTTAATTTTACTGATAATATGTAGTGTTTTCTTCTAACTTCAGTTTTGTATTATTTTATTAGTCTGATGTAGTTTATTCCCTTTGTACTTTTAACATGAATGATTTTGTAAAGGTTAGTTAAACCATATACAATAAAAGAAATAAAAACAATTCTATTTCAACTTTGTATGGTTATTACCATATTCTTAATTCAAATTGATTTGTAATTGTCGTTCTATATGTACTTTAATTTATTATAGCTACAGGGACCTAATTCTTCCTGGTGCCCTCTTGTTAGTGGCATGCCACGTTAATTAGGTCCCTGTAATTTTAATAAATTCAAAGATACTCATAATGGACGCAACAAACTATACAACAACTAAGTAAAGAGGAGTATTGAGGCCAATAATCTGGTTATCGCAGCACTCTATAAAGGAATATTGAATCCAGTTTGAGAAATCAACCATCAGAGCAAAAAACGAGCAATCCTCTAGTGAAATACATTTCAGCGTTGAGGATGCCCGGAAATGATGAAACATGTGCTGGCGCACAACTAATGGCACATCAATTTATTGGATGATATGCATTAAATATTAGTCATATCATTAAATATGATTCTGTTTTTTTAATAAATCAAAATTGTAAAGTACATATAGAATGACAATTAAAAGTTAATTGGAGAATTAAGAATATGTTAATAACCATACACTGTTGAAAGAGAAAATGAAGGTACTTTGAGGAATAGTGCATGTGACCTGGGTCGCAAACTTCATCAGAAAATACATGTAGATTTTCTTTTTTTCCCCTCATATCAGCACAGCAACACAGACATATATGTTTAATGTACCCAACCACCTAATATAATCACAAGGGCAGTGCAGGAAAAACCAACTTACTGGAGAATAACCAGCCTACATATAAAACATTTATATTTTATTTTTTTTAAATTTAAAATACCATACTACTAATCATTTAATATTAGGCCTAGATTAATTAGAATGATTTGTAAATATTTAACATAACAGTGTTAGTATAGAGCAACTTTCAAAACAGCATATAACACAATGGGCCTCATTACGAGTCCAGCAGTAGCAATGCAGGAAAAACCGGTAGGCTGCTGCCGGACTCATAGTGAATTACCGCCTCCCTGATTGCCGGAATTACTGGGACATTACAACCCTGTTGACCCGGTAATTCCGTAGGCGGAATTCCGTTAATCCCCAATAGGACTCCATGGGGATAGGACCATGGAAACACAGGCACGCTAAATAATGGTGCCAGTGTTTCCATTTCCATCTGCAGGCGGGTGGCGTTACTCTCGCCAAGTCAGACCTGGTGGGAGTAACAACACCCGACTGCAGAACTCGTAGTTAGCCGGTCCAGAAACGGTGCTGGTACGGTTTTACCGGCACCGTTAAACCCGGACAGGCCAACTTGTAATGAGGCAATGGGCCTCATTACAGCATGGCGGTAGCCGTGCCTGTGTGGCAGGCACGGCTACCTCCATGCTCATTGCCGGCACAGCCTCCGCGATTGGGCAATAACCAGCCCATTACGAGATGAATGGGCTGCTAATTGCGAATTCTCGGGTGGCGGTAATGCCGGGCTCCCGATCCCCATTCTTCCCCAAAGGGCAGAATGGGGGTGTGGAGCATGGATGCACCGGCCCCTTTAATAACAGTGCTGGCGGCATTACGAGTTCTGCTTGCGGGCTGTCACGAACCCGCGAGCAGAACTCGTAATGTGGCGGGACGGTATGAGCGGTGCCAGTGCCTTAACAGCACCGTTCATACCGTCACTGCCAGGGTCATAATGAGGCCCAATGCCTTAAAATATATGGTACATCTTTATTTATTTATTTATTCATTGTTACTTTGTAATCCGCCTATACACAAGTGTTTCAAAGCGTAGCAAGGCAGGAGGGGAGAACAGGTATGAGAAAAGTAGGCCTAACGACATTCGGATTGTGCAAGTGCGGTAAAGGGAAGTGCAGGGTAAGGTAGGTGGGGAAGTGCAGGAACTGGGTTGAAGGGTGATAAATAACATTGTACCAAATAATGACATGTTAACTTACTCATTTATTACACTTCTGTATATTCTATATTGCAAATAATCAAGTTACTAAAATTGCAAAAAAATCTTTTTTATATTTGTAACAATAAGAATTTAGATTGTTTAAAACAAATTACATTGTTGAAATAAAAAGCTATTATAAGTACTACTAGCATTATTTTGAATATGAATTCATGATTAATTATCAAAATGTTGTTACATGTACTATTAATAACAATATTAATGTGGATATAACTAATACAGTACAAAGCATACAACAAATACATATTCAAACATTAATTTGATTAACAGCATAACAACTTTATTATTACTAAATATTGAACATTAAAAAAAAAACGTTTTAGACGTAAGGAATTGCATTTTCAAATAAGTATCCAAATCAAAATTCTGACACTTAAATTTAATTGGGTCATACATTTTACTCAATTCTATAGAGCCACCAGAGCATCCTACATTTAATTCTGGAATTATTTGCAAAATTCAATTACAGATTACTTTAACAACTTAGGTTCTGCAGTGGATGGAGCCTACAATGATTCCATATGAGAATTCCAGAATAACATACACACCACTAAGGGTTAAGTATTTACTAGAATGCAAAAACAAAAAGTATGCATTATGCAAAGATACAGTACTGCTACTACTTATACATCTTTAGTCATTTCACATATTCCTCTAATATCCTAGAAAGGTATTTGACAGCAAACAACGCACACTACCACTTTACTTTTATCAAAAAGAATTCTAATTAATGATATGATATGTTATGATATGATATTTTATTTATATCGCACTCATACACAAGTGTTCCAGAGTGCAACCAAGCAGAGGGAGGGGAACAAGGAAGAACAAAAACAACAATCTTACTAGGCCCTGTGACATTAAGAATGCGCAATTGCATGTAAGAGGGAAGAAGGGGGAAAGTACGTGGAAGGGGAGAAGTGGAAAGTGCAGAAAAAGAGCAGAACAGAATAAATAGTAAGTACAATAAATAAATAATAAAGGCAATGAAAAAGAGGTAGTGCAGCCAGCAAGTGGCGAGTGCATGATTGGTCAGGTGGGGTATAACTGATAAGTGCAGACAAAGAGTGGGTGGGGGACTGTATGGCTACAGATACAGATCCCAGTGCAAGGGGTGGCCCGGAGGCAGTGCAAGAGGGAGGCAGGGTGAGCAGGTACCTGGGCCTGAAGGACAGAGGGTGGCCAGGTGCATGGTGCCAAGGGAGAAAAACAGATCAGCACGGAGAGGAGGGGCAAAGGCAGAAGCGAAGAGGAAGGTCTTGAGGTGCTTCCGGAATGGGAAATGGTTCTCCTCAAGTTTCAGGGTAGGCACCAGCCAAAGACAGAGATATGCCCCTAGCTCGTTTCTTTGAAAAACGACTAACCCTGAGGGAGTTGGAAGTAGAGGAGCGAAGGGTTCGAGATGGGAAATATTTACAGAGGGATAGTTGAAGGTATTTTAGACTCAGGCACCAGAAAGCCTTGTGGACAATGCAGAGAGTTTTAAATTTAATTCTTTTATCCACTGGGAGCCAATGATGGAATTTCAGAACTGGAGAGCTACAATCCCAGGGCTTGAGGCCAAGGATAAGTCTTGCAGTCCTGTTCTGGATTAGTTGTAAATGGCGAAGAGTGGAGGCAGGTAGATTTAGAAAGAGGCTGTTACACTAGTCCAACCTAGAGAGAACCAGAGCTTGAGAGATAGTGAGCTTCTGAGGGAAGGAGAGGAAAGGCAGAGTCCCTCTAAGGAGGTGCAGTAAGAAGTGTGACTTTTTAGAGATGTCAGAGATGTGTGTGGAGAAGGAAAGTGTGGAGTCAAAGATGACCCTGAGATTCTTAGCCTCGCAAGTAGGGGTAGGAGGAGGGCCAAGGGAGGGCGGCCAGAGAGTGAGGGGAAAGGATGGAGAAGATGTACCTATGAGGAGGATCTCAGTCTTGTTGGTATTTAGACAAAGATCATTGGTGGCACACCAATTTTGAATGGCGATTAGGCAACCAGAGATGAGGGAAGGAGAGGAGGCGTCTGAGGGAAGCCTGAAAATGAGTTATGTGTCATCAACATAGCACTGGAAGTTTGAGCAGAAAATGGAAATGCAGTAGGTGATTAATTAATTAACCAATGAAAGTTTATAAACCATGCACTCACACACAAGTGCAATGAGAAATAGCTACAAAATCACTAATCTACTATTGTGTCTGTCCACAGTTGGGCAACGTTCATACACTGAAAACGTGTCTGACCCATTGTAAATCTTTAAGCTAACATAACCCTGTTGTGTATCCTAAAAGTGGGACTTCAATCGAAGTTTCACCTAAAACATCACATATTGCATCTTTGCCTATTACCTCAACTTAATATTTACCTTTTATTAAATACAATTTTATAAGAACTCCAATATCACCAGAACGAATGTAGCAGCAACATCATTGCATAGCCTAAGTATCAGTAGGAAACATTACTACAAACATGGATTTGTAGGCCACGGTTTATATAAAAAGGAGAAACATAAGATTGCACAATGCTTCTACTATCTTTAGTAATTCAATGTAATAATATTTATAGTAAAGCAATTACAGATATCAGATATTTACCTTTTTAATGTAATTATACTGCATATCCATATGTGATCATATGCGTATCAATTAGTGTACACATCAGCGTTGATAGAATACATTCCTCTGTTTGAAACTGAAACTACAATGTACATTTTGGTTTCAATCAAATTAAATCTGTACTCTTAAGAAATCTATGGAATCTAGGATTAAAATAAACCAGATAATCATTACAGGCAGACCACTGTGTCTCTCATTACAACCAACTTGTATAATATAATGCCCACTGTGAATGCTTGCTCCTTTATGAAAGATAATTATAACAGTTTCAAATGATTTTTATGATACATAAACCCTGACTGTGTACAAACTTCAAAATTTTGGTATTCAATTTTGATAATGTTGCAACAAAATGATAAAATACTTTTGACACTGTATGTTTCTTAATTTAGAGTAGTAACACACACCATATTGTCCACAGACCACGTCATGTTAAGCGTTACTAAAGAGATCGCAAAACTTAACACTGTATTGGTCTGGCACTGAAAGGTACACAAACCACATAAAAGGTTCACAGTCCACAATTTGATGATGACAACAAGAGCAAACATGAAATCACTCATATGACAAACCAACAAAAGAATCCATAAGAACATGTTCATTTTGTAAAACCTCAAAGATGGACATAAGCAACTCATATGCACCTTGTTGAGAGGTTTTTGAAACATATGAACATCCACTTGAAACTGCAACCACATAATAGATTGAAGATGCACGATGCACTGCCTCTGGAACTGCCTTTATCAGTATTTGTAGAGTGGTTAATTCACCACAAAGGCTGTTGTCTGCATGAGTGGTTGCACGTTCCATCAAGGTTGTCATCGGAAAAAGCAAAGTCAAAGTTGAATTGCAATAGTTGTGTTACTGAAACCTAATTCAGTGGACTCACACTAGTATGCTCTTGCTCTACCAATATATCCCTTTTAGAAGGGATAATGTCCTAACTTTGTCTTTCTATATTAACATTTGTCATTTTTATTTTACAAAAACGCCTTACAGGAGCTAGCAGTGAATCCAAGGGAGGAGCATACAGTAAGTGAAAATGCTTTACAACACATTCCACGTCAGCAGGAACTTTAAACTCAAATGCCTCACCCATTATCTAATGAAAACTCAAAGGCTGAATAATGCAGTGCTCATATAAACAGGAAGCCTCAGAATCACTGCCTGCCTTTGAAAACATATTAAGAAGTGGAATATCTTCATGAATCTGTAGATCAGTGTAAAACTCATCACTCCCACCAAATATGCTTTTGTCCAATTTTTCTGTCTTATGTTGCTACATCATTCACTAATATTAATCAGCTGTCTGACACAGATTCAGAAAATTGTCTTTCAAATCTAGTGGTAAATACACCACGTCCATTTGAAGGAAGCTTTAAAGACTTTGGGCCTCATTAAGAGTCCCATGGGAACCCTGTTGGTGCTTCCGCCAGACTCATAACATTTTACCGGTAGCTAGCTTCCCGGTGCCACCAGTACATTACAAGTTATGGCCCCATAAACTGGTGAATTCTGTTAATTCACAATGATCCACACATTAAAGCATTTTAATCTGCTTTTTCTCAATCTCTGTAGTGTTGAAGCTAGTAAGGAATAACCTTAACATTGTAGATGACTGCTGTTGAATATTGCACATCGAAGTACAATTTCCCGCTACTTCATAGTTATAGTTTCTAAATCACTAAAAATCTCTCGCCTCATAACCTCAACCAAGCTCAGATAATGCTAAATATGCTGTACAATTTTAGTGATAATTTCATCATTAAAGGCATGGTCTAGTAAAAAATGTTATTATCCCTACGGGCCGGCCATGTTTTTTTAAGCCTAACTGGCTCGATTTTAGAAAACTTTCCTATGGACCTTACCCGAGTTTTCGTCCATTAAACGCACGCAAAAACAGGCACCAGGGAGCTGCCATTTTGTGATAATCCTATCATTTCCCCCATCGCCCTGGCTAGCCTGCTTTTGCGGCACTAAATCATACCCCCCGCCCCTGAGCCTGTCATCAGCAGACTCGTACCGCCCATTTCCCAACGCCAAAGCATGTCTTGTGTCAACATTTGCTGCGCTTCAGCTAATGACGTGTCGCCATGGAAATGGCAGGACGCCTCTTTCCTCAATAAGTATAAACAGACCGTTTCACAACACACAGCAGCAGATTTTCGATTCCATTCCTCTCTCTGTGTTACTTAGAGTATTTTGTGACTCGTTTCTGTCCTGTGGTCAGCTACCTTCGCCGCTTGTAGCCCGTGTGAACACCTGTACCATCTCAGTAAATTATTTTACTTTGTTTACCACACAATGGCTACAATAATGCCCTACATGTACGAGCCCGAGTATACCGAGGAGGAACTACTGGAAAGGGAAGCACGCGAAAACGATGGGGATTCGGACGGCAGTTGGCAGGACGAATCAACAGATGAAGAGCCTGGGCCTAGTCGCATGGACAGCGTCTCCACCTGGTCCACATGCAATCGGTGCGAGCTAATGCCAACCGAGGAGGAGAACTGCTGCTGCTGAGAAAACTCGGGATGCCTGGCCTACATTTCGGAAGGCGAGCCACGACCGCAATGCATGACCGAGGTGCCAGACTTCAGGGCAGCCTGCCTCACACGGGCCGTGTTGAGAATAATGATGGTGCTTATGCACGAACTTCGCGCAACTGTTCGTCCTCGTAATCCGAGTAACGAGAAAGTATACTCTGCTTGTCATGCCACTCCTATTTCATGTTCTTCTACTATATCCAAAATTACATCTACATATCATTGTAACGCATGTAAGTCGTTCAATAGTATGCATTGTCTAGATAGCATTTGTCCGTGCAGAATGCCATTAGTTACAAGAATTGTCATTGACAACAAATGTTTATTAAACTTATCTTGGTCATTTAAAAACAGTTTGTTTCATTCCTTTTCACAGGTGGTACAGGCTGGTGGCCTATCGTTCCTTTACATGGTGGCTCCACGGGAGGCTTGGACACCGCGTTCGAAGAGTGATACCCGCCTGTGCCGTTCGTGCCATTAGAGAAACGTTCCCGAGATACAGCGGTCAGTACAGGGGATTTTCTCTCGCTGTGCTGCAACCTGACCTGTATAATCTTTAAAGTCTTGTATTTTTGTGTCATGAAAATAAGATACAATATAAAACACCACATATATTTTAACAACGGTTGTTTCGATTTTTTAAATGAATCAAGTGTGTCTCCATTCAATACTATCAAAGGCGGTTCGCGCCAGTGGATGAGCGATGGCATGGGGGGCTGTCAGGGGCGCAAAATGCCAAGGTGCCAAACTGCATGTACACTTCAAAAGGTATCCCATGCCAAGGGGCCATCGGTCACATGGCCTCCTCAGACCCCGTGTCTCCAGCCAGGCCTCCCCTTGAAGCAGGCCGCCCCCTGCACTCCACATAAGTGTGTCTCCATTCAGCAGTCTTCCTGTGCCTTATCTGCACGCCCCAGGCCCATCCATCCCACCCCCCTCTATCAAAGGCGGTTCGCACCCGGGGATGAGCGCTGGCATGGGGGGCTTTGACGGGCAGAAACGGCCAAGGTGCCAAACAGCATGTACACTTCAAAAGGTATCCCACGCCCAGGGGCCATCGCTCACCTGGCCTCCTCAGACCCCGTGTCTCCAGCCAGGCCTCCCCTTGAAGCAGGCCGCCCCCCTGCAATCCACATAAGTTTGTCTCCATTCAGCAGTCTTCCGGTGCCTTATCTGCACGCCCCAGGCCCATCCATCCCACCCCCCTCTATCAAAGGCGGTTCGCACCCGGGGATGAGCGCTGGCATGGGGGGCTGTGACGGGCGCAAACGGCCAAGGTGCCAAACAGCATGTACACTTCAAAAGGTATCCCACGCCCAGGGGCCATCGCTCACATGGCCTCCTCAGACCCCGTGTCTCCAGCCAGGCCTCCCCTTGAAGCAAGCCGCCCCCCTGCAATCCACATAAGTGTGTCTCAATTCAGCAGTCTTCCTGTGCCTTATCTGCACGCCCCAGGCCCATCCATCCCACCCCCCTCTATCAAAGGCGGTTCGCACCCGGGGATGAGCGCTGGCATGGGGGGCTGTGACGGGCGCAAACGGCCAAAGTGCCAAACAGCATGTACACTTCAAAAGGTATCCCACGCCCAGGGGCCATCGCTCACATGGCCTCCTCAGACCCCGTCTCTCCAGCCAGGCCTCCCCTTCAAGCAGGCCACTCCCCTAAGACCACGACATACATACGTCATTCATTCACAAACACACCCTGTTTCTAATACTTTATAAACCACTTGATATGTCTCATGAGAACATCTTTGTGCTTTGCAAGTCAACTCCTGAACATGTTACCAGGCAACCTCTGAGATCTACGCTAATCTGCTCATCGTCGTGCTATCCGTGAACTTCTGTGACCATTTAGAGCAAACCCATCAGTGTGCTACCTGTGGCCACCCACCTATTCTCTTGCAACATACTGCTCTGCTTGCTGAATCCAACTGTGTGTTGGTCAAGGTAAGGCCATGTATCCTAGTCATATTTCGCAGATTTTTAAATTTCTATCTATTTGCGAGTAGAGTACACAATAGTGCTATGTTCATTGGTCTCATTGCTATTGACTTGAGTTTCCATTGCTATGCTATCAATAGATCTATTTATTTTCATCTGTGTCTATTGTCATCGAATTGCATCCTTCGGGGGTCCAGTCTATAATGTAAGCATGTTTCCTTCTCATGCAAGACAGAACATCCAAGGGACGAGTCACATGTTCAGATTTTAGTCACATCATTTATACATTTCTGCAACTTATGCAAATACTAAGCCGCACATAATGAACTGGTATAGTTCCTGCGACCAAAACAAACTTTGCATTGATCATTGTATGATTCATTTACTTTTGTATCAAATCTTTATTCTTGTAGATTGTATAATAATGTCGATATTTATTTTTCAGATTTATCAACAATGCCTGCCTGTTCGATTAGCGGTTGCCCTTCGAAGACCCATGCGAAATCTGAAGGCACTACAATGCATGTATTCCCAAAAACTGTTGATCGAATCAGAGAATGGGTCAGACATTGCGGATATCCACTGGATGAGCTGGAAAGTAGAGTCCAACAATTCTTACAGGACAAGAGGGGTGATCGATACCGCATCTGCAGCCGGCACTTTTCCTTGGACATGTACACAACATCTTGGGTAACAAAGAAGAATAAACGGCGAACGACACGGAAATTGCTCGAAAACGCTAAACCCACTCTATTCGTCCACATTCCGCCACCGGGGAGTCAAGTGTCCGAATGTAGATTTAGGCCTTGCGGTAGTGTGTAGGTAGCCGAATGGATTAATTGATATTGTAGGTGTTCTATCCCTTGTATAATTTTGATATTGATATGAGTGTATAGTTTTTTGAATAATGACATTTATCAATATATTCTTTTTCGATTTCATAACCCACAAACGCAATGTATATATATGGGAACAGGGAACTGTGCTGTATTGAGCATTTTTCAAGTATTCTGTCGCCTTACATGGCTATTTTTAATATTGGCATTTCATTATCAATCAATAATTTACCTTTACAACTTCTTGACTATCCCTTGAATCTGAAGCAAGAACATTCTACATCCTTGACGTGGTCGCAGCTATCAACCACTTCTAGCGCGTATCAGGTAATCTTACTTGGCTAATCCGCTACAGACTTGTTTTATGCATGTCAAGTAATAGTTTTATTCTATCGTGTAATTATTTTACCGAATGTTTGGTTAGTGCTTTCCAATTGATATATACCTTAGTTATCGTCCACTGGTGTTTGTTTTCAGTTATAATTAGTGTTATCCATACTAATGCAAGTACTGTCTTTCAGGGAGATGCTGAAGCGTCCGCCACATCTACAACATTTCTAGATGTTCTTCACCAGCAGGAGGTATGGATACTGACAGTTCCATCGAGCATCATCATCAGAGCTGGAATTCTTGTCGTTTGATTGTTCTACACCATGTTTCATTCGTGGTTAGCCGCTGATATGTACCTGTGCTGTCGACCCCAGGTGTGTGTTATGTTTTCACTATTGTAATCCTCACTAATGCAAGTACTATGTTTCAGGCAGTTGATGGAGTGTCAACCCCTGCACTTGATGCAGAGCCTGACATTCAAGTAATTCCAGGGGAAGTGGAAGCGGGACCATGCGTATACATATCGGCGCAACAGCTTTCGGAAGTGCGCACTACATTTGCAACATCCATAGATATTCTTCAGCAGCACGAGGTATGGATACTGACAGCTCCATCATGCGTGATCATATAACGTGATTCCATTGCTATACTTTCTTCCCTATTAACGCAAGTGCTGTGTTTCAGGGAGACGACAAAGCTTCCACTACAATCACAACATCCCATTTAGATGATGCAGATGTAAAGGAATCGGAGAAATAAGTCGATGAAATCTGCATAATAAAATTTTCCTTGATTGTTTTAGACAATGCATCATTTGTGGTTATCTCTTTATATGTACCTGTGCCGTCGACCCCAAGTGTGTGTTATGTTTCCAATATTGAAAACCATACTAATGCAAGTACAGTGTTTCAGGGAGATGCTGATGCCTCCTCTCCAATACAACCATTCATGGCAGTCCATGCAGAGCCAGAGGTATGGATACTGACAGCTCCATCGAAATAGATCATCACTGGTCGAATACTTGTTTGATTGTTGCGCACAATGTTTAAATTGTGTTTGGCTATTGAGATGTACCCGTGTGTTCGTCCTCACGTGTGTTCATGCTAACAATATTTTGATACATAGTAATGAAAGTACTATGTTTCAGGGAGACGATGGAGCCTCATTCCGTGCTGTCTATGCGGATACAGAAAATATAGTCGTTGCAGCGCAAGAGGAAGGGAGGACATGCGGAAACGAATCGGAGCTACAGCGTGCAGATGTTGAAGGTCGAGTCAAAAAAGTTGCAAAGAAAAAAAAACAAAAAAAGGTTACTTACAAACAGTTCATAACTTTAAAAAAATGTTTGTGCTGGGGACTATTTTATTTTTTTTTACAGTCAATTTGACTACACTTTATCTTGTGTTTATACTGAACATCCCTTTTCCAATCTCTCCTCCAGTTACCCGTGGGTGTCAGAACTATACATACACAGACAGTGAAGCGAATGAAAGATGTTGCTTGCCCAGCCATGTACACTATGGAGGAACTATTAATTGAGGCGAAGCGTGTTCAGGCTCGAGATGCTCATGTCCAATGGCCAGAACATGAATTAAATGTGTTTGGAGACTACAGCAAAGTTGCATTGGACCATAGCTACACTGCGACCGCACCACCACAAGAAGATGTTATTGAATGTATTGAAGATAGCTCTGAAGCAGTTGCAGATCAATTCACACAATCTACACCCGCCAAAAATTTGCCACCCAAAACCCTGTCGACGTTGTTGTGTTCTCCCATCAATGTCGAAGTAATAGATGTCGAAATGACAGAGAATGAACCAGCCGCAGCATCCATAGACGCATCAGAACTTGATATCAGCGATATTACTTTCCAATGTGTTGAAATCTCCGCAACGTCACAGGCCGAAACAACGTTGACGCAGGAAGACAGTCTAATGAAAGAGAGCAAATACATTGTATTCGACAGTTGTTTGATGGAAATGATAAGTATGCTGAAATGTGTGCATTCCATTAGAGGGAAAGTTTGTGGGAAGCCATTGATTAATGTGACTCGTCAAATAAAAGGCAGTAACGTCAAAATAAATGCCGCCTGTGGATTAAATCATAGGTTCTCATGGTCTGCACAACCGATGCTGGGGAAACTGCCAGCAGGCAATCTACTGTGTGCAGCTGCATCACTTTTTAGTGGCTCCAGTTTTAGAAAGTTAGAGGCTTTCTTTCAGTTTGTGGGACTCCATTTCATTTCTAAAGCGCTGTACTACATATACCAACGTGATTATCTGTTTCCGGCCATTAGTGATGCTTGGAAAATTGAACAATTGTCTCTAGCAAGTACATTCGAAGGCAAACGATTCAGGCTAGCCGGCGATGGACAGTGAGACAGCCCTGGATTTTCTGCCAAGTACTGCACCTACCACTTTCAGGACATGGATAGTAAGAAAATTGTGAGTTTGGTGGTCGTGCAGGTAACACAATGTACATCGTCAGTGGCCATGGAGAAACTAGGATTTATAAAATCAGTGGAATATCTACAATCAAGGGGAATGCACATCGACCTCATAGCCACGGACAGACACATTTCAATTGCCAAGACAATGAGAGAGCAGTTCCCACATATTAATCATCAATTTGACGTATGGCATCTTGCTAAATCAATCAGTAAGAAAATGTCGGCTGCAGGAAAAAAAAAAAGGTTTTGAAAGTATTTTGCAGTGGTCCCATTCTATCACCAACCATCTTTGGTGGAGCTCAAAAACTTGTGAAGGGTCAGTGGAAATACTACTTGAAAAATGGCTGTCACTGATGCACCACTGTACCAACGTTCACCGCTGGACAGCAAATCAACATTTCCACCAATGTGAAAATGGCCCTTTGTCCCCAGAGGAGGCACGGAAGAAGAAGTGGTTGATTCCATCTTCATCGACACACAAAGCCATTGAGAAGATTGTTTTCGACAAAACTCTATCAAGAGATTTGAGAGGACTGACAGAATTCTGTCACACAGGAGATTTGGAGGTGTTCCACAATATGTGCCTAAAGTACAGGCCAAAGCGCTTGCATTTTAGCTTTCGGGGCATGAAACATTGCACTCTACTAGCGGTCTTGGCCCATAACAGCAATGTCGGACGTGAACAATCTAGGACTAGGGGTAAAGTAAGGATGCCTTGCTACACTAAGGTGTTTTCAAAACTAAGTAAGCAATGGGTGATCAAACCAGTCTATGATGAAATGCAGTTCGACTTTGTGAAAGGCCTTATTGTTGCTGTGTTAGAGAAGCACACATATGGAATTTTGGACGTTTCTGTGCAGAGCAGTGATCCATTGCCACCGAACATTGCGACTGTGCCATGCCCACCTGAAGCACAGCTGGTTGTGAAGTACAAATCCCGGTTTAAATAATTGCTATACGATTGTCTTTTTGTAAATAAATGTTATTGTAAAGTGTACCTGTAACCCTAACCCCTACCTTCACCATCCTGGGTGTTGAACAAGCTGGGTGTCATCTTTGAATTCTCTATATTCACCTCATATATGTGTATGTATATATTTTTCTCAGGTCTCATCTCATGTAAATGTAAATGCTGCGCACTGTTGCGCACTGTTAACGGAGGGGAGGCTTGCGTATTGCAAATAATAAAACAAACAAACAATAAATCTCACTTTTAACTCAACTCCTATGGTACTTTATACTTTCCCTGACCTTCCGCCAAAAATTAAATGTCTCAATTTGGGCTGCAAAGCTCGCAGACAACGGGGACAAAATTGGGGCACTTAGAACGCGCCAAGCGGGCCGTGGCATTTGGGAGAGAAGCCAGTTCGCATTTGCACATTGAGGCGCACTACATAGAGGGATTCTAAACTTCAAGTTCTCACAGATGCCTATACTACGTGATGTTGCAAATAAAGAATACGAAGGACAACGGCTTTGATTTTCAGCTCGCACCCAGATGAGGCCCACAAGTCGCACTGGAAGTATAAGGGTCTATTGTTTTTTGACCTTGAGACAAGGACCATGCCGAAAAAACTACATTTGAAGGGGGTGCGCAATAACGTACAAGACGATAAGGCTGAAAATTCAGAAACTAGACCGAGTTTCATTTTAGTTGAGTATACGAAAAATCGTTGTCAAGAGCATGGTCCGTTTTACAGACTGCATTACGAAGAGACACAATGGAAATTTCAAATATAATGTAAATAAATCTTTACACGCTTTTATACTGGAATGAAGATTTAATGAATGGATGCATGAATAAATGAATGAATGAAGAGCTAGGAAAAACAAGGAAACATGTTCATAGTGGGCACATGGGCATGCAGGTCCACTGGTCTCACCGATCTCGGTCCTTGGCCTAGCCACTTTTCCCTGCACTGCCTACCTGCACTACGGGACTGTCTCTGTATCCTTCAGCCCCTTCTCCCGGCATTTACCTTGCACTTGCCACCAGCTGGCCCTATTATTTAATTTGTATTCAACTAACCATGTACAGCACTTTTACCCCCCTCCCCCTTTCCCCATGCACGATCAGAAAGACACCTGGCCTAGTAGGATCGTTGTCTGTCTGCCCTTGTTCCCCACCTGCCTCGTCGCGCCTTGAAACACTTGAGTATAGGCGCGTTACAAATGCCATATCATATATCATATAATTCCTCACGCATGTAGACTAACTGTCGTTTATCATTGTGTGTTGGCCTCGATTTATTTCGTTACTTTTCGCATTGATTTTAGAGCCGAACATACTCCATTGAACTATCCTTGCAAGCAAATAGTTTCTGATTGGCTGTAATAAATAAAATGAGCAATATTAATGAAGATCGGCTGGCAAGACTAATTATAATTTTTTTGTTTTCATAACAGATATTTGCTCCCCTTCTGCTACTGCCATCGGTTTGAGACACCAGCAGATGGCTTTTACAGTAGACACCTGCAACTTTGTGTGAACAACTGGAGCACACTGACAATTTTATGGGACGATCGCCAAGGGCCCACATGCCCTTACGCTGTACTAGTGGCTAGAAGCAACATATCAACCTTTACGATGGACTAGTGCCTAGTTGATGGAACAGCCTTGCGGTTCACCGTGCTTCCACAGTGCTTCTTTTAACGAAAAGCAACACCCTGTGTACCATGGCGGATACAGATAAAAGAAAATAAATGGCTTTCGGAGTTCATATGGCAATTGCTGAATATTCTCTAAACATTTAATGCCAAAAATACTGTGTTGCTGTTTGATTTTAAAGTACAGTTTCATATTCCGAATTGTGGCGCGCTGTGTTGTGAGATGGCCTGTGTTGGTTTCTGGGTTCTGTGTGGAGTCATGTAGAGGACGACTGGGCGCGTTTGCCTACGCAGCACAGAAACGTCACGGAGAGAGGCGGGGAATATGAATGTTTGGATAATGTCAGGCTCAGGGGCGGGGCAATTGATTTAGTGCCGCAGAAGCAGGTCAGCCAGGGCGATGCGGCAAGTGATAGGATTATCACAAAATGGCGGCTCCCTGGTTCCTGTTTTCGCGTGCGTTTAATGGACGAAAACTCGGGTAAGGTCCATAGGAAAGTTTTCTAAAATCGAGCCAGTTTGGCTTAAAAAAACATGGCCGACCCGTAGGGACAATAACATTTTTTACTAGACCATGCCTTTAAACTACCACTCTGTGTGAGAAATGTGCAACCACCTACTTCCATGCACATCACACAAATTCTTAACATTTAATCTTCTCTCAGAATTACATTGCTTTAAGAGTTCATCTACAATTATTTTCAATCTTTTCATGTAATTCAGATTCAAAATGAACAACTTTCTTTTCAGGAAAAAAAGATCTTGCTTTTAGATTTTCAAGTTCCTTTTTTTCCCTAAATTGCTCAAGAAAATATTTTTTCTTTTCAACCCTATTCCAACGGTTTTAAAAGTCCCTACCTTTTTGGCGATTGTGTGAAGTGATTGGGAGAGTGACAGGGAATTTGGGAGTCGAATCTCTGCATGGGTCTTGACTCTACTGATCCTTGCTGGATACTTTTTCTGCTGATTGAAATTGACTAACCAACCTGGGAGCTCGGTGCTCGGCAGGATTGGTCTTGCTGCATTCTGCAAATTACCCAGCATGTGCGAATGTGTGCACGATTGTGTGAAGTGATTGGGAAAGTGACAGGGGAGTGAGGGAGTTTGGGAGTTCGGGTGCCGGAGAGTTGGTGAGTTAGTGATTCAATTTTGTTTGCTTTTTTGAACTGCTGGTCCCTTCAATCTCAGCCAGTAGACAATACTCGCTCCTTTGAGCTCTTTTCCCTCCTGGAGTTCTAACTTTTCACTCAGCGCTGTTGTTTCTTTAGACAGGTGCATTAACTAGTTTGCTACGCCATAATATTCCATGGCTCTGGCATTGTGCAGAAAATCACAGCCCATTGACTGTTTAATCGGTCTGGAGCAGGACTTGTTTTCTGACCCGCTTTCCATCACAATAGCTTCAAATGACGGTCCATCTGTCGTACCATCTTCCACCTGTTAACTACAAGAGCCAGCTGTGCTCCAAACCCATTCCTCTTGGTCTCCCCAGTCTATTCCTCTCACTTCAGAGATATTTAACACTTCTTTGGTCACTATGCTTGTTGCTACAGCAACTACGATTGCATATACCCAGGTTCTTCACTCAGAGTCATCTTCTGTGGGGACTCTGAGTTGTGCTTTAAGCTCCACACCAACAGACTTTTCTAGCTCTCAGGCTATAGATTCCCCTAAAAGGGGCAAAGGGGCAGTTCCTACAGTTAAGAGTACCACTGTCTCCTTGGAGGACTTTATTATTTTGGACGAATAATTTCTGCGGCTGTGTCAGGACGCACCTTCCCCTTCATTATACACGTTTTGCACCTGTGACATGCAGAATGTGTGTAGACAAGACACACAAACCTTGTCTGGCTTTTGGACCACCAACCAATGGCATGAAGAATGGTGGTGGTCGACAATGGGATTGCGTATGGGGGGACCACCTCCAGTCTGGTGGTACTGGAGGAGCTTGCGGTCCTGGTGATCCACCATGCCCGGTTATGGGCGTCAAATCTAAACCGATAACAACTGATCTAAACAATCCATTTTCTTCCAAGATCAAAGGATGGGAGGCAAATTTTCAGGCCCATGGTTCTACTCAATTGAATAGGAACAGGCCTTCTGCAAATTTTAAATTCAATCCCTCCACTGAGATCTTTGCATTCGGAAGATATTGATTTCATTTTCTTACCCTTGGTGAACAACAACCGTATGGTTTCTTTTTTCCGTTCTGAAGTTGTGGAAAATCTGGTTTGGGGCCAACGTCACATTTTGCATTCTTTAGGGTATGACCTGTTTGAAATTGCAGTCATGCATGATGCAAAGCCATTTTTGCTATTTTCTTCAACTAAGCCCAAACTCGGGACAAAGGACAATTCTGTAGTATAATGGGCTGCTCCTCATTTATTGCCTAATGTTCTCTCATTTCTATGTTGAACGAGGTACAGGACTGGTCTTGGCTGGAATCAGCTTTTAAAACTCTGGCAACTCTTAGCCAGCCTTCGATTCAACCCTGACACGATCAATGTGCTTTCGAAGAATGCTTGTGGCTTCACAAATTTAAATAGAATGTGGAATGGTTCCGATTATTTGCACAATTATAATATTTTTTTCTTTCAGGAAACTCTGACACTGGGCCTCAATACAAGCTCGCCAGTCCGGAAACAAGGGTACTGGTAAGCTTGCCGGTACTGTTGTTTCTGGACGGGCAAACTACGAGTTCTGCGAGCAGATGTCTTTTCTGGCACCCGGCAATGGGCAATTACCGGGTCCACCAGGGATGTAATCCCTGGTAATTGGCCATTGCCGGGTGCCGGAAAAAAAAATGACTCTGGTGGCAGCTGTGCTGTTTTTACCAGCACAGCTACCGCCAGGGTTGCTATCACCCCACTGTGTTCTAGTGTGTTAAATGGATATGTGACTTTTACTTCTCCAGCAGCTCGAGCTCCCATGGGCTGTCTAAGGGGGTCCTCACCATTGCAATTGACGGTGGCCTTAATTCCATCTCAGATCTATGGTTTGCATCTGAGGGGATCTTAGCGGTCTGCCTAGCCCTCCCATATTCTAGCTGCAAATTCCTATTGGTCAACGTCTATTGCAACCCTGTTAGTCGTTTCATTGACTCATTTCAGTGCATTTTGAGACATTTGTTTGACTCGTGGCTTATGGGTGGCCACCACCATCCACTGACTGTCGGGGGGGGGCTTTAACACAAATTGTGCAAAGGGGCACAAGTACAACTACACAACTACCATACCTCCCATAGTACAGAACAACCTTTTATAAGGCATGGGGTGGGATTCCTTTATGTCGGACTGGGACTTGTCCTACTAATACAGGGTTCCCTTTTACTTGGCATAGGAATGAGAAGTCCTCCTGGATTGATGATTTTTTGTGTCCTCTGGCCTTGTCACCTCTTGCGGTTAAATGGGCTTCTATGATCCCCTTCTTAGAGGATCATTTAATGATACATTTCATTTTAAATCTGGTGGTCCGATTGCATCAAGTCTTTCCGGCTCTGGTCCTTGTGGTTCTTGGCGGAAGAGGGCTTACATGCAGGTGGGACAGAAGGAAATATTTGAGATTTGTTCACATTCTTTTTGATGTTGATGACTGTTTGCCTGAGTTAGACATTCCACAGGGCTCTAAGGCGTCCAATGGCTAAAGGCAGTAACTTGATACTGTGTCTTTGGCTAGCGGATAGTCAAATGCCTTATGCAACTTTCTCACAAGGCTGGTTCATCTGTCGTCCAACACCATCCTCACCATTTTGATGCTAGATTTTCAACCTCTAAACGTGTCAAGCACAAAGAGATTGAATTACTTAAGCATAGTGACCTTTCTTTGGTGGATTACACTATTGAAAAAAGTGCTTCTGCCAACATCATCAAAATGCTGTTAAATCTCCTATTTTAAACAGTTCTGGGCCCAAATTAACAATTCTTTGGTCCAAAAAGTTTGAAATACTATTCAAGAGACCACTTGGATCGAATTACTTTCCAAGAAGTTTGGTATGCCTTCTTTATTTTCTAACTTATTGGATCCGTCCGGAGCCTGGCAGTTCCTGGCTTCGGTTCGTGGGACATTGATGACATCAAAGGGGCCATCTCCAGACCTAAAACTTCTAGGGCCTCGGACCCAGACGGTCTTCCTCCCTTCTTGCTTAAAAGGGATCCAAGTGCTTTGGCATGCTTTTTAAAACCCTACTTTGATGATATCTTCAGTACGCGTACAGTACCCGTCTCGTGGACTCCGTCTATTATCATGCCAATTTTCAAAAAGGGAGCTGCGACCGCGCTCGGTAACTACAAGCCTGTAGCTCTCATTGATTCTGTGAGTAAGGTTTTTGCAATTCTTCTCTTAAGGGACCTGACTACAAGTTTGAACCAACTAAACATTCTTTCTCGCACTACATTTAATTCTACCAGTTTGGCTAACCTGTTGTCTACTAATGTTAAACATTGTGAGGCGGGCCCTGTCTACATGGCCTCATTGGACATGTCGTCAGCTTTCTACTGTGTTGTTTGAGAAAAACCGTGTGTCAAACTTTTGAATTGGGGCATACCGGCCAAATTGGTACAACCTGTTGCTCTTCTGCATAAGAACTCTACTCTGAGGGTCGGTTTGAGCCAAGTGGGGGAGATGTCACAAACCATCCATGTCTTGTTGGGCCTGCGTCAGGGGTGCATTTTGGCTCCCACACTGTTCAATGCTTATCTTAGTGCTATGGAAGAGTTGTGGGAGGCAAATGCCATGATCCTGCGAGGTTGGGTCCTTTAATGATCCACTGGATTGCTTTTGTATTTGTATTTATATTTGTATTTATTAAGTTCAAATAGCGCTTTACACCAAAGCCCTGCACATTTTAACAACAACAGGATACATTTAACAATAACAAAATAACAAAATAACAGTAACAGCAGACGCAAATACAATTTTGAATCAGGCCAACAAAACAGTATGTAGAGCAATTAGACAGAAGGGAAGGGGGAGAGAAGTGGAGTAGAGCTAGCAGGCAGAGGGAGGATGGGTAGGAGGAGGAGGAGGGGAATGGAAGGGGTGATGGTGAGAAAAGGGTTGAGGGGGAAGTGGAGGGAGAGGATTAAGGGGAAGAGGGAAGGGTGGGGGAGGATGAGCGAGGAGGGGGAGGGGAATCATGGCGGGTAATGGAGAAGGAGAGATTTAAGGGACGTGCGGAATGAGGAAAAGGTAGGGATAGAGCAGATTGAGAGAGGAAGGGAGTTCCAGTGGAGGGGTGCAAGGAGTTGGAAGGAGCGGAAACGAGAGGGGGCACAAGGGGACGGAGGAACAGTGAGGAGGAAGTGGTCAGCGGAACGAACGGAGCGAGATGGCGTGAAGAAAGAGAGAAGGGAAGAGAGATAAGGGGGAGCAAGATCATGGAGAGATTTGAAGACTAGACAGAGAAAATGAAATTTAAGTTGGGAGTGAAAGGGAAGCCAGCCAATGGAGGATAGGGAAGCAGATATGGAGTCACGGGAGGTGAGGAGACCGAGGGTACGGATGGCAGAGTGGTAGATAGATTTGAGGGGGGCGAGATGTGAAGTAGGTAGACCAAAGAGTAAGGAGGAGCAGTAGAAGAGGCGAGAGAAGATAAGAGAGGAAATTAAAAGTTTAGTAGCATGGAAAGGCCTTCAAAAAAGATGAACATGTTCAATCCCTATGCTCTCAGTAATAATCTAGTGTCCAAAATGGTGATTTTTGCCAATAACAGAAAAGTCAAAACTCCGTGGTGGTCTATTGGCACCGAAAGAGTGGAGTTGGTTGTCTCCCTTCCATATTTGGGATACAATCTTTCTAGTATGACATCATAGCCAATGTGGGAATCGATCCTGATGGCAAAGTTGTCGAGTCACATGAAGCGATTTTACAATAAGCTGTGAACATTTTCCCTTCTTCCAATTTTGAAATATGACCTCTCCAAAATAAAACCTATTCTACACTTAGAGGTAGATATGTCCCTGTCAGATTTAGATCAGTTTCTGGAGTCCCTACAGGGACAGATCTGGAAAACTGTATTGGGACTTGCTTCCTCTATTCCTAACCCAATATTGCGGCACAAACTGGATTCAGATTTCCTACAGACCCGATATCACTGGAGGCTGCTTTCCAACTATTCAAAAATGTTATCACCTCTGTTCAATTCTCTTTATGTTCATCTGCATCAAGTCTTGACTACCTCTTCTCTTAAGTCTGTTAATTTATATAACACCCATATGCTCAACACAGTCGACCGCATAGGTTAATTAGTTGAGGAGCTCGTAGGCAGCCACACTTAAGCTGTTCAGTGACGATTGGAGTGTCATGCTTGAGGAACTACCTGCTTATTCTTTCTTTTTTGAATACTCCAAGTGTTCCCATATGAAAGATCAACTGTCAATGTATTTGAAATGCTTTCTGTGCAACAAAATCTACGTTTCAGGTTGAATCAGTTTCATATGAAAGACAGAATCAAACATTGGGCCCTTGCTATTACAGATGGGTTTTCTTTTACATGCCGCTTCTGCAATCTAAAGGAAGGGTTGGAAACCCTAAGACATTGGGTATTGCCTTGATTCTGTTTGTTCGAAGGAACTGTTTTGGTCTAGAATGATGTGAGGGGAAATTCATCTTTGATTATTGCTCTTGGTACATTTCTAAATAATGATGTTTTGCCTAAAGTTTTTACTATGTGGCATCTTTTGTTGTTTCTCTTTGCTTACAATTGGTTTTGAAGTTTGTTGATTCAAATTTTATTCTTTTGTTTTTTTACTTCTATGTAACAGTTTTTACTTCTATGTAATGGTTTTGTGTAAGGGTTCATGTTAACCACAACACAATAAAAAATAAACAAATTCCTCCCATAAAACATCCTCCATTGTACACCTGTAATCTGCAGTTTATTTCTAACTGAAATATTTTTTGAATGCTGTTTCAATGTATCAAACTGTTCCCTAGAACTTTCTTCACATTTATGTGTAGCTCCTTTGGGAGGCGCACATGCTAGAATCTGCCCTTCCTACCATGTTGCCTAATTGACATGGGACTGTGGGGATTGTCCAATCAGGTGAATAGGGTGTGCAGCAATAGGAAGAAGGACTATCGCTTCACTCAGGGCCCGGCCATCGCCATACTTGGGGAACCACACGTGGC
This sequence comes from Ambystoma mexicanum, assembly GCF_040938575.1. NCBI lineage: Eukaryota > Metazoa > Chordata > Amphibia > Caudata > Ambystomatidae > Ambystoma > Ambystoma mexicanum. Next base: position 1,269,869,120 of record NC_090922.1, read on the forward strand.
ACATTCTGTGATTCTCACCGTGCTGGCCTATGGAAATGGGACTGTAGGGATTGTCCTACCAGGTGCTCTGGGTGTGCGTCACAGGAAAGTGCACCAATAGGAAAAAACACTCCTCCTGCTTCACTGGGGTGCAGACTTTGTGCTAGTTCGGAAAGCACACATGCCACATTATGCCCTTCTAAGCATGCTGGCCAATGGGATTGTGCCTTATCCAATTAGCTGCTTAGGTTCTGCCTCACAGGAAGGGGCGGTTTCAAATTCTTACTGTACTTCCTGCACTCAGACTGGTAGAAATGGAGAGACGCAGAGTGCTGTTACTGGGTGATGCGTTTATGGTACATTTGCACAGGTATGCCCAAGAAAGAGACTTGCATGACAATTTTGGGTTGGAAGGAGCGGAGGCATTGTGGTGTGCTGTCGATGTCTGCAATTTCGGTGTTGTCATTGACCTTTGCAAAGAAGTAGTCACTTTCGCGCCTTTCATGTTGTCGTGGTACAGTACGAAGCTCAGCATTTGTGTTACGCCCCTTGTTTATATGCGTTGCATCAACTCAAGAGATTGGTGAAAGCAGTGAAGAGTTTTTTTTTCCCACTGTGAAAATTCTATTCTCATCTATTCCACCAAGAAGAAGGTGCGACTGTTCTAATGCAGTTTCTTCACACCCATAGGGTGAAAGGTGTATCATCAATGGGAAAATTGCCACTTTTTTGTGCAATTCTGGAATGTTCTTCTGCAACAACGACATCATTGGTTCTAAAAATGCGGTTTTCTTCCATGACAATGGAATTTCTTTGTCCAACATAGGCAATGACATTTTGTTGCTCCATCTACAAGATGCATTGAAGAGCTTACTGTAAGAATTCCTTATTCATACCACTAAGAAGAGTATGTGCCTGTTCTAATGCAGTTTGTTCACAGCGAGAGGGCTGAAGGTGTATCAGCAATGGAAGCATGTCTACTTTTTTGTCTGATGCTGCAATGTTCTTTGGCAACAATGACATCAATGATTCCACAAATGAGGGCTTATTCCACGACAATGGTATTTCTTTGTCCAATATTGGCAATGGTGTTTTGTTGTTTCATCTACAGGATGTGGTGAGGAGCTTACTGTAAGAATGGGCAGAGTGCAGAAAAATAAAAATCTCTATAAAAACCACAAAAAGAGTGTTTCCTTAAAAGCATTTAAAAAAACAAAACCACAAAAGCCTCTTTTTAGAGCCACCACTACTTATGAAATCTGCTGTCCTGGTTGAAATGTATTGCGCCACGCCTGCATACAGCACGATAACTATGCGGAAACCCAGTTACTTCCGGAATTCCACCTGCCACATCCATCCCATTTGCATAATGGCATGCATGGAAATGGGTCTGTGAAATAAGGCTTCTGGGTGTGGTGTGAGCAAGAATGTGTTGTGGAAGCATAACGTTTTCAAAATAGTCATCAACGAAATATTATAGCACTGTATATAATCTTGCTAGCAGGTAATTGCAATAGCTACTGCAAAGGGTGGGCAGGGACATGGACATGTATTACGAATGAAAGCCGTCAACTGCAACTTGGTCCCAATACGCACTGTGTTCCTTTATTCTTGCCTCTGAACAAAGGGCCACTGTACAGGTTGCTATGACCAGTACAATACAACAGTCAATGTATATATCCAACGTCTGATGCACTAATCCTAAACAGCTTGTGCAATGGCGCTGCCATATGTGTGAATGTCTTACCACGGGTAATGTGCTCTCGCACATATTACTCTGCAGCATATTATTTGACAAGTATTACGCCACAAAACTGCTATTTGTACGTCTTCAAATATAGCAATCTGTGCATAGATGCAAAAGTACTGTCACTTGATGGCACGCCATTAGTCATATCTGTAGCATTCATAATAGAGAAGAGTACATTTTGCCACATAGGAATGCTTTTGAACAGTAGACATGCAGTGTCCTTAGGGAAAGCAACAAGACAGTTGTTCACGTGGCACGCAGTCACAGAACCTTTGCAACCGGCTGTCACGCTCACCTGATTCCCACGGAGGCACAGGTCTGGCTTTGAGTGCTGATGCTTCTTCAATGGTGAAGCACAGGACTCTGATGATGGACAGGAAGGGCCCCTCTACTCTGGCTTTTCTGGCTCGCAGGAATATTCCCCTGTGCGTGAAAAGGGAGTATTACCTACTGACGGAATAATGCTGAAGCCTCCCACTCCCTTCCAACCCTCCTCGATACCCTTCCACGATTCCCCGTGAAGTCTCACCTTAGGGTCTGGAAGGGTGAGTTCTCCATCCTGCTTCTGATGCAGGGGCGCGTTGAAACCCAGTTACTTCACTGGATTGAGGTTTGATGGGAGTTCAGAATAAGCTTGACTATTCAGGTGAGGTGCTGTAAGAGTTCTGTTGCAAGTTCAAAAGTTCAAGCTTAATAATAATGTTCATTGTCTTATTGCAGCAAGCGCTAATGATTATGTCTTTTTCCCCTTAGGGGCCGGGGTTCGGAATGCCGGAGATATGGCGCCGACCCGAAGTGTAAGTTTTGGATGAGCGTTCAGGTTATGTCTTTGCATTCGCTCATTCAATGTCTTTGTCTTTTTTCCCCATTGGGGCCGGGGTCCGGAATGCCAGGAAGCGGCAGGACCCGAAATTAAATGGGAATGACCCAACAGGTAAGTCTTAGAAGGAAACTGAGCTTTTCCTATTTCCCTTCCTTCTCTCACCTTGTTTTCTTGTCCTTTCTCTCTAGGCTCTGGGAAGTGGGTGCGGATCCGGATGATCGCTGCTGAAGATGGAGGTGCCCAGGAAAGGTGAGTGAAATGCAGCGCTGCAGCGATCGAAGCGAAATGCTTTTAAAATGATGTCTTCCCTTTCAGGATCGTCGGTGTGATGTCTCCGTGATGCAGTTTTAGCAGGTAAGGTCTCCTTTCTCTCCAATTCTCTCTTATCTCCCTTTGCAGGCGACCCAGGATGCTGACAGGCGTGGCTGAAGTCCAGATGCAGGAGCTGACATGGTGAGCGTCCAGTTGCGAGGAGCAGAACAACGCGAGGCGTGAGTTGCTGATCGGGCGTGGTTTAAATAGCTTTGGAAGAAGTTCCAGGCATGTATCCTTCCACCAATCAGGTATGTATCCTTCCCTGACCACACCCAGGTGGAAAGTAGTCCCACAGGTAAAGTAGTTCCATTCAGGCCTCAAGAGGGCCTGGATGTAGCAGCATGGTCTGCATCAGGTAAGTGCACATTAAAACACTTGAACACATGGCTAGCTTTATGAGCCAGGCGCCTAAGGCGCCAGGACAGGGGTCCAACATGAGCCTGGCGCCTAAGGCGCCAGGACTGTGTCCAAAGGGCCCCAGCTTGGGCCCGCTGGCACTTCCCTCGGGGGAATGATGCCTACCTCTGGGGTTGCTGGGTCCGACCTGGCTCCTTGGAGGTAGGCATCATGACACCGGCACTGAAAATCTTTGACATTCGAAGATTTTGTTGTTTACTTAGCTGTGCTTACATTTAACTGTCTTCGAGTTAGCAAACAGCCACAGCATTCATATTTTCCAGACTCACTATGGATTGTCATATGTGCAGTGCAATCTTTTATGCACATGTACAAACTGCAGTGAGCAACTTGCTACATACCCTCACGGTGCTAAGAGCAGAGACGGTGTGTGAGTTTCACGGGTCATGGAACGGCAAGCAGCTCATCAATGAAGGCAATGGGCCATTTAACACATCCACTGCACACTGGAGCATCCTGCTCCTTGCCCCCAATAGGCCTCAGGCAGCCAGGCGTGACACAGTCATAAATCAGTAGCTTTGCAAAACAAAATCAGTAGGCGGCAGGTCTGTTTCAAATTCTGTAGCCTGACGTATTAATCGGTAGGGTTGGCGACAGGGGTGGCATTACCAGGAGACAGAGGATGACATACGCAAAATTATAGCTGTGCAATAGACAGAGGTCCAATGCCAAGAGTAATTAAAAGGGAATGAGGAGATGCAAACATGAGACCAGTCCTGCAGTCGTATGGACACTTCCATTGTGATTGGACAGGTGCACTCTCAGTAGGAAACTTCCATTTTGCTTACTTGCAGGCATATCAGGCAGCACTGTGTGCTAGAATCACAGTGCAATTGTAGCACCAAAGCAACAAATACGCACACACTCACAAACAGTTTACATGTACACTTTTAATTTGTAAGAAACATCACCAGTATTAGGCCAGGGTAGGGGTACTAGTAATTGTTTAGCAATTGCTCCATTTTTACGTACAGGCTGTGTACATTGCGTTATACAGCGTCTCATTGATTTTGTCTGGCTACATGCTGTTGCAGAAGAGATGCTGCTTATGATGCATTCCTTCATTGTAAAGTATGTCCTGTTACACACAAACATAGGTGTGAAGTGTACATAAAGCAATACATATTAACTACATTACTTTTTACACTGTGCTGCTTGCCAATGCAGTTACTATCATTACTCCTTTAGTGAAAAGGGACGTTGTCTGCCAGCCATTCTAGGATGCTTGGCATTGTTGTGTAAAAAACAAATACCATGGTTTGCTATTGTGGTACACTGCAGAAATTGTGCATTCATAGGAGAGACTTCAGTGCAGTTACCACGTTGCAGTTACATTCTGCTCTTAATACTTTGCATTCCTTACTCTGCTATGGAATACTGCTGAATGGAATACTGTTTGATTTCATTGGAGTAAAATAAAGCTCTTCATTTCCATGTACAGCGGCAGTGTGGTAATATTGTTGGACACACACCTCACTTCGTGTACTGGTGCATTGCATTATGGTGCATACTCTATGCCTTTGGTCTGTTTGTTTCACAAGTGCAGAGTTTGCACACTTAACTTACTTCATTCTCCTTCCAATGTACATACTTGGTGCTATTTGTACATGTTTATTCACGTTTGTGAATGGTAGCAATATGTAATAGAACTCATGCTGTTTCCAGCAGTTTGAATGCTAGCCACTATATGTGCACAGACATACAGTTTGTGGTTATTGTGCTCATCGGTATGGAGACATCAATTTTGTATGCTTTATGGTACATCTACACAAACTAATGGCTTCCTGGTAAAAACCTATTAAATTCAATGAAAAAACTTTGTTAAAGGGTAGTTGCACTACTACAAACATATTACCTTCACTGAAAAATCTATACTGAAGGAACTTCCTAGATCCACTGCCCTACTAAAAAACTATGAAATAAACCAACAACAAACAATGTTAAAGTGACGCTATGGTTAAGTTGCAGTACTAAAAGAAACCTATGAAATTCAATGGAAAAACGTTGCTGCATGGATGTTATGGTTACAGGTAAAACCGAAAAACCTCAGAAATTCGCCAGTTATGGTTTCGTACGCAACCATAACTTGCGCTACCACTGTGCACTGCAAGGACTAACACCCATGACCTGAAAGATGACATCACAAATGTAAGTGCTAGCTGATGAATAAAGAGAGAAAAGGATAGTGGACACAACAAGTGTGTGAATCTTCTCATTGATCATTATTAGGAGAAAGAGGACCCGGGTGAGTACAAGTGAAAGGTAGTGAGGGATACAGTGAGTTGAAACTGATACCATTTATTCTGAAGAAAAATGTAAGTGTAGGTAAAGAATAGGATACATATATCTATGGCCAAACCTAATGAAGAAGGAAGAGAAGACCTTTGGATGTGAGAAAGTGGAATATCTCTTTTATGGTTATGTTAATATAAAATAATGAAATGTGTGATTGATATGTTTTTGTTTTAATAAAGGAACAAAGGAATAGTACAATATGGAAATGAAGCAACATGCAAACATTGGGCGGTCAGGTAAAAAAGTGCTGGTATCTGCACATGCCCTACCATCAGTAAAAACCCACATTATCGCCACTGGCAATGCCGGTGGCGGTAATGATGGCAAATCCCCTCATGGAGTCCAATCGGATTCCATGACTGGGTATTTACACCGTACTGCCAGCACTTGTAGTCTGGCGGCAATGCCGCCGGACTGAGTGCTGTAAATGGTAACAGCGTGTGCCGGCATCCTGGTGGGTCTACTGCCAGGATACCGGCAAGGTTGTAATGAGGCCAATTGTATGCATGTATGCCACTTTTTTCTGCCCTTAATAGTAAATGCTATAATTTCCAGCATTATGGGTAGGTAGATTAGGGAAGGAAGGACGACGAAAGTGTTAATTGCGTCTCAACAGAATAAACACAGCAAAGAAAGAAGAGACTGTTCTTCTACGCTATCAGAAGAAGGACTACAAAAGCAAAGAGAAGACCTTTTCCTCAGGACAAAAAGCACTTAAATAAAGGCCTGTCAACAAAAGTAATAATAAATCAAAGTGCACCATTGCTTTAATTAAGGGAAAATGAGTGCGTGTCATACCTGATAATGGACATAAAGATATGACCTCAGCACCATCACATGAAGGATATGCGCCAAGAAGAAAAAAGAGCAGCTGAAGAAGAAACCCTTTTTCATGTTTTATTGGATTTGCCATGTTGTTTGTTCTGTCTTTTACTATATTGTATTATAAATAAGGGGACACATTAACTCCAGTAGTATGACATAAATAGTGGCAATGAGCTCTATCAAGAATAGAGGAGAAATGTTTCCTTTTTCAATTTAAAGAGGAGTTTGGAAATTACGTTTGAGTCTAGCACAACACTAAGAAGGTCAAAATAAGGTGTGCACCTATGCAAAAGGTGGGGCAAGTGAGGGTAAAGCAACATATGCATGTGCTTTTTGATCTTACGTTATAGGAACACCCAGGTATAAGCATAGATAAACAATGGAGACACTAAGGTATGCACGAGAGGGAGATAAATCTGCCATTCAATCAAATTAAAGAAGAAGACATTTAGTACATAGTAATATTTAATTGGATAACAGGGGTGGGAACAAGAGAAGTAAACATTGTTATTATTTGGGGATACATACATATACACAAATAATAAAAGAGAGCAAAAAATGCCACACCTTTGACAACTTGTTGCCGCTATTTTGTTTTCTGCAGGAAGCAAAGGACAGTTTTATTCATGGATGCTCCAAGAAGAAAGAAGAAGAGCACAGCACTAATGCGCATGATGTGAACCCATGAAGAATGTGGGGCAAGTGAGGGTAAAACAACATATGTGTGTGCTTTTTGAACTTACATTCTAGGCACACCCAGGTATAAGCATAGATATGCACGAGAGGGAGAAAAAGCAGCATTAAATCAAATTAAAGAAGAGGAAATTTAGTAGCAACTATTTTAGGAGGTACATGTGCTTTAAAGAAAAAGAAGCTTTGACGTAGTAATATTTAGATTTTAGGAGGAAGTACTGATGATAAAATGCACTTATTCTTCAAAAACCTCACCCAGTTTTTTATATTTCAGATGGACAGGGAGCACCTGCACTTCGAGTGATCTGAGCAACCAAGCCTACGAGCAGGAAGAAAAGCTTGAAATGTCATAACGGGCTTGAGGAACCCAGCCATATGACCAGTAGCGACTAAAACTAAAAAAAACAAAGATCCTTTTTATGATGGACTCCCTCATCCTTGTGTCCCCCAGAATATCAAATGTCCCCTCAAATGACTATTTTATACAAAAAGACAATGCATCCTAAAGCATGGATTGTGAACTAAGGGTCCCTTGAACTTGCTGCAAAGCAGTCAAAAGAAAAATTAAATAATAAATAGACTAATGAAAGGTCTGTGAACCTGGAATAAAGAAAATAGAGAATCGAGTGGAAGATGTGCAGATGGAAGATAAGCAAGATGATCGTCAGGAAATTAAATTTAAGAGGCTGGCGAATGGGACAGGGACAAAAGGAAACATTGTGCGGCGGGGGAAAAAAAGAAAATATGTACACATGAAAATGTTTAATTGACCAATTAAGAGAAGAAGAAAGAGGAGTGGGCAGGCATACATGGGCTGGTGGGTCCCCTCAGAGAATGCAAATGTCATTGGACGATAGCTCTTGATTCGCATAATGGCAGATGTCACTCGTTGTGCATGGAAATGCATGTTTAATTGGGTAACAGGGGTGGGAACAAGAGAAGTAAACAATGTTATTCTTTGGGGATACATACATATACACAAATAATAAAAGAGAGCAAAAAATGCCACACCTTTGACAACAAAGGTTACATATGAATTTGATTAGGAGACTACAATGTGATTGGAGATACCATTGGTTCTTTAGAAGTGTCTTTTCACGATTACTTTCATGTTGAGTTGAGGGGGGTGACTGAGATAGGGATGCATAGGTACACTACATGTAGGGGAGGTTAAACAATAGGAATATTTACCAGAGGGGGGATGTAGAGGAGCAAGTCTTGTGGCAGACAGTTAAATATGGTATTTAGGGTCTATACCCCTCTCTCCTGTCCATCATTGTAAAAATCAGGAGTATTGTCTATTTAGGTAGTTAAGCTGCCCTTATTCAAAGCACAGTACCTTGGAAATATGTAACAAAGGACGCACTTATTTAGGGGCAGCATTGTACATAAAACATGTTTACATTAAGCACAAATATTAACACAGAATATAGATTTCTGATGAAAGATGTAGGTTAGTTGAAGACATTGGCCCTCATTACGAGTTTGGTGGTAGCCATGGAGGTATTAGCTCCATGGCTTCCAACAAACCGGGCTAATTTACCGGGTTCCTACAATGAGGAATAACCGGGTTATTCCAACATTGGAGGACCCGGTCATTCCACCTTGCAGGAACCATTCCCCATTCCCAATGAGCCCCCATAGGGCTCAATGGGAATGGGGATGAAGGTAACAATGGGCAGATTACAACTGGCCCATTGTTACCTCCTTCTTCCCCTCACGGACCTCGGGACCAGACGTGCGATCCGGGTCCAGCAATGGGAAGCTTGTAATCAGCCCTGTCGGAATGATGGGGTTCGGTCCTGTACCGGCCCCCTTCATTCCGACACCACACGGGTCGTAATGAGACCCATTGTATTATAAATGGCTGTGGGTCTTAGAATCTTATAAGTGTTTAAAAGGAGCAGACATAGAAATGTAGCGCCATGTGCAGAAAGCCAAGGTTGACTGAGAGCAGCTGAAAACAGGTGCAAGTCAGTTGGGTGCAGTTCATATTAGAATGTGGGATTTTCAGAAAAGATAAGATGGGAATTTAGCCAATATAAAACTGGACAGTCTATTTATATTTTAAACAGAGTGTGCTAAGAGGTCTGGAGGAAAAGGCGTCCTTTCTAGAAACTTGTTTTACCCAGTTTTTAAAGGTTGCAACACAGGGCTTGTAATTTCAGAAAAACGGAAACCTTCTAGTCATCATACATTTGCATAGGAAGTCATGTGTTTCAGGAAGTGTTTATGTCCTATGGGACACAAGTGGTGTTTTGACATTAGTGAAATGACCAATTAGAACTTGTTCAAATGTAAGGTCCAGATTAGCATAACATTATTGTGCAATATTTTTTGTCTATAAAAGTATGCTCTACATACAAAGATGTGTAGTCTTTCCTGGGTCTGCTATAACCCAGAGTTCTATTAAATAAACGCTCCCCCGGCTAGCCGCGAAGGGGGATGAGTAATGTCTCTTTTTTGTTGCACAGTGAGTGTTCATATCGAGGTTGTTGCATGGGCCATGGCTGTAAATGAATCACACCTTCACATTAGCAGTTAGGGTACAATGCCTAGACTCGTCAGACATAAGCGCAATTATAAGCGCAATTATAACATACAATGACAGCAGACTATCCAACGGCTTATATTCGGCATATTCAAGAAATATTGCGGCTAAAAACTAGAGAACCGTGGGACAAAAACATATGTTTTATCACATTTCATGTCATTGGCTTCCGAGGAAGTACAAAGACTATTGGGGAAGATTGTGGGCATTGAAGCATAGCGAGGCCATGGGTGGAGATACAATTGATGGACAGGAAAATTGAGGAAGCAGAACTAGTTCAGAAAAATTGTCAGTGGAAGTGGCGGTATCAACAAGTGGAGCAGAATGTTATAGTGCACAAGCGACACCACAGGTACATTCAGCAGTGAATGAAAGTTTTGCTGGAAGAGGAGAGTATAATTATTTTCCCCGAGGATGTGGGTTTGTACCCAGCGGCAGAGGGTTTGGATTTCAAGTGCTCCAAGGTGGAGGGTTTAAAGGGGGCAAATGTTTGGAGGGCTGCCACAGCCATATGGGAAGATCGGACACATTTCACACGTATGCTGAATCAGGGGAGACATAGAACAGAATTGGAAGCAGATCCTAGAGGGGGTACAGCATACCCCCTACATTATAGCACAGAGCCACCCAAATATTATGCCCAAGTTCACACGCAGTATCAGGCACAAGCACCACAAATACAACAGATACAAAAAGGGTTGCCACCCCAAACATAGCAAGCAACGATGCACAAATAGCAAGCTCAAATGCAGATAAAGCAAATAACATACACAGTCACCTGCACAACAAAACTCAGTGACATCATGGAATGCAAACATCTTGCCACAAGGATAAGGGGTGTGACAATAGTGGGAGGCAATCCATTCACTGGCACAGGATGGGACATGTATCCACAATAGGACAGCCCATTGAAAGTCTTGATGTGTTCCATCCTATCGATTACACCAGATCCACAAGAGGAACCAAGGATCGGAGTGACCATAGGTGACAAAACAGTTTCCTTCCTAGTAGATACGGGGGCAACTCGATCCTGTGGAATAGAAGGGAAGTTCTCAATGTCAGGCATTGCCATTAATGCACAAGAATATTCTGTGGCGGCAACCACAGTACCTTTTACAGACTAACTACCTATCACCATTGGAGAATTTAACATGTCTATGCTATTATTATACTCCTCTAACACACCAGTCAATAAAATGGGGAGAGACTTGATGAGTAAATTGAACATGACAATATAATTCACTGACCAAGGGATAATATATTCTACTCCATGGATCCATTATGTGAATGCACAATAATTCATAACAGCCTTTTATGGCCAGAGAGCACAAAGTGGACTTCCACCCAGAAGTATTGCTTTACAGGGTACACATTTGCTAGCATGGCTTCCAAGAATACAGGACAGTCTATTGCGGTTACCCGCAGAATTTATATTTCAGCCATAGGTACCCACAGACATGGAGGAAGGGCAGATAATTACAGTTGAGTTAGAAGCAGCAATAGTGAGGGAAGACAGAGTAAATCTGCATGGAGTTGATGAGGAGAGGCCAAACTGGAGAGCTGTGATAGCTCTCGACGAAGGACATAGATTAAAATTAATTTGCAGATGATGAAGTGATGTTTAATACACATCTTACATATCAGTTAAAAACTGAGAATAGGAAGATACCTCAGAGGATGTCATTAGTAAAGAATGTACCATCCTTTCTCCAGGAAGATTTGGCATACATACCAAGCACATTGTGGACGAGCAGTCCATATGATGTTGGTCTGTTGAAAGGAATGGGGCCAGTTAAAGTCAAATGTATTTATTTATTTATTTATTTATTTATTTTTCACTTGTTAGGTACAGCAAATAAATTCAGTCTGAAAGCACCCACAGGCAACAGGGAGGGAACATGGGTTTGAAGTACATTAGATACACAAAAATATAAATACAATGGGGAAGGACAGGACAAACCTACTATACCTTGTGGGCATTCAGAATGTGCAAGTGCAGTAAAGGAAGAGGGCAGTGGGGTAGGTTCTGGGGTGTCTGTGCTCATAGGTGAGCCACAGATGAAGTGTGAGGTGTGGTAAGTGCTACATGACAAGGAGCCATGTTGGGTGTAAAGTGCGAGTCACCAGGGTGGGGGTGTGCCAGGCAAGTGCTGAAAGTGGACAGAAGTTGAGGCGATTTGGCCCAAGACACCAATCACAGCAACTGTGAGATTAGCAACAGAGGGAAGACGAGAAGGAGGAGGAAAAGTGGAAGTTTTTGGGGTGCTTCCAGAATTTAAGAAAGTCCTGCTCAAGACGCAGAGGGAGGGCATGGCTGTTCAATAGGCGGGATCCAGCTGAGGAAAGCAATCAACCTCCCACAACCTTTTGAGGAAAATGCTTTACACACAAAGAGTTGTGCCAGAGGAATGCAAAGGTCTAGAAGAAGAGTATTTTGTAAGAGAGACTTGTAGATAAAGTGGTCCCCGGCCCCAGACAGCCTTACAGATGATGCAGAGGAATTTAAATGTCACCCGTGCAGCGACCAGGAGCTAGTGAAGACTTTTTAGGGCAGGAGAGATACGGTCCCTGGGTTTAAGGCCAAAGATAAGTCTTGATGTCCTATTCTGGATTAGCTGAAGGGATCACAGAGTGGAAGAAGGTAGATTAAGGCAGAGGCTATTAACATAGTCAAGCCTTGAGAGAACCAAGGCTCAGGAAACATTGAGCTTCTGGGGGAAAGTGAGGAAAGCAAGAATTCCTTTGAGAAGGATGAGTTGAAAGTAAGACTTCTTGGCAGTGTCCTGAGTGTGAGGGAGGAGGCAGAGAGGTTTCTGGCTTCACAAGAAAGAGCCGGGGGAGAGCCCAATCAGGAAAGCCGGAGAGAAGGGAAAAAGGAGGGAACAGGAAATGTGAGGATTTAAGTCTTACTGGCATTGAGGAAGAGATTGTTGGAAGAGCACCAGGCCTAAATGCCAGATAGGCAGTCATGGATGAAGGATGGTGCGAGAGGGTCAATAGGAAGTCTGAAAAAGAGTTCAGTGTTGTCTGCATAACACTGGAAGTTTGGGGAGAAGGAGGAGATGAGCAGTGCCCGCTGAACAAGGTAGATATTAAAGAGCCGAGGGGAGAGGTTAGAACCATGGGGACACCACAGGTAGAGAGGGAAGTAGGAGAGGAGATGGTGCCAAGGATGTCTTGGGAAGAGAGGTCTTATAGGAAAGAGGTCACCCACTTCCTTGCCCGTTCCGAGATACCAAGGGTATTGTGGAACCTTTGTATGAGAATGGAATGGTTGACTGTGTCAAAGGCAGAGGAGAGATCAAGAAGGATGAGGACAGCTTGGGAGTTGAAATTAAGGGATGCAAGCAGTTCTTCACAGGTGTTCAGAAGAGCAGTTTCTGTGCCTCTGGATGCTCTGAATGCAGATTGATGGTCGTGAAGACCGCCAACAAGTTCAGTTAGCGACTTGAATTGGGGCAATATCAGTTTCTCCAGCAGTTTTCCCAGGAAGGAGCTGATTGAGATACTGTGGTAGTTGGCTGGACAGGTAGGGTCTGCTCAAGGTTTTTTAAGGAGGCAAACACACAAGGGAGTGCTTGAGGGAGTAGGGGAAAGATCCAGTGGCAAAAGAGTAGTTACCGAAATCCATGAGTGCAGGAGCAAGAGAGCCCATGCTGTCCTTGATGGTTCTGGATGAGCAACGGGGAACCTGTTTGGAAGAAACCTTCATGGAGCGGACAACTCTGGTAAGTTCTTCAGGTGTGACAGGGGCGAAGGTGGAGAGGCAGGAGGTGGGTGAGAGGCCAAAAGAGGCAAGCGGGTGTGGGAAGGGTTTTGCGGGTGAGTGGCAATGGTGTTCAGGATGTCCAAGGTTTTCGTTGCAAAGTGGGTAGCCAGTTCATTGCAGAGTGCCTGAGGAGGAAGAGGGGAGGAGGAGACTGCGGAAGGGTTGGCTAGCTCTCTGAAGATTTTGAAGAGTTCAGTCATGTTATTGGATGCACCAGATACCCGTTTTTCAATGTGCGCCCTTTTCTTGGCACGGATGGTGCATCTGTATTGCCTTTGGAGCAAGAGGCAGTCCAGTTTGACGGAGGGTGAGCCAGAGGTTTTCCAATTCCCTTCCGCCGCTCTGCACTTTCGTTTTACGGCTGGAAGTTCAGAGTCGTACCAAGTGTCACGCTTAGAGACGGGTTTCAGGCAGATCCTCCTGATTGGGGCAAGGATTCAAAGAGTATTGGTGATCGGGCGGATGTTCGTGAACAAGGTTGGCCAGGTTTTTGAGGGTGCAGAAAGACAGCTGAATGGACCCAGGTGGGAGGAGAGACAGACCAAGAGAGAGAGGTGATCAGAGGGGGAGAGAGAGAGGTACGAGTGGATGAAGGTGTCAAGTGTGTGTCCAGTCATGTGGGTTGGACCAGAGGGGAGAATGGAGAGGGAGGTGCCGAGGTCAATGAAGAGAGTGGATGCTGTGACAGGGGAGACCAATTGGTTGTTGAAATCCCCCAAGAGGAGGAGATTGGACAGTGGATGAAAGTAGGGAAGAACAGAAATCAGCCCATTCTGAGAAGAATAGGGTGGTAGCACCAGGAGGCTGGTCGATGGTAGCAATGGTCGGAGTGGAGGAGGGACAGATGACCAGCTTGCATACAAGGCTCTCAAAGGAAGAGTAGAGCTGAGTGGGTGAGATGGCAGAAGGGAAAAAAGTGGCCTGTCATGTGCTGACAGTCCCCATATGCACTCCTGAGGGATATGGTCATCCCAAGTTAGGGTAATTGTAACTTCGAAAACGTAATGAAATAACTGAATTTTTCTCTTAATGACCCTTCTGGGTTTCTTTACAAGTATAGAAATGAAATGAAATACAGACACCAAAGGTGTACTTTTTTCAATATTCAAATTTGTAAGTATTTATGAAGTTTAAATCAAAGGAAGCAAATATTACACAAGAATTAACAATTTTCACAATTTTCACAAAAGGGGAAAAAGAAAAATTAGAATGTGATTCAGTGATTTACAAATGTTCCATAAATGTTTACAGTCCATGATATGATATGATATGATATGATATGATATGGTATTTGTAACGCGCCTATACACAGGTGTTTCAAGGCGCGACGAGGCAGGGAGGGGAGGAACAAGGGGAGACAAAACAAACGATCCTACTAGGCCAGGTGTCATTCAGATCGCGCAAGTGCAGGGGTGGGGGAGGGGGGAAAATTGCAAGGGGAAGGGGAGGGGGGAAGTGCAGTAAAGGTAAGCGGCGTAAGTAATAAATAAAAAAGGGCCAGCTAGTGGCAAGTGCAAGGTAAGTGCAGAACAAGTGCTGGGGAAGGGGGGGGGGCTGTAGGGATACAGAGACAGTCCCGTAGTGCAGAAGGGTTCCAGGGGATCATTGACTGGGACCAGGACCGAAGGCAGTTTAGAGTGATCCAGTTGCAGGATCAGTGCAGTTTAGTGAAGAATTAATTAGCTGTTCAGCAGGGGAGAGGGAGAGAGAAAGCAGAAGCAAAGAGGAAGGTTTTGAGGTGCTTCCGGAACCGGAGGTGGTTCTCCTCAAGTTTCAGGGAGGCAGGAAGGCTGTTCCAGAGGGAGGCCCCTGCCGCGGAGAGAGATCTATCCCCAGCTCGTTGCTTCGAGAAGCGGCTGACCATGAGGGAGTTGGAGGCGGATGAGCGAAGGGCTCGGGGAGGAAGATATTTGGGAAGAGAGAGTTGAAGGTATTTAGGACCCAGGCCCCAGAAGGCCTTGTGGACAATGCAGAGGGTTTTGAACTTTATCCTCGCAGCCACTGGGAGCCAGTGTAGAGATTTCAGTCCTGGAGAGATACGGTCCCTGGGCTTGAGGCCAAGGACAAGTCTCGCAGTTCTGTTCTGGATGAGTTGCAGAGGGCGGAGAGTGGAGGCAGGCAGATTATGATAGAGGCTGTTACAGTAATCCAGCTTCGAGAGAACCAGGGCTCGGGAGACAGTGAGCTTCTGGGGGAATGAGAGGAAGGGAAGAATACCTCTGAGGAGGTGCAGCTGGTAGTGTGACCTCTTGGCGACGTCAGAAATATGAGGAGAGAAGGAGAGTGTGGAGTCAAAGATGACCCCAAGGTTTTTTACCTTGCAGGTAGGAGCAGGGAGGGGGCCAAGGGAGGCAGGCCAGAGAGCTGCAGGGAAGGAGGGAGTGGGAGTACCGATGAGTAGAATCTCAGTCTTACTGGCATTAAGGCAGAGGTCATTGGCGGCACACCATTCTTGGATAGCAGACAGACAGTCAGAGATGAGGGAAGGAGAGGGGGAGGCTGAGGGTAGCCTGAAAATGAGCTGGGTATCTTCCGCATAGCACTGGAAATTAGGGCAGAGAGCGGCGATGCGGTGGGCAAGGAGAGCCAGATACTGGTTGAACAGCCAGGGAGAGAGATTAGATCTCTGGGGGACACCACAGGTGGAGAAAAAGATGTCGGAGAGGAAGGACCCCAGTTGGACCTGGGAGGGTCGATTTGAAAGGAAAGAGGTCAGCCACGCCAGAGCCTGACCAGTGATACCCAGGTTTTCCCGGAGACGGTTGAGCAGGATGGCATGGTTGACAGTGTCAAAGGCAGAGGAGAGATCGAGCAGAATGAGAACACACGGAGTGTTGGAATCGAGGTTCAGGAGCAGGTCTTCACGGATGTTCAGAAGAGCAGTTTCCGTGCTTCTGGCAGCTCTGAAGCCAGATTGATGGTCATGAAGACTACCAACAGATTCAGCATGGAGGTTAAGCTGGGAGATGGCCAGTTTCTCCAGGAGCTTGCCCAGGAAGGGATTGATGGAGATAGGGCGATAGTTAGCCGGGCAGGAGGGGTCGGAAGAGGGTTTCTTGAGAAGAGGGTGCACAAGGGAGTGCTTGAGGGGGGAAGGGAAGACTCCAGAGGCGAAGGAGTGGTTGCAAAAGTCAGCCAGGGCAGGAGCCAGGGAGTCGATGTGGTCCTTGATAGTTTTGGAGGAACAGGGGTGAACCTGTTTAGACAAGACTTTCATTGATCTGACTTGTCTGGAAACCTTGTCAGCAGAGAAGGGTGGAAAGGCAGAGAAAGAGGGAGGAGGGTTGACCGCAGAAGGGCCAGAGGAAGAGCCGGGTAGGGAGGGAGGTGAGAGGAGGAGAGCGAGGACAGGATGTCCTGAGTTTTAGAGATGAAGTGAGAGGCCAGTGCAGTGCAGAGGGCCTGGGAGGGGACAGGAGAGGTAGAGACTGCAACAGGGTTGGCCAGCTCCTTGCAGATTTTAAAGAGTTCGGCGGAGTTGTTTGATGCCGCAGAGATGCGGGCTTGGATAAGGGCTCTCTTCTTGGTGAGAACGGAGAGCCGGTACTGCCTTTGAAGTAGGCAGCAGGCCAGTTTGTCAGAGGATGAACATGAAGCACGCCATTTCCTCTCAGCAACCCTGCACTTGCGTTTTAGGGTGACGAGATCCGAGTCATACCAGGAGTTACATTTGGCTTTGGGCTTCAGGCGGATTCTCATGACGGGGGCAAGGATATCAAGAGTAGCAGATATAGCAGAGTGGAGCATGGAGAGGGCTGTGTCAGGGTGGGAAGGGGCAGGGGGGGGCAGTGTGTCACCACTCAATATTACATTATAGATTTTTGTGTTATTTGGTACAACACTGTGAGATCACATTTGAGTCTTGTATACACTTATTCCAGATGCATAGGCTGTATCAAAATGTGCTGAAGCGTTTCGGAATAAATTCATCTTCAGGGCTAGAGTTGGAAGTGTAGGTTCAAGTATTAACCTTGTACTTCAATCGTAATGTATCTAGAAGTAATACATACAGAATACATTTTAGGGGGGGAGTTCTGTCAAATTCATTCACTAGTTGGTGTCTATATATAAATGTATCCATTTGTAATGAGACCAACCTGGTATCCTTAAGTCAAATTCCTGCTAGCTGTATTATCTTCATACAGGAATATTGGACTTGTGCAGTTAGGTTTACTCATAATAACCAGACATGTGGAGACGATCCGGTTGTCTGTGTGCAATTTTTTTTCAGTCCGAGAAAGTGCCCGGTCACAGAACTGAAGTTCAGAGCAACTGGAAATAATTAGAGAAGGATAGATATGGATCATGATCCTACAATGTTATCAGCCATATGATGTTAAGTTAATGATTCTCATAGACAAACAAACATTTAGATGAAATGAAAACAGTTCTAAAGTGACATGGATGAGTGAACTTCGTAATTCTACTTAAGGTAATTTGGTGGGTGACACCAGAAACCATCACATATCCTGATCCCAAAGAGTGCCTAAAAGGCTAATGTGATTCTGGCACTAATATATATATAGTTTAGAGTTAGTCTGTAACAGGACCGGCTGGAAGAAGGAACACATTCAGGGTAGATTAAGGCAACCCCACCACCAGCATATTGTGGATGACGCTTGAAGTGATCTTGAAGCCTTCAGGGTGGAGGGTGTCAAAAGCAGTGACTGAGCTGGCACTGAACCATTTCTCGCCAAGAGCGAGAATGTCAAGGTCAGTGTCTTCAAGAAGGAGGCAGATGTCAGCGGAGTGTTTGTTGGCTGAGCGGGCGTTAAGAGTTGCCAGGTGGATGAGGTCTCTGCCTTTGAAGGTTTTATGAGAAGAAGTACAGGGGTGTGGTACTCCAGTCAGAGGGGGAGGGAAAGTGAGAGTTGAAGGGGGAGAAGCAGGAAAAGGAAGGAAGTTAATGAGGGATGGTAGGATTCGGTCGAAGAGAAGGAGGTTGGGTTTGGGATCCTGAACCAGGATAGTGCCAGTGTGGTAGACCTTAAGGAAGCAACGAGAGGATGAGAAGCCGGCCAAGAGGACTTCCCACTTGGTGTCACTGTTAATGGGAGAGAATGGGAAAGAGGAAAGATTAGAGATGAGATGAAGAGTCCATAGTTCTGGAGAGGGGACAGAGAAAAGGATATCAGTAAATACCTGTCTGGAAGTTGTGCTGACATAGGTGTCTGTGATGGGAAGACCAGGGTTTAGACTCAGGATGTATTTTTTGTGCTTTTTCATTCCAGACTTTGTAAGTGTGGGGGTTGGGTGATAGAGTAGCATTTAGAGAACATAGGTGAGGTGGTGAGTATATGAAAGAGTAAACGCAATGGAAGTAAACGTGGGGGGCTGCACTGCACAGTCTTGGCTCATACTCACAGGTGGCCTAGTAGTTAAGGGAACACACATGCAGAGCAATAGGTGAGGGTCCAGGATATGATTATGATGTGGAACTCATATAGAGTGCATACATGCATGCAAGACAAAAGCACAATCAGCTGAATTCGATTTTAAAAAGGAAGTGAACAAATGGATGCAAGATGAAAGTACAATCCACCTGGATTTGATTTTAAAGAGGATCCAGTGAATGCAGGAGACAGAGAAATGAAGTAGAAGAACATCTAAGAGTCATTTGCAATTTGAGAACTCAGAAAGCAAGTAGTAAGTAAGATGGTAAAGGTAGAAAGGTAAGGATCAAAGAGTAAGAGTTGGAGGTCAAGATGATAGTAGAAAGTAAATTCAAGTTCAGCCATCGCTCATGTGAGGATCATGAAGGGTGTGAAGAGTATCAGTACGAGATTCAGGGAAGGGAGAAAGATCATGGCAGATGGTATTGTGGCTTGATGAGGGGCAGGGGCAGAGTGGTATGTTTAAATGGTGGCCATCTTTTGGCTTTGAGTATGCTGATTAAAATATATCTGGGCCACAGGTAATGCTTGTTCATGAAGCAATGAGCAATTTTATCACAAGTAAGGCAATATCCCATGTCACAGGTAGTTGATGAGGGTATCTATGAAACCATTGCTCCCTTAGTGCAACAAGGAATATTTGTGTCTTCAGAATTCCTAAGTAACACAGCTGTGTAACCGGTGAAAAAAGCAACAGGGTGGTCATGGAGATTTATCCAGGATTTATGCCCCTGAACAATAGTGTTAAGGCAGAATTCCCAATGGTTCCAATCCCAGATATAATATTGTGTAAAATCCCATCCAAAGCTAAATATTTTACAATGATTGATTTAAAGAATGCTAGATAAAATTTTAGTATGCAGAAGAATGGAGGAAGTGTGCAGAAGAGACTCAGTACAATTGATGACAGTATTGGCGGAGAAAGGGTACACGGTTGACTAAGAGAAAATGCAATATTGCCAGTCTTATATATTGGCCAGCTAGTATCAAAAGAAGGCAGGAAAGTGACACCTGAAAGAGAAGAAGCAATAATGAAGACATCCATGACAGAGACAGTGAAAATGTATTTGTAATTACTGCAGGGCATGGGTCTTCGACTACAGCACATATGCCAGGCCAAGTTTAAAAGAACTGAAGGAGGCTCAGAAAGACAACAGTGATATAGCCCGGTAAGGCATGCTGATAGAAGCCTTTGAAGAATTGAAGTTAGAAATTAGCACATCTTCCGTGTTAGGGATCCCTGATTACAATGAAGAATTCTGTTTATTCGCCCATTAAAATGGAATAGTGATGATGGCTGTCATTGCACAGAAAATTACCATGGGACATAAACCATTAGCATTCTACAGTGGGATTTTAGACCCAGTCATGAGAGGTAATTACCCCTACAACCAAGCATTGGCAGCAGCAGCATTTGCGATTGAGAAATCTGTCAGCATAACTATGGGATGCACAGTTACATCATATGTTGAGCTTGCCCTATTTGCCATACTTGAAAAACCCAAAAGCATGTTGACTATATATAGCCTCAGTTTATGAAATCATTATATCAAACCCATCGATAAAAATGTTCAGGTGCTGAATGGTATACCCTGTTAGATATATAGCAGAACCAACACAGGAGGGAGACTGTGTAAATGATTGCACTAAATCCAGTGAATATCATGATGAAATACCCCATTACAATGAAAATGTCCTAGCAGGGGGAGTAATTCTCTTCATGATGGGTCATCATCAGTAGACCAGCGTACTGGCAATTGGCACAGTGGGTACGCACTGATACAGGCAGGGGAGATTGACAACTTGGAAACAGTGATGAGTGCAAGACTGCCAGTGCATTTCTCAGACCAAGTAGCAGACTTGGTAGCACTGATTTTAGCACTTGATATGAATGAAGATGAGACAGTAATGGTGTACTCTGACTCCACCTAGGTGATGTCAACAGTACACACAGGACTATCAAGCTGGTAAAGGAAGGGTTTCCTGCATGCAGACGGCATACCAATGCAGCATGTGCCACTATTGGACAGATGCACTCCAACTTCCATCAGCCATCACTGTGGTGAAGAGTGCAGCACACACCAGTGGGGTGGATATGATTTATCATGGCAACAAGGCCGCCAGTCAGAAAGCAAAAAAACTGCCTATTTTCCTGAAATATCTAATATTGCTATTGCACCAAACAAGTACATGCGTAAATGCAACATGACCATGAAAGAAGCGTTCAATGCATTACAATTATGGAAATGAAGAGGGAGCTCATTGTTCCCCACAGATGCAATGTGGAGGCACAACAGCACCGGGGAAAACCAGTTATGCCTCTAGTGCTGCTTACAGTAGTGCTAGACCAATTGCACTATTCAACACACACATCAATAGAATGTCTTGCAGTACTGATTTTGGAGTTTTAGTTTGTCCCTAATTTGGCAGAACACATTGCTAATTTCATTTTCAATTGATTAACATGCCGGAACAGTCAGAGGAGAAATACCCCATCCTACTGGACCATTTCAGCATTCGCATATCGACTATGTAGATATCCTCAACATTTTGTAACAGCTACAGGTATATGCTAGTGGTCAGATGTACTTTTTCTTGATGAATAGAAGCAGGTACATGCAGACACCTGGATGCCACATGTGCTGCGATGTTCCTCGTACATGTGGTATTTCCAAGGTGGGGAGTGTGTCAAGTGCTCAGGTCTTACAATGGACCACATTTTGTAAATGAGCTATTTGAGCACATCACTATCTTATTGGGAATACAGCACACATAATAAACAGCCTCCTAAAGGAACGAATTGCCAAATTAAAAGAGACACTGAAAAACGATTGGTTACATTGCCTTCCTTTAGCCCTATTTGCATTACACAATTAGACCAGCTCTGACCATCACCTGACCCCGCATGGGCTGGTGATGGGACACCAAATACACATGCCCTTTGATCCTCCCACTTGAGCTCAACCTGATGCAGAGCATGCTGCTGTTGTGTTAGGGAAAGAAATGGACGATTATTTGACAGCTATGATGGAATATCTTAAGTATATGTCTCGACAGGTACAAGCTCGGCAGGGTGGTTCAACGTAGACTGATGTAGCACATGAACAAGCTGATCCAAATGTTTTATTGAGACCACTAGTATTGTTTCCAGGGGATAAGATATTGTGCAGGAACTTCACAAGGAAATGGTACAAGCCCTGCCTTGAGGAACCGTTCATAGTGGAGGCAGATACACAGTATGCATTGAAGGTCCAAGGAAGGCGTGATTGGTTACACATCAGTGATGTTTAACTCTATGATGGAGAGACCTCATTGTCCGCCAACATTCAGCATGAAATTGAAGAAGAGAAGGGAAGACCTCAAACGAGGTCGAGGGTGAGGACTAATCAGCAGCAAGAGGAATAAAGGCATTGGGACTCATTACGAGTATGGAGGTAGCCGTGCCACTTTTTGCGGCATGGCTACCCCCATATAGGGTATCGAGTCTGGATTCCAGGAATGAGGAATTACCAGGCCATGCCGACCTTGGAGGGCCCGGTAATTCCCTTTCATGGGACCCGGACCCGGTACATCACCAATCTCATTTGAGCCCCCATAGGGCTCAATGGGAATGGGGAGGATGCTAACAACGGGCCCATTAATGTCGGGCCCGTTCTTAGCATCCTGGTCTGCTAGCGGGTCCCACTAAGGAAGCCTGGTTTTACCAGACTTCCTTTAGGGGACCCGCAAGCAGACCTCGTAATGAGGCGGTAGAGGGTTAACGGCACCGGCAGCTCTACTGGCGTTGTTAACCCTCAACTGCACTCGTTGTAATGAGGCCCATTGTTTTTTTTCAAGACAAATAATTGGTTCAACACTGTCTGGAATTCATTGATAAGGTGAAAGGTGACATTTCCAGAGCTAACAGGAAAGATTACAAATGTCCCTATAGCTATACACTTTTTGCTGTTTGTCCTTTTTTATGAACACTTATCCCTTTCTGGAAGATTTGCATCATGATACTACTGTTCAATTTTAAGATTTACAAAGTGCTAGAAAGAAATGTTCTCTCACTTTTAACCAGGTTTTTCTTGCAAATATTTGTCCCTTAAACAAAAAGCAAAAGAGATGTTTCCCCTGACAGAAAGAGGCAGTCTTTTAATGAAATGATAGATTGTCTTTTAGCACCTGGAAGGTATAATACCCATATACGTTCACAAAAGGCAGACATTATAGATGACAGGAGCAGCTTTTTCCTCCTTTGTTTATTTGTATTTTTAATATTGGTTTGCAGTGCAACACTATATTTTTTTATTTATTTTATTTATCTATTTGTACGGTGCCGGCAGCCAACAAGCATCGGGGTGTCACCAATAACACAGTAGGACAAAACACATAGAGATGGGACTGTTGGCCCTAAGTGGCTGGCTCTGTTAAGAATCTTAATTCACTTAAAAAGAAAAGTTTTCAGTGATTTCGTAAATGATTTCCTAAATGATTCTATATCATGTTCAAGTTTGAGTGTGACTGCCAGTGTGATCCAGAAAGAGGCCGATTGGGCGGGGAATGATCTTCCTAAACCTTTTGTGTATTTGGCCTTTGGGCCCTGTATTTGACCTTGATTGGAAGAACAAAGGGTGCTGGTTGGAAGATACATGGGAACCACTGGTTTAAGATATTGAGGGTTGTGCCAAAGAGGCAGCAGTGAACCATGGTGCCTATTTTGAAACAAATATGTTCCTGTATAGGTAGCCAGTAGAGATGTCTTCTGTGGTCCAATATGTGGGTTCTTCTGGGGATAATTTTGACAATACACACAGCATCGTTTTGAATGACCTAACACTTCTTGAGATTGGAAATTGAGTCTCCACTTAATAGTGAGTTACAGTAGTGAAGTCTGGTTATAATGGTGGCTTGGGCAATGGTGGCTCAATTCTTTTCTGTATTGAATGGGCAGATATTCCTGAGTTGACGTTGGTAGTATCTGCCGGTTTGATTTACTTATTTTACATGGGCATCTGCATTTAGTGAAGCCTCCAACTGTATCCCCAAGGTTTAAACCTTATTTTGGACTTGGATTTCATTGGCCCTCATTACGTTTTAGCCAGTCCAGATTTAACAATGCTGGTAAAACCGCATCGACACCCTTTTCCAGACCGGCTAACTATGACTTCTGTGGCTGTGTGGTGTTACACCAGCCAGGTCTGAACTGGCGGGCATAAAGCCACCGGCCACAGACAGACGTGGAAACAATGGCACCATTAACGCATGGTGCCAGTGTTTTCACTCCACGGGAATAAGGAGTAACAGAATGCCAGCTCTGGAACTACCGGACCACTGGGGCTGTAATGCCCCGTAAGTCCGGCAAGTCAGGAACTGTTAAATACCTATGGTCCGGCGGCAGCCTGCCAGTTTTACCATTACTGCTAAGGCCTGATTCATAATGAGCCCCTGTCTCTTATTTGGAAAATACCATAGACTGAGCTAAGTTTGCACTGGGCCTGTTGAGCACCAAAGATAAGTTCTGTTTTGCTGCCGTTCAGCCATAGCCAGTTTTCTGACATCCATCTTTCGATTTGGCAGTAAATGTTAGATAAGGTGGTCGAGTCTTTGGCGTAATCACCACTGAGGTCTATGACCATTTGGGTGTTATTGGCATAGTTTGTAAAAAATCACCCACATCGTCAAGGAAAGTGTAGAGAGATCTAATATCCCCACAATTCAACAAAATCATCTTTTTCTATTCTTTAAAATGCCATTAATGCCAACACCAGTACATTATGTATAGTAATGCCAAGTGAATGAGTCCTCGAAATTTACCACAGACATAGCACTCCAGGGGGAAGAGCAAAACAAAGTGTACTTGAGGATCACTGCTTTATGGCATGCCATTTTGATAATATTGCTCCTGTCTCAAATAATATTTGGTACCGCCACATTAACCGTTTGGGGAAGAGACATCTGACAAGAACTGTTTTGTGAGTGAGTGCCTTCAGAAAATTCATGCTTACTGAAGTACCCCAACAAGAGTCACACTGCCTGACACACCTCGCAGCCTGTATGACAAGAGGACAGTTTCAGGGTCAGATGGCCTCCATGTGTTGGGCAACAAAGAAAGATTTCCCATGCAAGGATAATTTTATAAAAGGAGTGTCTCTGATGAGTGATGTTGAAACACAACATATGGTAGTATGTTACATATTATCAGGCCCAAGAAGAGGTGAAATAATAATTGAAGACCACACATTTCTACAATGCAGTGACAAACATGGAAGAGGAATTCCTGGATATTGGGAGGGAGGCCAGTTGCAAATAGGACAGATATTAACCACAGAAGAATGGGCCAATGGACTGATATGTTATATGGCAGAGGTGCTTGTAGAGTAGCCAGGAGTGGTCATGCAAAATGTAATGTAAATAAGGAAAGCTGTGCAATATGAGCCAAATATATTAAATATTAACAAGGGTGAATGATGAAGCAGGACCACTACACATAATGACCTTGAAAAATGTCACACTTTGCATTAAAAATACAGGCACAGTAAAAGTTGGGGTGCAAGATGTGCCTGGAATGAAAGTAGGAATGGTGCTATTAATGGACCTCTATTGGGCCTGTCAATCCAGAGCTTACATGCAGCTCCCTCCCAATTAGGGGAGGACTTGGCTCTCTGGTAGTAATAAGTGCACCATATTTGGTGGTACCCCAGAGTGAGGTGCAGTTTGGTGAGAATTCCCGCAAATTAATGCATACCTAAGAAACAAAAGGTCCGTCACCCTTCAGCGTACAAAATGGGCAAACTATGATTCAACAAAAATGGAACAGGCATATGACGACATACCTGATGAGCATAAGCCATTCAGTAGAACAGAAATGTTCTTTGCATAGTTTTTTACTGCTAGACTGCAAGCCAATATGAATACCACGTGGTTGCAAATAACACATTGAGAGTTATTGCAGACAGTAAACAAAACCATAAAAGGATTTAATGCCATATGGAAAGAGCTGAAAGCAATAAGACTCATGATCCTCCAGAACAGGTGTGTTCTTGATCTGAGCAAGACCATTGAGCGAGGGGGGAGAGGTGTGTGCAAAAATTGGGCCTTCTTGCCGCACATACTATCCAACCCACAATGAGGACAACGGGACCCTCACAGAAGCCATAGCCACCTTGACAGAATAACATCTAAAAATGCTGGAGGTGGTGCGTGAGATTGCGGATGATGACGGGTTTACTTATCTGTTCTCATGATCACCTCCTGGTTGGCTAATGCGTTCAAAGTACCTATGGCTATTTAGTACTAGTAGTTTTTGCCTTTGGTATTCTAAGAATAGCAAGAAGCCAATGTAAGAACGTACCCTAAGGGCAGAAGAAATGAAAATAGTGATAAACCTGGATGCTCATGTGCATGACTATACCCAAAGAGATGACTTCCCCCATGCACAGACAATGGCAAGCCCTATCGCCCCTCCAGGATCAACATGTATTTGTCCTCAGTACCCTCACAATTACATCAAGCACAGGTACATTGTGATTCCAATGGGGAATGCTGCTATATGACCTGGAGTATGGATGAATATGTCTGACATGTAGGCCCCTTGAGGAAGGTGACTCAAATATGGACCCGCAAAAAGCCTGATGTAGGGGAGAGCAGAAAGGAGAGTGTGGCTGAGAACTCGACCAGAGAGGGGAATGTTAAGAGGCAGATGAATAGGTCATCCATAGCTTCCGCCCCTCCCCATTCCAATGTTGTAAAGGTAAGAAACATTAATCACTAAGACAACCACACCACCTTTATCCCAGGCAAAAACAGCTGGAGATGGACATGATCTAAGATGAAGATACCAAAGAGAATCAAACTAATGTTCTGACAATACGTGTGCATGCATTAGATACAATGCAAATTTGCACTCAACATGAAGAACATGCACACTAAGTAATATATGCATTTATACATGAAGTGCTCTTTTTGAATTTTACATTTATGTCTTTTAACTGTGTGGGCAGTATTAAAATGACTACTGTCAATTTGTTTTACAAAGAAAATATTGATTCGGTGGTCACAGTCATTCTGCAGCCAGGCTCATACCTCTGCCCCAGTGCTTAACCATTTTTCACGAAATGTGTATGTGCTTCAAGGACCCCAAAATACATAAGATGATTTTGCTCCTGAACAAAATTCTGTCAAGCTGGACTTTGAAGTTTGTTGTTGTAAACAGTATTTTATTTAACATTAACAATGTTGATGCTGCGCAGTCCATTAGTCTCAATTCCTCTTTTTAATGAGGCTGGAATAGAGGTTGGTTATACTTAAAAGTGGTTGATCTCAGTAGGTGAATAAAAGAAGTGGATGTCAGCATTTCTTTTTCCTGTAACTGCTTTCATTTTGGCTGCTTATTCGTAAAGGAAACCCATTGTTTTGTTGTAAACAACATTTGTTGATTGCTGTTTAAAGGGTGCTCCGAGGCACAGGGCTGCGAAGATAATCAGAAGAGTGCCAGCTCATATAGGAAAGGGCCAGGGCTTCTTAAATTGGGCAGTGCTTCCTAAATGTTTGGGGAGCCTTTTCGAAACACATTTTGTCTAGGAAAAGGTCCCCATCACCCTACGTAAATATACTTTTATACAATATACTAGTTTAAATTGTTCCGGGTGAGCTTTAAGTGCTGCATACCAAAGGCACACATCTATGTGAAAAACAATTGATTTGCTCACAAAAGTATTTCTGGTACTCTTTAAGTGAGAGTCTGACTTTTTATTTAAATGCCCCTTCAAATAATCTGATTCCTGCTGCTTTATACTTTGTACGATGTACTGCACTGTTTTATTAGTGAATGGTCAATAGGAGGAATGCATCAATTATCAACTGTTTCTCATACCAGTGCAATCTAATGTTTGTTGAACAGCAACACTAAAGTACTAGTCAAAATAGCTCCAAGAAGGTGATCAATGGTCCCCATGAGAGAGAATACCCCAAACAGGACATTGGCAGAATCAAAACAACGTATGCACCACTCACTAACTTTCACACACCTATACCATGCCACTTTTCAAGTCATCCTCCACATTCCCCCTGTTTTATATTGCCCTCCACATCACATCCTACTCCATATCACCATCACCCTCTGCATGGCTATCACCCCCCTCATCACCTGCTGCACCACCATCAGACTTCACATCGTCATCCTCACCTTTAACATTGCTCAACTCGAACGCCTCTGTCACCATGTACCTGGGCACCAACATCACACACCGTATCACCATCCATAGCTTGACCCGTCTTTCCATCAAAGCCCACATTCTAAAGGTTGCACAGCCTGACCAACCTGACAGAACAACACTCGCATTCAGTTGTCAAGGAAGTCAGGACGGGTTCCATTTCCGTAATCCGTCAAGAAAGTGTTTGTGGGTATATCAATTCAAATATCTATGGTTTGTAATGTTGGAAAGATAACGAATGAATTTAATTTGGAACTTAACAAAATAAAACAAATCTTGGGTTTGAACGGAATGGCATAGTTGCGCACTTGACAGTCGGCCATAATGAGCAGGCACTCTACAGAGTCCTTCTTACCTTGCTCCAATCTCTAGGCTCTGTAATTGGGGATTGCAGCAGAGGGTTTAGCTTCATATCATAATCCCCTAATTAATTACATAGAATGCCAGTTTGAAAAGGTTAATAAGTCAAAGGCGGCCCTTTTTACTAGATTCGGACACATTTTCCCTATCCCAAGAGCTGCCTGGCATCACTACTGGCTGCCTGTCTAATCAAATCTTCTCAGGGGGAGTTCAAAAGGCAAAACTGAAAATACGCTTAAAAACGTGACGTGTCATTAAACAGAACTAACCCCTTATACTTTGGAATCATGTGCAGTGATCATCCACAGGAAAAGCACACGCCACCTTACTTTATTCTTCACACAGCTGTTGCCGTACAATTTGAATGTATGTATTTTGTAGAACAAATAAAAATGAAGTCACTCGCACCGTATTCGCTGTGTCTGGTGATTGATTGCTGAACTGGTATTTCTTGTCAGGAAAATGAAACAATTTAGTGCTTTCGCACACGCTTACAGCGCCACTTGCAGCAAACTCATTATTTGGAATACAGTAGCACGGTGGAGCTCTTACAAATACAAATCTGACACTTTATTTATTATGCATGTGTTTTCCTGTCTTAACGACACAGCTGGCTTTCTCGGCATCCTGTGTGCGGATGCACCTTTGACTTCCAACACGCTATGAATGATTGCTTGCTTTGTACAGTCTGGATAATTTCTTTGGCAGAATTGCACAATTTACACAGTGGGCCTCATTACACGGTAGGCGGTAAACCATGGTGCTATTAGCGCCATGGTTCATGCCGGTAATTTACCGGTACCGCCTTGGAGGAAAGGGGAATTACCGCCCTATTCCAAGGTTGGGAAGGCGGTAATTCCTCCTTCCTCCATTGCCCTTCCCCATTCCCATTTTTGCCCCATAAGGTCTAATGGGAATGGGGAAGGCGCTAATTACGGTACCGCAAATTGCGGTACCGTAATTAGCACCCCGGTCCCTTTGCGGGTTCGTTTTTTAACGCCTGCAAAAATGTACCAACCCGCAAAGGGACCTCGTAGTAAGGCGGTAAGGGTGTAGCTCGGGAGCAACATGTTGCTTGCGCCACCATAAATTGTTGCTCCCCAGTTGCTTTGAGCCATGGTGTGGAGGTCTAGGAGGAGGTCCTGAAGGAGTGAGCGTTCAGTAGCAGTATAGCCAGGACAGAGTCCTGGACTGTACAAGAACGTTGGCCAATGAGCCCGCTGTGGTTCCAGCTGGCTTATAACAATACGGTATTTCTTATATAGCCCTACACACCCATAGGTCTCAGAGTGCTGAAATAACAGAAGACATTATTATCCCACAGAGTGGTACTCAATGTATCGACCTCAGAAGGATGAAAGGCTGAGTTGGCCCTGCCGGATTCATACCTGCCACAGCAGGCTGTACACAGATATCAGAGCAAGCGCTTAGCTCACTGTACTGACTGACCAGCATATAAGATTTGAGTTTGTTGCCAACATGCAAATTATTTTTCGGTAGATGTCCTTACTTTTTATAGCAGTGTCATTGTTACAACCCTGTCATCTCCTGATACTCTGTCCATCTGGCATGTGGATAACGGACAGATAAGGGAAATGCATGCCACATTTTTCATGATTAATTTTCCCTATATTGAAATCCAATTAAGGTAAACAAGTTTAAATGAACAAGCCATGTAATACAAATACTTGCACCACCACACACCTCTACGAAGTGGTCATCAAATTTTCAAAGTGTTTACCAATGGTTGCCACTACATCTTGTGCAAAATCCATAAAATCCCTTTTGCACAGAGGTAAGAGGCTCCAAATCCTTCATTAAAGTATTATGTGTATTCCTAACTGTTAAAATGGATTTCTGAACTCGGACCTGGAGGGGCTGAGGTTCAGAAGGCCAGCCTGGTTTCTTGGAACAGGGTAACCTCTGGACAAGCCAGACTAATCAGGATAGCGATGGCGGCGGTCAAGACTAAGGGCCTCATTACACGGAAGGCGATAATGGTTAACGGCCACCGTTAATAGTAACGGTGACCTTTAACCATTACCGCCTTACTACGAGGTCCCTTAGCGGGTTGGTGCTTTAACGCCTGCTTTTTGCAGGCGTTAAAAAGTAACCCGCTAAGGGACCTCAGAGCTAATTACGGCACTGCAATATTGCGGTGCCGTAATTAGCGCCTTCCCCTTTCCCATAGAGCCCTATGGGGCAGAAATGGGAATGGGGAAGGGCAATGGCGGAAGGGGGATTTACTGCCCTTCCAACCTTGGAATGGGGCGGTAAATCCCCTTTCCGCCAAGGCGGTGCCGGTATTTTACCGGCATGAGCCATGGCGCTAATAGCGCCATGGCTCACCGCCTTCCGTGTAATGAGGCCCTAAGTCTCAAGAGGGGTGAGGGTGACGGAAAGACCTCAATGAGCACACAAAGCAAGGACACTTACAAATTACTCCAGACAGGTGTTATATTAAAAATATAGACACATTTATTACAAGGCCTTTATAACATCGACCATAGCAAAGAATCACAATAATACTAAAGTAAACACATCACAATCAATACAATATATATACAAGACCAGAGGGGTCTAAGGAGTTAGGAGCACGTAATATGTAAACCACCTAGATGGGGAGGAAAACAGGCAGTGCACGCAATCATTAGACCCAGTTCGACATCTGAAATACACCTAACTAGGAGGAAGTCCGAGCCCTATGAAGAGAGGAGCCTTATGCTCAAAAGTACCTGCACCCGCTGGTGCCAATGGACAAAAGAGGGCCTCTTCGAGGATATCAGACAGTTCAGGAAGGTGAATGAAGCGATGCAGAACAAGTCCCACTACTCAAGCAGAGGCAGGGTGAGAGTGCGGGATAGAGTCGCTTTTTTGCAACAGCGGTAGAAAAGAAATGGGGTCCTGCACGAGGAGCCACCGTTTGGGGTATGGACTACTCACCGGTCCGCGACGCAGGCAGACCCAGACTTCTCCAGTTCAGTTCACGTTGCTGGCAGGTTCAGCTGCGATGATCAGGACGTCTCGACACCGTGTAGATTCTGCGTAGCAGGATGCAGGGTAGAGGGTATCCCAAATGCAGCGGACGTGCACAGGTTGTTACCACAGCAGGGCAACACGGCAACCACGTTTACTCTGGTCTGGGCGCACTCGTCTCACTTCAGACCTGGGAATGCCAAGTGTACGAAATTCAGTGTGAGGGTGCCATGGACCCAGAACAAGCAGTAAACCAAGTTTCGAGGGCTTCCCCGAAACGGCAGCGGTGACAGAGCAAAGTGTCCTGCGTAAGCTGGTCAGCCCACTGGTTGGCCCAGGGACACTTCCGAAGCGGCTTACTTGCAGGGTTTGATGAAGGTGTCCGGAATAGTTGATCCCACTAGTCCAAAGGGTCGAAGCGCCTTTGCAGACCTTCTAGGATGATCAGATGCAGAGGGGTCTCGCAGGACGACAGCAGTTCAGGGTGCCAAACCTTCAGCGGGTCACCAGCGGTTCCTCGACTCAGCTTCTTGTTGCAGGATACTTGTCTCCTTATCCCTTGTTCGGTGTGAACTCAGGAGATCGACATGGTTGTGGTGTTTCCAGCCTCCTTTTATCCAAAGTTCCCTTCGCGCCAAAACGGAGAGGACCCAGTGGGAGATCTGCTCACAAACACACCACACGTGGACTTATCATGGACCACGGTGGTCCCAGGCATTCAGGACATTCCAGACTCTCTGGCACCCAGGATGTGTATTGGGACCAGACATCCCAGCCCACATCCTGGAGGCACACACAAGGCATGCAGAAGCCCGCGAAAGCTTTAGGGTTTCGCGGGAAAGTGCATGACCAAATAAGGACTGCCCCGGGTTGGCTCGACCTGGGGGAAGGTGAAGGGGCAAGCCAGTCAGCGGACAGGACAAAGAACCTCGTGGCATGGCCATTTTGGAGCCAGGCCACTCATTTGTGCCAAACGCGGTAAGCGCAGATAACATGGCGAATAAGGGTTCAAAACACAAGAGAAACAATAGCTGCCACCAGTCCCGTCGGTGACACACTTGCACAGTTCATAATGAGCTCAGTGAGAGTTTCTAGGGCCTTTGGAATGACTAGAGACCCAAGAGCGCGGTAATTTAAGTTACGGGATACTCTTGTTTCATGTTGCACAAAAGCTGCAACATGAGGAAAGGACTAAGGGAAACAAAGCCTCACAGTGCTGACTGTTTTAAGGGCATGTCAGTTTCCCCATACGAATTGAGCGAAAGCTCAGAGGAGTGCGGCGGAAGGCTGTGCTTCTCTGGCAAAGTCTAGATCAGGGTGTAAAACAACAGCAAAAAGGTTGGGGGGTTGCCACATGGAGGGACAATTACATACAATTATGAAATCTTTCCTAACACTAACCACTTTTTCACCAATGTAAAAGGCCTCAGGAGCTTGAAAATGCTCTGTTTGTCATAAAATGGAAAAATTATTCTTAGGAGATTATCTCCAAAACCCCAGTGAAGTTATCATTAAAGCCTACCATGTAATGACCGGTATTACTAAATCAATATTTATGAAATCATATTTGTCCATTAAATTAGCAACATTTAAAAACATGTATCATATTTAATAAAATTCACAAAATAAAAAGCAGCTTTAACATATTCAAACAAGCTATATATATATATAAAACCATGATCATTATCATTAATTATATAAAACATTGCTCGCATGCATGTGCTTTGTCCTGCTCACCTTTTTAATTAATTGAGGAGTGGGTACAATTAATCGTACCATGAGCATCAGCCTCCTGCATTCTGGGGATCTTATTTGACAGATGTCTCCTTGCCATTTTATATGTGTACGTAAGTCTGCATAGAAATTTAAAGAGAGCAGCCTATGTGTATTTTGGACACTTGCCTCTCCCCATCGGACAAGTTCTTGTTTTAAGAGCTATTTTGAGTTGACTTAATGTGTCAAATTTAGTTATATTTCACCCCCTGTCCAAATGTACAGTGCCTTATAACCCCCATACCATAAGTATTTTTCTTTACCAGGGGAGGCTACAATCGCACCTACACTGAAATTCACTACTTTCAAACTATAGTTCCCAAAATAGTAATTTGTGTTTAGCAGGCCCTATTGGAGACCTGTCCAACATAGGTTTGCCTTCAGCATTCATAAGCATGCAATAAAATGTACCATTCAGAGAGGTTGGATTAACTTTCCTAAGACGAGTACGAGAATCAATGTCTGAAAGGAATACATTGGGGAAAATTACATCCCTGCTTTTCACCTTTTTCGGTGGGGGGAAAACAATGCATAATTCCCTGATCTTGTATATCAGACAGCCGCTGAGTATCAGATTTAATAAACCATTAGGGACTCCAATATAATGTAAATCACTCTACACTATGTTTCTATCAGTCAAATCAAATGCTTTCTCCAAATCTGAAAAAAAGCCTTTAACCCTATGCCGAGTGAGAAAATCGGCCTCTAACTGGGACGTTGGGGGGGGGGTCTGTGGGGTCCAAGGACTATTTGTATAAGTAGATGACATAATGCCTGTCTCGACAACTCCATTAAACATAAAACAATTTGGTGTTCTTCGACAAAGCTTCCATTGCTTCTCAATACATTTCTGTGTTGTTTGGCAATTTGTATCTGCCATTTTGAAACTATAAATCTGACCAGCCATGTACATACCACTCATTAAATTGCGGCTCAAATTTCTTTGAGATTCTGCATCGAACCATGAGGCATCCCTTTCTATCAGATGGACCTCCTGAGCTTGGGGATGCGGTTTGCCAATAGCTCTGTCCCTGATAGTTTCCAGGAAACACTCAAACTGACACATTCCTTTGCAGCCTATGAACTGTTTAACATTTTTATGAGAATATCTTAGTTTCTTGTGAATTAGTAATTATTTCTAATGCCGTCTTGTCAAGCTTAGGCATAGCCAAACAACCCCTCTGGCTTTTGGGCATCTTCTTTGTGGTGCCTACCCTGGCAATTGGAAAATTAACTCAAGAAGATAGTGTTCACTCATTGTTTATTTAGAAATGTAATATTTCATAAAATCCCTGAAGAAAAATGCAATCTGCAATAGAGTCATCAATGAGTGTGATGGTGTTGTATTGTAAACAAATTACTTGCCTGTTCATCTACATCTGATTGTAAAAGTGCCACCCGCACATTGCTTTATTCTGAAATGTGTGAGAATAATGTTGGTCCTCTGTGTAAGTCAAATACAGTTTTTTTTAAAAAAAAGAACAGTATTGCTGATTTTGTATGCATAGGAATGCACCATTTGCCACTTAAGATCCAAGAAACTGCCTAGGCAGAATCCCAAAGTACACCTGAAAATCAGTGCTCCGTTTGCGACCAATTTTAATGTCCAAACTTTAGCATAACATTTCTTTAAAATATTTAGCTCGAGAACCTGAACCCCTGCATAATGTTTACTTAGTCTTGTTTAACAACTTGACTGGCCCTATCTGTCTAAAATATGTAATACTGACCACTCAATTTCAATATTATCGGTAAACAACCACTAAATGTCAAATGAAGTTAAAGGCCTTGGTAATTTCCTTTAGAAGAATTGCTTGTTGTCTAGATAACTATTAAGTACAGCAAATAGAAATGTTCTATAAGCAGTCTTAGGTGTATTGCATTTCTAATGTGTGTTGCAATCATTTGCCCGCCAACTGAGTGCCAATATGTTCAGTTGAAAAATGGATATTGCTCACCATTTCACTTGATTTTGCTAATTGTGCACAAAAGGCTGGGGACCCCTGCCTTAGGGACTGAAAGTTTACATAGCACATTTAGATTATTCCTGTAAGTTAGTGAAAAAGAACATTAGGATTTAGAAATAAGGGGAGGCTCATTGTGGGTACATTAAGTGTGGGGAGTTGGTGACAAAAGCAGGCGCTTCTTTAAATACGTCATGTTTTTACCACCCACCCTCATTTGGAGTAAGATATACAAAAGGTGGTAAATCCTGCATACCCCATAATTTAACCTCCACTTAAACGGTGGAAGTAGGACAACAATGTTTTTTTATCATGAAGCTATGAGGCTCCCCAAAAACAATGTTTTTCTCAAAAATGAAAAATGTATGTGCTCTAGTGGCTGTGTATTTATGGTTAAGTTGCTAATCCCATAGGAAGAGCACTTTTTGGGCGGCTTATAACTCCGCTCTCCCTGGACGAATCCTCACCACACTGTGCAAAATACGTATATGGCCCACTCTGAATTCTTGTGCAAAGTTTGGTGAGGTTTGGTCCAGCGGGGGCAAAGTTATAGGGGGGTCCCAAAACTTCTGTTTTTGCCATAGACTGAATGGGGAAAAAACTTTGCTCATGCCTACAGCCCAAACCGATACACGGATTTTCACCAAATTTGTGGCAGGAGCAGCGGCCTGGTCCCGAAAGCATGCTTTTGTAAATTTGGTGAAAATCTGTCCAGTAGTTTTTAAAGAAATGACCAAAAAGTAGGTCACAAAAAATAAGTGATATCTATGTCCGCTCTGCGGACACATTTGCCTGTTCGCTCCATGGACAGGACATTGATTGGCTGATCGACTTGCGTCATGTCCGCAGACATGCAACGTGTTAGTTGATTGGATGGTGAAGAGAGTGAAGTGCGTCAGATTGTTTCGATGCGCCCGCCATCTTGGATCCACGGACAGAGTGGTGACAAATGGGGGAGAAACATAACTTTTGCAAGTGTGTTGGTGTGTAAGAGTGTTTGGGGAGGGCGGGGGAGTCAGAGATGGGTCAAATGCTGTATTTATTTAGGTGGCGGGCACCCCTGTTGTGTTCATCTTGTCCTCGGAGACATGGGATGTCCGCGATTAACCAAAATGGAGGTGTCCTAAGGACACTATACCAGTCTGTACTGTCCGCAGGCAAGTTGAAACTGTTCTAAGAACACGCGCAGTGTCCGGAATATCCATAATTAAACAAAATGGAGGTGTCCTACAGACACTATACTTATCCGTACTGTACGCAAGCAAAATAAAACTGTTCTTAGAACACGTGCAGTGTCTGGGATGTCTGTAATTATCCAAAATGGGGGTGTCCTAAGGACACTATACCTCTCCCTGCTGTACGCAAGCAAAATCAAACTGTTCTTAGAACACGTGGCCACAACCACCGCAGCATATCACAACCATAGATCACATCCATAGAATTGAATATCTATTAAATATTTGCAAAGCTACAGTTTATGTACTGTTTGATTTTTATAGTTTGTATGTGAAGCTTTGGCTACGTCATGTCATTAAGATTGTAGAGTTTGGTAAGAAGCACTGTAGTATAACATATCCATGGAAGTAAACATTTTGTATTGTAGTTTATGGTTACATGTTTGCTTCAATGGTTGTTTTATGGAGCAGTATCTGTGAGTTGTATTTATTATAATATAATTACTGTTTGGTTTGGTAACTGGAGCACATATATTCTTTGTCAATTTCTGTGATAAAAGAAAAGATCATGTTAGTGTCGGTAGTTTATAAAGACTTATAACATTGAATAATAGACATTTCTGATTCATTTCGACCCTTGTATTTAGTAGATTACAAACCAGTGTACTGTGCAATTTGCTCAGTTTCTGTGTTTGTTGCTTAAATCATTGGGTCTGTGGGAAAAAAAATCCATGTTGGATTAAAAAACCTTTTTTTGTTTTGGTACAGTACATCTATTTCTGTGTTTTCAGTGTTTACTTGTTGTTTCTGGATATTGTTATATTTGTTGGCTTGTTGCAGATTGTTAGATACTTGTTGAATTGTAACTGGTTATAGTTTTGTATTTATATTCTCAAGTTGCTAATCTATCTGTTGGGTTGTTGCAGATTCTTGGGGCAGTTAGATACATGTTGACGTATTTTAACTGTATATTTTTTGTTATTTTTCAGTGGTATTGATTTATCTGTTTGGTTGTTGCAAAATCTTGGGGCAGTTAGATACCTCTTGGCGTATTCTAACTGTTTATTTCTTGTTATTTTTCAGTGGTATTGATTTATCTGTTCGGTTGTTGCAAAATCTTGGGGCAGTTAGATACCTGTTGGCGTATTCTAACTGTTTATTTCTTGTTCTTTTTCAGTGGTATTGATTTATCTGTTTGGTTGTTGCAAAATCTTGGGGCAGTTAGATACCTGTTGGCGTATTCTAACTGTTTATTTCTTCTCATAATTTAGTGGTATTGATTTATCTGTTTGGTTGTTGCAGAATCTTGGGGCAGCTAGATACCTGTTGGCGTATTCTAACTGTTTATAGTTTCCTAATTGAAGTTTTATTAATGTTTTTTTTTTTTTTAAATATATCTTTATTTTGTTTTAAGTGAAAACAGTATAAACAAACTTGTGACATTATATACAATAAGACAATAAACACTTAACAAAACACAACACTACACTCCCCCCTCCCCCCCAAGAGCTCATCCACAGGGTAGTTCCGTATCGACCTGGTGTGGCCGGGTGACTTCCTCCTCCGAGGCAGTAGGTTCTCCTCGTACCCCAAACAGACCAGTGACTAATGACCTCCAGGCTAGTAGGTTGCCCACATCCTCCTCCCCGCATTTACTGCATGCCTCTTGCCAGACCATGGTTTCGGCTTCCGCCCATTTTTGGAGATCCCTCCACCACATCTCTATCCTAGGTTTGTAGCATTGCTTCCAGTTCATAGCTATCCTCCTCTTAGCGAGTATATACGCTAGGTCTCTCAGTTTCCCCAGATGTCTGGTGTTCTTCGGTCTGGGGAACCCCCCTAGAAGGCAAGCCCAGGTCGTGTCAATGCTTATCGGGACCCCTTTGTCAGCCAACTTCTGTGACACTTCTCTCCAGAAGACTTCGATTACTGGGCAGGACCAGAACATATGCGTCATGTCCGCGTCCTCCTCGTTACATTTCGGGCATGCCTGCCTGCCCGAGTTCGCAAACTTAGCTATTCTCTTGGGG
Organism: Ambystoma mexicanum; assembly: GCF_040938575.1. NCBI lineage: Eukaryota > Metazoa > Chordata > Amphibia > Caudata > Ambystomatidae > Ambystoma > Ambystoma mexicanum. The sequence goes on from NC_090922.1 coordinate 1,269,907,405, forward strand.
GTCATATACGCTCTGTGTGTGATATATAGTTGGATTTGCTGTAATCTAGCATTTCTGGACACTTTTTTATGATATCCCAGAGCCCGTTCCCACATCCCATCAGTCATCTGAACCCCCACCTCCATTTCCCATTCTAGTCTCAAGTCTGTCAAGTCCTTTCCCACTCGGGACATCACCACCTCATACAATCTGGAGATCTCGTGTCCGCCCTCTGATATGTCATATATTGTATCAATCAGGGCGTCCGGATCCTCCGCTAACACCGTCTCAGGCCAAGATTTTCGGATAATCCGTACCAACCTGAGGTATGTAACGTATTGGCCCCCATGTAACCCAGCTTCTTCTTCTAGGTCTGCAAAATCCTTGATGGCCCCATCTTGCCATATATCTCCTAACGTGGCCAACCCAACCGGTTCCCAGTACATTCTGATCGTTTTTCTAAGTTGACCATCCCCCGCAGTCAAGGCAACCAGTGGCACCTGCGGCGAACACGGATCCGGGCTTTCCAGTAGCCGGCATGCTCTACGCCACATTTTCCACCCAAGTAACAGCATACCAGGGCGAAGATTTAAGTCTTGTCTAGGGACCCAGATGATCTCCTTCAAATAAAACGGGGTGCAATCTGTCCCAACCAACCTGGACTCAGGAGATTCCTCATCAGAGAGCCACTGTGTAACATATTGCAATTGGCTCGCTACATAATAGGCCTCAAAATGTGGTAATTTAATCCCTCCTTTATCGTAGAAGTTTCGTAGCTTCCACAGCGCCACTCGGTTGCGAGTGCCGTGCCATAGGAAGTCCCTGCACATACTGTCGAGTTTGGTAAAGAACTTCCTAGCTATTAAGTATGGTATGTTGTTGAAGAAATGCAGCAGTCTAGGCAAGACAACCATTTTAAGCAACGCCCCTCGCCCTATCATCGCTAGCGGCAGCTTTTCCCAAAATCGCATAGCCGCACGGATTTTATCCACAGCAACCTCGGTGTTATGCAGATGTTCGTTTCCCACAGTGTGATATATGTCTATTCCGAGGTATCGGAAGGACTCGGCTGCCCAAGGCACGGGCAATACCGGTAAGCGTTCCGTGGGGACCCTCGAATAGTACCCTAGGGGGAACATGCTCGACTTGCCGGGATTAACCGCTATGCCGGACAATACGGCATACTTCTGCATGACCTCTAAAACATACTGGAGGTTCTATTCCGGATACTTTAAGTACAGCAGCAAGTCATCGGCATATAAGGATATCAAATGGCTCTTTCCTCCCACCTCGATGCCTACCAGGTCATATTGCTGTCTAAGATATACCGCTAAAGGTTCCAAGGCCAATATGTATAACATCGGGGACCAAGGACATCCCTGCCTAGTACCCCTACTTAGGTGCCACTTATCGGATATCACTGATCCCGTACGCACCCTAGCCGTTGGCTGGCTATACAGTAGTCTCGCCCATCTGATATAGCCTGGCCCAAACCCATATTCCCTCAGGACCGCAAACAGCCACGGCCACCTCACCGAATCAAACGCCTTAACTGCGTCTAGGGAGATCACTGCCATTTCCTCATCTCTTCTGTTCCCTTCTTCTATCACTCGGTGGAGCCGCCTGTGATTATGAGTTATATTCCTGCCAGGGACATATCCTGTCTGATCCGAGTGTATCAGTCTGCCGATGACCTTGTGTAGCCTGTCCGCCAAGACCGCTGTCAGGATCTTACTGTCTTGGTTCAACATCGACAACGGTCTGTACGATCCACAGTGTTGTCTCGGCTTGTTAGGCTTGGGTAGTGGTACGATCAGCGCTTCTCTGAGCGTGTCTGGCAATCGGCCTCCCTCGAATGATTCGTTATACATCTCCAGCATAGGGGGGAGTATCTCTGCGCTATACGTTTTGTAGAACTCACTCGGGAGTCCATCAGTGCCCGGGGTCTTGCAAGTAGGCAGCCGTTTCACCACCTCTTCCAGTTCATCTAGCGTAATGGGGCCATCTAACTCCTCCCTTTCCTCTGCACTAATCCTGGGCAGTTCTATATCTTCCAGTGTGTCCCTGATTTTATCCAGATTGTCTTCCCCTTTGTCCTCATACAGCGCTTTATAATAATCTAAGAAAGCAGCGTTAACCTCTTCCTGAGTGTGAAACTCCTCTCCGTCTTCCCTTTCTATCATCATGACCGGGGCCCTGGGGGTTTCCCTCTTATAAAGCCATGCCAGTAGGCGACCAGTTTTGTCACCTCCTGCATGTTGCCTCTCCACGTATTTCCTGTAATTGAGGTCGCAAAGCCGCTCCCAAAGCTCTGAGCATCGTTGTTGTAATTCGAGTACTAGGTCTGTGTCCCCTCCCCCTCTGGTACATTCACGCTCCAATTCTTTCTCCACTTTCTCCAGCTCAGCTAAAACCCCCCCCTGAAGGCCCTTTGATTTAGAAATAGCGTCGCCCCTCACTACCACCTTGAAGGCCTCCCAAAGTGTACCAGCCGAATCCACACTGCCCGTGTTCTCCTCAAAATACCTTGTAATCGTCTCTCTAATATCTTCTCTAAAGACCGGGTCTCTGAGCGCCTCCGCCCGAAGGCGCCATGTTGGAATCCGCCCTCTGGGGCGGCCATATTGCCAGGCCATCACAAAGGGCGAATGGTCCGACAGGACCCTCGCTCTGTATTCAACCTGTGTAGTTGTTATCGCCACTTCTGGCGTAGCAAAGAAGTAATCTAGTCTTGTGTGCAACTGTTGAGGGGCCGAATAATGAGAGTACTGCAAGGCCGTGGGGTGTTTCAATCTCCAGACATCTTCTAGTCCATAGTCGTCTAATAGTACCCGTAGAGCCCTGGCCGCTGGGGTGGGCCTGTCTACTTTACTGTCGGACCTATCTATCCTGGGGTCAAGAACACAGTTAAAGTCCCCCCCCCAGATGGTCGGTTCCCCTGCGCACGGGCCCAGGCGTGTACATAGAGTCCTGAAGTATACAGCAGTATTCTGATTGGGGGCATATGTATTAATAATACTCAGTCCTCTGTTCTCAATCAGTACCCTCAGTATTACGAGCCTACCCTCCGTGTCTACCTCCTCTCGTACAATTCTGAGTGGGACATGCGGGGCCACCCAGATCAGCACACCTCTGGCATAGGCCGAGTACGGGGAGCCCACTACTGTACCACCCCATTTTTTCTTTACAAGGTCTAGTTTATGTTGGGCCAGGTGCGTTTCTTGTAGTAGGGCAATGTCGATCTTCTGTCGTTTAAGATACAACATGACTTTATTTCTTTTCAGGTAATTATTGAGCCCTCGGACGTTCCAGGTGGCAATCTTGAGGTCACCCATGGCAGCTATGTGTCTTCCCACCCCATCTACGGGAACTTCCAGCGGTTCTCATGACACAGAAGGCGTCCCACTGCAGCCACTCCGCGAATAAGCTCATTCCCAAACTAACCACACACAACCAAACTCCAACTCTCTTTCCCCTCTCTCTCCCACCCTCCCCCCAACACCACACACCCCAACTGTTGCCCAGCTTCAACAAAATAGCTCAGGCACCCCCACATCTGGTTCCGCAAACACCGGTCCGTGCACGGAGCCCAGTAGGGTGAGGTCGCCCTAATAGCCACCTAACCTAAACTATTGTGGGGAGAGAGTATCGCTCCATGGGGCTCCCGTTCAATGATAATCTCAATGTTTGTGACAAACAGTACAACCAACTGACCTTCCATACCGAAGGTTCCGAACCGACTATAATCAAGTCTCAGGGTCCATGAGTCGCGCCATCTTGCGCCATTTTGCGTCTTCCGCAGCTCCTCCGAGTCCTTCTGGGGCCGGTCCGCCGATTCTTGAGGGCACCCCTGTGCGTCGAGCCACTCCATGGCGTCCTCTGGGGTCTCGAAAAATAAAGTTTTATGCGCCTGTATGACCTTCAGCTTCGCAGGGTAAAGCAACATATATTTGTAACCTGCCTCTCTCAGCCTCCGTTTCACAGTCCCAAAGTTCATGCGGCTCCGCTGCACAGCTAGGGTGTAATCCGGATACGCCGTGATGTTTGCTGCTCCTCTCTTGATCGTGCCTCCTTTTCGAAAATGTTCTAATATTCTTTCCCGATCACAATAGTTAAGAATTTTGGCAATGATGGGTCTGGGCGGGTTTCCGGGAGGCGGCCTCCTCGATAGGGCTCTATGTGCTCTCTCCACTGCGAAGCCTTGGGACAAGGCACCTCCGGATATCTCTTGCAGCAACATGGTCTCAACAAAGTCAGTAGGGTCACGGCCCTCCGTCCCCTCCGGTAGGCCCACAATGCGGATTTTGTTGCGACGGGCCAGTCCTTCCGCCTCCTCCACTCTACTTTCCAAGTTGCCCACCCTTTGGATTAGGGCGTGCAGTTTTGCCTTGTGGGTGGCGCAGTCCGCCGTATTCGGGCCGACTTCTTTTTCCAGGGACTCTGTGCGCTCCGCCAGAACCCTAACGTCTTGTCTCAGTAGATTGACGTCCTCCTGGACCTCCCCAACTTTGAGGTCCAATGCCGTTTTTAATTCAGAGACAGCTAGTTCCAATTTCGACTCCCAGGCCGCTCTCAGGTCCGCAATCGCTGCCAGGATTTCTTGGTTAGAGCTCGAAGTTGTCGCGCTACCCACGGCCGGTGCATCCTTATTCTTGGTGGCGTCCGGGCCCGGGGACGTTTTGGTGAAGTCGTCCAGCGTGGGCTGTTTCACTTAGGTCGCACTGCCTTACTGGACATGGTTCTGAGAATGTGCAGGTCTACCGAATGATGAGTGGGCGCACTGCACGCTGATCTGGTTAGGTCTTCCCGCAACTCTTTTCAATCCCGTCTCGGGCCTATGTCGGCCATTTTGAGTCGCCCTTTGTTCTCAGCGTCTCTCGACTTTTCTTCTCCGATCTTAGCCGTCGTAGCTGCTATGACCTCCAAAAGTTCACAGTACTTCGGTAGCACCTTCACACGCTGGCATGCATATCGTCGGTATTCAATAAGCAGTCGTACTGCACTGATTTGCCCGGATCTGTTCAGGATCTCGGGAGCTCTGCTGGAACGCGTCCTCCTACATGGCTCTCGTAGCCACGCCCCCGTTTTATTAATGTTTATGCACAGATTAGTTATTAAATTTTGGTTTTAAGAATATTAAATAAGCATTTATAAGATTTGCTGGTAATCTTTGCTTTAAAGTAATGGTACTATCATTACATTTGAAACCATCCACAATTCTTTTTTATATATGCAGTGTAGTGACCTTCATTGGTTGTAGTTCCTGCATGGTAGATTATACCTATGGTTGTGAAGGTTTTTTTAGCAAGTGATACTTGACCATGTGTGAATCCAGTCAGCTTGCAGTTGTTTTTAGTACCATTTGCATTGTAACATAGAAGCATTAGTATTACGTATTTACTATGTGTTTGTATTAGTAAGGTGGAGCGATTATCTGAATTGCAGGTAGTACATAATCTGCCATGGTTTGCATTTTGTACAAATTGCTGAAATGGAACGGATTCACAGTTAGGTATGGATACATACACAAAACGTTCATTAGCGATTTCTTTGTGTTGCATATTGTTGCACAGAGTGCATGTATGTTTCCACATGTATGAAATATGGAATATTTAATTTATAGGTATGTTTTTGTTGTCCAGTACTTGTAGTAAGTACATTAGAAATTCTTGTGGATCTACTTGTGAGTTTATAGTGAATTTCACCATTCCAGCACAGTAGTTCAATTCTTGTCTTATTCCATGAACACTGTGGGCCTCATCACGACTTTGGCTTTAACCCTTAAATCTGGCGGTCGCGCTATTACCGCCGGATTTAAGGGTCCGCCAAATCAGGACTTTGGCGGATTTCACCCCAGCTCTTGGCTGGGGGGAAATCCGCCAAAAATTTGCGCTATTACCGCCGGCAGTAAATCCACTGGCAGTAAGAGCACACATTTTCCCCATTGAGCCCAATGGGGAATGGGGCATTCCCAAAGGGGCTCAATGGGGAATAGGGATTAACATTACCGCCAAACTCGTGATCCGGCGCTTTTAGCTGCGGGGATTTCAGCGGTAGGGCTAATAACGCCGGCGGTAATACCGCCAGCGTTACGGCAAAGCCGTGATGAGGCCCTATATCTGTTGCCAGGGTTGTTGGTTGCATTTCTATGAAGGACTAACATTTGCAAACACAATTGATCTGTACTGTGTAAGTAAATGTTGTCAACAATTGGTGGCAATTGAAATAGAATATTGATTGCTACATTTGCATAGCAATTTACACCAATTATATTTGAAAATTTGAATGGACCAGATAGTTCTGTGGCCAAGTCATTTTTTTGGAGTGTGTGTGTTGTTGAAGAAGTACCTGAGTTACTTTGAGTAATAGATTCTTCTTTGATTGAAGTAATTGATGAAGTATTAGCTTCTTTTACTCTCTTTGCAGGATTTGCAGTGAGATCCTGTTGCATTTCTGTTTGAAGTAGTTTTCTTTTACAACATTTTGCTTTTTGTGGAACAGGATATGTTTTTAGATGGGAGGTGTATAGTGAACATAGTCTATTGTATTCTAAAATGCAAGGAATATCAGTGTTTACTTTACTTGCATCAAAGTTGATTAGAAATAGACCGTCAAGTGTACGTGAGCATGATAGTGCTACGTAGCTCATGCCTTCTTTAAAGACCGTGTTCCCAATATCTATCAATGCTTTATCTAGTGTAAGACCTTGTGATTTTTGAATGGTGACTGCGTATGCTAGAGAAAATTGTTCTCTGCGTACATACATGTCTTTGAAAAGAAGGAATCGAGCTGTTGATCACCCTATCCTTTTTACTTCTGAAAGTTTGTCAAAGAGAATATTGACAAACTAAATGTTGTTGTCACGGTATGTTTGAAAGCCAACAACTGTACCCATTGCTCCATTAACTAGTCCTTGCTCCACGTCAAGGTTACGTTTAAGCATTACTCTACAGTTTAAAGATAACTTTAATATTTTGTCCAAACCAGCTGTGTTGGAGATATCATTTTCTAAGGTATTTAGTCTTGTTGTGGCTTGTTGACACATAGTGTCATACCATGTACGTCCAGTTTGTCTGTGGAGCAAATTTCAATTATTGGTTGCATTTCTTTTTTCAACATTGTTTCATTGAATTTGGAACAGCTTGCAAGAGTTGGCATTAAGGACATACAATTGACATGTTTGTGTGCTAATTGTTCCATGACATCAGTAGCACATGAGTTATGGCCATAAAGTGCATGGATGTGCTGGGTTTTTAGTATTTCTTGTGCTTCTTGAGATAGTACACCAACTCTAATACTTTTTAAAATGTTGGCGTAGGTGAGGTCTGCATGTTTTCCGTTAATTCTCTGTATTGGAATTGTTGCCAAGGTTGACATTTCCTATGCTGCCAACAGTTTTACGTCAGAGTTTTTGTCTTAAGGTTTTAAAAATAGGCTCAACTTTCACTGATCTCCAAAAACAATAATGCGTTTTCCTCCAAAGAGCTCTTCATAGTTTGTTTTAAGTACTTCTTGTAATCTGAGGTGAATCAAAGCCAACATTAGGCTGGAGACCATGCTCACTTCACCTATTAGTAGCATTTTCATTTGTTTTAACACTCTGCATAGTTACATTTGTTCTTCTGTAGAAAATTTGTAATATTCTTATTTGTTTTGGTGTTCTACTGGAAGGTATAGTAATCGGTGTAAAGTTACACCGCTTATGTTGTAGGCAGCTAAACCTGTGGGGGCAGTTACAACAGCTGATAGTTTGTTGTTTGTCAATTGTTGAAGGAACTTGCTGATGATTTTGATTAAGAATGTTTTGCCTGAACCAGCTTCACCACTGACGTATAGTAGTATAGGTTTGTAATTTTGGCAGGTACATTCTTTATTTTCATGTTGTGCACCATGTGCAAATTCTTTTGTTACTTCTTGAAAAATGGTACAGTGCTCTTTGTTCAATTTTGATTGTAGTACAGTTAAGTCTTCTGTACCTTCTTCATAGTGACACATGCTGTTTTCTACTTCTGTCATAGCTAATTCTGCCTCATTTCCTATTAGTGGCTGTCCCAGTGGCTCTTGGCTTCCTGTTACAGAAGGTTGACTACTGTCGGGAGTGTCCTTATCTAGTTGGGCCTGAAGTTCTTCTTTGTGTTGCTGTTCATTGTGCAACATTGTTTTGTACTGTGTAAAGTTTACATTGGTTATAGTGCTTTCATTTGCTTTGAAAGCATCTTCATAGGAGTCATAGTTATTTAGTATCTCGTCTTCTTTTCTTAATGGTTTAAAAAGTTGTAGCAGGGACATGTAATATAGTTCTTTATGTTGAGGAGTGTTTAATGACAATTTGATAAGATTAATTAAGCTTGGTTTGGTAAATTTCACTAAGCTGCCTTCACAATTTGTCACTCTGTATCTACCTTTTTTTTCATCGGGTTTTATATTATTTTGTATGTGAAGTTTTGGGCTATGTGGTATGGACACATGGTTTCCAAAGTGGTACTCCTGTTTGGGTAGCATGTGTCCAGTAAATTGTTTTTCAATATGTGATGCTCCTATGGCTTGGTATTCTTTTCTCCACAAGAAGTGTTGCACTTCTCCGAGGGGAGGAACAGTTTTATTACAAATAAAGTGTAGCATAGCAATGAAACAATGATGGAAATATCTTGAAACATTAACAGGATCTAGAGAGCAAAGTTCTCCAGGTGTTAGTATATCTATGTTATTTTGTCCAAATCTGGGATTCGTAATAAGCAGTATTCTGATGCTGTTATCTGAATAGGTCTATCATCGTACCTTCCTCCTTTCCCAGTTGGAAAGAGTAGAGGAAAAGCATGTTCTTCTATACTTTTTTCCCATATGCTGATTGGTGATCCTTTGGTCTGTCACATTTGGTACGTTTCTAGTGCATCATCTATGGTGGCATTAGAGTGTAATGGATGAATTGTATAATGGTCTAAAATATTTGATACTTTAGCAGGATCTAGAAGTTGAAATTGACCAGTTTCTGGTGACTCTTGAATTATTTCAGTTGTTTCCCTAAGTTTTCTTCAATATTCATTTCTCTGTAGTATTCATTATTGTCTTTTAGATATTACAAGGCTTGTCTAACTTTATGTAAGTCTACGAGTTGTTGCCAATTTCTTTTGTATTTTGTAGGTACACCATTTACTAAGACAATTAAAGATTGCTCTATTGGACATTGCACTCCCAGAGTGTGCACATTTTCTTTTAGATCTAATGGTAAATAAACTACTTTGCCAACAAGTGCCTTTCACCAATTCAGAGGGAGGTAATTTTGCTGTTTTTGGTTGAAGGCGTATTATTGCTTGAAATGGGTTCACTGTTTGAATTATGATGCTCTATTATGCAGAGGTTTTGGTAGTGGGAATAATTCCAAATTATTTGTGATAGCACATGAAGGAGTTTGACTGTTGTTAAGTTTTGTAGTGCAGGAACTGCAAAGTATTAAGGGGTCAGTTATTTCATATTTGTTTTCTGCTATAAGGTAGAGTGCTAATTCAAACCATTTGGAATCTTCATTGTTTTCTATTTTGTATGTTAATTCTATAGTTTTTGTGTTACTTTTATAAAAAGTTCTGCAGCAACACGCACACACATGGTTTGGTACTTCAGCGGATGTACTTTTAATATTACTTTTTTGTATGTGTGTAGTAGAAGGTTGCCATCTGTACAATTGTTGCTAGTCTGTTGTAAAGCTACTGCATTGTGGAAGTGGCTTTTACTTCCAAAATATTTTTTCTGGAATTGGCTAGTGCTAAAGCTTAACTTTTAGCATAGTACAGTTTATAGACTAGATTTCTTATAGTTGAATGATGTGTTGATATCATTTTGATATGATGGAAGGTGCTTTTGCAAATAGGTCCTGAAATGCAGGCTAATGAATGTCCTTGTAGTCCTGTGTATTTGTGCACTGGACATGGTATCCATATTTTGTAGCAGTTTCATTTTGATTTTATCTTTGCCTTTCACATACTGTTTGAGGAACTGGCGTAAATATTTGAAAGATTTTTTGGCAATGTTACACATTGACATGCATGGCCATTTATATATTGGATGTTCTGGTTCAGTCGAATGGAGAGTTGATACTGAGTTTTCTGGGGATATTTATGTAAGCAGTATTTCTTGTTGCATTATGGTATTATTACATTTTTCATAACCTCGTCCACTGCTATGTATGGAAATTGTGTTTGTTTGATTTTGCTTGTATGCTTCTTCATCAAAATATGGTTCTGTGCTCGTGGTGTGACTCCATTCACCTCCAGAGATATTTAAGAAGTTATTTTTTTACATTCCGTTTATTGAGAAGTCTTTTTTGTAATTTAGTAGTTATTTTTGTTAGTGGTTTCATTCTGTTTAACACTAAAATAAATAACTTTCTTTTGAGAAGGATTGCACTGTCTACCATAGCTTCTAAGATTAATTTTCTACGGTAGGTTTTAAGGCTTGTGCATGATTTGTCTCCTGTTGCTATAAGATTCTGAAGGACTCTGTGGCGGAACATTTTTGCTAAAATACTTTTTTTCGTATGGTTACTTGCCACTATAGCAAGATTTACAGGAGCAGTTTTAGCAGTAGTGGTAGCTGAATTCTTGTTAATCATTTTCTGTTTTGTTTTACATTTTGATAAAGGAGGCAAAGTTTCTGTACTGGAAGCTTGTTTTGTTTCGCTAAATTACTGTATTTGCTGTTTTGATTGAAGTTTTTGTACAAACTCTGCTAGAGATGGATACTTATTTTGGACAGTTTTATTTTCATCTGCTCTATTTCTGCATTGCTTTCTACGGACTTGCTTTTTGGTAGGCATTCTTTGGGGTCTGTTAAAAAAAAGAAGGTATGGGTTGGGCTGTTCTGCAATGTATGTGTGCTGTCTGCATGAGTGTCTGAGTATGATGGTAAAGATGTGGTGATGTGTGATTGTGCATTGGGCAGCTACAACTAGTTGGTAAGGCTATTATTCTATTTGTGTGTTACTGTACTGTGGTTCAGATGACAGTAGAAAGTGAGCTAGTGGTGAGGAGAAACACTAATAGTAAATCTAATAGTATAACATTAAAGCAGTTCTTTGTTTTGTAATACTATTCTAGGGGCTGAGTTATGTTATTTGTGTTCCAAAAAACCGGGATTTGTGTGCCATTCTGCCTGCTAATCCCTGTTTAATAAATGGGTATTTGTGGGCAAAATGGTGCAGAAATCTCCATTTTTTTGGTGCACAAATTACAAGAATCAACCGCACAGTGGGTTTGAGTAACAGTAAGAATATTAAGATAGTATTGTACTTACTTTTTTTGGTTGAATGAGCAGTTTTCCTCAGAGATGTTGTTTGTAGTTCAAATGCTGCTGCTTTTCAGGATAGTGGTCTTCACTGCAAATGTAAAAGAAAGAAGTTAGTAATTGTGTGTGTTTAAAGCACTGATGTTAATTTAGACATTGCTTTTTATGCTTTTATAGTAGTTTTCTTGTTTGATATCTGAATATAGTGTATGCATGCGGTTCATTTGATGTGCAGCCTTTATATTTCATTTACAATATGTTAGTTCAACATGTTTTGCAAATGAGTAGAATATTAAGTGTATGAAACTCACTTGGTGTTTTAAAGCTGTGTTATAGAATGTTAGGAGAAAGAAGAAATAATAATATATTTATTTTGCAATTTGTATACGGTAAATGGCAGGAACTGTATAGAAAAGCACAGAATGTATGCATTTGTGAAGGTGTTGGTAATAAAGTAGAAGGATGTGATTTACAGGCAGTGGTGTTATTGCAGCTGGGAGCTTTTCAATGATAGTGTCTATGTGTGTGAGAGTATGAAGATGCATGACCTTTTCTTGGGCTGTGTGTAATTTTTTAATTCACTGCTAAGTGTTTTTCCACACTTATACTGTTATTTCTCTCATTTTTAAAATATTATAATTTTTTAGATAGGTGTGTGTGTCAAAGAAAATTAGATAGCAGACAGGTTTTGAAGTGACAGTTGATTATAGCAGATGGGAAAAATTACAATAAGTTCATTTTATAGGTCATACAGGTTAAGTATGCATTCATAAGAGTTGTACATGTACTCTGAATAAAATATGCATACCTGTAGTTTGTATTCATGCTTGTGGATATGCATGCAGCTGTAAGTTGAATTCTTGGAGACTTGTACAGTAGTTTTTATTGTAGGTGCTTTCCAATGATATGAGACGTGTACTCAGAGTGATCAATAGTGCATTTGAAGTGCTGAACTCTGATGATGGAGTTAGATGTAGATGTCTTGGATGTGACTGGTGGATGGTTGTGTGACTGCTTAGCTGTATCCAATGAGGGAATAGCAGAGCGAGGGAAGTGGAAAGGCTAGAAGGGCTGTCCAAGAGTTACGTGGTCCGCGGACACAGCAGCTGTCGGAGGATAGGGCGTGCCACATCCGGGGTTTTCCAGCAAATGCAGTATGGAAAGGGGACTCTAGGGATCAGCCAATCAGATGTTGAGGTTGTGGATTTGTGTGGAAAGCGACTGAGTGTAGTGAAGGTGGCAGAGGTGGAGAAAGTCAGGATGTTGGTGCTTGGAGATATGTTTATGCATACTTTACAGCAGTATGCTCAATGCAGGCAAGTGGCAAACAATTTTGATGTTAAAGGAGTGGAGGCGGTGTGGAGCACTGTGCCTGATTGCAATGTACAGGGAATTGTAGAAGTTTGTGAAGATATGGGCAGGATGAACAGTCCCCATGTGGTAGTTTTGCATTATGGTGCTTTCCATTTGGGGTATTTCAGTGCCCCTACTTTGTTGGCAGATTTGGAACACTTGGTTGAAGCAGTAATGAACATCCTTCCAAATGCCAAAGTATTGTTTTCTGGATTAGTACCTAGGGCAATATGGGACAACAGTTCTGTTTTTTTGTCCTCAGCAAAACATTGCTAGGTGTGCAATCAACCGAGGCATGTGTGCTTTCATGCTTAGAGCTGGTATGTTTTTCCTTTAATAATAAGAATATTGATTCCAGTAATGCTGTTTATTTTAAGAAGATGCATTTCCTTATCTTTTTGGGGAAATGCCATTCTGTTTTGGAATGTAAGGGTTGCTTTGGAGAAGGTTATGTGAAGATTTTAGTAGTAAAGTAAGAACCCCCCCACCCCTAAAAATACAAAAACAAAATAACAGGTGTTTGTCAAGCATCTGCAAAAAAAACTAAGACTAACACTTTGTGATGTCATCTTTGATGTCCTGGGTGTTAGTCAATGCTCGGTGGTGGCGCGAGTTATGGTTGCTTAGGTTACCATAACTAGCGAATTTCAGGGGTTTTTCAGTTTTACTTGGAACAATAACGTCCCTTTAACAAAGGTTTTTACTGAATTTCATAGGTTTTTAGTAGCGCAACTTAACCATAACGACCCTTTACCAACGTTTTTTTACTGAATTATAGATATTCACATTCTATTGCCACCCGTGCATCCATGTGCCCAAACGCTTAATTCCAGTGATGGAACACGCATTTCCAGGCATTATGATGTGCATCACTTATTCCCCAAAACAATGCACATTAGATTATATATCAATAACTACAATATCTATACAAAAATGGTAATATATAGTATTCCTATTTAAGGCCTGTCCTTGAAATAGTTTTTGAAAGAGGCAACCATCGTTTTTCTTCATTTGCCACCTGCACCTTCCTTCACCTCCCCTTCTTCACCCCAACCTCCCGGCCCCCATGTTATTCTGCACACCCCATCCACTTACCTACTGGTCCGGTATGTCCTGCTCCCACTGTCGATCCCATCTCCATCAGTCTGTACCCTACCAAAGAAATTGAAAAAGGACTTAGACCCCTTTCTCTTACAATGGCAGCCAACTTGTTTTTTGGGGAAGGTCCAGGGCTATGCTAATGTCGGAACCATTGGGACTCAGGGCTAGCTAGCCTTTGGTTGTAGCCCCTGAGCTTCCATCTGGGTCTGCAACCAAAAGACCAGGGGCTATAGCTCCCCCCGGATCGCCCCAAGCAACGCCTCTGCCTCCTTGTTGAGAGGTGTACAGGACCAGTATAGCCAAGCCCTGAGCCCTAGCTGATGCCTTGCTTCGCTCAGGCCTACCTATGCTCTGGCTGGAGGGCTCTTACCGGCCCTGAACTCCCCCTGACACAGGGGTGACAGCATAAAAGAATTTTGTCTCTATTCTTAATACTTGACAGGTGATATAGGATGTCACAATGAGTAGTAATCTTCTTTGCATGTTACTAGTCTTCTGTGTGTCTGAGTGTAGAAATGTTGGTGTGAATGCTTGGAATATTGGAGTGTTGGCCTCTGGGTGGTTCCACTGAGTGACAGTTAGTTTTGGAGCTGGCTTGGTGCTGGATGACAGTGGTTTTACACATAGGTACATATCTGTACCTGGCACACCAGAGGCACTTAATATACTCATGTGTCCAGGCTTACTACTTCAGGACTGGAAAGGACTCTACAACACAATGCCTGCTGCCAGAGCCAGCATACTGAGTGAAAGGTGGCTATAGCAGCAGAATTCCAAATGCCACTAAAACACTTAAAGCAGTGGCTATATTTTCCAATTCTTGTCATTTTAACTCATTTCCTTTGTCAAATCCCAGCCATTATATGATAAATAAGTAGCCTTTTATGGAAGTATGCTTATTTATGTACTAATGGGATTAAGCACAGTAGATCGGAATCTATTTTTAACTACAATGCTGGTTCTTAAATGCATTTTTATGAAGCCGCATGAAATGTTTGTTTGCAACACATTACAAGCTATATATCATTGTGTTTCTTCCAACCAAACATATTTTACTTTTATTCCATATTACAACAACAGGAAGATGTTTGCCTCAGAGCTAGCAACGATTAAGTATTTCAGGGGATGATGATGTGACAAGGATAAGAGGAATACAGTACCATACAGTATAAGTATCTTGGTTTTTACTTGGATTTCAATGACATTACACATTAACTCAGCTGTCTGTATTTGAAGTTTGAAGTTTATTTTATTTGTAAAGCGCAGCCAGGCCCCGGGTCAACCGGGCGCATATTCTTAGATACAAGTTACAATATATACAATATGCAAATTACATTACAATGTACATTATAGTGTATATACACAATTACAATATATTACAAGTCAGTAGCAAAACTTAAGTGAAGGAGCTTCATGCGTTCTGCGTGAACAGCCAAGATTTGGTATTATTCTAGAAAGTTTGGAACAAGGGCTCAGTTCTGATGGAGGTAGACAGTGAGTTCCAGAGTTTTGATGCTAGGACAGGGAAGCTCACACCACCCGCTTTTTGGAGTTTAAATCTGGGCAGGATTAGGCTGAGAGTTTGAGCTGATCTAGTGGGTCGTGAGGAGGTGTGGAGTGTAAGACGACAGGAGAGGTAAGGTGGGGCTTTGTTGTCTAAGCATTTATGAGTCAAGGCAAGTGTTTTCAAGGCGATTCTTTGTTTTACTGGGAGCCAGCATAGATCAGTTCTGCTGTTGGAAATATGAGACGTCTAGGGATATTGAGAGCTGCCCTTATGGCATTATTGTGGATAGTTTGCAGTTTGTTGAGGTTAGACGGGCTAGTCCCCAAGTCGAGGGCACTGTAGTAATCGATTTTGGACATAATGAGTGTTCTTGCAAGGGTAATGCAGTTAGGAGGGTTCAGAAAAGGTCTGCAGGCAGTGATAAGCTTGCATGTAAGGCCGATGCCGCTCTTACTGCATTTGTTTGTCTGTTCAGAGAAAGAACAGAGCCCAGGTAGATGCCTAGAGTGTTAGTGTCTTTAGAGACCTTGATGTCATTACCATCAATAATGAAAGACTTATAGGCTTGGTCTAATTTATTGAGACGTTGAGTTGATCCTAGTAATAGAATCTCTGTCTTGTCGTCGTTAAGGCATAGTTCGTGTTGAGCCATCCAGGCCTGGATGACCAGATAGACATCATTCAAGGATTTGGTATCGGCTGTGTTATCACCATTGATGGGAATGAGTACCTGGTTGTCATCCACATAGTTAGTGTAAGAGACACCCAGATAATCAAGCACATTGAAAAGGGGTTTGGTGAACACGTTGTAAAGCGTGGGCGATACACATAAGCCTTGAAGGACATTGCAGTGAATTGGAGAGGGGTCTGCCGATGCTGTGGGTGAGAAGACCCACATGGACCTGTTGCTTAGGAAGGAATGGATCCAGGCATTAGCAGAGTCTGAAAAGTGGGATGCAGATTTGAGATGTTGGCAAAGTATTTGGTGGTTAACCAAATTGAATGCCGCGGACAGGTCAAGGAGAAGGAGTAGCGCTAACTTCCCATTGTCCTTTAGTATCCCCTTCTGAGTTTTCAGGTCAATCAGAGCTGTTTCAGTGCCATGTTTGGGGCAGAAGCCTGATTGTCTTAGCCCCAGAAGGTTGTTGGATTCAAGGTAGTCTTGGATCTGCAGGTATGCTGCATGATCTAGGAACTTGAGCAGGAACGGGACCGTAGTGACCGGTCTAAAGGTGGTCAGTATATTGGGGTCAAGGGATTGTTTTTCAAGTAGTGGGATCACCCAGGCATCCTTGAGGTTGTCAGGGACTATGCCCGTTTTGAAGGAGACATTTATGAAGGCTGTGATAAAGGGGCCTAGGTCATGAGAGGCTTCCTTGATGATAGGCGCCGGGCAAGGGTCACCTTTGCAATTAGAAGGCTTGAGGTTGTTTATAATTCCTTCTACTTCAAGAGTAGTAAGAGGGGAGAAAGCAAACGGATTATAGGTTAGGTTGGCTTGGCGGATACTAGATGTGGGAATGGTCAGAGGTTGGTCTGACTGTAGATACTTTTGTTTGTCTTTAATTTTAGTTTGGAGGGTTGCAATTTTGCCCAGAAGTGCTGTCTGTATATTAGTACACCAATTGCTATCTTTAGTGCAGGAGTCAGGGGGGCAGCAGGCGTCTCAAGTTCCTTAAGAATTTTGAATAATTCCTTGGTATTTGATTGTGCTGACAAGATGCGGTTATTGTAGGATTCTTTTTTAGCCTGGAGTCTAGCTTCTTTGTAGTTGAGAGTAGCTAGGAAGAGACTGTCCTTGTGGGTGTCTTTTCCAGCGTGATTCTGCGCTGCGTTTCTCTTTACGTAGCACTCTGAGCTGTGGGGTGAACCACGAGTTAAGGTGCGCATGTTGTTTGGGTCTCCTAAGTTTGAGCAGGGCGATGGAGTTTATGGCTGAAAGCACTGTCTGGTAATAGGTGTCGGCTAAAATAGTAGGTTCCGAGCAAGAGTCAGTGACGTTATTAAGGGTGGGAACGATGTGGGGGAGTAACTTTTCAGGGGTTATGTTCTTTTTATTTCTGGTAGGGATGGCTAGAGTGACGGGATGCGTAGGTAGATGAGCTGCTTCAATGTTGAAGGTGATGATAGGATGATCCGACCAGGCGCAAGGGGCGTTCGAGATCAGGCTAATGTTGCAGTTGGTGTCGCTTAACCAATCTAAGGACCGCCCTTTGATGTGGGTAGGTTCTTGTATATGATGGGAGAAACCTAGATCCGTTAAGGTGTTGGCAAAGTCAATGGTCGCAAGGTCATTAGGGTCTTGGAAGCCTAGGTTGAGGTCTCCTAGGATGAAGGTTTGAGAGTTAGTTTTCGCTTTGTCAAGTACTAAGGAAGTGATGTCATCCACAAACAATGTAGGGGGGGCAGGGGGTCTGTATATTAGATGAATGGTGGCCGTTTGGTTGGCAGATAGTGGAAGTTTGACAGAGAGTTGCTCAACAGATTCCAGATTAGTGCTCGGTAGGGTTCTAAGTCCTAGTGAGTTTTTATGGATGAATGTAATTCCGCCACCTCTAGAGGTGCGGTCGCGCCTGGAAATGGAGTACTCGGCGGGAATGGCCAAGGAGAGTGCCGGGCCCGAAGCCGGGTGCAACCAGGTCTCAAAGATGGCAATGAGGTCAAGCTCCTCAGTCTTGATAAGATCAGCAATGTCCAGTGCGTGAGCTGCTAGGGACCTTGCATTGACCAAAGCAGCCTTGATCATATCCGGCTTTGACTTGGTGAGGCATGGGTCGTCTGGGGGCACTGAGGAGTAGGTGAGATGGAGGTCTGGGGGAGCGGGCTGGGCGTCAGGGGTTTCAAGTATGCGCTAGGATACATAGGGTATCCCTTCATGCCCAGGAATCTGGTACCTAGTCTTTTGTTTCTTAGGAGGGTAGAGAAAGATTGGTTAGGTGTGGGTTTTTTAGTGAAGTGGTCAAGCCATAAGGCAGGGGCATTGAGGTAGATGTTTGGATGTTGAGGCTCAGTGCTCAGGTGAGTGTCCAAAGGTCTGTAGGTAGGGGCCATGGTTCCAGTGCACAGACTGCTAGGTGTAGCTAAACTGGCTAATTAAAAGTGGAATGCACAGGTAGATGCCCACAGTAAGAGGGTTACTCTCAATAAGGAGAGCAATAGCCTTTGGGAGGAGGTGCGTGGTAACATGATACCAGTGTTGAGATAAATTCAATTGTAGGTGCAGGGCACATTTAGGCTAAACAATGCAGAGCACACAGAGGCTAAATTCAGTTGTAGGTGCAGGGCACATCGAGGCTAAATAATGCTGACAAAAATGCAGAGCACACAGAGGCTAAATTCAAATTGTAGGCTAAATTCAATTGTAGGTGCAGGGCACATCTACGCTAAACAATGCATTTTAACCAAGGCTAAATTCAATTGTAGGTGCAGGGCACATGTAGGCTAAACAATGCAGAGCACACAGAGGCTAAATTCAATTGCAGGTGCAGGGCACATCTAGGCTAAACAATGCAGAGCACACAGAGGCTAAATTCAATTGTAGGTGCAGGGCACATCTAGGCTACACAATGCAGAGCATACAGAGGCTAAATTCAATTGTAGGTGCAGGGCACATCTAGGCTGAATAATTCTGACAAAAATGCAGAGCACACAGAGGCTAAATTCAATTGTAGGCGCAGGACACATCTAGGCTAAACAATGCAGAGCACACAAAGGCTAAATTCAATTGTAGGTGCAGGGCACATATAGGCTAAATAATACTGACAAAAATGCAGAGCATACAGAGGCTAAACTCAATTGTAGGTACAGGGCACAACTAGGCTAAACAATGCAGAGCACACAGAGGCTAAATTCAATTGTAGGTGCAGGGCACATCTAGGTTAAACAATGCAGAACACACAGAGGCTAAATTCAATTGTAGGTGAGGGGCACATCTAGGCTAAATAATGCTGACAAAAATGCAGAGCACACAGAGGCTAAAATCAATTGAAGCTGCAGGGCACATCTAGGCTAAATGGGGCAGACAGTGTGGTATGGGTAATGCTGTACAATGCAGGACAGATAATGTAAGTCCTTAAGTCTTTGAGGAGGGCAGAGGGTGTGCCGGTCAGGGCCGCAATGAGGCAGAAACAGCCGCGGCAATGAAACGAAGTACCGAAATATAAGTGTCATACAATGCGCTAAGACAATGCGCTAAGACAATTTGGTCTGGGAACTAGTGATGTGCAATTTATAAGGCCAAAAATAATGCCTTGAAAGGGAAAGCATTCACCTTTGCCTGTTTGCAAAAGGCACACAGGAAGGAAAAGGGGCACAAGGGTATTACTGATCCTTTTGTAAATGTTTTCTCCAGGGGTGAACTGCCATTGTCCCACATGCATCATTTTTTCATCTATAGGAAGTGAATGAAAAGATATCTTTTTTTTTTGCTGAATATCCAGATTTTTGCTTAAAAGAAACTAGTATGTTGTAATGTATTTACAGCATGCAACATTTTGCAGTGTTCCAATCGTTTTTTTCAAGGCTAGTGTCAGCACAGCCGTGATGCACCATACATCATTGAGCACATGAATATCATGAGCTTGATTTACAAAAGTGTATTACAATGGCACAATGACATTGGATAACACTTTGTAAATCAGGCCCCACATGTGGTAATGCTATAATTATATAGAGCATTTCTAACACAAAATACCTACAACATCAGAATGTACAATTGTACACTCAGAATGGCTTTGCACTGAAATATAATTCAATGAAGGTTAAACATATATTAATAGAGTGGCACAAAACATTCTATGTAGTAAGTTTTGAATGAAAAAGAAAATATAATTTACAATGTGCTTTTGCATGTGTGCTGTCATGATGTTTGAAGAAACAACAAATAACTTGTATTCTAATATTTTGCAATTTAATACATGTGTGTTTGCATGTGTACTGGCATGTTGCTTGGAGGATCTGATAATGAACTTGTATTTTACTATTCTGCAAGGTAATACATGTGCTTCAGTTGTGGTATGGTAGAGGTACTTGTAAAGCACAAATATCCCCTAGGCAAGACATCTGCATTTTTGCTACCATGTTGCTTGGAGACCTGTTAAACAATGTGCATTTTAGTGTTCTGCCAGGAAATAATATGTAGAAGTGTATTACAAATCATATGTCAGATAAATTATGTTGAGGAGAATACATTTTATTAGATTGCATTTACCAGTAACAATGACACCAAGAGAACATTTTTCCCTTACATATAACATCCGAATTGTCAACTTATTTTGAATTGTGAAAAGGTTGTTATGCAAGTATCAGCTTTTTTGAAAACAGAAGTAGTCAGACCCACAGTCCATTACTTTGATACAGGAATTATGAAGGCTAATGGCACAGCTGTTTTTACCTGAGGCAATGGGCAGTGTTCACAATAAGAGAAAAAAGGTCAAAATTAATTTCAAAATCAGGGTCTTTCATGGGTGTATTTTTGTAATCTTATCTGGAAGTCCAGTCTGATAAGAGACTGATATATGCATTGTCAATTAGTAATTGTATCTTCAAATAAGCAGATGTCTTCACAGACCCTAGCCTCTAACCAGGCACAGCAGTAAGTCCCTGTGAATAACTTGTAGATGCTCTATTAAGGAACCTATTAAATTCATCTTTTATTCATAATAGCAGATGCCTCTAATTATAGGAGTTCCTCACATTTAATGGAAATACAAGTCTAATAATACAAGCTTTAATAAAAATGTGCTGCACTAAACAACGTAGTTAGAGGACATGCACATTTAGTTTACATTACATTTTAAGTAATACATCCAGTGCTGTTTGTCTGATCTGGAAGGCAAAAACAGAACTTAATTCAGCAGAACAATGCCAATCACATGTTTATTAAAAAGGACATGTTAATGTGTATGAATTGAACATCAAATAACTATTATGTGTGTGAATATATGATTCTTAATCACATCACATGTCCATACTAGGAATTTTAAGTAAATAATTGGCAACACATAAATCAAACCTGATGCATCTGGGTGGTAAGGGACGTGGTACACCCACTCTATGCTATTTTCCTGACAATATTCCTGAATCTGCCTTTAAAGTGTGACCCGTTCTCAGTTTGAATTTGCAAGGGTACACAGTAATACAGCATAATCTGATCCAACAACTTAATGGTGTTCAGTTTTGTAGCATGATTACACAACAATACCATCAAATATCGAGAGTATGTATGCACAATGGTGCATGCATACTGACAGCCCTTGCTGATTAGCATAGGACAGATATAATCGATCTGCCAGATTTGACTGGTAACTTTGCTCTTCTTGACATACCTTGGACAATTTGAGGATTGGGTCTATGCTGTTGGTGTTGACACACCAGACGTTTCAAAATGATTGTCTTCGCTACCACTAAAGGCATAATGATCCCTCGAGCTTGTGCCCACCTGATAGTAGCTTTTTCTCCAGGATGCCCACATTTTTGGTGAACCCACTTGGCCAGACCCTCCAAATCGTCATCTTGACCCTCTGCATCCACAGCGTTCATCTGCAACAGAATGAAACCAATGTTCTAATGAATCTGTAGCACAATGTGCATCTCCATGATACACAGTGACTTCACTTTGTGATAACATTTCCACAATATCTTGTCACACTTCCTTCCCCACAACTCTTTTGAATGAATTTTCCATCCATTCTTTTGCCAGGTTGGCAGTCACACATCCAACCCATTTGCTACCAACCATGAATCTGTATACAAATAAAATTAACCAGGGTCTCTTGTTTCAATGCGTGGTAAACTGCGTAGAGTTCTGCAAACTGGCTACTCTTTACTTTCCCTGATGTTGTCAAAATCATTTTTCTCTTGGGATTGTATGACACTGCTTTCCAGTATCCCACAGTTGCCTCATAGCAAGCCAAGACATCTGTAAACCAGGCATGCTCTGTCAGATCGCCATAAGGTACTCCCCATTTCACGGGAGACTCACATATTTCAGTCAGTTCTTGTAGTATGTAATCTGTGGGTGGTATGTTGGCCACTTGCACATGCAGTTTTGCAACTCCATCCTTTCCTGATTTGTACCATTTCCTCTTGATTATACTGGCTTCTTGAGTGTGTACTATTCTATGTTTTTTAGGAGAGCTCAACACCCATTGCATGATCGGGATTTCAGGCCTCATCAATACATCATGCCCCACTGTCATTTGCTTAGAATCGACAAGGGCCCAATAACATGCCAGCAACTGTTTCTCAAATGGAGTGTATGTGTAACCAGCATCAGGCAATTTATGACTCCAGAATCCCAATGCAATAAATTTCCTGTCCTGTTGCTGCCACACACTCCAGTTAGCATAATTGTCTTGTACAGGCCCACTGAAACTCATATTTATTTCGTGTCACTTTATAGAGGGGGGCCAGTATATGCTCTAGATGGGTATGTGCTGTCTGCAAAACCCAAACAATCATATGAACTGCTGATCTTGTCTATTGTTCAACTTTCTGTTGGGCCTTCGGACCATCTCTTGATGCCCATTATTCCACTGTATTCCTAAGAATACCTCTGTCTAAGCTGGCCCTTGACTTTTTGTTATGGTTAATCTCCCACCTTCAACCCTTCCATGATGAATTCTAACTGAGTTTGCACACTTTGCTCATCTTTCCCCTGGATCAAAATATTGTCAATGTAGTGAGATATTTGTATGTGAGGTTTAGATGGTATCTTGACTAAGTGTTCTGCCACCAACCGCTGACAGATGGTCGGGCTATGTATGTACCCATTGGTAATCCCGTGACGGTGTACTGATGCCCGTTCCAAGAAAATCCAAACTGCTCTTGGCACTCCTCAGCAATTGGCAAAGAGAAAAATGCATTGGCTACATCTACCACTGCATACCAGGTTCACTCAAACCTTTGGACATTCTCCATAAAAGTCATGGCGTCTGGGACTGCAGGCACTAAAGGAGGAGCCTCTTTATTCAACTCATGATAATCCACAGTCATCCTCCAGCTTCCATCCCACTTTTTCAAAGGCAAAATCAGATTGATGCATGCTGTAGTAACAGGGTGTAACACTCCTGCCTCTACATACCCTTTGATGGTGTTTAAAATGCCCCCTGGGAATGCGGTATTGCTTCACCGCTACCCGCTTGGTTGCCAAAGGCACATGCACTGGAGGCATTTTCAATTTGCCTACGGTAACGGGTGTACAAGCCAATGCACTCACTCCAAACTGATAAGTTTAACCTCCATGTCCTAGAGTCAATCCTTCCAAAATGTCAAGCTCAATTATTTACTCATGTATCGGGACAATCAACACTTGATATTTCTGCCTTGTCAAATTGCCTATTTTCATCTCCACTCTTTTTTTACTGTGGAGTTTTCTTCCCCCTAGCCCTGTAATGGTAAAGTCTCTACCTTTAAATCATGCTGGATTCAAAGGTATTCGCATTTGCCCCGGTATCAATCAATGCTCGTACCTCTTCTGTATTTCCTGGCTCCCAAAAAATCTTAACATTAACATGAGGTCACCTATCAACTTTTATGCGAGCAGATTCAGCCGGAGCATGGCCATAATCTTAGTCAAATTTTGAATGAGTGTATCCAGATTCTGACTCTAACATGGTACTCACAACCTTCCTCAAATCAGCATATGTTGGCTGTAACGGGGAAGATATCCCCATCGACCCTTTTTCCTGTTGCTCCTCAGGAGGAGCTGAAGATGCGTTGTCCCTCTGTGGCTTAGTCAGTACCTGTCTCTTAACCTGATTATAGCCTCTTTCGCTGCAAGCGCTCTCTTTTTGGGTAACGTGTGCATTGTCCTTGTTTCAATGCCATCAATTTGTTCTTGTGGCATGCCAGCTTTCAAACAAGGCTAAAAACATGTCCTTTCTGGACACTCTGGAGTCTCTACTATCTTGCCTCCTACCTTCCTTTCTTCTCTCACTACGCCCCTCTCTTACAGCTTATCTTCACTTTTGTCCCATTCCCTCAAGTCTGCCAGTTGCCGGATGGCATCCACCACTTCATCCGTGGGTTTGTCCATCATACCTATGAGCAATGTTATGATGGCACCTTTGTATGCAGGTGGGGCAGTGCTTAACACCATATTCCTGGTTGAAGCTCAAAGTGGCACTACCCCCATTTGTCCTGGCTCCTCTACAAGCAACCGTCCGCCATTGACAATATGTATGGAACATAATGATAACACAATGTATGTATGCACGTCCTAAGAATGTCAGCGCCCAGATGCCCCAGGGTTAGGCACGCTTTACAAATGCCAAAATAAATAAACATGAATTGCCTCCTTAATGGTATGCTATCTGATCTTTATAATCACTTATTTCAAAGTATACCACCACTTTTCCACACTAGGCCCGTCTGTAGTAATGGTATACTTGCAGTTACACCCTCTGGATGCTAGGTACAACAAAGAAACCTGTGAAGCTTGACCATTCGCTTCAGGGGGCGGCCCCCTCTTAATGCCTCCTGTATATTGGTGTCATTTGACAAAGGCAGGAAGTGCAGAGAATCCATCACATCTACCAATAACCCTGCTGCCCCTCTGTCAAACAGCCTTATCATCCATGCCAGCAAAGATTGCCCTGACTTTTGTCTCATACCAGTAATGATTTCCCCAATCTACTGTTAAGTGTATTCTTCCAGTTTGGTTAAATCTATCACTCCTCCCCCAGGAACATGCATATGAGGTCCAGTGCAGCGTCTCGTAACAGGTTTAACCGTCATTGGGGGTCATTCCGAGTAGGGCGGTAAGGGTTAACAGTCACCGGTAATGAGACCAGTGCCGTTAAACCCTTACCGCCCTATTCCGAGTTCCCTTTGCGGGTTGGTACTTAACGCCTGCTTTTTGCAGGCGTTAAAAAACCAACCCTCAAAGGGACCTAGGAGCTAATTACGGCACCGTAATTTATGGTGCCGTAAATAGCGTCTTCCCTATTCCCATTGAGCCCTATGGGGCAAAAATGGGAATGGGGAAGTGCCCATGTTGAATGGGGAATTACCGACCCCGCCAACCTTGGAATGGGGCGGTAATTCCGCCATTCACCAAGGCGGAGTCTGAAAAATAACGGCGTCAACTAAGGCGCTAATAGCGCCTTGGTTAACGCCAGGGTCGGAATGAGGCCCACTGTCTTTTGATTAAGTTCTGTCTTAGATTCTGACTCCGCTTCCGAGGTGCTCTTAGAGCCGGTTGAGTTACAGATGTCTCCATTCCACATGTTGGGGTCCAAGTCTATTCCTGCTGTGGTGATTACCGCTTCTACTTTCCTTTGGTTGACCTCCTCATCTCTTTCTATGTTTATATCTGGCCACTCTGACTGCTGCCCTCTCTGCTACGGTCCGATATCTATTAGCCTTGTCCTTAAAAACCTTAATTTGTAATTGCTGCATTAGCACAATCGGTCTTTCTGCAGCTAACTCTTTTTCCAGCCATGACCTATCCTCTTTCAACTCCACATTCCTCTGGAGTAGCTTTCTAAAAGCATGTAAAAGGACCCACCTTCTTCTACCTAAAGCGGCACATTCCGTTCCCCTCTTGACTGAAACCTGCTGTAAACAAAACACTACCTCTGCGGGGCTTGCGTATCCTAAGCTCTCCTCCCATGGTTCACTTAAGCCTCCCCCATACGCCCATGCTTGGGTTAATTTATCATATGGACTCTTGGGCCACCCTGGAATCATGAAATCTGGACATTCTCCGCCAGCGTAAGCCCTTTTTCTCTTAAACAAACTATTCATGGTTAGAATAATTTACCAACCTCTTTCTTTACAGCCACTCCTTCACTCACACAATGTGCATTCAGAGAACACTTATGAGGGTAGCCTGATGTTCACTGCCACATGCAAACAAACATTCACTTGCAATATAAATCTTGCCTACCAGCGTTCAAGCACAGATTCTTGGATACCTGGAATGCTGCATCACAAATATCCTGCTCACAGCACCAAAATGTTTTGCCTGTACGAAGAGACATATATCTTTTTATCACCAGTACACTGAAAGACAAACCTTGGATGCAGGTAGGCAATACAATGATTCACACATACACATGCAGTTAGAAGATACTTTAGGTCATATACGACTATTTATTAATATTTAAGCATACATATAGGAATAAACTGTAACAGAAATAAATCACAGAAAAGACAGTAATTTAAAGAGAATACATCACTGTGGGTGCAACATCATTCCTCATCTTGCCAGAAGTGGCTTGAATGCCCCGGAACAGAGCCAGGCACAGAGTTCAGCAACCCACAGGTTTGGAGTGAATCGTCCCCCCTCCGTCTGTGGCCTTTAGCTTTCTGCTTAACCTTTCCAGAGCACTGCATTATAAGCCCTCCACAAAGGTGGGGTGGCATTTTCTCTAACCTTCTGGAATGAGCGTCTGCACATTGGTGGCTGATCACTAGTCCCCAGCTGGAGTGACCTACAGTAACCTCAAGGAGCAGAGCTCTTCACTTTCTCAAAACAGCAAAGAAAACAACTCTGTAACTCATCCTCAACTTTGAAAGTGCCCATAGCAACCTTATCAGATACCAGCCTGCACCTGTGGATCCCAGTGTTCGCGAGTGCTGTGTCCTTGGATGAGCCATGCAGACCAAAATTCACGGAGGCATAGAGAAAATATCCATTATGACTCAGAGTGCCCCCTGAATTCACTGCACCCCAGCACCATATTCTAGCTCAAGCATTACAACATATTACCCAAATAGATCTGTAGCTTTGGAGGATCTTTGTTTATATGAAGTAGCAGTGACAGAGGACAGTTTAAAGTACATGCATGTACTGGCTGTCTACTGAGACATGAGAAGGCAATTCTTATCAACCACATGAAACTATCTTGCCAAACTGCAGAGAAGAAGGAATTGTTTTATTTTTGTCTTTTGCAGAGAGTGATTTGCTTGGAAGTTTTTGAAGAATCAGCTTTTGCTAAAGAAAAGCTTAATTACATACCCAAAATGTGGGCAGTACTTTGAGTTACTTGAGAAAGAACTACGGTACATAGGACTTTTGGCAGCTGAATTGTGCTCTGCACATGCAATAACTATTCATAAATCACAAGGGTTGACTTTAGAAGCAGCACTTATTGACATTAGTCATACGGTGTTTAAAGAAGGAATGTCACATATGAAAAATAAAGGTTTCTTTTTTAATAAACTTTGACAAAGAAAAGTGACAGCTCACATTTCTTGTATTGAAGAATATAATAGGTTACATGTACTATATGCTCCTCACCTGAACCTTATACCTGTACCTGCTAAACTCTTAGCTAGGAACTATAAGGAGTCAGTGAAACTACATTTAAATCAAATAATTCCCATTAAGATTTAAAAAAACAACTGAGTCTACAGGAGTATTACATACTCTCATTGCAAATTTAGTAATGAAACAGGAGTTGAATGCAATTGTAATGCAGCTTTGTGTATGTTGTTTCAAATGACTCAATTGATGCAAGAAGAAGCTTCCACAGTAGACAATCAGCTATGTGTGAATCTTTAATTTCTTAAAATATCTGTAGATGAAAATCCACACAGTATACATTAGGCAATGTCAATATGAAATTTTGTAGGTGTTTCAAGTGGAAATTACAAATTTTCTCAAAATACACAGGAAAATAGTCAAGAATTTTGAATTACTGTCTTTGATTTATTAGTGCAGGAAAGTGTTAGTGTAGATAGGTATGCAGGAATTAGATATGAGTTGATTCATATGTGTCCACAATGTAAGAAATATTACACTACTGAAGATCTTTCTGAAAGATTTGCATACATTCCTATCCCTGATTGGAAAAGTGTACATTTTTCAAATCTTCTAAATGAAGCATTCTAGGACATGCAATGCAGTGACCGTCATAATTTACAATCACCAGTGCAAAATCTAGTTTCTAATAAGTATCTATTGATATTGTTTCAAAGATACACTGTAGATGGTCATAACATTAACATGCCAGTAATTCATTTTGTAAATAGTCAGGTTTCTATTAGTAAGAAAACCTCCTCTCACCGGCCCCCCTTCACTGATGCCTGACGCCATTGGCTACAGCTGTGTATTTACTAGCCAATCACGCACCGGTAGGCGCGTGATTGGCTGGTAACATCCTGTCCCTGCTTGTCCACGTCTACCTATGCCGAATGCCTGAACCCCTGCTCTATCCCTCAGCTCTACGGTTCCACTGTTGCTGGAAACATGCAAAACCCAGGTACCTAGCAGTCCCCACCTCCCACCTCTGGAGCAGGAAGTCCAGGTCGCGTCCCTGCAGGAGCAGCGGACCTACGGAGGAAACTATCCAACCAGCCAAGAATACTGGTAAGTGCAGATGCACCCGCGTAACCTTTCCTTAACTTGCCATTTAAACCTGTGTTTCACTGCAGACGAGTGATTGCCAAAGCCTGCAGAAGGAAACCCCCTCATGCGCACAGGTTTGGCCAAAATTACCAAAGTGAACCCCTCTCCTCCACTAAGGTACACTACAGTACCTAGGAGTTCAAAGATGACCACCCGCGACATGCCTGCAGCCCCCCTTGCCTAACGTGGCTACCAGCAGCCTGCTGATTGGCTACTTGGCCTACATCACCCCCCATTGGTTGCCGGCAGGTGTAGCCGGCCCATTCCACCCAAGGCCCACAGAGACAAGGCCATCACCTGTTTTATGACTGTTTGATGCTGTGACTGCCGTTGCCGGACCCTTTGGTGCTCCTTTCATACTTGAACTAGCCTATTGTTGCACCTTACCTGCATCGCTGCATTTGGTTTTGCACTGCATTAGCAAATACTGAATCTGCCTATCTTTGCATTCTACCAGCATATTCGGCCTAGCCTATTGTTACACTATACCTGCATAGTTGAGCTTAGCCTGTGCTGCATTGCACTAGCATAATTGAGCCTATTGTTGCACCTTACCTGCATAGTTGCATTTAGCCTGTTTTGCATTGCATTAGCAAATGCTGAATCTGCCTATCTTTGCATTCTACCAGCATATTCAACCTAGCCTATTGTTACACTATACCTGCATAGTTGAATTTAGCCTGTTCTGCATTGCACTAGCATAATTGAGCCTATTGTTGCACCTTACCTGCATAGTTGCATTTAGCCTGTTTTGCACTGCATTAGCAAATACTGAATCTGCCTATCTTTGCATTCTACCAGCATATTCGACCTAGCCTATTGTTACACTATACCTGCATAGTTGAATTTAGCCTGTTCTGCATTGCACTAGCATAATTGAATCGTCCCACTCTTCTAAAATATAGACTAAGTCACACCTGCATACGCCCAATCTCCTATAATTTCCCACTGTGCCTACCTGCATTTGTCCTAGCACCCCACTGCTCTACAGCTTAACTTATATTGCTCTCCCAATTATGTCCGCCTGGCTCATCCTCATCATGTTCCCTTTTTGTGCCATGCCCAACAATACGCCATGCAGTAGAAACAGCTTCATATCGCTTAGCAATGGACTAGCCAAACTTGGCTGCCCAAGACATTGCCCTATCCCCTGTCCCACACCCTTCCTCCCCACTCTGACACCATTCCCCCACAGTGCCCACTCATACCACACCGTTAAAATCAGTGCCACCTTAGACAACTTGCTACCCAACCCCACCAAAGATGTCCACACCGTTACCAACCAGAACCCCTCCAAACTACGAGAATACCGGCCCTCAGTGTACCCGAACCTTACTAACCGCTACAATAGACTAGGTTCCAGACTCCACACCAGCAAACTGCCAGCAACATCCATGACTAAGGCCACTAAAAAGAACACCACCATCGTTGCTAACACCGCCTCGTTAAAAGGTGCTCTACTTAATGTTAGATCCCTTGTTGCCCATCCCACTGAAATTGCAAACATTATCCGCTCAGCAGATCTAGACTTCCTTGCCACCACAGAAACATGGCTACATGATGCAGCAGGTCCCCATCTAACCCTTGCGGTTCCCGACAATTACTCTATCCTTAGGGCCGACAGACCTAATGCTCGCGGAGGAGGTGTAGCTATCATATTTAAATCCTCGCTTGACATTAGATCTGTTACCTCCCTTCCCCTGAAATCATGTGAGCACCTCACCATTAAAATACAAACCACTCCTAAGAATACTATCACTCTGGAACTAATATACAGACCCCCAGGTCCCACAGGTACCTTCGAGGAAGACATTACCTCTCTTATAACCGAGAATTCTAAGCCTCTGCCACAAAATATCCTTCTAGGTGACTTTAACCTGGGGTACAACAACCCTAACGACACTCCTGTGTCCTCCCTTGCTAACGCCCACTCTGAACATGACTACACTCAACTCAACACCTTACCTACCCTTCAAAAAGGCAGAACCATTAACTGGCTCACTGCCCACAACTGTAATATCACCTGTAAAGTACCCCAACCCCTCGTATGGACTGAACATCGCCTCATATCATTTGTCATTAGCATTAACAACCTGAACCACAAACAGTGCCCCCCTGCACCAGCCTGCCTGACCAGAAATAAGCGCAACATTACCGCAGAAACCCTTACACCACTGGTTCTCCCTATCCTTAATATGCTCCCTGCAACCGCTGACCTTAATCTACTAGTAAATACCTACAATGATGCCATGACCAAAGCCATCAACACCGTTGCCCCACTAAAACTACGTAAAGGCAAACCTAGAACTCATCTGAACTCTTGGTATACACCTGAACTCAAACTACTCAGAAAAAGAAAGCCAAGTTGAAAACCTTATGGGAAATGACTCCATAAGATGAAAATAAAACTAATCTCACATATATATCCTCCCTTTATAAAAATAAAATAATCTGCACCAAGAAGGAAGCCTACAACGTCAGAATAAACAATGCAGGTTCTAATGCTAAAGAACTCTTCACTATCCTAAAGGAGTTAGAAAAGCCTAACCCACTGACGGACATGTCTGTGAAAGACAAACTTTGGTGTACGAGCATCCAAGATGCCCTTGCTAATAAAATCACTGGCTTGCAAACTAAAATTGAGGTCAAAAGACAACAACTTTCCAACAACAACCCCTCCACCCCTAGCATACCTACTACTACTAATACCACCTCCGGCTTCACATTCAAAAAGGTAACTATACTAGAATTCCAAAAATGCATAACATCCCTCAAACCGTCAAATTGCAAAGGGGACAGATGCCCTGCACAGATCATCAAGGATGCAGCAAGAGACCTATCCCCTTTCATCTCCAAGCTAATAAACCTTTCATTCTCCACTAACTCAATACCTAACAACTTGAAACGATCATGGGTTCTCCCTCTTCTAAAAAGACAATATCTAGACCCAGCCATTCCCACTAATTACAGGCCTATCACCACAGTTCCTTTCCTGCTAAAAATCCTTGATAGAGTTGCCTACCTGCAAATTCAGGATTACCTAGAGACCAACCAACTGTTAGGATTGCGTCAATCTGGCTTTCGACCTCAACATGGAACAGAAACCGCCCTTGTTGACCTCAAAAGTCAGATTGATGACCTCCAAGACAAAGGAAAGGCTGCCATCCTACTCCTACTCCCTCTCAGCAGCTTTCCGCCTGGTCGACCATAAAATACTCTGTAACCATCTCTCTTCCGCTGCCCATTTCTCCTCCTCTGCTATCATGTGGATACAATCCTTCTTGGCCAACAAAACCATGAGGGTTTTTTCGTCTGCGGCAGCAGCAGACCCTATCCCCATCACCTGTGGTGTCCCACAAGGTTCCTGTGTTTCCCACACCCTATATAACATCTTTACAAAGCCTTTCTTTGACAAACTGGACCATCTGGGTGTCACCTACACCAACTACGCGGATGACACCCAGATGCTCCTCACCATCTCGGGCAACTACAGCGCTGATGTCACCAGGATCAACAAGATCTTCTCCATCATTCAGGCATGGATGGCCACACATGGCCTTTGCCTGAATGATGAGAAGACTGAACTTCTCATTGTCGGATCACCTAATAACTTACAAAAACTGAGCCCTGACTACTCCAACATCATCCTCGACAGTAACACCATCCCAGTCGCCACAGGGAAACTAATTAGAGCCTGTAGACCTTTTTTTATCTGCTAATAGCTGCCTCACGCTGGCTAGGGCTCTCATACAATCCAAGCTAGACTACTGCAACAGGCTCTACCTAGGTGCCAACCACTCTATAATCAACAAACTTCAGGTTCTCCAAAACAATGCACTACGAGCAGCACTAAACATTCCTAGGCATGAGCATATATCCGCCATCAGAATATCATGCAAATGGCTTTCCATTCAACAAAAAATTGACTTAAAAATGCTTTGCCTTACCTACAAAGCCCTTAACCATCTAGTCCCTCCCTACCTCACCAACAAATTCACCATGAAACCTGCCACCAGAATCACTAGATCCTCCAACACTCTATGCCTCACCGTGCCCAGATTCACTGCTAAAATAGCCGGCGGCTCAAGCTTCATGGTCCTGGAACACCCTGTCTTTGAACATTAAATCGACTAAATCCTTCCAATTATTCAGGAAACTTTTCATTGGTTGGTTACTGACCCAGCCTACCACAAAATTGTATATATTGTACATGCCTCACCTATGCTTCAATTTTAAGTTTTAACCACCTCTGTCTGTATATATTGTACATAACTTTACAATTGTATTACTGCAAATTCTCTATATATTGTGCCTTGTAACCTGTCCTAAGTAACCTTTTACTCCAGGGTCTGGAGCGCTATATAAATAAAATAAACAAACAAACAAACAAACAAACAAACAAAACAAACAAGACATGTGCAATTATTTTTCATTAGGTGTCATTGTTCTGCTTTTCAAAAAGTCCACAGACAAATCTTATCTCTCTCACCAATACACTGAGTGAAGAACCTTGAACGCACAGAGGCAATGATTCATACATTCACACTCTCAGCTAAATGATAAACTGGCTCTTATATGGCCCTTTATTCATCAAAAGCAAATGTCCAAGGGTAGATTTGTATACTTTGAGCTAAAACATAGCGCTGGTGCACAGTGCATTCTGTTGCGATCAGTGCCATAATGGACATTTGCTCCATGCCTCAGTGAAAGCTGCACTTGCTGTGAAACATATTTTGCTCCATTGTATGCCCAAACTAAAAACAATTTGTTGGCAAGTTTGCAGATTTACATTGATCGATCCGATTAGATTTAACATTGCAAAGTGTTTTCCTCCAAATTATATGGTTTAGAGATTTGTAATCTTGACTGGCAAAAATTGGAAAGAATCAAAGGGATGTTCTGGATATAAATGTTGGGCCTTCCATTGCCTTACCCTATGTTGTGCTAACAACACACAATTTGGGAATTTTGTCTTGGAGATAGGACATTTTCTGGGCTAAATTAAAATGATCCGGGAAAAAGATTGGCCCCCTTTCGGAATTCACAATATGCCACATTGCACTTTGCCTTGGCCAATAAATCATACAAACCATTACATCTTTTCTCACATGGAGTGTAATCATTTTATGATTGATATTGATTATCATTGCCAAATTTTAGTAAATAAGGCTACAGGTATGAATAAGTCCGCGGGTGCACTCTGTATGGGGAGTTTGATAGATTACACAGACCTCCTGGTACTTTCCCAAAGTATCCATTGCAATTCCCATATCCCTTCTTCCAACAGGTATTCATGCAATTTCATTTTAATTTGTTGAACACTTTGCAATGGCGGGGTCCCTTTAGAGGTCTGACTGCTGTAGCTATGCAATACCATCTAAGTAACAACAAAGGGTCTTGTGATTGGCTAAAGCATTTGCTGATTGACAAACCTGTCATTTTTTTGCTACGTATTTTACTGTTTCATAATTTGGTAGTACTATCTCCAAGCGTCTGGGAAAAAGTAATGAGTGGGAACTTAAACTCGCTCACAATTGCTCTTGTGCACTTTTTAATCAGGGTTCATGAACCTTTGGGTGAAAATGTGTAGTATTAATGATTCATGATATTTTTCTTTTTTGTTGTCACGGTGTATGATTTCTAACCTCATATCTTGAGTGTTTTATTTTTATGTTGCATTATATCATAGTGTAAACATTTTAAACATGCTGAATACACTCAAATACGAAAATAGAATGCACACTTACATGTCTTTTGCATGTAAATTCCCAGCACCAAGCTAACTGGCTTTTACCTGCATGTCAAGTGGCCTCTACATAGCTAAAACATTGACTACCTTTCACACGCACATGGGATGCGGTGGATAGATATATTGTAATGTAAGTTATGTCAATTTCTCTAATACTATACTTGTCTTGTTGCTGGAGAAAATAAAAGAGTTTAACCATACTTGCATTTTGTCAAATGTTCCCTTGAAAAGTTAGGGATGCTTACAAAGTAGCCAATGCTAAGCAGGAATGTTAAAATGTTTAGTGTCTTTACATTATCATAATACCCAAAGGAAAAAAGTATGATTGAAAATGGACGCATTGTGGGCTTATTATAGTGTGATTCATTTTGTATAATTTTATATATGCCATATTGTAGTGGGCTCCAAGTCGGAGACCCAGTTGTTTCAAACTGAACCATTAGTTTAAATAGATTTTGTTTTGTGAATGCCTGACTGTCTGTTCTTTGCCCTGAATTGTGGGGTGGGATTGTATGAATGGGGATGTTCGACCTGTGTTTCACGTCTGAGTGAACCACTAGCCAGAATTATAAGAACATACTCTGCATACAGCATGCTTCAACACCTTTCTTGACACAGTTTTGAAACATTGAAACATGTATAACACACAGCCTCTGTTGTGATGTTACCAATGTCATAGAGAGGAGCATTTCCACACTTCTTTCTACCCTCCATCATTACTTTTATTATTCTTAATTATCAGGGTATTTGTTTCGCCGAGACCAGGCTTCTGGAATCAATGCACATCTTTACAAATCATAGGGGGAAGGGAACAGTAAGAAAAACAGAAATACAAGGGAGAGAGGAACTAACAAGGAGGGAGGTGGAGGAGGATGGTGGGAAATTTGGCAGCAAGGGATCTTCAAGCAAACAGGTTGAAACAGTGGTGAGACGATCACTCAGTCTGAGTTAGTATGGGAATTGAAGGTATGTGGACCTAGGTGTTAGGTCAGAGCCATTCCTTGGAGAGGAGGGTCTTAAGCTCCTTCCTGACATGTAGAAGCAAAGGGACAAGTCTGGTATTGATGGGGGCGGGTTCTAGAATCTTTGGGTGTAGACAGAGAAAGCTGTCTTACTTATTTTCAGTTAATAGCTTTGAGTAGTTTCAACCAGCCGGGTTTCGTCCAATGTAGATAATGTTTCCAGCTAGTCCCTCTTGTCCTGCTGGATTGTGTTTATGACAGCCTATTTGATGTCGCTGTTGAGTGTGCAATAGGACTGTTCATTGGCAAAGTGGAAGAACAGAGGACGCTGTCTAGATAGTCTTGGGGGCCTAACTGTAGCAACTAGTGTTGGTCTAGTTGATCCGTCATGTGACTATCAAGAGCAGTTATGTTAAACAGCAACAATTGAAACAAAGAAAAGAGTTTACACATGCATAATACTTGTCAATGAACCATTCATAAAATCACGACTCTGAGTTGCCAAACTATGTTTAGTTGAAATTATGATTCAACATTCTTTTTCAAAGCAACTTGTTGTCCTAGTGTCATTAGTAGGCACATAATTCTCTCTGAAAGCATGCAATGTGCAGTCATTTTTTTAAAGTTGATTGTTGGATATATAGAGCACAGTACATACCCTTTGACGTCTAAAATGTGTTGAAAGGGGAAGCATTGATTCAGGGCAGCAGGGCAACGGTCGATGCCTTTAGCTTCTTTACTTATGCAGGATTTTGATGACTGGCTCAGTCCATCGGCAGTGCTATTGTTCTGCAGACTAGTTTCCATCAGAAATGTGGAACCTCACTCAATAGTTTGATCCTCCACCTAGTACAAGAACTGTTGAACGGAAAATCATATTGTGCCTCCTTTACTGTATATATTGGCCTAAGCCCAGTCGCTCTGCGAAGAAATCTGCGTTGCAAGGTTCTGACCTTAGATCGATTAAGCCGCCATTTTAGGTTTATCTGCCATTTTGATTCTCGCTCCAAAGTCACCCTGTGTTCTAAAATGGTGGACAGTGTTCTTCTGTTAGTAACATGGCTGTCTTGAACTCTGTATGCAAGTTAATGCCTAAACTGCCCGTAGGACAAATGTTAGGGTCATGTAATAAGACCTTGTCCTTCGTTGACCTATAGATCGAGGATACCTGTGCAAACGTAACTAATCCGCGAGCAAATATTAAGCACAATGTTGTGTAAATACTAAATGTGAACACTTGTTGAACTGCATTGTATTAAAATATGTACTAAGGCTTATGTTAGATCCGAGAATATACTGTTGCTATTGTGATTTGTTGAACATGTAAACTGAAGGTGATCCATATGCATATAGCTGGGCGAGTCAGAGGTGAACTCGGCACAAACCCTAGATTGGGAATTATTAACGTACAGAGGGGCTGAACATCATGTTACAAAACTGTATAAAAGAGTGAATATACTGATGTACAGTCCGACTCACTTCTCACATCGAACGGGCTGGTATTCGTTGTGGTGTACTGAGGGCCAGATAGCTATCTGATAGTTTTTTGTTTCTTTGAAAACTGTTCAGTTACTTTGAATAAAGATCTGTGTATCTTTGTAAACCCGTGTTTGGTGTATTTCCTTTCGTGGTACTCCGCCTCGATATTTCCTTTTGCTTTTAGAGAACACGCTTGGTGGAAGGATTAGTCCGCCCTCTTTCTGGTCTGCCTAGATCTTGCCAGTGCGTATGATTGCAAAGACCAGTTTATATTATGGAACAAACTGTCAAAATTGGATTTTCTTGGGGGCTCATTGAGATTACTTATAGAATTTCATCCTGGCACCACCATCCTGGTGCTGCCCAATCATGAGCCATAGTGAATTCTTGCATCGGCCTTCGACAGGGATTAATTTTAGCTCTCTATTTTTTTAATATTTACTTATCAGATTTTCTTGATGAATTGCTTTTATGAAGATTGTTTTCTCCTAAAATAGGATCCCTGACTATTCTAGCAATTATTTATGCCGATGGTATTATCTTTATTGACTGAACTCCAATTAGGCTGCAGCTGGCTCTAAACTGTTTATGTGCTTATCTCGGCAAGAATAACATGAGTCTAAGTGTACCGAAATCAGCTATTTTTATTAAGAGGAAATCCAAAATAAAGTAAGACTATAAATGGTATATTAATAATGATAGTATCAAAGTGATAAATATGTTTATCTACCTGGGATTTCATATTTTCGCTAAACCATCTACAAAGGATGTATTTTTGTGCTTCATTAAAAAACGAACATAGAACCGTTGTATGCCCATACTAAAAACAATTTGTTGACAATTTTGCCGATTAACATTGATCCATTCGATTAGATTTTACATTTGCAAGGTGCCTTCTGCAATATTATACGGTTTAGAGATTTGTAATCTTGACTGGCATAAATTGGAAAG
Source organism: Ambystoma mexicanum (assembly GCF_040938575.1). NCBI lineage: Eukaryota > Metazoa > Chordata > Amphibia > Caudata > Ambystomatidae > Ambystoma > Ambystoma mexicanum. The sequence goes on from NC_090922.1 coordinate 1,269,945,120, forward strand.
AATCGAAGGGATGTTCTGGAAAGAAATGTTGGGCCTTCCATTGCCGTACCCTATGTTGTGCTGACACACAATTTGGGAATTATGTCCTGGAGATAGTACTTTTTCTGGACCCCCTTCCAAATTCACTATATGCCACATTTCACTTTGCTTTGGCCAATAAATCATACACACCATTACTTCTTTTCGCATTGGAGTGTGATCATTTTATGATTGATATTGATTCTCTTTGCCAAATTTTAGCATATAAGGCTACATGTATGTATAAGTCTATTAACCGATGAATGGAGTCCGGATCAGGATTCAATCTCCAGGTGCACTCTGTATGGGGAGTTTGGTAGATTACACAGACTTCCTGGAACTCTCCCAAAGTACCCAATGCAATTCCTAGATCCCTTCTTCAAACAGGTATTCATGTGATTTCATTTTAATTTGTTGGACACTTTGAAATGGTGGGGTCCCATTAGAGGTCTGACTGCTGCAGCTACGCACTACCATCTAGGTAATAACAAAGGGTCTTGTGATTGGCTTAAGCATTTGCTGATTGACAGCCCTGTCATTTTTTTGCGACATATGTTACTGTTTCATAATTTGTTAATACTTATGAGGATACTCAATCCCCAAGCTTCTGGGAAAGACTAGTGAGTTGGAACTTGAACTCGCTCACAATTGGTCTTGTGCACTTTTTAATCAGGGTTCATGAACCTTTGGGTGAAAATGTGTAGTTTTAATGATTCAGGATTCTTTTCTCTTTTTGTTGTCACTTTTGTATGATATCTAACCTCAGATCTTGAGTGTTTTATTGTGTTGTATGTTATCATAGTGCAAACGTTTTAAATATGCTGAATACACTCAAATAATAAAATAGAATGCACACTTACATGAGCCAATTGCATGTAAATGGCTTAACACCCAGCACCAAGCTAGCTGGCTTTTACCTGCTTGTCAAGTGGCCTCTACATAGCTAAAACATTGACTACCTTTCACACGCACATGGGATGTGGTGGATAGATATATTGTAATGTAAGTGATGTCAATTTCTCTAATACTATACGTGTCTTGTTGCTGGAGAAAATAAAAGAGTTTAACCATACTTGCATTTTGTGGAATTTTCCCTTGAAAAGTTAGGGATGCTTACAAAGTAGCCAATGCTAAGCAGGAATGTTAAAATGTTTAGTGTCTTTAGATTATCATAATAGATAAAGGAAAAAGGTATGATTGAAAGTGGACGCTTTGTGGGCTTATTATAGTGTGATTCATATAGCCAGGTAAAACCTTGTTTTGTATAATTCTATATATGCCATAGTGTTTTGGGCTCCAAGCCGGAGACCCAGTTGTCTGAAACTGAACCATTAGTTTAAATACATTTTGTTTTTTGAATGCTTCACTGTCTTTTCTTTGCCCTGAATTGTGGGGTGGGATTGTATGAATGGGGATGTTCGACCTGTGCTTCACGTCTGAGTGGACCACTAGCCAGAATTATAAGAACATACTCTACATACAGCATGCTTCAACGCCTTTCTTGACTCAGCTTTGAAACAGTATAACGCACAGCATCAGTTGTGATGTTATCAATGTCATAGAGACGAGCATTACCTCACTTCTTTCTACCCTCCCTCGTTACTTTTGTTATTCTTTATTATCAGGGTATTTGTTTAGCACAGACCTAGCTTCTGGAAGCAATGTACATCTTTACAAATTATATGGGGATGGGCACAGTGAGAAAAGCATAGATACAAGGGAGCAGGGAACTAACAATGAGGGAGGTGGAGGAGGACGGTGGGAAGTTTGGCAGAAAGGGATCTTCAAGCAACCAGAGGTTGAACCAGTGGTGAGCCAATCACTCAGTCTGAGGTAGGGTTGGAAGTGAAGGTGTGTGGACCTAGGTGTTAGGTCAGAGCCATTCCTTGGAGAGGAGGGTCTTAAGCTCCTTCCTGACATGTAGAAGCAAAGGGGCAAGTCTGGTATTGATGGGGGGAGGTTCTAGAGTCTTTGGGTGTTGACAGAGAAAGCTGTATTACTTAAATTCAGTTAACAGCTTAGAGTGGTTTCGACCAGCCGGGCTTCGTCCGATGTAGATAGTGTTTCCAGATGGTCCCCCTTGTCCTGCTGGATTGTGTTTATGACAGCCTATTCGATGTTGCTGTTGAATAGGCCTGTTCCTTGGCAAAGTAGAAGAACAGAGGGCACCGTCTAGATAATCTTGGGGGCCTAAGTATTGGTCTAGGTGATCCCTCATGTGACTACCATGTGCAGTTATGTTACACAGCAACTATTGAAACAAAGAAAAGAGTTTACACATGCATAATTCTTGTCACAGTGCCATTCATATAATCACAACTCTGAGTTCCCAAACTAGGTGTAGTTGACATTATGATTCAACATTCTTTTTCAAAGCAACTTGTTGTCCTAGTGTCATTAGTAGGCACATCAATTCTCTCTGAAAGCATGTAATGTGCAGTCATTTTTTAAACTTGATTTTTGGATATATAGAGCACAGTACATACCCTTTGACGTCTAAAATGCAATGAAAGGGGAAGCATTGATCCAGGGCAGCAGGGCGACGGTCGGATGCCTTCAACGTTCGCATACACTTAGAAAACTCAAAAGCATGCTAAACTAACATGTTTAAAATACAAAGCATTTCCAAGAAACATCCACTTAAATGTATCACATTGACCTTTTAACAGAGCTTGTTCAGGTAAAGTTATGATTTCTTATTTTCTATGTTTTCTTCTTTAAGATGTTATGATGAACGTGTTTGATATTTTGAACAAAAGAAACTAGATTACATGCCTATGATCCTGCATACAAGAACATATATTAGTTGTCATGGCAATGAAAGGATTCAACTATGCCTTTTAAGACATATGCAAAGCCACGTTTAGCTGAACTCAGCATGAAGAACAGTTTAGCTTGCTTCAGTGCTCGAACTGAAAATAATAAGAGCCTTTTTCTGAAATAGGCAGATACTCCTTTCCCATTAAACAAAATGCCATCGTGTTGGAAAGCGCTGATAATCTCCCTTGGAAATACATTAAAGTCCTGCGCTCAGAGGCTGACAACATGTGGCAATTTAAAACACGGTCTCTTTTCAATGTGGTGAATGTGGGTTTACCAGAGCAAGCACGGCAGTGAGATTAGCGTGCCTGGGTGTGTGCACTTTAAGGGGGCGTGAGTAGCACCAGTGACCACTGTACAGCCTCTCCACCCCCATGTTATTCCCAGAGCGCACCAGGTGGAGATGGGGTACTCCCGCATCTGGTGAGGAAGGCATTGTGACAAAGTTGCAGAATTGGGAAGGCAACAGTTACGAGCAGAGCTAGATAGTTAACACTGTGCCGGTCATCACGTGGACTCTCCGCGAGTGTTCTGTTCTGCATATACTTGAAGCGCATCTATACATGAGCCCTGTTACCACCATGCCATGCACCGGTCCTGTCCATGGGCAGCAGGAGCCAAATACGGCAGACTGTGCAAAAGGAGCTCATCAATAGGAGACTATTGAACCTTTTTTTTTAACCATTAACAGGAACATAGCTAGTGAGATGGGGTGCAGGACGCATTGACCTGCTCGCCGTTGTTGCCTACGGACTGTAGGGAGAGGTGCTATGGCTTCTCGGTTGGAGATGCTCAAGTCAGGGCTCACAGATGGCACTTTGCTCTCTCACATACTCGGGGCTAATTTGCGATTTTTCATTACAGAGTGACACATTTATGTAAACTGGAAACTTACTGGAAATGTAACACTGAGTTTACTTGGAATTTCTAGCTAGGAGCTTTTTTAAAAAGTCAAACTTATTGAGAATGCCAAATTTGATTTGCTGTCAAGCTGACTAGGAACAGAAAACTAGGAGCTTACTGAGGATGTATGGTGAAGGTCAAGCTTTCAGCGAATGTTGAGCTGGGAAACTGCTAAGAATTGTAAACTGGGGATGTCACTGAGATATCAAACTGGGATCTGCCTGTGAATGCAGCATACTGTGGATGTTTACCCAGGTAGCTAACTGGAAATATCAAACTAAAAGTGTCTGCACATCTGGAATGTTAATCTGGGAGTTAACGGGTCTTGTCAAAATTGAATGTTAAGTTTATTTGGAATGTCAAACTGGGAGTTTACTAGGAAAGCCAAACTGGAAGCTCAGTGGTAATGTCAAATTTACTGGGAATATTGAACTAGCTTACTGGTGATGTTAAGATTGCTGGGAGTTTACTGGAAATGAATGCCAAGATGCCTGGGGATGTAAACTGTGGTTTTACTCAGAATGTTTAACCTTGGAGGAGCTTACTGGGAACGTTGAACTGTGAGCGTATTTGTAATGTCAAGCTCAGTGGGAATGTCAAAGTGGGAGTTTATTTGGAATGTTAAACCTGAGATTGTTGGTAATGAGACGCTTATTGTCCTTTTCATACTATGATTTTATTGGTATTGTCAATCTTACTGGGAGCTTATTGACAATATCAAACCAATTGTGAATGTCAAAAGGGCGATGGGTGTGATTTTGAAACTGGGAGCTGACTGGGAATGTCAAAATGGGAACATAGAGGGAACCTAAAATATACGGGGAGTGGACAAATAGGAGTTTACCGGGTATATCAATTTAGGACTTTTCTTTTCCCGGATTTTTATTACAAAATGTGGTGGGCACCCCCTCTTCTACACCCACAATCCCTTTTACTAAATATCTAACCCAAACCCTTTATCCATCTAACTTGTGCTTAACAAAATTGGTAATAAATGTTGCAAAATGTAATTAAGCCAAATGGTTGATCTAACAAAGTGGGGAATACCATAATGTCAAATACATGGGGAATGTCAAAAGGGAAGTTACAGGGAATGTCAAAACTAGAACTTATTGTGAATGTACAATGATGAGCTGATGTGGCATGTCAATCTGGGTTCCCACTGGGAATGGTGAATTTACTTGTGATTGAATACTGGAAGCTTACTGGGAGTGTCCAATGTGGCGCTTATTGTGGATGTCAAATTTACTGGTTATGTCAGAGTTTACTGGGAATCCTGAAATTACTGGGAGCTTTCTGGCAGTATAAAACTTCCTGAGAATGTCAAAAGGCAGATTAAAGGCAATGTCTCATTCAGAATGTATTTGGAATGTCAAACTAGGAGATAACTAGGATCGTCCAACTGTGAATGTACTAGGAATATCAAGATTATGGAGAAAGTAAAACTGGACCTTTATGGTGAATGTCAAACCAAGTCAAGAATAAAACATCTTGCGTTATCGATAAAAGAGGGTAGCAAAAGGCCCCATGGGAGACTAAGAAAGAATACCAACAGATCAGAATCATAGAGACCAAACACAATGAAACAACATTATTCCAAATGTTCAACTAAATGGACAACTAAAATTGCCACCAACATTTCAGAAAGACTGGAAACCAGGGGTGGACAAGCCTATAGGGAACTCTGGAGATTTCCCAGTAGACCTCTGCACCCAGGGCCTCTTTTGTGTGGTAACCTATCTTATTTCCAAATGTTCTCATAGGAAAGAGTTGGATTTGCTGAAAATGTGTAATATGGGGCCACTTTGAACATTAAAACCAGGGCCTCTTTTGCTTACCAGCACGCCCTGCTGAAAGCAACACAATTGTGTGGCACAGTGTGTTTTGCGTTACTTGCTCGCCTTTCTGCTGTGCTGCTGCTTGGAAGTTTGCTTTCACTTCCTATTGGAAAAAAGGAGTAGTCACCCTAAATAATCCAAACGCTGGTGCGGAGCACGGCACGGTGTGTGTCACAGTGTGTCTTGTGTTGCTTGCTGGTCTTTCTGCTGTGCTGCTGCTTGGAAGTCTGCTTTCACTTCCTATAGGAAACAAGCATTGGCAATGCCAACAGTTTGGGCTTTTGTGTAGGCATGGTATAATCATTCATCAGGCACTGCTGTGATGCTATTAACTGTAGATTAATAGTAACAGCTGCATAACAGTGCAAGTACCTAAACATATAATAGCAGTGTTTGGCCACAGGCCAATACTGTTGGCTTTGCCAATGCTTGTTTTAAAAAAGCAGCATCTTTCGCCAGATAAATTCTTTTTATAAAAGGAGAGCCTTTGTTTTTGATCATATCAGGCAGTAAAATAGCTTAGTGAGTTAAAGGCTACATGGGAGCCATACTCAGCCCTTCCTCCGTCTGAGATCAATATATTGAGTATCAATAACTTGGGTAATGGTAAACATATAAACAATGATCCTAGTCTACAAGACCCCAAGAACCCTACTGGGTCAGCTCTCATAAGCTGTAATATACACAATGCGGATTATCCCACGCAGGCCTGACTACTTGGAATGCTGAATAATCTGAGCGCCCAAAGTACGTTAAACACCTTACGATGAATAAAATGCATGCACATGCACTGTCATGCATGACATGTATGCCCGTCGCAGATGAGAAGCAACTGAACAAGGAGACAGTAAATGACAATATATCACAGCTAGACTTTTGGTAAATACTGGCCACCGAGTGAACAACTCTTGTAAAAGCAGACTGAGATGCTTTGTTGCGGAGGAATGAGTGGCAGGGACTGACAGTGTGAGTGATGGTGTGAGTGGGATGACGTGGGCTATGGTTATAATAAGGCCACATGAAAAAGAGAAATATACATTTAATTTTCTAGAGTCACTTTCATTCTCTGCGGGTCTTAAAGATATAGCGCATGTGTTTGTGGGCGGGGGAATTGGTGGGGATTTGCTCTTGATGATATTATTCTCTCTCTCATTCTCACAGGTGTCAGAGAAAAGAAAGGGGAGATCCGGCAAACAGGGGAAGAATACCGCCTTAACCCACAAACCACAACTAAAAATATTTACGATATTAACATCACAATATTTCTATCGAAAAATGACTGGAGAGGAGAGGGCGACGGGCAGAGTGGTTTATAGATCGGTGAGTTGAGCGCTCCCCTCTGCCATCTGCTGAATGGCACCAATCAAGTTCAGATCCAGGCAAGACCTATTCAGCTTTTCATTCTTCCAAGGTAGAACAATTATATACCATTACAATCGTTAATAAGAACATTTGTTACAGTGCTTAGAAGCTGTAGAAATCGGGCATGAAGCGCTATTTAGATAACTATTCCAGCTGCATAAATGAAAACCGAGGCCGCAATAACATTGACATGTGCAATCCATATAACAGGTGATAAGAAGCACGGGTCTGTGACATCCATTCTCCCTGTCCTACATAAAGGAAGCCTTGTATCACGCCTCACCATTGTGGATATAGCACAAGAGCCATTGCAAAAGGGCCAAAGCATGTGTGAAATGTGGAAGGCTTATGGCAGAGGGGGCTGGGCTGGACATGTCCTACTGCAGACGTGTGAATCTTGCTGCTTCCTCAGGCTTCACCATGCGGTGCTTCTCAGGGTTTCCTGCTGCCACTGCAGGGTGGACAGGGTCACTGGGATTTGGGGGGGGGGTCAGTGCCCCCACCCATCCAGACTGTTACGAGTGGCTGCCCCTTTAAGGCAAGCCACACTCTGGGGAGACATCACGGGGGAAGTGACGTGGTATGAGGAGGGAGGTGCCAGGGGTGTGGTATCCTTAATAAAGAGGTTGTTGTTGAATCCCCCGCTGGCGTTCGTGTGTAATTTAGGGCTATCCAGCCCCCAACATTTGGCGACGAGGGTTTCTACTGCCAGCGGCCCTCCCTACTCCAGCGCCGGAGATCCCTCCGTGCGCGCTCCTCCTCTGCTAGTGATCCCACTAGCCCGCGGATCCCCGCTCCGGCTTCATTCAGAGTGCCCGGATGAGCGGCGCTCCCGAATCCTTCCTCTCCCACATGTGTGTGATCCCGCCATGTGTGCGCTCCACAAACATCAGCTATTCACGTGCGATCCCGCCGTGTACACCGCCGCGTGTGCGGCTTTATTCAATAAGTGGACACATACCGCGCCAGAAGAACGTGCAGCGCCAGAGACACACGCAAAGCCACATGGACGCCCGATTTCACAAAAAGGTTCCTGGCAACAAGAAAAAAAAAAACGTTTTTACTCGATCTTACTACTCCTCATCCTCCAGCAACCTTCTTCCTCAACACAGTACTTTGCTTTCTCAACATCACAGTAATGTATTCACAGGTTTGTCCTAGTGCAGGACCACCCAGCGAACGCACTCTTGAACACCCATTCCCACACAGGGCGCGTGGAATCGTCTTAGGAGTATTCAGCTTGCAAGTAACGTCAACTGCACCCATCATGCGCACCACCGCAGATCAGGCATCGTCAAGCTCACAACCACCGCCAGCTGCCTCAAGGTCCACCGTCATGTCTTGGTGCATGCCGCCCCCCTTCTACATGACGCCTCAAGCAGATAAAGGTGCAAGGTGGGTGGAATGGTTGGAGGACTTTAATAACTTTATAGAGGCTGCCAGTGAAGAAACCTCCCCAGGATTGTGTATTATGTTCATCAACACTGCGGGTACAGAGATAAAAACGCTTATCAAAACCATACCACCAATGGAAATTACTGACTTTAACAGCCTCATTACAGCCCTGAACAAACGCCTTGTCATCGCCCCCAATAGAGACTATGACAGATGTGTCTTTAACCAGTGCACACAGCGCATTGACGAAACGGTGGATGAATTCATCACGAGACTTCGAGTCAAGGGGGCGCACTGTCTGTTTGATGAGTTTTAGCTAGACAAAGTGATTCGACTCAGGGTCATCGAGGGCTGCGTGTCAGCCACACTACAGAAGCAACTGCTTAAGAAACCCGTCACCATTGAACAAGTGAGTGAAATGGCACGCATACTTGAGAGAGTGGAAAAGCAGGCCACTCACATGGCCACCAACACCATCACAAAACATGACAAGAGTGACGTGATAGCAGCAATACAGGCTGGCAACCTCAAGAACTACGACAGAAGCGTCACAGCGGCCCCTCGCACGGAAAGACAATGTTACAGATGTGGGATGGCATTCCCGCATGCGGGATCCTGCCCCGCGCTCTCCCAAAAATGTGCCAACTGTGGCAGAGAAGGCCATTTTCAGTCTGTGTGCAGGGAAGGAAAACCATTTCCCACCCCGAGAATGGGTACAGGCCTACAAGCCAGACCAACCCAAAGAACATTCCCCAGCCAGTCTTATCAGCCACAACCCTACCAGCAAGGGCCACGGAGATACGTAAGGGTGGTGGAGGAAATATACCCGGACGAAGACAACCAAGAGTATGCGACACAAGAACAAACTGGGCAATTGCGGGACGAGTATGATGGCCCACCAGCAACACGCCATGAGCCATCACTAGAAGCACATGGAGATTTCGACTATGGTAATACATATGACCTACATGCCCAGGATGAATTTGTTAATCTCATCATGGATGAAAAGGAAGCCCAAGAAGCACCCAGGATTCTGATAGACATTTGCAATCAACAGTTCTGCTTTCTGATTGACTTAGGTGCAACAGTGAACATTATGGGAGAAACGGAATTTCAATTACTTCACAATAAACCGATACTAAGCCCATCAAACTCGAAGATATATCAATGGGGAGCAGATGCCCCGCTGCATTGCATAGGGTCATTCCAAAGGAGACTCACGTTTGCCGGCAAGGTGACCAACACCGCCATCCATGTTATAAAAAGTCCCACCAAAGGCCGATGTTTACTAAGCTACAGGACGGCATCACACCTGGGCCTAATCAACATACCTCTCCGAGCTGGAGATGTCATCGAGTCATCGGAGGCACAAGTCAGCAAGCAGGAACAGAAACACAACATAGTCGCTCACGACAACCCGGCCATCACGAAAGATGACATCATCAAAGAATTCCCACAACTGTGCCATGGTCTGGGCAGATTGAAGGGCCCGCCGATCAAGTTACACATAGACCCAACAATTCCACCGGTCCCACAACACCCACGCAGGGTACTGTTCCACCTACAGCAGTCAGTGTCGAAAGAGCTAGACCAATTACTGCGCAATGACATCATCGAGCCGGCCACAGGCCCTGCACCTTGGGTTTCTCCCCTCGTAATTGTCCCAAAGGAAGGCGGTCGCCTAAGACTATGTGTGGATTAGAGGGTGGCCAACACGGCCATACAGCAGGAGCGGCACCTGGACCAAAAATCGAGGACATGATTGTCCAGCTAAAGAAATCTGTCCTTTTCTCAAAATTAGACTTGAATCAGGGGTATCACCAAATTGTGCTCCACCCGGATTTATGACCCATCACCACTTTGCATTGCATGACGGACTGTTCCGCTACAAGCGGCAAAATTTTGGGATCTCATCGGCGGCTGAAATATTTCATGAAACAATCCGACAGGTCATACGTCCCGTAAAATGGACTCTCAATTACAGCGACGACATTTTAGTTTTTGGAAAGTCGCGCAGGGAACATGATGTTGCACTCCGTGAAGCATGTCGGGCAGTACAGGAGGCCGGGCTAACACTCAATATCGAGAAATGTCGATTCAGCAAAGCAAAGCTCAAGTTCTTTGGCCACATTTTCTCAGCAGATGGGATGACCCCTGACCCCGATAAAGAATCAACCATCTTTCAGCTAGACAGACCCACCCAAGTCGCTGACATCAGGTCATTTCTGGGAATGGCCGGGTACTGTGCTCGGTACATTCCACATTTCGCGTCCATCACTGAACCTCTCAGGCGCCTGCTCCAAAAGGAGGTCACATTCGTCTGGTCTGAGGAGTGCCAAGCAGCTTTCGACAACATAAAACAGTCCCTGGCAGAGGTGAGGAAATTGGCATACTTTGACCCTGAATGGCACACCAAGATAGTGGTGGACGCCAGCGCAGTGGGACTAGGCGCCATTTTGGTGCAAACCAGTGGACAAGACACGAATCCGAGGCACATTGTTGCCTATGCCAGCAGAGCCCTGGCCCCACCAGAGTCCGCCTACTCCCAGGCAGAGAAAGAGAGCCTGGCAGCTGTCTGGGCGTGCAAGCATTTCCATAATTTTGTCATTGGGAAGAAGTTCACCTTGATCACAGATCATCAAGCCTTGCTATCACTTTTTGGCAATCCGTGCACGAAAATGCCACCCAGAATTGAGAGGTGGGGAATCCATCTGCAAGAGTATGACTTTGACATTGTTCACCGACCTGGGGGTGGGAACAACCCAGCAGACTACCTCTCCAGACACCCGGTTGGTAGCTCCACACCTCGACAGGGTGACGTGGAATATATCAGCTACGTCACTGCCAACGCGTTACCGCCTGCCATATCCATTGAGACAATTGCCTTGGCGTCGGCTGCAGACCCATCCATGGCCCTGGCAATCAGTCTGACAGAAAAAGACCAGTGGAAGGACTTCCGCAGAGCGGTACAAAGACACCCAGGTGCATGCCGCAACGAGATCGAGAGACTGGCGAGAGTGCACTCTGAATTGGCGGTCCAAGACAAGGCCATTCTGGTACGAGGCTGCAAAATTGTCATACCCTCCATGCTGCGCTTGGAGGTCATCAAAACCGCCCATGAGGGACACCGTGGAGCAAAAAACATGAAAAGACAGTTAAGATGCAATGTCTGGTTCCCCTTCATGGATGATATGGTCGACTGGTGGGTCAAGAACTGCGCGGCATGCCAGTGCACAGCAAAACCCGAGCCGCCAGTACCGCTCAGAATTACCACAATCCCAGATCATCCATGGGAGAGAGTAACGGTCGATTTCTATGGACCACGGGAGGAAGGAGATTATTTATTATTCATTGATGAACACTCCAGGTTCCCCATAGTGAAACGGGTCAAATCGACAGCTTTTGCTCATGTCGCTGCGACATTTGATGAAGTCTTCAACGAGTGGGGGATACCAGACACGCTAAAATCAGATAATGGTGCCCCTTTCAGTGGTCATGAATTCGGGGTATTTGCAAAACACATGGGATTCCATCACCAAAGAGTGACACCGAGATGGCCACAAGCTAATGGCATGGCAGAAAGGTTTATGGCGTCCATTAAAAAGACCATACAAAGAGCACGCCTAGAGGGGACTGACCCCCATCAAGCGTTATGTAGAATGTTGAGAGACTATGGGAACACGCCTCACAAAGCCACCAACAGAACCCCAGCAGAGTTCATGATGAAGTACCAGGTCAGGACCAGGCTCGTCAACAACCCAACATGGCGGCCCGAAGCAGACCAAGAAGTCATCAAATGAGACGGAGCAACCAAAGAGAGGATGCGGGAGCTGACTGACAGAAGGAGGAGAGCACAGTCAAAAGACCTCCAAATAGGAGATGCGGTGTGGGTGCAAAGAGCCACAACAAAAAAGACAGACTCGCAGTTCTCACCTGAGCCGCTTTGGGTAATTGCAGTGAAAGGGACCATGATAACAGCGGCGAATGGAGAACAGGAAGTGACTCGCAACAGTTCATGGTTCAAGCTTGTCACAAGACCTGCCGAAGAGGAGCTACCCCCAGAGGATCCTGACCCAGAAGGCACTGACATTCATGATGAAACGTGGGTCCCCATCGAACCACAGGTTCAAAGTCAGGTCAACCCTGTGCAAGACACTGACGGCGGCTCCCACCCAGAGCCGCGAGGAAGACCACAGAGGAACATCAGGAGTGTTGACAGCGTTGACAATTGGCCAAGTTAAGTTACTTGTAAAGACATTTGTCCGGGGGTGTTGTTACGAGTGCCTGCCCCTTTAAGGCAAGCCACACTCTGGGGAGACATCACAGGGGAAGTGATGTGGTATGAGGAGGGAGGTGCCAGGGGTGGCACTTACGAGTTGTATCCTTAATCAAGAGGTTGTTGTTGAATCACCCGCTGGCGTCCGTGTGTAATTTAGGGCTATCCAGCCCCCAACACAGACCCTCCCTTGGGAAATGCTGGTGCACAAATGTAATACTTTACAGGACTACCATGAAAACGCTGTCCTTGTTGTTAGCTGAACTTCATCCAAACCCCCCCAGCAGCCCTGCTGAATCCACCTCCTGATGGTGAGCTTTTTCTCAACTCTGGAAAGAACACTTCAAATGGTTTCTGAAGATGGGGTGGGGGGGCGGGCTGCAGTATCGAATACCATAGTGCTGTCATAATGGGGGTACTCATAATGATTCGGTTTTGAATGTATAGCGTTTATCTTTTTATGAATGTATTGTTTACAAATCTACTGCATTATATAGGTTGAAGTGCTGAGGCGACCATGTTGAGTTTCTAGTGCTTAGCTAACTTACGTATATTCTAGGGCTCAGATTTACTGACTGCAGCAGAACAGGTGGCGAACTGGTGCAGCAGCCAAATGCATGTATAAAATGTCTTCCCTCTCTACAAATATCCCCCACCCTTTCGATGTTTCACTGAGCAGGAGCGGAGGGAAAGGTGGAAGAAGGTGGATGAAGGAGGTTTTACCACACATGGGAAGGGCATGCCTGGGCGTACTGAAGGAGGGAGGGGGCGGGCATGATTTCCAGGAGCAAAGGGAAAGCTGCAAGCCATGGCAGCGTCCAGGCAGTCCAGGGAGGGAGGGGCCGCCCACCGGCACATGATCAGTTAAATAGACAAAACTCAGCTTTACTTCTCTCATGAAATGCTAACCAGGCAAAACACAAAGCTTCACTGCTCTCGTTGCACAGCTTCACTGCTCTCTTCAAATGTCAAAGGAAATGGCTTACTAGAAACAAACTGGCTTACTTGGAGAAACAGACACTGCACAGCCAATCACATCATAATGACATCACCAACTAAACACCCAATCAGGTGCTGCTTACATCAAAAACACTGCATCAACACCACACAAATCACTAGATGTACATTTTCACAGCCATTTTAAACCCAAACAAAACTATTACAGTACTTGGTTTATTTTTTGTAGACAATACTGTAAAATGTATGACACAACTTGAAAGCCGCCATTTTGAAAGTAAAATTCGCTGACAAATCCACCACACAGTAGAAATTCAGCGAAAGAGTGAGAAAGGCGGTGTGGCTGGAAGGAAAAGGGTGGAAATTGTAGGAAATTTCTATACATTTCACTTAGCGATGGGCGTTGAATGGGTGGTTTTGTTTTGTTGTATCGAAAGTGCTGTGGAGGAGAACACTTCTACGGTAAAGCTATTAACTGTACCGCAGTTCCTGTGGCGTTAAGGGCAGTTGATACGCCAACCAGGAAGTAGCACTGAAATTGAAGGAGCCAGCACCCTCGCAGTGCTTGTTTTGTTGTATTGAAAGTGCTGTGGAGGAGAATGAATCTCCGGTAAAGCAATTAACTGTAGTGCAGTTCCTGTGGCTTTAAGGGCAGTGGATACGCCTACCAGGAAGTAGCATTGAAATTGAAGGAGCCGGCACCCTCACAGCGTTAAGCCCGCCGTGGAGTCACGGGTGAAGAGTCTGTCTGTAAGGCTGTTGGGCTAGTGGGCATCGCAAACAATACCCAGTGGCTCCACAAATGGAACTTGTGCACCGGATAAATTACATATAAGGACATTTGGAATTCTGTAAAAGTAAGTTTGCACTACTAATATAACCATCAGACGAGAGCGGCAGGGCAGGGGTAGAGTTGGACTCTGGCAGCTCCTCGAGCTGTCGGGCGTACCTAGCCCTGCTGACTAGACTTTATCATTTTGATAAACGGGAGAACGGGGGATGGTTTCCGGACTGAATAACTTTTAAACTGGTAACCGCGGAAAACCTAACCTGCTCTTTGCAAATAACAGTACCCACTTAATAAGGAGTCTGCAAGACTTTCTCTCCTCATTAGAGTGGGGATTATTAGGGCATGGAGCATTAAGGACGTAGTCCCAAAGAGTATAATTTGTAGCGGTTGTTACTGTAGTGCTCTTATTTTGAATGAAAACATAGCTGCACCAGATTTATTGGTGAACATTTGGGCAAATTAATAACTCTAATACAGTGGTTTTTAGGTATTGTTGGCTGATACTTTTTTCTTTTTAAGTTGGTGTGTATATAGGAAAAAAGGTTTTTTATTGCAAATTCGTAGCAAAACGAGCACTGAAAAAGCACATACATTGCCCGGAGTAGAGCCAAGCCATTTGAGTAAGATCTCAGAAAAATAACAAAAATAAAAATACTAAAGGAAAAAAAGGATCCACACCCAGTAAAGAAATGAATACAATAGATATTAATCTAGATGACATAACTAAGGGAAATGACAAATAAATACTGGGTTCAGAGCAACAAATGATCTCAGATGTTCTCACTGTTAAGAAATCGGGGGGAAGTAACATTATTGAGGGAATGGCACAGAAATCTGAGTTTAGCTTTATTGTAGATAATAACTCCCTTCTAAATCTATGTAAGGATTTTAGAAGACATTTATTGGGGGTTTCATTGGGAGATAATTTTCAATCTATGGAGGAAGGGCAGCAATCTAACTCACAGCAAGATCACCAACAACATACTATGGGATTAGTAGAAGAGCTAACTAACCCTTCATCTCAAAATAGCATTGATAATAAAGGGGACATGAATAATGTCATAGGTACTAACTTATATGCAACACTGGATTTACAGAGATTGGCACAAGAAGATATCATGTATGATGAGGTTGAAAATTAGCCTGATGCACCATCACAAATTGATAGCACTCACTGCATAAAAGAAAAAATGGACGCACTGACTACATCAGTTGATATCTTACTGGGCATCTGCACGCAAGTGATGAACTCTCTTTGAAAAATCTTGCATCCAACATATATGACAGTGTTAAACTGATAAACCAGCCAATTGAAAGTAAGAATACTAATGATATAAAATATGTACAAGATATTTCTGAAGAAGTTGCGAGAGATAATTTAAGTGAATTATTTAATTTGGTTGATGAAGAACAGGCAGCTGTAATGGAGGAAGCGATTGAACGGCAAAACCCACAGGTTAAAATAATAGACTTGGCATATGGAGAAATAACAGATCCAGAGAGAGAAGAAGTCATTCAACTATCTCAGGGGCAGAAACGGAGGACCCATCGGAAAAGAAATTATAAGAGTGTTGGTAAATGAAGAATGGGAAAAACCAAGAAAGGAAAAATTATTAAAAGAATTAAAAGAAATAGTGTTGCTCTGATAAGAAACCAGATGGAGATTTGAAAGAATGGTGGTATGGAAGGGGAAAAGGTAGTAGGACTGGGAGGAAAAGGAATAGTAAAGAAAGTAACACAGGAGAAACCCTAGGCATTGTCAATGAGGAAAGGATAACAGGGGACAGTGCAATTAATAAGGAACAATCCACTGGGAAAGAAAAAGAAATTTGATACCTAGATATCAACTATAACCTGCATAGGAAGAACTTAAATGATAGGGAGAAGGATATTTATAGAACAGAGATGGAAAGGCTAGCAGTGAGTGGAAACCTAAGTGGTATAACAAAGTGGGGAGAAGTACATCAAACAATAACGTTACGAGGAGTGGTAACAGTATAAAGATAATAGAACAAGCTCCAAGAGATGCCAGTCCCTATTTGAATCGGTACTTGCTGCTTAAAAGATTTCAACTAGTTGCCACATTACAGTGCATTAGGAGTTTGTATATAGATAGAGTTATTCTACTGAAGGTTGGTAGCTTGGAGAACTGGTCTATAATACAATTCGGAACAGCGGTCATTGTTGAATTAATTAGAGACCATATAATGGAGTTGTTGGGAAATGAGTGCGAGTTAATTATTTGTAACAGCATTGAAATAGATAACATGATAAAGGAGCCCCAACAAGAATAAGTTAGAAGTAGGAATGGCCCCATTACAGAATACACAAAAATAGATAAATGGATGATGAAAATTACATAATAGATGGTTGAAATGAGGTAGAAAACCATAACAGAATTGTGCTATCATCGAACAGTAAGGGCTTCCATTCAATATGACAAAAAGAAAGTATATACATGCTAAAAAGTTGTGACATCTTTGCAATTCAGGAAACCTGGGCCCAGGGTACTATTCTCCTGGATGGATATAATGTCATAACTAATTCAGCAAACATGGGTCTTAGAGGCCGACCATCAGGGGGCCTATGTGTGGGAGTGAAAAATATGTTTGGAGTCAGACTCTTTGATAAATATGGTAAATCAGACTCTGTTGTGTGTGTTGTGATTGAGGGTAGTGGGACTAAGGAGTATCTCGTGCTGATAAATGTGTACTCTAGACCATCAGGAGCAAACATGACTGAAGTATTTGGGGTTGTGGAGGCAACTTTGGAGGGTTGGCATATGGAAGCTCCCACGGCTGAGATAATGATAGTGGGGGATTTTAACTCACATTGTGACATTGCCATGCCCAAAACCGAAGAGTGGGAAATGATGGGTGGAGATTCTGAAGTTCCTCGATCCATGCTGGATAATTTGAAAGGGATAGATAGAGGTACACAAACTCAAGTCTCTACTGGTATAATCTGGATGGACTTGATGAGTAGCTGGGATTTGAAATTCTTACAACCCACCTACCAAACACATTCATGCCCTACATGGACTAAAGGAAGGGTCTCTTACAGACTGGATTACTTATTTCTAAATAGGGGGTTAGGGGAAAAAATAGGAGAGTTTGAACATATGCCAACTCCCTATAATGACCATGTAATCCTAAAATGTACATTGATGGGTCCACAAACGAAGAAAAAAAAAACATGCTGCCCAGAATTCAATATGCAATATAATGCTAATGGTAACAGGATCTGCTGGACTGAAAATAATTTAAAGAAATTCAATAAGATTTTTAACATTCTATCTATGAATGGTCAGGATCTATTATTGAATGGATCGCAGGTGATCGGCATCTTAATCGGTATGATCCAGATGACAGAGAGCAGAATTACAATTAACAAAAAAACAGGGGAACAGCATAAAACCCTTATGATGGTCAAATAGCAAGCAAAAACAAGGAAGTAATAGGGGAAATAAGGTTAGAAAGACCGTTTCCAATACATAAAAAGATTACAGATGAAATTTAAAAACTGGCTGAAGGCATACAAATATATACTCCAAAATGTTAATTGGCAAATTGTATTTAAGCTATGTAGGACATATGATGCCAAAAAATGTTGGTATCTCTATCTCCAATATATTATTGAAGAAGACAACATTGATGTAAATATCATTCCATTAGAGATTTGGAAAAAGTTCATAGTATCTAGGTGTTTTAATGGTGATAAGTTGGTTCCATGCATTGAGATAAAATGGTCAGGGAATGATCTGATCTTCCCGTTTGGGTGGACGGATGTACTAGAAATTATTAAACGTATGAAATCTTCGAGAGCCCCATAGCCGGACCAACTGGCGAACATTGTTATAAAGTGAAATCCAGAAAAATGGGCTATTATATTATATGAACTCTTCACCACAATTTGGAAATCAGGAAAGATACCTGATAGTTGGAGGAATGCTATCTTCATCCCTGTGTGTAAAAAAGGGGGTAGAGCGAGCCCTGAAAATTATAGGTTATTAGCAACGTTACATTCCGGTTGCAACATTTTTTGTACAGTTATATTGCATAGATTTAGTCGTAAAAATAATCTGATACCTACTATGCAGACGGGGTTTAGAGCGGGACACTGCACTATTGACAATATTCTGACATGAACTGTTCTTGTGGCCGAAACCAGGAGGAAAAGAAAAATTGTATGCCAGTCTTATTGTTTTATTGATTTCAGCAGGGAATTTGATTTTGTAGAGAGGGGACGACTTTGGGGAAAATTAGAAAGATGGAAAATCTGACTATAGGCCTCCACTTTCTAAACGAGATGTATAAATACACCACAGTGGTGATGTACCTGAATAAAGGTAATGAAAGAACTAGTCCTATTAACACCAATTTTGGATTGAAACAAGGCTGTGTTACCTCTCCCACTCCGTATAATTTATATGTTTCAGATATGGGGGAAAGATTTGATGAAATTAAGAATTTCCCACCGAAGATTGGAGACATGGCTATTTGTTGGTTATCGTACGCAGATGATACGATTCTGATAGACAAAACCCTTATTGGATTACAGAGGTTATTAAATGCATTCCATATGTATGCAAAAGAAAATAACTTAAGCATTAATGTTAACAAAACTAAGATTTTAATATTTGGAATTAAAGGTACAAACAGAAAAAAGGAAAAATATATATGGAAAATTAACAATAGGGATATTGAAGTAGTAGAAATATACCCATATCTAGGTATGCCAATTAAAAACTCCCCATCAGTAGATTATTATCTGGATATTATAGAAAAGAAGATAACAAAGAAATGGAACATAATGAGAGCTTTTATATCTGAGATGGGAGGCTATTCCATTGAAGGTCTATTAGAAATATATAAGACATGTATCATACCTAATGCTATGTATGCTTTAGAGACAGTGGCAGCCAAACACATGCGAAATATAGATAAAATGGAGGCTAAACTCTGGAGGCCAGCATTAAGACTGGCAAAATCTACTCCAGTAGAGGCCATATGCCGAGAATTGGGACTGATATCATGGTTAACATTATGGAAGATAAAGTGATACAGGTTGTTTGTAAAAATGGGTTGTATACGAATTGTTCGTTTTACAACTGTTCGATTTACAATTGACCTTTTCACAATTGACCGAATTGTGAAGCTCAATTGTAACATATATGTGGGGAGAAACCCCCCACAACTCCCCACCCAACACCAAACACCCCAAAACCCATATATATATATATATATGGTAAATTGTGAAAAGGTGAATTGTGACCCTTTAAATTCGGTCAATTGTTCATTCGAACAATTGTAAACGAACAATTTGGGTAATACCTAAAAATGACATTAGATACAAAGTTCCCTGATAGTTTGTTGAATTATCTGGAGAATTAAATGATAAAGGATGTTCAGAATAATGATGTTCTTAAGGATTTAACTAAGACCGTGGTAACCTTTTTGAAAGAGATCAACTTGAAATTGCCTATGGAAAGTAACAACTTAAAACCATTAGCAGTAATTACAAGAAAAAAGAGGCCAAAAATAAGTAGGGGAAAATACAAAACTACAACAATGGATTCCAGTCTTTAGCACTATCCTCAAGTGATAACATAACTTGACACTGAGACCAATCAAGGATACAAATTAATAATAATTAAGCTGCCAACAGTCACTTGGAAAGACAAAGAATATCCCCCATTTCCCGGCTGACTAGATAAGTGGATTAGGAATCATAGCAAAACAACTACCATTGTAGACACTAATACAAACCTGGAGTCAATCATCCTTGACAATGAAGATAACTTTATTAGTTCTAGTGATTGCATTGGACTAAACCCTCTTGCTATTTCATCCACCTGAGAAAGGATCCACTCTGAGAATCTTGTAAAAACAAAGCCTAATATGTCAGATTTTCTGGAACGGATAGACTCCAGCAAAATAAACATTGGAAAGATAAAGATAGTGGACATATACGCTACATGCCACAGAGCAATTTCCACAAGCGATTTGTCACTGTTTGGAAATGCCCAAATCCATGACGGAAGCTAATTGGGCATGGCTTCGTAGCCCATCCCCCTTAATACTGGAATTAATTATGTTCCATGCCACTCACTTTCCTGAGCTGGGCAATGAATTCATAAAATATGTAGAACCTATAATACCAAACAAAAAGCCCCTGAGGGGTGTTGGAAAGAAAGGTGAGTCGAATTTAACAGATATGGACATTGAAAAAATCTCTAAGAAGGTGGCAGGTGCTTTAGGCTATAGCACGTCATCAAATACCCAAAATTACAATCAATGGGAAAAGGATTTAGAAGAAGTAGACTGACTGCCCTCTCAATTCCTCATCCAAATCCTATCCTGAAACATAAGAAATCCTATCCTGAAACATAAGAGGCTTTAATTTGTTTGTGACTAAAGAAGAGGGCCTTACGCACCTCCTGAAAGCTGATATAGTAGTACTCTAGGAGGCATGGCTGATGAGAGCCATTGCTATTGTTAAATATCATCCAAAGATCAGAATGACAAAATTTAACTGGGAGACCCTTTGGTGGCCTTTTAATTGGAGCTAGAAACAATTTAATGTTAAAAGAATACAATACTATTGGCTGCCCTTTTATACTGACCTCAGTGGTAAAGATTGAAACGCAGATGGAACCTATTGTGATAAACATTGTTAACATCTACTGTCCCCCAAATTATGGGAGCCCTAATGAGACTACAAAGATGATTGAAAATACGATCCATGATTGACTCACTCATGACAAAGATGGATGATATATTGTAATGGGTGACCTAAATGACCAAATAGCTATTCCTGCGTACACGGATGATATCATCTCCAATAAAGTTCAGATAACCTCACCCCCTGCTGCCTCTTGGGGGATTTCATGGCAGCACATGACCTCTACCCGCTAACCACGAGCCATATGGAATCTGGGATCCATGCTTATACCTGGACTAAAGGATGTGTTCATAGCTGGATAGATGGCCTTTTGGCACCCTGGGGCATTTTTTGCGCTTCCCTCTCGACAACTTGCTTAGCGACCAAACCTGGGCTCGCATATCTCTGGTTCTAGCTTGACTCTGAATTATAGTGTTCCTTATATATGGTTAGAAAAAGAGAAGCTGTTGAACACCAGACAATAATATGTACTAGCATTAGATAACCCTCCACTTATTTTAAATTGAACCTGTTATAATGAATAAAGAATATGAATGTGCTCTTAGTATATTGTCTGTACATTGAAACATACATTTCCAACTACAATGAATTTTGAATTACTAATGTAAACATTTTTAATGTTACTTGTGCAATAACTATTTGTAGTGTCATGTTTTATGAGCTATCAGGTGTAAACTATTATATGACAGTGTTAAGGTTTTATTTTACTAAACGCTTAAATAAAAAATAAATAAAATAAAAGAAATAAAAACATTTTTTTAAATGATCTACTGAACCACAATGACCACGATCCACAACTATATCAATATTCTTAACTTCTACCCATATATCTAATACGACATTGATTGAGGCATCAAGTAAATGTAAGCTCCCTCAGTAAAACCTAGCCTTGGCTTACATCATTCAAGAAGAAACACATGGATACTCTGAGCTCACCTCTTACCATTTTCTGCAGAGAGGTTCTCATCATCTTCAGGGACGCAAAGTTCATATATGTGTGTAGGTATGGGCCATCCAATTCTAGGTTCACATAGATGATTCTTGTTACAATCCATCTACACAATGTCATTACATTCTACCCACATCAAATCCAAGAATGGATGACAGATATTCCTATACCTTAATGCTAGTAAAATGGAGTTCATCATATGCTACTCTAATGAGCCAAATGACTCATAGATGACGTTTTGCTCCCACACAAATGCATGAATGAAATGAGCCCACATCTCTCCTTGCCTACAGATACTCCATTGACTTTCAGTCAGTAAATAATTGGAGCTGAAATTGTTTCTATAGTATCTAACAGTTTAAGTACAGGCATCAGTGATGGGCTGTGGCACATTGTTTTCAGGCCTAGCAACAATGGTGTACATTTCAAGTGAGGCAGTAACATGTACTCTCCTTCATAAGAATGTGCTTCACTTAGCTGATTCACCACCTCTGCTCCATCAGCATTTGATTGGGCCTTCGCCTTAGACCCCAGGGTACCACACTTGGTGATGAGAATAGACAATTTAGATTTAATTGGTTACAGTCAGAGAAAAAATATATGCATACGAGATGTACTAGAGTATCACTTTCCAGAAAGGTAATTGTCCAAGGGATGTTGTAGATACATGCATACCATGGGGTGTCATAATTCTGGGTGCTGTTGTCTAGTGTGGAAGATAGCTTTGAGGCACATAAAAAAGTTTTAAACACATGACAGAGGATAATCCATAGCTCAAGATACTATGACCCACTGAGGGACATTGTGTAAGTGACAAATGAAGAATGTAAATGTTTAGCAAAGGCCATAGGCTAAATTACCATAACCAAATTGGGAATGTTGCATCTACAGTAATGTGGGGTTTAGTGGGTAACAGTTTGGCTATGCAAATGTAAGCAAACTCTTATAAACCCAGTCTGGAGAAGTATGTGTGAAACGCACAAGGAAAATGAATATGCATGACACAGGGAAAGCCATAGTTCTAGATGATTTGACCCACTGTGTCGAAAGAGCTAGACCTATTACTGCGCAATGACATCATCGAGCCGGCCACAGGCCCTGCACCTTGGGTTTCTCCCCTCGTAATTGTCCCAAAGGAAAGCGGTCGCCTAAGACTATGTGTGGATTAGAGGGTGGCCAACACGGCCATACAGCAGGAGCGGCACCTGGACCAAAAATCGACGACATGATTGTCCAGCTAAACAAATCTGTCCTTTTCTGAAAATTAGACTTGAATCAGGGGTATCACCAAATTGTGCTCCACTCGGATTCACGACCCATCACCACTTTGCATCGCATGACGGACTGTTCCGCTACAAGCGCCAACATTTTGGGATCTCATCGGCGGCTGAAATATTTCATGAAACAATCCGACAGGTCATACGTCCCATAAAAGGGACTCTCAATTACAGCGACAATTTTAGTTTTTGGAAAGTCGCGCAGGGAACATGATGTTGCACTCCGTGAAGCATGTCGGGCAGTACAGGAGGCCGGGCTAACACTCAATATCGAGAAATGTCGATTCAGCAAAGCCAAGCTCAAGTTCTTTGGCCACATTTTCTCAGCAGATGGGATGACCCCTGACCCCGATAAAGTATCGACCATCTTTCAGCTAGACAGACTCACCCAAGTCGCTGCCATCAGGTCATTTCTGGGAATGGCCGGGTACTGTGCTTGGTACATTCCACATTTCGCGTCCATCACTGAACCTCTCAGGCGCCTGCTCCAAAAGGAGGTCACATTCCTCTGGTCTGATGAGTGCCAAGCAGCTTTCGACAACATAAAACAGTCCCTGGCAGAGGTGAGGAAATTGGCATACTTTGACCCTGAATGGCACACCGAGATAGTGGTTGACGCCAGCCCAGTGGGACTAGGCGCCATTTTGGCGCAAACCAGTGGACAAGACACGAATTCGAGGCACATTGTTGCCTATGCCAGCAGAGCCCTGGCCCCACCAGAGTCCGCCTACTCCCAGGCAGAGAAAGAGAGCCTGGCAGCTGTCTGGGCGTGCGAGCATTTCCATAATTTTGTCATTGGGAAGAAGTTCACCTTGATCACAGATCATCAAGCCTTGCTATCACTTTTTGGCAATCTGTGCACGAAAATGCCACCCAGAATTGAGAGGTGGGGAATCCATCTGCAAGAGTATGACTTTGACATTGTTCACCGACCTGGGGGTGAGAACAGCCCAGCAGACTACCTCTCCAGACACCCGGTTGGTAGCCCCACACCTCGACAGGGTGAAGTGGAATATATCAGCTACGTCACTGCCAACACGTTACCGCCTGCCATATCCATTGAGACAATTGCCTTGGCGTCGGCTGCAGACCCATCCATGGCCCTGGCAATCAGTCTGACAGAAAAAGACAAGTGGAAGGACTTCCGCAGAGCGGTACAAAGACACCCAGGTGCATGCCGCAACGAGATCGAGAGACTGGCGAGAGTGCACTCTGAATTGGCGGTCCAAGACAAGGCCATTCTGGTACGAAGCTGCAAAATTGTCATACCCTCCATGCTGCGCTTGGAGGTCATCAAAACCGCCCATGAGGGACACCGTGGAGCGGAAAACACGAAAAGACAGTTAAGATGCAATGTCTGGTTCCCCTTCATGGATGATATGGTCGACCGGTGGGTCAAGAACTGCGCGGCATGCCAGTGCACAGCAAAACCTGAGCCGCCAGTACCGCTCAGAATTACCACAATCCCAGATCATCCATGGGAGAGAGTAACGGTCGATTTCTATGGACCACGGGAGGAAGGAGATTATTTATTATTATTCATTGATGAACACTCCAGGTTCCCCATAGTGAAATGGGTCAAATCGACAGCTTTTGCTCATGTCGCTGCGACATTTGATGAAGTCTTCAGCGAGTGGGGGATACCAGACACGCTAAAATCAGATAATGGTGCCCCTTTCAGTGGTCATGAATTCGGGGTATTTGCAAAACACATGGGTTTCCGTCACCAAAGAGTGACACTGAGATGGCCACAAGCTAATGGCATGGCAGAAAGGTTTATGGCGTCCATTAAAAAGACCATACAAAGAGCACGCCTAGAGGGGACTGACCCCCATCAAGCGTTATGCAGAATGGTGAGAGACTATAGGAACACGCCTCACGAAGCCACCAACAGAACCCCAGCAGAGTTCATGATGAAGTACCAGGTCAGGACCAGGCTCGTCAACAACCCAACATGGCGGCCCGAAGCAGACCAAGAAGTCATCAAACGAGACAGAGCAACCAAAGAGAGGATGCGGGAGCTGACTGACAGAAGGAGGAGAGCACAGTCAAAAGACCTCCAAATAGGAGATGAGGTGTGGGTGCAAAGAGCCACAACAAAAAAGACAGACTCGCAGTTCTCACCTGAGCCGCTTTGGGTAATTGCAGTGAAAGGGACCATGATAACAGCGGCTAATGGAGAACAGGAAGTGACTCGCAACAGTTCAAGGTTCAAGCTTGTCACAAGACCTGCCGAAGAGGAGCTATCCCCAGAGGATCCTGACCCAGAAGGCACTGACATTCATGATGAAACGTGGGTCCCCATCGAACCACAGGTTCAAAGTCAGTTCAACCCTGTGCAAGACACTGACGGCGGCTCCCACCCAGAGCCGCGAGGAAGACCACAGAGGAACATCAGGAGTGTTGACATCGTTGACAATTGGCCAAGTTAAGTTACTTGTAAGGACATTTGTCAGGGGGTGTTGTTACGAGTGCCTGCCCCTTTAAGGCAAGCCACACTCTGGGGAGACATCACAGGGGAAGTGATGTGGTATGAGAAGGGAGGTGCCAGGGGTGGCACTTACGAGTTGTATCCTTAATCAAGAGGTTGTTGTTGAATCACCCGCTGGCGTCCGTGTGTAATTTAGGGCTATCCAGCCCCCAACACAGAACCTCCCTTGGGAAATGCTGGTGCACCAATGTAATACTTTACAGGACTACCATGAAAACGCTGTCCTTGTTGTTAGCCGAACTTCATCCAAACCGCCCCAGCAGCCCTGCTGTATCCACCTCCTGATGGTGAGCTTTTTCTCAACTCTGGAAAGAACACTTCAAATGGTTTCTGAAGATGGGGTGGGGGGGCGGGCTGCAATATCTGAATACCATAGTGCTATCATAATGGGGGTACTGATAATGATTCGGTTTTGAATGTATAGCGTTTTTCTTTTTATGAATGTATTGTTTACAAATCTACTGCATTATATAGGTTGAAGTGCTGAGGCGACCATGTTGAGTTTCTAGTGCTTGGCTCACTTACTTATATTCTAGGGCTCAGATTTACTGACTGCAGCAGAACAGGTGGCGAACTGGTGCAGCAGCCAAATGCCAAATGCATGTATAAAATGTCTTCCCTCTCTACAAATATCCCCCACCCTTTCGATGTTTCACTGAGCAGGAGCGGAGGGAAAGGTGGAAGAAGGTGGATGAAGGAGGTTTTACCACACATGGGAAGGGCATGCCTGGGCGTACTGAAGGAGGGAGGGGGCGGGCATGATTTCAAGGAGCAAAGGGAAACTGCAAGCCATGGCAGCGTCCAGGCAGTCCAGGGAGGGAGGGGCCGCCCACCGGCACATGATCAGTTAAATAGACAAAACTCGGCTTTACTTCTCTCATGAAATGCTAACCAGGCAAATCACACAGCTTCACTGCTCTCGTTGCACAGCTTCACTGCTCTCTTCAAATGTCAAAGGAAATGGCTTACTAGAAACAAACTGGCTTACTTGGAGAAACAGACACTGCACAGCCAATCACATCATAATTACATCACCAACTAAACACCCAATCAGGTGCTGCTTACATCAAAAACACAGCATCAACACCACACAAATCACTAGATGTACAATTTCAAAGCCATTTTAAACCCAAACAAAACTATTACAGTACTTGGTTTATTTTTTGTAGACAATACTGTAAAATGTATGACACAACTTGAAAGCCGCCATTTTTGAAGTAAAAATCGCTGACAAATCCACCACACAGTAGAAATTCAGCGAAAGAGTGAGAAAGGCGGTGTGGCTGGAAGGAAAAGGGTGGAAATTGTAGGAAATTTCTATACATTTCACTTAGCGATGGGCGTTGAATGGGTGGTTTTGTTTTGTTGTATCGAAAGTGCTGCGGAGGAGAACACTTTTACGGTAAAGCTATTAACTGTACCACAGTTCCTGTGGCGTTAAGGGCAGTTGATACGCCAACCAGGAAGTAGCACTGAAATTGAAGGAGCCAGCACCCTCGCGGTGCTTGTTTTGTTGTATTGAAAGTGCTGTGGAGGAGAATGCTTCTCCGGTAAAGCTATTAACTGTAGTGCAGTTCCTGTGGCTTTAAGGGCAGTGGATACGCCTACCAGGAAGTAGCATTGAAATGGAAGGAGCCGGCACCCTCACAGCGTTAAGCCCGCAGTGGAGTCAAGGGTGAAGAGTCTGTCTGTAAGGCTGTTGGGCTAGTGGGCATCGCAAACAATACCCAGTGGCTCCACAAATGGAACTTGTGCACCTGATAAATTACTTATAAGGACATTTGGAATTCTGTAAAAGTAAGTTTGCACTACTAATATAACCATCAGACGAGAGCGGCAGGGCAGGGGTAGAGTTGGACTCTGGCAGCTCCTCGAGCTGTCGGGCGTACCTAGCCCTGCTGACTAGACTTTATCATTTTGATAAACGGGAGAACGGGGGATGGTTTCCGGACTGAATAACTTTTAATCTGGTAACAGCGGAAAACCTAACCTGCTCTTTGCAAATAACAGTACCCACTTAATCAGGAGGCTGCAAGACTTTCTCTCCTCATTAGAGTGGGGATTATTAGGGCATGGAGCATTAAGGACGTAGTCCCAAAGAGTATAATTTGTAGCGGTTGTTACTGTAGTGCTCTTATTTTGAATGAAAACATAGCTGCACCAGATTTATTGGTGAACATTTGGGCAAGTTAATAACTCTAATACAGTGGTTTTTAGGTATTGTTGGCTGATACTTTTTTCTTTTTAAGTTGGTGTGTATATAGGAAAAAAAGTTTTTTATTGCAAATTCGTAGCAAAACGAGCACTGCAAAAGCACATACATTGCCCCGGAGTAGAGCCAAGCCATTTCAGTATGGCTCCTAAACTAAGATCTCAGAAAAATAACAAAAATAAAAATACTAAAGGAAAAAAAGGATCCACACCCAGTAAAGAAAGGAATACAATATATATTAATCTAGATGACATAACTAAGGGAAATTACAAATAAATACTGGGTTCAGAGCAACAAATGATCTCAGATGTTCTCACTGTTAAGAAATCGGGGGGAAGTAACATTATTGAGGGAATGGCACAGCATTCTGAGTTTAGCTTTATTGTAGATAATAACTCCCTTCTAAATCTATGTAAGGATTTTAGAAGACATTTATTGGGGGTTTCATTGGGAGATAATTTGCAATCTATGGAGGAAGGGCAACAATCTAACTCACAGCAAGAACACCAACAACATACTATGGGATTAGTAGAAGAGCTAACTAACCCTTCATCTCAAAATAGCATTGATAATAAAGGGGACATAAATAATGTCATAGGTACTAACTTATATGCAATACCGGATTTACAGAGATTGGCACAAGAAGATATCATGTATGATGAGGTTGAAAATTAGCCTGATGCACCATCACAAATTGATAGCACTCACTGCATAAAAGAAAAAATGGACGCACTGACTACATCAGTTGATATCTTACTGGGCATCTGCACGCAAGTGATGAACTCTCTTTGAAAAATCTTGCATCCAACATATATGACAGTGTTAAACTGGTAAACCAGCCAATTGAATGTAAGAATACTAATGATATAAAATATGTACAAGATATTTTTGAAGAAGTTGCGAGAGATAATTTAAGTGAATTATTTAATTTGGTTGATGAAGGACAGGCAGCTGTAATGGAGGAAGCGATTGAACGGCAAAACCCACAGGTTAAAATAATAGACTTGGCATATGGAGAAATAACAGATCCAGAGAGAGAAGACGTCATTGAACTATCTCAGGGGCAGAAACGGAGGACCCATCGGAAAAGACATTATAAGAGTGTTGGTAAATGAAGAATGGGAAAAACTAAGAAAGGAAACATTATTAAAAGAATTAAAATAAATAGTGTTGCTCTGATAAGAAACCAGATGGATTGGCACAAGAAGATATCATGTATGATGAGGTTGAAAATTAGCCTGATGCACCATCACAAATTGATAGCACTCACTGCATAAAAGAAAAAATGGACGCACTGACTACATCAGTTGATATCTTACTGGGCATCTGCACGCAAGTGATGAACTCTCTTTGAAAAATCTTGCATCCAACACATATGACAGTGTTAAACTGATAAACCAGCCAATTGAAAGTAAGAATACTAATGATATAAAATATGTACAAGATATTTCTGAAGAAGTTGCGAGAGATAATTTAAGTGAATTATTTAATTTGGTTGATTAAGAACAGGCAGCTGTAATGGAGGAAGTGATTGAACGGCAAAACCCACAGGTTAAAATAATAGACTTGGCATATGGAGAAATAACAGATCCAGAGAGAGAAGAAGTCATTCAACTATCTCAGGGGCAGAAACGGAGGACCCATCGGAAAAGAAATTATAAGAGTGTTGGTAAATGAAGAATGGGAAAAACCAAGAAAGGAAAAATTATTAAAAGAATTAAAAGAAATAGTGTTGCTCTGATAAGAAACCAGATGGAGATTTGAAAGAATGGTGGTATGGAAGGGGGAAAGGTAGTAGGACTGGGAGGAAAAGGAATAGTAAAGAAAGTAACACCGGAGAAACCCTAGGCATTGTCAATGAGGAAAGGATAACAGGGCACAGTGCAATTAATAAGGAACAATCCACTGGGAAAGAAAAAGAAATTAGATACGTAGATATCAACTATAACTGGCATAGGAAGAACTTAAATGATAGGGAGAAGGATATTTATAGAACAGAGATGGAAAGGATAGCAGTGAGTGGAAACCTAAGTGGTATAACAAAGTGGGGAGAGGTACATCAAACAATAACGTTACGAGGAGTGGTAACAGTATAAAGATAATAGAACAAGCTCCAAAAGATGCCAGTCCCTATTTGAATCTGTACTTGCTGCTTAAAAGATTTCAATTAGTTGCCACATTACAGTGCATTAAGAGTTTGTATATAGATAGAGTTATTCTACTGAAGGTTGGTAGCTTGGAGAACTGGTCTATAATACAATTCGGAACAGCGGTCATTGTTGAATTAATTAGAGACCATATAATGGAGTTGTTGGGAAATGAGTGTGATTTAATTATTTGTAACAGCATTGATATAAATAACATGATAAAGGAGCCCCAACAAGAACAAGTTAGAAGCAGGAACGGTCCCATTACAGAATACACAACAATAGATAAATGGATGATGAAAATTACATAATAGATGGTTGAAATGAGGTAGAAAGCCATAACAGAATTGTGCTATCATCGAACAGTAAGGGCTTCCATTCAATATGGCAAAAAGAAAGTATATACATGCTAAAAAGTTGTGACATCTTTGCAATTCAGGAAACCTGGGCCCAAGGGACTATTCTCCTGGATGGATATAATGTCATAACTAATTCAGCAAACATGGGTCTTAGAGGCCGACCATCAGGGGGCCTATGTGTGGGAGTGAAAAATATGTTTGGAGCCAGACTCTTTGATAAATATGGTAAATCAGACTTTGTTGTGTGTGTTGTGATTGAGGGTAGTGGGACTAAGGAGTATCTCGTACTGATAAATTTGTACTCTAGACCAGCAGGAGCAAACATGACTGAAGTATTTGGGGTTGTGGAGGCAACTTTGGAGGTTTGGCATATGGAACCTCCCACGGCTGAGATAATGATAGTGGGGGATTTTAACTCACATTGTGACATTGCCATGCCCAAAACTGAAGAGTGGGAAATGATGGGTGGAGATTCTGAGGTTCCTCGATCCATGCTGGATAATTTGAAAGGGATAGATAGAGGTACACAAACTCAAGTCTCTACTGGTATAATCTGGATGGACGTGATGAGTAGCTGGGATTTGAAATTGTACAACCCACCTACCAAGCACATTCATGTCCTACATGGCCTAAAGGAAGGGTCTCTTACAGACTGGATTACTTATTTCTAAATAGGGGATTAGGGGAGAAAATAGGAGAGTTTGAACATATGCCAACTCCCTATAATGACCATGTAATCCTAAAATGTACATTGATGGGTCCACAAACGAAAAAAAAAACATGCTGCCCAGAATTGAATATGCAATATAGTGCGAATGGTAATAGGATCTGCTGGATTGAAAATAATTTAAAGAAATTCAATAAGATTTTTAACATTCTATCTATGAATGGTCAGGATCTATTATTGAATGGATCGCAGGTGATCGGCATCTTAATCGGTATGATCCAGATGACAGAGAGCAGAATTACAATTAACAAAAAAACAGGGGAACAGCATAAAACCCTTATGATGGTCAAATAGCAAGCAAAAACAAGGAAGTAATAGGGGAAATAAGGTTAGAAAGACCGTTCCCAATACATAAAAAGATTACAGATGAAATTTAAAAACTGGCTGAAGGCATACAAATATATACTCCAAAATGTTAATTGGCAAATTGTATTTAAGCTATGTAGGACATATGATGCCAAAAAATGTTGGTATCTCTATCTCCAATATATTATTGAAGAAGACAACATTGATGTAAATATCATTCCATTAGAGATTTGGAAAAAGTTCATAGTATCTAGGTGTTTTAATGGCGATAAGTTGGTTCCATGCATTGAGATAAAATGGTCAGCGAATGATCTGATCTTCCCGTTTGTGTGGACGGATGTACTAGAAATTATTAAACGTATGAAATCTTCGAGAGCCCCATAGCCGGACCAACTGGCGAACATTGTTATAAAGTGAAATCCAGAAAAAATGGGCTATTATATTATATGAACTCTTCACCACGATTTGGAAATCAGGAAAGATACCTGATAGTTGAAGGAATGCTATCTCCATCCCTGTGTGTAAAAAAGGGGGTAGAGCGAGCCCTGAAAATTATCGGTTATTAGCAACGTTACATTCCAGTTGCAACATTTTTTGTACAGTTATATTGCATAGATGGAGTCGTGAAAATAATCTGATACCTACTATGCAGACGGGGTTTAGAGCGGGACACTGCACTATTGACAATATTCTGACATGAAATGTTCTTGTGGCCGAAGCTAGAAGGAAAAGAAAAATTGTATGCCAGTTTTATTGATTTCAGCAGGGCATTTGATTTTGTAGAGAGGGGAAGACTTTGGGGAAAATTAGAAAGATGGAAAATCTGCCTATAGTCCTCCACTTTTTAAACGAGATGTATAAATATACCACAGTGGTGATGTACCTGAATAAAGGTAATGAAAGAACCAGTCCTATTAACACCAATTTTGGATTGAAACAAGGCTGTGTTACCTCTCCCACTCCGTATAATTTATATGTTTCAGATATGGGGGAAAGATTTGATGAAATTAAGAATTTCCCACCGAAGATTGGAGACATGGCTATTTGTTGGTTATCGTACGCAGATGATATGATTCTAATAGACAAAACCCTTATTGGATTACAGAGGTTATTAAATGCATTCCATTTGTATGCAAAAGAAAATAACTCAAGCATTAATGTTAACAAAACTAAGATTTTAATATTTGGAAATAAAGGTACAAACAGGAAAAAGGAAAAATATATATGGAAACTTGACAATAGGGATATTGAAGTAGTGGAAATATACCCATATCTAGGTATGCCAATTAAAAACTCTACATCAGTAGATTATTATCTGGACATTATAGAAAAGAAGATAACAAAGAAATGGAACATCATGAGAGCTTTTATATCTGAGATGGGAGGCTATTCCATTGACGGTCTATTAGAAATATATACGACATGTATCATACCTAATGCTATGTATGCTTTAGAGACAGTGGCAGCCAAACACATGCGAAATATAGATAAAATGGAGGCTAAACTCTGGAGGCCAGCATTAAGACTGGCAAAATCTACTCCAGTAGAGGCCATATGCCGAGAATTGGGACTGATATCATGGTTAACATTATGGAAGATAAAGTGTTACAGGTTGTTTGTAAAAATGGGTTGTATACGAATTGTTCGTTTTACAACTGTTCGATTTACAATTGACCTTTTCACAATTGACCGAATTGTGAAGGTCAATTGTAACATATATGTGGGGAGAAACCCCCCACAACCCCTACCCAACGCCAAACACCCCAAGACCCATATATATATATATAAAATTGTGTCAAATGATGATCCTAGACTCATCATTACATTTGATACCTCGTCCAATGACATTCGTAAAATTGTGGCAAGGCATTGGCATGTTCTTACCCTTGATGATGACTTGAAGCCCATTTTGGGCAACCGTCCAACTATGACTTATAAACGTGCTCCCTCTTTAAGGGACAAACTTGTGTCTAGTTTTTTACCCCCATGGGCAAGATCCAGCATTCTAATACATGGCTTCTAGCTTCTCATACGGGATTCACTAAGTGCATGAAATGTAAAGCATGTGCCCATGCCACTGCCAAGAAATTCTTACTGCATCCTATCACACACGCCCAGCAGATGATACGTCATTCTATTAACTGTGACACCACCTTCGTTGTTTATGTACTTTTGTGCCCTTGTGGGCGTTGGTATGTTGGCAGTACTACCTGTAAACTAAAACTTAGAATTCCGCAACATCTGAGAGCCATTAAGAATTCTGATCCGACATATCCCATGGCTAAACATTTTAAATCTGAACATAACAATGATGCTAATATGCTAACATTTTTTGCTGTGGCACATGTACCCCCTCATCCGAGGGGTGGTGATCGTATTCTGAGGCTGAGACAACTTGAAACCAGATTTATTTTGGATCTTGACACAAAATTCCCCAGGGGTCACAATGTAGACGAGGAGTTGTATACTTTTTTGGGTACCTAATTTTGTGCCCATATGTATTTATTATTATTGCTTTCTCCTGCCATTTATGCTCTATTTTCCTTTGTTGGGGTCATCTTGTTTTTCTGGTTCGACACTTTTGTATTTCTGTATTCCTGCCTCACTTTCGTTGGTTTGTTGCAGGTATTTATTGATCCAATTTTGTTTTCACACTTACTATTATTGTTCTTTTTTTCTTTTATTACCTGCCTGTCTTAGCTGATTATTTTGCAATAGGGGGAGCGCTTTTTTAACTATGTCTTGTTTACTTCGGGGACCTGCATGTAGTTTCTTGTTCTATATATTTGTGTTATTCCCTTCATTTTCTGACATTGTTTTACTATTCCTCAATGTTTTGAAATTACTGGTCTAGTCTACTGTGTGCTCTGGATCTGTTATGCTGCTTTTTTGCCTTTGGCTTTGGGTACTCTGACATCATGGTCTGCACTTGCACTTTGATGAACTAGCTGCTATTTTCTGCAATTTTTGCACAGTCTATCAGGTCGATGCACTTGCACTTTATAACATCCTCTACTTTTGAGGTTGGGTAGGCACACTGTTGCCTTGCTGCTCTATTTGCTTATTTGCACTGTATAATTGACATCTGACGATCTAGCTGCTATTTTTGCTGTTTGCACAAATTATCTTGCTGGCTGTATTACCTTGCTGACATTTTTTAACATTTAGGTCCAGTCCCACTGTTTTTAACCTGATTTTATATCTAATCTTGGTTGACCAGTTTTATTGTTATTGTATTGTATTTTCTACTTAAGTGTCGGGAATGATATGTTAGTTCATGAGGCTGATTATGCATTTACATGGGGTGATTTTTAATGTTGGTTTATTTATTTTGAGTGTGGCTTATTACATCTTCCATGCTATGTGGTCATCATACTGCTATTTTATGCAATGTGCATTGATGTTTAGCGAGGTCCTCATATAGGTATTGATACATGTATAATGGTTTTTTTCCCTATTTGGTGACTGTGGTGTTACACACTATGTTTTACACCTTGGTCAGTTTTACTTTACTTCTACTGATCATTGACAGAAGCATTTGTAAAAGCACTGTGCTTTCATTCTTCTGTTTCAGCATGTTCACACACTCCCTTCCAACATGGCCGCCCCTGTTCCCTCTTGTGTTGGTAGCAGCTGTTGCCATTGACATAGTTAAGGGACTGTTGTTGGTGGTGTATTTATCACTGTCCAACCCTTTCCCCCTCACGTGATCAAGCGCTCAGTATAGCGCGAAACGCGTTGTTTGCAGGCTGCTTCACTTAGGCGTCCTGCTGTTCTGTCTTCTATGTGCTGCTTTGTGTCGTGCATTTGTTTTTTGCACAATGCATTTGTTTTTTTATTCTGTATTAACATTAAAAGACATCAGTAATTGTTTCTCTGTGTCTGCAGTGTTTTTTCCGAACCTGGCATTTGTTTTGTTGTGCCTGCGGGAGTGCGATTCGCTTTTTCCTCCTTTTCTGCTATATATATATATATATATATATATATATATATATATATATATATATATATATATATATATATATATATATATATATATATATATATATTTTTTCAAACGAAAATTAAGCCAAAAAGAGGGCCAAATCTGCGGAATGCACTCCCAAGAGCAGCCAGGTTCAGTGAATCCAGTACTTGGCAAATAAGGGGCTGCACGGCAGAGATCAGGTAGCACCAAATTTTCTTTATTCATAAAAGGTGCATAGCAGGGGATAACCAAAAGGTTACATCAATGCGTTTCGCGATCAACTGACCGCTTGTTCACGATAGTAGGGTAAACACAGAAAATTGACTCATATAAACACAATACAAACTCTCTTGGAACAATGTATAGAGTGTCTCATACACCACGTAGCTCCAATATAGAGAGAAAAACAATCAGCCATATTGTAGTGACCAAGTGTTACCACATATCGACCTTAATAGTC
The DNA here is from genome assembly GCF_040938575.1 of Ambystoma mexicanum. Classification (NCBI taxonomy): domain Eukaryota; kingdom Metazoa; phylum Chordata; class Amphibia; order Caudata; family Ambystomatidae; genus Ambystoma; species Ambystoma mexicanum. Next base: position 1,269,981,058 of record NC_090922.1, read on the forward strand.
TAAAATAAAACCATTAAATAGAAAGATGCGCTATGAACGGTAATTTGCGAATTTAAATATTACCGCTGATGTATACGCCTTCATCATTGGTAATCTCGATCTAACCTATACATAGAGCAGACATCATGTATAAGATAGGGTGCAGAACGGGTCAAATCACAACACGTATAGCATTATTAAGCAAAGGGTAAAGTGCTTAGTGCATGCACAATAGTGCAAAGTGCCAAAGACAAAGTGCAAAGTGCAAAGTACATAGCAGCAATAGTACGGAAGGTAAAGGTAAACAGGGTACGGGGAAAGGAGAAAGGAAGAAACAAGGGAAAATGCATGGGGATCAAAATGTTCATTCTGTATAGCAAAGATAATACACATAGTGCTCTATATATGTATATATATATATGGTAAATTGTGAAAAGGTCAATTGTGACCCTTTAAATTCGGTCAAATGTTCATTCGAACAATTGTAAAAGAACAATTTGGGTAATACCTAAAAATGACATTAGTTCCCTGATAGTTTGTTGAATTATCTGGAGAATTAAATGATAAAGGATGTTCAGAATAATGATGTTCTTAAGGCTTTAACTAAGACCGTGGTAACCTTTTTGAAAGAGATCAACTTAAAATTGCCTATGGAAAGTAACAACTTAAAACCATTAGCAGTAAATACAAGAAAAAAGAGGCCAAAAATAAGTAGGGGAAAATACAAAACTACAACAATGGATTCCAGTCTTTAGCACTATCCTCAAGTGATAACATAACTTGACACTGAGACCAATCAAGGATACACATTAATAATAATTAAGCTGCCAACAGTCACTTGGAAAGACAAGGAATATCCCCGATTTCCCGTCTGACTAGATAAGTGGATTAGGAATCATAGCAAAACAACTACCATGGTAGAAACTAATACAAACCTGGAGTCAATCATCCTTGACAATGAAGATAACTTTATTAGTTCTAGTGATTGCATTGGACAAAACCCACTTGCTATTTCATCCACCTGAGAAAGGATCCACTCTGAGAATCTTGTAAAAACAAAGCCTAATATGTCAGATTTTCTGGAACGGATAGACTCCAGCAAAATAAACATTGGAAAGATAAAGATAGTGGACACATACGCTACATGCCACAGAGCAATTTCCACAAGCGATTTGTCACTGTTGGAAATGCCCAAATCCATGACGGAAGCTAATTTGGCATGGCTTCGTAGCCCATCCCCCTTAATACTGGAATTAATTATGTTCCATGCCACTCACTTTGCTGAGCTGGGCAATGAATTCATAAAATATGTAGAACCTATAATACCAAACAAAAAGCCCCTGAGGGGTGTTGGAAAGAAAGGTGAGTCGAATTTAACAGATATGGACATTGAAAAAATCTCTAAGAAGGTGGCAGGTGCTTTAGGCTATAGCACGTCATCAAATACCCAAAATTACAATCAATGGGAAAAGGATTTAGAAGAAGTAGACTGACTGCCCTCTCAATTCCTCATCCAAATCCTATCCTGAAACATAAGAAATCCTATACTGAAACATAAGAGGCTTTAATTTGTTTGTGACTAAAGAAGAGGGCCTTACGCACCTCCTGAAATCTAATATAGTAGTACTCCAGGAGGCATGGCTGATGAGAGCCATTGCTATTGTTAAATATCATCCAAAGATCCGAATGACAAAATTTAACTGGGAGACCCTTTGGTGGCCTTTTAATTGGAGCTAGAAACAATTTAATGTTAAAAGAATACAATACTATTGGCTGCCCTTTATACTGACCTCAGTGGTAAAGATTGAAACGCAGATGGAACCTATTGTGACAAACATTGTTAACATCTACTGTCCCCCAAATTATGGGAGCCCTAATGAGACTACAGAGATGATTGAAAATACCATCCATGATTGACTCACTCATGACAGAGATGGATGATATATTGTAATGGGTGACCTAAATTACCAAATAGCTATTCCTGCGTACAAGGATGATATCATCTCCAATAAAGTTCAGATAACCTCACCCCCTGCTGCCTCTTGGGGGATTTCATGGCAGCACATGACCTCTACCGGCTAACCACGAGCCATATGGAATATGGGATCTATGCTTATACCTGGACTAAAGGATGTGTTCATAGCTGGATAGATTACCTTTTGGCACCCTGGGGCATTTTATGCGCTTCCCTCTCAACAACTTAGCGACCAAACCTGGGCTTGCATATCTCTGGTTCTAGCTTGACTCTGAATTATAGTGTTCATTATATATGGTTAGAAAAAGAGAAGCTGTTGAACACCAGACAATAATATGTACTAGCATTAGATAACCCTCCACTTATTTTAAATTGAACCTGTTATAATGAATAAAGAATATGAATGTGCTCTTAGTATATTGTCTGTACAGTGAAACATACATTTCCAACTACAATGAATTTTGAATTACTAATGTAAACATTTTTAACGTTACTTGTGCAATAACTATTTGTAGTGTCATGTTTTATGAGCTATCAGGTGTAAACTATTATATGACAGTGTTAAGGTTTTATTTTACTAAACGCTTAAATAAAAAGTAAATAAAATAAAAGAAATAAAAACATTTTTTTTAAATGATCTACTGAACCACAATGACCACGATCCACAACTACATCAATATTCTTAACTTCTACCCATATATCTAATACGACATTGATTGACGCATCAAGTAAATGTAAGCTCCCTCAGTAAAACCTAGCCTTGGCCTACATCATTCAAGAAGAAACACATGGATACTCTGAGCTCACCTCTTACCATTTTCTGCAGAGAGGTTCTCATCAGCTTTAGGGACGCAAAGTTCATATATGTGTGTATGTATGGGCCATCCAATTCTAGGTTCACATAGATGATTCTTGTTACAATCCATCTACACAATGTCATTACATTCTACCCACAACAAATCCAAGAATGGATGACAGATATTCCTATACCTTAATGGTAGTAAAATGGAGTTCACCATATGCTACTCTAATGAGCCAAATGACTCATAGATGACGTTTTGCTCCCACACAAATGCATGAATGAAATGAGCCCACATCTCTCCTTGCCTACAGATACTCCATTGACTTTCAGTCAGTAAAAAATTGGAGCTGAAATTGTTTCTATAGTATCTAACAGTTTAAGTACAGGCATCAGTGATGGGCTGTGGCACATTGTTTTTAGGCCTAGCAAGAATGGTGTACATTTCAAGTGAGGCAGTAACATGTACTCTCCTTCATAAGAATGTGCTTCACATAGCTGATTCACCACCTCTGCTCCATCAGCATTTGATTAGATTAGCCTGATTTGATTAGCCTTCGCCTAAGACCCCAGAGTTCCACACTTGGTGATGAGAATAGACAATTTAGATTTAATTGGTTACAGTCAGAGAAAAAATATATGCATACGAGATGTACTAGAGTATCACTTTCCAGAAAGGTAATTGTCCAAGGGATGTTGTAGATACATGCATACCATGGGGTGTCATAACTCCGGGTGCTGTTGTCTAGTGTGGAAGATAGCTTTGAGGAACATAAAAAAGTTTTAAACACATGACAGAGGATAATCCATAGCTCAAGACACTATGACCCACTGAGGGACATTGTGTAAGTGACAAATGAAGAATGTAAATGTTTAGCAAAGACCATAGCCTAAATTACCATAACCAAATTGGGAATGTTGCATCTACAGTAATGTGTGGTTTAGTGGGTAACAGTTTGGCTATGCAAATGTAAGCAAACGCTTATAAACCCAGTCTGGAGCAGTATGTGTGAAACGCACAAGGAAAATGAATATGCATGACACAGGGAAAGCCATAGTTCTAGATGATTTGACCCACTGTGGACCATAGTCAACATGATATATATGAAAAGTCAGGAATGTATTAATGAATATTACAGGGAAAGCAATGCATTTTTGCAACATAAATGCTTACAACGTTTTTATCATTGAGCGGAGGACCAGTGTCCTTAACAAAAGGTGAGAGGATGTGTATGTAAGACCAGATAATGTATGGGAGGAAGAAACCTGAAACAGGGATGAGGACAGTGGAGCATGATATAGCAATGGGATAGTGGAGGCAATACCACGTTTACGATGATGGGGTGAGGCAATAAGAGCTCTGGGGTTGTTGTAGGTAGGAGGAAAGGAAACCAGGGAGAGGTGGTGGTGTAGAATGCTATGAAAGTGGTTCTTCAGAAAGGTGGAGAGCTATGAAGTTGGATTTAAATAGTGATAGAGCCAGTGTAGTGCGAAGAGGGAGAGATAGATCATTCCATAGTAAGGGAGTGAGGAGAGGGAAAGAGGGGTAACAGGAGGGAGGGCAAGGGGCACGAGTGGTTGCAAGAAGGTGCCAAGGAGGATCATAAGAGGTGAGGGTGAGTTGAATGGCCTGATAGGTATGGTGGGAAAAGTCCATGTTTAGCTTTGAAGATGGTGAGAATAAGTTCATACTTTTCTCTCTGCCTCATAGATAACCAGCCTAACTGGCGTGCTGCTGGGAAGGTGGAGGTAAAGCGGGAAGGTTGAAGGGTGTATGGACAGCAACATTGAGGACTTTGTCAAAATGTGAAAAAGCATAGTTGGGAAGGCCATAGAGGAGACTGGCAAAGAGGCTAAGCAGCGTTAAAGGGGAGAAGATGTATTTTTTTCTGATGCTGACAAGATTAAGTCTGGGCGCAGTGGCAGATTTGGAGATTAAGAGTAAGAAGTTATGAGATGGGTCACAGAAGACACAAAGGTTGCAAGCAGAAGCAGAGTAGGGAAGGTGGTCAGGAGAGGAGGATAGAAAAGGGGGCAAGGAAGAGATAGCCTGTTTGGATGCGAAGTAGAGAACTCCAGTCTTAATGGAGTTGAGCATGAGTGAGTGTAAGCCATCCAGTATTTGATGGCAGTGAGAAAGTGAGACATTTTTGTTCGTAGCCCATCAGATAAGGAGGGAACGTAGGAGAAGATCTGAGTGTCGTTGGTGAAGGTTGATAGGAGAGGTCTTATAAAGAGATCAATGTGCCAATAGCAGCGGTACAGAGAGTGTAGAGAAGTGTACCTAGGACAGACCCTTGAGTAACACTGTGAGTAAGAGGGTGAGTGGGTAAGGCTTTTTCAGGACACCTAGAAGTATCTGGGGGCAGGATATGGAGCAAGCCAACTGAGGGCCTTGTTCCTGATACTGTCAAGACTTGATTGTAGCGTGGAGTAATGGACCTCCATCCCAAAGCAACAAACTGCGAAGAATAGAAACTACTCGCTGTTTGAGGATTAGAGCTACAGGTGGTGAAAGAACAGGAACACTGAGTCCTCCAGTGGCTGCGTAAGAAAATGGGCAGGTCAAGCAAACGTGTCCTGCAGTACCAGTGATATGAAATAAACAAGCACCTACCAGATGAAAGAGCAGAGGGAGGATCTGATGGAGGGTCGGGTATCAGTGTGCATTCTATAATGCTGGAGAATGGGAAGGGCCATGAGTTGGAGGAAAGAAACCAGTTAGCCCACCAGCAGCACCTGAATGCAGAAAGGCAGGGTCAATGAACCAGGGCTTCTTGTAGCACATATCTCTGGAAGCCTGAGTTCCAAAGACTGAAGGTATCCAAAGTTACCAAGGGGAATACCAAACACAATCTGTGAAACAATCCGTGGTCTAGCCGTGAAATCACTGGGTACGAGGTTGCAGAAGCATAAGGCAAAAGAAGTCCAAAATACACGGTCCGTAGTCGGAGAAACCAGAAAACACAATCTGAAGTTCAAGAACGCCAAATTCAGAGTAAAAGAGCTGAGAAGCAACGCTCGCCGGGAGAGCAGCTGTTTTATTTCCTGTTTGGGAGATCACGTGTTCCAATGCATGCATCACATGATGGGAAGGCATAAGCAGGAGCAGTTCAAGGAACCACGTCACATGATCGCTTACCGGGCCAGACATTCTTTCTGTATGTTGTGATGGTGGGGCTCCGCTTCATACAGAGCTGACACGGAAGCCGACAAGCACAGAGAAATGGTGCGCAGGAACCCGGCAGCGCGCCTTTGAGCCCCTGATGCTGCAGGTGGGTAACGTGACGGCTACAAGAGCGTGCTATCTGGTGTTTTGTGTGGGGCAAATCCTGGGGCACAGTGGGCAAGGACTGCACTGAGGAGGACTGGGATGAAGGATGCATGACGGAACCCCCCCAAGGGCCCACGACCCCGTGGGCAGGATGGATTTTCCCGATGGAAGTGGGAAACCAGGAGCATGGACATCAGAAGCGAGTTCCCAGGATCTTTCCTCAGCGCCGTATCCCAACCAATCTAAAAGGTAAAACAAACGGCCATTGGAGATACGGGACCCCAGGATAGAACTGACCTCATACTCCTCGGAACCATCCTGTACTACAGGGTCAGGAGGTAGAATCACTCTTGTGGCCTTGACGAAGGGTTTAAGGAGAGAAGCATGGAACACAGGGTGAACCCGCCAAGAAACAGGATAAGCGGAATGCCACCGGATTTACCACCTTGGTGATCTTGTAGGGGCCAACAAACTTAGGAAGCAGTTTCCTACAACTGGGTAAGTGGAGGTGTCAGGTCGACAAACAAACTCTGTCCCCAACCACATAATCGGGAGCTGGGTAGCGTCTCTTGTTAGCAGAGACCCTCATCACCTCCTGGGCTTCGTGGATGTGAGTGAGTGTCTGTGAATGTGCCAGTGACAAAGTCCTAGTACAAGCTGAAGCAGCGGGAGTCTGGGAAACAGATGGAAGCGGGAAGGGAAGAGTGCGTGGATGCTGGCCATACAAGGAACAGAAGGGGGAGAAACCCGTGGTTGTTATGAGCAAACTCTGCAAGATGTAACAATCGATACCAGGAGTGTTGATTCTGAAGAGACAAACAACCCAGGTATTGTTCCATAGCCTGGTTTACTCTTTCGGTTTGTCCATCTGTCTCTGGATGATATGAAGACGAGAATCGAGCATCGATTCCGTGCAATTTGGTCAGGGATCGCCAAAACTTGGACGTGAGCTGTGAACCCCGATCAGAAATGAGAATCGATGGTAACACAAAAAAACAAAACACCTCCTTAAAGGACATACCTGCCAGTTTAGGGGCATAGGGGATGCCTGCACAGGGAACAAATCTGGCCATTTTTGTAAAGGAGTCCACTAACACCCACACTGTGTCGAAACCATTGATCCTAGGGAGAGCCGTAACAAAGTCCATAGAGACTGTATGCCAGGGTCTAGGTGGTATGGGTAAAGGTTGTAGTAAGCCTAGAGGACGTCCCTTTCGATTTTTGCATTGAGCACATACTGAGCAGGTATTGACATATGATTTAACGTCCCTGCGCATTGACGGCCACCAACACCAACGTTGTAGTAGCGCCAGGGTGCGATTCTGACCAGGATGTGCGTTAATAGGGGCGTCATGGGACCACTCTAAGGCCTGGGTACGTGTGTCTGGAGTGGGGAGGAACAGCTTCTCCTGAAGAAAGGGTAGTCCGTCATGGAGCACAAAGTCCCATTCGATCAATTGTTCTGGATGGGTGTTAACCCAACTTCGAACGGAAGAAAGGAGGTCAGACAGAGGTGTACATAGGCAAACAAAGTGTTTTTGTCTAGTAGTGTGACGTAGACAGGATGAGAAACACCACCCGGGGATCGGGACAGGGCGTTTGCTTTCCCATGAGAGCTGCCGGACCTATGCCTAACAACAAAATCATAAGCAGAAAAAAACAGATGCCAGCGCACTTGTCTGCTATTAGAGCACTTCATTGATGCCAGGTCTTGTAGGTTTTGATGGTTTGTGTAGACCGTGGTCTGATGAGTAGCGCCAAGGAGGTGGTGTCTCCATACGTGGAAAGCCTCCTTTATTGCTAATAATTATTTTTCAGTGATGGTATAGTGTGTTTCAGCAGGAGTAAACTTACGAGAGTGGAAAGCAACTGGGTGTAGTTGCCCGGTATCCGGGCAGGCTTGTGAAAGAACTGCTTCATGGCAGGAGGCATCTGCTTCCACAACAAATGGCACTTCTGGGTTGGATGTTGTAGAACGGGGGCTGATCTGAAAGCAGATTTGAGTGAATCTAAGGCCGATTGATGTACTGACGTACAAACATTAGGGACCTGAGGGCTAGTGAATGTAGTGAGAGGGGCTGCAATTGAAGAAAATCCTGAGATGAAACGCCTATAGAAATTGGCAAAACCAAGCAATGACTGTAAGGATTTCACAGAGGTTGGACCAGGCCAGTCTAAAACTGCACATATTTTGGCTGTGTTCATTGACAACCCTTAAGGTGTAATATGAAAGCCTAGGAAATCCACTTGATCCACATGAAATAGATTTTTTTTTTCGGGTTTTGCAAATAGGACATGCGTACGAAGACGGGACAACACCTCACGTACATGGGCCACGTGTACCTGCATGGACGGGGAGAATATCAAAATATTGTCCCGGTAAACGACAACGAAAGAATCCAGGATGACACTAAAGATGTCATTCATAAATCGTTGGAACATCGCAGGGGCGTTGCACAAGCCGAATGGCATGACCCTGTACTCATACAACCCATACATAGTACAGAAGGCTGTTTTCCATTCATCGCCTTTACGTACTCGGACCAAATTGTATGCACCTCTCAGATCTAATTTAGTGTATACAGTAGCATGTGTTAATCGGTCTAACAGGGGCCCGATGAGAGGAATGGAGTACCGATCTTTAATGGTAATGGGAAGGGGAGTCTGTGTTGACTGGATGCATAAGACAGGCAGATTGGCAATGAGCAGATTCAAAATACAAACGACCCAAGGTCCAGTCTACAACGGGGTTATGGACCCGTAGCCAAGGAATTCCAAGGATTAACCCGTACTGTGGTGTAGTTATCAAGTCAAAGGAGAAAGATTCCTGATGGGTGTCCTGAATCACTGAGGTCATGAGTGCTGTTTGTTGACTTGTGGGACACAAGATGAGAGAAGTTCCGTGCACCGCTTGCACCGGCTCTGTGTGGCTTTTGCTTTGCAGCGGTAAAACGAGTGTAGCTGCCAATAAAATGTCTATGTAGATACCGGTTGCTCTGGAATCGATGACTAGTTGAACATCATGTTTCATGTCGGGTGCGGAAAACAAGATTGCACGTACTGAGATAGGTTTCATGGCGCAAGAATGTGTGATGGAGTGCATGGGGGTTGAGTCCTGGCCCGTCCGTGCCCCCGAACCTAGGGACGGGCCTTCGGAAAACCCAGTGTTTTCAGTTTAGGTCGGCGGGGAAACTTGTTAACATAGTGCCCATTAAGGCCACAATAGAAGCAAGCATTGGCTGACCTCCTTCGTTCTCTCTCAATGGCCGTAATAGGGCTACGAACCCCTTCAATCTGCATCGGTTCTCCTGATGATTCAGTGACTGTAAAGTACTTAGTGGGATCAAAACTGGCTTCTGCTTTACGTTCAGAACATCGAGCATCAACCTGTAATGCCAAGTCCACAAGTTTGTGTTATTGGACGGGTAAAGAGGGAACCACAGCTAAGGCATCTTTCATAGCCTCACTTAACCCTTTGTAGAAAACCACAGCCTTTTGGTCTTCGGGCCATGTTGTTTCTACGGCCAGCTGGTTATATCTGGTGATGTATTCAATAAGGGATGACTTGCCCCGTGAGAGGTTTAGGAGCTCAAGATCTCGTGACTGTGCCTTGTGTCGAATGTCGAAAACTTTGGTCATTTCTGCCACCAAAAGGTCGAAAATCGTAGAGTATGGGACTATCGTTTTCAAGCAATGGATTGGCCCAACTGGCGGCGATACCACCCAAATGTGACAACATGAAGGCAGCCACGTGGAAAGAGATGTAGCTGCTGACATTGATAGCTGACTCAGTAGATTGCAGATGTCAGAAGCCAGATTGAAGGGGATCCCAGAGGTTGTGTGCATCAAGGATCTCAGTGAATCGGTTGAAAACTACACGCTCTAGGATTTTGGAATAGTGGTGTAAAAGAGAGATGGGAAAAGTTGATGGGACAGTTCGGATCTAGGCCAGGATTCGTAAGGATAGGGATTGACAGTAGCCAACTTGTAGGATGACTGAAAAGTCAAGAGAGGAGTTGTAGAGGGAAGTAAGATATGGAGGAACACTTGGAATTATGAGTTTCAATATTTGCAGGGATAGAGGATCGATGGGGGCAAATGAAGTGTTAGTCCTGAGGAGAAGGACAAGAATCTAAGTTAGTGACTTGGTTTGTGGGGACAAAGGAAGACCTTGTCACAGGAGAGGATGGTAGAGGTGGTGGAGAACAATGAGCAGGTGGGGTGATAGAAGGGAATTTGCAAGTGTATTTTGAATGTTGTAAATTTGAGAAGTAAAGTAGAGAGAATGATCATTAGTAGAAAGAGTAGACGAGATGGAGGAGGGCTTAGGACGTTAGAGAATTGAGTTGAGACATTTTTGGAGGCTGCTAGGTTGAGAAGATTAAGATGAAATGAGAGAGAGTCAGGTAGAGTTTGAGATTCGAGGAGTGTCTAGATCTTTGCCAAGTGCAAAGGTTTTCCTAACTGTTGTTTTAAGGGTCTGAAAGGAAGACGTAATCCAAGGACCTGGAGGGGAGGATTTCGGAGTGAATATAGTAAGAGGGAAGTGAGAGGCGAAGGGCGCATTAAGAGCAGGGTTAAAGTTAGTGAAGTCTTCATCAGTGGGTCGAACAGTGAATTTTGCATTGGAGTAGCGAGAGTGGTGTAGGTCAGGGAGGTCGATAGGGAATTTGAATGAGGTAAACTTGCGCTTGGCAATGGATGTTTTTTTCCATCGAGAGAAAGGGGTGGAAGTAGGAGTGTAGATTGAAGCAATGACCATGGAATGATCAGAAGGAGCAGGTGCAGTGAAGATATTAGAGGCAGAGAGTTGAGAGGAGTTGAGAGGAGATGAGAATAAGTTCAAGGAAGAGAGTGAGTGGTTAATGAAAAGAGAGCTAAAGTCAGTGGATTGAGAAATGGAGATTAAAGTTACCTGTGACGAGTTGATGATGGGGAGGAAGGGAGTCAATTATTTAGGATATCTAAGTGCATATTTATGGAAAGGACGGCTGAAGTTATAATGAACCAGTAAGGAATAATGTTAAAGTGACAACTTAGGAATGTAAATGCATGGCATAGGAAATGCCATCACACAAGTTAAGAAGATTGTGTAAGTGACAACTGAGGAAAGTCAGTGCATATATTATGACATGCCATTGCTCAAGTTACAATGATCCAGTAAGGCAAGTGGATCTTCAGTAACCTGTACCTTAGTGTGCAACAGCATGGCTAGGCCAAATGCAAACAAACACTTATAAACGCAAGGGACAGTTTGTCTTCCTTAACATGAGGTACATGAGATGTATTTGCCATGGTAGTTATATTTTCAGCAGTCACCGTATATTTGAGTGTGCCGTAATCGAGGGTTCGAGTGAAGGGATGAATGTTTTGTATGTTTTGTTTCCTGGTTTAACTTGTGGCAGATTCCCCTTGTCTATAGCACCCTGGCTGTTCCCCTCTCAATACATCCATGCTCTATCACCAGCCATGACCAGTTCAAAGACTTGTCTTATCTCTAGTTAATCATGCGTGTTTTGTGAGGAGGAATTGGCGGTTTCAACCTTTAGATCGCTTTTCTCACCGTGTGTGTCTCGCACGTTCAAGTACAGTGTATGGACTTTTTGAAGTGTTGCATTCTGTGCCTGAGTGTGGAGGAAGTGATTGACAGGTTTGCTTGGTGATGAGTGGAATCTTGAGAGGATAATCTGTGTCATGCCATTGCTCAAGTTACAATGATCCAGTAAGGCAAGTGGATCTTCAGTAACCTGTACCTTAGTGTGCAACAGCATGGCTAGGCCAAATGCAAACAAACACTTATAAACGCAAGGGACAGTTTGTCTTCCTTAACATGAGGTACATGAGATGTATTTGCCATGGTAGTTATATTTTCAGCAGTCACCGTATATTTGAGTGTGCCGTAATCGAGGGTTCGAGTGAAGGGATGAATGTTTTGTATGTTTTGTTTCCTGGTTTAACTTGTGGCAGATTCCCCTTGTCTATAGCACCCTGGCTGTTCCCCTCTCAATACATCCATGCTCTATCACCAGCCATGACCAGTTCAAAGACTTGTCTTATCTCTAGTTAATCATGCGTGTTTTGTGAGGAGGAATTGGCGGTTTCAACCTTTAGATCGCTTTTCTCACCGTGTGTGTCTCGCACGTTCAAGTACAGTGTATGGACTTTTTGAAGTGTTGCATTCTGTGCCTGAGTGTGGAGGAAGTGATTGACAGGTTTGCTTGGTGATGAGTGGAATCTTGAGAGGATAATCTGTGTCAGTGTTCTGTGAAAGACAGTTGCTGCCAATGAGCTGGATATGCTATGATAGGTTATTTATATAGTTTATTTATATAGCGCCTATACACAATGGGCCTCATTACGACCCTAGCGGTAGGGGGTTAAGGGTGCTTGTAGAGCTGGTAGAGCTGCCGGCGCCATTAACCCCCTACCACCTCATTATGAGGTCTGCTTGCAGGTCCAGCTAAGGACGCCTGGTAAAACCAGATGTCCTTAGCGGGTCCCTCGAGCAGACCAGGGTGCTAACAAAGGGCCCCTATGGGGGCTCAAATGGGAGTGGGATGTACCGGGTCCAGGTTCCTTGAATGGGGAAATACCAGGCACTCCAAGGTCAGAATGGCCCTGTATTTCCCCATTCCAGGAACCCAGACCCGGTAAACGGTATGGGGGTAGCCATGCCGCTGAAAGCTGAAAGCGGCATGGCTACCTCCATACTTGTATTGACCCCCAATGTGTTTCAAAGCACTTCACAGCAAGGAAGGGAACAAGGGAAAATACAATGACATTCTTACAGGCTATGAAAAACAAGAATGTGAAATTAAATATCGTACTCAGCCTGACGACATTTCAGATATTGCAAGAGCTAAAACACAGATAGGAAGGAAATGGGAAACAGACAGGCGACTACCATACTAGACCTGATGACATTTCTGGTAGAGCCAGAGATTAACAAGGGGTGAGGGAAGGGGAGGAGAAAGAAGGGAGAGGAACAAAACAAGCAACTATCGTACTAGGTCTGATGACTTTTCAGATAGTGCTGGATGGGGGGACAAGTAAAGGGAGAGGGAGAGGAGACAAACATGTGTTGCTATCTTACTAGGTCCAGGGACAATTCTGATAGAGAAAGTGCATAGAGAAAAGTAAGTGAGGGCGGGAAGAGGGAGGGAGAAGGGAGAGTAGGAGAAAACAGAGACTAAAACTGTGAGAAAAAAAAAAATAAGATATATATCTATTCAGGCATTCATATGGCATTACATAAAAAACCTTCTAATACAGGTTTGCCCCTACATGCCAGTAGTTTTCATCCGCAAAAAAAGCATTACTTATGGCAAATTAATTTGCTTTTACCGTAATTGCACAGATATTGCCCAAAATGACCATTACTGGGCCTTGGCGGCGGCTAAAACAGGACATGACAAAATAACTATTGAAATGATTTATATGAGACCACGTGGACTTTCCTGGGAAAACTGTTGTATGGTGCCAAAATTGAAAAAATCATGAAGAATGATGAACCTAGACTTATTATTTCTTTTGATAATGCCACAAATGATGTTCGAAAAATTGTTGAGAGAAATTGGTGCCTTCTCACTTTGGACAAAGATCTTTGCCCTTTGTTATCTAAACGTCCTACCATGACTTACAAACGAGTACCGTCACTTAGAGACAGACTAGTTTCTAGTTTTTGTGCCAATTGATAAGAGCTCCTCTATGATCAATGGCTCTCTGGCTCACCTATTAGGTGTACTAAATGTTCCAAGTGTAAGGCCTGTGCACATGCCACAGTATTGAAATCATTTATACACCCTGTTATCAAACTCAATCAGGAGATTAAGTATTCAATGAATTGTGACACTACTTTTGTTGTGTATATTCTTTCATGTCCTTGGATGAAGTGGTACGTCGGGAGAACCACATGTAAATTGAAATTAAGGATCTTGCAGCGTCTTAGAAACATTGAAAATTCTGACCCGGCGTACCCGATGGCAAAACACTTTAAGCAAGAACATGAAAATTATTTTCATTTATTAACGTTTTTTGCGGTGACACATGTTCCTACCCATCAAAGAGGTTGAGATCGTATTCTGAAATTACGACAAATGGAGACAAGATTTATCTTAGATTTTGATACAAAGTACCCTAATAGCCATAACGTGGATGAGGAGTTACATATGTTCTTGGGTACCTAAATGCTCTGTTCTTTTCTAATCTCTTATTACTAAAGTCATCACTCTCCTCATATGTATACTATTTTTTAGTATTGAGGGTGAGTGTCCTTGTCTTGGCACCTATCTTCAATGTTGTATTTTTGCCTGGTTTCTCTCTTTTATATTTTGGCTGTCTTTGTCTATTACTACATGGGGAAGATTGACTTTTAATTTTGATTATTGGTCTTTACATTTGTTTTGATTTCGTCTTTGCTGTCCTCCTCTCACTACTCTCTGTTCACTTTATCACAATTGGACTATCGGTGGACATAGGCATACCTTCTTTGGGACTATGTGGTGCTGCAACTATTCCTTAAACCTACCTGTAGTGGGTTAATTTGACTGTTACAGTGCCTGCACTTTATATGTGGAGTTTGATTGCATTTGCACTTTAATTCTGTGTAATATACCATGACTATAGTTGTAGTTGACATGCTGCTATTCAAGCCACTGTTGCACTTTGGATTTGGAGTATTTTGAACTCCGATTGCACTTGCACTTTATCCTATATGTCAAGATCAATTTCATTATTTTTTGCTATCATGTATGCATTTTATATCTGGAGTGTTATTAAGTTTGATTGCATTTGCATTTTCATTCCATCTAAACTGTCATGACTAGAGGGACTGCTAATCTGTTGCCATTTAAGCCACTGTGGATGTACTTTATATTTGGAATTGTTGAATTCCGATTGCATTTGCATTTTTCCTTTATGTCATGGTCATTTTAATATCTTATCCCCTCATTGGTGCTACGTAGCATTCTGTGAATCTTACTATATGGTTGTTTTTTTAAGAGCATTGACGTTCAATACTGTGTGTATTCATGAATTATTTTTGTTGCAGCACTGCTTTATGCCCGTACCATGTTGTACATCTATCTCATCTGTTGTGCTAAATGAAGCCCCACTTTGGGCTGATGTTCGCTTCTGATTTCTAAATATATTTATTTATGTATGTGTTGTGATCAGTGTGGTCATCGTTTTCAGCATCTTCTTATCTTTTTATGGAGTTGGTTTGTATTTTACACCATGTACATTCTAGGGTATTACATTTCCCAGTGATCCATATGTACTTACTACAATTAGTTATTTCCCTTCATTATGGTTTGATTAAATCAGAAAATACGATTCAGACAGTAGATTTCGGTCTGTTCTAAGATGGCTGCCATGTATACCACATTGTGTAACAACATTCTGGAAGAGTAATTGTAATAGATGTAGGACTACACACCACTATGTATACGGTGTGTTAGCCTAGTTCCCTGCATGTGATCAAGCGCTCAGTATAGTGCAAACTGCGTTGTGGTGTAGGACTTGCCCCATGGCATCCTGCCGCTGTTGTGTTTTTGCTGCTATCTTTTTTAAGGAATAAACTCGTGTCTATTATGATGTGAGTCTCTCATTTTTTCAGGGCATGCTTTGGAGATGTCTGTTTGCCCCAACGAGAGTGCGGTTTTGCCTTCCTCTCTTTGTTTGATGATATATATAAATATATATATATATATATATATATATGTATATATATATATTACACAGCCCACGGTATTGGCTGTGTAGTTATGGTTAAATTGCTAATCCCATAGGAAGAGCCCTTTTGGGGCGGTTTATAACTTCGCTCCACCTGGACGAATCCTCACCAAACTTTGCAAAAAAAGTATATGGCCCACTCTGAATTCGTTTGCAAATTTTAGTGAGGTTTGATCCAGGGGGGCAAAGTTATAGGGGGAGTCCCAAAATGTATTTTTTTCCCATAGACATAATGAGACAAAACTTTGCGCACACCTACAGCTCAAACCGCTGGACGGATTTCCACCAAATTTGTGGCAGGAGCGGCGGCTTAGTCCCGAAAGCGTGCTTTTGTTAATTTGTTGTAAATCCGTCCAGTAGTTTTGTTTAAATGGCCAAAACGTAAGGCAAAAAAAAAGTGTGATATCTATGTCTATTCGGCGGACACACTTCCATGTTCGCTCCGCGAACAGGACACCGATTGGCTGATCGGCGTGCGTCATGTCTGCGGAGATTGATTGATTGATTGTTTATTTGTATAGCTTCTATACACAATGTGTTTCAAAGCGCTTCAAGAAGGGAGGGAACATGGGAGAAACAAATTACATTCTTACAAGTCCTTGAAACAATTCAGAATGTGAAAATAACTATCGTACTAGGCCTGGCGACATTTCTGATAGTGCAAGTGCTGAAACATTTATGGAGGGGAGGGGGAGGGAAAGAACATGAGAACAAACAAGCAGTAACATTAATGCATGATGACAATTGATGTAGTGCAAGTGAAAAAGAAGAGGAAGGGGAGGATGGACAGACAGGCTGCTATCAAAGGTCAATGGACACGTGATAGGAGTAAGTGCCAATGGCATGAGGGACAGAAAGAGGGGGGGGAAGAGGGGAGATGGGTGATAGAGGGGGGACAAGACATGCAGCCATCAAGCATGTCTAAGCAAGGATATGAGGTAGCAGAGTGCAGAGAGCGAGAGAGACCACACCAAAGGAGAAAGAGGGGAGAGAGGGCAAATAACAGGGAAGGGGCATGGGATATGGAGGGGTAGGAGAAGAGAAGGGAGAGAGGAGGAGAGGGGGCAAGGGGACAATTCAGGTGGGGAGGGGGATGAGGGGAGCAACACGGAGCATGGAGGGGGGGTGGGGTTGACAGGGGAGCAACACGGAGCATGGAGGGGGGTGCGGGAACAGGGGAGCAGCACGGAGCATGGAAGGGGGGAGGGGGAGGGGGAACAGGGGAACATCAGTGACACAAAGGGGAAACAACAGAGCAGGGAGGGGGATGGGGGGACAGGAGTGCAACACGGAGCATGGGGGGGTGGGGGTCAGGGTAGCAACAAGGAGCATGGGGGGTGGGGGGACAGGGGAGCAACACGGAGAAACAAATGAGCAAAGAGGGGGGACAAGGGGAAGAAATACAGAGCAGGAAAAATGAAAAGGGAGGGACTCACCGGTAAAACAAACAGGGCCTTAGAAGGCAGGCCTTGGGGAGGTGGGCCGGCGTCCACCTGCCGGCGTCGGGATTGGCCCTTAAGTAGAACACAAAGGCCAATCACACTGCAGCAGGAGCTGTGGTCGGTAGGGACAGCAGACAAAGGAGAAAGAAGCCAGCATCTTGGAAGGTGGATTCAAGCACAAGGCTCAAATGAGGCTGAGCACAACAAACACTGCAAACAAAGCAAATAATGTGGCGCGCACACACCAGGCTGGGTGAAAAGAGCCAGGAAGAGCGCGGAATGCGCACAATCATATTTAAAAGGTTTGTGAGTCTCAAGTGCATGGGACTCCATGTGGAGCATGCCAGGGTCCATTAGGCAGCATTTCTCTTCCTAGTCAGCGGCAGCCTCATGCTGGAGGTGAAGTCTCCATTGGAAGGGGAGAAGCAGGTCCGTAGGTGGTACAATAATAGATGGAATGGAGGTCCAGCGAAACAAACAGAGCCTTAGAAGGCGGGCCTTGGGGAGGCGGGCCGGCGTCCACCTGCCGGCGTCGGGATTGGCCCTTAAGTGGAAAACAAAGGGCAATCACAGTGCAGCAGCAGCTGTGGTCAGTAGGGACATCAGACAAAGAAGAAAGTAGCCACCATGTTGGAAGGTGGATTCAAGCACATGGCTCCAATGAAGCTGAGCACTACAAACACTGCAAACAAAGCAAATAATGTGGCGCGCACTCACCAGGCTGGGTGAAAAGAGCCAGGTAGAGCGCGGAATGTGCACAATCATATTTAAAAAGTTTGTGAGTCTCGAGTGCATGGGACTCCATGTGGAGCATGCCAGGGTCCGTTAGGCAGCATTTCTCTTCCAAGTCAGGCACAGCCTCTTGCTGGAGGTAAAGTCTCCATGGGAAGGGGAGAAGCAGGTCCGTAGGTGGTAGAAGAATAGATGGAATGGAGGTCCAGGGAAAGAAACAGGGCCTTAGAAGGCGGGCCTTGGGGTGGCGGGCCGGCGTGAAACGCAAGATGTTCTCTGATTGGCTAGGATGAGGCGTGAGGTGCGTCAGATTGTTTTGATGCGCCCGCTATCTTGGATCCACCGACAGTGTGGCGGTGAACAGTAAAATGCTATTTTGGCGAGTGTGTTGGTGTGCAGAAGTGCTTGGGGAGGGTTGGGGAGTAATAGATGGGTCAAATACTGTATTTGTTTAGGTGGCAGGTGCCCCTGATGTGTTTGTCATGACCGCGGTCACTGCGGCTGTCCGTGGAATTACTAAATACTGGGCGCACTACTGGCTATTTTACTTTAGTATGATGTTGGTTTTGGGTTGTTATTAGAGGATTGATTGTAATTAATATCGCCTATAAGCAGCTCACATACCACAGTGAAAATATTTGGTATTATAGGTGTGTTATGATGTGGTGGTTGTGGCCAGGGCATAGAGTCTTGGGTGCATGGCCAAAGGCCGTAGGCCGTAGGCCATGCAACCAAGACTCTAGGCCCTGGCCACCACCACCACCGCAGCATAACACACCAATAGAATCAAACACCCACCAAATATCCACAACCCAAAAGTTTGTGTACTGTTTCATTTGTAGAGTTTGTATGTGAAGTTTTGGCTAGTTTATGCAGTTATGAGTGTGGAGTTTGTAACAAGGAGTGCAATGTTTCTGAGTTTATTTATTGTATACGTACTGGTTGTGTTTTTTGTGGTTGTATGCAGTTTTTTCATGACATGGTTAACTCGACCAGATATACTTTTTCAATCTCTGTGATAAAAGAAAAGATCATATGTTAGAGCAGGTAGTTCATAATGAGTTATTGCATTGCATAATAGGCATTTCTGTATTTTTTTACCCTCATATTTAGTACTTTACAAGTATTATAGTTCAACCCAGTTTACTGTGCAATTTGCTCAGTTTCTGTGTTTGTTTTCTAAATCATTGGGTCTGTGGGAAAAATAATCCATGCTGGATTAAAAACAAAAAATATGTTGACGTACAATATATTTCTTTCATTTCTTTGCTGTTTATTTCTTTTTTCTTGCTAATCTTCTATCTTTGGCTTGTTGCAGATTTTGGGTAATTAGATAGCTGTTGGCGTATTCCAATTGTTTATTTCTACTTTTATGCTATTCATCTATCTGTTGGGTTGTTGCAGAATCTTTGGGGCAGTTAGATACCTGTTGGCGTATTCTAACTGTGTATTTCTTGTTACATTTTAGTAGTATTTATTTATCTGTTTGCTTGTTGCAGAATCTTGGGGCAGTTAGATAGATTTTGGCGTACTCTAACTGTGCACCGTTTTGAAGTTGAAGTTTTGCTTACGTTCATACACAGATTACGTATTAAATTTTGGTTTTAAGAATATTAAGTAAGCGTTTACAAGATTTGCTGGCAATCTCTGTTTTAGAGTAATGTTAGTATCATTACATTCGAATCATCCACAATTCTTTTTTGTATATGCAGTGTAGGGACCTGCATTGGTTGTGGCTCCTGCGTGGTAGATTATACCTATTGTTGTGAAGGTTTCCTTACCAAGTGATACTTGACCATGTGTGAATCCTGTCAGCTTACAGTTGTTTTTGATACCATCTGCATTGTAACGTAAAAGCATTACAATTACGTTTGTATGTATGTGTCTGTATTTGTAAGGTGGAGCAATTATCTGAATTGCAGGTAGTACATAATCTGCCATGGTTTGCATTTTGTACAAGTTACTGAAATGGAATGGATTCACAGTTAGATATGGATAGAGACAGGACGCGTTCATTAGGGACTTCCTCCGGTGCCACATGGTTGCAGAGAGTGCATGTATGTTTCCACATGTATGAAATCTGAAAGATTTCATGTATAGGTATGGTTTTGTTTTCCAGTACTTGTAGTAAGTACATTAGAAATTCTTTCTTGTGGATCTTCCTGTGAGTTTATAGTGAATTTGACATATCCAGCACAGTAGTCCAATTCTTGTCTTATTCCATGAATACTGTAAGTGTTGTCAGGATTGTTGGTTGCATTTCTATGAAAGACTAACATTTGCAAACACAATTGGTCTGTACTGTGTAAGTAAATGTTCTCAATAATTGGTGGCAATTGGAATAGAATATTTATTACTACATTTGTGTAGCAATTTACAGCAGTTATATTTGAAAATTTGAATGGTCCTAACAATTCTGTGTCAAAGTCATTTGTTTGGAGTGTGTGTTGCTTATTTGAAGAAGTAGTTGAGTTACTTTGACTAGTAGATTCTTCTTTGGTTGTGGTACTTGATGAAGTATTAGTTTCTTTTTTTTCTTTGGAGGATTTGTAGTGATATCCTGTATCATTTCAGTTTGAAGTAGTTTTCTTTTACAACATTTTGCTTTTTGTGGAACAGGATGGGTTTTTAGACGGGGGTGTGGAGTGAGCGCAGCCTATTGTATTCTTGAATGCAAGGAATATCTGCATTTACTTTACTTGCATCAAAGTTGATTAGAAATATTCTGTCAAGTGTACGTAAGTGTGATAGTGCTACATAGCTCATGCCTTCTTTAAAGACTGTGCTACCAATATCTATTAATGCTTTATCTAGGGTAAGACCTTGTGATTTGTGAATGGTAACTGCATATGCTAGAGTTAGAGAAAATTGTTCTCTGCGTACATACATGTTTTTGAAAAGAAGGAAGCGGGCTGTTGAGCGTCCTATCCTTTTAACTTCTGATAGTTTGTCAAAGAGAATATTGACAAATTGAATGTTGTATTTATGTTTGAAAGCCAACAACTGTACCAAGTGCTCCATTAACTAGTCTTTGCTCCACGTCAAGGTTAAGTTTAAGCATCACTCTACAGTATAATTTTAATATTTTCTCCAAACCAGCTGTGTTGGAGATAGTGCTTTCTAGGGTAGTTAGTCTTGTGTTGGCTTGTTGACACATGAGTAGTGTCATACCATGTACGTCCAGTTTACCTGTGGAGCAAATTTCAATTATTGGTTGCATTTCTTTTTTCAACTTTGTTTCATTGAATTCTGAACAGCTTGCAAGAGTTGGCATCAAGGACAAACAATTGACATTTGTGTGTGCTAATTGTTCCATGACATCAGTAGCACATGAGTTATGGCCATAGAGTGCATGGATGTGCCTGGCTTTTAATATTGCTTACCCTTCTTTAGATAGTAAACCAACTCTAATACTTTTTAAAATGTTGGCGTTATGAGGTCTGCAGACTGATGTATCTTTTCTGTTAATTGGACATGTTGCCAAAGGTTGACATTTCCTATGCTGCCAAGAGTTTTATGGCATAGTTTGTGCCCTAAGGTTTTAAAAATAGGTTCAGCTTTCACAGGTGTCAATTGAAGAAGATCTCCGAAAACAATAATGTGTTTTCTTCCAAACTGCTGTGCGTAGTCTGTTTTGAGGACCTCTTGTAATCTGAGGTGAATCAAAGCCAACATTAGTTTGGAAACCATGCTTACTTCATCTATTAGCAGCATTTTCATTTGATTAAAAACTCTGCATGGTTCTATTGCAGCTTCTGTGGAAAGTGTGTAATAGTCTAATTTGTTTTAGTGTTCTACTGAAAGGAGTAGTAATCAGTGTAAAGTGACACCGCCTACGTTGTGCGCAGCTTAACCTGTGGGAGCAGTTACAACAGCTGACAGTTTGTTGTTTGTCAGTTGTTGAAGGACCTTGCTGATGATTTTGATTAAGAATGTTTTGCCTGAACCAGCTTCACCACTCATGTATAGACGTATAGGTTTGTAGTCTTGGCAGGTACAGTTTTTATTTCATGTTGCACACCATGTTCAATTTGTTTTGTGATTTCTTGTAAAATGCTACACTGCTCATTGTTCAGTGTGATTTTAGTACAGCAAAGTCTTTTGTAGCTTGTTCATACTGACACATGGTGTTTTCTACTTCTATCATGGCTAATTCTGCTTCATTTGCTATTAGTGGCTGTCCAAGTGGTTCTTGGCTTCCTGTTACAGAAGGTTGACTACTGTCAGGCATATCCATTTGACGTTGGGCCTGGAGTTCTTCTTCGTGTTGCTGTTCATTGTGCAACATTGTTTGGTACTGTGTAAAGTTTACATCTTTTATAGTGCTTCCATTTGCTTTGAAAGCGTCTTCATAGGAGTCATATGTATCCAGTAACTCTTATTCTTTTCTCCATGGTTTAAAATGTTGTAGCAGGGACATGTAATACTTTATGTTGAGGAGTTTTTAATGACAATTTGATATTATTAATTAAGCTGCGTTTGGTAAGTTTCACTAAGCTGCCTTCACAATTTACCACTCTGTATTTACCTTTCTTTTCATCTGGTTTAGCATTATTTGTGTATGTGAAGTTGTGGGCTATGTAGTAGAGACACATGGTTTCCAAAGTGGTACTCCTGTTTGGGTAGTATGTGTCTAGTTTTTCAAAATGTCTTGGCTCTTGGGATCATTTTTGACTATTGTTTCTATGTCCTCATATGATTTGAGAACTCTTTTTCTAGATTTCGCAAGACCAAGACTTAGCCATACTATATTGTTAGATTTTCCATACAAGGCAGTACCGGTTAAACGGTCTGAAGCTTCATAGCAGCCAGATTGTCTATAAGAGAGCATTTTTATGCCTAAGCTGTACAATTTCTGTGATAGTGTTTTGTCAGATGATATGTCATCCCAGAGGTCCTGAAGCTCTGTTTTCTCTGTTTTGGTCAGGTAGGCTGTGACATATCGTGCTACTGCAGTGGAATTGTCTCCAATGTACCGCACATCTATGTTTGCATTTCATAGGAGGGCAATGATTACATTGTAATCATTGATGTATTTTGATTCTTCTGTTTTTTTATGTAATATGTGTTCTTAGGTGATATACCTTTGACACTATGTCTGACGGAAGACATACAGTTGTTTACTTGACCTGTTGCGGAAACTGGTCTAGGGAAACCAAAGTGGCATTTGGTGTAGTATTTCCCTTTTTTATATATTTGTGACGCCAATATTTCCCACATTTGTGTCGTTGAAATTGTAAAATTTGTGCATGCAGGTCACTATGTGTTTTTTGTGAAGGGATTACACAAGTGACATATTTTTGGATGAACTGCAAAACAGTGGCATCACTGTCCTGACCAAATTTAGGAGCATCTTTAATCCATAATAGCATGTGGATGTGTGGTGCTCCTCTGGCCTGGTATTCTTTTCTCCAAAAGAAGTGTTGAACTTCTCTGAGTTGAGGAACAGTTTTATTACAAATAAAGTGTAGCATAGCAATGAAGCCATGATGGAAATATCTTGTTATATTTACAGGATCTAGAGAGCAGAGTTCTCCTGGTGTTTCTATATCTATATTTGTTTTATTTGCATTTGCTATGCGTAGGAATCATGTAAATCTTCTCATGCATATTCTGCACAATTTAATGTAACAAACCAAGTGGGTGTGCCAAGGTTTCTTATCATATAGCGTACATCTCTGTGACATCAGAACCAGTATTCTTTAGTACA
This sequence comes from Ambystoma mexicanum, assembly GCF_040938575.1. Taxonomy (NCBI): domain Eukaryota; kingdom Metazoa; phylum Chordata; class Amphibia; order Caudata; family Ambystomatidae; genus Ambystoma; species Ambystoma mexicanum. The sequence continues at coordinate 1,270,004,701 of NC_090922.1, forward strand.
ACACATGTTTGCTAAAAGATTGTTAATACTTGACTGTAAAACCTCATTTTCTTTTGCACTTTTTTTAATAATTGAATAGCTGACATATTTTGAAAATGGGTACCTGATTTTAATGTGTGTGCAACTATGTAGCATAGAGTTTCTAGTTCACTTTCAAAGAGAAGGTGGAATATGTATTCCACGTTTTGTCTGAATCTGGGGTCTTCAGAATACATTCGTAGAGAGCAATATTCTGATGCTGTTATCTGTGTGGATCTATCATCGTACCTTCCTCCTTTTCCAGTAGGAAAGAGTAGAGAAAAGGCCTGTGCTTCTATACTTTTTCCCATATGCTGATTGGAGATCCTTTGGCTTGTCGCATTTGGGACGTTTCCAGTGCATCATCTATAGTGTCTTTAGAGTGTAAAGGATGAATTGTATAATGGTATAAAATATTGGATTCTGTAGCAGGATTTAGAAGTTCAAATTGTCCAGTTTCTGGTGACTCTTGAATTATTTCAATGGTTTCTCTCAGGTTTTCTTCAATATCAACTTCTTTGTAATATTATTCAAGAAAGGCTGTGGGTTCGCAAATACGGTCTGTGCGCTTGTAATCACTGATTGAAATAAAAGTTCTATCAAAAGATTTAGTAAAATATCAGCAGCATTACCACCTACACAGCCAGACCACCCTGGCTGGAACTAAAAATTGGTAAAAGATCGGGTGAGGTGGAGATGCGCTAGATATTGCAACAATAAGGCACACAAATAATATAGTTGATATTTAATAGTAACAGAAACAGCCGACACGTGTTTCGACACGCTGGTCGTTTTCAAGGCTGAATAATTGATAGATTATAATATAACAACAACAAGAAGACAAATATATCACAACACATTGTATATGATTGGTGTTTTCAGTGCATGGCTGGTGGCTCCGGTGTCTCTGCGCACTTTTCATAGGAATTGTTCCGTTTTATATATTTTTCCATACTCTGATTGCTATATTCATTCAATGGGATCACCATTTTAGTATTGTATTCATAGGTTGAACATTTGCAAAAAAATGACTACATTCATCATATAATTTTTGATCTGTTTTTAACTCTTGCAACTGCTTCCACTTCGCGTACTCCACTCTTCAACCCTGGTTCACGGTATGCCAACAATTTTTTGTATTATACAATGTGTTGTGATATATTTGTCTTGTACTAATGTCATTTGCTATTTTTTATTTTTTGTTTATACGATGATGTGGTTAATGTGTGTATCAATTCTGATTTGTATTCTTTCTTTTATCTTCTTGTTGTTGTTATATTATAATCTATCAATTATTCAGCCTTGAAAACGACCAGCGTGTCGAAACACGTGTCGGCTGTTTCTGTTACTATTAAATATCAACTATATTATTTGTGTGCCTTATTGTTGCAATATCTAGCGCATCTCCACCTCACCCGATCTTTTACCAATTCTTTGTAATATTCATTGTTGTTTTTTAGATATTGCAGGGATTGTCTAACTTTATGTAAGTCCACGAGTTGGTGCCAATTTTCTTTGTCTTTTGTAAGTACGCCATTTACTAAGACAATTAAAGATTGCTCTATTAGCCTTTGCACTCCGAGAGTGTGTACATTTTCTTTGAGATCTAATGGTAAATTAACTACTTTGCCACAAATGCTTTGGCTAATTCAGAGCGAGGTCATTTTTCTGTTTTTGGTTGGAGGAGTATTATTGCTTGAAATGGGTGCACTGTTTGAATTATGATGCTCCCATATAAATTTGCTCCCATATAAATTTAGTTTTTGCAGGGGTTTTGGTAGTGGGAATAATTCCAAGTTATTTGTAATAACACATGAAGGTGTTTGGTTGTTGTCAAGTTTTGCAGTGCAGTAATTGGAAAGTATTAAGGGGTCAGTAATGTCGTATTTGTTTTATGCTATAAGGTAGAGAGCTAATTGGAACCATTTTGAACCTTCATTGTCTTCTATTTTGTACTTTATGTCTATGGTTTTTGTGGTACTTTTATAAGAAGTCCTGCGGCAACAAACACACACATGGTTTGGTACTTCAGCAGAGGTACTTTTAAACTTTAGTATTTCTTTTTTGTATGTGTTTAATAGAAGGTTGCTATCTGTACAGTAGTTGCTAGTTTGTTGTACATCTATTTCATTTTGTAAGTGGCTTTCAATTTCAAAATATTTTCTCTGGATATGCTCTATTTCTTCGAGTAGTTGTTTGGATGTACCATGTAGAAGATTGTTATTTAAATTGGCTAGTGCAAAAGTAGGACTTTTAGCATAGTAGAGTTTTTGGACTCCATTTCTTATAGTTGAATGATGTGTTGATATCATTTTGATATGATGGAAGGTACTTTTGCAAATAGTTCCTGAAATGCAGGCTAATGAATGTCCTTGTAGTCATGTGTATTTGCGCACTGGACAGGCATCCGTATTTTGTAGTAGTTTCATTTTGATTTTGTCTTTGCTTTTTACATACTGATTGAGGAACTGGCATAAAGATTTGAAAGATTTTTTGGCAATGTTACACATTGATGTGCACAGCCATTTGTAGACCGGACGTTTTGGTTGAGTAGAATGGGAGGTGATTCTGAGTTTTCTGGGGATATTTTTGTGAGCAGAGTTTCTTGTTCCATAATGGTGTTATTAAGTTGTTCATACCGTCGTCCACTGCTATGTATGGCAATTGGGTTTGTTTGCTTTTGCTTATATGCTTCTTCATTAAAATATGGTTCTGTGGTCGTTGTGTGACTACATTCATCTCCACAGATGTTTAGGAAGCTATTGTTGCTGATATTCCATTTATTAAGAAGTCTTTTTTGTAGTTTAGTAGTTAGTTTTTTTAGTGGTTTCATCCTGTTTAAAACTAAAATAAATAACTGCCTTTTGAGAAGAATTGCACTGTCTACGAGAGCTTCTAGGGTTAATTTTCTACAGTAGGTTTTAAGGGTTGTGCATGATTTTTCTCCTGTTTTTAAAAGGTTCTGAAGGACTCTGTGGCAGAACATTTTTTGTAAACCATTTTCTTTGGTATGCTTACTTGGCACTACATCAAGATTTATAGGTGCAGCGTTAGCAGTAGTGGTAGCTGAAGTCTTGTTAAACACCTTTCTGTTTGGTTTTACATTTTGATAGAGGAGGGACAGTTTCTGTACTGGAAACTTGTTTTGTTTCGCTTAATGACTGTATTAGCTGTTTTGTACAAAATCTGCTAGAAATGGATGCCTATTTTGGACACTTATTTTAATTTGATCTACTTCTGTGTTGCTTTCTACAGAGTTGCTTTTTGGTAGGCATTATTTGGGGTCTGTTAGAGAAGAAAAAGAAAGTGTGGGTTGGGCTGTTGTGCAGTGTATGCATTTGTCACGACTTTCAGTAATAATCCCAAATCACCGCCGGATTCCAACATGGCGGCACTTTCCTCCCACTGCAGCAGTTTAGTGGTTGTCTCCCAGGATACAACGCTGCACTTCTGGTTCACTTTCTCTGAATTTCAACACGCTAAACCAGGAAGAAGACGCGTTGCTACTCTCTCAGGAGTCCGCAAATGCTATGTAAATTCATGTTAGGGAGGTTTACTTCTCAGCTTTCTTGCTTACCTGCTTTTCGTTTCTTGATTCTTATTTGTTATTCTTTTCTTTGATCCGTTATTTCCTTACTTAGAACTCCGCGGGTCCAGCCGAATACGGGGATCGGCAAACGCTGCAGAAGCCGCTCGATCAGGAAATTCATAAAATCTGCCCATTCCACTTACGACTTTGAGTTCTATATCCTGGTAGGCCGTTGTTCTTCCGGTGTTTGTAGCCAGAAGCTCTGATATTCGACTCTAAACAAAGGTTCTGTCTCCGCCTTAGATATGTGCAGCCTTAGACAGCCTGTTGTCACACAACTAGACCAATGGAAATCGCTCTATTCAGAGCCGGTCTCATCCGCAACCGGGTACGTGGTTATTTGCAAATCCATCTGTAAGCACCCATTACAATTCGGTGTATGTATTGATTATTTCAACCTTCCATTCTTTAGTCATTCTATTTTCACTAAAGCCTTCTTCTTGCTGCCGCTCTGCTCAACAACTTACTACCCTGCTAATCAGTGGTAAGGTTTCAGGGCTTAATCATAATTTCTCTCACAATCAATTGCTCAGGTTAACTGCTCTGACTTTCCTCTTTATATACCCACCAGTCATCCCGACATCGCAGGTCAGGAACAGATCATCTAGACCCACGTCAGACCAGACTCCCTGGATAGGATATTTCCATCACTGGGATACCTCAGGAGACATCGCACTCTAGCAGCTCCTCAGGGTTTTTTTCCCCATGAGAGTTTCCCTGGGGCCTCTCCGGTGATCAAGCTTTTAGCCATGCCATCGGGAGTGTCTCAGGGGGATTCATACTTTCTTCTAGAGATGGTACGAAGCCCCAATATCCAACCTGAGTACTCCTTACCGTATCCAGTCTACATCCTTCATTCACTCCCCAGGTGAGAGTCTTATTTGTCTGATTTGGTTCTTACTTGGGACAATTGTGACTGTAGTTTTGCTAGAAGTGTACATTCTTCATAACAGTTAGCAATGTAAAAAAAGAGAGGAACACATAGTAATCTAACAGTCACTTGAAGTTGTCCCTGGTGGTATTGAACGGATTTATAGGGCGGAAGGATGGACCCGCAACAGCAGATTCGACAGTTGATTGCTGCCGTTCAGTCTCTAACAACGGAGATGCAACAGTTAAAACAGGAGAATGCCTCTTTAAGACAGCAGCAACAACAGGCAACTGAACAGATTGCTCAACAAGCTGCAGCATCTCGTATTCCCTATTGTTCAGAGGTTCCACCCGGGCCTCTCCTGGGCGGACAATTTGACGGAAACCCCATAAGGTGAAAGAGTTCCTTGATGCATGTGCAGTACAGTTCACCTTTAAGACTAATTTCTTCCATAAAGATCGGGACCGAGTAGGGTACATGGTGTCCCAGATGTCAGGACCAGCATTAGCATGGGCTACTCCTCTGATTACTAACAACAATTCAATACTAGATTCTCACACGGCCTTCTGTAATATTATTCATACCATGTTCGGTCATCAGGAAATTAGAGTAGCTTCACAAGAGCATCTCTTAGATCTCAAACAGGGCAATTTAGATATATTAGCTTACATCACAAAATTTAAGCAGATGGCAAGTGAGACCACATGGTCTGATGATGCGCAGGTTACAATATTTAGGAGGGGATTATCAGAGGATCTCAAGGACGAAGTATCTCGGGTACCACGTCCAACAACCCTCACAGAATTTATAGCATTAGTCATGAAGATTGACTACAGGATGAAGGAAAGGATTACAGAAAGAAGGAGAGGAAGGACCACAAGAACATCTTACGTTCCTTCTACCTCTCGATCCCAGTCTACAACGAGCCCATGCAATTGGGGGCTACATCACAAGGGCCTCTAAATCCGGAAGAAAGAAGTCGCAGACGAAATCTGGGTTTATGTATGTACTGTGGTGCCAACACCCACACTGTCCAAGAATGCCCTATGGCTCCAATCCGGCATTCGGGAAACGCCAACGCCCGGTCGTAAGGGGAACCACGATCCGGGAACCCATGACTGAACAAGGTTCCTCACAAACTTTCCATTCATCATATTGTACCAGCCATTCTACCACCAATGTGGTGGTACTTAAAGTTTCCTTTACCATCGGAAACCGTGTTTTACAGGACATCCCAGCTCTTATCGATAGTGGGGCGGCTGGGAATTTTGTGGACGATCACTGGGCTGCTTCACAGAACATTCCTCATTCTTCCAAGAGGGAACCCATTCCCGTCGAAAGCATGGATGGCAGTCCTTTGGTTTCGGGTCCCATCAAGGATCAAACTGAACCAATACTCATGTCTATATCATCCCACCAAGAAATCTTAACTCTGGAGATAATCAGAGCCGCTCATCATCCTGTCATTTTGGAGTTACCTTGGCTCAAGAAACACAACCCTTTTATTAACTGGACAGCTGGGTCTTTCTTTCTCTGATCTGAATTTTGTCTGGCAAACTGCATCGGAGAGCATCAGAGAATGTTAGCAGATTCTCCACCTGCCCTTATAGGCACAAAGGGGGTATCCATTCTGAACCAAATTGCCGGTCTTCCAGAGGTGTATCAAAATTATCAAGGTGTATTCTCTACATCCGAATACAATCAGTTGCCACCGTACAGGAGAGATGACTGCGCTATTGATTTATTACCAGATCAGCCTCTGCCCTTCGGACGGATGTACATCTTGTCTAATTACGAAAAAGAGGTCCTTCGTGAATATCTTCGAGTCAATTTGATGAACGGTTTAATAAAGGAGTCCACGTCTCCCACTGCCACTTCATTATTTTTCGTTGCAAAGAAGATCTTTGGAGAACTTCGTCCCTGTTTTGATTTCCGTGGCATGAACAAAATTACAATCCCAGACAAATATCCCATGCCATTGATCACAGACATTCTGGAAGCAGCTAAAGGGGCTACTATATGCACAAAATTAGACCTGAAGGGAGCATATCATCTAATACGTATTAAAGCAGGCAATGAGTGCAAGACTGCATTTAGAACACTGTTTGGACACTATCAATACAGGGTAATGCCCTTTGGGCTGTCTAACGCCCCAGCAGTTTTTCAACGTTTCATGGACCACATCCTTGCTGATTTACTCCTACACATTATGGTTGTCTATCTAGATGACATCTTGGGTTTTTCTTCCTCCATGCAAGAACATATTCAACATGTGCAAGAGGTACTACGATGCCTACAACAAAATCATTTGTTTTGTAAACCCGAGAAATGTGCTTTCCATCAGTCCAAGGTAAAATATTTGGGGTATGTTCTATCAAATAATGGAATAGCAATGGATCCGGAGAAAGTTTCCGCAGTACGAGACTGACCCACGCCTTCCTCATGAAAGGATATTCAACGTTTCATCGGGTTCACAAATTTCTACCAGAGATTTATACCTGAATTCTCAAAGCTTACTCAACCACTCACCAATCTCTTAAAGAAAGGAACCACTTTCATCTGGTCTCCAGTCATTGATCAAGCCTTTTGCAGGCTTAAGATGCTATTTACTTCAGCACCTATACTTCTTACCCCTAACCAAAACCGCAGATTCATTGTGGAGACAGACGCCTCACAATATGCGCTGGGAGCAGTTCTACTTCAGCAGGATGATCTTGTCCGAGAACGACCAGTGACATATCTTTCAAATACACTTCTTCCTGCTAAATTGAATTACACGGTTTTGGAAACCCGCCTTTGAGGAATGGTGTCATCTACTCTTAGGGGCAAAATTTCCGGTGGAATTCCTGACGAATCACCACAACCTCCGTATATTTCAGTATGCACAGACCTGTAACAGCCATCAGGTGGGATGGGCTCATTTCTTTTCACCTTTTAAAATCACATTTTCATTCATTCCCGGAAGGGATAATTTAAGAGCTGATGCTTTGTCAAGCAAAGAACATCTTCCCAACAACCTATTCCAGACAGAACCTATTTTTCCTGTGATAGCTATGGGACTGGTCCCAACTCCAGATTTCCTGACTCGCCTTAAGTCTCAGTCCAACTCCATGGCGAAGAAACATCTCACACGCTCTGCTAAACAAGCACTGGTAGAGGAAGATGGTTGTTATTTGTTCGGAAATAAAGCATACGTACCTACTCGATTTCTACAAAAGCAATTGTTGGACATGTGTCATAAATCCAAGATGGCGGGACATTGTGGATTGATCTCTACATATGAACTGATTTCACGTTTCTTTTGGTGGCCTACCCTATGAAAGGATATCAAGGAATACGTTGAGTCATGTCCCATTTGCCTCCAAAACAAAGTACCAATACAAGCACCTTTAGGGGAATTGGTTAAGATGCCTTACCATCTCATCCGTGGCAAATAATTTCCACAGACTTTATTGTCGACCTACCTCAATCTCAAGTATACTCTACGATTATGGTCACCATTGATACTTTAACAAAATTGGCCCATTTTGTTCAACTTGTTGGAGTACCTTCTGCAGCTCAGATAGCGCGTGTTTTCATAAAACATATCTTTACCTTCCATAGATTACCAGAAACAATTATCTCAGACAGAGGTCCACAATACATGTCTCAATATTGGAAACTTGTGTGTCGATTCCTTGGTATATCTCGAGCCCTCAGCTCCGGTTATCACCCGCAATCTAACGGGCAGACAGAAAGACTGAACCAAACATTAAAAGGATACCTCCGGAGTTATGTATCCGCAGCCCGGATGACTGGAAAGACCTTCTGCCGCTGGTCGAGTTTGCTTACAATAATTTGTATCACTCGGCCATTAACACATCTCCCTTTCAATGCACATTTGGGTTTAATCCCACATCTTTTCCCACTTTTAAAAGATCTGACACTAAATTTCCAGACATCAATCACTTAATTGATCAGATTCGGCAGGGTCACAATTCTGCGGTAATCGCCTAGCAACACTCCCAGAATGGAAGAAAACATTTTGCTGATCAATGTCGGACCCCAGCTCCCGTAATCAGACCAGGGGATTGGGTATGGTTGTCCTCCCATTGCCTGCCATGGCTCTTGGTAGTTTCTAAATGTTCTCCTCGATTCATTGATCCTTTCCGAGTGATCACTGCGGCAGGCACAGCTGCTTTCAAACTTAGTCTACCCAAGAACTGGACACGGTCACATCCAGTATTTCATGTGTCGCAATTAAAACCAGACAATCGAAGCATGTTCCATCCTACAATCTCGGATCACCCTTCACCAGTCATGTCTGATTCAGGACTACAATTTGAGGTTAAAGAAATATGTGACTCCTAGTACCATCGAGGTCGCCTGCAATATTTGATTGACTGGAAGGGTTATTTCCCTTCCGATCGAACTTGGGAAACATCCAGACAAACCAGGAGGAACCGACCCTAAGAAGGGGCATACTGTCACGACTTTCAGTAATGATCGCAAATCAATGCCGGATTCCAACATGGCAGCACTTTCCTCCCACTGCAGCAGTCTAGTGGTTGCCTCCCAGGATGCAACGCTGCACTTCCGGTTCACTTTCTCTGTATTTCAACACGCTGAATCAGGAAGAAGACGCATTGCTACTCTCTCAGGAGTCTGCAAACGCTACGTATGTTTGTGTTAGGGGGATTTACTTCTCAGCTTTCTTGCTTACCTGCTTTTTGTTTATTGATTCTTATTTGTTATTCTTTTCTTTGATCTGTTATTTCCTTACTTAGAACTATGCGGGTCCAGCCGAATACAGGGATCGGCAAATGCTGCAGAAGCCGCTCGATCAGGAAATTCATAAGCTCTGCCCATTCCACTTACAACTTTGGGTTCTATCTCCTGGTAGGCCGTTGTTCTTCCGGTGTTTGTAGACAGAGGGGCTCTGATATTCGACTCTAAACAAAGGTTCTGTCTCTGCCTTATATATTTGCAGCCTTAGACAGGCTATTGTCACACAACTAGACCAACGGAAATTGCTCTATTCAGAGCCGGTCTCATCCGCAACCAGGTACGCGGTTATTTGCAAATCCCTCTGTAAGCAGCCATTACAGTTCGGTGTATGTATTGATTATTTCAACCATTCATTCTTTAGTCATTCTATTTTCACTAAAGCCTTCTCCTTGCTGTCGCTCTGCTCAACAATTTACTACCCTGCTAATCAGTGGTAAGATTTCAGGGCTTAATCATTATTTCTCTCACAATCAATTGCTCAGGTTAACTGCTATGACTTTCCTCTTTATATAGCCACCAGTCATCCTGACATCGCAGGTCAGGAGCAGATCATCTAGACCCACGTCAGACCAGACTCCCGGGATAGGATATTTCCATCACTGGGATACCTCAGGCGACATTGCACTCTAGCAGCTCCTCAGGGTTTTTTTGCCCATGAGGGTTTCCCTGGGGCCTTTCCGGTGTTCAAGCTGGGCCATCCGGAGTGTCTCAGGGGGATTCCTACTTTCTTCTAGAGACGGTACGAAGCCCCAGTATCCAACCTGAGTACTCCTTACCGTATCCAGTCTACATCCTTCATTCACTCCCCAGGTGAGAGTCTTATTTGTCTGATTCGGTTCTTACTTGGGACAATTGTGACTGTATTTTTGCTAGAAGTGTACATTCTTCATAACAGCGTGCTTTGTGCATGAGTGTCAGAGTATTATGGTAAGTATGATTGTGCAATGGGCAGCTACATCAAGTTGGGAAGGCTATTAATGTATTTATGTGTTACTACACTGGGCTTCAGATGACAATATAAAGTATGCAACTGTTAAGGGGAAGCACTAATACTACATCTTATGGTAAAGGGTTAATATATTTGTTTGTTCTACAATACTAAAATGCTAGTGTGTTTGAGTAACAGTTAGTACATTATGTTCGTTGTGTACTTACATTTTTTGTATGGAAAGAGTAGGTTTCTTCTAAGTCCTTGTTCATACTTCAGACGCTGCTGCTTTTCAGGAGGGTGGTCTTCACTAAAATTGTAAAAGAAAGAAGATAGTGAATATGTCTGTTTATAACACTTTTGTTAATGTAGACATTGTTTTGCAGTTTCCTTTTCCTATGTGAATCCTATATATTTTATTTAGAATCTGTTAGTTGAATATGTTTTTCAAATGAGTATAATAGTAAACGTATAGAGCACACTTGTTTTTTTAATGTTATGTTAATGGATGGTGAGAGATAGAAGAAATAATCATTTGCATTTTTGCTATTTTTACAGGGTAAACGGCATAGATTGTACATAAAAGCATTCAATGTATGGCTTTGTGAAGGTGTGGGAAATAAAGCAGAAGGATTTCATATAGAGGCAGTGGTGTTGTTTGATCTGGGAGCCTTTCTAATGATATTGTGTGCGGTGCTTGAATGAAGATGTATGTACTCATCCTGGCTGTGTGTAATTTTATAATACACTGGACAGTCTTTTTCATAATTATACTGTTATTTTCCCCATCTTATAATATGAAACAATATTTTTGTAGATAGGTGTGTGTGTAAACAAACGTTTGGAGAGCTGAGAGGTTTGCAATTGACACTTCATCATAGCAGATGGGAGAAATAACAGTTTATACAGGGTAAGTGGCAGTTACTCTGTTATATATTTATTTATTTTATTTTATTTTACATTTTTAAAGCACTTACACAGCCCGCGGGCATCGAGCCACTGATACTGGAATTGTTTGTTTTTTAGTTGCGTTTCTAAGCCTGGACTCGGGGATCCAAACTGTGTTGCTTCGTGTCGTTTTGCTTTCAAGACGCGCACATTGCCGATGAGCTATGCTCCCGGGATGTATTGTATTACTAGAAGAGGTGCATATGTACTGTGTAGAAAATATTCATACCTGTAGTCTGTGTTCATGAATGTGGATGTGCATGAATCTGCAAGTAGAAATTGTGGGGAGTTTTATATTAGTTGTTGCTGTAGGTCTTTGCAGTCACAGCCGAATTGTATTGAGAGTGATCAATAGTACATCTAAAGTGCTGATCTGTGATGACAGAGTTAGATGTAGAGTTCTTGGATGTGATTGGCAGATGATTGTGTGACTGCTTAACAGTAGCCAATGAGGAAGTGGTGCAGAGAGTGCAGTGGAAAGGGTAGACTGGCTGCCCCAGTGTTACTTACGCTCTCCGTGGGTAACACGGTTGTTCGCCGACAGGACATGCCACATCCAGAGTTTCCGAGCATGAAGTGGGAGTGTATTTTGAGGATTAGTCAATTAGGTGTTGAGGTTCTGCATCATATTGAGAGGGGCTGTGTGTAGTGAAGATGGCGGAGGTGCAGAAGTCAGGGTGTTGGTGGTTGGAGATATGTTTGTGAATAGTTTGGAGCTGTATGCTAAATCTAGGAATGTGGCTAACTATTTTGACACAAAAGGAGTGGATGTGGTGTGGACCACTGTGCCTGATTTGAATTTGCAGGCAATTCTAGTTGTTTGTCAGGATATGGCTAGGTTTCATAGTCCACATGTATTTGTCCTACACTGTGGTGCTGTGCTTTTGGGCTATGCCATTGCCCCTACTTTGTTGCAAGATCTGCAAAATTTTGTTCAGGCAATCATGAAAGTCCTTCCAAATGCCAAGGTTATTTTTTCTGCTTTGTTACCTAGAGCAGTATGGGACAATTGTTGTGTTTTTTTGTCCACAGCAAAATATTGCTAGGTGTGCAATCAAGGCATGTTTGCTTTCATGCTAAGAGCTGGTATGTTCTTTTGTAATAATGAGAAGATTGATTCTGGTAATGTTGTGTATTTTAAAGAAGATGGCATTTCTTTATCTTTTATGGGAAATGCCATGCTGTTTAGGAAATGTACAAAATAAAAGGTGTTTCAGAAGCATCTTAAAGAAAAACAAAAAAAAAGCTCTTTTCAGAGCCAACCATAATGGGGAAATGGGGCACACGATTTAATGTTCATCCGCCATGCTCAGATTTGTCCACGGACAGCACTGTTGTCCGTGGATAGCGCGTATTGCATACAGGGATTTTGGGTTTAGGAGGTATGCAAATGAGATTGAGCAGAGCAAGGGATTTGTCAATAAATTTTACTGGGTGTGTTGTGTAAGGAGAGAGTTTGTCAGTAGGTCTTTTCCTGAGAGAGGCGCAGATAGCTATGGCTGTGTGTTTCAAAAAGCAGATTGTTTGGATTTTGGGAGATTCATGGATAAATTGTTGGAGGTGCGTGCAGATTGCTGTGGAGTGGCTGCACATCTTGGATTCTCTCATGTGGAAGTGAGCTGGCATGGAGTGCGTGAAGAGAAGAGGCTGGATTTGGTACCTCTCAGTGCTTCATTGGTGACACAGCATCATCCAGACATTATTATTTTTCATTGTGGAGGGAACAGTTTAGGACATGTGTCTGAATTCTCTTTGCAATTTGCAATGAAAGAAGGACTTGGGAAAGTCATGGACATGTATCAAAACTCCAGAGTCATTTTTTCCTGTATTGCGCAGAGACAAATGTGGCTGCGTTCTTTTTCATTTGGTCCACAAATGGAGAAAGCAAGGCGCAATGTTAACAAGGCTGTTTGTGCATTTCATTTTTGAGAGATGTTGGAATGTCTCTTTTCAGAATGAAAACATTATGTTTTGTAGTACACACATTTTTTGCAGAGATGGAGTAAATCTTACTCATGACGGCAAGCAGATTTTTCTGCAAAATATACGAAATGCATTGCAACCTTTTTTGGACTTAGAGCAATCCATTTTGCAGTAGGTGTTGACCATTTGAAGTTTTTGAAACCCAAAAAAACCCCACAAAAAGGCTCTTTTCAGAGCCACCACTTCCTCCCATAGAAAAGTGCAATGGTTCTGATAGGGCAGCATTCACAAAAAATAAATGTCCGCTGACTTCTAAAAAAATGCACAGGGCCGTGCACTATTTATTTGTCACTTGTATTTTTGAACTGTGAAAGGTTGCTCTGAAAATAGCCTTTGTTTTTTTTTGTTATTTTATATTTTTTGTTTTTTTTAAACACAACACACAAAGAAAGGAGGAGAAAGCAGGGTAAGGAAGGGACACCAACCACAGGGATAAGAAAGGGCAGGTGGAGAGGGGAAGATGTCGGGTGGGCCTTAGTCCAGTAGGTAGGAGACCTTCTCATGCTCGTTGACTGCAGTCTCAAAAGCAGTCCGAAGGTTCTCCCCCCTGCAGAGAACTGCATCGCAGTACATGCACAATATTGTGACCCTCAAAAGGTGAGGGTCAACAGCATCATGAATATCCTGTGAGGCAGCTGCAGAGGAACTCAACCTGCTACATTTATTGCAAGGTACAACCTTACGAATAGCCCCACCGTGGAATGACTTTAGGTGTTGCTTCATCGATGTAGTATCAAAGCTATACGAACCAGGCTTGCCATGACTCAGCACCTTGTGACACTGAGTGGCGATCACCTTGTTCGCATTAGCTTTTGACTTTCCATTGGGTGGTAAATAACCGCCACACCAAAGACTCACGATGAGTGCTAGTAGTAGGGACTTTCACTACCTCATCCTCTTCATCCTTTTAATCCGTCTTCTCTGCAGCCTCACGCCTGTTCCAATCTGCAGGTCCTTGGGATGTGGTGGTGGTGGAGGGGTGGGGGTGCTGATGTGGAGGCAGTAGCAGCAGAAGCAATTTGGGATGCCATCTGGAAGGTTACCTTCCCGAACACTTTGAACACCAAGAACGGGCTCAAAAAGTTCCAAAAAATATGTAGATTGGCAGGGACATTGTGCAATGATGAACTTTTACTGTAAAATACCTTGGATTGTTGAAAAAAGCACTTTTTAAATATTCGGGGGCCCAGACAGTGTCTGCAAATAAGGACACACGCGTGGGTTCGGTCACATGATGATATTGCAGACACATTCGCAAATGGGACGGCTGTCCGCAGGACACCAAATGCACAGTGACGGCTGTGTGCATGCGCGTGGGTGTTCTACAGACAGTGTTCATGTTCCCAAACTAATTAAACATGTGACACACGTGCGGTGGACAGTTGCAGAGAGGCGCGATGTTCGTAGGACCCAAGTGTGTGATGTGCATGTGCGCGGGTGTTCTACGAACAATGTTGAAGTCCCCGAATAAATAAATGTGCGTCAAAACTTTGCGGACAGGCTGACGGGATATGTGTTCTACGGATATATTAATTCTGGTTGTTGACATTACGAACAGCAGGGGTGTTATTAGGACACCCCCATTTTGGATGATTGAGGAGAGGCGGGCATCTTGTGTGTTCTAAGGACACCTCCATTTTAATTATAAACAGTATGAACAGGTATATTGTCCTTAGGACATCCTCATTTGGGTTAAATGTGGACAAGTGGACATCTTGTGCGTTCTGAGGACATCGCCATTTCAATTATGAATAATACGAACAGGTATATTGTCCTTAGGACACCTGCATTTTGATTAATTACGGACATGCGGACATCTTGTGTGTTCTAAGGACACCTCCATTTTATTTATGGACAGTACAAACAGGTATAGGCCCTCATTACGACCCTGGCGGAAAGCAACCGACCGGACCGCCATAGCGTAAATAGCGTTTCCGCCATTGCACGACGGAGCAAAGTGCGGCTCATTCCGACCCATCGGGCACGAGCACCACGCCATGGCGGAAGTGCAAAGTCCGCGATGGCGGAAATGACCCCAAAACGGCCCACACCGCCGCCGTACGGCGCCCTAGGTGCAATTCCACCACCCATCTTAGCGGTCACCACAATGAGCGGCAATCGGAAAGTACGGTGACCGGAAATATACGGAAACGGAAGTAAAAACATGGTCCCGGAACGGGAAACATCACGCCGTACACCTATAAAAACACAATTTCCACACAACCATCAAAAATACTACCCTGAGACACATCCCAACCCGTCATCCACCCTAGTGAAACCAAGAAAAATGGGAAAAGTAGCGAAGAAAGAGTGCGATCGCAAGCGGCAGGTCCACTTCTCCCGTGAGGAACTCACCGTGCTCACAGAGACCCTCCAGGAGAATGCTGCCGTCGTCTTCTCCACGCAAATGACCAGGACGGCACTTGTGGACAAGAAGGCCATATGGGCCCTGGTGGCACAGCGGGTAAGTGCGGTGGGGACCGCACCCCGCAACCCACAGCAATGCAGAAAGCGATGGGACGACCGGCGGATCCGCATCCGTAGCATACTTTCTGCCAACCGTAACATTGCCACAGCTACCGGGGGAGGATCGGAATCACCCATCAAGTTGACCCTCTGGGAAGAAATCTGTGCCTCCACCATTGGAATGGAGAGTATAGAGGGAGTCGGAGGGATGGAGAAAGGAGTGCAGACATCCGAAGAATCAGGTAGGTGTCCCAAATCAACAATGCTAAAACCACAATGTCCAATCATGTGAAGCACCACGGGTCCACATAGTGCAACAGTAACACATGTCCAGGAGAACGTCCACATACATAGGCCTGATAGCACACTTTAAAAGTCACATTAAATACATAAATAATTAAAAATCCTAAAAACACCCTCTACACGTGCAGCAGGCACACCCTAACTGCAGGCTGCAAAACAACTGCACCCTCAATCCACACAAAAATGAAACCACCTCCAAGGCCCCGACCCAAATCACCCTCAGGTACCACCCCAATGCATGTGATACATTGCCATTCCAATTTCCACAGACCCATAAATAACGCTCGCCCTCCTTTACTCCACCACAGGGTCCGATTCAAACGACGAGCTCCAGGACACCCCTACCAGCACACCTGCAAAGAGGGCCAAGACCAACGGCCAAAGACCCTCCACCTCAGCTGCACGCATCAAGACACGGCAGCAGCACAAATCAAGTGGCAGCACACAGGAGGGAACTTCAACAGGCACCCCAGCAGCCAGCATGCCCACAACAGCACCACCACAGGTCCCCCCAATGGATGCCACAGAAGGCACTGCTTCTGGTGGCAGCAGCACCATAGGTGACACTGCATTAATGGCAGCATGCTCCGACACAGAAAACGGGGATGTCGAAGTTAGATCCATCCATGACCTGTCTCAATCCCCCTGTCTGTTCCATCCCGTACACCATGAGGATACCACGCAGGGGCACCCACAAGACGACGACTGGCCATCCCCCACAAGCCCTGTGGCAAGGCAACATGAGGTGACCAGCCCCTCTGTGACACCACCGCAAATGGCCATGGCACAGCAGAGGCAACAGTCCCTCGACCGGGTGATCGTGCAACAGCAGCAACTGGCCACGCTCCTCAAGGACCATGCCGATGAATGTGGGGGCACTAAGGCAGACATAGAAACATCAACTGAGACACTTAGGGCAGAAATGGAGAGAAGTACAGAGACACTAAGGGCACAAATGGAGAGTAGCACCGAGAGCCTGAGAGTAGAAATGGAGAGAAGCACCGAGAGCCTGAGAGTACAAATGGAGAGAAGCACCGAGAGCCTGAGGGGGGAACTGCATGCGACGTCCAAAGACGTATGTGCTGAACTTGCCGCTGTGCGCCGTGTGCTCACTGAGCTCTCACAAACCCTTAGGGACATGCATGGACGTGAGCAGGCTGAGACATCATCCGTTGCACGTTCCGTCCAGGGCAGCCCCCAACGTAGATCTGGGAGGAACCTGCGCTCCACAGGCAGGGGTGCCCCTGATACCCGGAGAGGGGGCTTGCAATAGCGACTGCCCACTGACAATGAGCATCTTTGGACACTGGTGTTCGGGGGGGAGGTAGGAGGGTGGAGGGGGTGTGTTGGGCTCACTTGGGTGGCGGGTCGATGGGGTGTGTAACATGATATCACATATGCCATAAACAATGCACGATCATCCAATGAGATGTGTGGACATTGATCTTTGTGTACGAGGCCATTATAGGCGTACAGTCCATATTGTGCATGTTCCAGACACACACAGTGCCACGAGTCCCGTGTCCATGTATCAGCCACCAGGCGTGTGTGCTAGAAGCATGCATCTATGATATGCTGACGAATGTCACGGCCCTCCTGTGCCTCGCAGACTCCTTGAGGTGCTGCCACATCCCCACCCTCATCATGACCATCTTCAGGTGCTTGCAGTTCTGCGTCAGGGGGCATGGGCACATTTCTACGTACGCACATGTTGTGTAGCATGACACATGCCATGACCATCTTTGCAACCTTCTCATGGCGGTACAGGAGTGCCCCGCCAGACCTGCTGAGGCAGCGGAAACGAGTCTTCAGTAGGCCGAATGCCTGTTCTATGACTACACGGGTACGTGAGTGGGCATGGTTGTAGTCCTCCTCATGCTGGTTCTGTGGGTTCCGGAGTGGTGTAAGGAGCCATCTCTTCAGCGGATACCCGGCATCACCTGTATGTGGACAATAAAGGATGTTTGTGGAATGACATTGCTACGTACGCACCCCCCCCCTTCCTGCCAGGTCATTGCCGCATCACATACCCCACATTATCATGCATGAAATGAGACTCACCGAGTAGCCAGGATCTGTTCCCTGCGTGTCGCTCCATGTAGCGTGGTATTGTAGAGTTCCTCAAGACCATAGAATCATGGGTTGATCCAGGAAATCGGGCACAACAATGTGTAATGATCCTGTTGGAGTCACACACCATTTGTACATTAAGAGAATGAAATTGTTTTCGGTTGCGGTACTGGGCCTCCATGGCATGTGGGACGACCAATTCCACATGGGTGCAGTCGATGGCACCAATGCAACCCGGTATGCCGCCAAGTGCATGGAATCCCACTTTTGTGTTCGTGATTTCCTGCTCCGAGCGTGGTAGAGAGATGTAGTCGTCTGCGTGCTTCAGGAGGGCATCGAGCACTTGCAATAGTGTCCGTGAGAACAGTGGCTGTGAAATGCCATGCAACTGTCCGACTGTGTGCTGGTAGGTGCCTGTGGCCAGGAAGTGGAGTACAGACACCACCTTCAGTAGGGGTGGGATGGCGGTTGGGCTATCTATCATGCTGACAAGGTCAGCCTGTGTCATGTCCACAATGGCGTTTATGGTGTCCCGGTCCAAACGGTAGAGGGTGTGGATCTGCTCATCAGTGAGGTCGAACGGATGTGCTCGGAGGCGTGGGATTGCAGGCTGCCTGCGTGGTGGTAGTGGCTGTGCTGGCGGCCCTTGCTGGCCCTGCCTTGCCCTCCTCCTCCTCCTGCTGCTCCTCTGTGCGGCCGGTTGTTGTAGTAGTTGGTGTTCGTCTTCTTCTTGAAGTTGGAGTACTTGCAGTGCTATCAGGTCCCCCAGGGCCAACATTGCTAGTCCTGCCGGTAGCATTTCGGAGTGGGTGTGGTTGTGGGAGGGGGTTGGGTGTGCAATTTATGTGTTTCCAGGCTGTATAGCCTCCACCTGTGGTGATTCATTCCACCTGTGCAAGCTGCAATCCCCTTTGGGCGAGCACGTCCCGCACACAACGCTGCAATTCGACGAATGGCATCTTGCTATTACAATCATGTATTTGTACCGATGGCAGTGTAATATTGGTTGATATGTTCATTCTGCTATGGTCCCATTGTTTCACATACTATCTTTGCAGTCGCGAACACACTTGTGAAGGGTCAGTGGAACGTAGTACTCGAGTAACGGTGGACCCTCATGCAACACTGTACCGAGGTTCACCGACGGGCGGGGCGTCCCATTTGTGAGTGAAGCCAGTTTGCATTTTCACACACTGCAGCACTAGATGGATTAATTTGTGATTTCAAGCGGCCACAGATGCCTTTTTGACGTGATGTTGCAAATGAGGAATTCGAAGGACGGCGCTTTCGGTTTTCAGCTAGCGGCGAGGAGATGCCCACAGGTCTGACTGCAAATATAACGTTCTATTGTTCAATGTCCTTGGGACAGGGGCCATGGCGAGAATGCAATGATTGATATGAATAGTATGGGATGCGCAATCGCGAAGTGGGCGATAAGGCCGGACGTTCCCAAATACATGTTACTTCACAACACTGAAATTACGGGCTGGAGCACAGTGGATTTTGCAGGCTGCATAACGCGCAGACTCAATGGAAATTTCACATGTTATGTGAGTATGTAAACAGGCGTTTTCATACCGGGATGAGGGAATGATGTATGGATGCATGGACAGATGATTTAATACAGAGTTTGCCATGTACAGGGCTTCTTGGAATCTATCCGCCTCCCCTGCGCTATGTGATGCAGGGCTGCCATAGTGGGACCATCGTCTATCTGGCCTTGTTGAACCCTCCCTGTCTCGACGCGCCTTCAGACACTTGTGTCTATGCACGTTACTAATCCCATATGATGGATTCTGTTTTAACAGACGCATGCACAAAAACACTCCTTTGTAATAGTGTTTTCACCTCGATATAGATAGTTATGATTCGCAAGTGGTTTTTGGGTGGTGATGATCCTTTGGAGTGGGCTAGCATGCATATGGCTGTGGATTTGGTGTGATCATTGAAGTGAGTGATTCAAATGTAGTTCTGATGCCCATACTATTCTTTTTCATTTCATTTGGGTGACAGGTATCTCCTCCCCTTTTGCCACTGCCATCTGTATTCCACTCCTGCAGATGGATTTTACTCCCGACACCTGCTGCTTCGTGTTAATCAGTGGAGCACCATTACGATCTTATGGGACGATCGCCAATGGGCCACATGCCCTTACGCAGTACTAGTGGCTAGGAGCAACATTTCGGCCTTTCAGCTGGACTAGTGCCTCCCTAATGGGACGGCCCTGCGGTTCTAGGCGCTTCCATGTTGCCTTTTCGTACGAGAATGTAGCCCCTGTGTACCATGAGGGAACAGGGCGTCACACAAGAAGTAGCTGGTCATTTATTGCGGATGCAGGCCACAATGATGGAATATATTTTGGACTTCATGGCCTAATGGCTGTATGGGCTTGGTGAATTTGTTGTGCATTAAATTTCTATTCTGATATGAACCGTGTAGCGTTCTTCTTTGCAAGTGATGTGGCATATTCCTATTTGTGGAGCGATGTATTGTGAGGAGATCTGCATTGGGTTCCAGCTTCGGAGTATAGTTGCGTGGTACTGTACTGGGCGCGTTTGCCTACGAAGCCCAGTGAGGTCAGGGATGAGGGCTGCCAATATGACTGTTTTAATGATGTCATGCTCAGGGGCGGGGGATTGGCTTTTGTGTGACAGATGCCGGTCAGCCAGGTGGATTGGTGGAATGATGTGATTATCAGAATATGGCTGGTCACAGGTGCCTGTGTTTGCGTGCGTTTCTTGGAGGGAGACTGAGGTCATGTCCATTTGTATAGCTTCTGTATTCGTGCCATCTGTGCCCTGCAGCTCCCATTGGCCCCTCTTGAGATTCATTTGTTCGTTGGCAGGCATGGATGACTTGTACATTTCACTGGTTGCATTGTGTGACTTCATTGCACCTACGGGGAGTTGTTCAATGTGGCCAGGGAGCGGTGTACAGGCACTCAGTAGGGCCGTTTACGGTTGGTTCGCGATGCCGTACTTCTCACCATGGCGGAATGGTACTTTCCGCCGTGCTTGATGGCGTTAGGTGCATGTCCGCTAGGGTCAGAATTCGCGTACCGTTGCGCCATGGTGGTAATTACGGTTTGGCATGGCGCGCGTGCGCGTACTTGGTGCAGTTAGCGTTGGCGTTCACTACGGTGTCGCTGATGGCATCGTACTTTACGGTGACGGGTCATGATCGCACCGAGCGCTATTCGATGGCGGTATTGCATTTCCGCCATCGTTTTTCGATTTCCGCCAGGGTCGTAATGAGGGCCATAGTGTCCTTAGGACACCCCCATGTTGGTTAATTGAGGACACCCCGGACAGCCGCGCAGTCTGTGGACACCCTGAGTGCCTTTAAAAAAAAAATATATAAGATACGGGCATATACTAAGAACACACTTAAAATGTTATTATTGTTTAACAGTAGAACAATTAGGAAAGAGAAGGGGAAGCAGAAACTGAAACAAATACAGGGGAATTAGGGGTTTGGACATGATGTACGGCAGGGGAGGAAGGGATGGAAGTCTTATCGTACCTTTTTTCTTGGTGGGGAGGGTTTGGGGATAGTTGGCTGGGATATGGAGAGGGGAACAGGTACATTTGGGACAGTGGTATTTAATGTTTTCTTTAATGTGGTCCACAACACACTCTTTTAGTTGATTAAAGTGTTGCATTAAAAAATCCATTTTTAGTTCCATTTGTTTCAGAGGATCTTCTAATATCTCTTTGGGTATATTTTTTCTATTGGTTGTCTGGTCTGTTAAAAGAAATGTGTTAAGTACGCATAAAGTAAAGGTTATTAATTGGCTTATATAGAGAAATGTTGTTTCTACCCTTATTAGCACTGTCTTCACTAATTTCCTCTCGTGGGAAATTTTCTTTCGGCCATTCCAAAGTACTGGACATTTCTGTGTTAAAAAAAATATATATTAGTTTTAGTGTAAATAATACAGAACATGTATAAGTATATGAAATACATGTAATGTACTTTTTTAGAAACTTTTGCTGTCACTGCTGTGTAAGTATGCTCTTGCTTCTTGCTGTGCAGTTTCTGTGAGGTAATTCAGTTGGAGGCATATTTATTTTGTTTTGGTATATTACATTATATTGGAAATGCTACTTCAGTGGAGGTTTATAGTGAATATTTCGAATGACATTTTTTCGAATGCAAAAATGTCGAAAAAATTAAGTCAAAAAAACATTTCGAATGTTTCTTTTTTTTATGGGGGTTCCCCCTAAACCCCTTTTTTTCTTTAACACTTTATTTTTCTTACAAAACCCCCCAAAAACATATTAAATAAAAAAATAATACATTCGAAAACATTTTTTTTTACTTCATTTTTTTGACATTTTTGCATTTTGAAAAAATGCATTCGACGTATTGACTGGACACCTTCAGTGGATGGTTGGTGTCTTACATATACATTTTCCACTTCTTATTTATTATTAAATGTAATGTATTTATGTGGTGCTTTTTGAATATGTTTGGTGTTTTTATTGTATGAGACAATAATGTAAGATACCCCCTGAGTTTTTGGATAATGCTGATGGTGACCTCGTCTGCCCTTGGACATGCGCACCGTCCGTGGACATCAAAATCACTAGCAGGACAGGGGGTTTAGTACATTCTATGTTATGTAAATGTAAGGTAAGGAAGTCTCAGTAAACATTTATCACATTTCCATTATCTATATTTATATTCAGTGAACAAAAACTTAGTTAAAGGGACGTTATGTTTAAGTTGCGCTACTAAAAACCTATGAAATTAAGTGAAAAAAACGTTGTTAAAGGGACGTTATGGTTCCAAGTAAAACCGAAAAACCCTTGAAATTCGCCAGTTATGGTAAGCTAAGCAACCATAACTCGCGCTACCACCGTGCACTGCTAAGACTAACACCCTCGACATTAAAGATGACATCACAAATTAACTAACTCATCTTGTTTCCCTCTGCCTGTAGAAATCATTCTTGGACACCCATACCTTACACACATGATGTAAACTTTCCCCACTCTGGGCATATTCTTCTGGGGTACAATACATAAAAGAGCATCCCTCATCCCCTGCCCAATCTACCCAGTGGTCTATGTAATTCTTTGGGTCAGGTGGGGGGTAAGACAGTGTCCTCGGGGGACCAACTGTGTTTTCAACCATTACCATATTGTGCTCTATTTTGCATTTCCATTTCTCTATCTGTGTGTGCTTATGTTTTAAGAGAGGAATAGCTTCTTGATAATTGCTTCTTTGGGTAATATCTTGGAGCAGCATCTAAGGATAAACGGGCGATAACAAAACATGACAAGTAAAAGAACAATGATGGGAACCAGCACTTTTATGGCTAAACCCAAACAGGAAAAGGCCCATTAAAACAACAAATCCAGCCAATCTTCATCTCCCACTCCAGCTTCTTTTACCAAGACAACATGCACATTATGCAGGGCCTCATTGGTGTGGTACAGGGGCCCATTGTCTGAGTCAGGAGCTCCCTATTTTCTTGCAAACACCTCCCTCCATGGCTGTGAGGCGGTCAAGGATGTGGCTGTTCTGCAATGTCATCAACTGAATGACCATCAACTACTCTCAGATTGCGTTGAGGCCATGCTCTGTGTCACCTGCTATCTGAATCATCTCTCATCTGGTTATCTGCAGCCATTTCATATTGGTTGCAATATGGATGCCTGGAATGAGCTGAGAAGTATACAAGGTTTCCGTCTTACTGAAGAGACAGTATTTATCCTGTATGGCCTTAAGCCTATTGGCAGAGTCTTGAAGGAAATAATTTTAAAGTTTCTATTGAACGAGCACACTGATGGGGAGGGGCACAGTTGTAGCTAGGAGTGGCACATTTATGATGGTGAGGTGGGCACTGGGTACAATATGTACCACAGAATGACTAGTCGACAGGAGTAAACCCCTTTCCAAAATGGCAGAAGGTGGAGACATGCATAGTTTCCATACACCAAAAAGATGTCCATAAGTGCGGCAGTTACTCCATTCAGGCCAGCAATATAAAGTGTCCGATTGCAGTGCTCATTGGTGCCAATAGGCATGCTGCCATTGATTCTGAAACACAAAGAGAAACATGTAAGTATCTATACTTTAGTTGGTCATTCATTCATTCATTCACCTTTATACATGTTAACATCTGGACCTATCTACTCATACATGATAGAAGGTGTTGTTCTTGTGTGCCACTACTTTCTCCGAGAACCTCACCAGTCTCCTTGCTCTGCAGCTCACCAGCTCTTCTTCCCATCTGTTGTTAGAAGATAAAGTACCTTCCAATTGTAGTTGCAGTCTGACTTGGCACTGCACCTGCTCCTTATTCTCAGAACACCCACTGGTGTCTGTTTCTAGCACGGTTGCTTGAACCTTGTTTCCTTGCAACAACCCGTGTACTCTACATAGGGCCATGTGCACTACACATTGAACTATGAGAGGTGGTATTTCTTTGGGGATAAACACACTGGGAGTGCCAGTTGTGTGTGAGATCTGGACAAATATGTATCAGAAATCTTTTAACCTTGCTCTTCCCACCTTCCAGACATGATTATATATATCGGGGTCAGGTGATGCACATTTGCAACAGTGTCTTGGAGAAATTCTTGATATTCATTGTCCTTTCTGTTTCTGAGCACTGATAAACTCTTATTCACTAACACATGTCCTACTTCAGTGTCCTTATCATACCCCTCTTTATATTCCCCCACTATATAACTCTTGTCAAAAGAAAGGTAAGAAAGAGAATGAGAGATAGAGAAACAATACACATTATAATTTGGCATTTATAATAATTTGGCGTTTATATAGCGCTACGAACCCTCAAGTATCTGAGCGCTGCTTATTATTAGCCATGGTGTGTGATGCTCATTTATCAACCTCGGAAGGATGAAAGGCTGAGTTTGGCTCCGCTGGGTTCCGAACCTGCGTTAGCAGGCTCTGCACCAATGTCAAAGCGAGCGCTCTACTCGCTGTGCCACTTGACCGGCTTATTCTTGATGCACTGTGCTGTTCTTGGAGGCTGTGAATAAGCGTTGATATTTGTCCATACAAAAGGACTAATGCATTGCAGTTATTTAAAAAACCTTTGGGTGAAACTAATCTTTTAGCACCGTCCCTCCTGTGGGTCCTGAGGAGGGGGGCTGGTTATGTTGTCCCTTTGGATGTAAGTGAGGTGAATCCAGTACTTTTGTCCTTCAACCTTAACTTCAGATGGCATAGAGTAGATAACCTTGTAGGGCCATGTAAATGTGTGTTATTCCATTTCCTGATGAATGAGCGGACAAATACTGAATCTCCTGAGAAGTGCTGAGGTTGTTGCAGAGATGCTGGGTTGACCGTGTCCACTGCAGCTGGCTGTTGCGACCGTGGTGCAAGCTGTTGAGAGATAACCTTAACGCATTTGATTAAATCCCAAGGTAGCACTGAAACTCCTCCCCTAATATACCAGCTGTTCTGTGAGCCTCCGAGGCTGTGCGTGCAGGTGCAAGTGATATGTGCTGCCTCCTGCCTGTCAATATTTCATGCAAGATCAAATGATATTCCTTCCTGGCTGATTCCTAATGCTAAATACAGTGAAGGGAAGGGAGTGGAACCAATTCTTATTTCAAGATGGTACATTTTTGACAAGTGTTTCTTCAATAAAGCATTCAGATGTTCTACAATTCCATTGGCTTGTGAGTAGTAAACTGAGCATAGTTTTTGCTTCATGCCCAGTAGGGAGGTCATTTCTTTGAATAGTTTGTTCAAAAAGTGTGTCCCACTGTCTGATTCCATGACACCACATATTGCCCAGCGAGGAAATACATTGCATACTGAAAATGTAGCCACCCATGTAAGCAGATTTGTGTTTGCCGCACATTCCTTGAGGCAATCATCATATTCTTTCTGCACCGCTTCTACAGGAACTGTCAAGAGTGCATGTACTTTGCTCCCTATCATCCACTTCATCCATCCTTCTTCTGTAAATACTTGTCCATACACTAGCAGCCGAGGTCTTTCCCAGCATCCTGTCTCCTGTCTTCCTGTCTTTCGGTATGGCAACTCCTTTTTTGTCATTTTCTTACTTCTCCTTTATTTGGGTCATCCAAAATGTATTCTATTATTTTATCTGCACTCCAGTAGTCATCTATTATTGCTTGAGTCTTGATGTAGCTGTCTTCATGCAGGAACGTCTTCTGTAACATCCACCACAATGTGGCCCATCTTCCTTGGAATCGGCCTCTTGTATGCATGAGGCATTGTGCTCTGGCTGCTGGAACATCTGTGGCCATGAATGTTCTGGAAACACTCATGGCATAGCAGATGAGAGAGCACACATAGAAGCTTTCCTTCATTGCTTCTCTCTCCCCTCCTTGATCAGGTACTGCTACCACACAGTGTTAGACTTGTGGGTGGAAATCAGCTAGATATGCATTTCTATGTTCAAAATCCATGTCTGTGCTTCGCCTATGTTGTTTTTACCACTTGGGCAGAGCTAGTGACTTGTTTGGATATGTCTTCAGTGACGGCAGGAACTGGGAGTGTGTTAACATATAGTGCAGTGTGTGTGTGTAAGACAATGCAACCTTTTGTATTGCAAAGAGGGTAAAGAGGTAAAGACAGCAGAATGCAAAACAAGTCAATACAATTGCTTTGGCTTCTGATTCCATGTTGTGTAGAGCTGTGTGATTCTGGTACTGTCCCAAAATTCAGCATAAGAACTTACCAGAGTTGTCTGAATCTCGAGTTGGGTGGTAAGTGTCAGTTTTACCTCCAGCATTTTGCGGGTTCTAGCGCTTTGCAGGTTATAGCGTTCCCCTTGTAATGTTCTTTTCTCCATCCCATAGTGTCTCCCACTATGGGCCTACTTCCCTTCATCGTCATCACTATCCCCTAGGTCCTCGTCCGATCCCATGATTCCCATGGTGTCATCACTGCCCTCTTCATCTACAAAATGAAGCATTCTCAACATGTGTTTCCCCTGTCTTTTTCCTAATATTCCATCCAGGGAATCGGTCTCCTCCTCAATGGGGACACCGCTATACTCCTTGTCACCTTAGGGGCAGGAGCACTATCCCTCCTACTCCTATACAGTGTCCTGATTCTTCTCTGCATTCCCTCTTCTTCCTTGTCATTTAGATGCTTCCGTCCTGTCATAATGTCCTCTACCTCCTTAAGTCGTCTCTCTTCACTTCTCTCTCTTTCCTCTTCCTCTCTGTGTCGACGTTCCATAACAAGTCTTACAATTTCCTTTTTCCTCTTTTCTCTCTTCAGTTGCAACTGCCTCTCCTTCTCTTCTTTAGTCTTTCTCATCATCTTCTCCTCTATTTCCTTCTGTCTCCTTTTCCTTCTGTCTCCTTTTCCTTCTCTCTGTGTTCTCCTTCTCTTATACTTTATATGACCCCTTTCTGAATCATTCCTGTTCCTCCCTCTCAGCTCTTTCTCTTTTCTTCACCTCCTCCATTATCTCTGCCAATTCTGTGGGGGTCATTCCGAGTGAGGCGGTAAGGAGTTAACGGCGCCGATAAAAGGTGCTGGAGCCGTCAACCCCTTACCGCCTCATTACGAGTCTGCTCGTGGGAACCTACTAAGGACGTCAGGTTTTACCAGGTGCCCTTAGCGGGTCCCGCGAGCAGACCAGGGTGCTAACAATGGGCATGTTATTAACGGGTCCGTTGTTAGCACCCTCCCCATTGCCATTGGCCCTATGTGGGCTTGAATGGGAATGGGGATGTACCAGGTGTGGGTTCCTTGAATGAGGAATTACCGGGCCCTCCAAGGTTGGAATGGTTCAGTAATTCCTCATTTAAGGAACCCGGACTCGGTACCCGGTAAGGGGGTAGCCATGCTGCTACTAGCGGCATGGTTACCTCCTACCGTGTAATGAACCCCTCTGTCCTCTTCCTCTTTCTCTTTTTTGTTCTTTAGCTTCCTCCTCAATGTTTCTATGCTCTACTGCTGGCCTTTGGTCCAGTCTGAGCAATATCTGTCCTCCCACCCATTCATTTTGTGCTTCCCCACTGTGTCCCTGAGACATCCTGTTACCCCAGTCAACTTTGTTTGCAAATCGCTGCGCTCTTTGTGTTTATCAATCGTCCCTGTTTTCTTATTCACTGATTTTGCGCAACTAAATGCGCGTTTGCTACTATATGCAGGAGGTGCATAA
Source organism: Ambystoma mexicanum (assembly GCF_040938575.1). Classification (NCBI taxonomy): domain Eukaryota; kingdom Metazoa; phylum Chordata; class Amphibia; order Caudata; family Ambystomatidae; genus Ambystoma; species Ambystoma mexicanum. Next base: position 1,270,032,776 of record NC_090922.1, read on the forward strand.
ATTGGATTGGTGTATCCTGCCACTACTTTTAATTCCTTCAAGGGGTAAAATTCCTGGCCTTCTGTTGGAGCGTATATGGTTTGAGGAGGAGGAGCAGAAGCTGTGGGTACTTCACCCCACACATCATGCTGACTAAGCATCCACTCTCTCTTAGTTCCAGTATAGCTAATTGGTTACTCAATGTGTTCCGTTTACATGCAGCATGTAAATATATGGTCATGTGTTGTAGCACAGATTTGGAAAGACAGCCCTCCCTGGGCCATGGCTTTGCCCTTTTGGCCTCAGTGTCCTAAATCCATTCTGCGTTATACTTGCATATTATGTCCTGATTTCGCAGGAGGGACTTGCACAAGTGTCCCAGGAGTTTATCCTCCATGGTGGCTTGTCCCTCTTGGACTGCTGATACTTACATGACCTGGTGATGCACCTTTTCTCACCCAACTGGTAAAGTGACCCTGTATTAGAAAACAACAGAAGCATAGATAAGCATACAGATTTGTACATCGCGTTTGGCACGTACACTAAAACCAAGTTCTAACCGGTTTTCCCCAGTTTTGCTATTATAAGTAGCTGGTTTCCTGTTATTGTAGCAATCTTCGTGCCAATGTCATATTACTCACTTTCCTCCCCATCTTTGTGATGACATTGGCAGTTTTCCGTTTGCACATGGATTAACAAATAGGAGCTGTTATTTGCAGTTGAAAGAAAGGTCAGTACAGCAAAGCCTTCGTTTCCATATATGGTATTATAGTGAGTGCAAAGCAATAATTTTATCAGATATGTGTTCGTAGGCCACGTGCATCTAGTGTACGCAATACCTGGACCACCAGACCTCTGACCTCAAGTTGGGATTTTTAACACCTGTCAAATTAACTGTCACAATAATCATCAATTCCTCTCGATTTTTTCCACCAAAACCATGAAGAGCGTGCTTCGTGTATTACTCACACTCTATTCACTGCCCTCAAATGCCAAGCCACAATTCTTCTTGAGCCCAACCCAAATCGTACAATGATCCTTAAAAGATACAAGACCACCTCGTCCAGTCATAAACCGCTATCTTTTCCATTTGCGTTCTTTCTTTTGCCAACAATTCCGTGCCCCACACGGGTATACACTGTCACGTCAACACGTCATGTCCTATTAACAACCTTTTGTCTGATATCACCATCCCTAATGCAAATCCCCAATAATTCGAGTGCACTCTCAAACCCCACAATATCCCAAGACTCATTAACACAAATAACTCATGGCCATCATCCTGGTTTTCAAATCACAGGGGATACCAACTCTTATAAAGATGTTGTCGTTCTTCTACACCGGGGTATAGCAATACATCTATAAAGATACGCTAAGAAACCACCTTCTGTGTCCTAAACTAGCGCCTTAACACAGGTATACATCTCTTCATCCATAAACTAAGCTGACCGCCTTGAAACAGATATACATATATAATGAATCTGTAAACTGAGACAACCGCCTAGAAACAAGTATACATACATAAGTCTTTCATAACCTAGCTAACTGCCTAGGAACAGGTATCCATACATAATTCATCCACCACCTAGCTAAATGCATAGGAGCAGGTATCCATACATGATTCATCCACAAACCTAGCTAACTGCATAGGAGCAGGTAGGTATACTTCATAAATAACCACAAAAACAAAACACAAAACAACAATTTCCCTTCCGAAAATTCATTGGATGACTGGATCTATACTTACACTCCATGGATCTGCTGGATCATACATCATGGGGTTACTGGTCCACAGGTGACTGGGTGCCTTTTTTATATCCTCCTGTAGATATACTGGTGATGTGTTAGAAACACGTAGGGAGTGAAGTTGCTCTCTATGTTGGATCTTAATTTGGCAGAGTATGCACATTTTAAAAATCATCTCCCCTATATCCTCATCATCCTCGAACAGCAGGCACTAGCAGTGTCCTACCCTTTACTCCTTTACTCTAATTAGCGCCTAGATGCCTGAGGGCTTTGTGCACAGCTAGAAATGCAAAAATAAAATAAATACATGAAATAAAATAAATTAAATGAAGCCCTTGAGCACCGTCACTCCCACAATCTGCCACTCTGCCATCTGGTCTGCTTGGTGTCCCTTGGGGAGCAGGCAGCAGTTTCACCAAAGTGGCTCCTGATGACCTTATCAATATCCATGCATGGTTTTCAATCCGATCCTCGCAGGTCACGACACATCCCTTCGGGCACGCAGCGAGAAAGAATTATTAATTTGCCGGGGGTCTTGGCAACCATCCTCTGCTACCACCTGAATTAAGGCAGGGTAATTATACGGGAAACACAAAATAAAGATATACCCAAAAAACAACACAGATCAGGATTGGTTAGTGATGTAGTCTACATATACTGTACATAGGTGGTTAGTGCATCGATAGGTTAGTGTGCTGTGATTGGGCAATGCAACAAAGTGTGAGCTTAACATGGAAGGTGGATAGAGATTGGTCAATGCGGGTCTGCTCAGCCTTGGAACAAGGACAGTTACCAGTCCAATTGCAATTATTCAAGGTGGTGAGAACAATCCGAAGGTGCTGCATGTTCTCAACAAGTTACCATCTCTAATTTCCTGGGCCTTGAGACAGAACATTCAGCTTTGAACCTGGTATTACTTTTGTAATACCACCTTCCTCCATATTTCATCTACCTGTCCCCCCAGCAGTGTGGCAAACAAACTCTTCATGTCTCCTACAACTAACGTGATCCCTGCTGTCTGCTTTTCTAGTCCATTTCTTTCTTGCCTGCTCCTTCTCTGAGTGAGGGTAGTGCCTTCATTAAGTTGTTTCAAACAATAGGAAGCCTGGGCATGTAGTGTGTTCCCCCTCATGGGAATTTATCTCCTATCTTCTTAGTGTGTGACGTTCTCCCTTCTCTCTTGCCTTTTGCTAGGACCAATTGGCCAAGGTGCATTCTAAGCCTCGGGCCCATAGTGCCCTGGCCCTTTGTGAGGCCCCTTTTCTTCACCCTGTTCTTCATCCATTGCCCACCCCTCTTCTGCAACTCCCACTTCCCTCTCGGTACCTACTAATTCACAACGTATGCTATCAGGTTTTGCGACTCCCTGCGGCACGCCTTCTGGTTCTTCCCATGAATTGGGGTGTTTCTAGCTTGTCACTACCTGGATATCCCTGATGGCCCTTCTACCTATTCCCACAATCCGTTGGTCTGTACCTATCACCGCGCCATTCCCCTTCCTTTGTCCCTGCGTCGCTTACACTAGCTCCTCGCTTTTCTTCAGCACCTTTTCTAATTCTTTCCATGCCCTATTCTCAACCTCCATAATCAGCAGGTCCTGTATCATATCGGTACGCCCTTGTTCGGGTTGGGGTTCCCTGCCTGGGCTCGTGGGATGGGGGCCACAGTGTGGGTTTGTGTATACCCAGTGGGCTGTAAAAGAAAATACCCATATAGAGGCGGGGCAGTGGGAGTGGCAACGTGTGTGTGTGTTGAATACTACTTAATTATTAGTTCATTAAAGTAGGGAACCCTGGCGGACAGACAGATTGTAGCTCACACACTCTCAATGCATTTCAATTATGCAAAAGGTTTTATACCTCGATGTATGTCAGCTATGAGGTCATCCTATCTGGCAAACCATAAAAACCTACTGGATGGAGGGATTGGTTAGGGGAACGTATATACCTATAGTTTATATAAGTATTAGTATCAGCATTGGCTGCCCCTTATCTGTTAGGCATGCCTTGAACAACCTCTAACTATGTAAAATACTGATGATAACATAATACCAGCGGATAGGCTTCTGCAACAATGTATGGTCCACCATTACCTGGGCCCTCATGATTGGTTGGCACTCTCTTCCAACCTTGTACATTCGGCACATTAGCAGCACCTTATCAACAAAACCCAGGTGCAAGGGAACAACATCAGACAAAGGCCCTATTACCCTACCATCTCTCATCAATTAGTCCGTAAGCCACAGCTTCTCCTCTGTAGTTGACCTTGCTGACTGTTCCCTTTCTTGGAGCTTTACAGGGAGTGAAGGCACAGTGCTATCTTCATCTGGAGCTTTCTGAAAAGGCCTTGTCTTCTGGCCGTGTACCACGTGTGAGGAGAGCAGGTTTTTGTTCCATTCCGTCCTTTTATTTGGTGCTATTTGATTCAATTATATTGGGTGTTATTACTCTCCTCAACTTCTGGAGACTTGGTTGCTCCGTCTTTAATGTGCTTTCTGCATCATTTATTGTACTATCTTTGGCATTCACAGTTGTTCACTCCTTGCTTTAATCTAAAGGAAATATGTCCTACGTACATGGCTTATCCTCTTAGACTCCTTTTGTGCCTTGGAGTTGCTTCTTGCTATGGCATTATTGATTCTGAGACAAGCAAATATCCTTTGTTTGTGCACAAATCTGTATCCCAGTGCCCAGGTATGTTCTTGCTATGGCATTATTGATTCTGAGACAAGCAAATATCCTTTGTTTGTGCACAAAACTGTATCCCAGTGCCCAGGTATGTTCTCTTCTTCATGATGTCACTTTACACCTGTCAGACTTTACTTATAGTTTTTCTATGCCTAGTGGAGGCTCATGTCTACCACATCAGTGCAGGGATACATTCAATATGGCTGTCTGAGTGTACAACGTCTCTCATATCGTCTATGTGGTATTGGGATGATACCAGGTATCATGCACACTGTTCTCTTGTTGATCTTCCAATTTAATGGAGGTGAGGGGTCACATTGCTGACATGTAGTTGGACATGAGGTTAGTGCCTGTATCTGACACAACTTCCTTTAGAAAACCAATTCTGGTAAAACGTCCTTAGCAGCGCTTTAGCAGCTGACTTGGCAGTCACAGTTGTCAGTTGGATGGCTTCTGGGTATCTATTGACATGATCAATTACCAAAAAGATAAACCTACTGCCAGAGGATTTAGAATTGTCAAAGGGACTTCTATCCCTACCCTCTGAAATAATGTTCCTATTCCTTGTAGTAGTACCAAAGGAGCCTGGATCTTTGCTTTAATTTTGCCAGACAACCGACATGTGGTGCCACTATTTCAGGTGTTTTCTACCTGTACCTGCTTCTTCGTCCTGTAGCAATACATGGATAATCTCTACTTGGTCCTCTTTGTTCCAAAATGACCTGTAAGGGGGTCCTTGCATGCAACAGCAAGAGCAAGGGTCTCATAACCTGGGAAACCAACAACCTCATATACTCTCCAGCTTAGGACTCCGTGGGTTTAGAATGCGCATCCCATCTTCCCAATAGATACTATGTTTCCCATTGAGCTCATACTCCAACTGGCAACAGGTCTACCTCCTGAGGTCTTCCAATGATGGACACAGACATTGAGCCTTACTGACTTCTTCCCTGGATGGACCCCCTTCTGAAAGTAACGCCATCCATTCATGGTGATCATCTGGGTTCAGAATCACAGGCAACAACTCCTTCTCATCAGGTTTAGGTGCTGGGTCATGTACCTCAACTGCATTTGCAGGTATTTTAGGGTTAGCAGTCTTCTTACCCTTCTTTGGATGTTTCAACCCTATAGCCTTGCGTTTCCCCTTTGGCTTACACTGGGCCTTTGACATGGCAGAGGCAGCCTTCTTGGTCTGAGACCTGGTACTGGGTCATTCTGCTGCATCCCCTACAAGCCCTAGGTCCTTCAGGTAATTTCTTGGCAGAACTCTACACAGAACTTACCACTGAACACGCTCAGGAATCCTGACTACTCCTTCATGTACAGCTAATCTAACAGGCCTTACCGGGAACATCTGAGAGTGACCATCAGCCAATTTGGTGGGCCTAATAGGAGCTCCGTCTATCTTTTCCTGGTTTATCAATGTGGAATTCACCACAGTTTGACTTGATTCAGTGCCCTTGATAGTAGAGACATCTCTTTCATCTATCAGTACACTATCCTTAAAATAACATTTATTATTGTCTGGCATGGGAGCATATTCTTCAGCCACTCTCGGCTTGCAGAATCCATGCAATGCAGCCTCTGGCCTTATATAGAATGATATAGAATCTGAGGAGAAGGATGCTCCTGTGGGAATACTCCTCTCTTCATAAGGCCAGAATACGTCTGGGGTCCCCCTTCACACAACTGCTTCCTCCACAGGTGCTCCACAGGTGACACAAAGGCCTGTGGAGCTGTGAAAGTGTGAGGGATTACTGTGACTAGTCTCTTGTTGTTTCAGATGAGAATTCCCACTACTCTTACCACCAGAGTCCCTCTGTTGTTTACCACAATCATATATTGTATAGGCCTTATAAGAATCCGTTTTATCATCACCCTCTTCCACTTTCTGCTTTTTCTCCTAATCATACACACTCCTTGCACATGTACATATCTTCATAATGAGCTGACATGCAACACCCTAAACACTGCTAATTACAGGAAAAGCTTCCCTCTCCTCTCTGCCAAAGAGAAATCAAGTGTGCACACCAGCCACCTCCCACTGAAGTAAAAGAACACACAACATTGTTAATGTTGGCTCGCTTCCGTGTGGAGGGGACTGATTTATGCGTTTGATTTTCCTAAGGGGAGGCGAAGGAAGCCTTTCTTGAAACTAGCAGCTTTAAAGTTTTGTTGCAAGTGCAAAAACATTTTTGTGCAGTAACACAGTCACACTTTAACATGCTAGTTTCAGGAAAGGCTTCCCTCGCCTCTCTGCCTAACAACAAGCAAGTGGCACATCATCTCCCTCCCCTCGGATGTGAAAGAAGACATCAAGTTGTTTTATGTTTGCTCGCATCCTTGGGACGTGGGCTGATGTGTGTATTCGTTTTTTTCTAATGTAGAGAGGAGATGGAGGCTTTTCTTGAAGCTAGCAGCTTTAAAGTTTCGTTGCATTTGTGCAATTACATTTTTCTGCACGAACACAGTAACACTTTAAAACTTCCAGATTTGGGAAAGGCTTCCCTCACTTCTGCCTAACAAAAACAGTGATAAGGCCCCCTTCTCAACTCACATTCCGAGTGTGGGACGAGGGGCTGAATCCCAGTTGGCCCAATGGAGTTGCACGCCTGCCTGGCAGTATTTGCAGCACAGCAGACCTGCGGGAGGAGGCAGCAGCAGACGTTGTGCTCCGTCTCGCGGCTCTGTGCTGTGAATGCACCAAATTCCAGAGAACCTATTTTAGTGTCTCCCCCATCAAAACGACCCCATGATTGTATTCCACGACTCTCATCAGTGCCACAATTAGAAGTTTAAGGGCCTGATTTATAAACATGTTTTTAATTGGATTTTTACATATAAAACATTTGTGTAAATCAGACCCTAGGCATGTGACACTGTTTAATAACTGCACGTGTTGCTTAATATATTTATTTTTTGGCCTTTGCATTTTGCTCATTCGAAGCCTTCATTTTGTAAACAAGTCACAGTTCCATAGCCGCTCAATAATTACAGAACACCTACCATGGCTTTCTGAAAAAAGGGTTGTTATTTTCCCCCCTCTAGTACAGTAACAATACTGACCTTTTATTATGTGAACGCAGAAAATGTAATGAAACAAGTTAAACACTCAGCAGTTATAATAGATATGCAAATATTGGTCTTTTGAAAGGTCTTCACATCTTGCAATGCAGTCAGGGTTGCCTGCTGCTGCGCGCGTGAACTCGGCCCGCACAGGAACCCGGGGCCTGTTTCTGATGCTATTTCACTGGGCTCAGACAGATGGAAACTAACTGTGCGCACCGACTCGCAGGCACTCTCATGCATCCTCTTTCTGACTGACATTCTGGGAAGGCTGGCAATGCTCTAATACCAATCATAAATGGGTAGCAGAATCTTTCATAATTTCTTTCCTTCTGGTGCAGGAGCTTATTTATTTTAAGCAGTGCTAGAATGGAGTACAAAACAGCCGTTTTTTTTAAAGAAAGGGAAAGGAAGCGGAATGTTGAGAGGCAGATGAATAGTCATCCACAGCTTCTGCCCCTCCCCCAGCTCAATGCCACACAGGTGAGAAAGGTACTTACTAAGACAACTGTACTGCCCTTCTCCCAGGCACAGCAGGAGAAGGACACAATCTAAGCTGAAGATGGCACAAGTAACCAAACTAAAGTTGTGACAATACATGTCCATGCATTAGACACAAAGCAAATGTGCACTGAACATGGAAAACGCATACACTGCATAATATATGCATTTATACCTGAAGAATATTAACACAGCATCCATAAAACATGAAAAATACTAACATAAGCAAAGTATAAACTGAATGCTACATGAACAACACATGAATATAGCTCACTAACATAGAAACGCAATGGAAATGAGTAGCCATCTTTTCCAAAATGGAAGCCACAATGTGCTTCTGATTAAACGAAAGGCTTCAAGGATTCACAAGAACTCAAAATGCTAAAATCGCAAAAAATACAGCTCAGGAAGGAGATGTCAACCACAGCCAAAGGTACCGCGAATTATGATCAGAACGTTGCAGTGAAGGAGTGAGATAGCAATTCCCAAGAAGGATACGATCAGATTAATTACAGTAAGTACAACCAGCCTTTGTAAGCCAAGTGCAGGGCAACTATAAGCCAAAAGACTCCATGAAGAATAACTCAAGAATATCCATAGTGGCAAGAGAAAACATAACACTCGCCTCATTACTCCCAAAAAATCAAGGGTGAAATATTTCCAAATACGTTCCCATCACATGTGACACACAATTGACGAACTCTGTCTATTGATTAGCGACGAACACAGATAGGACATCTGCCTTATTCCTTAAATATATCCCAATACATGAGATGCCACACACGGCCAAATACCAAGAGATCACCCTGGCTCATGGCATAAAAATGAGGGATGGTATCTTCTTTAATTGATAAGCAAGATTGATATCTTCATGAAGCAAGGTGCCAGCCAATTACATTTTGAAGAGGTTATATAGAGGCCCATTACAAGTATGCAGTAAAGGAATAAATTGTCAGTAACAGAATTATCCCCAATATTCCAGCTCCGCCATAATACGAGTATGGCCCTGGAGTGAAGGATTTACTTCCAGCATTATGCTGGAGGTAAATCCTCCAACTCTCTGCTGAAAAAACCTCAAAATCGGTAGAATTACTGGAGTGGAATTACTGCCGTGATAATTCCGCCCAAAAAGCCCCAAAGAATCATATGGCAAAATGGGGAGTTACACAACCACCGCAACTTGTAATCTGGCAATAATGCCACTAGACCAAGTGCAGTGACGGTGATTCAGTTGGGCAGTATTGCAGCACATTTGCCACCGGAATACAGCCCAATTCGTAATGAGACCCATATGTATTTTTATCTTTATCAATTTAGAGGTGATCTCAGGAGGAGACATCAGACAAGCGTTACCCAACTAGAAATGTAACCCCTAAATAATGTATATGTAATCATCACTTTTAACCAATCCCCGTTCCCTGTAGGTTTTGGTAACTAACATTACAGTATGATGTCATTTGTGACAAATGTTGAATACATAGACCATTGGTTTTATGTAACCAGTGAGAGCTCCACAAATTCAATGCTTGTATGCTGTCTCTGCTTTATTTTGATAATAATAAATCTGGCCTTTGCCTTGCCCTTTGTCTATTTACGTTATTGAGTCCGGTTTGAACTGGCTCCAGAACATCTGTGTAATTTAGGACTTTCCAGGTCACCTTAACAGGGACGATATGAAAACAAACCAGGGCTTAGCAAAATAATGTATGTTAAACATGACACACACAGAAATGGGTCTGTTGTGGACGCATTAATAGCTCTAAAATAGTACAGACTCAGCAGGCAGAATTGCATTTTGCGCTCCAGAAATTAAAATGTATGGATTGGAAGGTGCAAAACAACAAAAGGTGGGCTATAATTATGGACCGGAGGCCCAAAGATTAACAATAAGATTGTAAAAGCAATACAAATTTGTCAACCCACACGCTGAAAATTATTTCAAATAACAACATTAAAAAGAATTACAATTACAGAGTTTATGTAATGAACATCAGGGTCCAGATTATCAAAGTGTTACACTTGTGCAAAAAAGTGGAGCAAATAAAAGTATCACCAGTTTTGCTGCTCTGATAATAGAGAATGGAGCAAGCAGGTTTAGCCCCAATCAGAATTATCTAAAAACGTTTTAACTGGGGGGAAGTTCGAACAGGCTTTTTCAATTACTATGTTTGCTGTGTAACATGAAAATAAATGTATTAGACACCGTTGCATGGTGTATGTTATATAGCAAATATAGTGCAAAGAAATCTGCCTGATTAACTTTTGTGCTAGTGCAAACGTTTTTAGATAATATGGGTTGTGACACAATCTGTCTGCTCGAAATTGCATTATCAAAATATTTGCTCACATTTTAGCACCAGTGCAAATGTTAGATAATCTGCCCCAGAGGTACTTTTGAGCAATTGGAAGAATAGGTTTATTGATCAGAAAAGGCCCCCACAATGTACACCGCACAACCATTGAGCAAATTGCCATTCAACCTCTCCCATCTACCTCGCTCATTACTATCCTCATGTATCACCTCTTTGAACTGACAGTTTCTTCCTTTCTGATCTCAACCTCCTACTTAACTCCATCCCCTTTGGGTCCTAGATTATATCCACATGAGTGACTTCAACTCCCTAAATTGTCCAATGACCATGGCCTCCAACATGACTCAAACATGAATGACCACAACCTCCCAACCCACACCTGTGGCAATTCTCTTGAGGTGCTCTTCCTCCTTTTGACCCCCAGCCACTCTCTCCCTTCCCTTGATTCATATTCCTGAGATCACTTCTTTAGGAACTTCTTGATCTGTCCCCCTCCATGACCACTTCCCCTGCATCATATGCAAATTATAACCTTAATCTACGCTCCCTTCATGTTGATGTGGAGTTTACTCTTTAAGATCTTAAGATCTTGCTCCACTCCAGACCATCTTCATTGAAAAAGTGTGTTCCTTTGTGAAATTCATTCTGAGCCATCACCCCACTGACCTGCAAATGTAGGACTATCATGCACCTCTACTGAGATTAAATCTCTACTTAGTAACATATAAGGAATCTGGCCTCACTCTTCCCGCTGCTCTTAACTCTGTTGAATCTAGCACAACAACCACCTTATTTCATATCTCCATTCACATTCTCGTAAACTATTCTCTAACCTTTATTCCAGGTTAATCCCTGTCCTAACTCCGTCACCTCCGTCTCTCCACTGATATCTCTGCCATTTACTTCTCAGCTAAATTCAGCAACATCAGAGACAACATGTCTTTTCCCTTACTTTTCCTTTCCCCCTTATTCCAATCACTTTTAAACTCTCATTGATACTATTTGTTTCTCCAAGCACCCACGAAGAAATGTCCACCTGTTTCGGAGTGCTCACCCTCTTATGGTAGTATCAAGCTATTCAACCCTCAGAGACCCATTAGTAATCTTATCCACCAGCTTCAAGGTAGTGACAATTTTACCCATCCTAAATAACATGCATTGAATCCAACAACTGATCCCACTATCCGGCTATCTCTCTCCTTCAACACTACTGCAAAGTTTTGAAATGTGTAATATTAAAATAGATAACATATTAACTGAAGAACATAAACCTTTGTGACTCCCTCAATCATGGCTGTGCAGTAAGCACTCTGCTAAAATGACACCCACCCATACATGTAACTCCCTCACAATTCCTCATACTACAAACTCTCCTCCATCCTCATCCTCCTTGACCTCACTGCTCTCACTGACCCTGTCAACTATCCTTATCTTACTCAGGCATGTCACTCCTCAGCTTTCAAAGCATTGCCCTTGAATTGAATGCATTCTACTAGTCTCACTGTTCTTTCTCCATCTCATCAAATATCAGCATCCCCTCCTCTGCAACCCTCGTCTCAGCAGGAGTTACATAATAATCAGTCCTTGGGCACCTCCTCTTCACACTTTACACCTCCTGTCTCAGCAAACCTCTTTCCTCCTTTGGCCTCTACCATATTTTTGCTCATGATAAATAAATCTTGTCTCCCTTCCTGGCCTTTAACCCAGAGCTATCCACATGCATCTCAAACTGATATCAATCTGTCACTAAATGGCATGCCACTCTCTAATGCTCAAATCTGTCCATCTTGTAAGATCCCACCTATTCACGTCTCTCCTATTTCATTTCAACCTCGTCTCCTCAACCCATCCCCCATGATTTACAACCACACATTTCACTCTGCTAGAATTATGTTCTCAGTGTTCGCCATTTGCAATTTTGACTAGAGCTCTAGACTCCTTCTGGATCCTCTTGTCTACACCTTTGCTACCCTCCCATTCATCAACTTGTTTGCATCTACTCTCCCCTCCACCCATTGCCTCAGCACAAGCTGCCTCTATATGCTTTGTATGTTTATTCTTCTGATCTTTACATTTATCAATAGGATCCCCACTATATGGCTAATTATATATTCCACTACACCCCTGCTCTTCACGCTCAAGTTCTCCTCAACTTTTCTGATCCCCATCTGCCCTGTGCCTCATCCTGCCTGTTATTTCTCCTTCCTGCTTTCATACCATTGGATCTCACTCCCCTTTGACTTCAAAATAATTTCCACAATGTAGGGCTTTGCGACTGCTTGTGAAATCACCTCTTGTCTCTTGAAGGACCTGCTGTGGCATGCCAACTTCTCTGTGGCACCTAATACGTGGTGCTCCTTGACACCTAAATGCTGTAGCCTGGAACACATACATGCTGAATAGTTTTAGGCCACGTGGACGGATTGTCCCTGATGAAGGATGTAGTTTCCGAAATACATTGGCCTGATTCCATACATCTGCAATACTTTGTTGAAGAGCATTCAAGTGGTATAAAACTGACGATTACAGACTTCTTTATTCACATAATTGGAATTTTCTCTGAACATAATGGGTCAGCCAACCCAGATAGTGAGTCCTCAGTACTAAAAGCCCTCCTCTCTAGTCTCCTGTTGAATCTCCATAACTCCATACCGTGCCACACTAGGCTATCCCCAGTGCTCCTTAGAACTCACTTGTCTGGTTTCAACCCTTAACAGAGCTTTGAGGTGGTGCCCACTCACCACTTTCACATTATACAGTGGCCTCACCCCACTTCTGTGATCATTGTCCAGGTACACAACTATATTTAACTGTTAACTATTCAATCTGATAGCGTCCTGTGTTGAATGTGTACATCTCTGTACTTTTAATATGTATCACACCGCCTCTTCAGCAGCCACTTCCTCTTTGCAAATAGGTTGCTGTTTAGTTCGTGCACCATTGACCTACCGATATTGTGCAAGCGGATTGCTCCACTACCATTTTTTTAGTACAGGATTATTGTTCGAAATACTTACAAGTTCAATGTTATGGTTGGTGCTAATTTACCTAATTTACCTAATTTACCTAATTTACCTAATTTACTTAATTACCAAACGGTAATAGCATCCAATATTGTGCTGAATTGTCGACCTGAAATGGCATCACTGGAGCAAAGGGAAGCTGAGTGGCGGGCAACTTTTAAAAAAACACAATCGAAATCACCTATTTCCTGTACCCATCCAAGGTAGGAGGCATGTCTGGGAGAAAAAGAAAATAAAAAAGCATGAAATGACGCTGATCAAGACAGAAGTCATGGAGGCAGAACTACAGGTATTAGAAGATGTGGTGGTAGGCCATTCAGAGTAACTGTTTTTTGGCCAAAAGCACTGAAACAGCCATCAGAGGAAGGCCAACATATGGTTGGAAATAAAGAACAAGCTGGTGGCCGTTCACTCTGTGCACCGCGGCATGAAGGATATAAAAAAATTCAAGGAACCACATCAAGGTCAGAGTGCACTCCCTTGTTGGGCAACACAGGAGACTACTTCCACTGGGGGAGGCACTGCGAGCCATTGACCCTGCACCCATGGGAGGAAAAGGCCAGCAGCATCCTCAACATGGCTAGCATAGAAGGAATTGGAGCAGAAGAGGTGAGCAGGCAGCCATGCTGACCCAGTTGAGAACATGGAGGTCCCATAGCCAAAGTGCAATGTCAAGCATACATACTATCCTGCACCCTTAGAAATCCTGCCTCGGAATGTAGTTGCCATGGCTATGGTGAAAGGCCATCACCAATGCCATGGGACTAGTCCTGAGGTCCCCAAATAGCTGAAAGGCAGACAGATTAAGTGAAACCGAGAGAAGCAGGGATGTCTTTAAATATTTGAAATGACCTGGCAATGTGTTGCCATGCAACTTGGAATGGCCTCAGTATCAGCCCAGGCCATTTATTCACAGTCCAGACCTACCACCGTATATTCAAGCAGCCCTATTGAAAGACAGGCAATTTGGACCCCATTGGTCATGGTGCCAACATTCCTCTGCAGTATTCAATTTGTATCCCAATGTAGTGCCCACCTGTTCATAGGTGCACTGAAATCAATTGAGCAAGACCCAGTGTACACATAAAAATCATACATCATGGTACATAGCAAATTCAGTACCATTATACCTAATTGATGCCCACATCACATGGACCTGTTACAGTGACCAGAACAGCACACAAAACTCAAGTGAATGTGTTCAGAAATTGAATAGCTGAACGTATCTGAACAATACAGTCAAAATGTTCTAATGACCGTAGGACCCTAAGGCACATAATGATGCATGCCTAAAGGATTTCAAAAGTACACATATGTTCAGTGAGGCCCAGATAGACAGTCCAAGACAGCCAAATTACATGTGTATAGACCCGACTCTATGAGAAGAAGACAGCCACCTACAGAGTGTATGCCTGTAATACGGGATGAATGGCCATGTGAACAGTGCAAGTGATGGCATGTCACGCCCCTCCCAACAGGCACATAATAGATTGATGGAGGGGATGACGGTGACAGCACAGCTGGCACATCATTTGCACCAACCACTTGTCCAGTCGCAACGTCATACTCCAACACGACCGGAAAGGTAGCAGGATGCAGTTCTGGCTGCCAAACACTGTGTGCAGCATGGGGGGAGAAGACTCTCCTTGTGGCAAAGTCTCCTCCCCTAGTGATCAATGATGCAAGCAGTACCTGTCTCCACTCAGATCCCTATCTCCACCACCATGATCCTAAATTGTTCTCTGCTGCAGTGCCCAAACTCACCACCACATTTGAGGAGCCAGCTTCTGAAGATTCCAGGGAGATGACAAGTACCACCACGGCTCCCGTGGAACTATACGAACCACTGCTCTCAACCATTGTGCATCTAGGCACAGCCACAGCCACATCCTGTTCCCAGCATGTGCCCATACACTCCTGTCATGGCCAGTGTTGGAGAAGACTGGGACGTATTCCCTTCCCTTCCTTTGCCCTCACAACACTAGTCCATCTCCCTTATCCACTGCTTAGGGACTGTTGTGACAAGACCATCAGGCACCTGGCAGTCCTCAGGCTGATGAAGAACAGTAGATTAAGGGGTAGGAGGTGCATGGATAATGGGTACCCATGGTCACCCTTCCTCAACGACTGCACAGACCCTGGAGATCGTATGAGACATGCCAACCCAAATATAAGAGAGACAGGAAAGCATGAAACGACTTGCTGAGGAAAAATGTGAACACTCACAAGCCATGTGAAATGTGGTTCTCGGGGCCCCATATACAATGGCACATGCTTTTGACCGCCAGTGCATCATAATGGCGAGTCTGCGATGCAGGAGTTGATGCTCTCTGCTGGAATCCTATCTCTGCTATTCTTTGGTGGAACAGTGCAAGGTTTGTCTCTGTGACACTGTCAAAGGGGTCAGTGGCGAGCAGTCCATGGCACAGATCACACCGCAACACTTCCATGCCCACATTACATATCAACAAGAGAAAGGCCAAGCACTCCAGGAAAGTAGGGATTTATTGATCCATTTACCTCTACATGGGGGATGACTGGAAGGTGGGTGGATGGATGGTGATGGGAGGGCCTGAATGTTACTGGATGGTTAATAACAGCAAAATGGTAGCAGGACATGGATTTGAGTGATTACTTTGTGATTCCATATAATGTAATGTGTAGGCACATAATGGGAGACTGCTGGATAACTGTGTTTTCATGGACACACTGTCCAGCATAAAACACACAACAGCGATCTTGCAAACTTTCTCAGGGATATACATGATGGCCCCCCCTACTCAGGTCCATGCACCAGAGTCTTGCCTTCAGTAGTGTGAATAATTCCCCTCTGCATGCAACATATCTTTGTGGGCAACTGCCTTATAGATGATGCAGCAACGACACCCTCAACATCATTGACGATGTCCACCCCGTCATTCTGGTTCTACTCGACCTCTTGTCTGCTTTCGACACAATAGACCACCAGGCTCTTATGGACACCCTGCGCATGGGGATCAGCAACCTTGTCCTCCAATGATACAAGTCCTACCTTGCCAGCCGCAATCCGTTTGTTCAGATGGACTCCTCAAGATCGCCAATGCTACCCGTCACCTGTGGAATCCCGCAGGGTTCCATCCTCTCCCCAGTGATCTTCAATGTATACATTTAGCCGCTGGGAGCCCTCTCAGCGATACACAACATCCACATCCACCAATATGCCGATGACACACAGTTGTACCTCAAGATTGACTTCCTCAAGGGCATCCATAGGCTAAAAGCCTGTCTCTCGCTGATCCAGACTTGGATGTCTATGCATACCTGAAGCTCAACCCCTCCAAGACCAAATTCCTACTCCTCACCAACAACACCGAACACCCAGACTTACAGACCTGGCAATCAGTGATGAATTCTGAGGGCATCACACCCAAGCTCACCTCCTGCAACAAGTTCTTCGTATCGACAGACACCTCTTGTTCAAGACACACGTAGCAATGAAAACTCAGAGTGCTTGGTATGAGCTCCCTGACCTGCAAAAGACAAGTCCTTCCTCCCACTGGACAACTTTACATCCACTGTTCAAGCACTGGTCCTATCTCACCTGGATGGGGGCAATTCGCTCGTCAAAGTCCTCCCATCATCCTCCCTTGTGCCCCTGAAAAGTGTCCTATGCACAGCTGCACACGTCATCAAGGGTCTACAGAGATACAACCACATCACCCCGGCCCTCATCAACCTTCACTGGTTCCCACTGCATGCACAAATTACCTTCAAGTCTTGCTGCACCATCTACAAGGCATCGCCCTGAAGTCACCCAGCTACCTCTCAGAGAAACTATGTATCTCCGGCCGACAGCGCACCACCAGAAGCCAGGACACATGCAGACTTGAAATCCGCTGCAGCAAAAAGAAAAGGACCGTACAATGAGCCTTCTCTGCCTATTCCCCAAGAAAATGAAACCTCCTCACTGTCAGCATCAGACTCAGCATTGATGATCACATTAGCTGTAAAACATGTTATGTCGTTTATGTAATCAAAAGTGTCTGTGGTAAACAATATGTTGGCAGAGCCATCAGTCATCTCTGCATACGCATTCGTCAGCATTTTCTGAGTTTGAGGAACACTGAACCCAAGACACCTCTGGCCATACATTGGCAAAAAGAGCACCAAATGGACAACATTGAAGATTTATGTTTCTTTGGTCTGATGAAAGCTAAAAAAGGAAAGGGGGGGGGACTTACAACTTGTACTCTGCAAAATGGAAGCAAAATTAATCTGTCTTTTAAGATCAATGGAGCATGGTCTGAATTCGGACCGTGAGATGTATGTTTTCTTGGAACTAGGACCTTTACCTAAGTGAACCAAAAATATTATTAATTGAATGTTACATTTAGTTTGCGCATCTGTGGGGTAGCCTGTGCTCGGCACGTTTGACCACCCTTTTCAGACCCTAGGGATCATAAGTTTCTACTTAAGTAAAAAATGACTTTTAGTTATTTACTGCAACCAGCGACTATGCAATTTAAATGCAGTTTACAAAGAATATTCTCTCGCTTTGCCCATTATTTTACAATTTATATGGTCACGTAATGTACATTTTAACACAACAAACATAGAGAGCAAATATGGACTGGAGAATGCACCACCCTTAACCCACGTTAATTATTCACCTGCCATTATACATTTTTTCACCATCTTTTCTGGCCACAGGGCCTACACATATGAGCGCATACACGCCTTATTACTAACTCATACATATTTTTCAACCAGAAGGGCGCAATATAAAGCACAAGAATGACAATCACCTTGCATGATGTGTCTTGTTTACACAGTGACGTCACGCGTGATTGTACGCGTGATGTCATCACACGACACGTGACTGCTAGTGTGGTCTTGCCGGACATTGCCTTTTACACGGCAACGTGGCCAATGCTAGTGGAACATTTGATGAGGACGGACAATTAGGGATCTTTCCCTTTTCACAGTGAAGCAGGAATACAGCAGTACATTTACTTTACGATTAACCATTTGGATATTACAACATACGCTTTCCGAATTATTTTTGAAGGACGCAGAGATTGAACCCGGAGAATACATTAAACAACTAAGAAGACATCCTTATTGATGATAGACCAAACGGTCTACAAGGTGGGCACCAACATTTCATTTCGACTACTCTAACTTTAGACTTATTTCAGTTACTTTAAATATAACACACTGCAAATCCCATATTTGTATCCACAGACATAAGCAGGAACAAGGGCACGCAGAGGGTAAGCCCATATAACTGACACTGGGTAATTCCCCAATCATTACTGGCGGATCACAAGCATGGGCTTAGGGCTCAGTACTCTTTTCACACAAATACAAGGTTGCCACAAAAGTTAATATATCATGGGCTCCAAACAGGTGGTCAATTGTGGTGGACGCATGCTATTCCTAAGAGCGCACAAATATATTTTGATCTCAGTTTGTTATAACAATGCACTTGGCATGTGAACGTCTTACTAAAATGTCATGTTATCTGTGACAGTTACTGTGAATTGAAGCTGTTTTTCTTTTATTTTATTATTTTTCCATGGACGCTTGCTTTCTCAAAACTCGCATCAACCTGTGTGGTATGGATTTACAATATTTTTTTATTACACGGTTTACAATGTGTTGATTTTCTTTCATGTATCAAATGCATCTAATTTTTACAATATGGCAATAATATTGAATAATATATATATTTTGTGACTGATTTGGCATATTTGGTTATAAATAGCCTTGAGAACAACCACATTGGTCGAAACACGTGTTGGCTATTGGACTATTGTGCAATTACAATACAAAGAAGATATTACTCTGGATTCAATGCATGGACTACATTATTACCATTATTATTTGTGCAACCGCAAGATCAATATAATAAACATTTTCCATAATAACTTACTAGAAATTCTTGATTCTATTAATGACACGGAGGCGAGCATTATGCTTCTCTTTCTTTTAATTAATTATATAAAGAAAGCTCAGCAGCAAGGTATTTTTTGCACTTACATCTAACAAAAACTCATGTTGGAAATGCATTTAACAAAATACATAACCAAAAAACATTAAAGTACATATATGGTTCATAACATTCACAGTACAAGGGAAAAAAAAACTTCAAATCCCATGATGCTCCAAAGGTCATCAATGTCCAATGTCACGTGACACTGCTCCTCCAATTAGTGTATAGGTGTCCCCATAAACAGTCCTGAATAAGAAACAACTTCCTCTTTCGAGGCTGCGAACTTGATGTCTTTGATGATAAACTTTAAAGCATGCTCAATCAGGAAAACATCCGCTAGTGCGTAAGTCAGGTGGATTTGTCCGCAGAGTCTGCCAAGATAAAATTAAAATATGTTAGCTTTTTGCGTATAACAACCCTAGTTCCCTTATAGGGGTGGGAGAGAAAAGCATCTTATTATTGTTACGCAATAAGAGGTTCAATCAACAGTTTGCAACGATACTAGCATCACTTTAATGAGTGTATAACAAGCTTTTCTTCAAAGGGTGGGATAATGCTTGCCTCTGTGTCTTTAATAGAATCAGGAATTTCTAGTAAGTTATTATGGAAAATCTTTATTGTATGTCAAGACCGGAGGCTGACATTATGCTAGTTCAAAGCTTACTTACCACTATCGAAGCAGGCTGTTCTACTGGCTTCAAGTAGAACTCTTTAAATATCGACTCACCTGCCCAATCAGCCATTCTCATGATGTCCTCGAGAAGGACACCCACTTGAAAAGCCTTTGAAGCCACGGCTCCTCTAACTGAAGGGGCTCTGAACTGCAGTGTATCTATTCCCGCTTGGGCCAAAGTCCAACGCACCCAGCAAGCTAGGGTAGGGGCCAAAACCGCCTTAAGAGGTTTGCGGATAGCTATGAGGAGTTGAATGTTTGTAGACGGTCTAAGCGGAGCTGTTACCTTCTCATAAGCCTTTAAACACTGAACCACGCAAAGCTTGGGCTGTTCCTTAAATGCTGGGTAAGAGGCCACTCTTGAATCACATTTAGTCCTCCTTCTTATGTGAAAGACAATACCGTCAGGAGAAAACAACCTGCCCTCTAGATCTAGAGCCCTAACATCCGATACTCTCCTGCAAGAAATCAGACAAAGCAGTGTAGTAAGCTTGCCAAGAGTGCCGTGCGTGATAGCTCTTCTTTAGCAGGCCAAGAGAGGAAAAGATTGAGCACTTTATTAACGTGCCAAAGCTTATTGTAACAGGACGAGGGTGGCACTGTAAGACGGACACCCTTCAGCAATCTGCAAACCAAGTGGTGTTCTCCCGCTGGAACCCCTTGTATGAAATCGTGCCCTGCAGAAATCGCCGATCGATATGTGTTTACTGTCCTGTAAGCTAGACCTCTCTCTACTAAAGAGGCTAAAAAATTTTGTATTTCTTCTAACGGCGCTGAAACTGGATGTAGGCCTCGGTCCTGGCACCACGACCTCCAGGTATTCCAGGAATTGGAATAATGTTTGCGAGTGGCGGGGGGCCAACTCTCTTCAATTAGGTGAATTACCTTGCTGGACATGCCTGAGGTTCTCCATCTTGCCCTGAAATCCCCCAAGCTGCCAGGGTCAGAGACCCGGAAACTAGGAGGGGGTGAGCTTCTCCCCACAGATATATTAGGAGATCCCGATACTTAGGTAGAAGAATTGGAGAATCCGTGGAAAGGTCCTGAATAACTGGATATCAGATCTGAGAAGGCCATACTGGGGCTATGAGGACAAGCTCTGCTCTGTTCTGACGGACCTTTGCCAGGGTCCTCGCTATCATTGCGAAGGGAGGAAACGCATAAAGTATCCCTTGCGTCCAAGGCTGCAAGAATGTATCCGTCGCTGCCGGATCGGGCCTCCAACTGTAAAACACTGGTAGTTGTGCGTTGAGGCGAGACGCAAATAGGTCTATGGATAATGGGCCCCAGTGTTGCTGTAAGCAGAGAAAAACATCTCTGTCAAGATTCCAGTCGCTGGAGTCGACGTAATGGCGGGAGTGCAAATCCACTATTACATTCTTGAGACCCGGCAGGTATTCCGCTGTCACTGAGATCTGGTGATCCAAGCAGAAATGCCAAAAGTCTTTGGCAAGTTCCGCTAGTGGACGAGACCTGGTGCCGCCCAGATGGTTTACGTATCTCACGGCAGATACGTTGTCCATTTTCAGTAGAATGCAACAGCTCACTTTGTCTTAGGCGAAAGAGCGAATTGCGAATGACCCTGCGAGGAGCTCTAGACAATTGATGTGCATACTCAGCTCCTGTGGAGACCAGGTCCCTCCAGTGGCAGCCGTCCCACATCTTGCTCCCCATCCGGAACGGCTGGCATCCGACTCTATGATGATATCTGGAGCAGAACCAAAAATGGCTCTGCCGTTCCAGGCCTCCATGTGCGACAGCCACAAATTCAGTTCTGTCCTTGCTTTCAATGATAGTGTCAGTCTTTGAGAGTAAGAAGGACTGCGCCTCAAATGCTGCCTTTTAGTCTTTGTAATTCCTTGTAATGAAGGGGCCCCGAAAGAATTACCTGAATGGATGAGGACAGGAGGCCTATTACTCTTGCCAGCTCCCGTAGAGAGATGAAATCCTTCTGTTTGAGCCTGCAAATTTCCCTCTTGGTCGAATGAATCTTGGCAGCTGGAAGACGTAGCTGCGAATTTTGGGTGTCTATAATGAACCCGAGGAACTCCATATTCTTGGCGGGTCAAAGCACGGACTTCTCCCAGTTGATGAGAAAACCGAGACTGTGGAGCAAGTTTATAGTTAGTTTGGTTTGCTCCTGCAGCAGGTCTCGAGATTGAGCCATGAGAATAATGTCGTCCAGATATATTATCAGGCGGACGCCTTGCTCTCTTAAGCGTGCCACTACGGGTCTCAATAGTTTGGTAAATGCCCAGAGAGCTGAAGAGAGACCGAAAGGTAGACTCGTAAACTCCCAATCTTTGTGATCCCAAGAGAATATTAGATATTGCACGTGTTCAGGGCAAATGGACACTGCGAGGTAAGCGTCTTTGAGATTTAGACGCAAAAGCCAATCGCACGGCCTGAGAAGGTCCCTGAGCATGTGGATACCTTCCATCTTGAAATGTCGATAGACTATGAACTCGTTGAGTGCCTTTAGATTTATTACAGGTCTTACCTTCTCCTTCCTGCGTACCAGGAAGATTGGACTGAAAAATCCACCCGGGGTCGAGCATGGCCGAATTGCCCTCTTCTGAAACAGATTCTGAATCTCGCTGTCTAATGCTCTTTGATCTGGCTCTGACATAATTATTGAGACAGGGGGACTGAACTGAAAAGGCTGTGCGAAATACTCTAGCCGCAGTCCGCGCGCTGCCTCCCTGACCCATGCGTCTCCTGACAAGGCGTCCCAGGCATCTGAAAAGAGCATTAACCTCCCCCCAATGGGCATGCGCAGTGCTGGCACTGCAATCGCTAGACTGACCTGAGGGTTGTTGAGTTCTGCTCATTGATCCTCTCCTCCAGTAGCAGCCTCTGCCACGCCCTCTGGAGGGAAAGAAGGTGTCGACTCGGTCTTGCCAGGTGTTCTGCTGTTGGTACTGAGGTCTTCTGTCAAATGCGTAGTGGCCGGAAGAGCGACCTCGACCGGCCCTGATGAAAACCTTAGAGGAGAAAACCCTCTTAATGGAGGCGTGCGCCTTATCCAGAGCGGTGAACGTGCTTACAAATGTGGTCATCTCTTTCATGAAAGGATCCCCAAATAGTAGCCCTTGCGCGGTGGCGCCGGACTCTGTGTTCGCTAATTCAGTGAGTTTTGAGTCGATCTTGAATAGTATGCCTTTTCTGCTTTTGGTGGAAATGGCGCAGCTAGCATTTCCCAGCAAACAGATGGCTCTCTGAGCCCACCCGGAGAGGATGATTGGGTCAATGGAAGTTGAGGAGGTGGAGGCTTCTTCTGCCAGATCTAGAATGTTTGCGAGAGGCCCCGCAACGTCCAGTAGTTTATCCTGGCATGACTTCCAGGCTCTGTCTATGCCCTTTTTAGGGTCCTTCACATGTTTTGCCATAAAGTTAATCATCTTAGAATCCAATTCTGGCGTCATTGCTATTTTATGTGGTATGTCAGGGCTCGGGCATTCTGCTCTGAGCCTTGCTCTGGTTTCCTTCTCTAAAGGCTTGCGTAGCCTGCTGTACATGTATTCCATTGTCCTGACTGACGGCTGCCAGTCCGTGGACCTAGGATGTATCAAATCCTCAGGGTCGAACATTCCCTCGGTAGGGCGTTGTTCCCTGGCGTTTGCCTTGGGGATGGGGGCTGCCGCATTCCCCGAGGTCAAGGGTTTAGAACCCCAAGACTCGGAGTTCTCTTCCAAGGAAGCGTGAGACGATTCATCGTCATACAATTCCGAGCTTGCTTCATTTTGTATGCCCTGTTTTTCTCCCTCTGGGCTCGAGGGTCCAACACCCCTATCCTTCCTCGGGGTTAGAGGGTCTTTCTCAGGAATGGATTACCTCCCTAGTCATGAAGGCGTGTTTCAGCCTGGAGAAGGCGTCTGTCAATGCAGCAGTGGCAGCTATCAACTGGCTCGGGGGGGGGGGGTGGTTCACAGAGCTTTTGCTCTTACGAGCCGGACTACTTCCCCCTTGGGTAAGGTGTTTTCTTTTGTGTGTCTTTTCACCTCCCTTCGAGGGATCACCATGCATGCACTCTTCCATCTCTTCCAGGCGCTGGTGTATAGGCAGAGCATATCTGTTACAGCTTTCTGCACACTATTCTCCACAGTGGATCCTAGATCCTTTTGCAGGCTCCTTTCCATGGCCACTTCATCAATGTAACAACTGTCCTCCTCTTCCTCAGACCTCATTCCTGGTCTGACTGAGGATTGTATTGAGCTGTCATAATAATAATAAATCGCCTTAACCCCTTTCTCTTTTTTTTTTTTGTTATGTTTTTACTGGGCTGACCACCTTCTCTCACTAGCCCAGATTTTCAGTATGCCAGCCTTATGTATTATAGCAATATCTTTAATCCACAGGAGAGTTACCTCCAATCAATAGCTGGCAATGGATGCTGTGCAGACCAAGCTCCGTGCTGCTGCAGGCGATCCCTCTTTCTTTTTTTTTTCAATTACTTCTGTCAGGCGAAAAGAGGGAGGGAGCTCGCAACGGCGCTCGTACTCCCATCAACCGCTCTTCTCTCAACGGAAATGCTCGTACGAGCGCCGGAGCTTGAGAAAGGGACCAGCAGAGCGGGAGCTCCCCCTGGTGCCCCACTGGCACGCCGCGCCTGCTGACAGAGCCTCCTCGGAGCCCGCGTGTAGTATTCCGGGCCGGGGAGGCGAAATTAATAACATGCGGCGCCACGACTCACCGCGGGCAGCTGCATTATAAATAAACAACATAAACAATGAAACATTTGCTTGAACGATGAAATGCTCGTCGCGCCCGCAATCACACCAGCGTCGGTTTACAGTAAACAAATGAAAACGAATATGTTACCATATTTCCCAGTATAAAATACGTGAGAAATCAATATGAAACAGTCAGACAATATCAATTATGAACAACCAGAAACATTCTGAATGGTAAACAGTTCTGAATAAGAAGGGACTTGTCTCTTGCTGTGAGCAGCAAAGAAAGAGGAAGTTGTTTCTTATTCAGGACTGTTTATGGGGACACCTATACACTTATTGGAGGAGCAGTGTCACGTGACATTAGACAATGATGACCTTTGGAGTATCATGGGATTTGAAGTTTTTCTCCCTTGTACTGTGAATGTTATGAACCATATATGTACTTTAATGTTTTTTGGTTATGTATTTTGTTTAATGCACTTCCAACATGAGTTTTTGTTAGATGTAAGTGCAAAAAATACCTTTCTGCTGAGCTTTCATTATATAATTAATTAAAAGAAAGAGAAGCATAATGTGAGCCTCCGGTCTTGACATAGAATTGTGTTTATGACTACTTACCGAGAATACTAGTTCCAAGTGCGGAGACAGTCTTTCAATAGTTCTTAGTTCATTCTGGATGATATCAACCCGTGCCTGGCTCGCTCATTATTGTTCAACTCGAGAGCAGGGACTGGAACACCGCAAGCAGTTCTGTCTGCCGGTGTCGAGGCGCTCAGAATGAAACTGTCCTTCACTTTATGCTGTTCTGCCCCAGTCATAATGATCTTAGGGCATTGTACTTGCCATTATGTAGACAACAGAGTCATAGGAGGGGGTCAGAGGCATTCGATTTTTGCAGAGGATGTGAAGATCCTGATATGTTACACTGCTTTGTATATTCATAGAGCGTGGCTTAGAAAGAGGAACGCGTCGGGCAGCAATGGGCAACTATTATAATAGTTATACTGAATCAGACCTGGGGTTTTAGCTTTTATATTTTACTATCGTCATGACTGTTAAATGTTCATTATGAATTAAATTGGTTTGGGGGGGTTGTGTGTTTTTATTCATTTTAGTATAAATGATGACAATTATACACAGCGGACGACTGAATTAGATATAGATTTAATCGATTTTAGGAATATTTGTCCTGTCTTACTTTGTATGTAACATGTTGTAATTATGCATGTGTTTATTTTTTACTTGTATAAATTGAGAATTTGCACTGCTTGAGATTTTAATATATGTTGTTTTTATGATATTTATACTGAAATAAAGTTGATGAAATTAATGAAAAGCGCTCTGTTATGTATGTGTATTGGGGTATACCTCTGTAAAGCGCTCTGTTATGCCTCTGTAATGCTGTACACCTCTGTAAAGTACTCTGTTATGGATCTGTATTTGTGTATACCTCTGTAAAGCACTCTGTTGCTTCTCAAAGCTAGGTTCACGCTCAATAGATACCAAAGTGATAATAATAATAAAGTGATACAGTTCCATACTCATGATCCAGATCCATTGTCCTCGGTTGGAGTCCATGTATCCCGGTGGAGTGCTGTTCTGTAGCACCATAGCACCATGAATGGAGCCAGGGAAGTGTGCACAGCAGTGGCTAACTGTTGGGTCTGCTGCACATGTAATTTATCGGTTCATCAGGTACTTCCATTTCCAGTTCCTTGTCTAATGTCTGGAGAGGAACCCAAGGCTTGTGGGTGCAGCACAATGCTGTGATGACATTGATATGATATGATATTTTATTTATATCGCGCTCTTACAGAGGTGTTTCAGAGTGCGACCAGGCAAAGGGAGGAGAACAGGGGAGAAAACAAAAACAACGATCTTACTAGGCCCAGTGACATTGAGAACGCGAAAGTGCATGGGGAAGGGAAAAAGGGGGAAAGTGAATGGGGAAGGGAAAAAGGGGGAAAGTGCAGAGCATAGGAGAGAAACAAACTAAATAGTAAGTACATAAACAATTAAATAGAGTGTTAGCAGTGGTAGTGCCGCCTGTAAGAGGCAAAGGTGCTAGGTTAGTCAGATAGGGAGTATCTGATAAGTGCAGAAGAAGAGTGGGGGGGGAACTGTGTGGGTACAGACACAGGCCCCAGTGCAAGGGGTGGCCCGGAGGCAGTGCAGGGGGATGGCAGGGTGAGCAGGTACCTGGGCCCGAAGGTCAGAAGGAGGCCAGGTGCAGAGTGCCGAGGGAAAAAGGCAGATCAGCAGGGGAGAAGCGGGGCAAAGGCAGAAGCGAAGAGGAAGGTCTTGAGGAGCTTCTGGAACCGTAGATGGTTCTCCTCAAGTTTCAAGGTGACAGGGAGGCTGTTCCAAAAGGGGGCCCCGGCCGAAGAAAGAGATCTACCTCCAGCTCGTTTCTTTGAAAAACGACAGACCCTGAGGGAGTTAGAGGTAGAGGAGCGAAGGGCTCGAGAGGGGAGGTATTTACGGAGGGATAGTTGAAGGTATTTTGGACCCAGGCCCCAGAAAGCCTTGTGGACAATGCAAAGGGTTTTAAATTTAATCCTTGCATCCACTGGGAGCCAATGAAGGGATTTCAGGGCTGGAGAGATACGATCCCAGGGCTTGAGGCCAAGGACAAGTCTCGCAGTCCTGTTCTGGATTAGTTGTAAAGGGCGGAGAGTAGAGGCAGGTAGATTTAGAAAGAGGCTGTTACAGTAGTCCAACTTAGAGAGAATCAGAGCTTGAGAGACAGTGAGCTTCTGAGGGAAAGAGAGGAAAGGAAGAGTACCTCTAAGGAGGTGCAATATGAAGTTTGATTTTTTTGAGACATCAGAGATGTGTGGGGAGAAGGAAAGTGTGGAGTCAAAGATGACCCCGAGGTTCTTATCTTTGCAGGTAGGGGCAGGAGGAGGGCCAAGGGAGTCTAGACAGAGAGTGAGGGGAAAAGATGGAGAGGGTGTACCAATGAGGAGGATCTCAGTCTTGTTGGCATTTAAACAGAGATCGTGGTGGCACACCAATTTTGAATGGCGATGAGACAGTCAGAAATGAGGGAAGGAGAGGAGGTGGCTGAAGGAAGCCTGAAAATGAGTTGGGTGTCATCAGCATAGCACTGGAAATTTGAGCAAAAGATGGAAATGCAGTATGCGAGAGTTGCCAGGTATTGGTTGAAAAGCCAGGGCGAGAGGTTAGACCCCTGGGCAACACCACAGGCAGAGAGGGAGATAGGAAGGACCCGAGTTGTACCTGGGAGGGTCGATCAGAGAGAAAAGAGGTCAGCCAGGCCAGAGCCTAATCAGTGATACCCAGGTTGTCACTGAGACGATTGAGCAGGGTGGTATGGTTGACTGTGTCGAAAGCAGAGGAGAGATCAAGTAGGATGAGGACAGACGGAATGTTAGAGTCTAAGTTGGAGAGCAGGTCTTCACGGATGTTCAGGAGAGCAGTTTCCGTGCTTCTGGCTGATATGGGGCCAGATTGGTGGTAGTGGAGAGAGCCAACAGAGTCAGAATGAAGGTTAAGCTGAGAGATGGCAAGCTTTTCCAGGAGCTTACCCAAAAAGGGAGTTATGGAAATTGGGCGATAGTTAGCCGGGCAAGAAGGATCAGCTGTGGGTTTCTTGAGGAGAGGATGCACAAGGGAGTGCTTCAGAGGGGAGGGGAAAGACCCAGAGGCAAAGGAGAGGTTGCAGAAATCGGCAAGGTCCGGAGCAAGGGTATCGATGTGGTCCTTAATGGTTTTAGAGGAACAGGGATGGACCTGTTTTGATGAAGCTTTCATGGATCGGACTTGTCTTGCGACCTCATCGAAAATATACAATGCTGTCGAAGTGTCCCTTGGTGGCATTCACCTCGGCTAGGGAGGGGTGCACACCAGCATATCTACCTGCTATCCAGGGAGATGTGCTGGTGCACATGCTGCATTGAAGCATTGAGCTCTTGTTCCAGCAAATCTGAGAATGTTGGCTGTGATATGCCATGCAGCATGCCAGTAGTCTGTGGTACATAAATGCAGGACAGACACCAGCTTCAACTGGCAGTTTGAATATTTGTCCTACTGGTGAAGTCAACCTGTTTCAGGGTGACCCGGTCTATGATGGTGTCCCTGTTGTGGCAATACATGGTGATTAACTCCTTATGGTTAGTGGATGGGAGGGGATGGCATGGTTTGATGCTGGAAATGGATTGGAGGAACTGGGCCTCCATGCCTTTGGCCTGTCCTCCCTTATCATGTGCGTTTTGTGTTGTTTTATGCACAGGAGTTCATGTGGGACTCCTGGCAGTGCAGCTCATCCTCTTCTTGCTTGTGGTGTCCATAGACCCTTGGGAGACCATTATGGCACCCATAGGTGGGGGTACAACCCTGTACCCCTAGTGTATGTTTTTGGGCACTATGGGTTGGTGGCAGCTCCATGCTGAATTTGACAGGTGCTCTGAATATCCTCCATTTTGGGATACCCAAGCTCACTTTCATCCCTCCGTTGCTAATTGCTTTGGAGGCATTAACACAATTTATTTGGAAATAAATCCTTTGGTGGTTATTCTTCAAGGTGTATTCGTAATGTAGGAATTAGCACCACTTTTCTGCCACTCATAATTGGCAGTGGCAAAAGTAGCAGTAATTACACAGTACACACACACATACAAAATGTATGGTTTATGCCTCACTGTGAACCATATCTGACTCAGTTTACATTGTGTTGGATCTGTTCTTGTGGAAAATGAGTTCAGATGAGTTCAGATGTGTTCAGCTCAGGTTGGTCTATGCCTTTCGGGAAGAGACAGATCAAGTACAGTTTTATTATAGAGAGTCAGTATTTTGAAATACCCAGGAGTATGCACAGGGAAGATACTATACCTTTGCCCACTCTTTTTTTTAATGATGGTGATTTCTGAAAGAGAGTGTCTGTAATACCTGGTTGTTGTATCCCTTTTCTGGCTGGTGTACAGGTGATAGTGCTTGGCATTTTACCTGAAAGTAATGACATTTCCATATTTTATCATCTGTTATTCAGTTGCAAGACTCTACCCATTGCTCTGTTGTCAAGGACAATGTTTATTTGCTTCTCTGGGCACATTGCAAAGGCATAGGTGCAGGATATTGACCTGGAAATGATTTAAGCGAGTACCACTGCTTTTAAATATAGCACCAAGGGAGCTAAAACACAAGAAATACGAAACAATTCGCTGAAAAAAATGATTAGTCAAAGCTCATCTATTTTCTTTCTATGCTTTGAATACACAGTTTTGTAGAAGTAGCCAGGTACATGCACGTTATTCCAAGAAATGTGTTTGGGGACCATTTCATTCTACTACATTTGTTCTAACCATAAGAAATCTCACCAGACAAAATGGTTTTGCAAGCAAGCTGTAAGTCTCTGTGAGGCAGGTGGAGAAGAATGACTGAGACCAACAGGTTGATTCAAACAGAGGATTTATCAGATGCTTAGGACTTTTGAAGAAATGTTTAGGTTTAAGGTGATGGTTTGGGCATCCAAGTCACTTTAAACATCTCTGCTAATCTCTTCTACTATGCACAAGCAATTTGTTTCAACAGTCTCGCTCGGGTTAGTGTTGGTAATATACGTTTCTGAGCAGTTTATTTGTCCAGCTCTGTGGTGATCTTGCGGAATGGTGTCACCCATTCTTTTGTATGATAAATAGCTGGTGCCCTCCAGAGTGAATAGAAAAACGGGGTCAGGTATTTTCTTGGTGACCATAGGGTAGCCCGACCTACATTTCCCCTATTTGTCATATAACCTCCTGGCAATTTCTCAGACTTAGTAGTGCTAGACTGATGCTTAAGAATTTCTCTCCTGCATCGTGGTATTAGATCATGTAGGATGTCCCTGAACACACGTCTACTTCCCAGTGATCTCATTGCAGGTATTACTTCAGGTAATGAGCACAATTTGCTTTAAGGTATTTAGGTAGAAAGTATATGCTTCCCTTAACCATGACCTGCCTTCAGCACCATGGTCTGGCAAGCTTCACTTGTACTTTTTTAATTCCAATGTCGTTTAATGGCTCCATGGGTCACTTTCCATATAGTTTTGGGACTTAGACTGTCACTAATGTGTCTTTGTGGTATCTGAATTCACTTTATTGCCTCCTTGAGTGCCTATCATTTGAATCTGCTTTTTCCGACCATCCCGGAAAGAAAGGACGCAACGCCAGAGAGCTGCTAAACATCTTCTTTATTCAAAACCTAACTACGTACTAACTTTTAACCCTGGACTCCTCCCCTTCCTTTCTCTCTCTCACACATGGGATGTCTGTCCCTTAAAGAGACAGGGGCCGATAACATTACCACCAGACAAATATTCAAACGTCCAGCTTAACATTCTTCTACAAGGCGATGTGGTCTCCTAATTCTGCATTGGGGTCGTCCACCTCTTTCGCTGTGTATGGCCACTCCTGACATCTCGACTGGCTCTGCCAGCCAGTGACAGGCTTCTTCATGGGGAACCCACAAGTCATCCCGTGGCTCCCTGGGTTCAGGATCTGGCTCGGGGGGAGGTAGTTCACAGCCTTCCCTTTTTATGAGGTGTTTGAATTGCAAACTATTCCTGGTGACTTCACAATCTGCATTCTGGGCAGTCACCATGGTACCTTTGATGGTAACAATATTAACCTGTTTCCGCACATACCATGCGTCAGTTTTCTTTGTCACTGCTTGTTGAAACAAAATCTCATCTCCTACATGGAAGTTCTTAGGCACTACTCTTCTCAAGCGGTTACAAAGATGAGTATATCATTGCTATAGTTTAGTGCCCCTTTGATAGGTCTGATTGCCTGCCTTACGGCCTCCTGAAAAATGTCAGCTGCCGAGGAGATGCAGAAGTTGAGGCGTCTGTAGAGAAACAGGCCTTCATGGGTGTCAAATGTGGTGATGCCCCTCAAATCCGGGTGCAGTTCTAACTGGTGATACCCTAGGTCCAGCTTGGAGAACATGACTGATTTTTCGAGTTGGACAATCATTTCCTCTATACATGGGCCAGGGTGACGTTCTCTTTGAATAATGGTTTTGGCCACCCTCATGCCTACACATAATCGCAAACGTCTACCTTCCATGGGCACGATGACCAGCAGCGACACCCATGGGGTTGGGCCAGTTGCTGGTTCGATGATGCCATCGCTGAGCAGTTGGTTGAGTTCCCTCGAAACAGTTTACTGCACCCCTTCTGGGGTGTTGAGGGGTTGGCCGGACAGCATTGTTAATGTGTAGTTTTATGGGAGTCCCTTTGAGTTTTCCTAGTCCTCTGCATAAGTGTGGGAATTCTGCCAGGATCGTCTCCTTTGTGATGAGGTCTGGCATTGTGGAGGTGGTGTGTGTTGTGTATGCCCCTTCTCTTTTGTCGTCTGATGATGCGATTGATTGGATCACTTCACCCTCATGAAAGTGGATATCGATGAGGCCCATGCAGGATGCTGTGTGGTAGCTGAGGAGGCACTGCCATTTTGTCGGGTTCCGAAAGAAATGGGTAATTGTGGCTACCGTCAAACCGTAGTGCATGAGACGGCATTTGAAGTGGTCTATGGAGTGAGGGGGCAGTGTCGCTCCCCATTGGAATATTCTTGAATTTGTTTTGGCCAAAGTGGGCTTTTCGAGGATCTGTAGGAACACTTGTTTTCCCATGATGTTGACGGTGGTGCCGCAGTCGACCAGAAAACAAAATGGCCTGTTTCCAATGTTGACCACTATCCTGGGTGCCTCTCTTGCTTCTCGGCCATCCAGGATAAGGTTGACATATTCATCTTGGTACGGGTGATTGTAGTCGTCCCTTCCATATGAAGGTACAAATTGGTGATGTTCATGGTGATGATAATGGTAGTCTTAATATGATTGCGGCAGTCTGTCATATTCATCCTCGAGCTGTGGAGATTGGTCATAGTATTCGTAGCTTTGGGTGTGGTCCGCTGGATGGTATTCTTCCACAGCTCTGACATATCGCTGTGGTCCTGGCTGGAAAGGTCTGTTTTTGTATGAAGGGCCTTGAGGGGCTCACCCGTACTTCCTGTTCTGTGGTTGTGGATTAATTCTCGGGGTAGGGAATGCTCTGCCTGCCCTGCAGATGGACTGGAAGTGTCCGTCTCATCCGCAGTTGGCACATCTTTGAGAAAGTGTGGGAAAGCCATTCAACAGCGATAGCACTGCCTCTGTGGTCTGGGCCCTGTTCGGTTGGCCCCTCTGTAAGGTGCGGTCCCTCTGTCTCCTGGTCGCTGGGATACCAGTTGAATTGCTGCAATTAGCTAAATTTTGCCCTACTTTGTGCTGGGGGTGCCTGTCATGAAGGGGGCCTGTGCATCCACTCTCTTAAAAATTCTCGCCAGCTCGCTCACTTTGTCGATTGAAAGAGGTTTCTTGAACAACGGTTTCTTGAGGGCAGGGGACAGGCATCCCTCTATCACTTGTGGCCCTATCACCTAATCTAGGGAGAAATCATTGGCAATGCATGCCCTTTTTTCTCAGCCGGGTGATTAACTCATCAACCGTCTCTTCCACTCTCTGGGTGCACTGGTTGAACATGTACCATTCATAGTCTAAATTTGGTTCAATTACAAGCTTTTTGTTCAGGGTATTTATTAGCGAGGCATAGTCTGGATGGTCTTCGGGGGATTGTCTTGACGATGGTCGTGATTTCACCACCGACCAGGTTGATAAACATGTCACAAAGCTTGGGAGACTTTTCTTCCCCGCGGCTTTTACAAAATGGTTAAAGTCTTCCATCCACTCTGCCCATCGCTGGCCTTTGTCCACTTGCGGATTCATGGAGAATGGGAGGGCCATGCGTAATAGGGTCGACTTGGACCTGGGCACGGGGGGTGGTGACCCTTAGTTGCTCATTGTGGCAGGTGTGGCAGTTGAGGTATGGGCGCCTTAATTTGCAGGTTTACGGCTAGTGTGAGCGTTGCTTGTTTGCGCACTTGCGACCTGTGCACTGGACCCAGTGCAGATATTTATGTGGGCAGTGTGGTAACAGGTGTCTCGCCACCTCTCCTCTCCTTTTGTCCTGTTGGGGCCTCACAGTCCAGGACTCCTCGTGGGTTAATGTGAGAGAATTAATATGAGAAAAGACCAATGCCCTGACTTGAATGTCTTGAAACGTGTGTATTACACGTGGATGTTCCTCTCCCTTCTGCTGTGAGTGCGGTCAGAGCGTAGCACATGTTTCTAGAGATGTAGTCAGCCATGGTGTCGATGCGCTGGAGCGATTGTATGTGCTGCGGATCGCCGGTAATGATGGAGGTGAACAAGCAGCTGTTGGGCATCAACCTGAACAAGGTGTGCAGAGCACACATGTGTTATCCCAGGAAACATTGATGACTGCTGACGGAATGCCGCGCGGTGTTTATGGCTAGCAGCCATGTGTGTCTGCCCCATGAGGAGATGGGTTGAAGGGAGGGCGCTTGGTGGCACTAATTTCACCAACCCGGCATCAGGCTGAGGACCGTGCCGTGGGTCGCGAGCAAGCAGGATGTACGCAGGCAGCGTACAGAGTAGATGGCTGGATGCCGTGGGATCACCCGCCAGCTGGAGGGACTCTCGGTCACTGGATACAGACTCATCACCAGTTGTTGGGCCGCTATGGCCTGCGGAAAGAAAGGATGCGACGCCGGAGAGCTGCTAAACATCTTCTTTTTTCAAAACCTAACTGCCTACTAACTTTTCCCCCTGGACTCCTCCCCTTCCTTTCTCTCCCTCACATGCGGGCTGTCTGTCCGTTAAAGAGACAGAGGACGGTAGCACCCTTCACTCTCCTTTAAGTAGTTCAGAGGTTCATGCCAACGATTAACTATTCATCCCTTTCTGTTTCTCAGAACCCACAATGGTTGTCAACAGTATTTTCTTCGGACCTCAGGCACTGCAATTCTCTGTAAGAGCAGGAAATTGCAGGCAGATTTGATTGTGAGGCCCACGGCTCCAGTGCGACCACCGAGTGCTGCCATGATTATCAGTTTTCCTCTCAGTGTCAACATGCGCTGCCTCCTCCGCCTTCTTCCCTCAGGTCTGAGGAGACCCAGAAGAGGCAGAGAACATGCCTTATTCCCCTGCCGTGATGTCACGCCAGTGGAATATGAGTTCAATATCCTACTGCCGTGACATCATTACAGGAGGATAGGACATTACGAAAATAAATACTTGCCAACATCCTCTTACGAAAGATATACACAATACATATTTAAAGTTTGTCCAAATGCAGAGAGAGATGTAGAAAAGAGTTACATTTCTTTAAAAGGTGCTTTGTTGCCCCTCCAACTGTTCTATAGACAAATGTGTATCAACAACAGCAACGCATATCGTCCCCATCGCACAGTGCTCTGTTGCTTCCCAGGTTTGTTTGCTTTTTATAAATCCTATACATACATACATACATATATACATACATACACTCATAGCTTGTCAAGCTCTTCATATCAGAGTAGCACTTGGTTGGATTTCTCTCGATAATTTAGCGGATCTCACGCATATATTTCTACAATGCTGAGATATGTTGGTGATAAAAGAAGGGGTGATATACCTCACACAGCGTGATAACAAATAAATGACAGCAGATGTATTGCCCTTTTGATTGATCACAATAGACATGGCCATGTGCCTCTCTCTCTCTCTCTCTCTCTCTCTATCGCTCTGTCTCTCTCACTCTCTCCCACTTTGTGTGTGCCATGTGCCTCGGTCTCTATCTCTTTCCCTCTCTCTCTCTCTCTCTCTCTCTCTCTCTGCCACTTTGTGTGTGCTAACGTTTATGCCTTCCAGTGCCCACTGATATTCTGCTTTCTTTAATTAATAAAGTGTTGTTTTCTAATGATATTAAAAATGGATAAACATCAAAACAGGGAAATTACATTCCGACTCTGTAGTAGCATTTTTAGATTGTATGCATCCATAAAGCACAGAGTTTAGGGATTAATATAACTGTTTGCGCTGCCTCTGGATTGAAATGCCACTGCCTCCGGCTTCAAATGACATTTGTCTACGTGGGTGTAGAGAAACTAGTGTCACCTTCATTTTGGGTCTGAGGCAGCAGCAACAACACGCAGTGATTTAAATAGCGCCTGCTAGACAGGCACACATGCCCCCGTGAATGCGGCATGCAGTGCCGTCCATATGAGTATGGTTTGAATGCCCCCATGAGATTGGATCTGATGTTCACCCACAGCATGGTGTTAAACATTTTAAAATACCCGCAGAAGTAAAAAACAAACTTTGCATCTCCAGTGTTACGAGATGAGCAAGTGCATCCCTTCAAATAGGGGAGCACAGCTTTGCTGGGTGACCCCAAATGGTGTTTGCAATGTAATGCACTAATGCCCCATCTCTGCATTCTTATACTGTGGCGCTATCTACTATAGGCTGTTATTATTTTACTGCGCTTTCTTATGTCGGTGTAAGGGGTGCCTCCTCTTTCGAGGACAGGCTGCATAATTTATCTTCCTGGACATTGCACACACCCTTAATTTGCACACACAGACGCCAGGGCAAGGACAGCCAGGGTAATGAGAGTTAAGGAAACCCGAGTCCATTTGCGGAGTTATATTGGAAAAGCTGCGAAGAACCGTTTAATGCAATCATCTATAAACTGCTCGGCTCGGCTCCTTGAGCCAAGAGGCACCATGGCAACCAAGAAGATTTGTTGCCAAAATTTTAGTATTCGATGACAAGCGCATGCATTGTAGTTAGAAAATCAATGCTAAAGTCAATAGGGCAGGTGCTCCTTTTGGGATGCTGTTCCTGCCCAATTAAAGCCAGGGTGATTAGGCACCAGAAGTGTTCCAACCTCACAAGTGCAGAGTTTTGTAGGGGAGGTGCAGTTAGTGCTGAAAACAAAAGAACTTGCTGCCAGTGTTGTGCTTAGACCTAATTGGGAAAGATCTGAAATGAAGAATTGGCAGGTGGAAGAGGACTAACTGTGGGTATTTTTATATCTGCCACACTGTTTTTTTTTTAATATAATTGCCTCTCTGCTTGCACCATCCATCTTAAGTGCTTCCATATTCTTGCATTCAGATAGAAGCAGTTTGTTTTCTCCCTTTTCTCCCTTTATTTCTGTATTCGAAGTTGAACACGGATTGACGAGCAGATATTTTACCTTGCACTCTGCAGCACTGCCTGTTGAAGAGAGAGCAAAAGGCATTGTGCTTGCTTTAAGAAACTTATTCTAAACCCCTATAATTCATGCTTTTCTGAGACATGTTCATGTCCTTAATTATGGGCCATGGCTCATCATTTTTGCTCAAAAGCTCATGTTTCTCTGCTATGCAAATTTCTTCTCCAGCCAACACCAACGTTTGGGACTAAGCCTGGTATGTAGATGGCATTTTAACCTTGTGCTATGGCACTGGAGACTGGAAAACGATTGTCTAGACGGATTCCTAGAGCAACTGGCAATTTATTTGAGCTATTCAGAAGCTTTCAGTCATCACAAATCAGTATTGCGGTAGGAACCCTGAGTGCGACGGGGGTGCGCAATGTGCCTCCCGTTCTTGCAGTACCAAGTCGGCAAAACTACACTTCACTGATGATGCTCAATAAAGCAAAAACATGACTTCAGTTTCTTGTGGTTTCATGCAGAATTAATGTGATCTTGAGGTTCGTGGTAGACTGTCCCTTTGGTGTGGGACGAAGCCTGATTTTCATATCGTCTACCAACCCACCCCCTGTAAGGGTATGGCAGGCTGAAAAAACGATGGTCTGGAAGGTTACCCAGAACAATGCCAGTGGGTTCTGATTTATTGAAATACTTACAACCATCAGCCTTTAGTTTACTGAACGCATGTGAAGAACCAGAAGACACCATCAACTACGTGTATATTACATGTATGAACTCGCTGTTGATCTGCAGTGAACCTATAACAGACTTGTGGCTCCTGCCTCTGCCCATGACAGAATATTATTCCATTTTGTTTTAGAGCAAAGGTTCTTTGAAATAGCTAGCAGAGAAGACTCTTCTCAGAGGAAGTTATACTGAGTATCTTGGTTTTGGAAGAATGTGTGATGTTTGAATGTAGACATCTCTGGTTATGTGCTGAAAAAGTGGATGGCAGCCACTTTGCAGAACCGCTAACACTGCTGGTGAGAGGGACTTGAAATTTCATCAGTAAGAGGTGGGTTGCGAGTCTGCAAGAAATGTGTACGATTGAGCCTGCCTCCCAAATAAAGAAATACAGGAAAATCAATGATCTCCTTGCAAGTAACAGAAATATATCCATCAATGGACAAATAACAATCATTTTAAGACGTCATGCTAGAAACAGCTCTGATTCTTTTTGCTTATGACTCCCCTTGGAGTCCCTGTCTCGAAGCCTGCTTGCCTGCCTTGAGCTGCGTGTGCCCTGCAGACAGTGGATGATTGTAGCACATGTCAAGGGTTCTGAGTGAAATGCAGACACCCTGGAAGAGGAGAGCCGAACCTAGAGCTGTAGTTTAAAGTCCTTTGCCTACCAGGATATGAGGAGTGTTATCTAAGAATGGATGTTCTTGCTTAGTGCCAAAGTCCACCTGAATCCTTTTTTGCAGGTTTTGTCATCTCCAGAAATGCAGTCAGGACAGGCTGCAAAGTCATGGTTCCAAACTGGGTTGCAGAGAGGGAGTGGTACACAGTGGTGGATTGGCCTACAGACAACTCTGGAGATGTCCTTGAGGGCCTCCCCGCCATGGGTCTCTTTTGTGTGTGTGCGTTGGTTTTACGCTCCTTTTCCCCTCTCTCCCAGTCACTAAACCCACTTTATTCCTTCTCTCTTGATCCACCTCTTTGAAGAAAATCATTTTCTTATAAAGCTGCATGAACAACATTAGACTAGACCACTTTCTATGAAGTCATTTGGCCCAAATGCTGAAAAATATGTCAATAGTGAAATCGTTATGACGGGAACAATTGGCCCAAGTTCGTGTATGGGCATTGTTAAAATCCTTAAAGACCTTCTTAATCAGAAGGTCTTTACAGCTCAGTGACAATTTATAACTGCCAAATGGTGTCCCACATAGTATTAAGCCAGCATTTATCTTCGTCTGGATTCTTACTCCCACCCGATCAAGTCATCACTGCAACACCCTCATGACCCCTTTGGGAAATGACCAAACCTGACCCCACGCTCCAACCCCGACCCCAGTTGTAAGAGGATTCAATTCAACACTACAGCTAAGTCAATGCCTAGTCTAGAATACTGAATGAAAACCCTTATTGATATACCTTTATGTCCAGTTCATGCGTTCTGGATGACTACCTCTATATAACACCCCTCTCTTGGAATCCTCCTGACCCCACTGAGCCAAGAAGTAGTTCTGTTTTGCAAGTTAAAAGGTTTATTTGATAATTTAAACAATAGATATATATATCACACTTTATAATAAATTAATAATTGAATAGCACACTTAATCTGATATGATAAAGATTAACAACGGAGAATCTGGCACTAGCACACTTCTTTATAATCACTAAGGAGTTGACATGAAATGGATAAGGTAGCACACTGGTAAATAGGAACAAAAGAAGAAGGTGGTACAGAATGCTTTATGTAAGCTCAGGTGGATGCAATATTCAATGAATGCAGTACAGAAAATAACTTGATAGGATTTCAGCAAAAGACAATGTAATCACTTTCTTGGACAATTCACCCCCCCCTCTTTATGCAATGCAAGGAAATGGGAGGAAAGCACACAGTTCTCAGAAATGCAATCAATGTAATTCAGTTCACCCCAGCAACTTAGACTACAGAAGTTGAAAACACAGGCAAAATGCTTTTATATGTGCTGGCAATGGAGTGAAAAATATGCTAAATTTGCTTTTAATTCCCTCTAGAAGTTCAGGGTGAGTGGTATCTAGTTAATATTAGTCCAGGCTCACACTAGCACTGATTCAGGGATGATTAGCAGGTTAAACGAATTTCTGACAAATGGAAGGCAAGCAGCTTCTGTTTTCACACGTGGAGAAATTTGCAAATCGCGGCAAAATTCGCGAATGCGTGTTTCGCGATTGCGGTAAAACTATAAGGGCTAGGAATGTGGTTCTTGGTGCGATTAAAAGCTAAGATTCTCAGCTTTCAGATGAAAGTTACTGCAAGTCTCTAGCACAAACGATTTAGTGAAGGTCGTTTTTCAGATTTGAAATTTTAAAAGCTCAAAATGACAAGTCCAGCTTGCAACTAGAAAATGACAAGTGACAGCTTTACAAATGACAGGTGACAGTTAAGAGACAGTTCTACTTAGATTAAACTAGATTGAATTATATTATTTTAACTAGGAGATTGGTTCTGCACAGTTTTCTAGGTACTCACACTATATTCTTGAGTGAAATGGGCCTCGCCATGGATCTGGTCAGGTTTTAGACTCGCCTCTGGTCTCTGCACTTCACAGTGATCTGGGTCTGCTCTCTCTCTGGATTCTGAAGATTGAGGGATTTAAAGTCTGGATCTTTCTGCACAGCTTTCTCTGGAGATTGATGGATTTAAAGTATGGATTTTCCCGGCAGAGCTTCCCGCAGCAAATGGATTTGAAGGTCCCTATCTGTCCTGTCTGTCTGCTTTTATGTGTTTAGAATGTGGGTGTGTTCTAGCATCACTGACCCTACCTCTCTCTCAACTTCTAATTGGTCAAACTTCCATTTCTCATTTGATTGGGGGAGCTAAGTTGTGTCAGAGTGATGTCATTTTACAGCCTGCAGAGAGTCCACTCCTCCTGTCAACTTGCACACAAATCTAGATTTGATAAAAAGAGACATATTTGCACAGGTAAACATTTGTTTAAAATTACATGCACACATGAGGCATTACTGATGTTAGCCCCTGTTCTGACTCTGGCGTTTCTAGGAGCTTGCATCCAGAAATGGCAATATTTTGCACTTTTTAACTGGTTTGCAATTCCGGACATTACCCCAAATTTACACACATGTGCGCAAGGAGTATGGACATTAGTTGATGAAGTGTCAGATTTTTCACATGCACACATTTTGAGTAATATCCTCTTTTCTGCTAAAACCCCCCTGAACATGCCACCGGTTCGAAAAACCTCTTAAAATGTGGGCAGAAAAATCACAAGAATTATGGTGTCATTTATACAATTTTCACATGTCCGCTCTATGAGTTATTCATCTTTTTCTAAAACCATATTCTGGCTATAGAGGTGTGTCTTTTCAGGTCACATGGTACAGAAACCAGTCTTTCCAGTTTCTGCCAAGCTCAGAGACCCTGCCCCTCCCAGCTTCTGCCAAGAGGAAGCTCCATTTACGACCCCCGCCAATAAAACATTTGCCTGAGTCAGGACAGGGCTTTGTTCAATTTCCTGCAGAGCCCAGGTAATTCAATCAGGGAAGTGTCATATCCCTTTTGGTGTGAGCAGCAAAAGGGCAGCTAGGCCTGGGAACACAGCTGTGACTCAAGTTTCACTCCTGATGGGGGTAGTTGCCAGGCAGAATTCAGTTCCTTAAGCCAAGTTTCAGATAAAATGTCACTTTTTGTTCCCCAGTTTCTGCTTTCAAATAAACTAAACATTTTTACATATGCAGCTAGAATGCTGATTCTAAGTTTAAAACCATGACATTTAAACAATTGCAACCTATGTGACACTCAAAAGTAGGTCACTCATTTCTTTTAAACATTGAGATTTTTAGTGTCTTTCAGTCCACATTTACTTAAACTGCTGAAATCCACAGCGCAGCCAGTCTTGTTATAAACCTTCAAGTCACTTCAGAATATCACTTTACATTGTATCCACCTCTCAGTAAGTCTTTCTTTGGCCTGCTTTGGGTTCATTCAGTTTTACACAAAAAAGTAAAATCTGGTGTTGTTTTAAATTGCCGGCTTTTGGATAGTGGTGAGTACTGGTACTGCACCCCTTTTTGGGATTTAAGAAAATGAATTCCCAACAGTTATGGGTTTGCTTTTGGCAATCAGCATTGCCATTCCCAATGGTTTCAGACTACTGTGTGGGTAGTCCAATGGTGGTTTTAGGCAGTGTCCTTCTGTGCCCATAACATCGGCAAAAATGAGTGGCAGCCTATTCTTCATGCATTTCCTTGTGCATTTTCTGGGAAGCTCTGGCCATCATGATGTTTTCCATGTCAGTACTGCACAGTTTTGAGGTAGGGCTTGGATGCGTGGATAAAAACATCCCACAAGCCCCCCTCTTGCGATGGCCATTCTGTTTCACTGATGGGACTCGCAAGACCTGGGATGTTTCCTCATCTTCTTCCAATAGATGGCACAGTTCAGCATCTTTTTCTCCATCCGGTCGGATCGATCGGTTCTCCTCGCCGGTCCTGATGGGAATATTGGGCGGTACCCCGGGCCCGTTGCGTCTCTGCTCGCGGTCTCCGGATCGTCCTCCTTGGTCATTCTCCATGGTTTCATCTCTCCTAGGACGACAAAGGAAGAGCGGCAATACCTACTCATAGATGTTTTTCCACCACTGTTGAGATAGTGGGGCAGCATATGCATTTCATCATCACGAAACATTACATTCTTATTTTGATAAAAAAACAGTATAACTAAGAGACAGTTTCATGCAAATCACAATATTTTAGAGACTAGATGTGGTATGTTTTATGGTTGGAACTGAATTAGTCTGAGACAGTACCCGCTAGGATTCCAGAGGATTCCTCCAGTTGTTGCAGAGTGTGCCTGGGATGGCAACATTTCAACTGGTTTATGTGGACCCACTTGTCTTCCCCCGCTGCCAAAGGACCTTTGGGGATGTGGATTTTGTAGGCCACAGGGGAGATCTTGTCGATGATCTCAAAGGGTCCTTTCCATGTAGGCACAAATTTGCGCTGCTTGGCCTGGTTCCTTTGGAAGTTGTATAGATAGACCCGGTCCCCCACCTGATATTCCTTCCTGGAAGTTTTCAGGTCATAATGGGTCTTCATGCTATCAGCCAATCTTTCTAGATTCCGCTGAGCGTAAGCAAAAGCATGTTGGAGGTGTTTCCTTAAATTCTCCACATACTCATGAGTTGTGGAGGCATTTATCAGTGTCTGCTCTTGGGTCCTGTAGAGCAAATGCTGCGGAAGCACCATCTTGCGCCCAGTCATCAACTCAAATGGTGACATTTTGGTTGCAGATGAAGGGGTAGATCTGATGGCCATTAGGACCAGAGGTAATCGGATATCCCAACTTGGCCCAGAATCTGCCACAAACTTCTTTAATATGCTCACAATTGTCCGGTTATATCTCTCTACTGCCCCAGAAGAAGCTGGTCTATAAGCAATATGCAGCTTTCTCTTGACCCCCAATATCTCCCACATCTTTGTCATTACTGGTGAAGTGGCTACCTCTGTCTGACTCAATCCTTTGAGGTAGACCAAAACGGGAAAAGATGTGGTTAATCATCAAGGCAGCTGCAGTTTCTGCCTTGCAATTTGGGGCTGGGAGACATTCCACCCACTTGGTAAACAAGCATGTCACAGTCAACATGTACTTATTCCCCCTAGCCGAGCGAATCACAGGGCCTACAAAGTCGATTTGTAAATCTGACCATGGCAGTGTCATCCCCCTCTTTTGGAGAGGCGCGCGGTGCGTGAGGGATGATGGCTGAAATTGTGCACACACAAGACACCCCTTCAAGTATTGGTCGAGGTCCTGCCCCATTTGTGGCCAGTATGCAACCTCTCTTAAGATTTCCAATGTTGTATGAAACCCCCTATGACCGGCAGTGGCCGCATCATGGGCGTGACTTAACATCAGGCTTCGGAATGAGGTAGGAACCACCCACTGATCGTGGCCAGCTTTGGATTTCCTTACCAGCAAACCGTCTTGGATTCGGAACATTTTTGGACATTTCATCAACACTCTTAGGTCCTCTTTCCCCATGTAATCGGTATCCGTCAGGGGAAAGTTCTCAGGGTCCTCAAGGTGCTGGTAAAATTTACCAATTATTGGATCCCCCTTCTGAGCGGTAATCAAATCAGCATCAGGGGTCTCCTTACTCCATTGTGCAATTGAGAGGTCGTTGTGAGCATTTGTCTGGGACCTAGTGATAGCAGTGACCTGGATTTCCCCCAACAGGGACTCAATCTCAATTAGATCCCCTTGGATGGCCCCGGTTTTGGCCAGCTGATCAGCTAAGTCGTTTCCAGTTTTGTCTGGTCCCTCTACTTTGGAATGACCCTTGATCTTTTTCCAATA
The DNA here is from genome assembly GCF_040938575.1 of Ambystoma mexicanum. Taxonomy (NCBI): domain Eukaryota; kingdom Metazoa; phylum Chordata; class Amphibia; order Caudata; family Ambystomatidae; genus Ambystoma; species Ambystoma mexicanum. The sequence continues at coordinate 1,270,076,528 of NC_090922.1, forward strand.
GATAGTCATCTCATTCGAGGTGACCAGATCATCAATGTTTTGGATCAACTTCCCATGTTTCAAGGGTTTGTTGTTAGCACATAACATGCCTCTGGTTTTCCAATTAACCAGGTGCTCCACGAACCCGTTCCGTACATAATCCGAATCTGTGATTATGACCAGTTCGCGGAGTTGATGCTGGACAGCAGTGAGGATGGCCTGATGCACAGCCATCAATTCTGCCACCTGACTACTTCGGGGACCAATTTTGTATCCAGCGGAGGGTTCTGGGGACTCATTCACCCATGCATTCCCTACGCCGGCCACCAGTTCTTTCTCCCCGTTGTTGTCAACATGGTAAGAGCATCCATCCACATAGACAGTGGGCATTCCCTCACACTTGTCCTCTTCAAAGACTTTGTGGGGGGAATTAAGGTATGCCTCCATGTTGTCCTTGATTTTCAGACTTTCGTCCTCGAGACAGTTTTCTCTGGCACAATCATGCAAGTCAGCCAGACCTTGCGCGAGGGGACTCTTCTTGTTTTGGCCATATCTGACTTCCACAGGAAAGCCTTGCATTGACAGAATCCAGGAAGTAATTCGGGAATTACTCACATTTCCGGCCCGGATTCTGTCACTTTGGAGATATTGCAGAGGCTGGTGTGGAGTCTCCACTATGATGTGCTCCCCCTGGATAAACGGGCGGTAATTCTTCAATGCCCACACCGTCGCCAGGAGTGCCTTCTCACAATCGTTGAATTTCTCCTCCACAGAGGATAAAGTTTTGCTCGCATATGAGATTACTTTATTGACCTTGTCATGCTTTTGGTATAATACTGCCGTCAAGCACGTATTAGAGAACCCCGTCTCCAGGAAGAACTCCTTGTTTCTGACAGGGTAAGCTAGGCAAGGCGCTTGTGAGAGGATTCTTTTGAGTTGTTTTACTGCCTCGGCTTGTTCTGGACCCCATTCCCACTTGACCCCCCCCTTCAGGAGATGAATCAGGGGTCTGGTAATCTCTGCGTAGCCCTCAATGAACTTTCTGCTGTAATTAGTCAGTCCAAGGAGGCTCCTTAGTTCCCGCAGAGTTGTGGGGTCTTTCAATTTTTGAAGTGCTTCCACTTTCTTTTCCTGGGGACAGAGACCCTGAGGAGTAATCTCATGCCCCAAGAAATTAACACGGGTTCTACACCACTGTGCTTTCTGAAAGGAAAGTTTTGCTCCGGCGGCCCTCAACTGGGTCAGAACATAACGGATCTCCGCTATGTGTTCCTCCACAGATGAACTTTTGATGAGGACATCATCTACATAAGCCAGGTTACCCCTCGCACCCAGGTCGGGCATGGCCTTATGTAGGAAAATATTGAACTCATTACCGGAGTTGAGGTATCCGAAGGGAGTCCGGGTCCATGTGTACTGCTGGCCCCCAAAGGTAAAAGCCAGTTTGTATTGGTCCTCCCTACTGACCGGCACGGTCCAGTATCCATTGGTCAGGTCTATTGCAGTGAATACCTGTGACCCCTGGATCTGGGCCAGCCCTTGGTCAATGTAGGGCAGTGGCCATCGGGAAGTATGGACCCGTTTGTTGAGCTCCCTGAGGTCGGCGCAGAGTCTCCACTGGCCGTTTGGCTTCAATATTCCCAGCACCGGATTATTGAAGGTGCTGTGGACTGGACGGATTATTCCCCGGGACTCAAGGTTCTTAATTATTTCAGTAAGGGACTCCATTGATGCGAGAGGCAAGCGATATTGCTTCACAAACACTGGAGTCATGCCAGGGTCCGTGGGGATTGTTGTGGTGTGGATGTCGGTGCGACCACAGTCATATGAGTCTACCGCAAAGAGATCTTGGAAATCCAAGAAGACTTGTTTCAACTTTTGCTTTTGTTCCAGAGTCACACAGGCATCAGCTAGGTTGACTCTCTCTTCCACCATCTGCCTGAAGCCTGGAAAGACTTCTGGTTTGGCTATCTCCGCGGCCTCCTCCAGCTGGGTGGAGAAGTCCCTGGTCAGAGTGCTGATTTGGACTGGAGGCTTCAGGTGGGAAAGGCAGCCCTCATGGACCTGGAAAATCACCTCATCCCTCCTGAAGTCACAAGTCACATCTTCCTTACCATAAGGGCAAGAAGTGTACACCCGGAAGTTCCCCCCATGCCGGGTAAAAATCCTGTCTGGTGTTGCATTGTCATCACTGTCACTGTCAAAACAGTCCTTGGGGATTGGTCCTACCAGTTCATTTCCAAGATCAATGGAGAAATGTCGGTCATCAACCGCCATTCCAATAATGGTGCCTGCGGCTAGAGTAATACTCTTTAAGTCGCTGTTATCCACCTCTATTGGAATGGTGTCATGTTCTATGTTGACTAATGGAGTTGGGTTTACCCCCAACCCTTGATGTTGGAGAGAAGCATTTAGATGTATGTAAGCATCAGGGTTTTTCAACTCTTGTCCCCTTTTGACTTTCACTTCCAGGGAGAATTGTCGGGTCCTTTCTGGGATGGTGACTTCCTCTTTAACCTGAATTTCAACTGCATAAGGTAGCAATTGAGCTGACCTAAATGCTTTTTCTGGATCATCAAAGCTCATGGGATTATCCGCTAATCGGGACCAAGCTTTGAAGTTTATTAGGTCCAAACTAATGGCAAAGCGATTGAGAATGTCACTGCCTAAGTAAAAGGCGGCAGTGACGTCTCGCACGACCCAACAATTATGGACTATGCTCTTGTTGCCAATGGAGATTTTGAGCATACACCTGCTTGGCAGGAGATGTTTGGAATTAGGTGCTTCCAGGTCCATTTCCCATTTGTCTATCAGTTTGAATGTGGGAATGGCTGGATCTTTTGGGAGTTGGCGAAACATGGCTTCGCTGATGAAGCTCTTACCGTTGTTCACACACACTCGAGCAAGAACAGAGTCCTTCCCATCATTTAATTGGACAGGGATGAACAACTGCTCTCCAATTTGCTGGATATCAGCCAGGCTCTGAGCTGATTTCGCATCTTTCTGGACTATAGGAGTGGGAGTTTCAGATTGTGGATTAGTATAGAATCTCAGAGTGTTTCCTTCCAGCGTGGAGTACCACTTTAGACTGGAAGGAAGGTTGATTTTCAGAAATAGAGAGGACCCTGCATCACCAGTCTGTTGTCCTACTGCTATTACTGTCACGTCTGGAATTTGGCTATTCTGGAAGTGAAATTCTACTTGGTCAGATTTTTGTTCAACCATGTGGCAGGTGCCGTTTAAACTAACATGGTTGACACTCTGTTTTAATTTTATTGGTCGGCTAGTCTGGGTCCAGAGGACCTTGTTTACACAATCTATTAGGGGTGACAACCTTCTCAGGAGGTCATTCCCTAGTAAACAAGGGGTGCCCTCTGGGGTCACAACTATGACCGGGTGTTTCAACTTATGTCACCCAATTTTAATGTCCAAATCTACCGTCCCCTCGACGGGAATTTCCTTCCCGTCAAAGTTCTGGAGTTGCCCAAGAAGAGAGGTGAGAGGAATTTGGTAATTCTCTCCCCTTCCTGCATTCAGTTTGTCAAAGGCCCTTCTGGACAGAAGGGTAGCTTGAGATCCAGTGTCCACCAGTGCCAAAATTGTACCCTGCCCCTGTACTTTACACAATATCTTCCCTCCTTCTCCTCCAGGGGGCACAGATAATGCACATTTTTGGAAAACTGGTGGGCTAACTTTCTGGTTTTGGACATCGCTAGCGAAGAGATTTGGGCAGAATTCTGTGGAGAGCCTTGGGAATCTGAAAGAAAAAGTTGGCAACTGGAGATCAGAGCCATTGTGGGTTCCCCTGGCTCTGGTTCCGGGCCGCCCCCCCCTTTTTGGAGGCAGTCACCAGGATGGGTTTGAACCAGGGGATTTTCTTGCTGTTGGTTCTGGGATGAGATGGTGGGCGGCGGTAGCTCAGTCTCCACATCTCCCCAGTCTGGATTTGCATCCCTAGGGACCCATTTTTCTTTGGGAGGACTTGCCCCCTCTCTGAAGGAGAAGATCCTTTTCCCAGGATCCTCTGAGGATCCCTCTCCCTCAAATTGGAAGACCTGTACCCCCTCCTCAAACTGAGTCTGTTTGGGTCTTTTGTTTCTCCTACCCCCCCTCTGCTCCTTAGGAGGCAGACTTTCAGGGGCAAGAGATTTTGTTTCCGGTTCCTGGGTTTCCAGGGGCTGTTTACAAGTGAGGAAGGAAGCTTCCTCCAAGGCTTTACACCCCCCTTCCCTTTGTGCCTCCTCCCTGGGAACCGGTGAGTTATCGGGGTGCTGCCCCCGTCATTGTTCTGGGGCACCAGGTCCAGAGTTGGGTGCGTTCTGCGCCGGCATGCCGGTCTGAGGGTTCTGCTGAGCCCTCAGTATGTGACCCAGATCCCGCGCCATGTTTTGAACCTGGCGCTCTAACTGGGAAACCCGCTCAGGCTGATACGGGGCCCTGTTTTCTCCCCTGGGCTGATCCCGGGAAGGGTAGCTGTCCCTCCTCTGGTAATACCCCGGGTTGGGAAAATTTGGGTACCCCTCCACCCTTGGCCTCCCCTCTCCCGGATTAGGTTGTCTGGGCTCAGGGAATTGGGGAAAGAAGGATGGATGATTTTGGGGTTGGAAATTGGGTGGATACCTGGGGAAAAAGTTCTGCCCAGGATTTGGAGAATTTCTGCCCTCCTGTGGGAAGTTGGGAGGGAAGTTCCCTGGGTTAGGTGCTTGGCTGGATCCCCCCCCTTGGGCTGGAGGAGTCCACACATAACCCAGGATGGGTCGATTTCCCTTGTAACGGGGACTTACATAATCAGGAGAGCGAGAGACCCCCTTTGTGGGGCTGCCTCCTCGACTCCCTGTCTGTGACTGGCCCGAGGACCTTCTGGGCCTAGCATTATTAGGTGCAGGTAGGTTTTTAGGCCCCCCCATCTCCAAATCCAAAACGGGGGTGACCTTTACCTCTGCCACCTTGGCAGCAGCAGGGGTGCTGTTGGCTTTGGGGTTTTTCTGGGCATTACTTTTGCTATCTACCGGTTTCTGCACCTCATAGATCCGGGTAGCCTGTTCAATGACCCAGTCTAAAGATCTTTTCTCGTGAAAATCCCTCACGAGCTGGGTCATGATATATTTGGGCAAGGCATGGAAAAACGTATTTATAAATTCTCTGCTATCCGTGCGCCCCCTTCTTGTGGTCTGTGCAAAAGCACGCTTTAACTCCTGCACAAATTCTTGTGGGGCCTGATCCTCCCCACATTGCAAATTGTAGGCTGCCTTGCGAGCCTCTTGAGGATTTCTGTGAACAGAAAAATGTTCAAGATGGCCGCCTTATAGGTGGACCATCTTAAATGATTTTGGTCCTCCAGCCCCGCAAAGAAACTGGAGTATTCCGGGGAGAAGGTCCACTTTACATATTGAATACAGCTTTGGCTGTCCTTCAAATGGAAAGTCTCCATCATTTGTTCAAACAACTCTAAGTGCTCCCAAACAGAATACTTAGCGTTCTTATGGTAAGGCGTGATGACGCTCCTGATCGCCTTAATCTGCTTTAAGGGGTCCTTAAGCAAGGCCCTTTTTGCCTTATTGGCCTTTTTGGTTCGGGTAACCCTTGTCCATTCGTCCTCGGACTCAGAGGCACTGCTCCCAGAGGTTCCCGTCTGTTCTTCCAGGTTTTCCCGGATTCTGCGAGCCTGGGAATGGCTGGCAGAATGTGGGGACCTGGTCTCCTGTGTCCTGCGCAGTTCAGAGGAGTCTTCAGATTCCTCCTTGCTGCCAGGATTTGATGGGTACCCCCTCCACTGACCTAACTGGGCAGAGGTTTTCAGGATGCCCTTAATGGGCCTACTCTCCTGGGGTTCCCCATTGAATTGCACCATGCTTGGGTGCCCATGCCCAGATGCCCGCCCATCCATTCCTGGGAGGTACTGGCCTATGAGCCCCATGCTTCTGGCTGGATAGTAATCTGCCATCCCTGAGGCCCTGTGCTCATGTGCACCAGGGGACATGGGAGTGGCAGAGTCCAGGGACTGAGAGGTATGAGGGCCTCTGGTACTAGGGCTCCTGAGGTTATGCTCCGGAGTTTCCATTTCCCAGCGAACCTCATCTCTATCCACCCCTGCTCCCTGTTGAAATGCAAGAGCCTGCATTTGTGCCTTCAGTTCCTCAGTTAAGGCCTTACTGGACTCTATCAGTCTCTCCTGCATCGCTACCTGTTGTTGGAGCCTATCATTGTGTTGACAGAGGGCCTCATTTTCCTTCTGTGCTTCCTGGTTGGTCCTGGAGAACTGGGCCAGTCTTTGCTGCAGGAGGTTTACCTCCTGAGTCCCATCCCTACCGGCCTGCTCCTTTCTTGCCAGAGCATCTTCCACCCTTCTGGTGTGCTCTACCAAGTTCTGGTTTTCTTTTTGGAGGTCACCCAGCCCCTGGAGGGCCAGGTGATTTTCTTCAATTTCCTTTTTTAAGTGGCAGACTTCCTGGCCTAAAGTGTCTCTTTCCTGACTGAGAGCCTGCATCTGTGCTGCCAGGTCGTCCCTCTGCCTTTGAAGGGCACCAGCTTTCCGGCGCTCTTCATCAAACTCTGCCTGGGTATCCAGGTCTTTCAGAATCAGTTTATTGCTTTCTGCCTTTTCCCTATCTAGGTGGCCTTGCAGGGTGACTACCTGCTCAGCACATACCCTGTTGAAGTCCAGTTGTTGCTCCAGCTTTTTCTGGCTTTGCAGTAGGGAGTCCAAACCTTCTTGGTGTTCCTTCTGCAAGGCCCGAAATCTGGTATCCTGTTCTGACTTTTCCTTTTGCAGCACATCCATATCCTCCTTTATTTTAGTGATGTACTGTCTGGTCTCATTTTCTGACTCCTGGCTTCTGTGCAGCCTTTGCTCAGAAGAGTCCAGATCAGATTGGGCCTTCTCTAACGCCATCTGTTGCCTTTTTGCCAGATCATGGCCTTCAGCACATTTATTCTGTATGGCTCCCATATATAAATATAAATATGCTGCTATCCTAACAATCTTGTCGTGTTCATCTTTGGCCTTAGGAGCCATATATAGTTCACTCAGGGCCACATGTAATGGACCCTGATCTCTCCATGAGTCTGACCCTGTTTCAGTGACCTGTCGCGTGATGGCCTGCAACCAGGCATCCTGGCCCTGCTCAGCCCATTCACCTCTCACAAATAGTTTATGTAAGAAGTGCTCTCTGGCTATTTTCATATCTACCAAGGTCGTCATTCTAGAGATCGGTCTCTGTCCTGACTTACAGAAGTTAGTATTTTATTTTTGCAGAACAGAACTTTTCTTGGAGTGTCCCTTTTGAGGAATGCTTCACAGCGTAATGCAGCGTGGTGATCCGACTGGATGTATGTATCCCGTCAGTTAGCACACTGTATTAAGCTGCACAAGTGGTATTCTAACCCAGACGTCCGGCCCGAGCCCCCAATTTGTAAGAGGATTCAATTCAACACTACAGCTAAGTCAACGCCTAGTCTAGAATACTGAATGAAAACCCTTATTGATATACCTTTATGTCCAGTTCATGCGTTCTGGATGACTACCCCTATATAACACCCCTCTCTTGGAATCCTCCTGACCCCACTGAGCCAAGAAGTAGTTCTGTTTTGCAAGTTAAAAGGTTTATTTGATAATTTAAACAATAGATATATATATCACACTTTATAATAAATTAATAATTGAATAGCACACTTAATCTGATATGATAAAGATTAACAACGGAGAATCTGGCACTAGCACACTTCTTTATAATCACTAAGGAGTTGACATGAAATGGATAAGGTAGCACACTGGTAAATAGGAACAAAAGAAGAAGGTGGTACAGAATGCTTTATGTAAGCTCAGGTGGATGCAATATTTAATGAATGCAGTACAGAAAATAACTTGATAGGATTTCAGCAAAAGACAATGTAATCACTTTCTTGGACAATTCACCCCCCCCCCCTCTTTATGCAATGCAAGGAAATGGGAGGAAAGCACACAGTTCTCAGAAATGCAATCAATGTAATTCAGTTCACCCCAGCAACTTAGACTACAGAAGTTGAAAACACAGGCAAAATGCTTTTATATGTGCTGGCAATGGAGTGAAAAATATGCTAAATTTGCTTTTAATTCCCTCTAGAAGTTCAGGGTGAGTGGTATCTAGTTAATATTAGTCCAGGCTCACACTAGCACTGATTCAGGGATGATTAGCAGGTTAAACGAATTTCTGACAAATGGAAGGCAAGCAGCTTCTGTTTTCACACGTGGAGAAATTTGCAAATCGCGGCAAAATTCGCGAATGCGTGTTTCGCGATTGCGGTAAAACTATAAGAGAAAGATTCTCAGCTTTCAGATGAAAGTTACTGCAAGTCTCTAGCACAAACGGTCGCGGAGATATGAGCGATTTAGTGAAGGTCGTTTTTCAGATTTGAAATTTTAAAAGCTCAAAATGACAAGTGCAGCTTGCAACTAGAAAATGACAAGTGACAGCTTTACAAATGACAGGTGACAGTTAAGAGACAGTTCTACTTAGATTAAACTAGATTGAATTATATTATTTTAACTAGGAGATTGGTTCTGCACAGTTTTCTAGGTACTCACACTATATTCTTGAGTGAAATGGGCCTCGCCATGGATCTGGTCAGGTTTTAGACTTGCCTCTGGTCTCTGCACTTCACAGTGATCTGGGTCTGCTCTCTCTCTGGATTCTGAAGATTGAGGGATTTAAAGTCTGGATCTTTCTGCACAGCTTTCTCTGGAGATTGATGGATTTAAAGTATGGATTTTCCCGGCAGAGCTTCCCGCAGCAAATGGATTTGAAGGTCCCTATCTGTCCTGTCTGTCTGCTTTTATGTGTTTAGAATGTGGGTGTGTTCTAGCATCACTGACCCTACCTCTCTCTCAGCTTCTAATTGGTCAAACTTCCATTTCTCATTTGATTGGGGGAGCTAAGTTGTGTCAGAGTGATGTCATTTTACAGCCTGCAGAGAGTCCACTCCTCCTGTCAACTTGCACACAAATCTAGATTTGATAAAAAGAGACATATTTGCACAGGTAAACATTTGTTTAAAATTACATGCACACATGAGGCATTACTGATGTTAGCCCCTGTTCTGACTCTGGCGTTTCTAGGAGCTTGCATCCAGAAATGGCAATATTTTGCACTTTTTAACTGGTTTGCAATTCCGGACATTACCCCAAATTTACACACATGTGCGCAAGGAGTATGGACATTAGTTGATGAAGTGTCAGATTTTTCACATGCACACATTTTGAGTAATATCCTCTTTTCCGCTAAAACCCCCCTGAACATGCCACCGGTTCGAAAAACCTCTTAAAATGTGGGCAGAAAAATCACAAGAATTATGGTGTCATTTATACAATTTTCACATGTCCGCTCTATGAGTTATTCATCTTTTTCTAAAACCATATTCTGGCTATAGAGGTGTGTCTTTTCAGGTCACATGGTACAGAAACCAGTCTTTCCAGTTTCTGCCAAGCTCAGAGACCCTGCCCCTCCCAGCTTCTGCCAAGAGGAAGCTCCATTTACGACTCCCGCCAATAAAACATTTGCCTGAGTCAGGACAGGGCTTTGTTCAATTTCCTGCAGAGCCCAGGTAATTCAATCAGGGAAGTGTCATATCCCTTTTGGTGTGAGCAGCAAAAGGGCAGCTAGGCCTGGGAACACAGCTGTGACTCAAGTTTCACTCCTGATGGGGGTAGTTGCCAGGCAGAATTCAGTTCCTTAAGCCAAGTTTCAGATAAAATGTCACTTTTTGTTCCCCAGTTTCTGCTTTCAAATAAGCTAAACATTTTTACATATGCAGCTAGAATGCTGATTCTAAGTTTAAAACCATGACATTTAAACAATTGCAACCTATGTGACACTCAAAAGTAGGTCACTCATTTCTTTTAAACATTGAGATTTTTAGTGTCTTTCAGTCCACATTTACTTAAACTGCTGAAATCCACAGCGCAGCCAGTCTTGTTATAAACCTTCAAGTCACTTCAGAATATCACTTTACATTGTATCCACCTCTCAGTAAGTCTTTCTTTGGCCTGCTTTGGGTTCATTCAGTTTTACACAAAAAAGTAAAATCTGGTGTTGTTTTAAATTGCCGGCTTTTGGATAGTGGTGAGTACTGGTACTGCACCCCTTTTTGGGATTTAAGAGAATGAATTCCCAACAGTTATGGGTTTGCTTTTGGCAATCAGCATTGCCATTCCCAATGGTTTCAGACTACTGTGTGGGTAGTCCAATGGTGGTTTTAGGCAGTGTCCTTCTGTGCCCATAACATCGGCAAAAATGAGTGGCAGCCTATTCTTCATGCATTTCCTTGTGCATTTTCTGGGAAGCTCTGGCCATCATGATGTTTTCCATGTCAGTACTGCACAGTTTTGAGGTAGGGCTTGGATGCGTGGATAAAAACATCCCACACAGTAAACCTCTAATGCAGAGAATAGGAGCAAAGCAATTTAACAATAGAGCAGCACACCCTTTAGATTTCCTGAACATTGCAGTTGCCTAGTTCCAAGTATATAGCAAGAAAGAGAATTAGAGGCCTGGGCAGAGAACATGGATATAGGTGAAAATATCAAGTGTTTTACAGTGATGTAGTAAACCTCGAATTTAAAACAACACATTTTAGCTATTTTAAATGGGGGTGATTCCCCACTACACCCCACCCCCACATCTCCCCATTTGAATAAATAACAAACCCATCTATTTTTACACCTACATTTGTTGTTTTCAAATCAAGGTTGTCTCCCTCGCCATAATAGTCTGCAATATTTTGTAGTGAAAGAAAACAATGAATTGCCTTTCAATACAAGTTCATCCTCACAGATTGTAAATAGTTGCTCTAAAGGGGAATACAAGCAAGGATGCCAAATGTTCCAGAAAAGGCACAAGAGAGACGGATACCCATGAAGAAAGCAGCTGAGGCCCTAAAATTAATTAAATGCAGTCTTTAAAAATGAAAATTCGACTCAAGTCTGTTGAAAAATATAATTTAAAAAATGATATTTAGCTTTCTTTTTGGTGTTAAAGTTGAGGTTGCAATAAAATAAAGACCCTGCCGCAGAGGGATTGTGCTCTTTAATGAAATAAAGCCAGGAAACTGCATCGTTCGTTTGTCTGATTGTTTGTTAATTTATTTTATTTTTTAGAGTTTATGGTCTTCAACAAAAATACATGTAATCGGAAATTAAAATTCATGTGTAATACAAAATCCTTATATAGCAATGTAGAAGCAAAACCGATTTTAGATATAAATCATTAAAATATCGATTAATAACTATTATCAAATCCTACTGATATATGTCATAATTAGGATCCACAATTCATTAATGCATAAATAGTCATCATTTGAAACAAATCGTTCACAAGTTTGATATCTAAAAGTTAAAAGACTACAGCATTAAACAAAAAATCGTATTTCAAAATGTCTATTGTGTCTATGTTTTTACAGAATCAATGAAAATTGAATATAAATTCCAACCTTCTCGAGGGCCACAAACTTCTAAAGCTGATAGAATATTAAAACACAATTGCGTAAAGGTTATCACACATTTCAATGTACGACTGAGCCATACCAAGAGGAGGTAAAAAGAACAGATATTGCTTGAATAATCGTTTAGTTGTTAATTGACTCTCATTTTGCCATGCACCCAAATTCAGATCTGTTTTTTAAATTTGGCGACAAGACCAAATAAGTAGTCTGCTGCCAAATGGCAGTTTACTGTGCTCAGAACATTTTCACAGTCAATGTGAAAGGGTTTGTGGCCTTTCAATACAATGTCCTGTAAATAAATAATCAGGGAACTTTGTCTTAAAAGCAAATGTACATTGTGTAAGCATTGAAACGGTAATGCAGAGGAAGCCCAATTTAGTGCAAATAGCTTCAATAGGCACCGATCTAGGAAGATCTAAAGGCTGCCCCCATAAACACCCTTCTATCTTATCCAGCCTCACACTAAATCTATCTGTGACATATTTCACTACCACTTAACCAGGTCGGAACATATTTTTTGTCAGTAATCAGCAAGTAATGGAAGCCATGAAATGCCACCGTGTTAATTATTACATTTCTTAACTTGTATTACAAGTAGCATTATCTTTTATTTCTTGTAATAGAATTGAACATTTACTTTCTGACTATCAATTGAACATTGACTCACGCTTATCACCTGGAAGGGGATTTTGCACATCCTAGGCATTATATTTTCTAAATAGCATGCTCCTCATTTTCATTACACATACAGACACATATTCATGTTTGTATGAGCCACAAGGGCATTTAAACTTTTTTCCAAGCCATTTTGAGTTTGATTGAAAATCACAGTAGAGATGAAATAATTAGGGAGCAAGAACATAACTCTGTATATGCATTTGTTTATCAGTATACCACGAGAAAGAGAACTCTTTTCATCAAGATTAATTCTACACAACATTTCCATTTGAGGTAAAACAATACGATTTAAAAGTCCTAATGGCATACCAGATTTCTTTAGTTTATACCACAAACAGCTCCTATCTACTGAACTGAAAGCACTCTTATAATTAACAAATGCAAGCTAAGAAACCTTACCAGGTTTGGAAAAAAACTAAGCTTTAAGAAGACTGACAAAAAACATTTAGGAGAGTGACCTGCCCCTTCCTAAAACTAGACTAAAATAGTGATAGCACATTATGTTGTTGTATCCAGGAATCCACCTATTTCGGCAGGACGTAGTTGAAGACTTTTACGATTACATCAACCAAGGCAATTGGGCAATAATTATCTTGGTTGCCTCTTCCTCCATTTTAGAAATTGGGCTAAGAATGAGTTCAAGAGACAGGTAAAAGGTTTGCTTAATAATTTGATATAGACATTGAAATATCTGCACACAAATAGCATGCAGTTAGTAGCATAATATAAGTGTCCTCTGGTGGAAACTGACACTATGGTTTGCAGTAATAGATTGGGCAATTGTTCTAAGAATTAGGTCAATGCGAAGGTTAGTTTTGAGTTTGCCCCCAACAGATTATTTGCCACCATTCATCTCCATTTAGCAGCAGTCTTTCTGCAATAGGCATTCCCAGATATCGTGATCTCGGTGTCCTAAAGGCAGGGCAGTATAAGGTTAAGGGTTGAATGGTTTCCGCTATGTCCTGACAGAAGCGGCACTTGTCATCTTTGAACAGCTTGATCCTTCGACTTTTTAATATTTCTTTCGTATGAAATACGTTGAAGCAAAATCTCATAAATAAGTTCCGATGGTGTTGACTTGGGAATTCTGTCAGATATTTAGGCAGGCTATTGATGGATTTGACTTCACTGCGTGTGTTTTTAATGGTATTCAGTCTTTTCATCTAAAGATTGTTCATCAAAAGCCTTTTCACTGAAAAATGTTCATTGAACGATTTTGTCATCTAAAAGATCTTTCAATTAACATTATTTTTCTCTGAAATCGATGATTTTTTTTTCGGTTGGGGAAAGGGTTACATTTTGAACATGGCCGTTTGGGGGAGACCCCCAATTAAAAAAAAAAAAAAAGAAATGACTCCAGTTCTGGAAATTACTCGTTGACGCTTTACAAGTTACAGGGAGCTGTCCAGTGCTGAAGTACATTGTAACTGTATGGAATCTATTTCAGCACTTGACAGCTACCTCCGCATTGTGTAGTATTAGCGAGTAATTACAAAACTGGAGACTTTTATTTTATTGGGGATTTGAAGGGGACAGCCCTATTAAAAAATAAAATAAAAGTCTCCAGTTGACTCACTGACACTACACAAGTTAGAGGGAGCTGTACAGTGCTGAACTAGATTGTTACTTTTTGCAATCAACTTCATTACTGGACAGCTCTCTGTAACGTTATGCATTTTTCACCGATTTTACATTAAAAAAACAAAAAGTGTTCATATACAGAAACTCTTTTCAGTAAAAGCCTTTCGATGTATAAACTCTTATGATTTTATTTATGTAAATTCAATGAAACATTTTTCACTTAAAAAAACGGAGAAAAATTCCCTTGATGTACTTTTTTCTACGAAAATACATATGAATTTTTTAAATAGTCTGTGGTTATGTCTTTGTTCATCTGTTTCAGATGAATCTCGATTCCAGAGTTTTATTTTCACTGCCTCAGGGTTTTTTTGCAATTTCCCAGTAGAGGCACCAATGTCCTCTAGGATTTTTAGGCACCGATCAGTCCATTCATATATAATTGGTTTGTTTTCGTATTTACAGTCGGACTGTAATTGTCAACTGTGCTGGTGTGTCATCCAGGATTATTTTCCTGTAAAGTGATAATGCACTCCCTGTTACTCTTGCATTTATGGACATCAGGCCCAGTTCGTACCTCATAATAACAGTGGAGTATTGTTCTCCAGAAGGATGGCCACAGACTGCAAGGGCAGCTTAAAGCACAATCAACAACATGTATCAGGACTCGGACAACTTCCTGCTTCTAAAATGTGATTATCGGTATCAAAGAGAATTTACCAATTTGTTTGTGTATTTTGATACCTTGAGCTGTCAGCTGTTTGATTTTTGACTAGATGGTGCCTACCTATAGAGAGTCTATCTATGGAGAGTCGTGGGTGTTTGAGTTCATGCACATTCCAATATATATTGTTGATTCTACATGGTTCAGTAGTTCCTTTCCAAGACACCATCAACTCAGATTTTTCTTCCTTCCTTTTAGATTTTGCATTACCAAATCCCAGATTTATTAGCATTGATGTTTAGGCCGTTGAACTCAACGTAGTTTTGGAGTAGCTTCAATTTCCTTTGTAGACCTATTGGAGTTTGGTCTAGTATGATGAGATTGTCTGCATAACGCATCTGTCCTATTGGTTTCCCAATGATTTTTGGTGGGAACCAGTTAGAATTTTCCAATGTTTCTCCAATGCCTGATGGAAACAACTTGAACAATAGCAATGCCAAAGGGCATCCTAGTTTTACGCCTCTGTATATTTTGATCAACTATGAGAGGATGCCGATTTGTCTAGTGTCAATGCGAGGGGAAAGTATTCGACACTCTCTCCCGAACCACAGAAGCTGAATGAAAGTCGACCCTCCACCCGTGGTTGGCACAGGCGCCTGATAATATAAACAGGACACCACGTGGCAGCCAGTGGGGGAAGAGGAGTTAGGGAGAGGTTGTGGATGGGTAGGGGAATAAAGGGACACTGGAAATAGGTTGAGGGAACACCTAATGTAGATAGGACGAGGGGAAACCACAGGGAAAACACCCTACCTGCCTCTACTTGTAACACTCTGTACTCGTAATTTTCATACCAAACCATACATTTTTCTCCCTAAGGTTTGACAACTCTTAATACGTGTAAAAAACAACAGGGTACTAGTAACATAAGCTTACATACACCTTATTCAGTATATTTGGGTCTAGGATGCCAGGCTGACAGCACTAGTCTCATATCAACATTTAAGTAGATTGCCATCTACCAAACTGGTCGTACTCACATTGATCACAATGACATTAAATACAATGATAGACAAGAACACATGGCCATCAGGCACGTATAAGCAATGAACATAAAACATGACGTGCAACGTGGACTTGATAACATAACTGAAGGCACCATATCCCTTTTGGAAATGCTGAGAGTTCCCTACACCCCCAGCAGAGTCCTTCCTTGTTCCTTGCTCCTAATGAGTGTTTGTATGGTCATGAGCAGAATATGATACCTGAACATTTGCCAGAGGTAAACAGCATGCCAGTGTTACAAGAGCGAAAACAGTTGCTTCTGGAAGTCAGACAAAGAGCCCAGGCCAATTTGGAGTATGCCAAAAGCCAAAAGGCTGTCCTCACTTGATCCAGAGGACCGCAATCAATGGCAACGGAAATCTGTTCTTAATTGTTACTTTATTTAGGGCACGATAATCTATGCATGTTCGTAAAGTTCCTTCCTTCTTAGGAACAAAAAACAATGGTGAGGAGACTGGGGACATGGAATGCCGTATAAACCCCTTAGCCAACATCTCATCCAAATAGTCACGTAAATACTGGTTTTCTTTTTCTGTAAGAGCGTAAATCCTACTGCAAGGCAATTTTGCTCCTTCTTCCAATTCGATAACGCAATCATAAGATCTATGAGGAGGTAATTGTTCTGCCACCCTTTTGTCAAACACCTTAACAAACTCTCGTTACTGTGGAGGAATTTCTCCATTCATAGCCCCCACCATCTGGTTGTCCAATCCCATCTCCGTCAACACTTTGACTGGTCCTGCTTTTGATACTGTATGTCCCTGACAATGTTCCTCCTCAAACCACAATAGTTGTCTTCTCCAATCAATTCTAGGATTATGCAATACCAACCATGGCATGCCCAAAATCAATCTGAACTGCAGGGCTGCAATCAAATCAAATGTAATTTCCTTCCTATGATCTGATTCACATATCATCTCCAAACTTTGAGTCTGTTTCCGTATGGACCCAGACACTAGCGGTGACCCATCCACCGATTGCACACCTTCCATCTTTAGTTTCTCTGCTACTGGCAATCCTAACTGTTTAGCAGAAGTAATATCTACAAAATTACGTGTAGCCCCTGAATCAACCATGGCCATCACCTCTTATTTAGTGCACGCAAAACATAATGTTACCAAAATGTAAAAATGAGAACTTTTACCCCCCGCTGTATTTGCCACCCATTTGGGGAACCAAACATCTTTCGGGCCTCACACCTGTGTTCCCCCTAAGGTCGGCCCATCTCTTTTCCCGCTTCCTTGGTACTCTTTTCACCTCCCACCTTCTTCTGCAGAGTGTTGAGACAAGTCTGTATAAAATGTCCCACCTGCCCACACTAAAGTCCTAACTTGTTCATTTTACGTTGTTCCTTTTCACTTGCTGATAATGG
Source organism: Ambystoma mexicanum (assembly GCF_040938575.1). Taxonomy (NCBI): domain Eukaryota; kingdom Metazoa; phylum Chordata; class Amphibia; order Caudata; family Ambystomatidae; genus Ambystoma; species Ambystoma mexicanum. The sequence goes on from NC_090922.1 coordinate 1,270,093,339, forward strand.
TCCTCTTATACTTCCAATCTGCATGGGCTCTACTTCACTCATCCTGCCTCCCCGCCCACGATCCAATCATGCAAAGGGAACTACCTCTGGCCTTTTCTTGTCCCCTTTTCTCTCATTCATCCTATGATCCAAACGTAAAGCCAAGTCGATCATTGCCGTACACGTACTGGGTTGCAGCTCAACTTGAGCAATGGCATCTTTTAGCTCCTCACGTAACCCCTGATAAAACAACACAGTCTGCTTGGCCACCGGCCACTCTGTTTCAATTACCAGCCGATTAAACTGTGTTACATAGGTGACTAAGTCCCTAGTTCCTTGTTTTAATCCCAACAGTTCCTTATCCTGAGCTAACAATACCTCCCGTCTGTCAAATAGTCTGCCAAATTCTGCTAAAAAACCATCCCAGTTATATAACAACGGATCGTCCTTTTGTACCAATGGCATAGCCCAAGCAGCGGCGTCCCCAGTTAAATAGGAGATTACAAACGCGGTTCTTGCCTGTATCGTCTCAAAAGCTGTAGGTTTACATAAAAAATGCAGTCTACATTGAGTGAGAAACATCATATATTTTTGGGGATCTCCCGCAAAATGCTCTGGTGCTGCCAGCGGAACACTACTTGGAGGTTGAACAATTACCGTGGGATTTTGACTGGTAGACGCTCCTGTTGACTGATTACTCTCCAATGGTGTTCTCTGGGCTACCAAACTCTGAACTTGGGTCTTTAAATTATCCGACTCTTGTCGAGCATGTGCCAACTCTACCTGAATATCATGTAATGCCTTTAGCACATCGGCTAAAGGCGGAGGTGTCGCTTCCATTTGGCTTGGGTGGTTATAAGTATCCCAATATGGGGGTGGCTTATTATGTCAATGCGAGGGGAGAGTATTCGACACTCTCTCCCGAACCACAGAAGCCGAATGAAAGTCGGCCCCCCACCCATGGTTGGCACAGGCACCTGATAATATAAACAGGACACCACGTGGCAGCCAGTGGGGGGCAGAGGAGTTAGGGAGATGTTGTGGATGGGAAGGGGAATATAGGAACACCGGAAAGAGGTTGAGGGAACACCTAATGTGGATAGGACGAGGGGAAACCACAGGGAAAACACCCTACCTGTCTCTACTTGTAACACTCATACCAAACCATACATTTTTCTCCCTAAGGTTTGACAACTCTTAATACGTGCCGAAACCACAGGGTACTAGTAACATAAGCTTGCATACACCTTATTCAGTATATCTGGGTCTAGAAAGCCAGGCTGACAGCACTAGTCTCATATCAACATGTAAGTAGATTGCCATCTACCAAACTGGTCGTACTCACATTGATCACAATGACATTAAATACAATGATAGACAGGAAGACATGGCCATCAGGCACGTATAAGCAATGAACATAAAACATGACGTGCAACGTGGACTTGATAACATAACTGAAGGCACCATATCCCTTTTGGAAATGCTGAGAGTTCCCCACACCCCCAGCAGAGTCCTTCCTTGTTCTGAACGGGTTAAACTCAGACCCGCACTTAGACCTGAACACAAGAAATGATGTGCAATAAATCCAACATTATCCGTAATTGAAAAGTAGAAACAAGTTCCTAACAAACTTGTGTAACACTTATCTGAAGTCCGGGAGACCCGCAGGTCGTCCCGGACACCACAGTAATCCGCCTGTAACTGGCAGCCAGGAATTTCTGCCTGCCGCTGCCCAGTATATTCACACAGTCTTCCCCAGTACTTATCTCATGTCCGGGAGGCCTGTGAGCCATCCCGGATGCAACAAACACTGCGTTTGCTGTCCACTTGCGGCCGCTGCCACTCGTCTGAGTTTCTTCATAGAACATGCTGCAGCCGCCGCATTCCGAAGTCCTGACACGCCCGTCTCCTGCTGCCGATACAAAATAAGCCACACCTGCCGTATGCCGCTTGCCCATTTATTGTGTTGGCTGATTGTTCACAGCTGTCCCAACGGGCATATGGCTAGGACTACACTCTTCCCAAGTGCTTCTGGGAGTTGTAGTTTTACTCCAGATTTCAATTTCTACCTGTTTTTACACACACCTTTCTTGCTCCAGCCCTTAATTGTAACATCTAGGCACATTTGTATTTCACTTTCTGAGTGTAGGGCCTTGATTTCTAGCAGGAGGCTTGTTGGGCACTTCCATCTATCAATGCTATCTAAATCTTGGCAAGGTCTATGAAGGCCAGGCATACATTGTTTACTTATCTAATTGCTTTAATTTGCAGTATACTAATCAGAAGTAAGTTGAGCCCACAACCTACTCCCTTTACGAATCGTGTTTGGTGGCAGTTGTAATGCTGTGAGATTTAGATCAAGGTTGTAATTTTTGTTTGTATCAGTGATGCAAACATTTTGCCTAGTACATCCAGAAGTGCAATGGGGCAATCATTTTTAGGGTTAGTTCCTATCCCTGTCTTTTGTATCGGCACCATGATTGCACTTTTACATGATTTTGGTATTTCTTTTTTTACTGTTATTCGGGAAAATAAGATCATGCAGAAATCGGCCCCTTCTTCAGGTGATTCTTTTCACATTTGGTTGGTTAGGCCATCAGGACTGTGAGCTCTGGAGCTACTGCTATTTTTAATTTTTGATAGAATGTCATCTTTATCAAATTCGTTTCCCCACTTACCTACGTCTGTTAGGTCCGGATCTGTTGTTGTTCCTTATTTTTCGTAAAGTTTGCCATAGTGTCTGACCCATTCTTCTTCTCGCACCATGTTGTTTTGTAGAGTTATCTGTGGATTATTTATATTATTTAGGAGCTGCCAGAAATCTCTTGTGTTTCTATTAGATAAGGCTTGCATCATGAACTCTGCATTGCGCTGGTGAGTTATGCTTTTGTGAGAGATTAGCCACTTTTTGTACTTCTGTTTGAGTTTTTTTGTTTTATTATTCTTTTTGTAAGTGACAAATGTATGGTTTGTCTAATCTCTTTTCGGCGCTCTCTTTTTTGTATCAATAATTCGGGATCATGTGCGTGTTTTGGTTTAAAGTCGCACCTTTGCTGTCCATGTTGACTTTCTGTATATTGATGTAAAAGAGGTGAGTATTCAACTTCAAGTTTTTCTTGACCAATTGCTTTCAGAGTTTCTTGGCTAGCTCACACACCTTGGCTACTACTTCTGATGTTTTCCACAGATTTTGTGTGGTGTACTTCTGAAAATGGCAATTAACCTCCAGTAGTTAGTGGTCGTTGTTCTCCATTGAAATTAGTTGGAGTGAATTTACTTTTTGTGATGCTCTTTCCGAGATGAAAAAGCAATCCAATGTGGATTCTTGAAGACGTCTTCTCCAAGTTGCATGTGCTGGCATGTCTCCTTTTATTTGGCCATTCAAAATGCAAATTTCTCTCCCTTCCATTTCTTCCATCCATATCTTTGCTATGTTTACTCTGGCATCTGATTTGTTATTAGCTCTATGTTTGGCATTTTTGTCTGCGCCTAAGCAATTGATGTTCAAGTCGCCACATATGAGTATGGTTGGATTTGTTATTGAGATGTTAAATTGGTCAATCAAGCTGGTTATTTGATCGATAAATTGGATAGAACCAGTTGCGTTATGTTGCCAGTAAACGTTCATGATTACCGTTGTATTTTATTTTTGAGGCCTTCGAGTTTTGGGGTGACTCTAAGACAATTGCTTGAAAGTATGGATTCAGATCTTCATTTGAGTTTACCTGACATCTTGTTGTTTTTTATGAGTGCTCGTAAGCCTGCCATTGGACAGCCCTTTTTGCCTTTTATTGCAAGATTCAAGAATATGTCAAATCCCTCAGCGATTGGTGGATCGGTTAACCACGTTTCCTGCAAACATAGAATATCGAATTGGTTTAGATTGCACTCATCATTAGAGAACAACTGAGCAAAACCCAAGGTGTTCCATGATCCAATTAGGGTCATTGTCTCATGTTGCAGTTCCTGGCATTAGCTCTTGTTTCCATTAGAGAGTGCCTCGGCTAGCCAGCTCCACGTTTCGTGTTTGGGATACTTTTCTTCCGGGTTTGTCTCTTTGTTGGTCAACTTTGCTGGGTTATTTTGGCAGATAATCATGATCTCCAGAAGGTTGATGTATTCAGCACTTGTTTTATACTTCGTTGGGAGGCTCTGGTCCATTATGCGAGGTTGGTTACTTCAGTCTTTTTGGTGCCCTTTTCAAGCTCAGTTTGAGAGTTGAGTTCTAAGAAGTGGTGCATTGTTCTGCATTCCACTTCTTTTACTATTTTTGAAGCTTGTGTCTCTCTAGGAATTCTTGGATGTTTCAACTTGGACTGGTTTATGTAGAAGTTCCATGATGTCAAATCCTAGTGGCAGCAAAAACTATGATGTGCTAAGCAGTTCATTGCAGACCATTCTAGATTGTATGTGTAGTCAGACACAATCATGTTGTTGATCTTGGATGAATTCTACCACCGCAATGTCATCCGATTCTATCGCACATAGCGACAGGACATCATGAAGCACATTTTGTCGATTGAGGATCAGTCCCTCATTTCCGGACAATATCCGTTCCAATATAAGGGTAAGGTTAATGGTAAATTTCACATCTCATGTGGAGGTCTCTGGTTCTTGGGGACCGTGTCCTCCCGGTTTAGCTCTGCACACGGTTTTCTGACAGAATTATGACCTTGGCATGGTGAAATTCTTAGCGAAACTTTGCCACGATGTTATGTCTTTTTTCAGACAAGGTGAGGAAGCCGGCCTTTGGAGAATGTTTGTGATTTTCTTCCACACGACCCTGTAATTTATCCAGTCGTTCACTTCTGCTTCTTTGAATTTTGTTGGTACCTTTGAAGCCATTACTGTTGGATCATCTTGATCTTCTTCTTCATCATCTTCTCACTCCACGCTGTGTGTGGTCAAATTTAGCCAATTTATCATGTTTTCATTTGAACTGTTCAAGCAAACTGATGATTGATCACTCACCTTTTGTCTGCTAAGTTCTTGTTTGTTCTTTGTTAAATTTGTTGATTCAGCCTTTTTTCTAGTAGAGGTTTCCTCTGCTTCAGTTGAATGTGACTTTAGATTTCATAAACATTTTCACCAGCCATCGGATTTGAGATGTTTCTCCTTTGTGATGTTTTTGATTTCATGACTTGGATAGGCTTGGCTTTGCTTGTGTTCAGTTGTGATTTGTTGCCTCTTTGGAAAATTGGATAGCTACGGCTAGCTTGGAATATTACTGGTTTTGGTGGTGAGCTTAGATCTATTGGATTTTCCACTATCCCTTCTGCTTCTGCAGAGGTGGATGGTTTGTTTGTGAGATTGTGCTTTTCCATTGCAAGATTTGTTTTATCCAGTTTTCAGTCACTTTGAGGTTTTGGAGGTGTTTTGTTGTTGCTGCTTCCTTGTTTGTGTTAGAACTGACTGCCAATGTCTCATTTAGGAGTGAACTACTTTGTGCAGTCATACTGTCATTTGTTGGATTCATTGTTGTAGTTCGGCTATTTGATTCTTTGTTTGGCAGAAGCACTTGGCGCTTGGATGCATTCTTTTACAGAGGGTTACAAAAATTTGCATTTGTCATTATTCATATTTCTGTTCATTTTCAGTAATAATAGTGCTTCTCGGGCAACTTCTGGCAGAAGCTTTTTATCTTCTCCGTTGGTTTTGAGTTGTTCTACCAACGATTTTTATGCCAGAACTGCTCTCTCCATGTCTTGGTTTATTTTTGTTTGAAGTGTCATCATAAAGGTTTCAATGTGTATGAGTTTAGAATGTATCATGGCTGTTAGAGTAATTTGGTCTTTGTAGTTATCATTGATGTGCTCTTACATCTTTAGAAAAGCAGCTAGAGAAATTGTTAAAGATGACATGATGTTTGAATTCAGTTCATGTGAGCCTTGCTGAGTGACTTTGTTCAGGTTTGACCTCACCAATTTGTCGTGTGTTTCCTGTTATGTAGGATTCTTCTAACTTTTGGAAAGTCTCTGTGTATGAATGAAGAATGAGAGGAAGACTCTTCCGAAGTCATTGTTGATTCTTCACTCAGCTCAGCTCTTTCATGATTTATTTTGTTGGAAGTTGTGTTCCTAGATTTTTGTGTTCAAACTGCTTCTTGTCTAACTTGCAAGCATGTGATTACTGGGGGGAGGGTGGCAGAGTCAATTCTCCTGCATTTGTTTGGCAGAACGCTTCAATTGTGTTGTTCAAAGGTTTGTGACTCGAGCTGTTTGTCTTTGTTTGTCTGATCTGCTATCCTCCACTTGTCAGCCACTGCTAGAGAATTACAATGAGTCAATGTAGGTTCATTAGGAAAGTCTGTCTCATCCTGGTTATTCCATGCATTTGTTTTCAGGAACTGTGCACATTTGGAATTTTCTGGGCCTTCAGCTGTTGTTTCCTCAAATCCGCCTTGTATTGGTAAGCTCTTTGTTTTGTTTTTATTTTGCATAAGTGTGCTAATATGAGTCTTTTGACATGGATTTACAGGTGGAGCTTGTCCTTGCTCAGACCTCTTAAGCGCCGAAATCCTGATTGCAGGAGCTCTTCATGTTGGATCCAGCTGGATTGGGTAAGAGGCCGTATTTGCGTCATCATTGTCTTCAGTGTCAGTTGGTGGCCATGTGTCCCCGCCCTCCTCCTCTTTGTTTCTGTCTCGTAAGCTAGCAAGGTTGTCTGCATGTTTATCTGCATCTACATCTGTGGTGTCGTCAGGCCCAATCTCAAACAGACTTTCCACCTGAGCATTGGAGACCGTTTCTTTCAATGCAGTTGCTCCTCCGATGAGCTGCTTGTTGTCAACATTTTGCCAATTATTCTTCAGCAGTTGAGGCAAAAGGCTAGTCCTCTTAGACTTGTCTTTGGGTTGAGGTAGGGGGTTTATAGTCGATCAGCTAGGACAGAATAGTCGCACCCAATGTTCGATTAGTTATGTCCGTTAGTAGAGTAAAGGAGCATGCTGAAGTAAGCTCAATCTCGCTAATGAGATGCAAGTCTGTATCTGCTACGGAAGCGGGATAGCAACAAGCAGGATTCTCCATTTCAACCTGGTAACATTTTGCATATGGGTTTGCAATTAGATTTGCTTGTCACCCTCTCTCATGTTCCACTTGAGATGTCATTATGCGAGGGGTTGGGGACAAGCGTGTGAAGTGCTCTTACTTCATTCATTCATTCACTGCATCAGCGTTCACCTGTCTCGCAGCTTCAGGCAGTTCCACAGTGAGGCTTGGTTGTTTCGAGAGACATAGCCGCGTCTGGCATCTCATTTGTAGCGGGGCTCTCGTTATGCTGTCTTGTTAATTTTCTAAATTGGTAGATGTTGCAGAGGGACAGTTTTATCAAAATTCTGGTCCCATGATCCCTGGTATCACAGGGAACACAGGAAACATTCCAGACACTCTGCGTCGTAGACTTTTTTTAAGGTTTGCTCCTCCTCTTCCTCAAGGTACAATGGAGAGCAAGAACAGACTTGCAAAAAATCCAAGTGTGCAAACAATGATTCGCCAAGAGCCTCAACACAGGAAACACTCCTGACACTCTGCGTCGTGGAGTGGGGTCTTAAAGGTTTGCTCCTCCTCTTCCTCGATGTATAATGGAGAGCAAGAACAGACTTGCAAAAAATCCAAGTGTGCAAACAGGTAATCGCTGAGAGCCTCAACACAGGAAATTATATGACATGATATCATAAATAATATGATATGGCATTTATAATGCGCCTATACACAAGTGTTTCAAGGCGTTACAAGGCAAGGGAGGGGGAACAGAGGGAAGAAAGACAATGATCCTACTAGGCGAGGTGTCATTCACATGGCGCAAGTGCATGGGAAGGGGAAGCGGTAAAGTGCAGAGGGAAGGGACAGTGAGGTACATGAGATAATAGAATACATAATAGTAAAATACGGCCAGCAGGTGGCCAGTGCAAGGGTAAAGAGTAAGTGCAGGCATCAGGTGTCAAGTGCAGGTAGTGGGACTGTGGGAAACACTCCTGATACTCTGCCCACTTTCTAAAATCATTTTTCAGTACTACTAGTATCATTTTTTGCCATTTAAATGTCAACACCTGCTGTTTGAAGTGCTTACACCAATATTCATAGCCTTGTATGTTTTTTGTTTTTCTTAGTGTAAACCTCCAATCACATGTCAGATGTTAATGAGGCTTTACCCTCATCAGATGTTAATAAGGCGTTAAACTCAGCCCACAACTTCCTTTTATACTGGGAGACAACAATACCAACGTTTTTTGGGTCAAAAAGTCCATATGCAGGCACCGGGTGATGGCTAAGAGGAGAAAATGGATTGAGACAATTGCTGATGAAGATATGAAAACAAATGGGAAATAATGGGAAATAATCAAACCCAATGTAGCTTTTTCCTCAGAGTGATACAATTGAAGTCCAGCCACCTAGGCGTCCTGTTAACATTGCCAAGATAGCCGGTTTTACCACTTTTAGTTAGTGTCTATGTATCTCCTTTTATCTTTCATAACATGGTTGTTGAGTGTTACATTCAAGTAAGCTCTTCAACATAAACAATCAGTAACATAAAGTTCTCTAATTTGTAATAGCCAAGACTTGTCTATATAAGGTATAGACGCGATAAAATAAACTTTGGGGTGAACCAAGAGCAGCTGGATGGAACTGAAACTAGTGCATTTTTTATTATCAAACCCTGAGTCAGTAAAATATCAGACCACAACTTTCCTTAAGTATTACATTTCTACTGGCTCATCTTAGTAGGACCTAATAGATAAAGGGTATGTCCCTCTTTTTGTAGGCAGGGGGCCTGTCTCGTGAGAGAACAAAATATGTGAACAAAGAACAAGTGAACACATGCCTTCCACACGTGAGTGGATGGATATCAGCTATGTAAAATATTGTACAAGATGAATCGACAATGCACATGGTCAGGTCATTTTTATAAAAAGAATGTATTCAAAACAAGTACAATATTGCAGTATCAAAAACACATATCCTACATTTAACATATACATTGCACACCACTCAGTAATGCTTCACAACAGCCACTGGAGAAGGCTGTACTACAGAATCTATTACAAAGGCGTAGTAGACATAATATATATGCCATGTGTTAACATGGGGTTAGTAACAGTGTGCCAAGTGCTACACTAACAGGTCAACACATTGTGTTTCTGGCTCGGGTGGCAAACTGTTTCTTGCATCAGTTTGGAATTTAATGTGTCCCTCCGAGCTTTCTTCAGGACACCCATCACGCGGAGATGGAATTGCAGTTTAAAATAAATCCAATACATAATTAACATACCTATTATTTAGAAAATGGCCAATGCACAACCTTCCCATTTATTACATACCTGAAGAAAAAAATATGAATATAGCATATGAGCTAAATCAATCAGCACTTTGTCCATGCCCATCTCTACAAGGTTCTCGCAAAATGTTCCAAAGTTTATACAATCAATCGCTGACTTGAGATCTACAAAGGCCAGTTATACAGATGTTTTGCAAACATGAACGCATTTCCCACTAAGTTACACAACAGCGCATGCTGCTCAATTTCCCCTAGTACTTCTCTAAATCCGTCTTGTAATGGGGATATAATATTGTTTTCAGTGGTACAAGACTGCTCTCTGTTCAATGATATTTACCCAAATAATTTGCCTTCTATATCAATAAGTTTGAGTGATCATTTTACAATGTGAATTGGTAAAAACACTATGCTTTGCCAGGACTTTGTGACTTCACTTCAGACTTAGATCTAGAATTGCAATTGAACAGGTATTCAAATAATTGTGTCTTCTTTTAATGTAACCATATCTGAGCTGGCTTCATTAACTTCCAACATCACGATAGAAAATTGAATTGGTTCTAAATGTGGCCTTATATCGAGCAGGTATATGACATGACATTTAAATATTTCAGCCAATTCAGATATTTGTACGTACACAATTTTAAAGAAGTAATCAGCCCATGTAATCCTGTTAATAAAACTCCCAGGTGCAGACACATTGGCTGCTAAGCCTAAGTGGCAATATCTAACAACCTTTTTTAATTCCATTAAATATCCAACGTGTTTCTCATTTTCCACTTGGGGCACTTTCATTTTGTATTGTGTTCTTTGCAAAGGGGTTCTTATTTCCCCATGGTCAGTATTGTCCATCAATGGTTCCAGGAGGATGGGCTTGGATATTGTTTATTCCTAGTTAAACCATTTTGAGTTGCCGATGATCATTTGCTAATGTGCCCATCCCTTTAAAAAAAGCTGTCCCTGAGTCATTATATGCCGAAAAAACATTCTGGGCAGATTTATTTGTACTATTTGTTATAAGTTACATTTGTGTTGTTATGCATTAATTCAGGGAGAACAACGTCAATGAACATTTTATCATATTTGATTGATATGCTATACTTTTCTATCACACGCATACATTAAATGCCTGAAAACAATCTTATACCCCAACATGTATAACCTTGTAACAGGCTTCAATAGATATCCAGAGAGGTGTTAAGGCTAGCTGTGGGAGATGTAGTTCCAGATGCAGGTGTTCTTTTCATGTATTACGTTTAGTTGGTCCTCTCTCCATGGCTGTAACCCCGATCTATTTCTGTGTTGGTTCCTTTAATATGATGACATCTAGTTTGGGGGAATTTTCCACCCACTCCAAATCAGGCATGCACCATTTCTATTTATTTAACTCCGTTTTTTTTTTTTTTTTTTTTACAAATGTGGGGTATGCCAATCTAACAGTCTTGATTCCCTACAGCCTCTCTCTCCCCTTTCACGACAAGAAATGCACAGGTCTGCACAGAAGATCTGGTTATTAAAAGGATAAATGCAACCAATTTAAAATATAAACACATGATGCATCATTATCATTCTCTATCAAATCCTGATATCAATGGTCACTACAATGACAAAATATCAATACACAGATCAATTTATTTGTCAATGGTGCATGTAACTTGATATATAATTGTGTGAAAACACTAATTTTACCATATGTACATTTGATTTACCCTGAGCTCACATTCACTGTGGGTTCAACAGTGAATGAGGGTTCAGGACAAAGCTTTAATTTCATAGAAAACAAAATTAAATCAGAACGTTTGTGCCTATCTCTCTACTTGTCATTCATTAAAACTAAATCCCACTTTTTCACATAATCGGTATGTCAGTATTGCAAACACCACTTTTGAAAACTCAATTTAAAGACAGGCTGCTTGACATTCCTGCATGTAAATTGTTTATCGTGTATGTTCACTAGATTCCCTTAAATAGTGTTTCTGCTGAATGAATGTGTAGGAATTGTACATTTGCCATTTTTCAATGGGAAATTTAAAGTGGAAAAACGGGTGGCAGCTAAAAACCTAATCCTTTTCTCCTTGAGTTGTTCAGAGCCAAAAACAGGACTCTGCTGTGCGATATAACCAGTGACTGACTTAAATTACATTATATTCCTAGGCATGTGCAAAGTGAGATGTTATTTGGCTCCCAGTCTGTACATGCACAGAAAGGGAGTCAGGAATCTCCCAATACATACACCATTTTCATCAAATGAAAATTTTCCAGAAGCACTTACACTTCTGAAATGTTTACTAATTCCCCGGGAATTGCAGTCAATTAATATTCCCCTCTGTACTTTCAGATATACGACAGATATACTCCCTTGTAGAGTATACCACCCTCAAGATTATATTTTCCCTTAGCTTTATATTCACATAGGAATGTATTTTCTTTGGCAATCTCACAGACAGGTGGGTACCCTCTCAAGCACTGGTTCAATTCTCCCACTCTAGTAATAGGTGGGGGCCAGTCAGCAGGAGAGTCAGCTTCCCTCATCCTCCTGGTCTCTAACCTTCTGTACTGGGGCTGCCTTCTTCCTTTTCCACCATAGAATGCCTGGACTTGAATTCCAATTAAGCTTCTCTCACAGTGGTCTGCCATCAGTCTAAAATGAATCCAAAGGCAAGCATGTGATTCTAGTCTCCTTTCTGTTGTTGTCAATTCTTCTTCATATATCCTTCTTCCTGTCAGTCTCCTGAGATATGGGGTTTGGACTTTTATAAGGTAAAGACAACTCCATTTAGAGGTGTGTGTCATTTCTCTATTTTAATTGGACAGTCTATATGATTAAACAGTGTTCCAAAAGTGACATCACACTAAACATCCCCTTTTTAGTCATCGGGCATATTAATGAAGAGGTTAGTCCAATGGGAGTAACTTTCCAACCCAGTTTTCCTCTCATTTGATGTGTTTTCATCTTGGAGATTTTGTATGTGATCAAGTTACTAATTAGTTAATCAGCTAGGTTCATCTTGTCATCATCTTGGCAGGACATGTGATTTTGGTGATGTGGTGATGTGCATGTGACAGCTTTTTTTTAATTCTCTGGTACTTTCCCACAGTTGGCCTGTACACTAGGATATATGAATCACTGACGTGCAACTTGTCTGTGCAAACTTATCTCATTTTGTAGAATTAGCAAAATTAAAATAACAATATCATGTTCCATTCATTGATACTGTTTAAACACAACAGTAAGTTGCTATGAAACTCATATCGGCTGATATTCAGGAGAATATGATCCTGTATGTAAAGTATAAAGGTGCACCTATATTACTTACCCCGTAATGGGTTTAACAACATATTAAATAGCATTAGGATTCCCTGGCCTGGCAGCAGGCCATATGGTGTGTGTCCTTTGAAGGTCAGAGCTGGGCCATATATGTCACCTAAGAAAGTGGTGTCATGGTACTAATGGAAGTAGGTTTTTGGAAAATAGGCTGCTCACAGCTGAACTGGTGGCACATTACTCAGCCTCTTAAGTGATTTTTCTAACTGGCTGGCACAAATCCCAGACTCCATGTCTCTGCACGCATGAATGGCATCCTTAATGGGAGTCTTGTTTGATGAATTTTGCTGTTAGTTTGTGCTAGTCCACTGTGATCCCAGGTTTCAGAATATATGTCTGTATTTTTAAGGAATTCTTGGATAGAACCAAATGGAAACTGCTAAATGCCATCATTAGTTGTATTTGAAAGGCCTGCATCTCAAAACAAAGACAGCATGTGTTCCTTTGGTGGAAGAATTATGTCATAAAGTTCAGAGAACAGCCTCCAGGCCTTGGTTTCAATTCTAGTGAGAAAACCTTTCCTCTGCACTGTTGTGGGGGGTCAGAGAAAATGCCATTTTGATTTGTAGCCAATGTGGCTAGTTTCATGTGCAAATGTAACATATGAAGTCACTTTCTTTTCCACATTATGTTTTGTTCTGTAATTAGGGGTATTTGAACATTATTGCAATCAGGTTCCTGTTGATTACAATGCACACTTCAGGTCTCTGTAGGTTTCGAATACAAGGGTGGTTCTCAGTCCTGTAAAGAAGAACACAAAAATAAAGAAGGGTCTCAATTTGATTTTCTTTTTCAGATTACTGTATACTTTCATGTAACTAAACATAATAATTTTGAGGCTGTAATGAGGGCCAATGGCTCCTATTCTGTATTAGACATTTATATGCGGCATTGTATTAGAAGTCATTTGTCTTGAAATGAAAATAAATACTCTGCTTCGCTGATAAAACCTTATTACCCTTCTTCTCTGCTTTGAATTTCCCAAGTTATAGTCCACTAGTGACTTTGGGGAACATTAGAACGTTGATGAAACTTTGCTGCAAGAATTTAAATGTAGCTTTTTAAGTTAAGGTCAGCAGATTGGCTTATTTAAAAGGCAGCTGCCAATTAACTTAATATAGTTCCATTGAGACACTGCTGAGTTTAAGTACCCTCAGGCAACAATACAGAAACAGTTTTCTCTTGGACATGAAGTGCACATTTGTGATTGTAGAGATATATATAGTTACCAGAAGAGTTTGTGTTAGTGTACATTCAGAAGAAGTTGTGAAGATCTTGGGCCCAATTTTCTAGAGAAGGGGTCCTCAGTAAACATATTTTCTGACTGCTTTTCCCGGCATGGCTTTCTAACATTTCCATGAGCTTCTTTGTGTGCAGCCAACCTAATTACTGTTTACTGAAAAGGTTATATCCAGATTTCAACTATTAAACAGACTTATATGGCCAGGAAATACATTCATAAGCACTGCTTTTATATTGATTGTTGATTAAACTGATTAAATGAAGTTACCAGAGCACCAGTGACACATCCGTCTCATCATACTTAAATCCCAACTGCATACATATGAGCAACATACCTGTCACACATTCCAACACATGTTGTACAGAAGCAATGTGATTATTTCACTCTGTTCTAAGCATTTCATAACTGTGGCAACATTATACAGACCAGGATCAAAAACTGGGTAATCCATTTGGGAATAAAGGAACTAAAAGTGCAATGCCTCCACATGGAATTTCCTGTCTAAAAACCATGCCTCTTCCTAAATGACTAAGAGTTGAGACAAACTTGCACTGAATAAGTTATCACATGGCATCCTAGCCCCCTGTGAGTAAACTTCTTTCCACGTTAGCCTATGCATAATATGAAGACGAGGCTGAACTATAAAAATAGGTAAGCTGGTGAACAGAAGGGAATACTTTGTACACCAAATATTTTTAGATAGCAAATCTATTGATATTTGTCAGATGTTCTGTAACTAAATGTGTATTGTTGAACAGATATTTGTAATGGGCTGTATCAGATCAACTAGTAGAGGATACCATATAGTTATGTCCCATATACCATATGCTAAATAATATTAATTATGTAATTAATTAAATTATATACAACAAAAAAGAATGTACAATATATAAGAAATCAGATTTGATGGGGAGCAGTGAGATTCTTACAATGGGGTAAGGTTGAGTGACATTCTGACCAGGTTGAGGATGGGAGTAAATGAAACAGTCATCAGGGACAATACATACATGGACATACATAGACTAAGTACAACAAACATTGGACATTTTTAAGTGCAGGTATGCGGTACGGCCATTTGCGCTCAGGATGTGACCATGGTGCGTGAAGTGCTAGAATGCATGCAGAGGAAGTAAGGGACAGATGTAGGTTAGAGGCGAAAGATGTTAGCTAGCAGGAAGATGAGAGGTAGTTTAAGAGGGTAACTCAGAGCTGAGGATGTAGGCTTTTAGTTTGGTTTTGAACGAATCTGTGTGGACTGTTTCTCTGAAGTCTGGAGGAAGAGAATTCCATGCAAGTTGAGCAAGAAGGGAGAAAAAGTGGACGCAAGAGGAAGCACAGGGAGGATAGTCGAGGTAGAAGAGCAGAGATTATGAGAATGCTTATAGAGTTATATAGAAGAGGATAGATACAGTGGTGCCTTACCGTGGATAGATTTGTGAACCAGGAGAAGACATTTAAATCTGGCCCTGTTTTGCATCATCATCCATCCTGCCTGATGACAGTATGAGGAAGTAGGTGTGAAGTGAGGGAGTTCAAAGAGGGACCTGGTAGCAAAGTTGATGATCTCATTGAGAGGGCAGAAATTATAGTGTAATGATATATTGGGAGACCACACTCAATTTAGGGAGTCCCCCCCCCCAATGAAGAGAGAGCCCACAATAGACCATTAATTTTTTTGGCTTCGATAAGTACTATCTCTGAACCATATAGAGCCATGCAGATCTCTCCCCTGTGACTGGATATATATTTATTTAAAGTATATGTTTTATAGATCTTAAAAGGTTACACCCACCATCTTCTTTGTGGCACAAAAGCAAGCTTCAACACACACTTATAATAAACAAGCAAATATGACTTGAAGAGTGAAATTAAAACAGTTTTAATTTTAAAAAAGTGACACATTGTACACTCAGTCCTTTGTTTACTTTCCAGCACACTTGAAAAGGGTTGCAGTTTTGAAATCACACTGTTTTGAAATAGTACATGTGGCAAATAGAACCCCGTTTCCGTTTCACCCAAAAGCAATTTCCAAAATGGAAATTACTCTC
Organism: Ambystoma mexicanum; assembly: GCF_040938575.1. NCBI lineage: Eukaryota > Metazoa > Chordata > Amphibia > Caudata > Ambystomatidae > Ambystoma > Ambystoma mexicanum. The sequence goes on from NC_090922.1 coordinate 1,270,109,207, forward strand.
ATTTCTCTTGGTAAAGCGCTTCTCCCCCAAGCACCAAAAACCCAGGCATCACTGGTATGCAGCACCCCTCAGTTTAAAGGCCAGGTCTAGGGAGTGGGGACAGTTTAGGATTTTCATTTGGGGCCAAGAGCACCCCATTTCAAAGTACCTTTTCATTTAAATACAATGGTTAAGATGTGGTGACAGTTGGGAATGTAGTTTTGTGGAAAAAACACCTTTCATTGACAGGCAGGGTTTTGGAACGTGATATCAGTTGGGAACTTCATTTTGTGACCAGCACCTTTTAGTTTTAAAGGCAAGGTTTGAGAAGGGTATGAGTTGGGAATTTTGTTTTGCAACCAGCACCTTTCTGTTTCAAGGCATGGTTTGGAAAGGATGTCTGTTGGGAATTTATTTAGTTTTTGTGGCTAGGACACCCCTGTTCTTAGAGAAATCTGGGGTGGACAGGAAAAATGAAGGCACCCGATTACTTTACGTGACAATAAAGGTATCAGGTAATAAAATAGTGACAAACATGTCACCGGTAAAAATAATTGCAGTAAAAATGCTGTGGTTTGTCCCGGTAAAGGTGTACTCCATTATACCATTTAAGGGGAGCAGGGGTTGCAGGGGTATCCCCCGCTTCCGTTAAATGGTATAATGGGTCCGGGGGTTGCGGAGGTGTTCCCCGCATCCTTTACATGATTGTGGTGTCAAAACCACGGCATTTTTCCCGTAATATTTTGTAAACACGCACATTTTTGCCGCAATTTTAAGACATGGAACCACTATAACATTATTCCCGTTCGGAAAGATGGCCATAGTTTCAAACTCATCTAAGCTGCCCCCGGCATCAATCTATTTGGGAGTTAATTAAATTAATATACAGTCAAATATGCTAAGGGCCTACACAATTTGCCCCAACCCACTATGAAGGGAAGATATTAAGGCAGGCAGATCCCCCCCACACTTGCTTTGAAATGGATGAATTATATTTACATTGGACTTCTGTTTTAGGGTGCTCCGAGAAGACACGACTCCTCTTTAGACAAGGGACCCCCAGGTGGAATAAAGGCAGTTCTCCTTCAAGATGTTTAGTAGCTCGCCTTTATCTCCTTACCAATCTTTTCTTGTCTGTCCCTCTTTGCATAGTGCAAGTGCTTTTTAATGTGTATGTCACACCTCCCATTCCAATTAGAAGGTGCAAGTTTGTTGGTGCAAATGTTTTCATTGGAGGATTATCCTCTCTTCCTCCTCCCAAGAGTCAACCCCTCTGTGCTGATAGGCCCTTCACTGGGTTGAAGTGAAGTGAAGAGGTACACTCCTTCTATATTTTACAATTTTTCATGACAGCTCTTTGGCACAGATAGTCCCTACACATCAAATGTTAGTAACTTACTGATAATTGCCATAATATATAGCTATTAATGTTCCCCTACACATGACAAATCAGTGGAGGTTATATCATTTTGCCAGGTTATTGCACAGGCATGCTATGGTTTTCCCCCTTTATTTCAAAACTAACATAGTTGGGAATATGAAAATTTGCAATCAAATAACTAATTTAACATTCCATCAGCTCCCAAACCTTCAGATTTCTAAACCTTTTGTGTTGTAACTAATATTCCCCAAATCACACTTGAATGAAATTCACTTTACACCATGGACTACAGGGCTCTGAATGCTGTCACCTGGACAGATGCTTACCCCTTGCCTGGAACTGATGATCTGGTGGATACCTCCAAGTACCTCCGCACATCTGACCTCAATGCAGAGTATTGGCAAATAGCCCTAGCAGACAATGCCAAGGAAAATACAGCATTCTCAGCCCCAGAGGGTCTTTACCAGTTCAGGGTAATGCCCTTTTGATTAAAGAATTCACCTGCTACTTTTCAAACACTTGTGAATCATATCCTAAATGGGTTGGATGAATTCTGCTTGGCATATCTGGATGATGTAGCATTCTTCAGTGCCACCTGGGAAGAACATGTGAAACACCTGGGAATAGTGTTACCAGCTCTTCAGAAAGCTCACTTGACCATAAGGGCCAGTAAGTGCCAGATTGGACAAGGATCAATGGTCTATCTTGGACAGGAAGTAGGTGGAGGGAGGATTCAACCTCTACCCAGTAATGTACAAGCAGTACAAGACTGGCCACCCCCACTACTCAAACCCAAGTGAGAGCCTTCTTAGGTCTCACTGGGTATTATCAAAAAGTCATGGCAGACTATGGTACTATACCTGACCCTCTGACTGCTCTCACTACTCCAAAGAAACCCAAGAAGATCTCTTGGTCTATGGAGTAAAAGACTCCCTGTGCCAGGCCCATCCTCAGGGCCCCTGACTAAAACATATGCTTTTATTGTGCAGACAGATGCCTCTGGCACTGGGATAGGTGCTGTACTATTACAGGTAGATGAGCAAGGCAAGGAACAACTGACTGGATTAATTAGTCCTTTATCACGGCTGTTGCTTTTCGCCCGCATTGCAGCTGAGAAACACAACTGTAAGAAGAAATCATTGAATAAAATGCGTAGATATCCACTCAAGCTAAAGAAACTTCTTAACTTCATAGTTAGCTGGTGTATGGATGTTATTGTTGATATCCGAGTCGAGTTAAAAAATGATATGGCGGATACCACAAATGAGGATAATTACGATTTCACCCAGAATATTTAAGATCTATATTGACTACAACGAAAAATGTATCTATCTAGATGTGTAGTCGCCGGTCGATGAAAGGCGATTAAATATCGTGTATAACGAGTCTGTGGAGTGTCCCCAGAAGTTTTCAATTGAACTCTTAATCAGGAGTGTAAGGGTGATCTAAAGGGCCATTTGAAGCTTACGCTACAGTTTGGAGTTTTCTAATAATGAAACGACTGTTGGGTTAAAGGCGATTAGAAGCGTGCCTTATCATTTAAATTGGTCCAGATTTAGTTGTATGTACCTGCAAGTAGCATGAGGATTGATCCATCATATCTGCTCTTCCTCTATAATTAAAAGATCAAGTTGGTGCGGATTACCCTACGATGTGAAATGGGACCTATTGAGTTTCCTGTTTTTGTCCTGACCAAAGGTTGCTTTATTGAATGGACTTTATTTTTGAAGTCTCTATTTGACAACCGAAACAAGTGTCGACCAGAATATCTTGAAATAGTTATATGCAGATTGAGTCACCTGAAAACAGGCAGAGGGATCCTAATATTGTTTACTTTTAAGATTGTTTATAGTGACCTAGTGTAATGGGTCATTTGTGTATGTATGAAAACATGTGTGTAGATGGAATGTGAGTGAATGATTGGTGGGGATAAGTGTTGTGAGCCAAATTGGAATGTATGGAATAGTTTTGTAGATAGTGTGTAATGTAATATGCAATATATTCTTTTAAATTGAGTATTTATTTGAAAAATAAAAAGGAACAGTGATAGGAAATGAAACATTTATTGATATATAAAAAACGATAAATGAGTGTGATCTGTCATCCACTATCCATTGATCCATTTTTGCTGTTTTTTTACATGGGTTAATTAGTCGTCAGCTTAAGGACAGATAACTCAGGCGGTCCACTGTAGAGAAAGAATGTTTCTCTATCGTGTGAGCCCTAAGGAAGCTGAGGCCCTACCTCTTTTGGAACCACTTCATTGTGCAAACTGACCATAAGCCTTTAAAGTGGCTAATGAACTTGAATGGATAGAATCCAAAATTGCTCAGGTGGGCCATAAGCCTGCAAGGGTTTGACTTCATCATTGAGCACAGGCCAGGTGTCTAATATAGCAACACTGATGGGTTGTCCAGAATGTTTAGTCGACCCATCCAGGGAATTAATTCCCCCTGCCTTAGGTCTGAAAGGGACAAGTGTTACAAACGATTTTCCTTAGGTGCAATGTTCTCTTCATTTATGGACCCCTCCCAAAATGTTTTCTTTTGTTTGGCTTACCTAACCTGACTTTTTCCAGTGGAGCACAGCCTTCAGATGCACTCCTCTGGGCTTTCGCTCATTTTTTATGGGGAAACTGACATGTCCTTCAGGCTGTCAGTACTGGAAAACTATGTGTCCATTAGTCGTTGACTATTTTGCCATTTCTTGGTATCTTTTTATCTATGTGCCAAGCAACTTACAGTACCGCGCATAGTGGTCATTTTGTTTTATGACCCTAGCCACCCTATAAGGATTTTTTGTTGTTTGTACAAGTGTGCCTAGGATAAACTGGTGGAAGCAGTTTACTTTTAAAGTATTTTTATTTCGTTTTTATGGACCATACCGCGTTTGGCCCAAGACTATGGCCAGTGCCGAATATGGATGTGCCACAAAGTCTTTTGTGCTGTCCTTTGGCCATTTTGTCTCTGTGCCTTCACCCAGGTTGAGAGACCCGGTAATCATTATTTGGGCATGCAACCTCCCTCGAAAACCAAATCTTTCGGGGGCTCCTGCATGTCACGTGTTCTAGTGCCCAGGAAGAGGGTTGGGACTGTCCGGTCCCATTCCACACTACTGGTGCCTATATGTAAGGTAGGCCTGAATGACTGGTACCACCATGGGCCACGATTGGCCTACACCTGGCGTGCATGCAAGAGAGCAGATCTTCAATTCCCTATCCCAGATTTGAGTGCAAAATGAATCTTGGATAAGAGAAGGGGCTCTGCATCCATTCCAGGTTGATCACCTGAAGTTCACACCGAACTTCAGAAGGAGCCAAGTATCCTGATCGAAAGAGCAGACTTGCGGATCTGCCAGAGATGTGTTGGAATGTTTGGCACCCTGACTCTGCTATTGTCCCATTGGACCCATGATTTTGTATTGTTCCATGAAGGCCTGCATGGGCCCTTCGACCCTTTGGAGTAGTGATACCAACTACTCTCGGCACCTCCTGCTTACCCTCGCAAAGGGCCTCTTCGGAAGTGTTCCTGGGCCATAATGCGAACTAACCATCTTGAACCCGGGGTATCAACAGGAGCGCTACCATTCTGAGTTCAGACTCAAGATTTATGGACATTGCTTACTTGTGGTTGTGGCCCTCTCCTGCCAAAACTTGTTGTCCTGGCTCCTCTGAGTCAGAGCATTTGCGGTCCCTGTGTCTCCCCGCTATAAGTGCCTCCAGACCTGTCCCACCGTGTTCTGAAATGTGCTGCAGTGGAACTGTCCTTCTCCTTTCTTTGAGAGCTGAGAAAAGGCTACTGTTCCACCATCGACGATCGTCCAGTCCCGCAGCTGCTGAGAGCTGGAGTGTCCTTTAACTGCAGGGGTGAAATTTACTAGCAAATTGGGCTAGACTGGAAACTTTTGGCTCAGACTGTGTCGAGGGTCGGTGATTACATGCATCATTAACCTGTAGCGCCCTGGAATGTCCATCTGTTTTTACGGATGAGAATACCTGAAAAGATATTTACCGTAGCTGGGCTTGCCTGCGCTCCCCAGCTGTTCCCGAACTCCGAAAGTCACTCTATCTGCAAAGGGAGACCCTCCTCAAGGATTAGGGCTTTATTCTTCATCGCCTCAACCACCTTCCTGAACCGCTACAGCTCCCTGAGGAGAACCCGCTTTACGCACGACTGCGCTTTGTTAACGCACTGCTGGACTTCGAGCATAAGGCTCCTCACTCTCACTTATTAGGGATGCACTACATAAGATAGGGATTGACTTCGAAGAGCTGCCAAATGCGATATCTGTGTTGAGCTTACCTCTTTTGTTAAAGGTTGTGGTTATTTTCTCCCCTTTTATCTGCATTAGGGTAAATGCATTTTTTATACCTGTTACATAGTGAAAAGCATATGTAGTAACTATTTTATCATTGCTGTGGTTTATTTGTGTTTAGTTTTAAGGTTCTATAATAAATGTCTTTCTGATATACATCTGTCTAAGAGTAATCTGTGTGCTGATTGTGGGCTTCTGATCACTCTCACCCCTCCTCAGACTTAGACTTGACCTGCTACCAAGATACCGTAGATTGGTCTGGTTTGTCCAGAAGGTTCCCCAGTTCCACTAAATTAGGGTGGCCTCCTAAACCTCTGCCATCCAGGTCAGAGTTTAGAAATCCATCTCAACAATCTCTGATCAGAGAATTAGTTAACATACCAAACTCACAAGTGTGGCTCAAGGTCCCCAATGCTGCCACATAACATTGGACTGGTTCTTGAGGTTCCTGGCAGCTTTGAAAGAATGTGTGATGCTTAAAGGTAAAATTCTTCTTAGGCTCAAAATGATTCTGCGATTTTTGAATTGCAATGGTGTAATCATCCCTGTCTTCTTGGCCACCATCCACCTCCTCAGGAAGCCCGTCATAAACACAGCAGTCCCAATATTATGTAGAAGAACTTCTTGCTTTCCAGCAGGAGTAAATTTGTCACCACCTATGGCCATCAAATAATTATAAAATAACTTTTTCCATATATCCCACCTGATGGGATGTGTGACTGACTCAGCCATACATTGGGGTGGTGGGGCCATGCTTGCAGCTGCCATGATTGCCCTTATTACAACAGTGATTGCTGTGTTTCCTTTAAACTTCCTTCTCAAGCTCTCCTTTTTACACCTTTTCCACAGACATCCAAGAAGGAATCGAAATAATCTCTAAAATTACACCAATGTGGCTTGCTGTTTACAGTCTCACCATCCTATTGACTCAGCAAACACTTATTTATAGCCGAAAGCAATTTGCTGTGAAGGAAGCTCCCTGTTGTTATGGGACCTCCGGATTGTTTCTTTAATCCTTGAACTCTTCAGCCGGGTTGCCGGTAGGCTGTATTTTACCTTAATAGGTTGTTGCCAGCAGACAGAAGCCACACAGACTTTATAGCGCAGCAATCTGTCAGGGAGGATAGCGTGCTGGCTCTTCACTGCTACACAGATCTCGCTGACCTAGCAAGCTGCTTATCCCAGTGCTTCGGGGTCCCGCAGGCTAAAGCCACCCTCACACGTCTTACATGTCCTTCATCACCAATATTGAGGTGCCTCCCACACGAGTAAGTGGAGTAGTAAGTTACTTTTTTCGGAGCCTGCAGTCTTACAATTGCGTGTGTTTCAGACCCTCGGTAGTTGCCCCAACCGCCACCCACAATCTCACTCCCCTTGAGAATTCCACATTCCACATGTTCTCGTGGAATGTTCAAGATCACAACTCAACACATACCTCTGGCAATTCTGTTGGATTGGTTTCCAAATAGATCCAACTGGCACCATTGCCATTTCAGGAAGATATTGCTTTGAGCTGTGGGTCCCATTATTGCCTGAATGGACGAGATGATCATACTATATTCATTCAAGCTTTCAACTTCACAAGAAGGCTGAAGATGAATGCACTGGGATGATGCATTTGGTAAGGCTAATGTCCAGCCTCAGAAATAGCCCCATGTGACTCATAAGGTCATCAGGATGACTATTCTCTGCAACAAGAGAACAGAGGTGGTGAGAATTTCAAGATCCCTTACAGACTATGACAACATTCCTGTCCCAGCAAAACTGCATCACCATAGCCAGATTCAATAATTTGGACTCCTGGTTGGGAGCCTATTCTAACCAGGAGGGTTACTAGGAAACAATAATCACAATTGAATAGGTCCAAAAAGAGAAAAAAAGTGCTCACAGAATACTCCTGCTTATTGACGACCACTGAATAAAGAGAGAATTACTTATTCATGCTCTGTGGAATCAATCTTGTTCTTTATCTTAAGGTTACATAGTTAAACATAAAATGGAAACTCAAGAGCTAACATCAAAAAATGAGTTGTTTGAGTGAAAGTACAGAAAATATTTACGACACACGGAGCCTAAAATTTCTTGGTACTACAACCACTTTGTGTGTGTAAGACAAACTGGACCTTAGGTGTCGTTTGCCATAAAGTTCACATAAAACAGCAAACACATAAACAATTGAACATTTATAACATCACGTATATATTTCAAAAACATAAATCAATTTCTATGTGCATGGCAGCAGAAATATAAAGCATTTGGGCATGGTGCGTCTACACCACAATGTTTCAGCCGTTTCTAGGTGGGGTTGATATGGCACATCTGTTATACAGCCTTCATCAGGACGGGGATCTGTACTGTATGCTGTCTGTGCTGTGGGTATATTAATTCCACAGGTTCTATTATTCAGAAGATACAATGGCCACATAGGCCGGTCTCTGTATGTTCCTGTTTTCAAAAAACAGAAAAGGACAGAAAAAACAGGAATTCTCTGAGATGGAGGTGAGAATTCGCTCTAAAGTCAGCCTAGTTGCTTTTTTTCTCTGGTAGCCCCGCGATAAAAACCTCTAATTCTGCAGAGCCTGCACGCTGTCTGTCAATGAAGCGTGTGAATGCTGAGTCATTGACTAGTTCACTGGCAACGCCGCAGCCAGGTCTCCATGAACTAGTCAATGACTCAGCATTCACATGATTCAGGCTCTGCTGAATCAGAGGTTTTTGCCGCGGGGCCACCAGAGAAAAAAAGCAACTAGGCTGACTTTAGAACGAATTCTCACCTCCATCTGAGAGAAACCACGTTTTTTCTGTCCTTTTCTGTTTTTTGAAAACAGGAACATACAGAGACCAGCCTATGTGGCCATTGTATCTTCTGAATAACAGAACCTGTGGAATTAATATACCCACAGCACAGACAGCATACAGTACAGATCCCCGTCCTGATGAAGGCCGTACAACAGATGTGGCATATCAAGCCCACCTAGAAACAGCTGAAACACTGTGGTGTAGATGCACCATCCCCAACTGCAGTATATTTCTGCTGCCATACACAGAGAAATTGATTTGTGTTTTTGAAATGTATACATGATGTTATAAATGTTCAATTGTTTATGTGTTTGCTATTTTTATGTGACCTTTATGGCAAATGGCACCTAAGGTACAGTTTGTCTTATACACACAAAGTGGTTGTAGTACCAAGACATTTTTGGCTCCGTGTGTTGTAAATATTTTCTGTACTTTCACTCAAACAACTCATTTTTTGATGTTAGCTCTTGAGTTTCCATTTTATGTTTAACTGTGTAACCTTAAGATAAAGAACAAGATTGATTCCACTGAGCACGAATAAGTAATTCTTTCTTTATGCAGTGGTCGACCATCACCATAGCCAGAGCCATCATCAGCTCCAGACTGGACGATTGCAATGCCCTCTTTATCGGTACCTCTCAAAAAAACCTGGCGACACTCCAGATTGCACAAAATAACGCCTTAAGGGCCCCAACAGGCATTTCACGCAGGGAGCACATTACTGGGGTTAGGAGGCAGGTACACACGCTTCCCATCAAGGAAAGGGTTCTCTTTAAAACACTTGCCCTAACACATAAAGTTCTTCACGGTCTGGCACCTATGTACCTAGCGCAGAGGATCTCCAAACAAACAGCCTCTAGACCTTCAAGGGCCGCCTATGCCAACCTTATCATGTTACCTCACACACGCAGCGTGCGTGCGGGAGGCACCAGCTTCCCAACAATGGCTTCAACCATGTGGAACAACCTCCCAGCACAAATCAGATCCATCGACTCACTTGCAGCATTCCTCAAAGCCTTAAAAACGAGGCTCTTTGTCTAATGAGCTCACCCCTATAAGCCATTTATTACACATGCCACCCGTTCATCACCCGTGACCACTCTTCGGCTTTTCATTACTATGTCACACCATTCTATGCATCACATAGTACAATGTAACTAAATGCGTCAACAATTGTAACCTAACTGTCTGTATTCAAGCACTATTCTTGGGCCGCTTATTGTAACCCTCAAGCAAGCCTGCTTAAGTATCCTTTAAGCGCCTCAATGCCTGTGGGCTGTAGTGCGCTCTACAAATCCAAAAATAAAATAACAACACATCTGTGCTGCAAGTGCCGAAAATTGCAAGTGAGCATCTGAGATGGTTCAATAGAACATACGAAGAGCTTGCTGTCACTTCCAGAATGATCACTCAGCTTGTAAAAAATGTAAGGACAATGCAGATCATCTTGAATATCTTTGAGGGCCACACTGAGACTGAAGGGGAGACCCATGTTCTTGTATGGTTTGTCAACATTCAGCATAAAATAGTATGTTGGCACACCTTGGGTGGTTTTGGATGTGCCAGAATGATGCCAGATTGATGCAAGACATAGATTGAGAGTTGGTGCGCCTCATGTGTGTTGGTACCAGATATGAGCCTGCCCACGTTTTTGAAAGGGGAAGGTGCAGGCTAGATGGGAATCTTTTGACATAGCGATGTAACCAATATCCAGTTGCTTCCTGGGGAGATAAACCCAGAGAAAGTTGTGCATTTCATTTTGCCTCCATACAGAGTGTATGCTCTAACGCACCCTCTGATTAACCATCCAAAGATCAGTCAGAGGATCAGTGATTATTTGATGCAAGCTTGAAAACTCCTGAGCTCTCATCACCTGGTGTAAGATCCCAACAACAGAGACGAAGGCTGTTTGCACCCGCACTGCCTCTCACTCTCCCTAAAGATTTGAGGAATTTTCAAAACTACATGTGCGCGGCAGGGCAACCACACAAAAGGCCTGTGCTCAGTACTGCATTCTCCTTGCTAGTATGCCCCCTTTTTTTAAAGTAAGACTTTATTGATTTTCTGATATTCTATACATGGGCCGGGAAAACTCAGTATGCAATAGTAAAAACCTCATGCCATACCTTCACATCCCCTGAGCTTTTCCATTGCGGGAATATTCCATACTCTCTCTAGCCATAGCGTAGCAGCTGAGGCACAATCGTTCTCACAATGGAGAATTGACATCTTGACTGTTAACAATAAATGCACCAGAAGTTTACGCTCTGCTCTTACAGTGCCGTTCTAGTGAGGCATTGATACCCAGGATACAATACTTGGGGTCCCCTGGTATCTCCACCCCCAGAATTTCCTTCAGCTTTGACCTGACCCTGAGCTAGAAGTCTTGTATTCCTGGACACCCCCATACAATATGGAGCTGGGTCCCCTCCATCCCACAATTCCTAAAGCACACCTTAGAAGTGGTTGGATGAGACCAGTGCAGGCAGGACGGTGTTCTATACCACCTTTTAATATTTTAGCTTATATTTCTGCCAGATGTGGAGATAGTGTTCGAGGAGGCACCCTATATATCCCTTCCAATTCCTCCAGTGGAATCCCCTCTCCCAGCTCCCTCTCCCACCCCTCACAATAGGACCTTTGGTCGGGCACTGCCAGCGAGTTGATAGCCTTCTATATTCTGAAAGTCAACCCATTGGATTCAGCTAGTTCTCCCAAGGGGTGAGCTGTCTGACTGCCGGATATACAATAGTAGGGTGAAGGACCCTATGCCTAGCTTGCAGATAGTTGAAGCTGTTTGCCTCTAGGATTTTATTCTCTGCATTGCAGTCTTCAAATTATCTGATCTTCCTATTAACGAAGAAGTCTCCCACCTTACCCAAGACCATGTCCACCCAGCGTGTGAATCCTTTGTCATTCCTGCCGGTGGTAAAATCATAATTATGAAATAGCAGAGTGAATGGGGATGGCAAAGAGCACCCCCCGGCTGACTTACTCAGGTTGTCCCACACATCCAGTGCAGCCCTGGCAATGTGTTTTGCATAAACCGCACACGCTCTCCTTGTCTGGATTGGCACAGGTGAGTCCTTAGGTTTCATCCCACTACCGCCTGCTCCATGGACACTTAGATTTTCCCAGAGTCTACTAATGGTCTGATCTACGCAGCCTGGTAATAGTACCAGAGTCTTGAGAAAGAAAAGCTGCCATGGGGGCTGGGGCAATCCAGTGTATGCTTATTTACTCTGGGTGTGCCCCTTTTCCACAGGAACCTCAATAGCAAAAACTGTTTGGTCTGCGTCTTAAATTTCTGGCATCAACTTTTCAAGCCTACCTGTTAGGATTTTAGTGAACTTTTTAAGAGGGCTATTGGTCTATAGGAGGAACACTGTTTGGGGTCCTTCCCTGGCTGTTGTATGAGAACTGCCTGGGCCTCCTTCATGAATTCTGGGAGACCTCCCCCCTCGCAAACAGAGCTAAATACATCCACCAGTGGTTTTGCCGACAGTTGGGCAAGTGTTTTATAAAAGACGCTGGTGAAGCCATCCAGAGCCGGGGATTTATTTGGCGTTAAAGGGATGGTTCGTCCAAAAAATGTTATTTCAAAAATAGATAGGCAATATTAAAAAATTCTTTTTTTCCATGTCCCTATGTAAAATTTTTAGCAAATCAAGCTGAAAGATAGCACATGGGGGCATCCATTTTGTGAAATGGATGCCCACCGTTGTGCTCGCTTTGGCTTTTGCAGCACTAATGAAGGAAAAGCCAGCCAGCTGTAGTAAACAAAAGCTACCACTGGGTGGCTTTTCCTTCAATGGTGCTGTACGCGGCGGTCAGGGACCGGAGACTACAGGCAGAAAAGCTGCAGCTGCATCTCGGTAAGTGCTATTTGTTTAATAAAAATAAACACTAGCTGCGTTTTTTTTTCTATGTTTTCCGGGCTGGAGGAGCCTGTAAAACTTAGAAATAAAACCGCAGCTTTAAAAATATTGTATTTATGTTTGCTGTAGCTTTTGAAGCGACCGCAAACATAAATACAACGTTATTGTGTTTGAAAACGCTGCGTTTTTTCTTTCTAAGTTTCTCGGGCTCCTCCAGCTCGGAGGAGCCTGAGAAACTCAGAAAGAAAAATTGCAGCCTTTTCAAACACAACCACGTTGTGTTTCTGCCTGCCGTGGCTAGCACTTTGGGTCTCCGGTGCTCCCCCAGGAGCTCCCCCAAACACGGTTGTGTTTACATGCCGCAGTGTTTCTGCCTACAGCTGATTTCCCATTTGGGGCTTCAGGGCTCCCCACGGGGAGCTCCAGAGCTCCAAATGGGAAAGCAGATTTAGGCAGAAACACTACGCGGTTGTTTTCTGCAATGCTAAATGCTGCAGTGTTTCTGCCTAAATCTGCTTTCCCATTTGGGTCTCTAGGGCTCCCCGTGGGGTGCCCTAGAGCCCCAAATGGGAAAGCAGATTCAGGCAGAAACACAACGCGGTTGTGTTTGAAAATGCTGCTGTTTTTCTTTCTAAGTTTCTCAGGCTCGGAGGAGCCTGAGAAACTTAGAAAGAAAAACCGCCGTGTTTTCAAACACAATAATGTTGTATTTATGTTTGCGGTCGCTTCAAAAGCTACCGCAAACATAAATACAACGTTTTTAAAGCTGCAGTTTTATTTCTAAGTTTTCCGGGCTCCTGCAGCCCGGAAAACTTAGAAAAAAAATGCAGCTAGCGCTTATTTAAATAGCACTTACCGAGATGCAGCTGCAGCTTTTCTGCCTGTAGTCTCCGGTCCGCGTCCTCCGAGTCCCGGCACCAACGTTGGGGGCATTTTTCATTGTCGTTGCGTGTAGTGCCCCGCCCAGTCCCTGAAATGTACAGCAGCCACAATGTGGTTCGCAAATATCATTGGCTCTTTCTTTGCGGTCATGACTAATCTAGTCAGTTCTGATGATAAGTAGATGTAATCTATCCTAGAGGCTGATGCATGAACGTGGGAGGTGTAAGTGTAGGTTCTATGTGCGGGGTAATATGTGCGTGATATGTTGATCAGGTTAAGGTCCTGAAGTCTGGCTCTTAGTATATGGGATGCAGCCCCTATCAATAAGTAGGTGGTCTGAGACGATCTTTCCTGGGCCCCATCCATGACCATGTCCATATCTCCAAGAAGAAATAGGTCACCTTGGCCGTGCTCCCCAACTGCTTCCAAAATGTGCAACATGAACGTTTCCTGTGTCGTATTTGGGGCATAGGACATGACTATAGGCACCAGCTTCCCTTGCAGCGACCCAACCACTATGAGACACCTTGCATTACTTCCCTTTTTGGTTTTAACATGCGTGAAACACAGGTCTCTATGAATCAAAATGGCCACCCCATCATGTTTTCCATCCTCCGATGCATGTCATTGTTGCAGATGAGTCTCCTGGAGAGCGAGTACGTGCAAGTGTAGATGCCGCAGTTCCCTCAATAGTTGAGTGCACTTATTAGGGCTAGTAAGGCAACATTAATCACCATCTTGGTAGTATTGGCAGTGTTGGATGCCTCTTAATACAAAGGTATTTGCTTAGATTCCTACCCAGGTACATCTTTTGAGCCCCCTCCCCACCCTGGCATTGTCCTGCACGCCGTCTGTCACTGAAGCATGTGAATGCTGAGTCATTGACTAGTTCACTGGCAACGCCGCAGCCAGGTCTCCATGAACTAGTCAATGACTCAGCATTCACACGCTTCAGTGACAGACGGCGTGCAGGCTCTGCAGAATAAGAGGTTTTTGCCGCGGGGCCATCAGAGAAAAAAAGCAACTAGGCTGACTTGAGAGCGAATTCTCACCTCCATCTGAGAGAAACCCTGTTCTTTCTGTCCGTTTCTGTTTTTTGAAAACAGGAACATACAGAGACCAGCCTATGAGGCCATTGTATCTTCTGAATTACAGAACCTGTGTAATTAATATACCTACAGCACAGACAGCATAAGTACAGATCCCCATCCTGATGAAGGCCGTACAACAGATGTGGCATATCAAGCCCACCTAGAAACGTCTGAAACACTCTGGTGTAGACGCACCATCCCCAACTGCAGTATATTTCTGCTGCCATACACAGAGAAATTGATTTGTGTTTTTGAAATGTATACATGATGTTATAAATGTTCAATTGTTTATGTGTTTGCTATTTTTATGTGACCTTTATGGCAAATGGCACCTAAGGTACAGTTTGTCTTATACACACAAAGTGGTTGTAGTACCAAGACATTTTTGGCTCCGTGTGTTGTAAATATTTTCTGTACTTTCACTCAAACAACTCATTTTTTGATGTTAGCTCTTGAGTTTCCATTTTATGTTTAACTGTGTAACCTTAAGATAAAGAACAAGATTGATTCCACTGAGCACGAATAAGTAATTCTTTCTTTATGCAGTGGTCGACCATCACCATAGCCAGAGCCATCATCAGCTCCAGACTGGACGATTGCAATGCCCTCTTTATCGGTACCTCTCAAAAAAACCTGGCGACACTCCAGATTGCACAAAATAACGCCTTAAGGGCCCCAACAGGCATTTCACGCAGGGAGCACATTTCTGGGGTTAGGAGGCAGGTACACACGCTTCCCATCAAGGAAAGGGTTCTCTTTAAAACACTTGCCCTAACACATAAAGGTCTTCACGGTCTGGCACCTATGTAGCTAGCGCAGATGATCTCCAAATAAACAGCCTCTAGACCTTCAAGGGCCGCCTATGCCAACCTTATCACATTACCTCACACGCGCAGCATGCGTGAGGGAGGCACCAGCTTCCCAACAATGGCTTCAACCATGTGGAACAACCTCCCAGCAGAAATCAGATCCATCGACTCACTCGCAGCATTCTGCAAAGCCTTAAAAACGAGGCTCTTTGTCTAATGTGCTCACCCCTATAAGCCATTTATTACACATGCCACCCGTTCATCACCCGTGACCACGTTTCTGCTTTTCATTAAGATGTCACACCATTCTATGCATCACATAGTACAATGTAACAATATGTTTCCTTTCTACCTTGCATTACTGCGCATTTACAGTTATTGATCAGTAGGTTAATTCATATTCTTTGTTTCGTGATTACTTTAACTTTAGGTACCTGTTTTTCTGCTTCAGCTGCTTCAGTTAAATTGTCATTTTTAACGTACACCCATGATGTCCATAGGAGCGTTCTGACATCCTTCCATGTGGCACCCTTCCATGTAGCATTCTTCCAAACTTTGAGTGCGAGGGTACATTCTGTATGGCTGTCTGAGTGCATACCATTTCTCAGACACTCAATGTGGTTTGGGAACAACACACGAGGTCCCATTTACTGCTTTTATCCTACTGTTTCATTTTAATGGCAGTGAGGGCGTGGGAACTAGTGAGAAAGTGTCCACTTGCTCCTCTACCCTCCCCTAGTTTCCCCCCCCCGATAGCCTCCACCCATCCTAGCGACTGCAGTGGAGATATTCCCCCCTCCCCATCCCCTAAACCAAAGCACACAAACAGTGTCTTCACACAACATAAAAACCTTGACAGCAGACCGCAAGGAGGCCCCCTGAGCCAACTGATAAATATCAACACAGTCCGATCTTGAGCATTAGAGGCAGGTCTAAAATCAAACTTATCACCCTCTCCGCCTCAAGCCTGCTGGGCCCCTGGAAAGGAAAATTCCAACGCTTTTACCTACGTGGTGATTACTTAGGGAACTACAACTTCCAAGCTATTTGTAGTTCATCGCCTTTGGCGGTTTGTGGCAGTTCATGGGCAGAGCGAGGGCATCCCATGCTGTGCGACCGTACAGATATTTTAGTAAGTTCTAATGTCCATCGTATAACTATTCAGTATGTTGTGCTGTGGTTTAATCAGGCAAATTCAACAGAATCGGAAAATGAGGTTACAGGCACACATATGTGATTGTACTTCAGATTATCCCTCCCTTTCTGAGGGAGATAACCATATTAGCACACATGTAGTTCAGATGACTCAACCTGCTGTTGATACGCTCGTTACTACAGCGGAGACTGAGTGGGTTGTTGATGTCTTTCAATTAGATCCTGAGTTAGCTGGTAGTACTCACCCCTTCTGCCAACAAGCCTATTCAAACACTGCTGTTGAATACCCTCTCGTCGGCAGGTCATGCCACAGAGGTGGCAGATTATATTTTTATTTGGATCTAGAATTTTTAACAGAGACGTGGCTATGTGAGGCTAATTTATATATAATTCCATACACTTAGCCACACCAGCCTTGTTAGTAAAAACTGTACCTGAGCTATACTACTAATCTTAGCTTTTTAATTCTGTATCACCACCCCTCCCCTGCCTCTCTCCCAGGCTTTCAGGAACAATTTTTTTCCCATTAATAGTGTTAGGTGATTTTAATCTATGATCTGTCTAACCCTGATGCTAGCACTCTTCTGAATCTCCTGGAGAGAATTGGGCTGAAGTAACATGTTACTGTGCCCACTCACCAAAGAGGAAATATATTGCACTGCGTTTTATCGATTAAATGTGCAAACTTGTTGCTGTTCTGATCACTTTTTTATTCTTTTGTCTATCCTTATATTAGATCAAGCATTGGATAGTGTATGTCCATATCCAAAAACCATCTTGCGTAGAAACTCTCGAAATGTTTCAAAAGAAGCATTTCATTCTACTATAGCTACCCAATTACTAACCTCAGTGGGAAACTGTGCTCTGGAGTCTTTCACGGCTCAGTTACGAGACATATTTAATGATGCCTTCGATAAACTCGCAGTGCTAAATCAGTGCTAATCAGTGGTTCTTCCAAATATTCTGGCATCAAGGCAACTCAAACATGCGGCCGAAAGAGCATGGTGGAAAAACCCTTTACAAACTAAATTGGCATTATATAGAGATGGAGCCAAGCATTATAAATTTGCTATTCTTAAAGCTAAAAAGATAAGCCGGAAGAACGCATCTCAGGGGCAAAATCGAGCACTAGGGAGATTTTTAACATTCTTAATGAGTTAAAATGGAAGACATCGGAGACACACATAATTGTGGATGACGCATGGTGGCAAAAGATTCATGACAGCTTCATCAGAAGGTTAGTCAACATCATGGGAGTTTATCATCAGACAGGTGAAGTTATGGGCATGGACGTTAGGGGCAATTGCCCGAAGGATGACAATGAGGCTCATGCTTTTATGTTCAAGCAGGCAAGCAGGTTACAGTTCTTGATGTGTCTACAATGGTTGCAAAAAATGAAACCTATATCATGCAAGGGTGACATTTTCCCAGCTTAATTTTTAAAGGAATACATCTCTATTTACGCGCCAACAGTCACATTGTTCATCAACCGTTCTTTTCAGAGGGGATAGTCCCGCACTATATTAAGGAAGTTTGGATCAGCTGACTGTTAAAGAAGGATGGTTTCGATTCCAACAAACCCCTTAAATACTGCCCCTTAACGTCCCTTTTTTGCTAAAGATCATAGATAAAGTCACCTGTACCCAGTACAACACTTTTGTGGAAGAGAGCGGGATTTTATGTAAAGGTCAATCTGGCTTTAGGAAGAAGTAGAGGACGGAAACGACACTGGTGGATGTTAAGTCCGTTAAAAATTGTAGATCAAGGCGGACTGGCGATGCTGCTGTTATTGGATCTGTCTGCCACATTTGATCGGGTGAACCATGATAGGTTGGTAGCCAGGTTATCTGAGGTTGGAAACTGCTCTACATCCGCAGTGAATTGGTTCAGGTCCTTTCTCGGACCGAGTAAAGCTAGGGTAGCAAGGGGGGATGCCAAGTCGCAAGAGGAATTGAGGAGTTGTGGAGTACCACAAGGATCCTGCGTCCCCCCCTTGCTGTATAATATCTATTCAAAACCATGTTTTGATCTCTTGGATGGTCTGGGTGTCAAATTTGCAAATTATACTGATGACACTCAGATCATCCTGGAATTGTCTGGTTCCTATGAAGCTGACACACTGATGGTCTGCAAGATATTTGATGCTTTCAAGAAATGGATGGGAAACACTTTTCTAGCTCTTAACGACAAGAAGACTGAGATTTTGATTCTCGGCAGTACCGTAAAGTTGAAGAATTTAGACTCCCAGTATGAGACATTCACAATGGGGGATGTCAGAATACAGGTTTCCAAGCATGCCATGTCTTAGACTGCAATTTACATTTTAACAAACATGTGTTTCTTGTCAGTTCAAGTTGCACCTATGTGATGCAGTTGTTTTGGCAGATTCAACCTTATTTGTCAGATGAAAATAGGGCCTTGATAGCCACGGCTACAATAAACACAAGGCTGGATTATTGTAATGGGCTGTTAGTGGGCACTTCAGAAGCCAATGTGAAAAGGCTGCACACTATTCAGAATGAGGCAATCAGAGCTGTCTGCGCTATTAGATGCAGAGATCCGCTCTCTGATGCTTGTAGGAAGCATAACTGGCTGCCCGTTACCCAGAGTATTCACTTCAAGGCATCTTGCTTAGTCTACAAATGCCTTGCAGGTGACGCCCCCTGTTATATTAATTTGCGAATCAGGCCTCTGCCGTATAGGTGAATGTTACGGTCAAATCATAAGCACCTACTGACCCAGCCGTGTTTTAAACTTAAGAGATTTGGAGGCCTGAGTTTAATCGCATCGGCCCTGGGGGTCTCAAGTGATCTCCCTCACTCAATTAGGCAGTTGCCAACAACTGCCCAGTTTAGAAAGGCTTTGAAAAACCACCTGTTTGATGGAGTGGGGTCTAGGTTCTCTGATCTCCCTCTTGCCTCCTGCTCCTGGCCTGTTGTTTTCGGCATCCTTGCTTGTGTTTTGTGTTTTTCTGTTTTGTGAGTGCCATGAGGCCGGCAGGCGTTTTGGCACTAGAATTCCTTAGAATAGAATAGAATAGAATAGAATAGAATAGAGAGGGTGTCACTGGTCTAGTCGCTTTTTTGCCTTGGGGACTCATGTTCCACGCTCCCTTGTTGGATTCCATCTCTCACAGAGATGTTGCCCCAGGACGGGCAGCATCTTGTATCTGAAAGTCCAGCAGCTGCGCTCCTTCTTCAGCCGAGACGACTGTGTGAATCTTGTCCCCGAGATTGAATTGCAGGCCAAAGGGATAGGTCCACCGGCCCGCACCTCCCGGCGTCTCAATTCCTCTGTAAGTGGCTTCATCTTCCTCCTCTTCTGGAGCATAGGCTGGGACACGTCCTGGAAAACCTGTATAGTAGAGCTGCATCACCCAATTCGGTTAACCTTTTCCACTTCTCCCAGTACGGACTCTTTATTTTTATGGTCATCGAACTTAATGACTATATCTCTAGAGGTGGAGGCCCAGTGTGTTCCTCTTGGGGCCAACTATGTGCGCCCTGTCGATCTAGACGGTGGGATGGGCACCATCTGAAAGGTGTTGCTGAAATAGTTGCATAGTTGCCTGACACATCCCTGAATGTCGTCACCTTCTGCTTATTCCTTAAGATACTTGATGCGCAGGTTCTCTCTTCTTGCAGTGTTCCACAGGTCATCACACTTGGCTCTCAGTACCTCTCTATTTTCTTTAAGGGCAGCTACGACCCCACACACCTCACTTAGCTTCACTTCCACCTCTGTCATGGTCCGTTCAGTGTGATCAACCCTGTCCTTGAGTGCTCCAAGTTCCCTCAGGTCGAGTCAACCATTTCTTTACAGAGGTCCAGAATCTCTGAATGCAGGGACTCCTTAGAGGCCCTGATTCATGGAATTAAATGTGTTTAAAATTGGGATTTGAGTGCCATTCTGCTTGCAAATCCATGTCTGACGAATGGGGATTTGTGGGCACAATGGCATGCAAATCCCTGTTTTGCACGCAAATAATTCCATGAATCAGGGCCAATGTCTCTTGTCAGCGTTTCCAGCGAGCGAGTCAAGAAATTTGGCATGAGTTGCTGCACAGCCTGTATCGGCTGCTGGGCCGCAATGCTTGTTTGGATTTTTTAGATGGGTGTGCCTGATATGCCTGGACATCACCGTTCTTAACCTTCTTGCTGGATTTGGGCATCGCCCCAATGCCATTATGTGACCAAGAGGGGCACCCTCACACCACCAACCATGCCCCTCTATTCACTACTGGACAGCTCTTGTGCGTTGCCCAGTCCTGGTGAGGTCCCCAAGCACCATTTGTCCCAACTGCTCCTCTCATCCTAAAATCATGCAAGCCTGGGAAGCAGAGCCCTTCTCAGTGGCCTCCTCAGTGCCCCCTGTATGGAGCACCCACACAGCAATCACGGGACTTTCAGACTCCAGAGGGTGATACCCTTCTTCCTCCGTGCACCTGGCCCACGGGCGGCATGAGACACACTGCCCCTACTGAATGTGGCTAGCTGACCCATCACCCGCCATTATGGGAACTCCTCATGCGTATTGCAACCACTCCTACAGAATGCAAAGGCAGTTGCTAAAATGAAGAGACCCAGCACTTGATTAATGGCCACAGTTTTTCCAAAGCCTCTTTCTTTCAGCTAGACTCTGTGAGTTTGCCCACTTCCATGTAACTTGCTGGTCATGGTGGTGTTGCGCTGTGCATAGTGCAGGAAGTCAAGTGCCCCGGGTCTGTATCTCACGAGGCAGGGAAGGCTGTGTATTGCAGGCGGGGTACTCCAGCCCACCTGGACGGTGCAGCATCTCCTCAGGGATGCGTTCCCTGCTGGATCGCCTGCTCAGCCTCTTCTGCCGGGGAGAGACTCTCCGATGGGCCAGACACTAACCACTGACACCCACCATAACTTCTCTACGTTACAAGAAACCCAGCCGGCTCCCCTGTGGGCAGGGCACACAGCATTACAGCGGGCCTTGAGGACTCTGGCGATCGGTTCCCTCGCTGCTCTCTCATCGGCTTCTCCCAGCTTTTCTGGGCTGACTCACTGCCCCCAATTGCTCCGAGCCGTCTGCTCACCCTGCGAGCCCCACCATGAACGCAAAGCCACCAGCTGCCTGGGGTGCCTGCCATCAGCCACCATGCCTACTTCAAGAAGCCGCCTCATACCCCACCTCTCCTCTTCATGTGCAGGTTGCGGAGAGACCAGAAGTCACCCCAGCCTCCCCTCACAGTAGGAGTGCTGCCAGGCCCCCCACAGGGTGAACCCGCTGCCACACTGAGCGCGCTTCTGTCTGGTGGAAGGGGAGGGTTGGAGGATCACGTCTCACCTCTCCACCATCTTTGCCATGCCCCCTAGTATGCGCCTTTTGCATTTCTGGTTATACAATTACATTATTTATCAGTGGATCATCAGGGTGACCCCAGTAGAAGGTCCCCCACGTATTAGTTCCTGATGATGAGACCTTTGGGAGCAATCTTAGAGTAATCTCTGTGATGGGGTCAAATCAGCCATAAATCTGAGGAGCACCAATATCATCACAGGGAGCCAATTGGCTGCAACATGTAAGGCAGTGGTCAACAACCTCAAAAGTAAAAGAGTTACTCCCGGTTCAGGTAGCACGTGGCAACGAATCACTGGAGAGAAAAGGAAAAAAATAGCAAACTCTCACAATGATCTTCTTTCTTTGGAGAAGATTCCAGAAGGACTCTGGTGGAGATATTTCTAAAACTTCAAAGTGCATGAAGTGCAGGCCCAGTACCAAAACATATGTGCACCCCACACGTCACACCAATGATGGAACTTGTCTGGCCCCCAGACAAAGAGCCTGCAGTTTCTACCTTGTTAAGAGACAAAAACACAACATTGTGTGGGTGTTCTAGGAGTGCTGTTGCAGCTCGAGGAGACTCCCTGGATTCCCTACCAGATTTTCCTTATCATGAATCATTACCTGGACTACATCACGTTGTGGGATTATCTGTGCTATTTCCTTCAACACTGTGGGTAAATATGAGTCTTGCCGTCTACAAATATTTGTTCAACCCTAGAACAAGTACAAGTACTTTAATATTGGTTTTCTATTACTTAACAGCGGCAGAGTGAGGCCCTCCCCTTCCCAGTGTGCACTACATATACACGTGCCTGTGTGCATTCATGTGCACGCAATGTGTGAGTGCTCGCGGAGTGCTGTGCAGTTGTTCAGCTGAGCAGCCGTGCAGCCTCCCCCTCACTCTGCCTGATTACACCTGCTGCCGGGTCTTGCGGTAAATCTGCATATATCAAAGTGTTGCACATACTTGCTCTACTTCTTCATGGAGCTCTACACCTTAAAAACGTGCATGCCATTAAGCAGCATACATCCTCCCTTGGTAATACATCCTGTCATTCCATCTACTATTATGATCGTCAGTGGGGTTAGTCACCGTGTTTGTATGGAAGCTAACAGGAAGCTAACTCGATCTAAATCAGTGGGCTCTGACATCAGAGCCTATTATGCTACTGTGATTCTGTCCCCCGGTCTGCAACCTTTAGAAGTCCCATTTAATTAGCAGATGCTTTCCATTGACTTTGAAACCGCTGCTGCAGCTTCTGCTTCGATTTCTGATGCGGACTTGCTCGCCCATCTGACTCAACCTTTAAACGCAGATTGTAGTGTTCCCACTAGAGCTGCTCCCATTGAGCCTCCAAAATTGTTTGGCCCTCCTTCACACCATCACGTCCAATTACACATTAGGGAGGGCCCCGATGTCCCATTGTTATATTCACAAGTTGTTAAGTCTTTCAACTCCCCCTGACTCGAGGCCCCAGTAAGGCCGATTGATAAAACGTGCAAAGAAATACTAATCAAGGACACCTGCCGGTCTCATGCAGATAATATCTCAATGCAAATCTCCTAGAATGTTACCTGCCACAGTCACTTCGGAACAGTTGATGACGATATTTCTGGATCAGCTTATCCCTTGGATATGGGTCACGAAGCTGAGCTCAATGTGCACCGCGATCGATCACCTCATCAGGTGGATCAAATCATTCCTGAGACTCAATTGGGTGAATTTGCGTCTTCGCTGGTGTTGAATTTGTCTCAATCACCAATCTTATACCCTAAATTCTTCTGCTAACTCATCTGTTGTAACCAGTTTGTCATTTGGGAAGCCTACTCCGCAACCATCTTTCGGGCTCAAACAACTCCAACCAACAAACAATGAGCATATACTAATTGCTCTCAATAACAGTGTTTATACCTTAATCATGTCATATGAGGCTCTGTTAAAAAAAGTTGATAGCCAACAAAATGTTTTAGTGAATATCAATGAGAAATTGGATGCATTAGCTACATCCATCAAAGAGACAAAAGAAGTGTATGCCCACAACCATTTTGAGTGGTCCAGTGTCTGAATTGCAATTTGATAGAATGGCTCAGATGGATGTTATCGAAGTTGGTCTTGCAAATGATTTACCTCTGTATGAAACCAATAATGTCAATATTATAATTGAGTGTAATGCACTAGATCAGTTATCAGTGGTTAACATCCCTAATACGCAAGATGCCTCTTGTGAATCTTCAAAGTTTTTAAACCAACGCACTTAAAAAAGAAGAGTAAGGTGCGGTTAAATTATGAAACTAAAAAAACAAAAAAGTCCACTAGAAATATAAAAATACAAATAAATCTAAAAAAGACTCCACCTCTTTGGAATATTAACAACCTCAAAACATAGGGACAGATAAACCTGAAGATGCAAATGACCAACTTAATTGCTTAAATTGCTCAACATATTCAATCTCCAGAAATGAACAACTAAATTTCTTCAATTGCTCAACATATTTCATCTCCACAGTGCCCGATATTATTATTGAAGAAAACTAGCTTGATGAGGTGGATAACGCGGATGACATAAGTATTAATGTAGAGAGACACGTCAAAATTATGGAAAAATTCTTAACAATGGAGCAAAAGAGAACGGTCACTTTTAATTAGGGTATATGGGGACCTGCTGTCCCAATCAAATTAAAACCAGATACAGCTAATGATCTAGACAGAGTGATATCTATATGTTTACAAACTAGTCTAAATGTTAGACGTAAAAGTCCAGAAATACCTGCAAAGATCACTTTGGATGAGCCTAAGCTTAAATCAAAAATAAAAACCCTTGCTTACTCCAATCACCAACTAAAAACAGGAATCTTATTGTAGTGCAAGACAACTTAACTCTCTTGATGAAGGATAGAAAATGTGGAGATCCATTTCCGAATAGGACTACTATTCTGACAGTATTTAATCAAATAGGAAATCTTAGGAAAGTGGAATCCCGAGATATTGAGGGAGTTTAATTCTTAAGATCTCGCACATTGAATATTGTATATTTGAGGGTCCCTTCACAAATTGTGAGAGAATGTATCTGGCGTTAAAGAGATGCATTGGAAAAGAAAGGAGTTACACTGTCTCTTTTGAATATAAAACAGTCCTCCAGATTATTAAATAAGGAGCTTGCTAGTTGTGTTGCTGATGGTGCCACAAACAGAATTGTATGCTTTAAGGAAGGCCACCCTAAACACACGACCAGAACAAAAAACAATGATTCTAACTCTGTTTATGATGACTGAAAATTGCCCAGTTCATCAAACCAGGACAACTAAAAAAGATCATCAAGTATTGTCGGCTTGGCTCAGAAATGCCCTTAAGGACAAAAAGAGAGTAACAAAATATTAATGCCAGTTCAAATCAACACTGCAATATTCGATTGCGGTGTGGAATAGCAGAGGGTTTGCTCATCTTCTAGATGTCAATGATTTGCATCATCTAATTGCATATGATATATTAATACTGCAGAAAACCTCTCTCTCTGTGTATCCCGTATGGCCCAACTACAATATGCCCTGGATTCCTGCAATCAAGCAAGCGAGAGGGAGACCTATGGTTGGCCTGTTGATCGACATTAAAAAAGAACTAAAAGGAAACATAACCCCTTGGCCATCTCCTCACCCATGTTTACAGTTAGTCAAATTTAGCATGGGTTATACATGCAATTCGATAGTCTCTCGAATTGCGATATTAACTGTTAATTGGAATCCTGCACTCTTGGATGATGATGAATTTTTCAAGCACGTAACACAACTATTGAATCTGGTAGCTTGCGATCAAGAGAGCAATACAGTCTTAGTAGCAGGATTTAAACATATCAGAGAGCCTTGGTATTGCCAAAAACAAAAAGATGGCTAAATCTAATGAAAGAGCGAAATCTATCATTGCTCAATGGAAGCTATAAAGATGATGATCCCTCCAATCTAACGCAGCAAAGAGAATCATCCACTGCTATACTTGATTATGCTTTCATCTCTATCTCTGAGTTATCATTGCCTTATGTCCTTAATTTTAAAGTGATCGATCTCGACAAAGTGTTCACAATATTCTACAAATCACCATGGTGAAAGCTTCTGTTGCAACAGGTCAGCACTATAAGTATCAACTTGGATTGTTCTGAAAGTCAGATTTGGGTGTGTTTTGTAACTGCAATTTGGGTTGTTCTGAAAGTCAAATTTGGGTGTGTTTTGTAACTGCAATTTGGCTTGTTCTGAACACCAAATTTGGGTGGGTTTTGTAACTGCAATTTGGGCTGTTCTGAAAGTCAAATTTGGCTGTATTTTCCACATCACCTCAGGTCCTAAATTTTAACCGGCTAGCCCAGTGACTGTTCCTTACCACTTCTCTTGCATATTTCTCCTACTGCCTCCTCTCTCTACTAATGGTGTTATCTATCTCTCCTATCTACTCCAACTGCTTCTCTATCAACTATCCTTCCCTTCTCACTAAGTCTGGTGAGAAGAAATTCAAAAAGGCTATCTTGGCTTCAAACCCAGGTCTCCCTATCGCCGATACCTATTCTAGTGCCTCTGCCAGACAAACCCTCACTGACATTGTATTTTTCATTCCTTCATCTGATCTATGGACCCCTCATATGATCTCTGTGCTGTCTCCTCATCTCCCATTAATGGTGGCACCCACTGGGAAGTCCTCATAGCTTTATTTGACTCCTCCAGAGCCATCATTAATGTTTACCTTAGTGGCACTGTCATGGTGCAAGGCCCTCAGGCTAATCTCCTACTCTTTGATAGACCGTTCCCTCGCCTCATCAGTTTCCTCTTATCTTCTGCTGTCCCTTCCTCTCCCCCCTTGTCTACCTTGCCCTCTCTCTCCTCCTCCTCTGCCCCTCTTAGGGCTCTTTCTCCTCCGCAGGGCGTACCTCTGATCTGTACCCCTCCCCGAAAGGTGTTTAAGGCTGGCAACCTTCTTCATCTCACCACTCTCAAC
The DNA here is from genome assembly GCF_040938575.1 of Ambystoma mexicanum. Classification (NCBI taxonomy): domain Eukaryota; kingdom Metazoa; phylum Chordata; class Amphibia; order Caudata; family Ambystomatidae; genus Ambystoma; species Ambystoma mexicanum. The sequence goes on from NC_090922.1 coordinate 1,270,135,789, forward strand.
TCTCGCTCGGCTGTCAAACACCCATCTGATATTTGCCACCTCCTCGAAGAACTCGACCTTGATGTCCTCAGCCTTACCGATACCTGGTTCACGGCCAGCTCTGTCATGAGGTTTGACACTCTCCTCCCTGATGGCTACAAGATCCTCTCCTCTCCCAGATCCAACCGACCTGGAGAGGGTGTAGCCTTGATCTACCCTGAGTGGATTACATCCTCTTTCATCCCTACTCAGACTCACTCTTCTTTCGAATGCCTCGTCTGTAGGCTCTCTCTCTCCCAGCCGCTCTCTCACTGTTGCTACTCTCTACCGGCCCCTTTGTCAAATTACTTCTTTTCTCTCTGATTGGGCAGACCTCTCCTCCTCCCTCCTGGCCTCAAACACTCAACTCCTCCTCATTGGTGACCTCAATATCCATCTGGATTCTCCCTGTTCTTCATCTGTGCTCTTTCGTGACCTTTGCAATTCATTCTCCCTCTCCATCCTCCCCTCGGCCCGACTCACTCTTCCGGTCACACACTTGTCTTGATCTCCTTTGACCTCCCCCTCTCCATCCCTCTGACTACTCCTCTCTCCTGGGGTGACAACTGCCTCCTCTCTGCTCATCTCTGACTCTCTACCCCCCAAGCCAGGCTTACCCCAACACTGCCACCGACCTTCTCGGACATCTGGCCCATGAAGCGCGTGTCATTTGAGGCTTTTGCTGCCACCTTTTCTCCCCCCTCATCCTCTGGCTGACTCACACCCAGACACAGCCCCGGCCCTCTTCTATTTCTGATTCTCTTGATGCTCTTGCCCCTGTCATGAGGATCCGTTTGAAGTCCAAAGCCAAGTGCAATTCCTGGTATGACTCTGACCTAGCTACAGGTAAACATAAGTGTAGCGTGGCTGAGAGGAAATGGAGGGCTTCTTGTTCATCCTCTGACAAACTGGCCTGCCGCCTGCTCCGAAGGCAATACAGACTCTCTGTCCACACCGAGAAGAGAGTCCACATTCAAGCCTATGTCTCTGCGACAACTCGGCTGAACTCTTTAAAATCTGCAAGGAGCTGGCCAACCCTGCTGCAGTCTCCACCCAACCTCTCACCTTCCATTCTCTTTGCAATGGCCTTGCTGCTCACTTTATCTCTAAAACCCAGGACATCTTGTCCACCCTCTCCTCCACCCCCCTTCTCCTCTCCCCTCTCTGTCCCTGCTTGCTGTCCCTCTCCCAGCTAGCCCCCCACCCTCTTTCTACTCCTTTCCTTTTTTCTCCCCTGATGAGGTCACTAGACAAGTCCGATCTATGAAAGCCTCATCAAAACAAGTCCATCCCTGCTCCTCTAAAAGCTTTAAGGACCATGTTGATACCCTTGCTCCAGCCCTTGCCAATTTCTCCAACCTCTATTTTGCCTCTGGATCTTTCCCCACCCCTCTGAAGCACTCCATTGTGCATCCTCTGCTCAAGAAACCCACAGCTGATCCTTCTTGTCCGGCTAACTATCGCCCAATTTCCATTACTCCTTTTTTGGGTAATCTCCTGGAAAAGCTGACCATCTCTCAGCTAAACCTTCATTCCAATTATGTTGGCTCTCTCCATGACCACCAATCTGGCTTCAGAGCTGCCAGAATCACGGAAACTGCTCTCCTGAACATCCGTGAAGATCTGCTCACCAACCTTGACTCTAACATTCCCTTTGTCCTTACACTACTTGATCTCTCCTCTGCCTTCGACACGGTCAACCACACCACCCTGCTCAACCGTCTCCGTGACAACCTGGGTATCACTGATCAGGCTCTGGCCTGGCTGACCTCTTTCCTCTCTGATTGACCCTCCCAGGTACAACTTGGGTCCTTCCTTTCATCGATCTCCCTCTCTACCTGTGGTGTTCCCCAGGGGTCTAACCTCTCGCCCTGTCTTTTCAACCAATACCTTGGCAACTCTCGTCTACTGCATTTCCATTTTCTGCTCAAACTTCCAGTGCTATGCTGATGAAACTCAACTCATTTCCAAGCTGCCCTCGGCCACTTCCTCTCCCTCCCTCATTTCTGATTGCCTAATTGCCATTCAAAATTGGTGTACTGCCAATGATCTTTGTCTAATTGCCAACAAGTCTGAGATCCTCCTCATCGGCACACCTTCACCATCCTTTCCCCTTATTCTCTGGCCGGCCTCCCTTGGCCCCCTCTTACCCCCACCTGCGAGGCCAAGAACCTCGGGGTCATCTCTTACTCCACACTTTCCTTCTCCGCACACATTTCTGACATCTCTAAAAAGTCAAACTTCTTACTCCACCTCCTCGGATGTACTCTGCCTTTCCTCTCCTTCCCCCAGAAGCTCACGGTCTCTCAAGCTCTGGTTCTCTTCAGGTTGGACTACTGTAACAGCCTCTTTCTAAATCTACCTGCCTCGACGCTCCACCCTCTACAACTAATCCAGAACAGGACTGCAAGACTTGTCCTTGGCCTCAAGCCCTGGGATCACATTTCTCCAGCTCTGAAATCCGTTCATTGGCTCCGAGTGGATGCAAGGATTCCATTTAAAACCCTCTGCATTGTCCACAAGGCTTTCTGGGGCCTGGGTACAAAATACCTTCAACTATCCCTCTGCAAATACCTCCCCTCTAGAACCCTTCGCTCCTCTACCTCTAACTCCCTCAGGGTTAGTCGTTTTTCAAAGAAACGAGCTGGGGGCAAATCTCTGTCTTCGGCTGGGGCCTCCCTTTGGAACAGCCTACTGGCCACCTTGAAACTTGAGGAGAACCATCTCCATTTCCGGAAGCACCTCAAGACCTTCCTCTTCGCTTCCGCCTTTGCCCCTCTTCTCCCCGGCTGACCTGTTTTTCTCTCTTGGCCCAGGTACCTGCTCACCCTGCCTCCCTTCTGCACTGCCTCCGGCCCTCCCATTGCACTGGGTTCTGTATCTGTACCCATACAGTCCCCCGTTCTTCCTCTGCAGTTATCAGATATACCCTATCTGACTAATCTTGCACTTGCCACTTGCTGGCTGCACTACCACTTTTTCATTGGCTGTATTTATTCATTTATTTAACTTATTCTTTTCTCTCCTCTGTTCCGCACTTTCCACTTCTTCCCCTTCCATGCACTTTCCCCCTTTTTCCCTTCTCCATGCACTTGCACGTTCTTAATGTCACTGCGCCTAGTAGGATCGTTGTTTTTTTTTTTTGTTCTCCCTTGTTCCCCTCCCTTTCCTTGGTCGCGCTATGAAACACTTGTGTACGAGCGCGATATAGATAAAATATCATATCATATCATAACTTTCCTTATTGCAGAGTAAAAACAGAATCAGTTGGACAGCTCCAAAACTGAATAGTCTTTTGGATAAGCTTAGAAGTGAGGATATGTGCTTGACTATCAAGAAGGTCCCAGGTTATACCCAATCACTCTTATTATTTGATGCAAATCAGAAAAAAGGTATGCGCATATCTTACAAACACAAACATATGTGTGACCAAACCATACATAAGGCAAACAAAAAGTTAAGGAAAGATCTAAGGCAACTAAAAATAGGATCTTTCACTGAACATAAGAGAATTGCCAGGAATATGTGCACAAAATATCAAAACTTTTTTGCCCAGTATAAGGCTCTGTAAAAACAGGAAGATAATGAACGCATGTTGACAGCATTAGCTACTAAATCTAGCAAGTTATTTTGGAAGCTATTGAATGATTACCCTAATAAGAGCAATGTGCCTTTGATGCTAAACTTGATATCCGAAGATGCTTGGGTATCATATTACACAAACATTTATGCAGACTCTGATTATACAGCCAGTTCCACTTCTCTTTTAGCTGACCGGGGTTCATTAATGTTTGACCATTTAGACATAAAACCTCTCATCAATAAACTGATTACGTCAAGAGCTCCATGTGCCATTAAAGCCTAATCCAGATGAATGGACTGACATTTTATATATAGTGTTTAATCGAATTTCCATAACAGGTCTGATTCCAGATCCTTGGAATAAATCAATTCTAGTACCTATTATTAAAAAAGGTGACAGGAATCTCCCATCAAATTACGCAGCTATTAGCCCTTCTGGATATACCGGGCAAACTATATGCTAGATTAATCCTGAAGGATTTAAACAGGTGGTTAGTAAAGTCATATCTGATCTATCTCCAGGGTTTGTTTCTGGTCTAGGCACAGCAATAAACCTTATAGTATTTCTTTGGTTGTAGCTTTGAATCTTTTTCTTACTTTTCTTAATTCTGAATTGGACAAGTAAAATTTTGAATTAGGTGATGTAAATTTAACAAGATTAAATTTTGCTGAATAGATTTGCACTGAAATTAATGTTTTCTGTTCTAATACTCTATTTTCATTAGGATTATGAATTGTGTTTTTTTGTGATTTTATGTGTGACTTATGTATTTCTCAATGTTTATGCACATTTTTTTCTTTTTATTTTCTCTCCCTTCTTCTTTCTGAACTTTTAATGTTATTTACGTTGTCTTGTAAACTATATATGCAACATTAAAAAAAATAAAAAATAAATAATTTTGACTGCATTAAAAAAACAAGCACAAACCTACAATGAGCCTATCTACCTAGCGTGCATTGACTTTAGAGTCGCTTTTGACTCCATATCTAGAAAAATATTATGGGAATAGCTATCTGAGACAGGATGCCCCGATTACATTTTACACACACTTCAACAGTTTTATTCAGACACATCAATTCAGATAAAATTGACTCTTTGACAGGCTTTTAACACAACCAATTTTCACCAATCGAGGCCACAAACAAGGCTGTATATTGGCAGCTACTTTATCAAATTTATACATTAAAGATATGAATTCTTGATTTCATAACCCTTGCACCTTTACTCCAAAATTAGGATCTCACTCAATTGCACATTTATTGTATGCAGGTGATCTTGTTATTGTTGAGCGTACTCTGACTGGCCTACAAAGGCAGCTGGCAAGTATAACCAGGTACACTAGAGACAGTACGCTTTCAATAAACGCGAGTACGTCCAACATCATGAAATAGCAATGTGCATAAAAAAAAACTCACACACTCTTTCAAGTGGACAGCTGGCGGGATGAGTATGGAAATAATACACACGTACAAATATTTAGGCCAAGTGGTGTGTGAGACAAAAATTGAAGTTCCTTGCAAAAATGACTTGCGGTAAAAAATGCAGGCGTTGGTATCGCAAGCAAAAATGGTGCAAGCTAAATATGGGAAATTTTCATACATCACTTTAATAAAATTGTATAAAGGCAAAGTGGTGCCAGTGGTGATATATGGAGCCCATACCAAGCATCCCGAGAGCCAGCCTGATTGGAACCTTCTTGGGGGCTAGTTTTGGAAAGCATTACTTCCTACCCCCATCTCTTTTCCGATTCAATCAGTTTGTTATAAACTAGATTTGACCTCACTCAAAGCAATAGTAACTTGGAATGGCTTAATGCTTTATGCTAAATGTAAAAATAAAGATTGTTACTCTGTATCATTACTGCCTGCCATTGAATCTAGTTTGTGTATCACTAACCAATAGCTGCATTGAATAATGCATGCCGTGAGACAATGAGCAGTGCTGATATAGATTTAGATTTATTAATAGCTAATCCAGGTAAAGCAAATTTGAAATTGTGGTACAACGATTAGAATAATACCTGGAATGGGTGCTGTAAGTACAAGGTTTTCATTGCTGGAGGTCTCCCTGTTAAAAATCTAAACACAATCCCACTATATTTAATGGAATTTCCTGACCATACATTTAGAGCGGATATTATGAGACTAAGGTTTGATGTGTGGCCTACTAAGTCATTGCTTGCCTCAAGATCGAATTCAACTGCAGGCCCTAATTGCCGTTTTTGTAACAAGTCTGAACATGGAGAAACTTTTAAACATCTAAGTGTTGAATGTGATAGTTTGAAAGATTTAAGACGTGACTGTTTGTATACATTTCTTTGTGATTTCCGGATATTATCTCAGCAAGACATGTGGGAAATTATTTTTTATGCGAAGAAGATATTGCTAAATGTAGCCACAATAAGGTACTTATAACAACTAGATGTGCAGATACCCCAGAAAGTACAAGAAGTTGTGAAGATGATGGACAAAGAATAACAAACTATATCTACGCTTTTAGCAAGAATGTTGTTAGATTGGTATTATTTCGGTTGAATTGGTAAATCAGTAAATCAAGCTGATGGCTTTCTTATGTTACTGTAGGAATTGATTATGCATTTCAATCGATTATTGTTCAAATAATGTATTTGTAAAATTCTTATCTGATCTTTTTGTTTGAAAAAGTTGTTTACAACTAAAACAAACAATAAAAAATAAAAAATAATGTTTTAAAAAACACAGCATCAAAAAAATAAACTGAGTTATGAAGCAGTAGCTGGCTGGCATAACTGACAAGACAAAAAAGCACACACTTTCTTTTTAACAAATAAATTGTGGGCTTGGGGACTACAAGCTGTGATGAAGCATCCATCAGCCCCACTCCCTCTATTCAATATCCCCTCCCTTCTTTCCTTGCCCCCCTCTCACACCCTCACTCCCTCTCCCATCTGGTGTACATTGAGGCCATGCATTCCCATAATCCACTGCATATGGAACTCCCTTTGTCACCCTCATAGTAGGCATCTGGTGGAGCTGATACAATGCAGCACTGCACACCCCTGTACTATGCATACTATGAGGAGAAGGTAGGTGGCTGTTTCAGCCCTGTCCCCAAATGTGTGGGCACACTGAGGTTACTCATTTCAGCATTAACATTGACGGGGAAGCCCTCGAGCTATCTGTAGATATGCAGGCCATGGACAGGAATGTATCTGGCCCCACATCAGACGTCTGGAATTATGACAGCGTCGTGCACCTTGTTACTGTTGAAACACCGTGTTTTTTGTAAAGCTGTTGAAGCTTGAACAGAAAGGATGGACAGCTCCATGGACATTAAATAAGGACTAGATTGATGCGCAGAATGTACATACAACGATCCCACAACAACAAAGGGGGACTGCATATGTTGAGAGATACTTACATGTTTTAGGAATGGAAATGTCTGGTCTCACGCACCTCGTGTTGCAAATTCCAAGATCCATAGATACATCCAAGAATTGTCCTCCATTTTCATGCTAAAAATACAAACACTCCCAGGGAACATAAAAGGGTTGCAAAGGGACCCAAAGGGGATGTGATGTCACACCCTCATTATTCATTTCCTTTTCTTTTCTTCGGATTTTTGATGGACTGAGAGGTTTTATGTCCATGATAATGTATGGAAACCTTGTGTGGATGATGTGGATGAATGTTTTATATGTAACAGTTACATACTTGTGGGGTGATATGTGGATGTGAAATTAACTTTGTAATAAGTTATTAAGACTAATCCACTTCATTTCATGTCTCATATGTGCAACTTGAAAGGGGCACACTAGTGATAAACACCAGTGAGCAGAGCCTGCATCTGAACCAACTATATGTATATTCAGCATTTAACATCCAAGGCACATGTATACATAGGATGGGTCGCGGTAAAGTATTGTTAATTCACAGTGCTGAAACTTGACTAACTGTTGCCCTGCACCATATGAAGTAATCAGATGCACATCAAAAGAACTGTGAGCAATAAAGCACAAATACCCAGTGTTATCGTGATTTGGTTTAGACATTCAAACCTTACACAACATTTCAAATACATATAATAATCATACATAATCATTAACATCCAAAACATAATAAAAATACCTTAAAACAATCACATTTCCTTCCCTATCGACTACAAATGTCAAAACATTTCTTTCAATTTAACAATATTGTCTCAAAAGAACACAAGTGGGATAAGACTTTAAAGTGCACATTTCAGTACGTTATTGGTTTTCACCCTTGGTCACAGTCATTCAATTGATTAGACAATTAAGGAATGTCTATATCCATCAATTTGGATAGACAAGTAAAACATCTGTAAGTGCTATCAACAGTGAGATACTGCTCCCCTCCAGTAATTGGAACCACAGAGAGTCACTGGCATGATCGAAATCATAACATACAACAAAAATTAAAGTACAATCTTCTAATGATCCCAGTTTCCACACAATATAGTCCTAAATGTTTAGGTGTTTCCAGTACATTAGGTTTCTTGCACAATCTACAACTCTTAGATTCTCTGTGCAGCCCTAATATAGGTCCAGTGCATTCTAGAGTTGGAAGCTGATTTAGTTCAAGCCTAAAATAAATATTGCAGACTTTATTACAGCATAATCGATAAATATAATTGGACTACCATGTTCTGTTTCTGATAAGTTTATAATATTCTGAGAACAACTACCTAGTTGATCTATAGTCATTTGCCAATCCGAATCATAAAGTTTCCTCTTTGTTTTGTTCAGATATTTAGTCAATTCCTCTTTATCAGATCATATTCCATATTGTATTGTATTGTAATTGTCATTGATATAGCGTCTTTTACCATTATTATAGTCTCAAAGTGCTGGTAGTGGGAACACCCTCGGTGGATCAAAGTCCACAGTGTTGGAGATCACGGAGAAGGATTAGAATGTGTGTATGCATTTGACCACAATAAGGGTTAGCGGGCTGGCCAGTCTCCGGTAGTAACAACCCACAATTATCAGGCATGTGGATGTGTGATGAGAGAGGTCAGGAGATGGTGTGAGTGCTAGAGACTCGCTATGTGTCCAGTGTGCCTGAATTTGTCAGTATACTGATGTCAGTGTGTTTAGCCATAGTCTGTTGTAAGTAGGCTTAAAAACTAAGTGTCCAACTAGCCCGAATGTTGTTGTAGGTCGTAGGTGCATTCTACTGTGAGTGGATGGATAGCCGTATATGCGGCAGACTGTCCACCAAAGTGGTGCATTTATATGTAACCAGATCACTGATGGAGATTTATCTTTAATAAAAGTATGTGAAAAAAAGACCAGCTACGCTCATAGACTCTTTTAGGCATCATGAGGGGGCTATCCTCAAGTCCGCAGTAGGCTGGCTGACCTAATTTATCTACTAAGTGACTACCATAGAATTTCTAGATATTACACATTATTTTGCTAAAGTTGTTAAGTGAAGGAATAGTTGTGTTCCCTAAAGCCATATTCATATCCATGTAGAACGATTTTGCAAGGGGGCAACAATTTGTGAATATAAACATAACTTCTTCCAAAGTACTATTACTTCCAGGGAGATAAGACCCAGCTAATGTCTGGTGACACAATTTGGTACTGAGAAGAGTGTAAACAAGCCTCCATGTCTGTGAAGACAAGTTCCAATCCATAGATTATAGCAGGAACAGTTTTAGCCTGATAAAATCTCAATACTGGAAGCAAATAAAATGTACACAGAATAAATTAAACCCTTTTTAGGTGTTTCAACAAAGGCTCTGTCCTTGCTCTCAATCTTTCCATAATTAAATGTGTTGACTCACTGTTAGTGATGTTCAAACCCAGGTACATTTGTTTTAAGTTTAATTATTTGTATTAAGGTTTGCAAACATGACATACAGAACTGATAGACAGTCATCATCATTTCACATGAAAATTTGTCATAGAAAAACTTGTCACATAACCATTTCCCCCGGATACCTCATGAGCCTAAGAGGGTGAGACATTTCATTTATTTAATGTTATTGTTCATTTATAACATGCTTAATACCAGTGAATGGTTTCTAGACGTGGGATCGGGATTCGAACCTGTATTGCACCACGCTGTCTTGCTTCCAAGACAAACGTGTTGCCCCGGAGCTATCTTCACTTCCCCAATGGAAACACAAGCAACCCTTAAAACGACCTCAGCTACCTCAGCGCGTGTCCCTTCCAACAGCGTGATAGATGAGCAGCAATCTCTGTGCCTTAATTCCACACCTTTGAACTGCAAAACTACAGAAAATAAACTTCAGAAAATAAACCTGATACCGTCCTGATGGCACGAGAAACTGAATGACTTATACAATTATAAGGATAATGAACATGTAGAAAGAGAGAGTAAGTAGTGGAAAGATAACAAGAGAAAAGAAGGAAGAAAGAAAGAAGGAAGAGAGAAGAGAAAAAGAAGTAAAAGAGACACAGACATAGCAAGCCCTGGTTCTACGTTATTTCGCTGCAGTATTTTTCATAGCGGGTTTTTTTTAAAAAACTCATCGTTTTTTGGGGGGGGGGGGATTACCCTCCCAAGCCCCCCCTTTTTTTTTTTATTCCCTTACACCCACAACCATATATAGAAATTTTTAACCCCCCCCAAAAAATAAAAACGGTGATGAAAAAACACGCGATGAAAAATACCGCAGTGAAATGCGTGTATACCAGCCCAACTTGGTACCAAGCCAAGCGTAGCCTGACCCGATCATCAGAAATCTATTCCGCTAAATTCACAAAGCAATACCACCTATCATGCTTCAGCTCAGTTCCTCAATACCCGCCCACACCATCATCTCCACCGCAGTAATCGAAGGTGTAACAAAATACAAGAGGGTAGCATTATGAGTGCAACGACATATACCATAGTTTCAGGTAAAACAGGCGTTCCCCCACTTCCGACTGCCCCGTCAACTTTCCAGGGTATACATCACCATGTGCTCCTCTGTTATCTATTTGGTACATGTCAAAGAAGACAACTTGGGGCAACAGAAGGGTGAAAAACCACTTCCCATGGAGATCACCTCGTCCTTCGTCGCCCTGCTCTGGGGACCTCACCGAGAGCCTTTCACTGCCAACTCAGTCAGTATGCATTGCCCCTGGGAAAGTCCAATTACTTACAATCCATAAAGTCCTCCAGCGGAGCCCATGCCCCATGCTTCCGGCTGGCGAGAATCACCTGCAGCCTTCCTCAAGTGGAAAATCTTCACATGGTAGGCGTAGGCAAATAGATTCCACCAACGTGTCTTGGATAAGGATTGTAGATCTTTCCAGTTCGACCTAATGTTCTTAAAGGCTACTGCAATCAGGCCTTTGAACAAATGATGTTGGGCCTTGTTTCCCCGAAATTAGGGATGAAGGCTCCCACACACTATAGCCGACAATGACAATTGCACCTGCACGTTGACCATGCTAAAGATTCAAGGCCAGATAGACCCCCAAAATAAAAAAGTATACTTCCAATCAAAGAGCATGTGGTGCAGTCAACCCGCACCCTCCCGGCATGACCCGCATATCCCCACCTGCTCACCTCTGAGGCCTTGTCAGCTTATATGGGGTGAATAGAGTCCTGTTATATATATTATGCAGAGTCTGAGAAACCAAGGCCAACATCGAGGTGCGTCTAATCTTCGACCAGATTTCCAGACAGTTATCTACTGGCAAGTCCCCTCCACACATTTCAGCCCACACCCACTCAGCTGTAAAATTAGAATTGGGGAGGAGGGATAATGAAAGGGTCCTATAGATTGATGCAGCTGACATGGGAGATGGCAGACCCATCCCCACCACCATCGTCAGTGGACCTGTGGCCCTTCTATCCCCTCACAATAACTGCCTGTACCTCAGAAACTCACCATTAGGCAGCCCATATCTCTCCTGCAACACCCAAAACAGGGTGATAGCCTATTCAAAGCATATTTGCTGAACATACCAAATCCCTGCTGCTGCCCATGTGGACCAGCATATTGGCGACTTCCTGACTGTAATCTCTCCTATACCACAGCGATTGTTGGACTGCTACTCCCTTAGAGCCCCTGTTGTTGCCACCCAGATCTGCAAAGTTTTACGTGTAAAAGCAATTGAAGATAAACACCAAAGCCCCTGTTTACCTGTTAGATGGAGGATCTCAGAGGGGCCATATGGGGCTGCCACGGCCGACTCGACCTCTAGCCACCGTGGGGCATTGTGATGCTTAGAATCTGAGAACCACAGTAACCATTGTATTATAGCAAAGGCCTCCTGATATCTTTGGAAGTGCAGGAAAGTAATGCCTCCTTCCAATGGATGCAATGAGAGACTAAGCAGGAAGATCCTGGGCTTCCTTTTACCCCATAGGAAATGAGTAAAACCTCTATTAAGTCTTATGAACAATTGAGGAGTTCACTGCAGTGGTAACATCAAAATAGCACATAGAATCACTGGGGTCACAGGCATTTTGAGTGTTTTCATCCTGCCCCTCCATGAAAGACAAAGCGGAGACCATCTTTCTAACAGGACTTGCACCTTGACCAACACTTCATCTGCATGTGCCCTTGCCATTTCTTGAATGTCCTAAATACTGAGCCCCCTGGGGTTGCCACATGAAACCTGCTTCTTTGCAATGGGCCCTATGGCACAGTGTATTCAACGGCATGATCTCTGTCTTATTAACATTACATTTTTATCCCGATACCCCCGAATAGACCAGAAAAGGCGGTAAGGAACACTGTGGGTCCTCTTACAAGGCCAAAATATTGTCTGCATATGCCACCACCTTAACCCTGGCATCACAGGGCATCACTCCTCGAATGTCCTCCTTAGCCCTAATACACGGAAACAGTGGTACCAACACCACAAGGAATAAACATGGGGACATCCCTGCTTTGTCCCTTTTTTGAGAGGGAAAAATGAAGTTAGCTTACAGTTCACAAACACGGCTGACCTAGGGCGTTGATACAGCGTGAAGACTAGTGAGATAAAATGGGGGTCAAAGCCATGCCATTTCAGTACCTCAGCCACCCAACCCGATCAAAGGCCTTCTCGGTGTCCAACGTTGGCGCCGCTCATGGTCTTTCCGAAGACCTTGCAAGATTAATCAGGTCACACAAGAGACAGATATTCGCTACGGCCAGCCTCCCTTTAGCGTACCCTTACTGGTCTTTACACACTGACTGCAGCAGCAGTGGGTCAAGTCTCATGGCAAGGATCTTTGCAAAGATTTTAGCTTCCGCATTTATCAAGGAGATAGGACGTTCATTTTTTTCACCAAAGAGGGGCCTTTACCCGGCTTCTGTAAAGCAAGGATCATGGCCTCATAAAATGTCCCCTGGGCATATGCCCCCCTGGTGTATCCGGTGAAAATCTCCACCACTCTTTGGGACCAGGTGCTTTCCCCTCTTTCAATTTGAATAGCACTGATTTAACTTCATGCACTGTGACTTCCCGCCCAAAAATGTCTAATTCAGATTTAGGGATACTACACTTATTAGGATCAGAAGTATCTTGCAGGTACCGCTCTACATGACTGAGTGTAGGATTAACTTGTGGGGTGTATAAGGTCTTGTAGAATTCGACAAAGGCCTGGACTATCATTCCATCATCTGGCATAACCCCAACGTCCCCTTTAATGGCCACCACCCTGCTATTCTGGAATCTAGATTTCAAATACCCAGCTAACCGCTTCCCAGCCTTATCCACCTCACCCCCCACCCCAAAGAAATTTGAATTATATTTGAGCAAGAGGTTGGCGCTTTGCTTGAACATTGCTTATTAGACTCAATATTCTCTCTGATAACTGCTGTTAGCTTTTCTTGGGATGGGGAGTGGAAATACCTCCATGCGTTTAATAAGCTGGAGCCACCTGATTTCCCCTTCCTATTTTGCCGGGCCACATATCCAATAATGTGACCCCTAAGTGAGGCCTTATATGCATCCCAAACCAACTTTGGGGGAGATCCTCAGACCCATTACGCTAAAACTAATCCTCAACGAACAGTTCGATGGATGTAACAAAATCTGGTAACTTGAGAAGATCTGTATTTAGCCTCCACTTGTTCTTTCTTCCCTTCTGTTTCATCCAATACAAATAGACTATCAACAGTGCATGATTAGAGATTAGAATTGAGGATATATCGGCACTATGCACCTGTGCCACAAGACCCTTACACATAAAGACAATCTATTCTAGTCTATGAGGCATGTGGTTGGGAGTAGAATGTAAATTCACAAGCATCTGGGTTGCAAACTCTCCATACATCTACCAGATCGTTGTGCCGCACCAACTGCTCAAAGGCTTTGTGCAGGCTAGACCTACCCAGGGGGACCTGAAAGCTCCTATACAGCACTGGATCAAGTGGTAGGTTACAATCGCCCCCAACTATCTTGGCCGACCCCACTAACTGCTGAATCTCCCCACTCAGGGACCTCCAGAATTCTGCATCCTGCTGGTTGGTACCATACAGCTTCACTATGGCTAAGGGTTTACTGCCCACCGAGCCATCAGCAATCAGCCATCTGCCTCTTGCTTCGACTATGCCTGCACTAATAGAAAGGGAATGTGCACCAGTATTGCCACTCTCTCTTTGCGACCCTTATCCCCTGAGGCCAACCCCTGCCCGACCCACTGCTTCTTGAGAGAATTGCACTGTGACCACGACAGGTGGGTTTCTTGTATAAGGGCCACCTGAGGACCTAGCCATCTAAGATGAGTCAATACCTTTTGTTTTTTAATGTGGGAACGTAGCCCCATCACATTCCACGTGAGGACATTAACCAAGGACCATGAATCGGTATGTATTAGAATGAGAAATATTAAATCCCCACTATCGTCCCATGCCATGTGACAATCACCGGAGGAAGCAGAGCATCTCAACCTCCCAGTCCCCACCCTGAATTGAACCGAGAGAGTCGAGAATCCGGCCCAGATTGTCTCATCTGCATTAAGCAAGGGCCTAGCTCAAGGATGCCCAACAAGCTGGGGGGAGTCACTCACTTTCATCGAGAGACCCCTGCTCCCCTGAGGCCATCTTGAGATAGATATCTAGGTCACTTAGATCCTCGAAGAATTTGGTAAGGCCCGTCTCGTTCGAGATCATCATTCTCGCTGGGACATATAGCCTGTATGTGAAACCCCTATGCCACCACTCAAAACAAAACTCCAGGAACCTTCTCCTCTTAGCCATCATCTGCCCAGAGAAATCCTGCACATTAGAGATATAATGGTTTTACAGATGCAATCTACCCCCTACTTTTTTAACCACATCCAGGATTTGGATCACATGATTATGACGCAAGAGGCAAGTAATGATAGGTCAAGGCAAAGGTCCAATGGTGTTACGCTCACCTGGAATCCACGGGTATGCCACCCAGCCAGTTGGTCACTGGTATCCTTCTCTATGGTCCCAGGGTGTGGTCCGTGAGGTAAGTTCCGCCTTGTTGTAGAAGTGGGCAAGCTCTCCGTCCTGCTTTCTTGGCAGGGGCGCGTTGTCTTTTGTGGGCGAGTGCGGTCTAGTTACTTCACTGACAGCAACCCACTTAATGTCTCTAAGGTAGGTCTTATTGCTGTTTTGAGTTGCTATTCCTGCATGCCTTTCTCTGTGTGGTAATGTCTCTGTTTTTTCTCCCTTAGGTGTGCAGAGCGTCCGCGAGGTGAACTGGCTAAGTTGGATCTACCTGTAATGATGATGCCCAACGAGCGCTACGATGCGGTAAGTAAGCACTTTGCGCTGCTCTGTTTTTATTTGCTGACCTGTTTTTTCCTTCTCTTTGTAGGTCGCAGTGTGCTTTCAGCATGTGTGGATTCTCAAAGCGATGCCAGCCAGAAGGCAACCAACTAGGTAAGCCTTTCGAATAGTTCGTACCTTGCGGTGTCTCTAATGCCTCCTTTAATGTTGTCTTTCCTCTTCTTACAGGTCCTACGGTAGGGGAGGCGCGCTGATCCAACGGAGCTGTTCGGGAGCTGAGAGCGAACAAAGTTGGAGAATGCAGGTAAGATGCTGCTGCTAACGATGTTCTTTTGTCTTTCTGCAGGTTGTAGATTTCCCAGGCTCGGAAGCAAGCTGGACACGGTGAGCGTCACGTTGCAGACTGCAAAGTAACACGAAGCGTGTGGTCTTGTCCGGGTGTGGTTTAAATAGCCACAACAAAGTAGTCCAGGTAAAGTAGTCCCTAGGCCACCACACCCAAAGCACTATACCGCATAGCTTGGTTCTTAGAACCAAGCTATGTGGATGCCTCCATGTTGGCTGATAGCCTATAAAAGTAGTTCCTGAACACATGTCTCTCACGATGTATGAGCCTGGTGCCAAAGGCGCCAGGACTGGCCCCAAGAGGGCCTGGGAAGTGGATGCCAGGTCTTATTTGAGATCCGAGTCCTGATTCCCCCTGGCCAATATACTTGCCAGTGGGGATCTGGTATTAGGGTCGTGACAAATGGGCAGACCCTATGCACCCACTGAACCACCAGAGCTGGCGTAAATTCTGTTTTAAGAAATGTAGGGAGCCATCTTTCCAACCACTTCCCCGCATCTGGGCCCTATGTGCCTTCTGGAACCCCAACAATTCTAATATTATTCCGTCTGTTTCGGTCTTCTAACTCATTGACATTTGCTTCCAGGTCAAAATCTCTCCCCTGTAGATGCTCAAGACCTTCCATACTGTCCTCCAGCCACGAGATTTCATCTCTCCCTGCATCTCCAAAGTGCGCTTAACCACTTAGCCATTGTCAACTGGATATTAGACAGTTCCGCAAGCTCACTCTGTTGGCAAGGCGCTGGGGTGACTTCTGCTGGGTGGCTGTAAGAGAAGGGAACTTCTCCCCATTGAACTGCAGTCCCTTCTTCGACGACATGATCCACAGCTCCCCTCACAGATTCATCCACGAAGGAAACCAGCCCCGCCAAAGTGAAGACTCTTTGTCCTCTTGTGCCTCCAAAAGATCAATTGAGTGGAAAGGAGAACCAACCAGCCACATATTTGTCCCCCAATTTACAAATCTCCATCCACAGTCAGTTGTAGGGTATAGGAGCTGCTCCCCTCCAAGATGGCCACCAGGGATCATTTAACACAAGGAGAACTGACACTGAAGAATGTACTGCAAACAGCTTACACTGCCATCGACCT
Source organism: Ambystoma mexicanum (assembly GCF_040938575.1). NCBI lineage: Eukaryota > Metazoa > Chordata > Amphibia > Caudata > Ambystomatidae > Ambystoma > Ambystoma mexicanum. The sequence continues at coordinate 1,270,152,489 of NC_090922.1, forward strand.
GGGCCCTCTCTCTTTCCCTGCCTTGATGCGATTCACAAAGCCTGTCAGACTTGGGCAGCAGGGGCAGCAGTACCCGCCTAGCCGCACTGCCCTCAATGGTCCAGACCTCCGGAGGTCCGCAACATCACTCTCCCATGGTGGGGACCGGCCCCCTGACTCTGGCGGCCAGCCCTTGCACTGCCACTTGTGCTGCATCAGAGAAACGAGGAAATTGCTGTGGTAATCACTTTGAAGTCAGCCCCCCAGCTTCTTCACTGCATCCAACGCCCTTTCCGAGGAACAGCTCAGCCAATCAGGGTTAAGTGCCTCTTATGTGATTAAAATATGTGGTGTGGGGTCCGGAGCTCCAGAAGCCCACATCCATTTTCTGGGCTACTGACCACACCACCAAAACCCAGATAACTAATTATATATACTCTTTCCAACTTTGAGTCAACAACAAGCCAATTCATTCTTTTTGGCGTTTTTTAGTTGTATAGATGATAACCTTTGAATTGGATCCATTTAACAATATATTATCATTTACATCATAGTTAGAGAATGAAGTTAATTTTCTTTGCAGAACAATTAAAGTCACATCAAAGAACAATAATTTGTCCACAAATGCCAACCAGTGCAATCTTAGAGCCCCTCATTTAATTGAAAAGGCATTTACAGAGTCCCATCATTTATCAATGTCTGATATGTATAACTTTAAAAAGTACAGGATCAGGACCACAGCTCTGTCTAAGCCCATCAAAATGTTCAATAGGTCTAGTTAGCAAGCCGTCCTTGGTCAACCTGATCCTCACATGTCTTGATATAGTAAGGATATCAAGTTCACAAATGCTTTGGAAATTCCACAACATAAGAGTTTGGACCTCATTTTTGGTGCTTGACCCGATCAAAGTCATTGGACATGTCCACTGTGGCTATATAGACTGTGTCAATAGTGCCTTTTTAACTGAAGTCATAATATGTGCCATTAGGGTTCCATTTAAGATTGTAACTTCATTTATCTGGAACCCTACCTGAGATGTAATGAATATGTCTTTATTTATTTATCTTATTTATTTATTTATTTATTTATTTATTTAAGCATTTATGAAAGCACATCAAGCCTGTGGGCATCTAGGTGCTGATTACAGTCAGAAACAAATGTCAGCACAGACAGTCAATGTAGAGGTGGAAGTGGAGGCATGTCAGTTAAAGAGGTGGCTGTTGAGCTTCTTCCTAAAGCTGTTGTAGGATGGTTCTTCTTGAAGGTGGGGTGGGAGGTCGTTCCAGAGATTGGAGGCATGGACCGAGAAGCTGGCCTCCCTGGATCTTTTGAAGTTCAATCTCGGGGAGATGAAGCGATGTTTGTAGGGAGTTCTCAACATTCTTACCGGGGTGTGTTTTTTGAGTTTTTGAACAAGGTACTTTGGCTCGTTGTTGGTCAAACGGCGATGAGTAATGGAGAGGAACTGAAGTTGATTCGGTCCTTGACCGGGAGCCAGTGGGCCGCTTTTCTAACCTCAGTGATGTGGTCATGCTTTCTAGAGTCTAGGACAGCTTCCAATGTTTTGTTCTGTTTTGAAGAGATTACGGACTTGTGCATCTTTGTGCCGGTTCTGAGTGGACAAGAAGGGTTTGATGGCAGTGATAAGCTTAGTAGCGTATTTGGATGTGGAGGCAATGTGATTTTCGTGTCAATTCATGTTTTGTGAGGAGTCAAGGTAAATGCCTAGAGTTTTCACTGATGTGGTGACAGGAATGTCAAGTTTTTCAATCCATGCATTCAGCTCTTTCAACAGGAGGGCTGCAAATATCTTACTCGTGAAATCTAATATAGCCACTGGTCTTAAAAATAGGTGTGATGAACGACAAATTCCATGATGGTGGAAGTAAATTTGTTTTGACCATTTCTTTGAACAAGATGAACAATATTCTTGACCATAATTCTGTGGCGTTTTTTACAGCTATTGGTGCTAGATGATCGGTGCCCGGGGCTCTGGATGGCTTGCTACTACAAATGGTGTCTCGCATCTATATTATAGTCAATAGATGTTATGTTATCCTTAAAAAAGCATTTCTTGGCAGATTAATGGGTGTTTCATCTTCCAGTTTACCATATATCTTCTTATAATAGTTAATTCAAATGTTTTCTTCAATGGTATAAAAATCTGCCAAACATTTACTTTTTTAACTTAACATTAGTCGTATCCCAAAATGTAGATACGTTAGTATTTTGTAAATGCGTAAGAACTTTCTGATTGTCTCTGATTTGCATTTGTATTTTTAAACTTTTCATAAAATGTCTATATTGTGGTCAGATCTTTCTTTTGACCATGCAAAAGCTACATGATCATAATTCTTGTGTCTTTTGGAAGCAGCAATCCTAGTATCATAAGAATGCGTTAATTGTCTTGGCAATGTACACAAACCTTTGACAGTTATTCTCTGCAACAGCTTGCAATAGTATCATTATGCAGTTTACAGCAAATACACCGCAACTGTTGTTCAAATTCTCTTGATTATATGAACTGTTCATTGTGCTACACAATTTTGACATTAGCATCTGGCTCCAGTTAACATGTAAACCATCTCTATTTGGAGTCACAAACACCAAAGTCGGTATAATCTCATGATTTTATATAGACATGCTAATGCTAAATCTAATCGTAGAATGATCACTAATTTCTACATTTTCAATTTTTAATGGAGAGCATGACTCCAAAAGGTTAAAAGATGCAAATACATGATCTATTCATGCAGTGTCTCTCTATGCCATGTACAAATAGTATTTAATAATTCTACTTCATACAGGACTAAAATATTGAAATTCCAAGACTTCATACATTCTCTCCATAATATACCTCAATCTATACCAGAAGGAGGAGTTAGGACATGCTGTAATTGCTTTTGACAGATCTTTCACCAGATCGTCTTCACAAGTCGAATTGAAATCTCCACAAATAATAATATTATTTCCATAGCCTTCCCCAGCAATGACTCTGTTAAATTGTCAATAGCGCAGTGTATGTATTGTAAATTGCTTTTCCCGAGATTCTTTTATAAGTTAATTAGGAGTACGTCCATTAAGTTCTCCCTAAGTTCAACTCCTACTTCTCACACTCCTTCATTATTTGTTTTAATTAAATACATACATGCTTTTATCTTTAGGTCTACTGAAATCGCCATCCCACCTGAGGTGCAGCCCTGAATACCTCTAACTCCTGGTCAAATAAACATTTTACAAGCCTCTATATATATTGAAGATATCAACATAGTTTCTTACAAAACAATATTTCATGACCCAGAAATAACAAACCATAATTCGCAGCCTCAATGATGTTTAAAAAAAACACAGCTATTCCATGATAAAATATTAACCATACTTGTGCTAAAGATTGGTTATAAACCTCTTGGGGTTGTATTTTTACAGGAGCATCCAGCCTTCTGATGGACAGCTGTGTGTTCCAGACTACTCTTCCCCAAAGTAGCACAGTGTGGTATAAATAAACCCTGTGTACTGGGTGGCAGGAGGAGCTGGAATGTTGGTCCCCAGCAATGGAATGCTGCGTCCCCAAGATGAATATATGGGTTCTGTCGTAGGACCTAAGAGTAAGGCAAGAGGAAAATCACTATGTGTTACTTCCTCTCCCACTCCACTATAACCACTAGCGCCACAGGACTGGGGAGAGGGCTGGACTCACCTCTTGTTTGTTGATGTGCGCACACAAGTGCAAATGGACGTGCACCAAACGCCACTTCCTTCACTGGTGATATATGGTCCAGTCCTGCTGCGAATTGCGTGGTGCTGGGGCAGGGTGCCCTTCTAAGTCTTTATGGTGTGGAGTTATGAGAATCAAGTCCAAGCTGTAGTTGGCAGCTTTTTGTGGCTTTCTGTCTTACTTGCATAGCGCAGTGCTCAGTGGTGCGTGGCAGCACTGATAAGTCTTTCCTAATTTCTCTTTCCTTTCTCCTTACCGGTGTTACCGGCTGGTGGGTCAAAGAGGTACGTACTGCTGCAGAGCCAGAGAATGTGCACCTTGTGACAGTGGAGTGCGCATGCACACCGGAGCAGCTGAGGAGGAGTGAAGGTGCTAAAGCGAAATAACAGGTATGTTGAGCATGCTTGAGATGGAGATATGCGTGGCGCATTGCAGGGTGAGCAATCACCTTCTTTTCTGCTTTTTCTCTGCAGGCCAGAAACAAGATGACGACAAGGATCTGATGTACCAGTAAGTGCTGAAACAGGGGGCGCAAAGATGCAGGATAAGCTGAGGTGGTAAGTGTTAAGCTGCATATTACCAGAAAAAACAACGTGAATCACAGGGTGTGGCTCTGGACGTGGTCTTTATTGTCTTCCGCCACACTTTGTGTGCCTGGACTGCATAGCCTTATCAGGGCAATGGGGTGTTTGGGGGGCCATGTTGATTTCCTGGGTGAATCCATCCCTGGTGGCCAGCTTGGAGGAAGTTCCGTTTATGTTCACAGGGTGTGCCTACTCAAGCCACAGAGCGCCTTTGCCAGCCAGCAACTAAGGTTGTCCACCCTACTCCCATGTCTCTACTCTCATGACTGCTGCATCCTGACGGTGTGTTACGTGTGATCATGACAGAGGGGCTGCCAACCTTGACCAATCTTGGGAAGACTTAGACCAGTTTAGATGAACACTTATGTTAGTAACAGCTCTATTTGCATTACTGAAATTTCTTTTGATGACTAATGGGGGAATGTCAGATTGATTACCTGGACCCATAACTTGATTGGTTCCTAAAACTCAGAATATCAAATCCCATAGACTGGAAGATATCACTTTGTTCATGGGCCAAGCAAGCCACTATATGTGAAAGAATAGAAATGAGCCACCAGTTTATGAGCTCCATGGTACGGGATTTCCATCCAGTCAATGTCTCCAGAGAACACTAAATAAAGTGCCGGAATCTTTGAAATATTTGCAAAAGCCTTGATTGATTCAGTTGTATTGTGTCATATATCACAAAACCAAAACCAATTACTCAATCGTCAAAATTCTGCCCTCTATATGATTCATTTTGGGGTTCAGCGCCAAAATTTGACTTGTTGACAACCCTAACTTCAGTCTGGGTTAAAGTATTAACCACATCTGTTTTTATTCTAGGGTCACTAGAATTACTAGCCGATTTGGAAGATGTTTGTCCCAATGACAATGAGCCCTTGTCAATAGCATTCAAAGATGGTGTTGAGTCTTCGCTTATTTCATCTACTCCCTGATGAACCAGAAATGCAGTAACCTTCTTTTGAGAAGCACACTTGTTCTTCTTTTTCTTTCTGCCTTTGGTTATTGTAGATGTCTTATATACAGAGATGATTATGATTGGTTCATCACCAACTGACGGCTCAACTGGTTGTGTGTTCAAGTCTATTGTTTTCCCCTCAGTCAGTAGGGACTTTAAGGAATTGGGGTGCTGGAATAAACCACTATGGTCATGGCCACAACACAAGGGCAAACAAGCCCTGGAGGTGCATGGCGCGGGGCCCCAGTTTGCTTTGGCTACTACAGTTTGCATGATGCTCTGCAGGTTGGCCTCTCCCAGGGCATTTCACTTGACAGGGAACATTGAGGTTTGAGGCCTTTTAAGCCCTGTCTTGGACCGTGCTGCTCACTGGTGATTTTGCAAGATGCAGCCATGGGGCGAGACTAGAAACATGGTCACGACAGAGAACCAGCGGTCCAGACACAGGCGGCAGGCTGAGGAGGCAGCTTTGGCGGGGTGGTGGTTAGCTCTACCCTCCGTGTATGTTCTGCTCATTAGCGGTTCATGTTGCAGATACACGCAGAGATCCCTTGTTGAAGCACAGCGAGAACAATAAGTGGGTTGGAGCCTTCTGATTTCTGCCCGCACTACAGGCCCATCACCACAGTGCCTTTCTTGCTGAACATTCTAGATAAGGCGGCATATCTACAGATCCAGTCCTACCTGGAAATGCACAATATCTTTGGGGAAGAGCAATCTGGCTTTCGCCCCCGGCATGGCACAGAGTCAGCCCTGCACATTTAAAAAATCTACTAGAAAACATGAACAAGGGCAAGTCTGCTCTTCTTCTGCTCCTCGATTTGTCAGCAGCATTTGACTTGGTGGACCACAAGATCCTAGGTAAACACCTCACAGACACTGCCCATTTCTCCCATGAAGCCACAACGTGGATTACCTCCTTCCTGGAGGGCCAAGCCATGAGGGTCTTCTCAGACTAGGCATCAGCTGCTCCATCCCCCATTGGTTGTGGAATGCCACAGGGTTTGTGCACATCCCCTACCCTCTATAACCCTGCCTTTATTCAATGACCTAGAAGAATTTGGCATAACTTTCATCAATTGTGTCGACGATGCGCAAATTCTTCTCCCACTATCTGGTGACTATGAGCTGAACCTAGATACCTTACAGAAGACATACGCAATCATCCAGGCATGGATGGCGGCCAATGGCCTTTGTCTCAATGGGGACAAAATGGAAACCGTACTGGTAGGCCCCAAAGAGACCCTGAACAAATTAGACAGCAAATACTGCAACTTCAGCATAGCGAACACTGTAATCACAGTCTCTGCTGCAGAAAAAAAAAGGACTCTACCCTGTCCATGGACAGACAAGTTAGTTATATCCCATCATCAGCAGCACTTACAACTAAAATCATTAATGTCGTAAAACCCCACCTCTCCTCCAAAAATGGTCTCAGTATTGCCAGAGCTACCATAGGAGTAAAATTGGATTACTGTAATGTCCTCCTCCCGTGTACCTACTCCGAAAACATTTACAAGCTACAAATCATGCAAAATACTGCTCTCAGAGCTGCTCTTAGTATACCCAGGAGAGAGAATATCTCTCAAGCCAGGAAAGACGCCCACTGGCTCCCGATCAATGAACGTATACTGTTCAAAGCCCTCACCTTCACACACAGATGTTTTTCTCAGTATGTGCCCTGCTACTTAGCAGAACAAATACTTCAAGCTCAATCCCACAGACCCAAATGAGACTTATACTCACACCAATTTACAATCTCTGCTCTCAAAAGAGCCAAAGCCAAGGGATCCAGCTTTGAAATCCTAGCACTAATAGCCTGGAACTCACTACCACTCAACCTTAGAAAAGAAACCTCTCTCATGGCTTTCAGAAAAGCACTGAAAACCAATCTTTTCAAGTAGACTGCACCTTCTCTGTTGTTCCCCTGTAACCATCGAACACAAATACTGCCTTGAGTTGTAATCATGTAAAGCTGTAGCGAAGACGGTTAACTTGCACCTAAGTGAATATTCTGTAACAGCGCCACAATGCCTGAGGGCACATAGGAGCTTTATAAATGGAAATAAATAAAATAAAATAAATAACTACACAGCCTTTGGAAACCTAAGATGGTTCCCCAGGCATGAGATAAGTAAAAGTTGCAAAATGTGTACCAGTAAAAGTGTGATATGAATTACTGCTGCACACCCACAAACAAGGGAAGGTGATATATGTTGGTGTGTTTTATCAGGAGGCACTTCTCAAGCTCATCTTATGAGGTTTACAGAGAAGGACTGGACACAAGCCTTTGTTTGCAAGCTTAAGGGGACATAGAACTCTGCTACTGTGTAAATGTTCTATGTTGATACATGTTCGTTATGCTCCTAGCTTTTAAGTTATAAGGGACAAGCGTATGCGCCTAAATGTTATGCTGTCAGTAACCATCAGTATGCAATCACGCTGAGATGGTGGAAGGGCTGTAGAGACAGGAGGACAGGGCGTTGAGGCAATCTGGTAGGAAACTATTTCCCTAAACTCCCCTTCCCTATCCATTCAAGTTTCCTAACCCTCTTTCGATGTTCCTAACTCCCCTACCCATGCACAACTTCTCCCTAACCCTCTTCCCCACACTAGCTACCATGTGGTCACCTGTTATTCACAATCAGGAACATGTGCCAACCTAGGTGGGAGGGTCAACTTCCATTCGGCTTCCGTGGTCAGTAAGGAGTTGTGTTAACATTCCCTGTGTGCTTGACAGAGTTAGAAGAACTTTTATTATTAAAATTCATGTTAGGAAGAATTTTAAATGTCTCCTCCAGCAGACCTGTTTTTTTTTAATGTTTTAATGTTTATTTCTACCAGGAGATTTTACATTGTGTTTAGAATTAGCCAAGTCTTGCTCAATGGCCTCATTGGCTGCTATCGGTTCCATTTCTTTTGGCGAATGGGACAACTCAGATGAAGCACTCAACCTAGAGTGACCTAAAGAAGGAAGAGGCTCATTATAAGCAGAGTTAACCATTGGCTCATTCGAAATGTTAGTGTCCAGAGTAAGAGGTCTCATAGAAAGTTCATCTTGATGAGACTTCCTTTGTTTCTCCTTGTCCGAGTCCAATTTCTTCACAATATTTTCCAGTACATAATAATTATTTTGGATAATATCCTAAATATTATTGTGTAACCTCATTTGGAATTCAAGCACAAGGTGTAACTCTGAAACAGAGGATGGACGCAAAGAGTCAAAATTCGGCAGAGCATAAGAGTTTGTTTCTTGATGAAAATGTTTTGGAGTTATAAATCAACTTGCGGTAAACCCTTTTGGTGTTCGGGATTAATCAGAGACTGGCTGTGCGAAGATGAAAGCACAGTTTGAGAATGTATTTATTTATTTATTTATTTATTTATTTATTTATATTTGTAGAGCGCACTGCAGCCCTTAAGCATCAAGGCACTCAAAGAGGAGTTAAGAAGGCTTGATTCTGGGTTACATGAATGCTGCCCATGGAAAGGTTCTTAGACATGGTACACGGTAATACAACATACTTGTGATAGGGCTACATAGTCCCTGGTGCTGAGGTAGTCAAAGCAGGTTTAGCACAGACATATCAGACAAAGAGCAGAGTTTTGATAGCCTTACGTAAGGCTGCATGAGAGTCAATCAGTCTGATGTGCGGCGGTAAGGAGTTCCAATTGTGAGCAGCCTGAGTAGGGAAGCTGCTTCCGCCAGCACGAATTTTGAGAGTTTTGGGAACGGTGATCATGTTGGTGTAGGGCGTTCTATTTATATTTGTTAGGGTGACCAGACGTCCCGGTTTCGACGGGACTGTCCCGGTTTTTTATGCTCTGTCCCCCTTTCTCAAGATTTTGTTTCCATTGGAAACTGCAGTGGTCCCACTTTTTGCTAGTCAGTCTTTACAACTGACAGTCACGAATGCACAATATCACAATCTCACACAGAAGAAATGCTGCATTTTACAGCTAAGATAGTGTTAGTTTGTGATACATTAATTATAATATGTGTTTTTTTAACAGAAACACTTAAACCTCCTTCTCCTCCAACCTCTACTGAAGTGTAGTGCCTTGACAGCCACTTTCAAGAGTCAGTACTACTTTTATGTTAGTTGCCCTGTCCTGGTTTTTTACTCATGAAATATGGTCAATCTAATATTTGTGTCCGTCCCCACTGTATTAAGACCTGGGACCTCAGTATGCTGAGGTGGGCCATTGATGCCTTTACGTTGACAAAAATCTGTTATCTTTTTATGCTTGAACTGTAAGCCAGTGTCTACAGTTACTTCGGTTAGGGAAAACTGTTCCATAACATTGGCCATAGGCACAGTAGAAGAAGTTACATCAGAATACATGTTAATGGTATTAGAAGAGTTCTCAGGTTGTATTTAGAGGTAGTTGGGAGAGTCATGGAGACCATCTAACAATCACTCAATTGCTCGGTGAGAAACTTTCGTACTCCAGGTAACTCCAACAGAGTCAAGATCTGTGTCACAGCAAAGCAATCTTTATGAACGTTTTATATAAAATGGTATGATAGAAATATTAAGCTAGATTACTCACTACTTGCTCAAGTGTTTACACTCCAAGCCACCGCAGACAATTCACTCAGCACCGCTTCCACTACGTGTGGCGTTGGTGCTTTTAAAGGTCGTGGTTTACATTTCCTGCAGGTGTCCCAATCTTCAGGCTCATAACAAAGAAGGTGTGCAAGACCACAGACCATTCACTCTCGCTCCTTGTTATTTTTCTATTCCTCCTCGTCATAATTAAGTAAAAGTATATTGGAGCAGATTTTTTGTAAGAACAAACTCACTCACGTTATTGTGTCAGCCTTACACCGCAGCCACAGCTCTACAGACTGCAGCACTGTAGCACACTTGACCACACTTGCCTAAGTCCATATACCGCCACCAGCCCGTAGTAGACGCAATGCTTCAAGAATCCTTCGCCAGCACTGGCTGGGGCGCTAGAGCTGAAAAGCAAACGTTCAAATGCAGCAATATGCTGTAGGCTGCATGCTGACTGCTGTAATGCTGACACATCCCCCAGCACAAGCTGAGGCGCTAAATCACTGAAGCGCAAAACAGATGCCAAAGCCGGGTGTCTACCACCTTGACACTGTTGCAGCTAGTTTCCGAACCGGATGATATTTGAGAAAAGGACCGTCAGAGAAAAACTATCAAGCAGCACTGCCTTTCTGTCCAATACTGCAAGCAGGTGCTACTGATGCACATAATCCCTGTTCCTACAAAGCTGCCTTCCTTGAATTACTTTAGACACATTCAGGTAGTCACTTGAAGATCATCAAACTACTTTAGAAGTAAGTGTGAAGAAGGGTGGTTTCCTTCTTGTCTGCGCACAAAACACAATTGAAATCTCAAATACAACAATATTTTCATTTGTCTTCAAACAGCCTGACATGTGTTTCGAGCTACAAAGCTCATCATCTGAGGCTAGGAATTATTGCAAAATTGATGTAGAGTAGAGACATAAGTTCCACACCATGTTACATAGTGAACGGAGGGGGGGACTTAAAAGGGGGAGACCCAAACAGAGGGCAAATGGATGATTTAAAACAACATCAACCAATTCATAACATGTTAATATCACATAAACAAAACAATATCACAGTTCATTGCACCATTCATCCGTTACATAAAAGGATATTATGTGGATCAGCCTCAAGTACGGATTCCAAAAATGATACGGGGGCAATGGCAGTCGTAGGCATTCAAGAGAAAATAAACAAGTGCCAAATTAAGTAATTATGACATCATCTGACATCAGCAAGCTCTTAAAGTCATCGTCAAGGATTCAGAATTGTTCATGAAGATTTGGCGATGAATTTAAAATGACTTGCTGATTACTTCATCACATCGCCTTGTTTCTGGTGATTTTAGGATGGTTTGTAGATGACGAGGTGATTACTGCATGATTGCTACAGTGAACTGTGTGTTTCTGATGATAACTCCCTGAGTCTCTGTACCTTATGCAAATATTCAGCTGTGCTGGATGGATGATCTGAGAATGATGTGTTGATGAACACTATATTGGTATTCTGTTTTTATGAATAGTATGCAAGAAAGCATAACATGGATATTATCATGTAAAACGTAACATCTTTAAACCTTTCGGTAGGAATTGCACATAGAAAGCATATCTTACACAGAAATCGCGTTATTCTAGTAATGAGTTACTACTACATCTCTGGAGGAATGTATTGCTTCGGTATATGTACTTCCTGAGTTAAATGTATCATTGTAATTATTCCTTGTACCCTGCCAAAAGAAAACCATGTGATTCAATTCTTACCATGGTGCCAAAAGCAACTGCCATTGACCAAAGCTATAACGTAATCTGACAGTACCATTTCTTGTAGTCTAATCATTTCACCAGGTTTAAGCAGTAGCCCAAATCTGAATTATTAGTTCAGATTTTAGTTCAGATTTTGTCCTGATTTTAAACTCTTTACAAGAAACCTGTTGGAAATCCAGCTAAAAAACGTTGCTTCTCTGATAGCTTAACAACCAGTATCAGTGTGGTTAACATCAATTATCTTCAAACAAGACCTTAATATTACAAAAGTAATTGTCGTTCCATTCACCTTCAGGCGGGCTGGCAACTGCTTTATATAGCTGATGGGGATATTTATTTTTAATGTGTATTTTATTGTGACATGCTAATTTAAAGCATATTAGAGCATGACAGGGAAGTGGGCATAGCGGTAAAGGGACCAATCAAGACACATACACAGGTGGCCCTCAATATTAAAGATTCTGCAAGTTATAGCACTCAGAGAAGTATAGTTGTGAAGATTGAATAGCTGACCTCTGCAAGCCATGCACTATGGTCCATAACATGGTGGAGGGAGGATATTTGGAAAGTGAAGGGAGTTATTTAAGGGAACACAATAAGCAATTAATTATTTCAGCACTCTCTTACTCCTACTTCCTACTTCCCATCCCCCAATCCGGGAAATGGGAGGAGAATAGTGAATATCTGCAGAAAGAGAACATTCCAGAATGAAGCTGGAGTGCATATGCAGCCGTGCCTTCCTTTCCCCATCATCCCCAAACGTGTTTTTCCATTGTCAGCATTCAGAAGGTTGTATGTCAAATGGTTGAACTCAGGTGGTCAAAGCGTAGGTGCTTGACCCCCAACTGCTACCCCAATAAACTTGATTGACAGTTTATAAATTTAATGAGCAGTGGCATATTGGTCGACAACTGTTATTCAAAATATGTAACTGCTCGATAACACTAAAAACTCACCCATCACCCTTTCCTTTTGGTCTACCACATCCTCTCCCATGCCCCCCGTGTTCTTTTGTTTCAAGGGGAGAACCCCTTAACTTCTTTTTCCAAACCTCTTCTCCTCACCTCCAGACCATCCACCCTGGTGTTACACCCCCATCACCACCTCATCCAATAAATTCAAAAACGCCATACCTGTTTGTTAGCTCTTTGTTCTAACACCTCGCCCCTGACACTCGCTGTTCACATAATTACAAGGGGTTACGCCCTTCACCTCACCCTGGGCTCCCCTCAGTCAGTTTTGGACTGCCCCTAGCACAGCTGCCACCACCTCAGCTTGCTTGTTTGGGTTCCTGCTCATCCGTAACTAGTCAATCCGCTAGACACGTCCAACATATTTAAAAGGTGACCATTCCATTTAAAGATCAGTTACTGATTACCTTGTACTCCCAACTATGATTTGAGACAGGTCATGGTGATATCAGTAACGTGATCTAATGTGGGCCCAGAGATAAGGGTAGTCCAATCAATTTTATCTGGCCTACATGTGTTCAGGATCTGCTTTGTGGATCATGGCATATGCAATAGCGAAGCATAAGAAAGTTCATATATAGTTTATTTTGAGCTACGAGTCCAACAGGGCTGTTGTTTCCATAGGTGGGCACCAACTCTTGGCCAAGTCATGGTGACCTACAAGTTGACATGTGGTACCAAGGATAGTATATTATTAGCCATTTACTCATCTTCCTGCTAGTTATGAGTGATGTAATTTACAGTGGCTTCGGGAATCTTTTTAGATATTCCTGAAGGAAGTGCCCAGACACTACACAATAGAAACTGAACTCAGTAGACCTCTAACTTTCCCATTGATGGGGGCAATGCCCTCCTCAAATGCCTCCTGGTCTCCTGCCTTGTGCCCCTAAAAGGTGTCCTTCACATGGCTGCACGCATCATCGAGGGTCTATGCAGATACAACCACATCACCCCGGCTCTCATCGACCTTCACTGGCTCCCACTGCATGCCTGAATCACACTCAAATCTTGCTGCATCATCTATAAGGCAGAAGCCCTCACGTCACCCATCTACCTTGCAGAGAAACTCAGCATTTCCAGTGGACAGCACGCCATCAGGAGGCAGCTCACGAGCTGACTTGAAATCTGCCACTGCAAACAGGAAAAGACCAGAAAACAAGCCTTCTCTGCTTACGCCCCAAGACTATGGAACCTCCTCCTCATCAGCATCAGAGTCACCCCCACGCTCCTAAAATTCAGCAAAGAACTCAAGACCCACCTCTTTAAGGAGTCACTCCTCTACAACACCTAGGCCATAACGTTACCCCCTGCACCACCTGACTTGCTGAATGCCATCTACAACTCACCTCCCTGCCACCCTGGATAGCTGTATCCCTCCTCTGTGCCCCTCTGTATCGTAACCCCACTGTAAATTTATTCTGTTGTTTCCTCTGAAAAGTGCTGTTATGTATCTGTACTGTTGAATACCTCTGTACATTTCTCTGTTGTGCATCTGCATTGTTGTATACCTCTGTAAAGTGCTCTGCTGCTTATCGAAGCTAGGTCTGTGGTCTGTGCTCAATAAAAAACAATAATAATAATAATAATAATAATAATAATAATAATAATAATAATAATAATTGTTACTGTTTGTGTGCCTTTAAGATAAGCGCCCTCTCCCAAAGGGGGGCGTAGTTAATGACGTTGTGAGGTGGGAGGTTTCCTGTTCCGTGGAACGGCAGTTGATGTTTGTACAAGAATAAAGCAAGTTTTTAGTCCATGCCCTCCGGCTCCGCGTCCTTCTTTCCACGTATAAGGCCTTCCCAGGGCAACAATAATAACAATCATTCTTTGGAGGAAAGTGGTCCTCTCATCCCTCTGTACTGCATGGGTTTGGGTGGATTCAATAATCCTAGACCTAGTAAACTCAGTTGGCTAAGAGGGGGAAACAGAAGTACTCTGTCAGAATCGAAGCAGATCCAGGGAGGATAGCTCAGCGGCAACCTGCTCGCCTTGGAAGCAAGACAACACGAAGCAACACAGGTTCAATCCCCGGGTCCACGCTTAATAACCTCTGGGTATTTTAGCGCGTTATAAATACGCAACTAAGACAACAAAAAACTCCTGTAACAGCGCCTCGATGCCCACGGGCTGTGTGAGCGCTTTAAAATGCAAATAAATAAAAATAAAAAAATTGGAGGAAACATTGCAGGTAAGGAAGGTACCCATATAGGGCACAGTCACCATGTTGGCATCCGCCAGGTAGTTCAGGCTGCTAGCTGAGATTGAGCCTGACATTACTGGTGTGGAGTTCATATGTTACCCGCTCTGGAAACGAATGGTGGGTTTTCTTATTTGAGATTAGGTGGTGGGGCACTGGGAAGAGCTGCTGGTTTGAGATGCTGGTGTGAGGTTTGTTTGTGGGTGTTCTGGGTGACGTGCTTGGCTAGGTTGGGTAGTGAGGGCACTGGCATGAATTGACCGTCAGATACTGGGTCGTATTGCACTGGAGTGAGGTGCTGGGTTTTGTTTGGGTGTACTAGAGGGAGGTACTCAGCGAGGCTAGTGAGAGTGATGGGATGATGGGGCACTGGTATGAGTTGCTGGGGTAATGTTGGGTGGTGGAGTTCTGGGGTGAGGTTGGGTGGTGGGACACTGAGGTGCTGGGGCGAGGTGGCACTGATGTTCTAGACTTTGGTTGTAATTTGAAGATTCTGGCATGAGGAGGTGCGGTGAGTCAAGTGCTCTCAGACTCAAACTCACACACTTCTGAAATACAAGGATCAATACAACAGCAACGCTATCTTGCATCTTCCCTCACTCCCCACTGATCACGCCCACCCTACATATTTTTCAGATTTGAGAGCCAAGAGACAATGCTTATGGCAGCAGAGCACATTTTGTAGCCCAGTAACTTAACATAACATCATTTTTCACCATCATGCCATCAGTTATTTTCTCCATTGTCGTGTGTCTGAAGGCACTCTGCACTGCAGTACTTCAACGCCTAAAAATAATATGTTTGTGCTTCTCTTCCAGTGTTCCCCATCTCTTATGTCATACATGCACAGCTTCAATTGGTCCTGTCTTGTATGCAGTACACAGAACTGGCCCTAGAATGTGTGGGGCCCTTGACAGAAAGTAATTGATCACACATCAATCATGCCGCTTTACCCCAAACGCACAGCAATATCACTTTGATTGAGAGGGGATAATGACAAAGGAAAGCCAGAACTTAAAGTGAAACTGATGCTCATCTCAGAGTTAGTTCTCCATGGCCTTCCCTATTGCATGTTGAGTGTGTGGAAGGTGTGCTTGGTGTAGTTCATGCACAGATAGCACACCAATGGATTGCAGAACACAGTTTAACGTTGTAGTGGATAGGAGCCACAAATATAGACTGTGCCATGTTAAGTTCAGGTATACAAGGATATGGAAAGCACTTTGTCTCCCGAATTTCCGCACTTCAACAATCACCAAAGACTTCCACCATCCAGTCCTGGAGCCTGCCTCTGCCGAAAGCAGATTGGCTAGGGCCCCTTTTTCATCACTGTGGGCCTGGGAGTGGGCAGACAATGCCAGCCCCCTTGAAGGGCTGTATGTGACCCTTGCTGGCCCTTTTATTCTACATATTCACGTGGGGGAACTGCGTTTCCTCTTGATCCTGAGAGGTGCTGCATTCCCCTAGGTCTCGGCTTGGCCATTCCATTATGGCCTCCGCACTTCCACAATCATCGAGGACTACCACCATCCAGTCCTGGAGCACTCCTCTACTGAAAGAGGATTGTCTGGGGATCCTTTTTCATCACTGTGGGCCCGGGTGCCAGCAAGGAATGATGGCCCTCTCGAAGGGCCACCTATAAAGGCCGTGTGCATCCCTGTCTGGGCCTGACCCGTATGCAGACAGCACTACAGTAGACTCTTTGCCTTTCTATACTGGAGCCAAATCTTCCTTCATCGCCGTCCAGACCTTTTCATGAGGAAACTCACTGCAGCCGCAATTGTATTTTGGTCTCTACTCTCTGAGTTGTCAATGTCATATTCCCAGAGTTGTTTTCTCTTCTTGCCCATTCGCAGTACCTGCCCTCCCATTTGGACTTTGTTGCACACACCATCTGTTCATCCCCCTTATCACAGCCTTATACTGCTGCATTCACCTCAGCCTTATCTGCCTTCGACATATCGATCACAGCGAGTCACCTGAACTGCACTAACCATTTCACTCCGACCCGCCCATCACTCTTATGTGTGGAGATTTTTAGCTCATTCAATCTACTTCATCAAAGCCACATCTGCTAGCCTGCAATAGTCTTGTGCTGCCTGCCCATCTTGCCGTTGACCTCCTTCTCTCGTCTGCTGCGAGTGGAACCTTCATCACCCTACTGCAAGTGACTGACTTGAAGTTCGTCACAGCTTTGTGCCATCTAGCAGGCTTCAAAGCCTGTAACTTGATCTTGTCTCTGCACCCATTCTGCTGCTGATTGTTTTAACACTTTGACACACTTACCCACCTTGGCCCACTGTGGCCTGCACACCTGGCGTAGCCCTTTGGACCATTGAGGTAGGTGTTTTTCCAGAGCTGAACTCTTGCATACTGACTTGTTGCATCTGATTATCTGGATTCCAAAGTTGCCTATGTACCTACTTGTACCTGCTTACCTGATGTAGCCCCCTGCCCTTAAGGCAAGGCATTCCTATGCTGCACTTACCATGCACTCCAATGTAGTTTTCTTAGTCGCATTTGCTTGCCTGTATGCCTGATGTAGCCCCTCATTCCATGAGGACCTTTCCAGGCTGCAAGTCGCTCATACCTGCTTGTCACAATTGCATGTCTGGTCTCCCCTTAATGGAGTTTTACCTACTTGTTCCTGCATTCTGTTAACTTGTTTAACTTGTTTTGTATTAAATGTACCTCTCACCTACTCCCCTCCTGCACCTCCTTTCCTCCTTTTTCACGTTCAGCACTTGCATGTTCCAAATCGTCTCACAACCTAGTCAGAATGTTTTGTTTGTTCTCTTACCCTCTACCCACTTCTTGCACTTCCCTTCCCACCCCTGTCCCCTGCACTCATGCTATAGCACTAGCACGTTTCGAATGTTTCAAGACATTTTTAGAACGTTTTGTTTTTTGTTTTTACCTTCTTCCCCATTCCTATTCCCCCACCCCCTTGTCTTGATGCGCCTTGAAACAGAATTGTTGCTGTATAGTGCACATTACAAATAACCAATGTATGAAAATAAATATATGAATAGTAGATCCCTTTCAGAAGTGGGGTGTTAAAACCAGGGGCGTTGCTAGGGGGGGGCTAAGGGGGCTATAGCCCCTGATCTTTTGGTTGTAGCCCCTGATCGAATCTCAGGAGCTACAGCCAAAAGACTAGCTAGCCCCCAGTCCCAACAGTTCCAACATCAGCTTAGCCCCGGGTCTTTTCCAGACCTAGCAACTCCCCTGGTTAAAACGTATATACTACCATTATGGTGAAATGAAATGCATTTGCTCATGAAGCATGTGAAAATGTATAGACACTTAATCTGAGCATGGTCCGCCACAATGCAGTCACGCCATCTTACTTTCTCTGCAGGATAGTAGATAAAGCAACATCTTGGGTATGGCTCAAACCTTTTGAATGTTCAGTGTAGTTTGCATCTAGTGCAACATCATCGGCAGAGAGTATATAGCTGAAGTGTGTTTGCCTTAAGATAAATTGCGGATGGGAAACAGAAATGCATGTGTTGCAGTGTGCTCACAGGGATGCATAGTTTCGTGTTGTAGCAAAGGCGACATCGTGTTTCGGCTGATATAACACATGTCTATGCAAGGTGCTGTATTTCAAGATAGCAGCGAATAGCCGCTAATGATATGTTCCCCTTGCCATTTTATATTATTGTCATTTTGGGTTCTGAAAGGGAGAAAATATGTTGGCTAGTTATGGAGTCAGAGGGCTGCATGTTTGCACAAACCTGAGCTGTGTGTGGGTCAATGACTAAATATTAAAACCTGTGAGGTCATGTGGGCATTGCAGGGTCGAAACGCGAGAGGCATCGAGTTGTCAGATGACAGTAGGTATCCAGATCCATCGTCATGGCCTGCGCGAGATTAACCCCTTAAGTGTCAGGCTATTATGCAAGCCTATGCAAAAAGGACGAGCATACTAGTCCTTGGTACAATGTAGAGACGGATGGCATGTCAAGTTGAGAATTAAAGTTTCCATGTGAGTGGAAAGTAGTAGACTGAAAGGCATAGGAGGCAGAGGAGTGTGAGACTGCGGATGAGTGCAAGACAGGAAGGCTCCCTGCACTCTGAAAGAAGAATGCTATGTCATTCTGGCTTCAAAGCTCTGAGTCCAATGTTACGGGTGGGACAACGGCTGCATCACAGTCGATTGACTCCAGCAGAAGAAAGACCGGTAATCTGTTCAGCCGGTACATTTGAAGGCAGGTGAACTTGCTCCATTCGCCCCACGGTAAATGTGCACTCCATCCTCAAGCACAATTGCTCACAGAGGGGACGTTACAAATACTCTTCTCAACAACCTGACCCTGGAAGTATCAATGAGGCCTGCAGCAGCTCATTTGGACGGACAGAAAATGTGCTGAGAGGGAGCAGGTGTGGATATAAATCCTGCAGGCGATGAAGAGTGACCTGAATGCACAGAGCAAATGGTTAGCTATTAGTTGGGAGCTGCAAACTGGTCCAATGTTTTCTCGTGTTCTTATCCTGCGTTCTGAATCCTCCGTGGGAAGTGCAGGATTCATGAGGAATTGTGTAGGATATGCATGCACCCCACATATGCAGCATAGTTGCTAAGTAGTTCATGATCCCTCACCCTAATTCCCATATTATTATGATTTTAGGATTAAAACTATTGTCGTCCATACACATGAATGATATAATGATGATGACTTGATTTCCTTGATTGTGGGAGTGTCTCTCTATCTAACTTCCGTTTCAAGATACTCTGTCCACCCCAATGCCTGCACCACTATATAGGAAGCCCCATGTGGGTTGGGATAGTCAGGAAGTCCTTTGAATCATCAGGAGCCGCCAGTCCTAAATGTCAATTCCTGTTCAGCGTTTTGTTTAAGCAGGGGGCGCTTGTATGTTGGTCATATCCTGAGCTAAATCATTCTCCTCTTGCGTAGCACTGATGCCCCTCTTTTCGCCTAATGGACAGACAAAGAATTAGATTTCTTTGCCTTTGTGCATATGCAAGGTATTTCATTTTTGTGCACTCGCGCAGCACCACACTCCTGTTGAGGCTCCCAGGTGTATTGCAAGTTGTTTTTAGTTTGGGCTACTAGGTGTCACTTGCAACACCTATACACCGAAACTATTGCAACACAGAACAGATAGGGATGAATGGAATATGAGGAAGGACACAGAGGGTTTACATATGAGGAGGGATACACAGTCTATAGATGTTGTTTGGTTATGTGCCGAGCCATGACCATGCTAATCCCTATAGCCATTCCGACCCATTCCTGCGTCTCCCTGCCAAAAACTGCTCTGCATGGGAACTTGTTGAGCTCGGTTTGATCAAGCCTTACCATCAGAATTTGCATGCAACGTGCCTGCTAGGATTTTTTCAAAGCAGTCTTCTGAGAGTTAATGACTTAATTGTAGTTGAAAACAAGCTACTGGTGTAATAAAACCGTCTTACCAGGCCTGCCTTCAGCCACTCGATGTACATGCACTCTACATGTCCTTCACTGAAGTCTTGTATAAAAACCCAAACTAACCAGCGCTGGACAAGCATTAGCAGTATTGAATGGAGATTCCACATGGAAGCTCAGCCTCCATCGTCCCCACAACCATTCTTCCGGCCATTCCTACACGTTGGCTGGGGTCCATTTTACATACAGTTGTGAAAACCTGCCTGTATGTGATCATGATAAAAAGGCATTGATCTGATGTAGTGTTAGGATTTAAAATTCAGATGGGAAGTTGAAAAATGGTAAACACGTTTTTGGGGAACAAGCAGTTTCAATTGGTGAGTTTTTTTAAAATCCCAGGAGCACATATCTGAACACAAAATCCAACTATCAGAAAGAATTGGAACTGTGAATTCAGTGCAACATAGGTAAAGGACTTCTGTTAGGGGAAGCAGCTGTGGGGTGCATAGATTATAATAGGAGAATATGTTTCCTAATGCAAATTGAATGAGTGATTTCCCTGGTTTTAGCTCTAAGGTTGGATAACGTAATGAGATCCACTGTTAAACGTTATTAATTTCCCAGCATATTAGATACCCCACTCCAGAGATCTAAAAGAAGGGTGAAACATGTATGTGATTATTGAACCATTTTTGGAAAGGTCTGTCTTTGGTCAACAGAGCATAATTAAAGTGCACCAGCCTTCAATTTGTGCGGACTAATGTTTTTTTGGTTCCATGTCATTTCATCGCCTGCCTGTTCATCCCCAGGCTTTTTAACATGCACATTCCATTGAATGTGCTCATCGATTTTTTTCTTTTTTTGGGGGGTACCTCACAACCCCCCCAAACCCCTTCAACCTTATTTTTTGCTATTGCCCACCTGCCCAAACCCTTATCTGCCCTTTCCCACCCCCCCTAAAAAATTCGATGAGCACATTCGATGGAATGTGCACATTAAAAAGCCTGGGGATGAACAGGCAGGTGATAAAAGGACGTTGTACCATATTTTTAGGGCATATGTGCATACCTTTCCACTCTACCCTGTGACCTCATCCTGTGACAAACCATAGATGTGGCAATAGAGAGGATGTTAAAACCACAGATTATCACAGGACAGATTTGGCCTCTTCATAGAAAAAGAAAGAAAAGCAGCCAGCAGAGAAGCTTTAACCCCCAAATGACCGCTTACGAAAAGTTATTAAGCTTTCTTGACAAATTCAAGGTGGGGCACACAAAGAGTAGAGTCCCCTTCTAACTGAATAGCTTGAACGGCCCTGACACCAGGCCTGCTTCTGAATCACCTCTTTATCGCATGTTATAATCTTCAGACTCAGATTTCCATTATCTGGCAATTCATGATGCACAGATGCAGAATCACTCGGATTCCTCTAGGTCAGAGTAATGCCCCATTATCACCATGTGAGTAACCTCATCAGGCTGGTTGCTTGGTGATTGAGCATAACTGGTTTCTGGAAGTATTTCTGGCGTTTGGAGTATGGTAGTGGCTGTTGCTGGTGCAGTGGAGTCTCTAAGAAGGGCTGGGTGGACCCCTTCCATAAAGCATGTACTCAAGCCTTTTACCCTTCCAAGCACTGAGCAACAGGAGGCCGGGCGCTAGGGATGTGCAGCACTAGACTGTGTTTGTTACAGATTCTAGTCACATGAAATGTGTGCACATTACATTTAATGCAGGCTGCAGTTGGACATTCGAACCACAATTCACCCTGCCAGGAAACCTCCTCATTTCACGTACATTTTGGCTTTGTTTCAGTGGCTAATGTGCTTTTATTGCAAGGGTACAGGTAGGGAGTAGAGCGTGTCTATTCAGGACAGGCTGACTCCACTTTAAGAGCTTCCTATGTAGAATAAACTTGACTGTTTTATCTTTTTATGGCCTATAATTTTGGGCATGCCAAAATACTCCATTTGTATGCTGCTGTGGTCTAGATTGTCCCTAATGCTTCAAGAATATGTTATATCACATGTTATACTGCTTCATGCCTGAAACCTCCCACAGTGCTGTAACAATGGTGGAATTACTACCAATGTGATTGTACTCAATGTATCAACCTCAGGAGGTTGAAGGGCAGATTAAACGCTGCCAAGATTTGAACTTCAAAGAGCAGGCAGCAGGTGTGTACATGTAACAGTTAACCATTTGACTCACTGAGCTATACACTTAGTGCAGATAAAAATAAACATGTATCATATTTGCCCCACACGCTCTCCTGACCCGTTCCCCCCAGTCCTTTTTTAATACAAAATATAACATTAATATTATTGCGTTTATAAGAAGTGTACCATGACATATTTGGCCTGCTTCTAAGCACAGTAATAAAAAGTAAAATAATAGGTATTCTATTAATTAAGCAATATGCCCCGAGCCGCGGGGGCATTACCGAGTCAGGTAATGCCCCGGGGCCCATAGTTATAGGCCCGTCCCTCAGGACTCATTGCCGTCCAGGACAAAAACGATTTCGGAATACCCGAAAACGGCGTACCTGGGAAATGTACAAACTGTTCTTTTATAGTGTCTTACTGCCTGGGGCTTCCCCTGGCTGTGCTGTTCTGGATGGCCCTTTCTTGCAATGCAGTGTTTGCAGAAACTGGGCGAAGGATGGTCAGGGGAATTCCATGTTAGTGGGGCAGCGCCTGGGTCATGTTGCAGCCGTTGGTCTGGGGAACTCTCTAGAGCTACTCCATGCTCCCCGGATCTCCGAGCATTTGGTGACGACATGGAGTGTGCAAAGGGACATGGTGATCGTCGGAGAACTCCAAAATCTGATGCCATACACCGTAACTTCATGACGTGGTTTCCAACGGGTTCTTTACCTCTGTGTGGAAAATATTGGTCTCAGCAGACAAAAAGGATTCTGGACTCAGTGCGGACAGAATTAGCTTATTTTCCCCAAAGGATGTCTCGCTCTGTGATGATTCTATTGCAGGGGCAGCTATGAGACTATGACATTTGAAATGGTTTTTCCTTGATTGGAAGATACCTGAAACGTTTTTGTTTCCTAGTGCAGCATATCCGAATGGCTACTAGTATTACGCTATAATGTTGGTTTTTCAGCTCTAACTCGATTCAGTTTTTAAATGTTATTAAATAATTGTTGAATCAATCTGCATTTCAAGAATACATTACCTGATAGATTGCCTGGGCTCTGAATGTTATGGGATAGAGACTTACATTTTGATGAATTACTGGGTGGACTTGTGCTGCTTGTGTGTTTTAAGTGATGGGCTACTAAGGTTGTGCGCTTACTATGTTTGGTTATGCGCTTACTATGTATGGTTAGCCCTAACATTTTGAGGATTTGCAAGACTACGTAGCTAAATGCTACAAGGACCTTTAGAGACTGTATAGATGTTTGTTCTGTAGCCATGCCAAACTATACATGAAATATGCTTTTTATTTTCTTCATGAGTTGAGATGAAGGGGGTAATTCATAGAATTTCGCGCACAAGTGGTGCACGTGGCTGGCTCTCAGTGTGCGCATGCAAATGTCTGGCCAGCTGCGTGCCCTAAAATCGATTTCCAGGCATTGCATATTCATGGATTTTAGCCTCCAAAACCAGCCGTGGCGCAGAGTGGTGCAGCAACCCTGCAGCAGCGCCAGTTACGCCCCCAAGAACGCATTCGCTCAAGGTAAAGCCATCAAAATCCCCAATCCAGCGCAAAGGGCTGCGCTAACCCTGGACCAGTTTACAGGGCTGCCAAACAGCAAACGGCAAGCGGGGAACATGTGTTACTGGGGTTTGCTTGAAGTTTCACACGCGAAAGGGCCTGTGCGAGTGGGGTATGTGTATTACTGGGGTTCGCGGGAAGTTTCACACTCGATTGGAGCAGGGTACGTGTATTACGGGGGTTCGCGGGAAGTTTCACACGCGAAAGGGCCTGTGCGAGTGGGGTACGTGTATAACTGGGGTTCGCGGGAAGTTTCACACGTGATTGGAGCAGGGTACGTGTATTACGGGGGTTTGCGGGAAGTCTCACACGCGATTGGATCCGGGTACGTGTATTTCGGGGGTGTAGGGGAAGTTTCACATGCGAAAGGGCCTGTGCGAGTGGGATACGTGTATAACTGGGGTTCGTGGGAAGTTTCACACGCGATAGTCCCTGTGCGAGCGGGGTACGTGTATTACTGGGGTTCGCGGGAAGTTTTACATGCGATAGGCCCTGTGCGAGCGGGGTATGTGTATTACCGGGGTTTGCGAGAAGTTTCACAAATGATAGGCCCTGTGCGAGTGGGGTACGTGTATTACTGGGGTTCGCAGGAAGTTTCACACGCGATTTCAGCAGGGTACGTGTATTTTGGGGGTGCGTGGGAAGTTTCACACTCGACAGGCCCTGTGCGAGCGGTGGACGTGTATTACTGGGGTTCGCGGGAAGTTTCATACGCGATAGGCCCAGTGCGAGCGGGGTACGTGTATTGCTAGGGTTCGCTGGAAGTTTCACACGCGATAGGCCCTTTCCGAGCGGGGCACGTGTATTACTGGGGTTCGCAGGAAGTTTCACATGCGATAGGCCCTGTGCGAGCGGGGTACGTTAATTACTGGGGTTCGCGGGAAGTTTCACACGTGATTTCAGCAGGGTACATATATTTCGGGGGTGCGCGAGGAGTGCTACACGTGAATTGGCAGTGTGGGTCCTCCCAGGTGTTCCCTCTACACCCTCCACGGACCCTGCAGGCAGCCCACACCACAGGGGACTACCCTGCACACCTGATCATGTCCTGCAGGCAGCCCATCCACCATGGGCAGGCCCCCCAGCTAAGTCACATGTCAGATTGCACTACTGATCACCAACGCATGTCCCCCTGCAACCCCACCCCACAGCAGTGCAGGGCACCTGCCAGCAGGCCCCCACTCATGTCCCCCTGCACCCCCACCCCCCAGCAGTGCAGGGAACCTGCCAACAGGCCCTCACTCATGTTCCCCTGCATCCCCACCCCCCAGCAGTGCAGGGCACCTGCCAGCAGGCCTCCACTCATGTCCCACTCATGTCCCCCTGCCCCCCTACCCCCCAGCAGTGCAGGGCACTTGCCAGCAGACCCCCTCTCATGTCCCCCTGCACCCCCACCCCCCAGCAGTGCAGGGCACCTGCCAGCAGGCCCCCACTCATATCCCCTTGTACCCCCATCCCCAGCAGTGCAGGGCACCTGCCAGCAGGTCCCCACTCATGTCCCCCTGCACCCCCACCCCCCAGCAGTGCAGAGCACCTGCCAGCAGGCCCCCACTCAGGTCCCCCTGGACCCCCGCCCCCCAGCAGTGCAGGGCACCTGCCAGCAGGCCCCCACTCATGTCCCCTTGCACCCCCACCCCAGAGCAGTGCAGGGCACCTGCCAGCAGACCCCCACTCATGTCCCCCTGGACCCCACCCCCCAGCAGTGCAGGGCACTTGCCAGCAGACCCCCACTCATGTCGCCCTGCACCCCCACCCCCCAGCAGTGCAGGGCACCTGCCAGCAGGCCCCCACTCATATCCCCTTGTACCCCCACCCCCAGCAGTGCAGGGCACCTGCCAGCAGGTCCCCACTCATGTCCCCCTGCACCCCCACCCCCCAGCAGTGCAGAGCACCTGCCAGCAGGCCCCCACTCAGGTCCCCCTGGACCCCCGCCCCCCAGCAGTGCAGGGCACCTGCCAGCAGGCCCCCACTCATGTCCCCCTACACGCCCACTCCCCAGCAGTGCAGAGCACCTGCCAGCAGGCCCACACTCATGTCCCCCTGGACCCCACCCCCCAGCAGTGCAGGGCACCTGCCAACAGGCCCTCACTCGTGTCCCCCTGCACCCCCACACCCCAGCAGTACAGGGCACCTGCCATCAGGCCCCCACTCGTGTCCCCTTGCACCCCCACCCCCAGCAGTGCAGGGCACCTGCCAGCAGGCCCCCACTCATGTCCCCCTGCATCCCCACCCCCCAGCAGTGCAGGGCACCTGCCAGCAGGCCCACACTCATGTCCCCTTGCACCCCCATCCCCCAGCAGTGCAGAGCACCTGCCAGTTGGCCCCCACTTATGTCCCCCTGCACACCCTCCCCCCAGCAGTACAGGGCACCTGTCAGCAGGCCCCCACTCATGTCCCCCTGCACCCCCACCCGCCAGCAGTGCAGGATACCTGCCAGCAGGCCCCCATTCATGTCCCACCTGCACCCCCACCCCCGAGCAGTGCAGGGCACCTGCCAGCAGGCCCCCACTCATGTCCCACTCATGTCTCCCTGCACCCCACCTCCCAGCAGTGCAGGGCACCTGCCAGCAGGCCCCCACTCATGTCCCCCTGCCAGCAGGCCCACACTCATGTCCCCCTGCACTCCCAACCCCCAGCAGTGCAGGGCACCTGCCAGCAGGCCCCCACTCATGTCCCCCTGCACCCCCACCCCCAGCAGTGCAGGGCACCTGCCAGCAGGCCCCCACTCATGTCCCACTCATGTCGCCCTGCACCGCCACCGCCCAGCAGTGCAGTGCACCTGCCAGCAGGCCCCCACTCATGTCCCACTCATGTCCCCTTGCACCCCCACCCCACAGCAGTGCAGGGCACCTGCCAGCAGGCCCCCACTCATTTCCAACTCATGTCCCCCTGCACCCCCACCCCCCAGCAGTGCAGGGCACCTGCCAGCTGGCCCCCACTCATGTCCCCTTGCACCCCCACCCCCCAGCAGTGCAGGGCACCTGCCAGCAGGCCCCCACTCATGCCCCCCTGCATCCCCACCCCCAGCAGTGCAGGGCACCAGTCAGCAGGCCCCCACTCATGTCCTCCTGCACCCCCACCCCCCAGCAGTGCAGGGCACCTGCCAGCAGGCCCCCACACATGTCCCCCTGCACCCCCACCCCCAAGCAGTGCAGGGCACCTGCCAGCAGGCCCCCACTCATGTCCCACTCATGTCTCCCTGCACCCCCACCCCCCAGCAGTGCAGGGCACCTGCCAGCAGGCCCCCACTCATGTCCCCCTGCACCCCCACCCCAGCAGTGCCAGGTACCTGCCAGCAGGCCCCCACTCATGTCCCACTCATGTCCCCCTGCACCCCCAACCCCAGCAGTACAGGGCACCTGCCAACAGGCCCTCACTCATGTCCCCTTGCACCCCCACACCCCAGCAGTGCAAGGCACCTGCCAGCAGGCCCCAACTCATGTTCCCCTGCACCCCCACACCCCATCAGTGCAGGGCACCTGCCAGCAGGCCCCCACTCATGTCCCCTACACCCCCACTCCCCAGCAGTGCAGGGCACCTGCCAACAGGCCCTCACTCATGCCCCCCTGCACCACCACACCCCAGCAGTGCAGGGCACCTTCCAGCAGGCCCCCACTCATGTCTCCCTGCACCCCTACCCCCAGCAGTGCAGGGCACCTGCCAGCAGGCCCCCACTCATGTCCCCCTGCACCCCGAGCCCCCAGCAGTGCAGGGCACCTGCCAGCAGGCCCCCACTCATGTCCCACTCATGTCCCCCAGCACCCCCACCCCCCAGTAGTGCAGGGCACCTGCCAGCAGGCCCCCACTCATGTCCCCTTGCACCTCCACCCTCAGCAGTGCAGAGCACCTGCCAGTTGGCCCCCACTCATGTCCCCCTGCACCCTCTCCCCCCAGAAGTGCAGGGCACCTGCCAGCAGGCCCTCACTCATGTCTCCCTGCACCCCCACCCCCCAGCAGTGCAGGGTACCTGCCAGCAGGCCCACACACATGTCCCCCTGCACCCCCACCCCCAAGCAGTGCAGGGCACCTGCCAACAGGCCCCCACTCATGTCCCACTCATGTCTCCCTGCACCCCCCACCCCCCAGCAGTGCAGGGCACCTGCCAACAGGCCCCCACTCATGTCCCCCTGTACTCCCACCCCCCAGCATTGCAGGGCACCTGCCAGCAGGCCCCCACTCATGTCCCACTCATGTCCCCCTGCACCCCCACCCCCCAGCTGTGCAGGGCACCTGTCAGCAGGCCCCACTCATGTCCCACTCATGTCGCCCTGCACCCCCACCGCCCAGCAGTGCAGTGCACCTGCCAGCAGGCCTCCACTCATGTCCCACTCATGTCCCCTTGCACCCCCACACCCCAGCAGTGCAGGGCACCTGCCAGCAGGCCCCCACTCATGTCCCACTCATGTCTCCCTGCACCCCACCTCCCAGCAGTGCAGGGCACCTGCCAGCAGGCCCCCACTCATGTCCCCCTGCCAGCAGGCCCACACTCATGTACCCCTGCACTCCCAACCCCCAGCAGTGCAGGGCACCTGCCAGCAGGCCCCCACTCATGTCCCACTCATGTCCCCTGCACCCCCACCCCCAGCAGTGCAGGGCACCTGCCAGCAGGCCCCCCACCTCATGTCCCACTCATGTCGCCCTGCACCGCCCCACCCCCAGCAGTGCAGTGCACCTGCCAGCAGGCCCCCACTCATGTCCCCCTGCACCCCTTGCACCCCCACCCCACAGCAGTGCAGGGCACCTGCCAGCAGGCCCCCACTCATTTCCCACTCATGTCCCCCTGCACCCCCACCCCCCAGCAGTGCAGGGCACCTGCCAGCTGGCCCCCACTCATGTCCCCTTGCACCCCCACCCCCCAGCAGTGCAGGGCACCTGCCAGCAGGCCCCCACTCATGCCCCCCTGCACCCCCACCCCCAGCAGTGCAGGGCACCTGTCAGCAGGCCCCCACTCATGTCCTCCTGCAACCCCACCCCCCAGCAGTGTAGGGCACCTGCCAGCAGGCCCCCACACATGTCCCCCTGCACCCCCACCCCCAAGCAGTGCAGGGCACCTGCCAGCAGGCCCCCACTCATGTCCCACTCATGTCTCCCTGCACCCCCACCCCCCAGCAGTGCAGGGCACCTGCCAGCAGGCCCCCACTCATGTCCCCCTGCACCCCCACCCCAGCAGTGCCAGGTACCTGCCAGCAGGCCCCCACTCATGTCCCACTCATGTCCCCCTGCACCCCCAACCCCCAGCAGTACAGGGCACCTGCCAACAGGCCCTCACTCATGTCCCCTTGCACCCCCACACCCCAGCAGTACAAGGCACCTGCCAGCAGGCCCCAACTCATGTTCCCCTGCACCCCCACACCCCATCAGTGCAGGGCACCTGCCAGCAGGCCCCCACTCGTGTCCCCCTACACCCCCACTCCTCAGCAGTGCAGGACACCTGCCAACAGGCCCTCACTCATGCCCCCCTGCACCACCACACCCCAGCAGTGCAGGGCACCTTCCAGCAGGCCCCCACTCATGTCTCCCTGCACCCCTACCCCCAGCAGTGCAGGGCACCTGCCAGCAGGCCCCCACTCATGTCCCCCTGCACCCCGAGCCCCCAGCAGTGCAGGGCACCTGCCAGCAGGCCCCCACTCATGTCCCACTCATGTCCCCCAGCACCCCCACCCCCCAGTAGTGCAGGGCACCTGCCAGCAGGCCCCCCACTCATGTCCCCTTGCACCTCCACCCCTCAGCAGTGCAGAGCACCTGCCAGTTGGCCCCCACTCATGTCCCCCTGCACCCTCTCCCCCCAGAAGTGCAGGGCACCTGCCAGCAGGCCCTCACTCATGTCTCCCTGCACCCCCAGCAGTGCAGGGTACCTGCCAGCAGGTCCACACACATGTCCCCCTGCACCCCCACCCCCAAGCAGTGCAGGGCACCTGCCAGCAGGCCCCCACTCATGTCCCACTCATGTCTCCCTGCACCCCCACCCCCCAGCAGTGCAGGGCACCTGCCAACAGGCCCCCACTCATGTCCCCCTGTACTCCCACCCCCCAGCATTGCAGGGCACCTGCCAGCAGGCCCCCACTCATGTCCCACTCATGTCCCCCTGCACCCCCACCCCCCAGCTGTGCAGGGCACCTGTCAGCAGGCCCCCACTCATGTCCCACTCATGTCGCCCTGCACCCCCACCGCCCAGCAGTGCAGTGCACCTGCCAGCAGGCCTCCACTCATGTCCCACTCATGTCCCCTTGCACCCCCACACCCCAGCAGTGCAGGGCACCTGCCAGCAGGCCCCCACTCATGTCCCACTCATGTCCCCCTCCACCCCCCCAGCAGTGCAGGGCACCTGCCAGCTGGCCCCCACTCATGTCCCCTTGCACCCCACCCCCCAGCAGTGCAGGGCACCTGCCAGCAGGCCCCCACTCATGTCGCCTTGAACCCCCACACCCCAGCAGTGCAAGGCACCTGCCAGCAGGCCCCCATTCATGTCCCCCTGCACCCCCACCCCCCAGCAGTGCAGGGCACCTGCCAGCAGGCCCCCATTAATGTCCCCCTGCACCCCCACCCCCCAGCAGTGCAGGGCACCTGCCAGTAGGCCCCCACTCATGTCCCCTTGCACCCCCACCCCCCAGCAGTGCAGGGCACCTGCCAGCAGGCCTTCACTCATGTCGTACTCATGTCTCCCTGCACCCCCACCCCCCAGAAGTGCAGGGCACCTGCCAGCAGGCCCCCACTCATGTCCCCCTGCACCCCCACCCCCCAGCAGTGCAGGGCACCTGCCAGTAGGCCCCCAATCATGTCCCCTTGCACCCCCACCCCCCAGCAGTGCAGGGCACCTGCTAGCAGGCCCTCACTCATGTCGTACTCATGTTCCCCTGCACCCCCACCCCCAAGAAGTGCAGGGCACCTGCCAGCAGGCCCCCACTCATGTCCCCCTGCGCCCCCACCCCCCAGCAGTGCAGGGCACCTGCTAGCAGGCCCCCACGCATGTCCCCCTGCACCCCCACCCCCCAGAAGTGCAGGGCACCTGCCAGCAGGCCCCCACTCATGTCCCCCTGCGCCCGCACCCCCCAGCAGTGCAGGGCACCTGCCAGCAGGACCCCACTCATGTCCCCCTGCACCCCCACCCACCAGCAGTGCAGGGCACCTGCCAGCAGGCCCCCACTCATGTCCACCTGCGCCCCCACCCCCCAGCAGTGCAGGGCACATGCCAGCAGGACCCCACTCATGTCCCACTGCACCCCCACCCACCAGCAGTGCAGGGCACCTGCCAGCAGGTCCCCACTTATGTCTCCCTGCACCCCCACCCCCCAGCAGTGCAGGGCACCTGCCAGCAGGCCCCACTCATGTCCCACTCATGTCCCCCTGCACCCTCACCCCCCAGCAGTGCAGGGCAAATGCCAGCAGGCCCCCACGCATGTTCCCTTGCACCACCCACCCCCAGGCAGTGCAGGGCACCTGCCAGCAGGCCCCCATTCATATCCCACTCATGTCCCCCTGCACCCCCAACCCCAGCAGTGAAGGGCACCTGCCAGAAGGCCCCCACTCATGTCACACTCATGTCCTCCTGCACCCCCACCGCCCAGCAGTGCAGGGCACCTGCCAGCAGGCCCCAATTCATGTCCCCTTGCACCCCTACCCCCACCCCCACGAGTGCAGGGCACCTGACAGCAGGAACCCACTCATGTCCCCCTGCACCCCCACCCCCAAGCACTGCAGGGCACTTGCCAGCAGGCCCCCACTCATGTCCCACTCATGTCTCCCTGCACCCCCCACCCACTAGCAGTTCAGGGCACCTGCCAGCAGGCCCCCACTCATGTCCCCCTGCCAGCAGGCCCCACTCATGTCCCCCTGCACCCCCACCCCACCAGCAGTGCAGGACACCTGTCAGCAGGCCCCCACTCATGTCCCATCATGTCCCCCTGCACCCCCACCCTCCAGCAGTACAGGGCACCTGCCAGCAGGCCCCCACTCATGTCCCCCTGCCAGCAGGCCCCCACTCATGTCCCCCTACACCCCCAACCCACCAGCAGTGCAGGGCACCTGTCAGCAGGCCTCCACTCATGTCACCCTGCACCCCCAGCCCCAGCAGTGCAGGGCACCTGCCAGAAGGCCCCCACTCATGTCCCACTCATGTCTCCCTGCACCCCCACCCCCCAGCAGTGCAGGGCACCTGCCAGCAGGTCCCCACTTATGTCTCCCTGCACCCCCACCCCCCAGCAGTGCAGGGCACCTGCCAGCAGGCCCCACTCATGTCCCACTCATGTCCTCCTGCACCCTCACCCCCCAGCAGTGCAGGGCAACTGCCAGCAGGCCCCCACGCATGTCCCCTTGCACCCCCACCCCCAGGCAGTGCAGGGCACCTGCCAGCAGGCCCCCATTCATATCCCACACATGTCCCCCTGCACCCCCAACCGCAGCAGTGAAGGGCACCTGCCAGCAGGCCCCCACTCATGTCACACTCATGTCCTCCTGCACCCCCACCGCCCAGCAGTGCAGGGCACCTGCCAGCAGGCCCCAATTCATGTCCCCTTGCATCCCTACCCCCACCTCCACGAGTGCAGGGCACCTGACAGCAGGAACCCACTCATGTCCCCCTGCAACCCAACCCCAATCAGTGCAGGGCACTTGCCAGCAGGCCCCCACTCATGTCCCACTCATGTCTCCCTGCACCCCCACCCCCTAGCAGTTCAGGGCACCTGCCAGCAGGCCCCCACTCATGTCCCCCTGCCAGCAGGCCCCACTCATGTCCCCCTGCACCCCCACCCCACCAGCAGTGCAGGACACCTGTCAGCAGGCCCCCACTCATGTCCCATCATGTCCCCCTGCACCCCCACCCCCCAGCAGTACAGGGCACCTGCCAGCAGGCCCCCACTCATGTCCCCCTGCCAGCAGGCCCCCACTCATGTCCCCCTGCACCCCCAACCCACCAGCAGTGCAGGGCACCTGTCAGCAGGCCTCCACTCATGTCACCCTGCACCCCCAGCCCCCAGCAGTGCAGGGCACCTGCCAGGAGGCCCCCACTCATGTCCCACTCATGTCTCCCTGCACCCCCACCCCCCAGCAGTTCAGGGCACCTGCCAGCAGGCCCCCACTCATGTCCCCATGCCAGCAGGCCCATACTCATGTCCCCCTGCACCCCCACCCCCTAGAAGTGCAGGGCACCTGCCAGCAGGCCACCACTCATGTCCCCCTGCGCCCCCACCCCCCAGCAGTGCAGGGCACCTGCCAGCAGGCCCCCACTCATGTCTCCCTGCACCCCCACCCCCCAGCAGTGCAGGGTACCTGCCAGCAGGCCCACACACATGTCCCCCTGCACCCCCACCCCCAAGCAGTGCAGGGCACCTGCCAGCAGGCCCCCACTCATGTCCCACTCATGTCTCCCTGCACCCCCACCACCCAGCAGTGCAGGGCACCTGCCAACAGGCCCCCACTCATGTCCCCCTGTACTCCCACCCCCCAGCATTGCAGGACACCTGCCAGCAGGCCCCCACTCATGTCCCACTCATGTCCCCCTGCACCCCCACCCCCCCAGCTGTGCAGGGCACCTGTCAGCAGGCCCCCACTCATATCCCACTCATGTCGCCCTGCACCCCCTCCGCCCAGCAGTGCAGTGCACCTGCCAGCAGGCCTCCACTCATGTCCCACTCATGTCCCCTTGCACCCCCACACCCCAGCAGTGCAGGGCACCTTCCAGCAGGCCCCCACTCATGTCCCACTCATGTCCCCCTCAACCCCCCCCAGCAGTGCAGGGTACCTGCCAGCTGGCCCCCACTCATGTCCCCTTGCACCCCACCCCCCAGCAGTGCAGGGCACCTGCCAGCAGGCCCCCACTCATGTCCCCTTGAACCCCCACACCCCAGCAGTGCAAGGCACCTGCCAGCAGGCCCCCACTCATGTCCCCCTGCACCCCCACCCCCCAGCAGTGCAGGGCACCTGCCAGCAGGCCCCCACTCATGTCCCCCTGCACCCCCACCCCCCAACAGTGCAGGGAACATGCCAGTAGGCCCCCACTCATGTCCCCTTGCACCCCCACCCCCCAGCAGTGCAGGGCACCTGCCAGCAGGCCCTCACTCATGTCGTACTCATGTCCCCCTGCACCCCCACCCCCCAGTAGTGCAGGGCACCTGCCAGCAGGCCCCCACTCATGTCCCCCTGCACCCCCACCCCCCAGCAGTGCAGGGCACCTGCCAGTAGGCCCCCACTCATGTCTCCTTGCACCCCCACCCCCCAGCAGTGCAGGGCACCTGCCAGCAGGCCCTCACTCATGTCGTATTCATGTCCCCCTGCACCCCCACCCCCCAGAAGTGCAGGGCACCTGCCAGCAGGCCCCCACTCATGTCCCCCTGCGCCCCCACCCCCCAGCAGTGCAGGGCACCTGCCAGCAGGCCCCCACTCATGTCCCCCTGCACCCCCACCCCCCAGAAGTGCAGGAAACCTGCCAGCAGGCCCCCACTCATGTCCCCCTGTGCCCCCACCCCCCAGCAGTGCAGGGCACCTGCCAGCAGGACCCCACTCATGTCCCCCTGCGCCCCCACCCACCAGCAGTGCAGGGCACCTGCCAGCAGGCCCCCACTCATGTCCACCTGCGCCCCCACCCCCCAGCAGTGCAGGGCACATGCCAGCAGGCCCCCACTCATGTCCCCCTGCACCCCCACCCACCAGCAGTGCAGGGCACCTGCCAGCAGGTCCCCACTTATGTCTCCCTGCACCCCCACCCCCCAGCAGTGCAGGACACCTGCCAGCAGGCCCCACTCATGTCCCACTCATGTCCCCCTGCACCCCCACCCCCAGCAGTGCAGGG
This sequence comes from Ambystoma mexicanum, assembly GCF_040938575.1. Lineage (NCBI taxonomy): Eukaryota > Metazoa > Chordata > Amphibia > Caudata > Ambystomatidae > Ambystoma > Ambystoma mexicanum. The sequence continues at coordinate 1,270,187,117 of NC_090922.1, forward strand.
CAACTGCCAGCAGGCCCCCACGCATGTCCCCCTGCACCCCCACCCCCCAGCAGTACAGGGCACCTGCCAGCAGGCCCCCACTCATGTCCCACTCATGTCCCCCTCCACCCCCCCAGCAGTGCAGGGTACCTGCCAGCTGGCCCCCACTCATGTCCCCTTGCACCCCCACCCCCCCAGCAGTACAGGGCACCTGCCAGCAGGCCCCCACTCATGTCCCCTTGAACCCCCACACCCCAGCAGTGCAAGGCACCTGCCAGCAGGCCCCCACTCATGTCCCCCTGCACCCCCACCCCCCAGTAGTGCAGGGTACCTGCCAGCAGGCCCCCACTCATGTCCCCCTGCACCCCCACCCCCCAGCAGTGTAGGGCACCTGCCAGTAGGCCCCCACTCATGTCCCCTTGCACCCCCACCCCCCACCAGTGCAGGGCACCTGCCAGCAGGCCGCCACTCATGTCGCACTCATGTCCCCCTGCACCCCCACCCCCCAGAAGTGCAGGGCACCTGCCAGCAGGCCCCCACTCATGTCCCCCTGTGCCCCCACCCCCCAGCAGTGCAGGGCACCTGCCAGCAGGACCCACTCATGTCCCCCTGCACCCCCACCCACCAGCAGTGCAGGGCACCTGCCAGCAGGCCCCCACTTATGTCTCCCTGCACCCCCACCCCCAGCAGTGCAGGGCACCTGCCAGCAGGCCCCACTCATGTCCCACTCATGTCCCCCTGCACCCCCACAACCCAGCAGTGCAGGGCACCTGCCAGCAGGCCCCAATTCATGTCCCCTTGCACCCCCACACCCCACGAGTCCAGGGCATCTGACAGCAGGGCCCCACTCATGTCCCCCTGCACCCCCACCCCCCAGCAGTGCAGGGCACCTGCCAGCAGGCCCCCACTCATCTCCCACTCATGTCCGTCGGCAACCCCACCCCCCAGCAGTGCAGGGCACCTGTCAGCAGGCCTCCACTCATGTCCCCCTCCACCCCCACCCCCCAGCAGTGCAGGGCACCTGCCAGCAGGCCCCCACTCATGTCCCCCTGCACGCCCACCCCCAAGCAGTGCAGGGCACCTGCCAGCAGGCCTCCACTCATGTCCCACTCATGTCTCCCTGCACCCCCACCCCCCAGAAGTTCAGGGCACCTGCCAGCAGGCCCCCACTCATGTCCCCCTGCCAGCAGGCCCCCACTCATGTCCCCCTGCACCCCCACCCCACCAGCAGTGCAGGGCACCTGCCAGCAGGCCCCCACTCATGTCCCATCATGTCCCCCTGCACCCCCACCCCCCAGCAGTACAGGGCACCTGCAGCAGGCCCCCACTCATGTCCCGCTGCCAGCAGGCCCCCACTCATGTCCCCCTGCACCCCCACCCCCCAGCAGTTCAGGGCACCTGCCAGCAGGCCCCCACTCATGTCCCACTCATGTCTCCCTGCACCCCCACCCCCAGCAGTTCAGGGCACCTGCCAGCAGGCCCCCACTCATGTCCCCCTGCCAGCAGGCCCCCACTCATGTCCCCCTGCACCCCCACCCCACCAGCAGTGCAGGACACCTGCCAGCAGGCCCCCACTCATGTCCCATCATGTCCCCCTGCACCCCCACCCCCCAGCAGTTCAGGGCACCTGCCAACAGGCCCCCACTCATGTCCCCTTGCATCCCCACACCCCAGCAGTGCAAGGCACCTGCCAGCAGGCCCCCACTCATGTCCCCCTGCACCCCCACCCCCCAGCAGTGCAGAGCACCTGCCAACAGGCCCCCACTCATGTCCCCTTGCACCCCCACACCCCAGCAGTGCAAGGCACCTGCCAGCAGACCCCCACTCATGTCCCCCTGCACCCCCACCCCCCCATCAGTGCAGGGCACCTGCCAGCAGGCCCCCACTCACGTCCCCTTACACCCCCACTCCCCAGCAGTGCAGGGCACCTGCCAACAGGCCCTCACTCATGCCCCCCTGCATCACCACACCCCAGCAGTGCAGGGCACCTGCCAGCAGGCCCCCACTCATGTCCCCTTGCACCCCCACACCCCAGTGGTGCAAGAAACCTGCCAGCAGGCCCCCACTCATGTCCCCCTGCACCCCCACCCCCAGCAGTGCAGGGCACCTGCCAGCAGGCCCCCACTCATGTTGCACTCATGCCCCCGTGCACCCCCACCCTCCAGAAGTGCAGGGCACCTGCCAGCAGGCCCCCACTCATGTCCCCCTGTGCCCCACCCCCCAGCAGTGCAGGGCACCTGCCAGCAGGACCCCACTCATGTCCCCCTGCACCCCCACCCACGAGCAGTGCAGGACACCGGCCAGCAGGCCACCACTCATGTCTCCCTGCACCCCCACCCCCCAGCAGTGCAGGGCACCTGCAGCAGGCCCCCACTCATGTCCCACTCATGCCCCCCTGCCAGCAGGCCCCACGCATGTCCCCTTGCACCCCCAGGCAGTGCAGGGCACCTGCCAGCAGGCCCCCACGCATGTCCCACTCATGTCCCCCTGCACCCCCAACCCCAGCAGTGCAGGGCACCTGCCAGCAGGCCCCCACACATGTCCCACTCATGTCCCCCTGCACCCCCAACCCCAGCAGTGCAGGACACCTGCCAGCAGGCCCCCACTCATGTCTCCCTGCACCCCCACCCCCCAGCAGTGCTGGGCACCTGCAGCAGGCCCCCACTCAGTTCCCACACATGTCCCCCTGCACCCCCAACCCCAGCAGTGCAGGGCACCTGCCAGCAGGCCCCCACTCATGTCCCACTCATGTCCTCCTGCACCCCCACCCCCCAGCAGTGCAGGGCACCTGCCAGCAGGCCCCAATTCATGTCCTCTTGCACCCCACCCCCCAGGAGTGCAGGGCACCTGACAGCAGGCCCCCACTCATGTCCCCCTGCACCCCCACCCTCCAGCAGTGCAGGACACCTGCCAGCAGGCCCCCACTCATCTCCCACTCATGTCCCCCTGGACCCCACCCCCCAGCAGTGCAGGGCACCTGCCAGCAGGCCCCCACTCATGGCCCCTGCACCCCACCCCCAAGCAGTGCAGGGCACCTGCTAGCACGCCCCCACTCATGTCCCCCTGCCAGCAGGCCCCCACTCATGTCCCCCTGCACCCCCACCCCCCAGCAGTGCAGGGCACCTACCAGCAGGCCCCCACTCATGTCCCACTCATGTCCCCCTGCACCCCCACCCCCCAGCAGTGCAGGGCACCTGCCAACAGGCCCCTACTCATGTCCCCTTGCACCCCCACACCCCAGCAGTGCAAGTCACCTGCCAGCAGCAGGCCCCCTCTCATGTCCCCCTGCACCCCCACCCCCCAGCAGTGCAGGGCACCTGCCAGCAGGCCCCCACTCATGTCCCACTCATGTCGCCCTGCACCCCCACCGCCCAGCAGTGCAGTGCACCTGCCAGCAGGCCTCCACTCATGTCCCACTCATGTCCCCTTGCACCCCCACACCCCAGCAGTGCAGGGCACCTGCCAGCAGGCCCCCACTCATGTCCCACTCATGTCCCCCTCCACCCCCCCAGCAGTGCAGGCCACCTGCCAGCTGGCCCCCACTCATGTCCCCTTGCACCCCACCCCCCAGCAGTGCAGGGCACCTGCCAGCAGGCCCCCACTCATGTCGCCTTGAACCCCCACACCCCAGCAGTGCAAGGCACCTGCCAGCAGGCCCCCATTCATGTCCCCCTGCACCCCCACCCCCCAGCAGTGCAGGGCACCTGCCAGCAGGCCCCCATTCATATCCCACTCATGTCCTCCTGCACCCCCACCGCCCAGCAGTGCAGGGCACCTGCCAGCAGGCCCGAATTCATGTCCCCTTGCACCCCTACCCCCACCTCCACGAGTGCAGGGCACCTGACAGCAGGAACCCACTCATGTCCCCCTGCACCCCCACCCCCAAGCAGTGCAGGGCACTTGCCAGCAGGCCCCCACTCATGTCCCACTCATGTCTCCCTGCACCCCCACCCCCTAGCAGTTCAGGGCACCTGCCAGCAGGCCCCCACTCATGTCCCCCTGCCAGCAGGCCCCACTCATGTCCCCCTGCACCCCCACCCCACCAGCAGTGCAGGACACCTGTCAGCAGGCCCCCACTCATGTCCCATCATGTCCCCCTGCACCCCCACCCCCCAGCAGTACAGGGCACCTGCCAGCAGGCCCCCACTCATGTCCCCCTGCCAGCAGGCCCCCACTCATGTCCCCCTGCACCCCCGACCCACCAGCAGTGCAGGGCACCTGTCAGCAGGCCTCCACTCATGTCACCCTGCACCCCCAGCCCCCAGCAGTGCAGGGCACCTGCCAGGAGGCCCCCACTCATGTCCCACTCATGTCTCCCTGCACCCCCACCCCCCAGCAGTTCAGGGCACCTGCCAGCAGGCCCCCACTCATGTCCCCCTGCCAGCAGGCCCCCACTCATGTCCCCCTGCACCCCCACCCCCTAGAAGTGCAGGGCACCTTCCAGCAGGCCACCACTCATGTCCCCCTGCGCCCCCACCCCCCAGCAGTGCAGGGCACCTGCCAGCAGGCCCCCACTCATGTCTCCCTGCACCCCCACCCCCCAGCAGTGCAGGGTACCTGCCAGCAGGCCCACACACATGTCCCCCTGCACCCCCACCCCCAAGCAGTGCAGGGCACCTGCCAGCAGGCCCCCACTCATGTCCCACTCATGTCTCCCTGCACCCCCACCCCCCAGCAGTGCAGGGCACCTGCCAACAGGCCCCCACTCATGTCCCCCTGTACTCCCACCCCCCAGCATTGCAGGACACCTGCCAGCAGGCCCCCACTCATGTCCCACTCATGTCCCCCTGCACCCCCACCCCCCAGCTGTGCAGGGCACCTGTCAGCAGGCCCCCACTCATATCCCACTCATGTCGCCCTGCACCCCCACCGCCCAGCAGTGCAGTGCACCTGCCAGCAGGCCTCCACTCATGTCCCACTCATGTCCCCTTGCACCCCCACACCCCAGCAGTGCAGGGCACCTGCCAGCAGGCCCCCACTCATGTCCCACTCATGTCCCCCTCGACCCCCCCAGCAGTGCAGGGTACCTGCCAGCTGGCCCCCACTCATGTCCCCTTGCACCCCACCCCCCAGCAGTGCAGGACACCTGCCAGCAGGCCCCCACTCATGTCCCCTTGAACCCCCACACCCCAGCAGTGCAAGGCACCTGCCAGCAGGCCCCCACTCATGTCCCCCTGCACCCCCACCCCCCAGCAGTGCAGGGCACCTGCCAGCAGGCCCCCACTCATGTCCCCCTGCACCCCCACCCCCCAACAGTGCAGGGCACCTGCCAGTAGGCCCCCACTCATGTCCCCTTGCACCCCCACCCCCCAGCAGTGCAGGGCACCTGCCAGCAGGCCCTCACTCATGTCTTACTCATGTCCCCCTGCACCCCCACCCCCCAGAAGTGCAGGGCACCTGCCAGCAGGCCCCCACTCATGTCCCCCTGCACCCCCACCCCCCAGCAGTGCAGGGCACCTGCCAGTAGGCCCCCACTCATGTCTCCTTGCACCCCCACCCCCCAGCAGTGCAGGGCACCTGCCAGCAGGCCCTCACTCATGTCGTATTCATGTCCCCCTGCACCCCCACCCCCCAGAAGTGCAGGGCACCTGCCAGCAGGCCCCCACTCATGTCCCCCTGCGCCCCCACCCTCCAGCAGTGCAGGGCACCTGCCAGCAGGCCCCCACTCATGTCCCCCTGCACCCCCACCCCCCAGAAGTGCAGGGCACCTGCCAGCAGGCCCCCACTCATGTCCCCCTGTGCCCCCACCCCCCAGCAGTGCAGGGCACCTGCCAGCAGGACCCCACTCATGTCCCCCTGCGCCCCCACCCACCAGCAGTGCAGGGCACCTGCCAGCAGGCCCCCACTCATGTCCACCTGCGCCCCCACCCCCCAGCAGTGCAGGGCACATGCCAGCAGGCCCCCACTCATGTCCCCCTGCACCCCCACCCACCAGCAGTGCAGGGCACCTGCCAGCAGGTCCCCACTTATGTCTCCCTGCACCCCCACCCCCCAGCAGTGCAGGACACCTGCCAGCAGGCCCCACTCATGTCCCACTCATGTCCCCCTGCACCCCCACCCCCCAGCAGTGCAGGGCAACTGCCAGCAGGCCCCCACGCATGTCCCCTTGCACCCCCACCCCCAGGCAGTGCAGGGCACCTGCCAGCAGGCCCCCATTCATATCCCACTCATGTCCCCCTGCACCCCCAAACCCAGCAGTGAAGGGCACCTGCCAGAAGGCCCCCACTCATGTCCCACTCATGTCCTCCTGCACCCCCACCCCCCAGCAGTGCAGGGCACCTGCCAGCAGGCCATAATTCATGTCCCGTTGCACCCCTACCCCCACCCCCCACGAGTGCAGGGCACCTGACAGCAGGAACCCACTCATGTCCCCCTGCACCCCACCCCCAAGCAGTGCAGGGCACTTGCCAGCAGGCCCCCACTCATGTCCCACTCATGTCTCCCTGCACCCCCACCCCCTAGCAGTTCAGGGCACCTGCCAGCAGACCCCCACTCATGTCCCCCTGCCAGCAGGCCCCACTCATGTCCCCCTGCACCCCCACCCCACCAGCAGTGCAGGGCACCTGCCAGCAGGCCCCCACTCATGTCCCATCATGTCCCCCTGCACCCCCACCCCCCAGCAGTACAGGGCACCTGCCAGCAGGCCCCCACTCATGTCCCCCTGCCATCAGGCCCCCACTCATGTCCCCCTGCAACCCCACCCCACCAGCAGTGCAGGGCAACCGTCAGCAGGCCTCCACTCATGTCCCCCTGCACCCCCAGTCCCCAGCAGTGCAGGGCACCTGCCAGGAGGCACCCACTCATGTCTCCCTGCACCCCCACCCCCCAGCAGTTCAGGGCACCTGCCAGCAGGCCCCCACTCATGTCCCCCTGCCAGCAGGCCCCCACTCATGTCCCCCTGCACCCCCACCCCCCAGAAGTGCAGGGCACCTGCCAGCAGGCCCCCACTCATGTCCCCCTGCGCCCCCACCCCCCAGCAGTGCGGGGCACCTGCCAGCAGGACCCCACTCATGTCCCCCTGCACCCCCACCCACCAGCAGTGCAGGGCACCTGCCAGCAGGCCCCCACTCATGTCCACCTGCGCCCCCACCCCCCAGCAGTGCAGGGCACATGCCAGCAGAACCCCACTCATGTCCCCCTGCACCCCCACCCACCAGCAGTGCAGGGCACCTGCCAGCAGGTCCCCACTTATGTCTCCCTGCACCCCCACCCCCCAGCAGTGCAGGGCACCTGCCAGCAGGCCCCACTCATGTCCCACTCATGTCCCCCTGCACCCCCACCCCCCAGCAGTGCAGGGCACCTGCCAGCAGGCCCCATTCATATCCCACTCATGTCCCCCTGCACCCCCAACCCCAGCAGTGAAGGGCACCTGCCAGCAGGCCCCCACTCATGTCCCACTCATGTCCTCCTGCACCCCCACCCCCCAGCAGTGCAGGGCACCTGCCAGCAGGCCCCAATTCATGTCCCCTTGCACCCCTACCCACACCCCCCACGAGTGCAGGGCACCTGACAGTAGGAACCCACTCATGTCCCCCTGCACCCCCACCCCCAAGCAGTGCAGGGCACCTGCCAGCAGGCCCCCACTCATGTCCCACTCATGTCTCCCTGCACCCCCACCCCCTAGCAGTTCAGGGCACCTGCCAGCAGGCCCCCACTCATGTCCCCCTGCCAGCAGGCCCCAGTCATGTCCCCCTGCACCCCCACCCCCAGCAGTACAGGACACCTGCCAGCAGGCCCCCACTCATGTCCCCCTGCCAGCAGGCCCCCACTCATGTCCCCCTGCACCCCCACCCCACCAGCAGTGCAGGGCACCTGTCATCAGGCCTCCACTCATGTCCCCCTGCACCCCCACCCCCCAGCAGTGCAGGGCACCTGCCAGGAGGTCCCCACTCATGTCCCACTCATGTCTCCCTGCACCCCCACCCCCCTGCAGTTCAGGGCACCTGCCAGCAGGCCCCCACTCATGTCCCCCTGCCAGCAGGCCCCCACTCATGTCCCCCTGCACCCCCACCCCAACAGCAGTGCAGGGCACCTGCCAGCAGGCCCCCACTCATGTCCCATCATTTCCCCCTGCACTCCCACCCCCCAGCAGTTCAGGGCACCTGCCAACAGGCCCCCACTCATGTCCCATTGCACCCCCACCCCCAAGCAGTGCAAGGCACCTGCCAGCAGGCCCCCACTCATGTCCCCCTGCACCCCCACCCCCCAGCAGTGCAGGGCACCTGACAACAGGCCCCCACTCATGTCCCCTTGCACCCCCACACCCCAGCAGTGCATGGCACCTGCCAGCAGGCCCCCACTCATGTCCCCCTGCACCCCCACCCCCCATCAGTGCAGGGCACCTGCCAGCAGGCCCCCACTCATGTCCCCCTACACCCCCACTCCCCAGCAGTGTAGGGCACCTGCCAACAGGTCCTCACTCATGCCCCCCTGCTTCACCACACCCCAGCAGTGCAGGGCACCTGCCAGCAGGCCCCCACTCATGTCCCCTTGCACCCCCACATCCCAGCGGTGCAAGAAACTTGCCAGCAGGCCCCCACTCATGTCCCCCTGCACCCCCACCCCCTAGCAGTGCAGGGCACCTGCCAGCAGGCCCCCACTCATGTCCCACTGCACTCCCACCCCCCAGCAGTGCAGGGCACCTGCCAGCAGGCCCCCACTCATGTCCCCTTGGACCCCCACCCCCCAGCAGTGCAGGGCACCTGCCAGCAGGCCCCCACTCATGCCCCCCTGCATCCCCACCCCCAGCAGTGCAGGGCACCAGTCAGCAGGCCCCCACTCATGTCCTCCTGCACCCCCACCCCCCAGCAGTGCAGGGCACCTGCCAGCAGGCCCCCACACATGTCCCCCTGCACCCCCACCCCCAAGCAGTGCAGGGCACCTGCCAGCAGGCCCCCACTCATGTCCCACTCATGTCTCCCTGCACCCCCACCCCCCAGCAGTGCAGGGCACCTGCCAGCAGGCCCCCACTCATGTCCCCCTGCACCCCCACCCCAGCAGTGCCAGGTACCTGCCAGCAGGCCCCCACTCATGTCCCACTCATGTCCCCCTGCACCCCCAACCCCCAGCAGTACAGGGCACCTGCCAACAGGCCCTCACTCATGTCCCCTTGCACCCCCACACCCCAGCAGTGCAAGGCACCTGCCAGCAGGCCCCAACTCATGTTCCCCTGCACCCCCACACCCCATCAGTGCAGGGCACCTGCCAGCAGGCCCCCACTCATGTCCCCCTACACCCCCACTCCCCAGCAGTGCAGGGCACCTGCCAACAGGCCCTCACTCATGCCCCCCTGCACCACCACACCCCAGCAGTGCAGGGCACCTTCCAGCAGGCCCCCACTCATGTCTCCCTGCACCCCTACCCCCAGCAGTGCAGGGCACCTGCCAGCAGGCCCCCACTCATGTCCCCCTGCACCCCGAGCCCCCAGCAGTGCAGGGCACCTGCCAGCAGGCCCCCACTCATGTCCCACTCATGTCCCCCAGCACCCCCACCCCCCAGTAGTGCAGGGCACCTGCCAGCAGGCCCCCACTCATGTCCCCTTGCACCTCCACCCCTCAGCAGTGCAGAGCACCTGCCAGTTGGCCCCCACTCATGTCCCCCTGCACCCTCTCCCCCCAGAAGTGCAGGGCACCTGCCAGCAGGCCCTCACTCATGTCTCCCTGCACCCCCACCCCCCAGCAGTGCAGGGTACCTGCCAGCAGGCCCACACACATGTCCCCCTGCACCCCCACCCCCAAGCAGTGCAGGGCACCTGCCAGCAGGCCCCCACTCATGTCCCACTCATGTCTCCCTGCACCCCCACCCCCCAGCAGTGCAGGGCACCTGCCAACAGGCCCCCACTCATGTCCCCCTGTACTCCCACCCCCCAGCATTGCAGGGCACCTGCCAGCAGGCCCCCACTCATGTCCCACTCATGTCCCCCTGCACCCCCACCCCCCAGCTGTGCAGGGCACCTGTCAGCAGGCCCCACTCATGTCCCACTCATGTCGCCCTGCACCCCCACCGCCCAGCAGTGCAGTGCACCTGCCAGCAGGCCTCCACTCATGTCCCACTCATGTCCCCTTGCACCCCCACACCCCAGCAGTGCAGGGCACCTGCCAGCAGGCCCCCACTCATGTCCCACTCATGTCTCCCTGCACCCCACCTCCCAGCAGTGCAGGGCACCTGCCAGCAGGCCCCCACTCATGTCCCCCTGCCAGCAGGCCCACACTCATGTACCCCTGCACTCCCAACCCCCAGCAGTGCAGGCCACCTGCCAGCAGGCCCCCACTCATGTCCCACTCATGTCCCCCTGCACCCCCACCCCCAGCAGTGCAGGGCACCTGCCAGCAGGCCCCCACTCATGTCCCACTCATGTCGCCCTGCACCGCCACCGCCCAGCAGTGCAGTGCACCTGCCAGCAGGCCCCCACTCATGTCCCACTCATGTCCCCTTGCACCCCCACCCCACAGCAGTGCAGGGCACCTGCCAGCAGGCCCCCACTCATTTCCCACTCATGTCCCCCTGCACCCCCACCCCCCAGCAGTGCAGGGCACCTGCCAGCTGGCCCCCACTCATGTCCCCTTGCACCCCCACCCCCCAGCAGTGCAGGGCACCTGCCAGCAGGCCCCCACTCATGCCCCCCTGCACCCCCACCCCCAGCAGTGCAGGGCACCTGTCAGCAGGCCCCCACTCATGTCCTCCTGCAACCCCACCCAACAGCAGTGTAGGGCACCTGCCAGCAGGCCCCCACACATGTCCCCCTGCACCCCCACCCCCAAGCAGTACAGGGCACCTGCCAGCAGGCCCCCACTCATGTCCCACTCATGTCTCCCTGCACCCCCACCCCCCAGCAGTGCAGGGCACCTGCCAGCAGGCCCCCACTCATGTCCCCCTGCACCCCCACCCCAGCAGTGCCAGGTACCTGCCAGCAGGCCCCCACTCATGTCCCACTCATGTCCCCCTGCACCCCCAACCCCCAGCAGTACAGGGCACCTGCCAACAGGCCCTCACTCATGTCCCCTTGCACCCCCACACCCCAGCAGTACAAGGCACCTGCCAGCAGGCCCCAACTCATGTTCCCCTGCACCCCCACACCCCATCAGTGCAGGGCACCTGCCAGCAGGCCCCCACTCGTGTCCCCCTACACCCCCACTCCTCAGCAGTGCAGGACACCTGCCAACAGGCCCTCACTCATGCCCCCCTGCACCACCACACCCCAGCAGTGCAGGGCACCTTCCAGCAGGCCCCCACTCATGTCTCCCTGCACCCCTACCCCCAGCAGTGCAGGGCACCTGCCAGCAGGCCCCCACTCATGTCCCCCTGCACCCCGAGCCCCCAGCAGTGCAGGGCACCTGCCAGCAGGCCCCCACTCATGTCCCACTCATGTCCCCCAGCACCCCCACCCCCCAGTAGTGCAGGGCACCTGCCAGCAGGCCCCCCACTCATGTCCCCTTGCACCTCCACCCCTCAGCAGTGCAGAGCACCTGCCAGTTGGCCCCCACTCATGTCCCCCTGCACCCTCTCCCCCCAGAAGTGCAGGGCACCTGCCAGCAGGCCCTCACTCATGTCTCCCTGCACCCCCAGCAGTGCAGGGTACCTGCCAGCAGGTCCACACACATGTCCCCCTGCACCCCCACCCCCAAGCAGTGCAGGGCACCTGCCAGCAGGCCCCCACTCATGTCCCACTCATGTCTCCCTGCACCCCCACCCCCCAGCAGTGCAGGGCACCTGCCAACAGGCCCCCACTCATGTCCCCCTGTACTCCCACCCCCCAGCATTGCAGGGCACCTGCCAGCAGGCCCACACTCATGTCCCACTCATGTCCCCCTGCACCCCCACCCCCCAGCTGTGCAGGGCACCTGTCAGCAGGCCCCCACTCATGTCCCACTCATGTCGCCCTGCACCCCCACCGCCCAGCAGTGCAGTGCACCTGCCAGCAGGCCTCCACTCATGTCCCACTCATGTCCCCTTGCACCCCCACACCCCAGCAGTGCAGGGCACCTGCCAGCAGGCCCCCACTCATGTCCCACTCATGTCCCCCTCCACCCCCCCAGCAGTGCAGGGCACCTGCCAGCTGGCCCCCACTCATGTCCCCTTGCACCCCACCCCCCAGCAGTGCAGGGCACCTGCCAGCAGGCCCCCACTCATGTCGCCTTGAACCCCCACACCCCAGCAGTGCAAGGCACCTGCCAGCAGGCCCCCATTCATGTCCCCCTGCACCCCCACCCCCCAGCAGTGCAGGGCACCTGCCAGCAGGCCCCCATTAATGTCCCCCTGCACCCCCACCCCCCAGCAGTGCAGGGCACCTGCCAGTAGGCCCCCACTCATGTCCCCTTGCACCCCCACCCCCCAGCAGTGCAGGGCACCTGCCAGCAGGCCTTCACTCATGTCGTACTCATGTCTCCCTGCACCCCCACCCCCCAGAAGTGCAGGGCACCTGCCAGCAGGCCCCCACTCATGTCCCCCTGCACCCCCACCCCCCAGCAGTGCAGGGCACCTGCCAGTAGGCCCCCAATCATGTCCCCTTGCACCCCCACCCCCCAGCAGTGCAGGGCACCTGCTAGCAGGCCCTCACTCATGTCGTACTCATGTTCCCCTGCACCCCCACCCCCAAGAAGTGCAGGGCACCTGCCAGCAGGCCCCCACTCATGTCCCCCTGCGCCCCCACCCCCCAGCAGTGCAGGGCACCTGCTAGCAGGCCCCCACGCATGTCCCCCTGCACCCCCACCCCCCAGAAGTGCAGGGCACCTGCCAGCAGGCCCCCACTCATGTCCCCCTGCGCCCGCACCCCCCAGCAGTGCAGGGCACCTGCCAGCAGGACCCCACTCATGTCCCCCTGCACCCCCACCCACCAGCAGTGCAGGGCACCTGCCAGCAGGCCCCCACTCATGTCCACCTGCGCCCCCACCCCCCAGCAGTGCAGGGCACATGCCAGCAGGACCCCACTCATGTCCCACTGCACCCCCACCCACCAGCAGTGCAGGGCACCTGCCAGCAGGTCCCCACTTATGTCTCCCTGCACCCCCACCCCCCAGCAGTGCAGGGCACCTGCCAGCAGGCCCCACTCATGTCCCACTCATGTCCCCCTGCACCCTCACCCCCCAGCAGTGCAGGGCAAATGCCAGCAGGCCCCCACGCATGTTCCCTTGCACCACCCACCCCCAGGCAGTGCAGGGCACCTGCCAGCAGGCCCCCATTCATATCCCACTCATGTCCCCCTGCACCCCCAACCCCAGCAGTGAAGGGCACCTGCCAGAAGGCCCCCACTCATGTCACACTCATGTCCTCCTGCACCCCCACCGCCCAGCAGTGCAGGGCACCTGCCAGCAGGCCCCAATTCATGTCCCCTTGCACCCCTACCACCACCACCACGAGTGCAGGGCACCTGACAGCAGGAACCCACTCATGTCCCCCTGCACCCCCACCCCCAAGCAGTGCAGGGCACTTGCCAGCAGGCCCCCACTCATGTCCCACTCATGTCTCCCTGCACCCCCACCCACTAGCAGTTCAGGGCACCTGCCAGCAGGCCCCCACTCATGTCCCCCTGCCAGCAGGCCCCACTCATGTCCCCCTGCACCCCCACCCCACCAGCAGTGCAGGACACCTGTCAGCAGGCCCCCACTCATGTCCCATCATGTCCCCCTGCACCCCCACCCTCCAGCAGTACAGGGCACCTGCCAGCAGGCCCCCACTCATGTCCCCCTGCCAGCAGGCCCCCACTCATGTCCCCCTACACCCCCAACCCACCAGCAGTGCAGGGCACCTGTCAGCAGGCCTCCACTCATGTCACCCTGCACCCCCAGCCCCAGCAGTGCAGGGCACCTGCCAGAAGGCCCCCACTCATGTCCCACTCATGTCTCCCTGCACCCCCACCCCCCAGCAGTGCAGGGCACCTGCCAGCAGGTCCCCACTTATGTCTCCCTGCACCCCCACCCCCCAGCAGTGCAGGGCACCTGCCAGCAGGCCCCACTCATGTCCCACTCATGTCCTCCTGCACCCTCACCCCCCAGCAGTGCAGGGCAACTGCCAGCAGGCCCCCACGCATGTCCCCTTGCACCCCCACCCCCAGGCAGTGCAGGGCACCTGCCAGCAGGCCCCCATTCATATCCCACACATGTCCCCCTGCACCCCCAACCGCAGCAGTGAAGGGCACCTGCCAGCAGGCCCCCACTCATGTCACACTCATGTCCTCCTGCACCCCCACCGCCCAGCAGTGCAGGGCACCTGCCAGCAGGCCCCAATTCATGTCCCCTTGCATCCCTACCCCCACCTCCACGAGTGCAGGGCACCTGACAGCAGGAACCCACTCATGTCCCCCTGCAACCCAACCCCAATCAGTGCAGGGCACTTGCCAGCAGGCCCCCACTCATGTCCCACTCATGTCTCCCTGCACCCCCACCCCCTAGCAGTTCAGGGCACCTGCCAGCAGGCCCCCACTCATGTCCCCCTGCCAGCAGGCCCCACTCATGTCCCCCTGCACCCCCACCCCACCAGCAGTGCAGGACACCTGTCAGCAGGCCCCCACTCATGTCCCATCATGTCCCCCTGCACCCCCACCCCCCAGCAGTACAGGGCACCTGCCAGCAGGCCCCCACTCATGTCCCCCTGCCAGCAGGCCCCCACTCATGTCCCCCTGCACCCCCAACCCACCAGCAGTGCAGGGCACCTGTCAGCAGGCCTCCACTCATGTCACCCTGCACCCCCAGCCCCCAGCAGTGCAGGGCACCTGCCAGGAGGCCCCCACTCATGTCCCACTCATGTCTCCCTGCACCCCCACCCCCCAGCAGTTCAGGGCACCTGCCAGCAGGCCCCCACTCATGTCCCCATGCCAGCAGGCCCATACTCATGTCCCCCTGCACCCCCACCCCCTAGAAGTGCAGGGCACCTGCCAGCAGGCCACCACTCATGTCCCCCTGCGCCCCCACCCCCCAGCAGTGCAGGGCACCTGCCAGCAGGCCCCCACTCATGTCTCCCTGCACCCCCACCCCCCAGCAGTGCAGGGTACCTGCCAGCAGGCCCACACACATGTCCCCCTGCACCCCCACCCCCAAGCAGTGCAGGGCACCTGCCAGCAGGCCCCCACTCATGTCCCACTCATGTCTCCCTGCACCCCCACCACCCAGCAGTGCAGGGCACCTGCCAACAGGCCCCCACTCATGTCCCCCTGTACTCCCACCCCCCAGCATTGCAGGACACCTGCCAGCAGGCCCCCACTCATGTCCCACTCATGTCCCCCTGCACCCCCACCCCCCCAGCTGTGCAGGGCACCTGTCAGCAGGCCCCCACTCATATCCCACTCATGTCGCCCTGCACCCCCTCCGCCCAGCAGTGCAGTGCACCTGCCAGCAGGCCTCCACTCATGTCCCACTCATGTCCCCTTGCACCCCCACACCCCAGCAGTGCAGGGCACCTTCCAGCAGGCCCCCACTCATGTCCCACTCATGTCACCCTGCACCCCCAGCCCCCAGCAGTGCAGGGCACCTGCCAGGAGGCCCCCACTCATGTCCCACTCATGTCTCCCTGCACCCCCACCCCCCAGCAGTTCAGGGCACCTGCCAGCAGGCCCCCACTCATGTCCCCATGCCAGCAGGCCCATACTCATGTCCCCCTGCACCCCCACCCCCTAGAAGTGCAGGGCACCTGCCAGCAGGCCACCACTCATGTCCCCCTGCGCCCCCACCCCCCAGCAGTGCAGGGCACCTGCCAGCAGGCCCCCACTCATGTCTCCCTGCACCCCCACCCCCAGCAGTGCAGGGTACCTGCCAGCAGGCCCACACACATGTCCCCCTGCACCCCCACCCCCAAGCAGTGCAGGGCACCTGCCAGCAGGCCCCCACTCATGTCCCACTCATGTCTCCCTGCACCCCCACCACCCAGCAGTGCAGGGCACCTGCCAACAGGCCCCCACTCATGTCCCCCTGTACTCCCACCCCCCAGCATTGCAGGACACCTGCCAGCAGGCCCCCACTCATGTCCCACTCATGTCCCCCTGCACCCCCACCCCCCCAGCTGTGCAGGGCACCTGTCAGCAGGCCCCCACTCATATCCCACTCATGTCGCCCTGCACCCCCTCCGCCCAGCAGTGCAGTGCACCTGCCAGCAGGCCTCCACTCATGTCCCACTCATGTCCCCTTGCACCCCCACACCCCAGCAGTGCAGGGCACCTTCCAGCAGGCCCCCACTCATGTCCCACTCATGTCCCCCTCAACCCCCCCCAGCAGTGCAGGGTACCTGCCAGCTGGCCCCCACTCATGTCCCCTTGCACCCCACCCCCCAGCAGTGCAGGGCACCTGCCAGCAGGCCCCCACTCATGTCCCCTTGAACCCCCACACCCCAGCAGTGCAAGGCACCTGCCAGCAGGCCCCCACTCATGTCCCCCTGCACCCCCACCCCCCAGCAGTGCAGGGCACCTGCCAGCAGGCCCCCACTCATGTCCCCCTGCACCCCCACCCCCCAACAGTGCAGGGAACATGCCAGTAGGCCCCCACTCATGTCCCCTTGCACCCCCACCCCCCAGCAGTGCAGGGCACCTGCCAGCAGGCCCTCACTCATGTCGTACTCATGTCCCCCTGCACCCCCACCCCCCAGTAGTGCAGGGCACCTGCCAGCAGGCCCCCACTCATGTCCCCCTGCACCCCCACCCCTCAGCAGTGCAGGGCACCTGCCAGTAGGCCCCCACTCATGTCTCCTTGCACCCCCACCCCCCAGCAGTGCAGGGCACCTGCCAGCAGGCCCTCACTCATGTCGTATTCATGTCCCCCTGCACCCCCACCCCCCAGAAGTGCAGGGCACCTGCCAGCAGGCCCCCACTCATGTCCCCCTGCGCCCCCACCCCCCAGCAGTGCAGGGCACCTGCCAGCAGGCCCCCACTCATGTCCCCCTGCACCCCCACCCCCCAGAAGTGCAGGAAACCTGCCAGCAGGCCCCCACTCATGTCCCCCTGTGCCCCCACCCCCCAGCAGTGCAGGGCACCTGCCAGCAGGACCCCACTCATGTCCCCCTGCGCCCCCACCCACCAGCAGTGCAGGGCACCTGCCAGCAGGCCCCCACTCATGTCCACCTGCGCCCCCACCCCCCAGCAGTGCAGGGCACATGCCAGCAGGCCCCCACTCATGTCCCCCTGCACCCCCACCCACCAGCAGTGCAGGGCACCTGCCAGCAGGTCCCCACTTATGTCTCCCTGCACCCCCACCCCCCAGCAGTGCAGGACACCTGCCAGCAGGCCCCACTCATGTCCCACTCATGTCCCCCTGCACCCCCACCCCCCAGCAGTGCAGGGCAACTGCCAGCAGGCCCCCACGCATGTCCCCCTGCACCCCCACCCCCCAGCAGTACAGGGCACCTGCCAGCAGGCCCCCACTCATGTCCCACTCATGTCCCCCTCCACCCCCCCAGCAGTGCAGGGTACCTGCCAGCTGGCCCCCACTCATGTCCCCTTGCACCCCCACCCCCCAGCAGTACAGGGCACCTGCCAGCAGGCCCCCACTCATGTCCCCTTGAACCCCCACACCCCAGCAGTGCAAGGCACCTGCCAGCAGGCCCCCACTCATGTCCCCCTGCACCCCCACCCCCCAGTAGTGCAGGGTACCTGCCAGCAGGCCCCCACTCATGTCCCCCTGCACCCCCACCCCCCAGCAGTGTAGGGCACCTGCCAGTAGGCCCCCACTCATGTCCCCTTGCACCCCCACCCCCCACCAGTGCAGGGCACCTGCCAGCAGGCCGCCACTCATGTCGCACTCATGTCCCCCTGCACCCCCACCCCCCAGAAGTGCAGGGCACCTGCCAGCAGGCCCCCACTCATGTCCCTCTGTGCCCCCACCCCCCAGCAGTGCAGGGCACCTGCCAGCAGGACCCACTCATGTCCCCCTGCACCCCCACCCACCAGCAGTGCAGGGCACCTGCCAGCAGGCCCCCACTTATGTCTCCCTGCACCCCCACCCCCAGCAGTGCAGGGCACCTGCCAGCAGGCCCCACTCATGTCCCACTCATGTCCCCCTGCACCCCCACAACCCAGCAGTGCAGGGCACCTGCCAGCAGGCCCCAATTCATGTCCCCTTGCACCCCCACACCCCACGAGTCCAGGGCATCTGACAGCAGGGCCCCACTCATGTCCCCCTGCACCCCCACCCCCCAGCAGTGCAGGGCACCTGCCAGCAGGCCCCCACTCATCTCCCACTCATGTCCGTCGGCAACCCCACCCCCCAGCAGTGCAGGGCACCTGTCAGCAGGCCTCCACTCATGTCCCCCTCCACCCCCACCCCCCAGCAGTGCAGGGCACCTGCCAGCAGGCCCCCACTCATGTCCCCCTGCACGCCCACCCCCAAGCAGTGCAGGGCACCTGCCAGCAGGCCTCCACTCATGTCCCACTCATGTCTCCCTGCACCCCCACCCCCCAGAAGTTCAGGGCACCTGCCAGCAGGCCCCCACTCATGTCCCCCTGCCAGCAGGCCCCCACTCATGTCCCCCTGCACCCCCACCCCACCAGCAGTGCAGGGCACCTGCCAGCAGGCCCCCACTCATGTCCCATCATGTCCCCCTGCACCCCCGACCCCCAGCAGTACAGGGCACCTGCAGCAGGCCCCCACTCATGTCCCGCTGCCAGCAGGCCCCCACTCATGTCCCCCTGCACCCCCACCCCCCAGCAGTTCAGGGCACCTGCCAGCAGGCCCCCACTCATGTCCCACTCATGTCTCCCTGCACCCCCACCCCCAGCAGTTCAGGGCACCTGCCAGCAGGCCCCCACTCATGTCCCCCTGCCAGCAGGCCCCCACTCATGTCCCCCTGCACCCCCACCCCACCAGCAGTGCAGGACACCTGCCAGCAGGCCCCCACTCATGTCCCATCATGTCCCCCTGCACCCCCACCCCCCAGCAGTTCAGGGCACCTGCCAACAGGCCCCCACTCATGTCCCCTTGCATCCCCACACCCCAGCAGTGCAAGGCACCTGCCAGCAGGCCCCCACTCATGTCCCCCTGCACCCCCACCCCCCAGCAGTGCAGAGCACCTGCCAACAGGCCCCCACTCATGTCCCCTTGCACCCCCACACCCCAGCAGTGCAAGGCACCTGCCAGCAGACCCCCACTCATGTCCCCCTGCACCCCCACCCCCCCATCAGTGCAGGGCACCTGCCAGCAGGCCCCCACTCACGTCCCCTTACACCCCCACTCCCCAGCAGTGCAGGGCACCTGCCAACAGGCCCTCACTCATGCCCCCCTGCATCACCACACCCCAGCAGTGCAGGGCACCTGCCAGCAGGCCCCCACTCATGTCCCCTTGCACCCCCACACCCCAGTGGTGCAAGAAACCTGCCAGCAGGCCCCCACTCATGTCCCCCTGCACCCCCACCCCCAGCAGTGCAGGGCACCTGCCAGCAGGCCCCCACTCATGTTGCACTCATGCCCCCGTGCACCCCCACCCTCCAGAAGTGCAGGGCACCTGCCAGCAGGCCCCCACTCATGTCCCCCTGTGCCCCACCCCCCAGCAGTGCAGGGCACCTGCCAGCAGGACCCCACTCATGTCCCCCTGCACCCCCACCCACGAGCAGTGCAGGACACCGGCCAGCAGGCCACCACTCATGTCTCCCTGCACCCCCACCCCCCAGCAGTGCAGGGCACCTGCAGCAGGCCCCCACTCATGTCCCACTCATGCCCCCCTGCCAGCAGGCCCCACGCATGTCCCCTTGCACCCCCAGGCAGTGCAGGGCACCTGCCAGCAGGCCCCCACGCATGTCCCACTCATGTCCCCCTGCACCCCCAACCCCAGCAGTGCAGGGCACCTGCCAGCAGGCCCCCACACATGTCCCACTCATGTCCCCCTGCACCCCCAACCCCAGCAGTGCAGGACACCTGCCAGCAGGCCCCCACTCATGTCTCCCTGCACCCCCACCCCCCAGCAGTGCTGGGCACCTGCAGCAGGCCCCCACTCAGTTCCCACACATGTCCCCCTGCACCCCCAACCCCAGCAGTGCAGGGCACCTGCCAGCAGGCCCCCACTCATGTCCCACTCATGTCCTCCTGCACCCCCACCCCCCAGCAGTGCAGGGCACCTGCCAGCAGGCCCCAATTCATGTCCCCTTGCACCCCACCCCCCAGGAGTGCAGGGCACCTGACAGCAGGCCCCCACTCATGTCCCCCTGCACCCCCACCCTCCAGCAGTGCAGGACACCTGCCAGCAGGCCCCCACTCATCTCCCACTCATGTCCCCCTGGACCCCACCCCCCAGCAGTGCAGGGCACCTGCCAGCAGGCCCCCACTCATGGCCCCTGCACCCCACCCCCAAGCAGTGCAGGGCACCTGCTAGCACGCCCCCACTCATGTCCCCCTGCCAGCAGGCCCCCACTCATGTCCCCCTGCACCCCCACCCCCCAGCAGTGCAGGGCACCTACCAGCAGGCCCCCACTCATGTCCCACTCATGTCCCCCTGCACCCCCACCCCCCAGCAGTGCAGGGCACCTGCCAACAGGCCCCTACTCATGTCCCCTTGCACCCCCACACCCCAGCAGTGCAAGTCACCTGCCAGCAGCAGGCCCCCTCTCATGTCCCCCTGCACCCCCACCCCCCAGCAGTGCAGGGCACCTGCCAGCAGGCCCCCACTCATGTCCCACTCATGTCGCCCTGCACCCCCACCGCCCAGCAGTGCAGTGCACCTGCCAGCAGGCCTCCACTCATGTCCCACTCATGTCCCCTTGCACCCCCACACCCCAGCAGTGCAGGGCACCTGCCAGCAGGCCCCCACTCATGTCCCACTCATGTCCCCCTCCACCCCCCCAGCAGTGCAGGCCACCTGCCAGCTGGCCCCCACTCATGTCCCCTTGCACCCCACCCCCCAGCAGTGCAGGGCACCTGCCAGCAGGCCCCCACTCATGTCGCCTTGAACCCCCACACCCCAGCAGTGCAAGGCACCTGCCAGCAGGCCCCCATTCATGTCCCCCTGCACCCCCACCCCCCAGCAGTGCAGGGCACCTGCCAGCAGGCCCCCATTCATATCCCACTCATGTCCTCCTGCACCCCCACCGCCCAGCAGTGCAGGGCACCTGCCAGCAGGCCCGAATTCATGTCCCCTTGCACCCCTACCCCCACCTCCACGAGTGCAGGGCACCTGACAGCAGGAACCCACTCATGTCCCCCTGCACCCCCACCCCCAAGCAGTGCAGGGCACTTGCCAGCAGGCCCCCACTCATGTCCCACTCATGTCTCCCTGCACCCCCACCCCCTAGCAGTTCAGGGCACCTGCCAGCAGGCCCCCACTCATGTCCCCCTGCCAGCAGGCCCCACTCATGTCCCCCTGCACCCCCACCCCACCAGCAGTGCAGGACACCTGTCAGCAGGCCCCCACTCATGTCCCATCATGTCCCCCTGCACCCCCACCCCCCAGCAGTACAGGGCACCTGCCAGCAGGCCCCCACTCATGTCCCCCTGCCAGCAGGCCCCCACTCATGTCCCCCTGCACCCCCGACCCACCAGCAGTGCAGGGCACCTGTCAGCAGGCCTCCACTCATGTCACCCTGCACCCCCAGCCCCCAGCAGTGCAGGGCACCTGCCAGGAGGCCCCCACTCATGTCCCACTCATGTCTCCCTGCACCCCCACCCCCCAGCAGTTCAGGGCACCTGCCAGCAGGCCCCCACTCATGTCCCCCTGCCAGCAGGCCCCCACTCATGTCCCCCTGCACCCCCACCCCCTAGAAGTGCAGGGCACCTTCCAGCAGGCCACCACTCATGTCCCCCTGCGCCCCCACCCCCCAGCAGTGCAGGGCACCTGCCAGCAGGCCCCCACTCATGTCTCCCTGCACCCCCACCCCCCAGCAGTGCAGGGTACCTGCCAGCAGGCCCACACACATGTCCCCCTGCACCCCCACCCCCAAGCAGTGCAGGGCACCTGCCAGCAGGCCCCCACTCATGTCCCACTCATGTCTCCCTGCACCCCCACCCCCCAGCAGTGCAGGGCACCTGCCAACAGGCCCCCACTCATGTCCCCCTGTACTCCCACCCCCCAGCATTGCAGGACACCTGCCAGCAGGCCCCCACTCATGTCCCACTCATGTCCCCCTGCACCCCCACCCCCCAGCTGTGCAGGGCACCTGTCAGCAGGCCCCCACTCATATCCCACTCATGTCGCCCTGCACCCCCACCGCCCAGCAGTGCAGTGCACCTGCCAGCAGGCCTCCACTCATGTCCCACTCATGTCCCCTTGCACCCCCACACCCCAGCAGTGCAGGGCACCTGCCAGCAGGCCCCCACTCATGTCCCACTCATGTCCCCCTCGACCCCCCCAGCAGTGCAGGGTACCTGCCAGCTGGCCCCCACTCATGTCCCCTTGCACCCCACCCCCCAGCAGTGCAGGACACCTGCCAGCAGGCCCCCACTCATGTCCCCTTGAACCCCCACACCCCAGCAGTGCAAGGCACCTGCCAGCAGGCCCCCACTCATGTCCCCCTGCACCCCCACCCCCCAGCAGTGCAGGGCACCTGCCAGCAGGCCCCCACTCATGTCCCCCTGCACCCCCACCCCCCAACAGTGCAGGGCACCTGCCAGTAGGCCCCCACTCATGTCCCCTTGCACCCCCACCCCCCAGCAGTGCAGGGCACCTGCCAGCAGGCCCTCACTCATGTCTTACTCATGTCCCCCTGCACCCCCACCCCCCAGAAGTGCAGGGCACCTGCCAGCAGGCCCCCACTCATGTCCCCCTGCACCCCCACCCCCCAGCAGTGCAGGGCACCTGCCAGTAGGCCCCCACTCATGTCTCCTTGCACCCCCACCCCCCAGCAGTGCAGGGCACCTGCCAGCAGGCCCTCACTCATGTCGTATTCATGTCCCCCTGCACCCCCACCCCCCAGAAGTGCAGGGCACCTGCCAGCAGGCCCCCACTCATGTCCCCCTGCGCCCCCACCCTCCAGCAGTGCAGGGCACCTGCCAGCAGGCCCCCACTCATGTCCCCCTGCACCCCCACCCCCCAGAAGTGCAGGGCACCTGCCAGCAGGCCCCCACTCATGTCCCCCTGTGCCCCCACCCCCCAGCAGTGCAGGGCACCTGCCAGCAGGACCCCACTCATGTCCCCCTGCGCCCCCACCCACCAGCAGTGCAGGGCACCTGCCAGCAGGCCCCCACTCATGTCCACCTGCGCCCCCACCCCCCAGCAGTGCAGGGCACATGCCAGCAGGCCCCCACTCATGTCCCCCTGCACCCCCACCCACCAGCAGTGCAGGGCACCTGCCAGCAGGTCCCCACTTATGTCTCCCTGCACCCCCACCCCCCAGCAGTGCAGGACACCTGCCAGCAGGCCCCACTCATGTCCCACTCATGTCCCCCTGCACCCCCACCCCCCAGCAGTGCAGGGCAACTGCCAGCAGGCCCCCACGCATGTCCCCTTGCACCCCCACCCCCAGGCAGTGCAGGGCACCTGCCAGCAGGCCCCCATTCATATCCCACTCATGTCCCCCTGCACCCCCAAACCCAGCAGTGAAGGGCACCTGCCAGAAGGCCCCCACTCATGTCCCACTCATGTCCTCCTGCACCCCCACCCCCCAGCAGTGCAGGGCACCTGCCAGCAGGCCATAATTCATGTCCCGTTGCACCCCTACCCCCACCCCCCACGAGTGAAGGGCACCTGCCAGAAGGCCCCCACTCATGTCCCACTCATGTCCCCCTGCACCCCACCCCCAAGCAGTGCAGGGCACTTGCCAGCAGGCCCCCACTCATGTCCCACTCATGTCTCCCTGCACCCCCACCCCCTAGCAGTTCAGGGCACCTGCCAGCAGGCCCCCACTCATGTCCCCCTGCCAGCAGGCCCCACTCATGTCCCCCTGCACCCCCACCCCACCAGCAGTGCAGGGCACCTGCCAGCAGGCCCCCACTCATGTCCCATCATGTCCCCCTGCACCCCCACCCCCCAGCAGTACAGGGCACCTGCCAGCAGGCCCCCACTCATGTCCCCCTGCCATCAGGCCCCCACTCATGTCCCCCTGCAACCCCACCCCACCAGCAGTGCAGGGCAACCGTCAGCAGGCCTCCACTCATGTCCCCCTGCACCCCCAGTCCCCAGCAGTGCAGGGCACCTGCCAGGAGGCACCCACTCATGTCTCCCTGCACCCCCACCCCCCAGCAGTTCAGGGCACCTGCCAGCAGGCCCCCACTCATGTCCCCCTGCCAGCAGGCCCCCACTCATGTCCCCCTGCACCCCCACCCCCCAGAAGTGCAGGGCACCTGCCAGCAGGCCCCCACTCATGTCCCCCTGCGCCCCCACCCCCCAGCAGTGCGGGGCACCTGCCAGCAGGACCCCACTCATGTCCCCCTGCACCCCCACCCACCAGCAGTGCAGGGCACCTGCCAGCAGGCCCCCACTCATGTCCACCTGCGCCCCCACCCCCCAGCAGTGCAGGGCACATGCCAGCAGAACCCCACTCATGTCCCCCTGCACCCCCACCCACCAGCAGTGCAGGGCACCTGCCAGCAGGTCCCCACTTATGTCTCCCTGCACCCCCACCCCCCAGCAGTGCAGGGCACCTGCCAGCAGGCCCCACTCATGTCCCACTCATGTCCCCCTGCACCCCCACCCCCCAGCAGTGCAGGGCACCTGCCAGCAGGCCCCATTCATATCCCACTCATGTCCCCCTGCACCCCCAACCCCAGCAGTGAAGGGCACCTGCCAGCAGGCCCCCACTCATGTCCCACTCATGTCCTCCTGCACCCCCCACCCCCCAGCAGTGCAGGGCACCTGCCAGCAGGCCCCAATTCATGTCCCCTTGCACCCCTACCCACACCCCCCACGAGTGCAGGGCACCTGACAGTAGGAACCCACTCATGTCCCCCTGCACCCCCCACCCCCAAGCAGTGCAGGGCACCTGCCAGCAGGCCCCCACTCATGTCCCACTCATGTCTCCCTGCACCCCCACCCCCTAGCAGTTCAGGGCACCTGCCAGCAGGCCCCCACTCATGTCCCCCTGCCCCTGCCAGCAGGCCCCAGTCATGTCCCCCTGCACCCCCACCCCCAGCAGTACAGGACACCTGCCAGCAGGCCCCCACTCATGTCCCCCTGCCAGCAGGCCCCCACTCATGTCCCCCTGCACCCCCACCCCACCAGCAGTGCAGGGCACCTGTCATCAGGCCCTCCACTCATGTCCCCCTGCACCCCCACCCCCCAGCAGTGCAGGGCACCTGCCAGGAGGTCCCCACTCATGTCCCACTCATGTCTCCCTGCACCCCCACCCCCAGCAGTTCAGGGCACCTGCCAGCAGGCCCCCACTCATGTCCCCCTGCCAGCAGGCCCCCACTCATGTCCCCTGCACCCCCACCCCAACAGCAGTGCAGGGCACCTGCAGCAGGCCCCCACTCATGTCCCATCATTTCCCCCTGCACTCCCACCCCCCAGCAGTTCAGGGCACCTGCCAACAGGCCCCCACTCATGTCCCATTGCACCCCCACCCCCAAGCAGTGCAAGGCACCTGCCAGCAGGCCCCCACTCATGTCCCCCTGCACCCCCACCCCCCAGCAGTGCAGGGCACCTGACAACAGGCCCCCACTCATGTCCCCTTGCACCCCCACACCCCAGCAGTGCATGGCACCTGCCAGCAGGCCCCCACTCATGTCCCCCTGCACCCCCACCCCCCATCAGTGCAGGGCACCTGCCAGCAGGCCCCCACTCATGTCCCCCTACACCCCACTCCCCAGCAGTGTAGGGCACCTGCCAACAGGTCCTCACTCATGCCCCCCTGCTTCACCACACCCCAGCAGTGCAGGGCACCTGCCAGCAGGCCCCCACTCATGTCCCCTTGCACCCCCACATCCCAGCGGTGCAAGAAACTTGCCAGCAGGCCCCCACTCATGTCCCCCTGCACCCCCACCCCCTAGCAGTGCAGGGCACCTGCCAGCAGGCCCCCACTCATGTCCCACTGCACTCCACCCCCCAGCAGTGCAGGGCACCTGCCAGCAGGCCCCCACTCATGTCCCCTTGGACCCCCACCCCCCAGCAGTGCAGGGCACCTGCCAGCAGGCCCCCACTCATGTTGCACTCATGTCCCCCTGCACCCCCACCCACCAGAAGTGCAGGGCACCTGCAAGCAGGCCCCCACTCATGTCCCCCTGTGCCCCACCCCCAAGCAGTGCAGGGCACCTGCCAGCAGGCCCCACTCATGTCCCCCTGCACCCCCACCCCCAGAAGTGCAGGGCACCTGCCAGCAGGCCCCCACTCATGTCTCCCTGCACCCCCACCCCCAGCAGTGCAGGGCACCTGCCAGCAGGCCCCCACTCATGCCCCACTCAGACCCCCCTGCACCCCTAACCCCCAGCAGTGCAGGGCACCTGCCAGCAGGCCCCCACGCATGTCCCCTTGCCCCCCCCCACCCTTAGGCAGTGCAGGGCACCTGCCAGCAGGCCCCACTCATGTCCCACTCATGACTCCCTGCACCCCCACCCCCCAGCAGTTCAGGGCACCTGCCAGCAGGCCCCCACTCATGTCCCCCTGCCAGCAGGCCCCCACTCATGTCCCCCTGCACCCCCACCCCACCAGCAGTGCAGGGCACCTGCCAGCAGGCCCCCACTCATGTCCCATCATGCCCCCCTGCACCCCCACCCCCCAGCAGTACAGGGCACCTGCCAACAGGCCCCCACTCATGCCCATTGCACCCCCACACCCCAGCAGTGCAAGGCACCTGCCAGCAGGCCCCCACTCATGTCCTCCTGCACCCCCACCCCCCAGCAGTGCAGGGCACCTGCCAACAGGCCCCCACTCATGTCCCCTTGCACCCCCACACCCCAGCAGTGCATGGCACCTGCCAGCAGGCCCCACTCATGTCCCCCTGCACCCCCACCCCCCATCAGTGCAGGGCACCTGCCAACAGGCCCCCACTCATGTCCCCTTGCACCCCCACACCCCAGCAGTGCATGGCACCTGCCAACAGGCCCCCACTCATGTCCCCTTGCACCCCCACACCCCAGCAGTGCAAGAAACCTGCCAGCAGGCCCCCACTCATGTCCCCCTGAACCCCGACCCCCAAGCAGTGCAGGGCACCTGCCAGCAGGCCCCCACTCATGTCCCCCTACACTCCCAACCCCCAGCAGTGCAGGGCACCTGCCAGCAGGCCCCCACTCATGTCCCCTTGGACCCCCACCCCCCAGCAGTGCAGGGCACCTGCCAGCAGGCCCCCACTCATGTTGCACTCATGTCCCCCTGCACCCCCACCCCCCAGAAGTGCAGGGCACCTGCCAGCAGGCCCCCACTCATGTCCCCCTGTGCCCCACGCCCCAGCAGTGCAGGGCACCTGCCAGCAGGACCCCACTCATGTCCCCCTGCACCCCCACCCACCAGCAGTGCAGGGCACCTGCCAGCAGGCCCCTACTCATGTCTCCCTGCACCCCCACCCCCAGCAGTGCAGGGCACCTGCCAGCAGGCCCCAACTCATGCCCCACTCATGCCCCCCTGCACCCCCAACCCCCAGCAGTGCAGGGCACCTGCCAGCAGCCCCCCCCGCATGTCCCCTTGCACCCCCACCCTTAGGCAGTGCAGTGCACCTGCCAGCAGGCCCCCACTCATGTCTCCCTGCACCCCCACCCCCCAGCTGTGCAGGGCACCTGGCAGCAGGCCCCCACTCATGTCCCACTCATGCCCCCCTGCACCCCCACCCACCAGCAGTGCCGGGCACCTGCCAGCAGGCCCCCACTCATGTCTCCCTGCGCCCCCACCCCCAGCTGTGCAGGGCACCCGTCAGCCGGCCCCCACTCATGTCCCACTCATGTCGCCCTGCACCGCCATCGCCCAGCAGTGTAGTGCATCTGCTAGCAGGCCCCCACTCATGTCCCACTCATGTCCCCTTGCACCCCCACACCCCAGCAGTGCACGGCACCTGCCAGCAGGCCCCCACTCATGTCCCACTCATGTCCCCCTCGACCCCCCCCCAGCAGTGCAGGGTACCTGCCAGCTAGCCTCCACTCATGTCCCCTTGCACCCCCACCCCCCAGCAGTGCAGGGCACCTGCCAGAAGGCCCCCACTCATGTCCCCTTGAACCCCCACACCCCAGCAGTGCAAGGCACCTGCCAGCAGGCCCCCACTCATGTCCCCCTGCACCCTCACCCCCCCCGCAGTGCAGGGTACCTGCCAGCAGTCCCCGACTCATGTCCCCCTGCACCTCCAACCCCCAGCAGTGTAGGGCACCTGTCAGTAGGCCCCCACTCATGCCCCCTTGCACCCCCACCCCCCAGCAGTGCAGGGCACCTGCCAGCAGGCCGCCACTCATGTCTCACTCATGTCCCCCTGCACCCCCACCCCCCAGAAGTGCAGGGCACCTGCCAGCAGGCCCCCACTCATGTCCCCCTGCGCCCCCACCCCCCAGCAGTGCAGGACACCTGCCAGCAGGACCCACTCATGTCCCCCTGCACCCCCACCCACCAGCAGTGCAGGGCACCTGCCAGCAGGCCCCCACTTATGTCTCCCTGCACCCCCACCCCCCTGCAGTGCAGGGCACCTGCCAGCAGGCCCCACTCATGTCCCACTCATGTCCCCCTGCACCCCCACCCCCCAGCAGTGCAGGGCACCTGCCAGCAGGCCCCCACGCATGTCTCCTTGCACTCCCACCCCCAGGCAGTGCAGGGCACCTG
Source organism: Ambystoma mexicanum (assembly GCF_040938575.1). Lineage (NCBI taxonomy): Eukaryota > Metazoa > Chordata > Amphibia > Caudata > Ambystomatidae > Ambystoma > Ambystoma mexicanum. The sequence goes on from NC_090922.1 coordinate 1,270,215,662, forward strand.
CCAGCAGGCCCCCACTCATGTCCCACTCATGTCCCCCTGCACCCCCAACCCCAGCAGTGAAGGGCACCTGCCAGCAGGCCCCAATTCATGTCCCCTTGCACCCCCACCCCCCACGAGTACAGGGCACCTGTCAGCAGGGCCCCACTCATGTCCCCCTGCACCCCCACCCCCCAGCAGTGCAGGGCACCTGCCAGCAGGCCCCAACTCATCTCCCACTCATGTCCGCCGGCACCCCCACCCCCCAGCAGTGCAGGGCACCTGTCAGCAGGCCTCCACCCATGTCCCCCTCCACCCCCACCCCCCAGCAGTGCAGGGCACCTGCTAGCAGGCCCCCACTCATGTCCCCCTGCACCCCCACCCCCAAGCAGTGCAGGGCACCTGCCAGCAGGCCCCCACTCATGTCCCACTCATGTCTCCCTGCACCCCCACCCCCCAGCAGTTCAGGGCACCTGCCAGCAGGCCCCCACTCATGTCCCCCTGCACCCCCACCCCACCAGCAGTGCAGGGCACCTGCCAGCAGGCCCCCACTCATGTCCCATCATGCCCCCCTGCACCACCCCCACCCAGCAGTACAGGGCACCTGCCAGCAGGCCCCCACTCATGTCCCACTCATGTCCCCCTCCACCCCCCCAGCAGTGCAGGGTACCTGCCAGCTGGCCTCCACTCATGTCCCCTTGCACCCCCACCCCCCAGCAGTACAGGGCACCTGCCAGCAGGCCCCCACTCATGTCCCCTTGAACCCCCACACCCCAGCAGTGCAAGGCACCTGCCAGCAGGCCCCCACTCATGTCCCCCTGCACCCCCACCCCCCAGTAGTGTAGGGTACCTGCCAGCAGGCCCCCACTCATGTCCCCCTGCACCTCCACCCCCCAGCAGTGTAGGGCACCTGCCAGTAGGCCCCCACTCATGTCCCCTTGCACCCCCACCCCCCACCAGTGCAGGGCACCTGCCAGCAGGCCGCCACTCATGTCGCACTCATGTCCCCCTGCACCCCCACCCCCCAGAAGTGCAGGGCACCTGCCAGCAGGCCCCCACTCATGTCCCCCTGCGCCCCACCCCCCAGCAGTGCAGGGCACCTGCCAGCAGGACCCACTCATGTCCCCCTGCACCCCCACCCACCAGCAGTGCAGGGCACCTGCCAGCAGGCCCCCACTTTTGTCTCCCTGCACCCCCACCCCCAGCAGTGCAGGGCACCTGCCAGCAGGCCCCACTCATGTCCCACTCATGTCCCCCTGCACCCCCACAACCCAGCAGTGCAGGGCACCTGCCAGCAGGCCCCAATTCATGTCCCCTTGCACCCCCACCCCCCACGAGTACAGGGCATCTGACAGCAGGGCCCCACTCATGTCCCCCTGCACCCCCACCCCCCAGCAGTGCAGGGCACCTGCCAGCAGGCCCCCACTCATCTCCCACTCATGTCCGTCGGCACCCCCACCCCCCAGCAGTGCAGGGCACCTGTCAGCAGGCCTCCACTCATGTCCCCCTCCACCCCCACCCCCCAGCAGTGCAGGGCACCTGCCAGCAGGCCCCCACTCATGTCCCCCTGCACGCCCACCCCCAAGCAGTGCACGGCACCTGCCAGCAGGCCTCCACTCATGTCCCACTCATGTCTCCCTGCACCCCCACCCCCCAGAAGTTCAGGGCACCTGCCAGCAGGCCCCCACTCATGTCCCCCTGCCAGCAGGCCCCCACTCATGTCCCCCTGCACCCCCACCCCACCAGCAGTGCAGGGCACCTGCCAGCAGGCCCCCAACTCATGTCCCATCATGTCCCCCTGCACCCCCCCCCCCAGCAGTACAGGGCACCTGCAGCAGGCCCCCACTCATGTCCCGCTGCCAGCAGGCCCCCACTCATGTCCCCCTGCACCCCCCACCCCCCAGCAGTTCAGGGCACCTGCCAGCAGGCCCCCACTCATGTCCCACTCATGTCTCCCTGCACCCCCACCCCCAGCAGTTCAGGGCACCTGCCAGCAGGCCCCCACTCATGTCCCCCTGCCAGCAGGCCCCCACTCATGTCCCCCTGCACCCCCACCCCACCAGCAGTGCAGGACACCTGCCAAGCAGGCCCCCACTCATGTCCCCATCATGTCCCCCTGCACCCCCACCCCCCAGCAGTTCAGGGCACCTGCCAACAGGCCCCCACTCATGTCCCATTGCATCCCCACACCCCAGCAGTGCAAGGCACCTGCCAGCAGGCCCCCACTCATGTCCTCCTGCACCCCCACCCCCCAGCAGTGCAGAGCACCTGCCAACAGGCCCCCACTCATGTCCCCTTGCACCCCCACACCCCAGCAGTGCAAGGCACCTGCCAGCAGACCCCACTCATGTCCCCCTGCACCCCCACCCCCCCATCAGTGCAGGGCACCTGCCAGCAGGCCCCCACTCACGTCCCCTTACACCCCCACTCCCCAGCAGTGCAGGGCACATGCCAACAGGCCCTCACTCATGCCCCCCTGCATCACCACACCCCAGCAGTGCAGGGCACCTGCCAGCAGGCCCCCACTCATGTCCCCTTGCACCCCCACACCCCAGCGGTGCAAGAAACCTGCCAGCAGGCCCCCACTCATGTCCCCCTGCACCCCCACCCCCAGCAGTGCAGGGACACCTGCCAGCAGGCCCCCACTCATGTCCCCCTGTACCCCCACCCCCCAGCAGTGCAGGGCACCTGCCAGCAGGCCCCCACTCATGTCCCCTTGCAGCCCCACCCCCCAGCAGTGCAGGGCACCTGCCAGCAGGCCCCCACTCATGTTGCACTCATGCCCCCGTGCACCCCCACCCTCCAGAAGTGCAGGGCACCTGCCAGCAGGCCCCCACTCATGTCCCCCTGTGCCCCACCCCCCAGCAGTGCAGGGCACCTGCCAGCAGGACCCCACTCATGTCCCCCTGTACCCCCACCCACGAGCAGTGCAGGACACCGGCCAGCAGGCCCCCACTCATGTCTCCCTGCACCCCCCACCCCCAGCAGTGCAGGGCACCTGCAGCAGGCCCCCACTCATGTCCCACTCATGCCCCCCTGCCAGCAGGCCCCCACGCATGTCCCCTTGCACCCCCAGGCAGTGCAGGGCACCTGCCAGCAGGCCCCCACGCATGTCCCACTCATGTCCCCTGCACCCCCCAACCCCAGCAGTGCAGGGCACCTGCCAGCAGGCCCCCACGCATGTCCCACTCATGTCCCCCTGCACCCCCAACCCCACCAGTGCAGGACACCTGCCAGCAGGCCCCCACTCATATCTCCCTGCACCCCCACCCCCCAGCAGTGCTGGGCACCTGCAGCAGGCCCCCACTCATGTCCCACTCATGTCCCCCTGCACCCCCAACCCCAGCAGTGCAGGGCACCTGCCAGCAGGCCCCCACTCATGTCCCACTCATGTCCTCCTGCACCCCCACCCCCCAGCAGTGCAGGGCACCTGCCAGCAGGCCCCAATTCCATGTCCCCTTGCACCCCACCCCCCAGGAGTGCAGGGCACCTGACAGGCAGGCCCCCACTCATGGTCCCCCTGCACCCCCACCCTCCAGCAGTGCAGGACACCTGCCAGCAGGCCCCCACTCATCTCCCACTCATGTCCCCCTGGACCCCACCCCCCAGCAGTGCAGGACACCTGCCAGCAGGCCCCCACTCATGGCCCCTGCACCCACCCCCAAGCAGTGCAGGGCACCTGCTAGCACGCCCCCACTCATGTCCCCCTGCCATCAGGCCCTCACTCATGTCCCCCTGCACCCTCACCCCCCAGCAGTGCAGGGCACCTGCCAGCAGGCCCCCCACTCATGTCCCACTCATGTCCCCCTGCACCCCCACTCCCCAGCAGTGCAGGGCACCTGCCAACAGGCCCCTACTCATGTCCCCTTGCACCCCCACACCCCAGCAGTGCAAGTCACCTGCCAGCAGCAGGCCCCCACTCATGTCCCCTGCACCCCCACCCCCCAGCAGTGCAGGGCACCTGCCAGCAGGCCCCCACTCATGTCCCCTTACACCCCCATTCTCCAGCAGTGCAGGGCACCTGCCAGCAGGCCCCCACTCATGTCCCACTCATGTCTCCCTGCACCCCCACCCCCCAGCAGTGCAGGGCACCTGCCAGCAGGCCCCCACTCATGTCCCCCAGTACCCCCACCCCCCAGCAGTGCAGGACACCTGCCAGCAGAACCCCACTCATGTCCCCCTGCACCCCCACCCCCAAGCAGTGCAGGGCACCTGCCAGCAGGCCACCAATCATGTCCCACTCATGTCTCTCTGCACCCCCACCCCCCAGCAGTGCAGGGCACCTGCCAGCAGGCCCCAACTAATTTCCCCCTGCACCCCCACCCCCCAGCAGTGTGGGGCACCTGCCAGCAGGCCCCCACTCATGTCCCCGTGCACCCCCACACCCCAGCGGTGCAAGGCACCTGCCAGCAGGCCCCCACTCATGTCCCCCTGAACCTCCACCCCCCAGCAGTGCAGGGCACCTGCCAGCAGGCCCCCACTCATGTCCCCCTGCACCCCCACCCCCCAGCAGTGCAGGGCACCTGCCAGCAGGCCCCCACTCATGTCCCCTTGCACCCCCACCCCTGGCAGTGCAGGGCACCTTCCAGCAGGCCCCCACTCATGTCTCACTCATGTCTCCTTGCACCCCCACCCCCAGCAGTGCAGGGCACCTGCCAGCAGACCCCCACTCATGTCCCCCTGCCAGCAGGCCCCCACTCATGTCCCCCTGCACCCCCTCCCCCCAGCAGTGCAGGGCACCTGCCAGCAGGCCCCCACTCATGTCCCACTCATGTGCCCCTGCACCCCCACCCCCAAGAAGTGCAGGGCACCTGCCAGCAGGCCTCCACTCATGTCCCCCTGCACACCCACCCCCCAAGCAGTGCAGGGCACCTGCCAGCAGGCCCCCACTCATGTCCCACTCATGTCTCCTTGCACCCCCACCCCCCAGCAGTGCAGGGCACCTGCCAGCGGACCCCCACTCATGTCCCCCTGCCAGCAGGCCCCCACTCATGTCCCCATGCACCCCCACCCCCCAGCAGTGCAGGGCACCTGCCAGCAGGCCCCCACTCATGTCCCACTCATGTCCCCCTGCACCCCCACCCCCAGCAGTGCAGGGCACCTGCCAACAGGCCCCCACTCATGTCCCCTTGCACCCCCACACCCCAGCAGTGCAAGGCACCTGCCAGCAGGCCCCCACTCATGCCCCCCTGCACCCCACCCCCCAGCAGTGCAGGGCACCTGCCAACAGGCCCCCACTCATGTCCCCTTGCACCCCCACACCCCAGCAGTGCAAGGCACCTGCCAGCAGGCCCCCACTCATGTCCCCCTGCACCCCCACCCCCCCATCTGTGCAAGACATCTGTCAGCAGGCCCCCACTCATGTCCCCCTACACCCCCACTCCCCAGCAGTGCAGGGCACCTGCCAACAGGCCCTCACTCATGCCCCCCTGCGCCACCACACCCCAGCAGTGCAGAGCACCTGCCAGCAGGCCCCCACTCATGTCCCACTCATGTCTCCCTGCACCCCCACCCCCCAGCAGTGCAGGGCACCTGCCAGCAGGCCCCCACTCATGACCCCCTGCACCCCCACCCCCCAGCAGTGCAGGGCACCTGCCAGCAGACCCCACTCATGTCCCCCTGCACCCCCACCCTCAAGCAGTGCAGGGCACCTGCCAGAAGGCCCCCAATCATGTCCCACTCATGTCTCCCTGCACCCCCACCCCCCAGCAGTGCAGGGCACCTGCCAGCAGACCCCCACTCATTTCCCCCTGCACCCCCACCCCCAGCAGTGCAGGGCACCTGCCAGCAGGCCCCCTCTCATGTCCCCTTGCACCCCCACACCCCAGCGTTGCAAGGCACCTGCCAGCAGGCCCCCACTAATGTCCCCCTGCACCCCCACTCCCCAGCAGTGCAGGGCACCTGCCAGCAGGCCCCCACTCATGTCCCCCTGCACCCTCACCCCCCAGCAGTGCAGGGCACCTGCCAGCAGGCCCCCATTCATGTCCCCTTGCACCCCCACCCCCAGCAGTGCAGGGCACCTGCCAGCAGGCCCCACTCATGTCGCGCTCATGTCCCCTGCACCCCCACCCCCCAGAAGTGCAGGGCACCTGCCAGCAGGCCCCCACTCATGTCCCCCTGCACCCCCACCCCCCAGCTGTGCAGGGCACCTGCCAGCAGGACCCCACTCATGTCCCCCTGCACCGCCACCCACCAGCAGTGCAGGGCACCTGCCAGCAGGCCCCCACTCATGTCTCCCTGCACCCCCACCCCCCAGCAGTGCAGGGCACCTGCCAGCAGGCCCCCACTCATGTCCCCCTGCACCCCCACCCCCCCATCTGTGCAGGGCACCTGTCAGCAGGCCCCCACTCATGTCCCCCTACACCCCCACTCCCCAGCAGTGCAGGGCACCTGCCAACAGGCCCTCACTCATGCCCCCCTGCGCCACCACACCCCAGCAGTGCAGAGCACCTGCCAGCAGGCCCCACTCATGTCGCACTCATGTCCCCCTGCACCCCTACCCCCCAGAAGTGCAGGGCACCTGCCAGCAGGCCCCCACTCATGTCCCCCTGCACCCCCACCCCCCCAGCTGTGCAGGGCACCTGCCAGCAGGCCCCCACTCATGTCCCCCTGCACCCCCACCCCCCAGCAGTGCAGGGCACCTGCCAGCAGACCCCACTCATGTCCCCCTGCAACCCCACCCCCAAGCAGTGCAGGGCACCTGCCAGAAGGCCCCCAATCATGTCCCACTCATGTCTCCCTGCACCCCCACCCCCCAGCAGTGCAGGGCACCTGCCAGCAGGCCCCCACTCATTTCCCCCTGAACCCCCACCCCCAGCAGTGCAGGGCACCTGCCAGCAGGCCCCCTCTCATGTCCCCTTGCACCCCCACACGCCAGCGTTGCAAGGCACCTGCCAGCAGGCCCCCACTAATGTCCCCCTGCACCCCCACCCCCCAGCAGTGCAGGGCACCTGCCAGCAGGCCCCCACTCATGTCCCCCTGCACCCTCACCCCCCAGCAGTGCAGGGCACCTGCCAGCAGGCCCCCATTCATGTCCCCTTGCACCCCCACCCCCAGCAGTGCAGGGCACCTGCCAGTAGGCCCCACTCATGTCGCACTCATGTCCCCCTGCACCCCCACCCCCCAGAAGTGCAGGGCACCTGCCAGCAGGCCCCCACTCATGTCCCCCTGCACCCCCACCCCCCAGCTGTGCAGGGCACCTGCCAGCAGGACCCCACTCATGTCCCCCTGCACCGCCACCCACCAGCAGTGCAGGGCACCTGCCAGCAGGCCCCCACTCATGTCTCCCTGCACCCCCACCCCCCAGCAGTGCAGGGCACCTGCCAGCAGGCCCCCACTCATGTCCCACTCATGTCACCCTGCACCCCCACCCCCCAGCAGTGCAGGGAACCTGCCAGCAGGCCCCCACGCATGTCCCCTTGCACCCCTACCCCCAGGCTGTGCAGGGCACCTGCCAGCAGACCCCCACTCATGTCCCACTCATGTCCCCCTACAACCCCAACCCCAGCAGTGCAGGGCACCTGCCAGCAGGCCCCCACTCATGTCCCACTCATGTCCTCCTGCACCCCAACCCCCCAGCAGTGCACCTGCCAGCAGGCCCAAATTCATGTCCCCTTGCACCCCTGCACCCCCACCCCCCAGCAGTGCAGGGCTCCTGCCAGCAGGCCCCCACTCATGTCCCCCTGCACCCCCACCCCCAGCAGTGCAGGGCACCTGCCAGCAGGCCCCCACTCATGTCCCCCTGCCAGCAGGACCCCACTCATGTCCCCCTGGATCCCCACCCCCCAGCAGTGCAGGGCACCTCCCAGCAGGCCCCCACTCATGTCCCACTCATGTCCCCCTGCACCCCCACCCCCCAGCAGTGCAGGGTGTTAGGCGGAAACCTGTGCAGTTCCCTCTGGGACGACTGAAAAATATTTAGGACTGCAGGCGTTTGGCGGTGAACCCACTTGGTAGCAGTCTGTACCACACAGATTCACTTGGTAGCTGTGGCTGAGCAGTCAGACTTCTCTCAAGAAAAGTTGAGCAGTATGTGGAGTATACAAAATAGGGCAATTCTTCACAGCAAGACAAGCAAACACGCAACGAGGCTCAGTGTAAACATATTAAGGTATTTATTTATAACAGAACATCTATGAGAAACACTATGGCACTATCACGGCAAACAAATCAAACACAATTACTCTACGAAGAAGAAAACGATCAGTCCCCCTAGCAATATTTCGACTACTCTAGGTTCTACCGGTACCACTTATTTTCAGACAGAGGTGTATACCTCAACCTAGATGACACTCGAATATTAGTTAAGACGGGAGAGAAAAAGATAGGCAGGTTATGAAATCAACACAGTTCAATCCTTCGCGGATAAAATGCAAGGCAGGAAGGCAAGAATCACAATAGATCGTAAAGTTCAGAGGCCAGGCCCCCTCGGAGAGAGGCAAGGCGCGATGTCCCAAAAAGTCTCTGGTGGGGATGCATTCAAGTCTTTGTAGCAAATCGGCAGATTGAACCAGTTCAGAACTATAAATGAGAAAACCTTGGAGGCGACCCAACGGAAAGGAGAGGATTAAGACACCTCACTCAATCCGATCGAAAGGGAGGCCAGGCAGACACGGTACCTTATTGTGGAGGGCAGCTCCGGCGGGGGCAGTTGTTCCTGGTGGTGGATGCACGTCGGGTCTTTGCCAAGAGTAGAGAGGTTCTCGTCGTCGAAGAAAAGGGAAGTCTGGTGCACCACCAGGGAAGAGACCAGCCGCGGAGTGCTCCGTCACAAGGCACCACCTTTTGGTCGCGGTACAGGGGTAGTGGCTATCCGGTTGCCGAGGTGCTCTACACGGGCAATTCGACCAATGCGTCCTGAGGCGAATAAAAAGCAAAGGGGACTGGTTGTTCCCACCAGCCAGGGGAAGAGACTCTCCGGCAGGGAGATCTCTTCTGTCGTCGGGAAGTGGTGAGTCGGCTCAACAGGGCTCCACCGGAGGTGTCGTCATTGCAGGTCGGCTCAGCATTACCCTCGTCGGATTCTTAGGTCCTGTGGTGACTTCTGAAGATCCAGTCCCAAAAGCCCTGCTTTTATGCAGAAAACCCCTTTTCATTCAGCCCAGCTGTCAATCAACACATGCTAAGTGGTGAGCGGGAAGGCTCACCACTTGGGCCAATCACTCCAGAGTGCGACCGGAGTTGGCAAGGCAACTCGGTCCAGGGTGCCTAAACCCCCTCCCACACCCCGGTGGTAACCCAGACAGAATGGCACCACTTTGGAGGGTCTCTGTACAGAGCCCGCCAAAAGTGGAACAAAGGGCTCGACCTTTGGTTTAGGAGTCACAGAGACGAACACAGACGCCATTTTACAAACCGAGTTCTGGCAGAAAATACCCTCTCATAAACCTATTTAAGATAAGTAGATCGGTGGTACGTTAGAGATTAACGAGAAAAAGTATCAATCTCCAACAATGGGACGAATCAAATAGGGTTATGTTTGGGGTTGAACATAACAAGTAGTTTCCACTGCCACCAGCCAAAACTCGACGAGGGGGTACGGGACAGTACCCCCTCGACTAACAGGTCCAGGAGTAATCGAATTACCCCTACTAGTACGTCCACAATAAGATGGTTTGTACTAGTCCTGTTAGTAAATTTAGGTCTAGTAAAACCAATGATGACTTTACATGCCCGGGGAGACAGTAGTCAGTCCCCGCGTATGGAGTCTAGGGTGGAGGTCCGCTAGGACGCCCCAGTGTTACGGCACGGAGGGTGCGGTGTAACACACATAGAAAAACATATGAGACCCTATGGAGTAAAAGACCCCATAGCCCATAGAACACATTGACATTCAAAGGAATTACACACACATACATGTCCAAGAGTGGGAGAAAAAGAGTCTCACTCTTGGCAGGATGGAAAAAACAAACTCCAGAAATCCAGCAAAGCTGCTGGGGGACTCACTAGGTTAGGAAATTCAGCCTAACCAGAGAATTCTCCCTAACAATCGCCCCCCCCCCAGACTAAGGGACAGGAGGATTTAATCCACTCCTGGATGAATCTCATACCTCTAGTCGATGACATACATCCTAGAGAGACCATCAGCATTTTGGTGGTGACATCCCGACCTGTGCTCAATGGTGAAATCAAACCCTTGCAGGCAGATCGACCATCTCAATAGTTTTGGGTTTTCCCCTTTCATTTGCATTAACCATCTCAAGGGTTGGTGGTCAGTCTGAATGACGAAAGTAGAACCATACAAGTACGGCCTAAACTTCTTCAGAGCCCACACGATAGCAAAGCACTCTCTTTCGATTGTTGCCCACCTTGTTTCAGGATGCTTCAGCTTGCGGCTGATGAAGCAAACGGGGTGCTCCCTACCTTTCACATCCAGTTGACTGAGTAAGGCACCTATTCCTACATTCGAAACATCTGTCTGCACAATGAAGTGTTGGCGGTAATCAGGAGCTCTGAGTACTGGGGCTTGGCAAAGAGCCTTTTTCAGGTTTTCAAAAGCCTGATTGCACTCCTCATTCCATTTATCCATTTTAGGAAATTTGGGCGAGGAGATGACATTCAGTGGAGAAGCTATGGTCCCATAGTTCTCTATGAAATTCCTGTAATATCCAGTGAGGCCTAGGAAGGCTCTCACCTGGATTTGAGTAGTCGGTGTTGTCCAATTTTGCACAGCTTCAATTTTACTGAGCAAAGGCCTTATTTCTCCACCACCTACCTCATGCCCAAGATAGACTACCTTACTCTGTTAAATTTGGCATTTACTCGCCTTTATGGTCAGATTGGCTCGTCCAAGAGCCTGCAAAACATCTCTCAGGTGGGTTACATGTTCTTCCCAGGAATTGCTGAACACTGCAATGTCATCCAAGTATGCCATGCAGAAGTCCTCCATCCCATTCAGAACCTGGTTTACCAGCCGTTGAAACGTAGCAGGTGCATTTTTCAATCCGAAAGGCATTACCTTAAACTGGTATAAGCCAACGGGGGTAGAAAATGCAGTTTTCTCATTGGTATGGTCTGTCAGGGCTATTTGCCAATAGCCTGACGTCAAGTCAAATGTGCTGAGGAACTTGGCGGCGCCAAGTTTATCCACCAACTCATCTGTTCTTGGCAAAGGGTGGGCATCAGTCTTGGTGACTGCATTAAGAACTCTATAATCCACGCAGAATCTAAGCTCTTTAGATCCGGCCTTTGGTACTAACACAACTGGGCTAGACCATGGACTAGTAGAGGGCTCTATTACCCCGAGATCGAGCATCTTGCTGACCTCACCTTTGATGTGGGTTCGTACGTTTTCTGACATGCAGTATCCTCTGCTCTTGACCGGCAGACAGTCACCAGTGAGAATGTCGTGCTGGCCCCAAGGGGTCAAGCCTGGTGAAAGCGAGAACAGAGGGGCAAACTGATTCAACATCGATTTGCACTCTTCTTGTTGCTCGGGTGTCAGATTGGAGGAGAGATTTACTCCTTCAATTTTTTCGTCTAAAGGCAAGCCTCTGAGGAGATCCGGAAGAGCTTCACTCTCTTCCTCTTCTTCGGATGATGCTAGAAGCAATGCTCCTACATCAGGTCTTGAGACATATGCTTTAAGTCGGTTGGTGTGAAAGACTGTCGGAGCCTCCTTGGGATTGCCCAAGTCCACCAGATAGTTAACCTCTCTGAGTTTACCCACTACTCGGAAGGGTCCCATCAACTTATCTTGCAAGTCCCTCTGCCTTGTTGGGATCATAACGAGAACAAGCTGGTCTTGAGCGAACTCAACCATGTTAGCCTTTTGATCGTGCCAGTGCTTGACCAATGCTTGTCCAGCTTTCAAGTTATCGCTTGCTTCCGTCATCATGTGCGACATTCTCCTCCGGAGACCTATCACGTAGTCGGTCATTCTGACTGGCTTGGGGGAAGGAGCACTCTCCAACCCCTACTTAATCAGGGCCAATGGACCTCTGACGGGATGACCATAGAGAAGCTCGAAGGGAGAGTAACCTACTCCCTCCTGAGGGACTTCTCTATAAGCAAAGAGAAGGCATGGCAGTAGACGGTCCCACTTGCGCTTAAGGGGTTCCTCTAAAGCACCTATCATGCTCTTCATTGGTTTGTGGGTGGTAAGCCGTTGAGAACTTGTAAGTAACTCCGCAGGTTTTCCACATGGCTTTCATGTAGTGGGACATAAAGTGTGACCCCCTGTCAGAGATTACTTCCTTCGGAAACCCGACCCTAGTAAAAATACCAAGGAGGGCCTTAGCCACAGCCGGAGCTGTAACAGTCCTCATAGGAATTGCCTCAGGATACGTAGTAGCATGGTCTACTACAACAAGTGTAAACCTGTTGCCTGAGGAGGTTGGAGGATCAAGGGGACCAACGTTGTCAATCCCTACTCTCTCAAATGGGACTCCCACAACTGGGAGATGCACTAAAGGTGCCACATTCTTGGAGCCAACCTTACCAGAGGTCTGGCAGGTGTGGCAGCTCCTGCAGTGTTTTTCTACTTCGGCCCCCATCTATGGCCAATAGAAATAGAGAGAGAGCCTTTCGTTAGTCTTCTTGAAACTCAAGTGACCAGCCAAAGGAATCTCGTGGGCTAACTGCAAGAACTGTGGTCTGTTCTCTTGGGGTACTACAAGTCGTTTGTAGTCTCCAGGTGCAGATTCGGTTGGTTCACTGTAGAAGAGGCCATCTTCCCAGTGCAACCTGTATTTCCCAGGCTCTTGCCCTTCAGCCTGAGCTTCTGCCTGGTGGCGAAGACCTTCCAGAGTTGGACATTCTCTCTGTCCCTTACTGAAGTCTGCCCTGCTGGGTCCACCTTCTGCCAGTAAAGACTGCAGCTCAGGATGGTCAACAGGATCCAGATCTCCAATGAGTTCCTGGCCTTCCATTAGCTCTTCCTCAGAGTCTAATTCTACCACACAGGGTTGTACCTCCCTCTCAGCCTCGGCTGGAGGTGGAGTTACGAGTGTAACTGTGGACAACCGCGGGGAAGTCCGTGTTGGCTGCACTGGAATGTGGGCTGCTGGTTTCGGGGTAGAAGCATTAGGTTTCCCTTTCGCTTCTGATTTCTTGGAGACAGCGGCCGACAATTCCTGTGGAGCAGGAGTGATATCTTTCTTCATCATCTCCTGGTCCTCTCTCTTGCAGGTCTGGTTAGCTCCTGTAACCGTTTACTAGGAGGTCTGGGAGTATGCGATACAACTCCGAGAGTTTTAAAATCGTTACCCAACAGTACGCGTCCTGGTACCTCACTCTTTATGCTGACAGGTATCTTCACCGTCATGTCGTTACACTGGATGAGAACTGGTAATTGGGGAAGCATCTGCACAGGCCCTCCAGCTAACTTGGTGAGGCGTTTGGGTGCCTTAGCAACATTCTCAGCCTGAAAAAACGATTTATCCACCACAGTTATGCTGGCCCCTGTGTCCCTAATGGCAGGAGTCTCCTGACCATTCACCTGGACACTGTCCTTATAACACTCTTTAGTATTATCGGGGATAGAATTATAGACATCTAAATTCTGTTGTTCCCACAACCCCAGAGATACTAAAGAAACGCTGGCTGAGACTCCAATGGGTTTGTCAGCTAGCCGTAGAAAGTTTCCACTTGCCATTTGGACTTCCTCCTCTGGAGCGAAGGCTAAGGAGACAAGCTGGACCCCTGAAGGTTTACCCTTACATCTGGGATCTCCTTTCACGTGGTCAGTCGAGCCACAAACAAAGCATTCACCAAATGCTTTCTGGAATGGTGGCTTGTTCTGACCTCCTTCCGGTTTGGCAACAGGAGGCACACTATTCTGCTGTGGTTTTCCCGGTGGCTTACCCTTCTGGTTTTGTTTGGGGCCCTCTTTGGAATGTGAGTTATTAGAATTCTCTTTTGAGTCTTTTTTAGGCTGTTTTCCCTCATCCTTTTTCTGAGTTGCCCCAGAATCCTTATGCGTAGCCCTGTTGTCAACCCACAAGTCAGCAGCCTTAGCTAGCTCCCTGGAATCCAACTCCTTCGAATCAGCCAAGTGCTGTCTGAGCTCAGGAGAACAGGCATCATAAATAGACTCCAACATAAAAAGATTCCTCATACCCTCATAAGTGTTCACTTTGTAACCCTTAATCCATCCCTCTAAGTTTTTCAACCCTTCACTCACCCAGGTAGCCCAAGGGGTACCATCATGCTTTCTGAGGGTTCTAAACCTCTTAAGATACTGGGAAGGGGTCTTCCCGAATCTATCTATTAAAGCTAGTTTCACACTTTCGTAATCCGTCTTATCCGCCTCCCCAACTCCATTACCACATCAGTCGCAACAGGAGGGAGCCTAGAGAACAACCAGGGAAGCAAAGCATTCCCGGTGATGTCCTGGAGCCCATGATTGTATTCAAACAGTTTCAACCAATCCAACACATCCAATCTTGGTTCATACATACCCACTAGTTCCTTCGGCATCCGGGGTCTTTTGGGACTGGAGCTCCTAGAGGAACCAGAGGAGAGAGAAGCATTTTCCATAGACAACTTTTTCATCTCTAACTCGTGATTAAGTTCTATTTCCCTGAGTCTTAACTCAGCTTGCTTCTGCTCAGCCTGGGCATTCATCCGTCTGAACTCAAGCTCTTTGTTTCGTTCAGATTGAGCCAAGAACCGTTTGTATTCTAGTTCGAGCTTCATTTTTTCAAGTTCAAAATAAGCAGGGTTACTTGTGGGACCTGGTATGGGCCCCGTAGGCACAGCTGGTAAGGAGGGTAGAGGAGCAGGGGAGACAGTTTTGTTAGCCTCGCCGTCCTCGTCAGCCTCTTTATCGCTATCATCAGAATTACGATTCAGATCAACACCATCACTGTTATCTACAGTCGCTGGAGAGGTTGGTTCCTCTGAACCAGTACCCAGACTTTGGTTCGCCAGCAATCTCTCGATTAGTTCTAACTTCTTGCCTCTTACAGAAAGATTCGCTTGCCTACAGAGAGCTCGCAAACTCTCAATATTTTCACCTGACAAGGACTCTTGACTGTAAGTTTCCATCGTAGACATGTTTTTTTTGAAAGTTGCTTTTTGTGCAAAGTTTTGTGCTTAGTTATCCTACAGTGTCGAAAAGCACTCTAAACTGTATACTCGATACAAATCCCACCGCTGTACACCAGTGTTAGGCGGAAACCTGTGCAGTTTCCTCTGGGACCACTGCAAAAGATTTAGGACTACAGGTGTTTGGCAGTAAACCCACTTGGTAGCAGTCTGTACCACACAGATTCACTTGGTAGCTGTGGCTGAGCAGTCAGACTTCTCTCAAGAAAAGTTGAGCAGTATGTGGAGTATACAAAATAGGGCAATTCTTCACAGCAAGACAAGCAAACATGCAACGAGGCCTAGTGTAAAGATATTAAGGTATTTATTTATAACAGAACATCTATGAAAAACACTATGGCACTATCACGGCAAACAAATCAAACACGATTACTCTACGAAGAAGAAAATGATCAATCCCCCTAGCAATATTTCGACAACTCTAGGTTCTACCGGTACCACTTATTTTCAGACAGAGGTGTATACCTCAACCTAGATGACACTCGAATATTAGTTAGGACGGGAGAGAAAAAGATAGGCAGGTTATGAAATCAACACAGTTCAATCCTTCGCGGATAAAATGCAAGGCAGGAAGGCAAGAATCACAATAGATCGTAAAGTTCAAAGGCCAGGCCCCCTCGGAGAGAGTCAAGGCACGATGTCCCAAAAAGTCTCTAGTGGAGATGCATTCAAGTCTTTGTAGCAAATCGTTATCGGCAGATTGAACCAGTTCAGAACTATAAATGAGAAAAGCTTGGACGCGACCCAACGGAAAGGAGAGGATTAAGACACCTCATTCAATCCGATCGAAAGGGAGGCCAGCCGGACACGGTACCTTATTGTGGAGGGCAGCTCCGGCGGGGGCAGTTGTTCCTGGCGGTGGATGCACGTTGGGTCTTTGCCAATAGTAGAGAGGTTCTCGTCGTCGAAGAAAAGGGAAGTCCGGTGCACCACCAGGGAAGAGACCAGCCGTGGAGTGCTCCGTCACTAGGCACCACCTTTTGGTCGCGGTACAGGGGTAGTGGCTATCCGGTTGCCGAGGTGCTCTGCACGGGCAATTCGACCACTGCGTCCTGAGGCGAATAAAAAGCAAAGGGGGCTGGTTGTTCCCACCAGCCAGGGGAAGAGACTCTCCGGCAGGGAGATCTCTTCTGTCGTCGGGAAGTGGTGAGTCGGCTCAGCAGGGCTCCACCGGAGGTGTCGTCGTTGCAGGTCGGCTCAGCGTTACCCTCGTCGGATTCTTAGGTCCTGTGGCGACCTCTGAAGATCCAGTCCCAAAAGCCCTGCTTTTTTGCAGAAAACCCCCATTCATTCAGCCTAGCTGTCAATCAACACATGCTAAGTGGTGAGCGGGAAGGCTCACCACTTGGGCCAATCACTCCAGAGTAAAGCTGAGCCGACCTGTAATGACGACACCTCCGGTGGAGCCCTGCTGAACCAACTCACCACTTCCCGACGACAGAGGAGATCTCCCTGCCGGAGAGTCTCTTCCCCTGACTGGTGCCAACAACCAGTCCCCTTTGCTTTTTCTTCGCCTCAGGACGCAGTGATCGAATTGCATGTGTAAAGCACCTCGGCAACCGGATAGCCACTACCCCTGTACCATGACCAAAAGGTGGTGACTTGTGACGGAGCACTCCGCGGCTGGTCTCTTCCCTGGTGGTGCACCGATCTTCAACTTTCCTTCGACGACGAGATCATCTCTTCTCGTAGCCAAGACCGGACGTGCATCCACCACCAGGAACAACTGCCCCCGCCGGAGGTGTCTCTCCACAATCAAGGTACTGTGTCCGCCTGGCTTCCCTGGTTACCGGATAGAGTGAGGTGTCTTAATCCTCGCCTCTCCATAGGGTCGCCTCCAAGCTTTCTCTAGCGTGTTGTTCTGAACTGGTCCAATCTGCCGATAACAATTTTCTTCAAAGACTCGAACGCATTTCCACTAAGATCCTTTTTGGGACATATCGCCTTGCCTCTCTCCGAGTGGGCCTGGCCTCTGAACTTTATGATCTACTGTGGTTCTTGCCTTCTTGCCTTGCATTTGCCCGTAACATATTGGAACCGTGTTGATTTCGTAACCTGCTTATTCTTCTCTCCCGTCCTAACAAATACTAAACTGCCTTCTAGATTGAAGCATACACCTCTGTCTGCAAATAAGTGATGCTGGTAAAACCTAGACTTGTCGAAATATTGTTAGGGGGATTGATCTTTTTCTTCGTAGAGTAATTGTAATTGAAGTGTTTGCCGTAATAGTGCCAGAGTGTTTTCTATAGATGTGTCGTTATAAATAAATACCTTTATATCTTTACACTGAAGCCTTGTTGCGTGTTTGCTTGTCTTACGGTGTAGAATTGCCCTATGTTGTATACTCCACATACTGCCTAACTCTTCTTGAGGGAAGTCTGACTGCTCAGCCACAGCTACCAAGTGAATCTGTGTGGTACAGACTGCTACCAAGCGGGTTTACTGCCAAACACCTGTAGTCCTAAATCTTTCTCCAGAGGGAACTGCACAGGTTTCTGCCTAACACTGGTGGCAGCGGTGGGATTTGTATCGAGTATACAGTTTAGAGTGCTTTTCGACACTTAAGGATAACTAACCACAAAGCTTAGAAACAAAAAAGAACTTTCAAAATTATGTCTACTATGGAAGCTTACAGTCAAGAATCCTTGTCAGGTGAAAATACTGAGAGTTTGCGAGCTCTCTGTAGACAAGAGAATCTTTCTGTAACGGGCAAGAAGTTAGAACTAATAGAGAGATTGCTGGTGAACCAAAGTCTGGGTACTGGTTCAGAGGAACCAATTTCTCCAGCAAATGTAGATAACAGTGATAGTGTTGATCTAAATCCTAATTCTGATGATAGCGATGAAGAGGCTGAAGAGGAAGGAGAGGCTAACGAAACTGTCTCCTGCTCCTCTACCTGCCTTACCAGCTGAACCTGCGGGGCCCATACCAGGTCCCACATGTAATCCTGATTATTTTGAACTTGAAAAAATGAACCTCGAATTAGAATACAAATGGTTCTTGGCTCAATCTGAACGAAACCAAGAGCTCGAGTTCAGACGGATGAATGCCCAGGCTGAGCAGAAGCAAGCTGAGTTAAGACTCAGGGAAATAGAACTTAATCACGCGTTAGAGATGAAAAAGTTGTCTATGGAAAATGCTTCTCTCTCCTCCGGTTCCTCTAGAAGCTCCAGTCCCAAAAGACCCCGGATGCCGAAGGAATTAGTGGGTATGTATGAACCGAGATTGGATGTGTTGGATTGGTTAAAACTGTTTGAGTACAATCATGGTCTCCAGGACATCACTGGAAATGATTTACTTCCCTGGTTGTTCTCTAGGCTCCCTCCTGTTGCGACTGATGTGGTAATGGAGTTGGGGGAGGCGGATAAGACGGATTACGAAAGTGTGAAACTCGCTTTGATAGCTAGGTTCGGGAAGACCCCTTCCCACTATCTTAAGAGGTTTAGAACACTCAAAAAGCATTATGGTACCCCTTGGGCTACCTGGGTGAGTGAAGGGTTGAAAAACTTAGAGGGATAGATTAAGGGTTACAAAGTGAACACTTATGAGGGTATGAGGAATCTTTTTATGTTGGAGTCTATTTATGATGCCTGTTCTCCTGAGCTCAGACAGCACTTGGCTGATTCGAAGGAATTGGATTCCCGTACGCTAGCTAAGGCTGCTGACTTATGGGTTGCCAACAGGGCTACTCATAAGGATTCTGGGGCAACTCAGAAAAAGGATGAGGGAAAACAGCCTAAAAAAGACTCAAAAGAGAATTCGAATAACTCAAATTCCAAAGAGGGCTCCAAACAAAACCAGAAGGGTAAGGCACCGGGAAAACCACAGCAGAATAGTGTGTCTTCTGGTGCCAAACCAGAAGGGGGCCAGAACAAGCCACCATTCCAGAAAGCATTCGGTAAATGCTTTGTTTGTGGCTCGACTGACAACGTGAAAGGAGATCCCAGATGTAAGGGTAAACCTTCAGGGGTCCAGCTTGTCTCCTTAGCCTTCGCTCTAGAGGAGGAAGTCCAAATGGCAAGTGGAAACTTTCTACTGCTAGCTGACGAACCCATTGGAGTCTCAGCCAGCGTTTCTTTAGGATCTCTGGGGTTGTGGGAACAACAGAATTTAGATGTCTATAATTCTATCCCTGATAATACTAAAGAGTATTATAAGGACAGTGTCCAGGTGAATGGTCAGGAGACTCCTGCCATTAGGGACACTGGGGCCAGCATAACTGTGGTGGATAAATCGTTTTTTCAGGATGAGGATGTTACTAAGGCACCCAAACGCCTCACCAAGTTAGCTGGAGGGCCTGTGCAGATGCTTCCCCAATTACCAGTTCTCCTCCAGTGTAACGACATGACTGTGAAGATACCTGTCAGCATACAGAGTGAGGTACCAGGACGCGTACTGTTGGGTAACGATTTGAAAACTCTCGGAGTTGTATCGCATACTCCCCGACCACCTAGTAAACAGTTACAGGAGCTAACCAGACCTGCAAGAGAGAGGACCATGCGCGGTACTCTCCAGAAGATGATGAAGAAAGAAATCACTCCTGCTCCATTGGAATTGTCGGCCGCTGTCTCCAAGAAATCAGAAGCGAAAGGGAAACCTAAGACTTTTATCCCGAAAATAGCAGCCAGCATTACAGTGCAGCCAACACGGACTTCCCCGCGGTTGTCCAAAGTTACACCCGTAACTCCACCTCCAGCCGAGGCTTAGAGGGAGGTACAACCCTGTGTGGTAGAATTAGACTCTGAGGAAGAGCTAATGGAAGGCCAGGAACTCATTGGAGATCTGGATCCTGTTGACCATCCTGAGCTGCAGTCTTTACTGGCAGAAGGTGGACCCAGCAGGGCAGACTTCAGTAAGGGACAGAGAGAATGTCCAACTCTGGAAGGTCTTCACCACCAGGCAGAAGCTCAGGCTGAAGGGCAAGAGCCTGGGAAATACAGGTTGCACTGGGAAGATGGCCTCTTCTACAGTGAACCGACCGAGTCTGCACCTGGAGACTACAAACGACTTGTAGTACCCCAAGAAAACAGACCACAGTTCTTGCAGTTAGCCCACGAGATTCCTTTGGCTGGTCACGTGAGTTTCAAGAAGACTAAGGAAAGGCTCTCTCTCTACTTCTATTGGCCAAAGATGGGGGCTGAAGTGGAAAAACACTGCAGCAGCTGCCACACCTGCCAGACCTCTGGTAAGGTGGGCTCCAAGAATGTGGCACCTTTAGTGCCTCTCCCAGTTGTGGGAGTCCTGTTTGAGAGAGTAGGGATTGACATTGTTGGTCCCCTTGATCCTCCAACCTCCTCAGGCAACAGGTTTATACTTGTTGTAGTAAACCATGCTACTAGGTATCCTGAGGCAATTCCTATGAGGACTGTTACAGCTCCGGCTGTGGCTAAGGCTCTCCTTTTTTTTTTTTCTAGGGTCGGGTTTCCTAAGGAAGTAATCTCTGACAGGGCATCAAACTTCATGTCCCACTACATGAAAGCCATGTGGAAAACCTGCAGAGTTACTTACATGTTCTCAACAGCTTACCACCCACAAACCAATGGGTTGGTAGAACGGTTCAAGCGAACCATGAAGAGCATAATAGGTGCTTTAGAAGAACCCCTTAAGCGTAAGTGGGACCTTCTACTGCCATGCCTTCTCTTTGCTTATAGAGAAGTCCCTCAGGAGGGAGTAGGTTACTCTCCCTTCGAGCTTCTCTATGGTCATCCCGTCAGAGGTCCATTGGCCCTGATTAAGGAGGGGTTGGAGAGTGCTCCTTCCCCCAAGCCAGTCAGAGTGACTGACTACGTAATAGGTCTCCGGAGGAGAATGTCGCACATGATGATGGAAGCAAGCGATAACTTGAAAGCTGGACAAGCATTGGTCAAGCACTGGCACGATCAAAAGGCTAACATGGTTGAGTTCGCTCAAGACCAGCTCGTTCTCGTTATGGTCCCAACAAGGCAGAGGGCCTTGCAAGACAAATGGATGGGACCCTTCAGAGTTGTGGGTAAACTCGGAGAGGTCAACTATCTGGTGGACTTGGGCAATCCCAAGGAGGCTCCGACAGTCTTTCACACCAACCGACTCAAAGCTTATGTCTCAAGACCTGATGTAGGAGCATTGCTTCTAGCATCATCCGAAGAAGAGGAAGAGAGTGAAGCTCTTCCGGATCTCTTCAGAGGCTTACATTTGGACGAAAAAATTGAAGGAGTAAATCTCTCCTCCAATCTGACACCCGAGCAACAAGAAGAGTGCAAATCCATGTTGAATCAGTTTGCCTCTCTGTTCTCGCTTTCACCAGGCTTGACCCCTTGGGGCCAGCATGACATACTCACTGGTGACTGTCTGCCGGTCAAGAGCAGAGGATACCGAATGTCAGAGAACGTACGAACCCACATCAAAGGTGAGGTCAGCAAGATGCTCGATCTCGGGGTAATAGAGCCCTCTACTAGTCCATGGTCTAGCCCAGTTGTGTTAGTACCAAAGGCCGGATCTAAAGAGCTTAGATTCTGCGTGGATTATAGAGTTCTTAATGCAGTCACCAAGACTGATGCCCACCCTTTGCCAAGAACAGATGAGTTGGTGGATAAACTTGGTGCCACCAAGTTCCTCAGCACATTTGACTTGACATCAGGCTATTGGCAAATAGCCCTGACAGACCATGCCAAGGAGAAAACTGCATTTTCTACCCCCGTTGGCTTATACCAGTTTAAGGTAATGCCTTTCGGACTGAAGAATGCACCTGCTACGTTTCAACGGATGGTAAACCAGGTTCTGAATGGGATGGAGGACTTCTGCATGGCATACTTGGATGACATCGCAGTGTTCAGCAATTACCTGGGAAGAACATATAACCCACCTGAGAGATGTTTTGCAGGCTCTTGGACGAGCCAATCTGACCATAAAGGCGAGTAAATGCCAAATTGGACAGAGTAAGGTAGTCTATCTTGGACATAAGGTAGGAGGTGGAGAAATAAGGCCTTTGCTCAGTAAGATTGAAGCTGTGCAAAATTGGACAGCACCTACTACTCAAACCCAAGTGAGAGCCTTCCTAGGCCTCACTGGGTACTACAGGAATTTCATAGAGAACTATGGGACCATAGCTTCTCCACTGAATGTCATCTCCTCGCCCAAATTTCCTAAAAAGGTTAGATGGAACGAGGAGTGCAATCAGGCTTTTGAAAACCTGAAAAAGGCTCTTTGCCAAGCCCCAGTACTCCGAGCTCCTGATTACCGCCAACACTTCATTGTGCAGACAGATGCTTCGAAGGTAGGAATAGGTGCCGTACTCAGTCAACTGGATGGGAAAGGTAGGGGGCACCCTGTTTGCTTCATCAGCCGCAAGCAGAAGGATCCTGAAACAAGGTGGGCAACAATCGAAAGAGAGTGCTTCGTTATCGTGTGGGCTCTGAAGAAGTTTAGGCCGTACTTGTATGGTTCTACTTTTGTCATTCAGAATGACCACCAACCCTTGAGATGGTTAATCCAAATGAAAGGGAAAAACCCGAAACTATTGAGATGGTCGATCTGCCTGCAAGGGTTTGATTTCACCATTGAGCACAGGTCAGGGTGTCACCACCAAAATGCTGATGGTCTCTCTAGGATGTATGTGTTAGGCAGAAACCTGTGCAGTTCCCTTGGGGAACACTGCAAAAGATTTAAGACTACAGGTATAGCAGTAAACCCACTTGGTAGCAGTCCGCACCACCCAGATTTACCTGGTAGCTGTGGCTGAGCAGTCAAACGTCCCTCAAGAAGAGTTAGGCAGTATGCAAAGTATACACAATATGTACTCAGACACAATAGCACAAGCAAACACTGACCAGAGCTTGGTTTCAAAAGTATATAGTTATTTATTTTCAAGAACACATAAGTTGAAAACACTCTAGCAAAATATAGTAAAATACTCTAAACACAATTATATGGAAAGCAGTCCCAATCCTTATTCCTATCTAGACAACTCTAGGTTAACACCACATAATTCAAACAGAGGTGAGCGCTTAACGTTAGATGACACTCTAGTAGGTAAAAAGAAGGGAGGGAGAAGGAGCAGAATTAGGATAACCACACCACTCTAAGGTTAAGAACACTTTTTGTAAGCTCAAAGAAGCACAAAGTCACAGGTGAGCAAAAGTCACTAAGCAGGGCCCACTCTTAGAGCAGACAGAGCGAAAACGTGCCCAAGATCACACAGTTGGTAGGGATTCAGAGTCTTGCAAAAGAGTTCGGAAAAGAGTTAGAGAGGCTTAGAAAGTTTAGCCAAAGTGTCCCAGGCAATCCCAGGATCGAAAGCCGGGGGCTAAAACTACCCCGTACAGTCGGTGGCAAGGGAAGCCAGGCGGAACACGGTACCTTAACGGAAAGGATCCTCCGGCGGGGGCAGTTGTTCCAGGCAGTGGCAGCAAGGCTCGACGTCGGTCAGGGGAGAAGAAGATCTCGCTGAAGAGCAGAAGAAGAAGGTCGTTGCACTGCCCGGGAAGAAACCAGCCGCGGAGTCCTCCGGTTAAAGGGTTGTACCGACTTTCGCGGTTGGGGTAAAAGTGGTGGGTATGTATTCCGGTTGCCGGGGTGCTTGGCACTGGCAAGGCGGCCACGAGATACCTCGAAGAACGGAAAGAAGGTGAAAACTGGTTGTCCCCACCAGTCAAGGGAAGGAGCCACTCCGTTAAGAGTTCTCCTCGGTCGTCGGGAAAAGTGGTGAGATGGTTCAGCAGGGCTCCACCGGCGGTGTCGTCGTAGCAGATCAGCTCAGCTCGTCCCTCGTTGGATTCTTAGGTCCTGTGGCGACTTCTGAAGTTCCAGTCCCCAAAGCCCTGCTTTTATGCAGCAAACCCCCATTCACCCAGCCTAGCTGTCACTCAAACATGCTAAGTGGTGAGCCGGCCGGCTCACCACTTGGGCTAATCAGGACGGAGTGCGACTTGAGTTACCTAGGTAACTCAGTCCAGGGTGCCTAAATCCCCCTCCACCCCTCCTAAGTACTCCAGACAGAGTGGCACCACTTTGGAGGGCTTCTGTGGAGAAGCCCGCCAAAAGTGGGACAAAGGGCTCCACTTTGGGTCAGAGTTACAGAGGCGAATGCCAACGCCATTTTAGCATCAAGTTTTGGCAAAAAATCCCAACCGGAGTTATAATAATAAATATATAAACCGGCGGTATGTTTAAGGCTACTTTAAATAAATAATTAAATGTGTTAGCCTAAAACAATGGGAAATCCCATAGGAAAATATTTGCGGTCGAATATAAAACGTAGTTTCCACTGCCACCAGCCACAACTCGATCAGGGGGGACGGAGACGTGCCCCCTCGACTAACAGACCCTGGGGCAATCGAATTGCCCCAGCCAGTACGTCCACAATATGATGGTTTGTACTGGTTCTGTTCAGGATTTAAGACTAGTAAAGTCTTTGGTGACTTTACATGCCCTGGGAGACAGTAGTCAGTCCCAGAGTATGGAGTCTATGTTGGGGAGTCCCTAGGACACCCCTGGGTTACGGCACATAGGGTGCTGTGTAACCCACATCACAAAAATATATGAGGCCCTATGGAGTAAAAGACCCCATAGCCCATTCAACACAAGGTTTAACCAAGAAAACACACTTCAACATGCCCAAGAGTGAGGGTAAAAGAGTCTCACTCTTGGCAGGAGAAAAAAATAAACCCCAGCAATCCAGCAAAGCTGCTGGGGGACTCACTAGGTAGGGAAATTCAGCCTAAACAGAGAATTCTCCCTAACACTCGCCCCCCCCAGACTAAGGGACAGGAGGATTTAATCCACTCCTGGATGAACCTCATACCTCTAGTCGATGATATACATCCTAGAGAGTCCATCAGCATTTTGATGGTGACACCCTGACCTGTGCTCAATGGTGAAATCAAACCCTTGCAGGCAGATTGACCATCTCAATAGTTTTGGATTTTCCCCTTTCATTTGCATTAACCATCTCAAGGGTTGGTGGTCAGTCTGAATAACAAAAGTAGAACCATACAAGTATGGCCTAAACTTCTTCAGTGCCCACACAATAGCAAAGCATTCTCTTTCGATAGTTGCCCACCTTGTCTCAGGATCCTTCAGTTTGCTACTGATGAAGCAAATGGGGTGCTCCCTACCCTTCTCATCCAGTTGGCTTAGAACTGCACCTATACCTACATTGGAAGCATCAGTTTGTACAATGAAAGTTTGGTGGTAGTCGGGAGCTCTTAACACTGGAGCTTGGCAAAGAGCTCTCTTCAGTTTTTCAAAGGCCTGATTGCACTCCTCATTCCATTTTACCTTTTTAGGGAATTTGGGAGAGGAGATTACATTCAGTGGAGAAGCTATGGTCCCATAGTTCTCAATGAAATTCCTGTAATACCCAGTGAGGCCTAGGAAAGCTCTCACTTGGGTTTGAGTAGTTGGTGTTGTCCAATTTTGCACAGCTTCAATCTTGCTGAGCAAAGGCCTTATTTCTCCACCTCCTACCTCATGTCCAAGGTAGACCACCTTACTTTGACCAATCTGGCACTTACTGGCTTTGATTGTCAAATGGGCCTGTTCAAGGGCCTGCAACACATGTCCTAGGTGGTTCACATGCTCCTCCCAGGAGTGGCTGAAGACTGCAATGTAATCCAAGTATGCCATGCAGAAGTCTTCCATCCCAGCTAGAACTTGGTTCACCATCCTTTGGAATGTGGCAGGTGCATTTTTTAGTCCAAAAGGCATGACCTTAAACTGGTACAAGCCAACTGGGGTTGAAAATGCAGTTTTCTCCTTGGCATGGTCTGTCAGGGCTATTTGCCAATAGCCTGACGTCAGGTCAAATGTGCTGAGGTACTTGGCTGCACCAAGCTTATCCACCAACTCATCTGTCCTGGGCAAAGGGTGGGCATCAGTCTTGGTGACTGCATTTAGAGCTCTATAGTCCACACAGAATCTCAAGTCTTTGGATCCTGCCTTTGGTACTAACACAACTGGGCTAGACCATGGACTAGTAGAGGGCTCTATTACCCCGAGATCAAGCATCTTCTTGACCTCTCCTTTGATGTGGGTCCTGATATGTTCTGACATTCTGTATCCTCTGCTTTTGACTGGCAGACAGTCACCAGTGAGTATCTCATGCTGGCCCCAAGGGGTCAAGCCTGGTGACAGTGAGAACAGGGAGGCAAACTGATTTAACATAGATTTGCACTCCTCTTGTTGCTCAGGTGTCAGGTCTGAAGAGAGATTGACTCCTTCAACTTTTTCATCTAAAGGCACACCTCTGAGGAGATCAGGGAGATATTCACTCTCTTCTTCCTCTGCAGCTGAAGCTAGAAGCAAGGCTCCTACATCAGGTCTGGAGATGTATGCTTTTAGTCGGTTGGTGTGGAAGACTCTAGGAGCTTCCCTGGGTCTGCCCAGATCCACCAGATAGTTGACCTCTCCAAGTTTTCCCACAATCTTGAAGGGTCCCATCCATTTGTCTTGCAAGGCCCTCTGCCTTGTTGGGAGCATAACTAGAACTAGCTGGTCTTGAGTAAACTCAACCATGTTAGCCTTCTGGTCGTGCCAATGTTTGACCAGAGCTTGACCAGCTTTCAAGTTGTCACTTGCTTCTGCCATCATGTGTGACATTCTCCTCCGGAGACCTATCACATAGTCAGTCACCCTGACTGGCTTGAGGGGAGGAGCACCTTCCAATCCCTCCTTAATCAGGGCCAATGGACCTCTGACTGGATGGCCATAGAGAAGCTCAAAGGGAGAATAACCTACTCCCTCCTGAGGGACTTCTCTATAAGCAAAGAGAAGGCATGGCAGTAGAAGGTCCCACTTTTTCTTAAGGGCTTCTTCTAAAGCACCTATCATGCTCTTCATGGTTCTGTTAAACCTTTCAACCAACCCGTTTGTCTGAGGGTGGTATGCGGTTGAGAACTTGTAGGTAACTCCACAGGTTTTCCACATGGCTTTCATGTAGTGGGACATAAAGTTTGACCCCCTGTCAGAGATTACCTCCTTAGGAAACCCAACCCTGGTAAAAATACCAAGAAGGGCCTTAGCCACAGCCGGAGCTGTAACAGTCCTCATAGGAATTGCCTCAGGGTACCTAGTAGCATGGTCTACTACAACAAGGATAAACCTGTTGCCTGAGGAGGTTGGGGGATCAAGGGGACCAACAATGTCAATCCCTACCCTCTCAAATGGGACTCCCACAACTGGGAGAGGCACTAAAGGTGCCACATTCTTGGAACCAACCTTACCAGAAGTCTGGCAGGTGTGGCAGCTCTTACAATATCTATCTACTTCAGCCCCCATCTTTGGCCAATAAAAGTAGAGAGAGAGCCTTTCCTTGGTCTTCTTGAAACTCAAGTGACCAGCCAAAGGTATCTCATGGGCTAGTTGTAAGAACTGTTGTCTGTTCTCTTGTGGGACTACAAGGCGTTTGTAGTCTCCAGGTTCAGACTCAGTCGGTTCACTGTAGAAGAGGCCATCTTCCCAGTGTAACCTATACTTCCCAGGCTCTTGCCCATCAGCCTGAGAAGCTGCCTGGTGGCGGAGACCTTCCAGAGTTGGACATTCTCTTTGCCCCTTACGAAAAGCTGCCCTGCTAGGCCCACCTTCTGCCAGTAAAGACTGCAGCTCAGGATGGTCCTCAGGGTCCAAATCTCCAATAAGGTTGGGGCCTCCTTCTAGCTCTTCCTCAGAGTCTAGCTCAACCACACAGGGTTGTACCTCCCTCTCAGCCTCAGCGGGAGGTGGAGTTACAGGTGTAACTTTGGACAACCTAGGGGACGTCCTTGTTGGAAGCACTGGAGTGCTTGCTGCTGGCTTTTTCCTAGGAGTCTTGGGTTGCCCCTTTGCTCCTGATCTGGTAGTTACTGCAGTAAATTGCTCCAGTGGGAGAGGAGTGATTTCTGTCATCATCTCCTGAGATAACCCTCGCAGGGTTTTCTCTCTTGCAGGTTTTGTGAGCTCCTGTAACCTTTTGCTAGGTGGTCTGGGGGTATGTGACACAACTCCAAGAGCTTTGAGGTCATTACCCAACAGAACCCTACCTGGCACTTCACATTGTACACTGACAGGTATTTTTACAGCCATATCATTACATTGGATGAGAACTGGTAACTGGGGACACATCTGCACAGGCCCACCAGCTAACTTGGTGAGGCATTTGGGTGCCTTAGCAACATCCTCTGCCTTGAAAAATGATTCATCCACCACAGTTATGCTGGCTCCAGTGTCCCTAATGGCAGGAGTCTCCTGACCATTCACCTGGACAGTGTCCTTATAATACTCTTTAGTATTATCTGGGATAGAGTTATAGACATCTAAATTCTGTTGTTCCCACAACCCCAGAGAGACTAAAGAAACACTAGCTGAGACTCCAGTGGGTTCATCAGCTAGTAGTAGAAAGTTTCCACTTGTCATATGTACTTCCTCTTCTGGAGCGAAGGCTAAGGAGGCAAGCTGGACCCCTGAAGGTTTACCCTTACATCTGGGATCTCCTTTCACATGGTCAGTAGCCTTACAAACAAAGCATGAGCCAAAGGCTCGCTGGAATGGAGGCTTGTTCTGACCTCCTTCTGGTCTGGGACCAGAAGGTACACTAGACTGATTTGGTTTCCCTTGTGGCTTACCCTTATAGTTTTGTTTGGGGCCCTCTTTGGAATTTGTAGTATTAGAATTCTCTTTGGAGTCCTTTTTAGGCTGTTTCTCCCCATCCTTCTTCTGAGTTACCCCAGAATCCTTGTGAGTGGCCCTGTTGGCAACCCACAAGTCAGCAGCCTTAGCTAGTCTCCGGGAATCTAATTCCCTGGAATCAGCCAAGTGTTGTCTGAGCTCAGGAGAGCAGGCATCATAAATAGTCTCCAACATAAACAAATTCTTCATACCTTCATAAGTGTTCACCTTGTAACCCTTAATCCATCCCTCTAAGTTTTTCAACCCTTCACTCACCCAGGTAG
Source organism: Ambystoma mexicanum (assembly GCF_040938575.1). Taxonomy (NCBI): domain Eukaryota; kingdom Metazoa; phylum Chordata; class Amphibia; order Caudata; family Ambystomatidae; genus Ambystoma; species Ambystoma mexicanum. The sequence continues at coordinate 1,270,244,587 of NC_090922.1, forward strand.
CCCAAGGGGTACCATCATGCTTTTTGAGGCTCCTAAACCTCTTAAGATACTGGGAAGGGGTCTTCCCAAACCTAGCTATTAAAGCTAGCTTCACACATTCATAGTCCTTCTTATCCTCCTCCCCCATCTCCATTACCACATCAGTTGCAACAGGGGGAAGCCTAGAGAACAACCAGGGGAGTAAGTCATTTCCTGTGATGTTCTGGAGCCCATGATTATATTCAAACAGAGACAACCAATCCAACACATCCAACTTAGGCTCATACATACCAACCAATTCTTTAGGCATCCGGGGTCTTTTAGGACTGGAACTTCTAGAGGAGCCAGAGAGAGAAGCATTCTCAACAGATAATTTCTTCATTTCTAAGTCATACTTGAGCTCCATTTCCCTTAGCCTTAGTTCTTTGTCAGTTTGAGCATTAAGTTTCTTAAACTCCAATTCTAGTTTCATTTTCTCCAGTTCAAAGTACTGAGGACTAAATGTGGGACCTGGTAAAGGTCCAGTAGGTACAGCAGGTAGAGCAGGCAGAGGCCTAGGGGGGACAGTCACAACAGCCTCACCCTCCTCTTCTGACTCTTCCTCAGAATCATCAACATTTTGCTCCATGTTAACTTCAATACTGTCATCTACAGTTGCTGGAGTGGTAGGTTCCTCTGAACCATCACCCAGACTTTGGTTAGCTAACAATCTTTCAATCAGCTCCATTTTCTTGCCCTTAGTCAGGAGATCCTTATGTTTACAGAGCACTCTTAAACAATCAGCAGTTTTGGCTGCAAGGGACTCTTGACTATAGCTTTCTATAACTGACATGTTAGAGGATTACTTTTACAGTGCTAAGCTTTGTGGTTAGTTGCACTAAGGTATCTAAAGCACAATAAAATGTATACTCAATACAAATCCCACCGCTGTACACCAGTGTTAGGCAGAAACCTGTGCAGTTCCCTTGGGGAACACTGCAAAAGATTTAAGACTACAGGTATAGCAGTAAACCCACTTGGTAGCAGTCCGCACCACCCAGATTTACCTGGTAGCTGTGGCTGAGCAGTCAGACTTCCCTCAAGAAGAGTTAGGCAGTATGCAAAGTATACACAATATGTACTCAGACACAATAGCACAAGCAAACACTGACCAGAGCTTGGTTTCAAAAGTATATAGTTATTTATTTTCAAGAACACATAAGTTGAAAACACTCTAGCAAAATATAGTAAAATACTCTAAACACAATTATATGGAAAGCAGTCCCAATCCTTATTCCTATCTAGACAACTCTAGGTTAACACCACATAATTCAAACAGAGGTGAGCGCTTAACGTTAGATGACACTCTAGTAGGTAAAAAGAAGGGAGGGAGAAGGAGCAGAATTAGGATAACCACACCACTCTAAGGTTAAGAACACTTTTTGTAAGCTCAAAGAAGCACAAAGTCACAGGTGAGCAAAAGTCACTAAGCAGGGCCCACTCTTAGAGCAGACAGAGCGAAAACGTGCCCAAGATCACACAGTTGGTAGGGATTCAGAGTCTTGCAAAAGAGTTCGGAAAAGAGTTAGAGAGGCTTAGAAAGTTTAGCCAAAGTGTCCCAGCAATCCCAGGATCGAAAGCCGGGGGCTAAAACTACCCCGTACAGTCGGTGGCAAGGGAAGCCAGGCGGAACACGGTACCTTAACGGAAAGGATCCTCCAGGCAGTGGCAGTGGCAGCAAGGCTCGACGTCGGTCAGGGGAGAAGAAGATCTCGCTGAAGAGCAGAAGAAGAAGGTCGTTGCACTGCCCGGGAAGAAACCAGCCGCGGAGTCCTCCGGTTAAAGGGTTGTACCGACTTTCGCAGTTGGGGTAAAAGTGGTGGGTATACCGGTTGCCGGGGTGCTTGGCACTGGCAAGGCGGCCACGAGATACCTCGAAGAACGGAAAGAAGGTGAACTGTCCCCACCAGTCAAGGGAAGGAGCCACTCCGTTAAGAGTTCTCCTCGGTCGTCGGGAAAAGTGGTGAGATGGTTCAGCAGGGCTCCACCGGCGGTGTCGTCGTAGCAGATCAGCTCAGCTCGTCCCTCGTTGGATTCTTAGGTCCTGTGGCGACTTCTGAAGTTCCAGTCCCCAAAGCCCTGCTTTTATGCAGCAAACCCCCATTCACCCAGCCTAGCTGTCACTCAAACATGCTAAGTGGTGAGCCGGCCGGCTCACCACTTAGGCCAATCAGGACGGAGTGCGACTTGAGTTACCTAGGTAACTCAGTCCAGGGTGCCTAAATCCCCCTCCACCCCTCCTAAGTACCCCAGACAGAGTGGCACCACTTTGGAGGGCTTCTGTGGAGAAGCCCGCCAAAAGTGGGACAAAGGGCTCCACTTTGGGTCAGAGTTACAGAGGCGAATGCCAACGCCATTTTAGCATCAAGTTTTGGCAAAAAATCCCAACCGGAGTTATAATAATAAATATATAAACCGGTGGTATGTTTAAGGCTACTGTAAATAAATAATTAAATGTGTTAGCCTAAAACAATGGGAAATCCCATAGGAAAATATTCGCGGTCGAATATAAAACGTAGTTTCCACTGCCACCAGCCACAACTCGATCAGGGGGGACGGAGACGTGCCCCCTCGACTAACAGACCCTGGGGCAATCGAATTGCCCCAGCCAGTACGTCCACAATATGATGGTTTGTACTGGTTCTGTTCAGGATTTAAGACTAGTAAAGTCTTTGGTGACTTTACATGCCCTGGGAGACAGTAGTCAGTCCCAGGGTATGGAGTCTATGTTGGGGAGTCCCTAGGACACCCCTGGGTTACGGCACAGAGGGTGCTGTGTAACCCACATCACAAAAATATATGAGGCCCTATGGAGTAAAAGACCCCATAGCCCATTCAACACAAGGTTTAACCAAGAAAACACACTTCAACATGCCCAAGAGTGAGGGTAAAAGAGTCTCACTCTTGGCAGGAGAAAAAAAATAAACCCCAGCAATCCAGCAAAGCTGCTGGGGGACTCACTAGGTAGGGAAATTCAGCCTAAACAGAGAATTCTCCCTAACAGTATGTCATCAACTAGAGGTATGAGATTCATCCAGGAGTGGATTAAATCCTCCTGTCCCTTAGTCTGGGGGGGGGGCGATTGTTAGGGAGAATTCTCTGTTTAGGCTGAATTTCTTAACCTAGTGAGTCCCCCAGCAGCTTTGCTGGATTTCTGGAGTTTGTTTTTTTTCCATCCTGCCAAGAGTGAGACTCTTTTTCTCCCACTCTTGGACATGAATGTGTGTAATTCCTTTGAATGTCAATGTGTTCTATGGGCTATGGGGTCTTTTACTCCATAGGGTCTCATATGTTTTTCTATGTGTGTTACACTGCACTCTCCGTGCCGTAGCACTGGGGCGTCCTAGCGGCCCTCCCTCATAGACTCCATACCCGGGGACTGACTACTGTCTCCCCGGGCATGTAAAGTCACCCTTGGCTTTACTAGACCTAAATTTACTAACAGGACTAGTACAAACCATCTTATTGTGGACTTACTAGTAGGGGTAATTCGATTACTCCTGGGTCTGTTTTTCGATGGGGCACTGTCCCGTCCCCCCTCGTCGAGTTTTGGCTGGTGGCAGTGGAAACTACTTGTTATGTTCGACCCCGAATATAACCCTATGGGATTCGTCCCATTGTTAGAGATTGATACTGTTTCTCGTTAATCTCTAACATACCTCCGGTCTACTTATCTTAAATAAGTCTATCGGATGGTATTTTCTGCCAGAACTCGGCTTTTTAAAATTGCATCTGTGTTCGTCTCTGTGACTCCTAAACCAAAGGTTGAGCCCTTTGTTCCACTTTTAGCGGGCTTCTGTACAGAGGCCCTCCAAAGTGGTGCCATTCTGTCTTGGTTACCACAGGCTTGTGGGAGGGGGTTTAGGCACCCTGGACCGAGTTGCCTTGCCAACTCCAGTTGCACTCTGGTGTGATTGGCCCAAGTGATGAGCCTCCCCGCTCACCACTTAGCGTGTTTTGAGTGACAGCTAGGCTGAATGAATGGGGGTTTCTGCATAAAAGCAGGGATTTTGGGACTGGATCTTCAGAAGTCGCCACAGGATATAAGAATCCGATGAGGGTAAAGCTGAGCCGACCTGCAACGACAACACCTCCGGTGGAGCCCTGCTGAACCGACTCACCACTTCCCGACGACAGAGGAGATCTCCCTGCCGGAGAGTTTCTTCCCCTGACTGGTGGGAACAACCAGTCCCCTTTGCTTTTTCTTCGCCTCAGGATGCAGTGGTCGAATTGCCCGTGCAGAGCACCTCGGCAACCGGATAGCCACTACCCCTGTACCGCGACCAAAAGGTGGTGCCTTGTGACGGAGCACTCCGCGGCTAGTCTCTTCCCTGGTGGTGCACCGATCTTCAACTTTCCTTCGACGACGAGATCATCTCTTCTCGTAGCCAAGACCGGATGTGCATCCACCACCAGGAACAACTGCCCCCGCCGGAGCTGTCTCTCCACAATCAAGGTACTGTGTCCGCCTGGCTTCTCTGGTTACCGGATAGAGTGAGGTGTCTTAATCCTCGCCTCTCCATAGGTCGCCTCCAAGCTTTCTCTAGCGTGTTGTTCTGAACTGGTCCAATCTGCCGATAACAATTTGCTTCAAAGACTCGAACGCATTTCCACTAAGATCCTTTTTGGGACATATCGCCTTGCCTCTCTCCGAGTGGGCCTGGATTCTGAACTTTATGATCTACTGTGGTTCTTGCCTTCTTGCCTTGCATTTGTCCGTAACATATTGGAACCGTGTTGATTTCGTAAACTGCTTATTTTTCTCTCCCGTCCTAACAAATACTAAAGTGCCATCTAGATTGAAGCATACACCTCTGTCTGCAAATAAGTGATGCTGGTAAAACCTAGACTTGTCGAAATATTGTTAGGGGGATTGATCTTTTTCTTCGTAGAGTAATTGTAATTGAAGTGTTTGCCGTAATAGTGCCAGAGTGTTTTCTATAGATGTGTCGTTATAAATAAATACCTTTATATCTTTACACTGAAGCCTTGTTGCGTGTTTGCTTGTCTTACGGTGTAGAATTGCCCTATGTTGTATACTCCACATACTGCCTAACTCTTCTTGAGGGAAGTCTGACTGCTCAGCCACAGCTACCAAGTGAATCTGTGTGGTACAGACTGCTACCAAGCGGGTTTACTGCCAAACACCTGTAGTCCTAAATCTTTTGCAGTGGTCCCAGAGAGAACTACACAGGTTTCCGCCTAACACCCACTCATGTCCCACTCATGACTCCCTGCACCCCCACCCCCCAGCAGTGCAGGGCACCTGCCAGCAGGCCCCCACTCATGTCCCCCTGCACCCCCACCCCCCAGCAGTGCAGGGCACCTGCCAGCAGGCCCCCACTCATGTCCCACTCATGTCCCCCTGAACCCCCACCCCCCAGCAGTGCAGGACACCTGCCAGCAGGCCCTCACTCATGTCCCACTCATGTCGCCCTGCACCCCCACCGCCCAGCAGTGCAGTGCACCTGCCAGCAGGCCCCCACTCATGTCAAACTCATGTCCCCTTGCACCCCCACCCCACAGCAGTGCAGGGCACCTGCCAGCAGGCCCCCACTCATGTCCCACTCATGTCCCCCTGCACCCCCACCCCCTAGCAGTGCAGGGCACCTGCCAGCTGGTCCCCACTCATGTCCCCTTGCACCCCCACCCCCCAGCAGTGAAGGGCACCTGCCTGCAGGCTTCCACTCATGTCCCCCTGCACCCCCACCCCCCAGCAGTGCAGGGCACCTGCCAGCAGGCCCCCACTCATGTCCCCCTGCACCCCCACCCCCCAGCAGTGCAGGGCACCTGCCAGCAGGCCCCCACTCATGTCCCCCTGCACCCCCACCCCGAAGCAGTGCAGGGTACCTGCCAGCGGGCCCCCACTCATGTCCCACTCATGTCTCCCTGCACCCCCACCCCCAGCAGTGCAGGGCACCTGCCAGCAGGCCCCCACTGATGTCCCCCTACACACCCACCCCCAGCAGTGCAGGGCACCTGCCAGCAGGCCCCCACTCATGTCCCCTTGCACCCCCACACCCCAGCAGTGCAAAGCACCTGCCAGCAGGCCCCCACTCATGCCCCCCTGCACCCCCACCCCCCATCAGTGCAGGGCACCTGCCAGCAGGCCCCCACTCATGTCGCACTCATGTCCCCCTACACCCCACCCCCCAGCAGTGCATGGCACCTGCCAACAGGCCCTAACTCATGTCCCCCCGCACCACCACAACCCAGAAGTGCAGGGCACCTGCCAGCAGGCCCCCACTCATGTCCCACTAATGTCTCCATGCACCCCTACCCCCCAGCAGTGCAGGGTACCTGCCAGCAGGCCCCCACTCATGTCCCCCTGCACCCCTACCCCCCAGAAGTTCAGGGCACCTGCCAGCAGGCCCCCACTCGTATCCCCTTGCACCTTCACCCCCAGCAGTGCAGGGCACCTGCCAGCAGGCTCCCACTCATGTCCCACTCATGTCCCCTGCACCCCCACCCCCCAGCAGTGCAGGGTACCTGCCAGCAGGCCCCCACTTATGTCCCCTTGCACCCCCACCCCCCAGCAGTGCAGAGTACCTGCCAATTGGCCCCCACTCATGTCCCCCTGCACCCCCTCCCCCCAGCAGTGCAGAGCACCTGCCAGCAGGCCCCCACTCATGTCTCCCTGCACCCCCACCCCCCAGCAGTGCAGGGTACCTGCCAGTAGGCCCCCACTCATGTCCACCTGCATCCCCGCCCCCAAGCAGTGCAGGACACCTGCCAGTAGGCCCCCACTCATGTCTCCCTGCACCCCCACCCCCCAGCAGTGCAGGACACCTGCCAGCAGGCCCCCACTCATGTCCCCCTGCACCCCCACCCCCAGCAGTGCAGGGCACCTGCCAGCAGGCCCCCACTCATGTCCCCCTGCACCGCCACCCCCCAGCAGTGCAGGGCACCTGTCAGCAGGCCCCACTCATGTCCCACTCATGTCGCCCTGCACCCCCACCGCCCAGCAGTGCAGTGCACCTGCCAGCAGGCCCTCACTCATGTCCCCTTGCACCCCCACCCCCAGCAGTGCAGGGTACCTGCCAGCAGGCCCCCAGTTATGTCCCACTCATGTTCCCCTGGACCCCCACCCCCCAGCAGTACAGGGCACCTGCCAGCTGGCCCCCACTCATGTCCCCTTGCACCCCCACTCCCCAGCAGTGCAGGGCACCTGCCAGCAGGCCCCCACTCATGTCCCCCTGCACCCACACCCCCCAGCAGTGCAGGGCACCTGACAGCAGCCCCCACTCATGTCCCCCTGCACCACCACCCCCAAGCAGTGCACTCATGTGTTATTGCTTCCTGTCCAGGGTATTTTGTACTGTACCCTGATGCTTGTGTTCTATGTCTCCCTCTACGCATCGTCAAGTGAAGAAGAGGGCGGAGACGGCGCTGTGGAGCCAAGCGGTGGGGATGCCTCCACTGGGCGGTGACGCAAGGCCCAGCCACCCTCCCAGGAATTACCATCATCCAGGAGCGAGGGGGCTGGTGCTGCGTCTGCCACAAAGGCTGTGGCGGAAGGGCCGGGTGAGCCTCCACAGGGGCTTCCAATGGCAGAAGATGGTGTGGAGACATCCATGGTGGTGGTCTCCACAGAGGAGGAGAAGCCGGCTACTGAGCCGCACATGGGGCCTGGTGGGGGTAGTACCACTGGTGCAAGTGGTGCAGTCCAGGGTCAGGAGGCAGCACAGGTCACCGCGGAGGGACCTGTGCATGTCAACGTCCCTGACCTTGTGATTGCACCACCATGCACCAGTGGTACTACCCCCACCAGGCCCCATGTGCGGCTCAGTAGCCGGCTTCTCCTCCTCTGTGGAGACCACCACCATGGATGTCTCCACACCATCTTCTGCCATTGGAAGCCCCTGTGGAGGCTCACCCGGCCTCTCCCAGCAGGGAGGCCCCGTCCCAGGCCCGTCCACAGGTAGGGGCGAGTGCCATGTCATCTGCCTCTCCACTACCTGCGGACGAGGGGTCCCACGAACGTCCTGGTTGGTGTCGCGTTGTGCACGTGTGTCATTCGTGATGATGTGCGTTCTTCCTGGGCGGAGAACGCACGCCATCACGGAGAGCAGCATCGTGACATGGCACTGCTGGGAGAGGTCCTGGTTGGGGGTTCCTACATGTGTCGCGCACTCTGGCGGACCTCTCCTCCTATGTGGAGACTATGCACCAGTCGTTCTCCACGCCGTCTTCCGGCCCAGATTCCACCAGGGCCCCCTGTGGACCTGGCCCGACCAACACAGTCAGGTTGGTGGAGCTCACATCCCTGCCACAGTCGGGATTCGGCGGCCCAGCAGGGGTGGACACCACAACTGGAGACCAGCTGATGGAGGATGTGCAGGCATCATCAGACACGGCACATGGACAGCAGCAGCAGCAGGAGCAGGCTCTAGGTGGGAGCAATGATGGCTCGGGGCCATCAACATCGGAGGGGCAGGCATCGGCCAGAGGGCAGGAGACCCAGGAATGGGAATGTCTTCCGTGTTTCACCGGTTGGGCCAGCAGATAGGTGCGGAGTGGCGGCGGGCGGAAGAGGCGCGGCTCACCATGGTCAGGGCGGAGTTCTCCATACGTCAGGCTTTGAGGCAGGGCAGAGTGCCTCGATGCAACTCGCAGGGAGTTGGAACGGGCCATGAGTGCCTCCCTGCGAGACCTCGGGGCCTGGACAGACGCCCGCCTCCGGCAAATAGACATGGAGTTCGATGATGCCCTGGCCTGGGACACCACAGAGTGAGCTGCTGGACTTGCCCGCCGCCATTGTATATAGTTAGATAGTGTTAGGTTTTCTTTCGTTTTTTCTTTATTTTGGTTGCGCTTGGACAATGCACCACGTTTTTGTATATAGTTTTTTATTAGGTAGTATTTTTGATAGGTTTCATTTCATCAGTTGGGCTCATGGACCCTGGATTGTTCATCTGTACATAGTTCACCAATGGAATATTCCCTTTTTTTATTTTCACCATGGGGCAATGGTTTTCACTTTCTTTTTTCCTTGGATTTGCTTTTTTGGACTGTGACTTTGGACACCATTTCTTTTGGATTTCTTTGGATTATGATGTCTTGCTTTTTATTCTTTTACGGACATGCAGATTTTCTTTTATTATTCCCATTGTTTTGTGTTGGATTTTGATTACATTCATGTTGTGTTTAATACATTTTTTTCTTCATACTTCGATGTGTGGTATTATATCATTGGTTTCATGCATGTCATGATATGGGTTTTCACATTCACTTGCACCCATTGTGTGTGTGTGACGGACATGTGTTCATTTACATACTTGGTATTGGGGTTGTATCAAGTAATTGCCTTTTCTATGTGGATGGATGCAATACTTGGTTGGGTCTTTGGGCTGTGGAGGCTGGCCATAAGGGCCATGATTGAAGATCGTCATGACCTGGGGTCAGGGGGACATGAGAGGGGGTCTGTTGGCAGGTACCCTGCACTGCTGGGGGGTGGGGGTGCAGGGAGACATGAGTGGGGGCCTGCTGGCAGGTGCTCTGCACTGCTGGGGGTGAGGGTGCGGGGGACATGAGTGGGGGCCTGCTGGCAGGTGCCCGGCACTGCTGGGGGGTGGGGGTGCAGGGGGAAATGAGTGGGGGCCTGCTGGCAGGTTCCCTGCACTGCTGGGGGGTGGGGGTGCAAGGGTACATTAGTAAGGGGCCTACTGACAGGTGCCCTGCACTGCTGGGGGGTGGGGGTGCAAGGGGACATGAGTGGGATATGAGTGGGGGCCTGCTGGCAGGTGCCCTGCACTGCTGGGGGGTGGGGGTGCAGGGGGACATGAGTGGGGGCCTGCTGGCAGGTGCCCTGCACTGCTGGGGGGTGGGGGTGGGGCTGCAAGGGAACATGAATGGGGGCCTTCTGGCAGGTGCCCTGCACTGCTGGGGGGTGGGGGTGCAGGAGGACATGAGTGGACATGAGTGGGGGTCTGCTGAAAGGTGCCCTGCACTGCTGGGGTTCGGGATGCAGGGGGACATGAGTGGGACATGAGTGGGGGCCTGCTGGCAGGTGCCCTGCACTGCTGGAGGGTGGGGGTGCAAGGGGACATGTGTGGGGGCCTGCTGGCAGGTGCCCTGCACTGCTGGGGGGTGGGGGTGCAGGGGGACATGAGTGGGGGCCTGCTGGCAGGTGCCCTGCACTGCTGGTATGTGGGGGTGCAAGGCGATATGAGTGGGGGCCTGCTGGCAGGTGCCCTGCACTGCTGGGGGGTGTGGGCGCAGGGGGACATGAGTGGGGGCCTGCTGGCAGGTGCCCTGCACTTCTGGGGGGTGGGGGTGCAGGGGGACATGAGTGCGACATGAGTGGGGGCCTGCTGGCAGGTGCCCTGTACTGCTTGGCGGTGGTGGTACAGGGGGACATGAGTGGGGGCCTGCTGGCAGGTGCCCTGCACTGCTGGGGGGTGGGGGTGCAGGGGGACATGAGTGGGGGCCTGCTGTCAGGTGCCCTGCACTGCTGGAGGTGTGGGGGTGCAGGGGGACATGAGTGGGGGCCTGCTGGCAGGTGCCCTGCACTGCTGGTAGGTTGGGGTGCAGGGGGACATGAGTGGGGGCCTGCTGGCAGGTGCCCTGCTCTGCTGGGGGGTGGGGGTGCAGGGGGACATGAGTGGGGGCCTGCTGGCAGGTGCCCTGCACTGCTGGGGGGTGGGGTGCAGAGGGACATGAGTGGGGGCCTGCTGGCAGGTGCCCTGCACTGCTGGTAGGTGGGGGTGCAGGGGGACATGAGTGGGGGCCTGCTGGCAGGTGCCCTGCACTTCAGGGGGGTGGGGGTGCAGGGGGACATGATTGTGACATGAGTGGGGGCCTGCTGGCAGGTGCCCTGCACTGCTGGTAGGTTGGGGTGCAGGGGGACATGAGTGGGGGCCTGCTGGCAGGTGCCCTGCTCTGCTGGGGGGTGGGGGTGCAGGGGGACATGAGTGGGGGCCTGCTGGCAGGTGCCCTGCACTGCTGGTAGGTTGGGGTGCAGGGGGACATGAGTGGGGGCCTGCTGGCAGGTGCCCTGCTCTGCTGGTGGGTGGGGGGGTCAGGGGGACATGAGTGGGGGCCTGCTGGCAGGTGCCCTGCACTTCTGGGGGGTGGGGGTGCAGGGGGACATGAGTGCGACATGAGTGGGGGCCTGCTGGCAGGTGCCCTGCACTGATTGGGGTGGTGGTGCAGGGGGACATGAGTGGGGGCCTGCTGGTAGATGCCCTGCACTGCTGGGGGGTGGGGTGCAAGGGGACATGAGTGGGGGCCTGCTGGCAGGTACCCTGCACTGCTGGGGGGTGGGGGTGCAGGGGGACATGAGTGGGGGCCTGCTGGCAGGTGCTCTGCACTGCTGGGGGGTGGGGATGCAGGGGGACATGAGTGGGGGCCTGCTGGGAGGTGCCCTGCACTGCTGGGTTGTGGGGGTACAAGGGGACATGAGTGGGGGCCTGCTGGCAGGTGCCCTGCACTACTGGGGGGTGCGGGTACAGGGGGACATGAGTGGGGGCCTGCTGGCAGGTGCCCTGCACTGCTTGGGGGTGGGGGTGCAGGGAGACATGAGTGGGACATGGGTGGGGGCCTGCTGGCAGGTGCCCTGCACTGCTTGGGGGGTGGTGGTGCAGGGGGACATGAGTGGGGGCCTGCTGGCAAGTGCCCTGCACTGCTGGGGGGTGGGGGTGCAGGGGGACATGAGTGGGGCCTGCTGTCAGGTGCCCTGCACTGCTGGGGGTGTGGGGGTGCAGGGGGACATGAGTGTGGGCCTGCTGGCAGGTGCCCTGCACTGCTGGGTGGTGGAGGTGCAAGGGGACATGAGTGGGGGCCAGCTTGCAGGTGCCCTGTACTGCTGGGGGGTGGGGGTGCAGGGGGACATGAGTGGGACATGAGTGGGGGCCTGCTGGCAGGTGCCCTGCACTGCTGGGGGGTGGAGGTGCAAGGGGACATGAGTGGGACATGAGTGGGGGCCTGCTGGCAGGTGCCCTGCACTGCTGGGCGGTGGGGGTGCAGGGCGACATGAGTGGGACATGAGTGGGGGCCTGCTGACAGGTGCCATGCACTGCTGGGGGGTGGGGTGCAGGGGGACATGAGTGGGGGCCTGCTGGCAGGTGCCCTGCACTGCTGGGGGGTGGGGGTGCCGGTAGACATGAGTGGGGCCTGCTGGCAGATGTCCTGCACTGCTGGGGGGTGGGGGTGCAGGGAGACATGAGTGGGGGCCTGCTGGCAGGTGCCCTGCACTGCTTGGGGGTGGGGATGCAGTGGAACATGAGTGGGGGCCTGCTGGCAGGTACCCTGCACTGCTGGGGGTGGGGTTGCAGGGAGACAAGAGTGGGGGCCTGCTGGCAGGTGCCCTGCACTGCTGGGGGGAAGGGGTGCAGGGGGACATGAGTGGGGGCCAACTGGCAGGTGCTCTGCACTCCTGGGGGGTGGGGGTGCAAGGGGACATGAGTGGGGGCCTGCTGGTAGCTGTCCTGCACTGCTGGGGGGTGGGGTGCAGGGGGACATGAGTGGGACATGAGTGGGGGCCTGCTGGCAGGTGCCCTGCACTGCTGGGGGTGGAGTTGCAAGGGGATACGAGTGGGGGCCTGCTGTCAGGTGCCCTGCACTGCTGGGGGGTGGGGGTGCAGGGGGACATGAGTGGGGGGCCTGCTGGCAGGTGCCCTGCACTGCTGGGGGTAGGGGTGCAGGGAGACATGAGTGGGACATGAGTGGGGGCCTGCTGGCACGTGCCCTGCACTGCTGGGGTGTGGTGGTGCAGGGGGACATGAGTGAGGGCCTGTTGGCAGGTGCCCTGCACTGCTGGGGGGTGGGGGTGTAGGGGGACATGAGTGGGACATGAGTGGGGGCCTGCTGGCAGGTGCCCTGCACTGATGGGGGTGGGGGTGCAGGGGGACATGAGTGGGGGCCTGCTGGCAGGTGCCTTGCACTGCTGGGGTGTGGGGGTGCAAGGGGACATGAGTAGGGGCCTGTTGGCAGGTGCCCTGCACTGCTGGGGGGTGGGGGTGCAGGGGGACATGAGTGGGGGCCTGCTGGCATGTGCCTTGCACTGCTGGGTTGTGGGGGTGCAAGGGGACATGAGTGGGGACCTGCTGGCAGGTGCCCTGCACTGCTGGGGGGTGGGGGTGCAGGGGGACATGAGTGGGGGCCTGCTGGCAGGTGCCCTGCACTGCTGGGGGGTGGGGGTGCAGGGAGACATGAGTGGGACATGAGTGGGGGCCTGCTGGCAGGTGCCCTGCACTGCTTGGGGTGGTGGTGCAGGGGGACATGAATGGGGCCCTGCTGGCAGGTGCCCTTCACTGCTGGGGGGTGGAGGTGCAAGGGGACATGAGTGGGGGCCTGCTGGCATGTGCACTGCACTGCTGGGCGGTGGGGGTGCAGGGCGACATGAGTGGGACATGAGTGGGGGCCTGCTGACAGGTGCCCTGCACTGCTGGGGGGTGGGGGTGCAGGGGGACATGAGTGGGGGCCTTTTGGCAGGTGCCCTGCACTGCTGGGGGGTGGGGGTGCAGGGGACATGAGTGGGGGCCTGCTGGCAGGTGCCCTGCACTGCTTGGGGGTGGGGGTGCAGGGGACATGAGTGGGGGCCTGCTGGCAGGTGCCCTGCACTGCTGGCGGTGGAGGTGCAAGGGGATACGAGTGGGGGCCTGCTGGCAGGTGCCCTGCACTGCTGGGGGGTGGGGGTGCAGGGGGACATGAGTGGGGGCCTGCTGGCAGGTGCCCTGCACTGCTGGGGGGTAGGGGTGCAGGGAGACATGAGTGGGACATGAGTGGGGGCCTGCTGGCAGGTGCCCTGCACTGTTGGGATGTGGTGGTGCAGGGGGACATGGTGAGGGCCTGTTGGCAGGTGCCCTGCACTGCTGGGGGGTGGGGGTGTAGGGGGACATGAGTGGGACATGAGTGGGGGCCTGCTGGCAGGTGCCCTGTACTGATGGGGGGTAGGGGTGCAGGTTGACATGAGTGGGGGCCTGCTGGCAGATGCCTTGCACTGCTGTGTGTCGGGGTGCAAGGGGACATAAGTGGGGGCCTGTTGGCAGGTGCCCTGCACTGCTGGGGGGTGGGGGTGCAGGGGGACATGAGTGGGGGCCTGCTGGCAGGTGCCTTGCACTGCTGGGTTGTGGGGGTGCACGGGGACATGAGTGGGGGCCTGTTGGCAGGTGCCCTGCACTGCTGGGGGGTGGGGGTGCAGGGGGACATGAGTGGGGGCCTGCTGGCAGGTGCCCTGCACTGCTGGGGGGTGGGGGTGCAGGGAGACATGAGTGGGACATGAGTGGGGGCCTGCTGGCAGGTGCCCTGCACTGCTTGGGGTGGTGGTGCAGGGGGACATGAATGGGGCCCTGCTGGCAGGTGCCCTTCACTGCTGGGGGGTGGAGGTGCAAGGGGACATGAGTGGGGACCTGCTGGCAGGTGCCCTGCACTGCTGGGGGGTGGGGGTGCAGGGGGACATGAGTGGGGGCCTGCTGGCAGGTGCCCTGCACTGCTGGGGGGTGGGGGTGCAGGGAGACATGAGTGGGACATGAGTGGGGGCCTGCTGGCAGGTGCCCTGCACTGCTTGGGGTGGTGGTGCAGGGGGACATGAATGGGGCCCTGCTGGCAGGTGCCCTTCACTGCTGGGGGGTGGAGGTGCAAGGGGACATGAGTGGGGGCCTGCTGGCATGTGCACTGCACTGCTGGGCGGTGGGGGTGCAGGGCGACATGAGTGGGACATGAGTGGGGGCCTGCTGACAGGTGCCCTGCACTGCTGGGGGGTGGGGGTGCAGGGGGACATGAGTGGGGGCCTTTTGGCAGGTGCCCTGCACTGCTGGGGGGTGGGGGTGCAGGGGACATGAGTGGGGGCCTGCTGGCAGGTGCCCTGCACTGCTTGGGGGTGGGGGTGCAGGGGACATGAGTGGGGGCCTGCTGGCAGGTGCCCTGCACTGCTGGCGGTGGAGGTGCAAGGGGATACGAGTGGGGGCCTGCTGGCAGGTGCCCTGCACTGCTGGGGGGTGGGGGTGCAGGGGGACATGAGTGGGGGCCTGCTGGCAGGTACCCTGCACTGCTGGGGGGTAGGGGTGCAGGGAGACATGAGTGGGACATGAGTGGGGGCCTGCTGGCAGGTGCCCTGCACTGTTGGGATGTGGTGGTGCAGGGGGACATGGTGAGGGCCTGTTGGCAGGTGCCCTGCACTGCTGGGGGGTGGGGGTGTAGGGGGACATGAGTGGGACATGAGTGGGGGCCTGCTGGCAGGTGCCCTGTACTGATGGGGGGTAGGGGTGCAGGTTGACATGAGTGGGGGCCTGCTGGCAGATGCCTTGCACTGCTGTGTGTCGGGGTGCAAGGGGACATAAGTGGGGGCCTGTTGGCAGGTGCCCTGCACTGCTGGGGGGTGGGGGTGCAGGGGGACATGAGTGGGGGCCTGCTGGCAGGTGCCTTGCACTGCTGGGTTGTGGGGGTGCACGGGGACATGAGTGGGGGCCTGTTGGCAGGTGCCCTGCACTGCTGGGGGGTGGGGGTGCAGGGGGACATGAGTGGGGGCCTGCTGGCAGGTGCCCTGCACTGCTGGGGGGTGGGGGTGCAGGGAGACATGAGTGGGACATGAGTGGGGGCCTGCTGGCAGGTGCCCTGCACTGCTTGGGGTGGTGGTGCAGGGGGACATGAATGGGGCCCTGCTGGCAGGTGCCCTTCACTGCTGGGGGGTGGAGGTGCAAGGGGACATGAGTGGGGGCCTGCTGGCATGTGCACTGCACTGCTGGGCGGTGGGGGTGCAGGGCGACATGAGTGGGACATGAGTGGGGGCCTGCTGACAGGTGCCCTGCACTGCTGGGGGGTGGGGGTGCAGGGGGACATGAGTGGGGGCCTTTTGGCAGGTGCCCTGCACTGCTGGGGGGTGGGGGTGCAGGGGACATGAGTGGGGGCCTGCTGGCAGGTGCCCTGCACTGCTTGGGGGTGGGGGTGCAGGGGACATGAGTGGGGGCCTGCTGGCAGGTGCCCTGCACTGCTGGCGGTGGAGGTGCAAGGGGATACGAGTGGGGGCCTGCTGGCAGGTGCCCTGCACTGCTGGGGGGTGGGGGTGCAGGGGGACATGAGTGGGGGCCTGCTGGCAGGTGCCCTGCACTGCTGGGGGGTAGGGGTGCAGGGAGACATGAGTGGGACATGAGTGGGGGCCTGCTGGCAGGTGCCCTGCACTGTTGGGATGTGGTGGTGCAGGGGGACATGGTGAGGGCCTGTTGGCAGGTGCCCTGCACTGCTGGGGGGTGGGGGTGTAGGGGGACATGAGTGGGACATGAGTGGGGGCCTGCTGGCAGGTGCCCTGTACTGATGGGGGGTAGGGGTGCAGGTTGACATGAGTGGGGGCCTGCTGGCAGATGCCTTGCACTGCTGTGTGTCGGGGTGCAAGGGGACATAAGTGGGGGCCTGTTGGCAGGTGCCCTGCACTGCTGGGGGGTGGGGGTGCAGGGGGACATGAGTGGGGGCCTGCTGGCAGGTGCCTTGCACTGCTGGGTTGTGGGGGTGCACGGGGACATGAGTGGGGGCCTGTTGGCAGGTGCCCTGCACTGCTGGGGGGTGGGGGTGCAGGGGGACATGAGTGGGGGCCTGCTGGCAGGTGCCCAGCACTGCTAGGGGGTGGGGGTGCAGGGGGACATGAGTGGGGGCCTGCTGGCAGGTGCCCTGCACTGCTTGGGGGTGGGGATGCAGGTGGACATGAGTGGGGGCCTACTGGCAGGTACCCTGCACTGCTGGGGGGTGGGGGTGCAGGGAGACATGAGTGGGGCCTGCTGGCAGGTGCCCTGCACTGCTGGGGGGAGGGGGTGCAGGGGGACATGAGTGGGGGCCAACTGGCAGGTGCTCTGCACTGCTGGGGGGTGGGGGTGCAAAGGGACATGAGTGGGGGCCTTCTGGCAGGTGCCCTGCACTGCTGGGGGGTGGGGGTGCAGAGGACATGAGTGGGACATGAGTGGGGGCCTGCTGGCAGGTGCCCTGCACTGTTGGGGGTGGAGGTGCAAGGGGATATGAGTGGGGGCCTGCTGGCAGGTGCCCTGCACTGCTGGGGAGTGGGGGTGCAGGGGGACATGAGTGGGGGCCTGCTGGCAGGTGCCCTGCACTGCTGGGGGGTAGGGGTGCAGGGAGACATGATTGGGACATGAGTGGGGGCCTGCTGGCAAGTGCCCTGCACTGCTGGGGTGTGGTGGTGCAGGGGGACATGAGTGAGGGCCTTTTGGCAGGTGCCTTGCACTGCTGGGGGGTGGGAGTGGAGGGGGACATGAGTGGGACATGAGTGGGGGCCTGCTGGCAGGTGCCCTGCACTGAAGGGGGGTTGAGGTGCAGGGGGACATGAGTGGGGGCCTGCTGGCAGGTGCATTGCACTGCTGGGGTGTGGGGGTGCAAGGGGACATGAGTGGGGGCTTGTTGGCAGGTGCCCTGTACTGCTGGGGGGTGGAAGTCCAGGGGGACATGAGTGGGCGCCTGCTGGCAGGTGCCTTGCACTGCTGGGTTGTGGGAGTGCACAGGGACATGAGTGGTTGCCTGCTGGCAGGTTCCCTGCACTGCTGGGGGGTGGAGGTGCAGGGGGACATGAGTGGGGTCCTGCTGGCAGGTGCCCTGCACTGCTGGGGGTGGGGGTGCAGGGAGACATGAGTGGGACATGAGTGGGGGCCTGCTGGCAGGTGCACATGCGTGGCACTGTCAAATGTCACTTCCATCCTGTCATTCCACAACACATGGGTGAATGCACACAACACACATGCAGAAACAGTCCCTGCGCCTGCAATCAACATCAACATCCATGTAGAATGGCCCCTGAAGAACCAAGATGTGACTTTGAAGGCAACCAAGATGTTGCCTTCAAAGTCACATGCATCCATGGCGTTTCAAAGTCACACACACACTTCTCAGGCACACACACACACATGTGCAGCATACATGTACATGACATCAGCACCCATTCCTCACCCCCCTTCATGTCCAGGAACAGAGACAGCCATGCTTTCATGTGTGCATTCCGCATATAGCTCCCCATGTTGCAATAAAACAAATGCACCAACCATGTGGTTCACACATGACTGGTCTCACATGGATGACCATGATGTCCCTGCACTCACACATCCATACATGGCCTATGACACACATACAGGCAAGCATCAGACTACCAGCACACTGCAACATGCCCTGTCTCACACAGCAATGCTTTGCCACTTACCGATCAACTCCAGAGGGGTCTGCCTCCAAAGGATCTGGGCATGGAGCGCTGGGCCTACGCGTTCCAGGACCCTCATCTGGATGTTACTCATGCATTCCTGGGCCCCCTCCGTGAGGCGCCGGGCCTTGTGGAGGGTCCTGGACCTGAAGACCTCCCAGCGCTTCTTGACGTGCTTGATGTCGCGGGTTGCCACCCCCTCCGCGTTGATGGCAACCACTACGTTGTCCCAGATCCTCTCCCGTACTTCCTTGTTGGCGCGTGATGTTCCGAAGAGGGCATCATAATGCCCCAGGACATGCTCCACCAGGACACCAACTTCGGTGGCAGTGAAGCTGGTGGCCCTCTGCCTCTCTGGCTGGGGGTTGCCAGTGGTGCCAGATGGAGATGTGCCCGACATGGCAACCCCAGAGGCAGGAGTGGGTGGGCAACTGGGTCCTGGGGCTGGGCTGTGGAGTGATGGAATCCCAGTCGGGAGTCTTCTGTTCCAGCAGGGGTGGACACAGCAACTGGACCCCTGCAGATGGCTGATGTGCAGGCACCAGATAGCAGGGCACGTGGGCAGCAGACAGTCAGGCCGCAGCAGATGGCAGGTGGGAGCGTGCTCGGGACTCTAGGGGGCAGGAAAATGGCCTTCATGGAGGACCATACCAGGGCTTTGCGTGGGACGCCTCCCATAGCACCACCACCTTCTGTGGCAGCAGCAGAGGGTGATGAGAGCGACAGCAGCAGTTCGCCCACATTGGCATAGCCGTGTAGGCCATGAACCCATGGAGGTGTTTTTTTTTCCCAACATCCACACAATTGGCTGTTGGTGCGCACCCTGTCCTCGGACCTCCTCCCCCCGCAAGCCCCCACATGGCCATTTTTGATTTTTGTTTTTTGATTTTTGATTTTTTTTTTACAGTGTGTTGCCTTGTGTGGCTCCCGTGGGCATCCACTGTATTCCGGCTGGGCACATGCAGGCTTGTCCTGAGTTTGGGTTAGATGCTTGGGTTCGTGAGACACACACCCCTCCTGCTTCCCATTTCCATGGGCTTGCAAAGGGTGTGCCCAAGTGACAGTGACTTACACAGTGACGTTGGACTCCCATGAGCTGTGTGGACAGTATATAGTCAATACTGTGTATACATTCCTAGTGGATATTGTTGTTGTATTGTACACTGCATGGTGTATTGATATGTGCTTGTGCATCCATGTCTTCCTCCTAATTTGCAGGTTAATTCCTCATGTCTTCACAAGGCCGTCTACTTTGGAGATGGAGTTCATGTTGTAAGCAGTGCACTTACACATTTGCGTGGCAGCAACACTGTACAGTTGGAAGTGGTCGATGTGCTGGCATAATCAGGTTGTAAGGCTACCACTACTTTAACTTAGTACTGTTATGTTTTTGCTATGTTTGAGGTTGTGTAGCTGCATTGTATTGTTGGTAAGTATTTAGTCATGTGTGTTGTTAGTTCTACATTACTGGGAGCATATTGTGTGTGGCCAGTTTCCATTAGGGACACTGTATTTTGTCACACTTGTGTCAGGTTTTGGGGATTGATTTGTTTTCTCTCACATAGCATGACATGCCATGGTGTGTTGGGTGGCGGTGCTGGGGAGGGGTTAGGTGACATGGCACTGTTGTCATGTTGTATTTTGCAAGGGGGTAATGAATTTAGCAGCATAGAAGTGTGTCTTTTGATGATACAGCATTGGTGGTGTTTGTGTAGGTAGGGATGCACACAATGTAACACTTCCAGGTGACCTCAGGCTGGTATGGTTGTGACAGTTGACTGTCCCTTATGTCATCATCATTGATTGTCAGATGGCATGTGCCAGGGCTGTGTGCACTCCACAGGGGTGTGATTTTAGGTGAAGTAATTAGCCACCAGCTGCGTACGGGCTGCCTCACCCTGTGCCCTTTCCCCTCCCATGCGCAGCGGGAGTGCATGTGGTTGGGGATGTGGGGGCACCACCATGTCCACGGGCAGGACACATGCTGCCACTATGATCCTGCACACTACTGGGGGAGAGTATAACAGCTGCCCGCCAGAACGGTCAAGGGAGCGAAAGCGTGACTTGAGCACTCCGAATATGCACTCCACTATGCCCCAGGTTTCAATGTGGGCTGTGTTGTATCTTACCTCGGGTGGCGTGGTGGGGTTCTGAATTGGCGTCATCATGTGGGCGCTCAGGCACTGTCCCCTGGGGAGGTGGTGATGGGTATCATTAGTGGGGTTGTCACATTACTCAGTATCTGACATGCATGCATGTGCTGTGGCATTTATACTCACAGAGCAGCCATGTATCGCCATGCCGCCCTGCTTCTAGGTCCCTATTTAGAGTTGACATTCTGTAAATGAAACTGTCGTGGGTGGACCCTGGATAGTTGGCATATATTGAGGTGATGATTCCCTTCGCATCACATACTACCTGGATGCTGATGGAATGCCAGTGCTTGCGGTTTCTATAGATGTGCTCTGATGCCTTGGGGGGACGTAGAGCCACATGGGTGCAATCAATGGCACCTAGGACTTTGGGGAATTGTGCCACCCCGTAGAAATCCTGGACGGCAGCCTGCCTTTCTGCAGGTGTTCTGGGCAGGTATATGTGCCTGCTGACTGATGGACGTGCAGTCATGAGGCCCAAGACCTGGTGTAGGCAGCGTGACTGGGTGACCTGTGACACCACTATAGCACTTGTCTGCTGAAAGGATCCAGTGGGCAAGAAGTGCAGTACATTGAGGACCTTCTCCAGGGGGCTGCACAGGGTTGGTGATGTGAGGTCATCCTCCCACTCACTCACCAGGTGGAGTATTATGTGAGGTGGAAACCTGTACCTCCCATACACCTGGTCATCAGGCATCCCAAAAAGGTTGGTTCTGGGTGTGAAAATTCTGGGCCTGACTATCCTCCTCCTCCTGCGGTATCCCACGACCACTGCTGCTAGGAACGGTATATTCATCATGGCGTCTGAGCTTGTTTGTTGTTTGCGCGCACTTTTATGCGGCACGGGTCCACATACGCCTGCTTCCTGCTGGCGTACGAGTTTCCGGATTAGCGTGTCTTTTTTGGCGCACGCGTTAGCCCCGTTCAAATCTATGAATATGTGTTTTGAACGTGCGTGTGGGCGTTCCGCGCATTTGCCTCCTGCACTTCCCCCGTGACGCACACATTTTCACGCGTTGTTCCCCATTCCGCGTGGCACGCCCTCTGTTCCTCCTACTTTTGTTGTGTGCGCTGCGCTATATGCGATTTCGCTGTACGCATAGCGCACGCTGTTTGGAGACGTGTGTGCCAGCGTGCACCACGCAGAATTTTGGCGCACATCCTGGGATTTACATGCGCACGGACTTCCATGAATCGCTGTGCGCGGGTTTCAATGCGATTTTTGCACTGGCACTGCAATTTGCACGCTTTCGCACGCTTGCGCTGAAACTTTCAGCGCACATTAATTCCATGAATCGGCCTGGAAGTGTTTTGAGAGGATGTATAGATGTTTGTTCTGTAGCCATGCCCATCTATACATGAAATATGCGTTTTGTTTTCTTCATGAGTTGGGATGAAGTGTTTTGAGTGTGCACCATTATTTCTCTCATCGTTACAGAGTTAAACACTTTGGGGGATTGCAGGAGTGTCCACTACGAATACACAAACACTTAATATGCTAATTTAAGCAAATGTTACTTCCTTTTGATTTTTGCAGTTAGGCATTTGCATATAGCTATGCCAATAGAGCACTAAGGTGTTACCTGACTATTTTTTCTTAAATGCAGCCTTTGTGTTCTAGGTTTATTATTGTGTATGTATGGATTTGGTGTGTGAAGAAAGATCAATGTGCATCTTTCACCGCATAGTGTGCCTCTTGTGTGGCTATGTATGGCTTTAATTGTGATTTGAGCACTTTGGGTTAGTAGGCCATCCTGTGTGTAAATACCCTTTTAGTTTTAAGTACTTTTGGATCAATTTAAGTAAGTATTGTCTTAGTGAGTTTAGGGACGCCTTTCTCACTTAAGGTTACCTTGACTGAAGTTACACTTTTGCGCTACATTTGCAAAGTATTGATTGTGCACTCTTGCTTGTTGTCTGCGACCGTGAGTGACACCTGCATTTTAATAGATCTGCGTTGTCTTTTTGCAGATTCGATGTGCAGGAATGTTTTTGCCTGTTTTTGTGTCCTCTACTTTGTGCTATTGTTTATAACTGAGAATAACTACAGGTAGTAGGGGGCCAAAGGAGTTTTTTCATCAACCTTGTTTGACTTACCTACCTATGTCTAGCATTGTGGCTGTGGCAGGAGCTGAACAACGTTGTAACCAAGAGGTGCAGGTGACAAAGCAGTACACAGAAGATGTATCTTCATGAATAGGTGCTGAACAGTCAAGGGTGCTGAACAGTCAAGGGATGTTGCAGTGAATCACTTTTTATATTTTTTAAAAATAACGCCATCCGGTTCGTATTCCACCATGTTAAAACTTGAGCAATGGTAAGAATTCACAAAACAAAGGTGTCTACTAAGATCAGAACACTATAATAACTTGTAAGTTATGCATAGCACTTTTATCCAAAGTGCTTCACATAGAACATATGTACATGCATTACTACATTCTTTACAGGGCACGATTGCAAAAAGAATAGTAGGGGGGCAATGGGAAGTGACGGTCACATTGTGGGATGTTTTTACCCATGCATCCAAGCCCTACAATAAAACTGTGCAGTACTGGCATGGAAAACATCATGATGGCCAGAACTCCCAAGAGAGTGCACAGGGAAAACATGAAGAATAGGCTGCCACCCATTTTTGCCTATGTTGTGAGCACAGGAGGACACTGCCTAAAACCACCATTGGGATACACACACAGTAGCCTGAAACCATTGGGAATGGCAATGCTAATTACCAAAAAAGCAATTCAGAACTGTGGGGAATTAATTTTCTTAATCCCAAAAATGGTTGCATTACCAGTACTCACCACTATCAGAAAGCCGGCGTTTTAAAACCACCAGACTTTTGTGTAAAACTGAACAAATGAAACAAAACCAGACCAAGGAAAGACTGTTCAGCCACTCTTCCCAGGCCTAGCTGCATCCTACTGCCCCTGGCCAAAAGGAGTTGTCACCTCTCTGATTAGATTAGGGGTGGAGCAGCTGGGGACTACAGGGAGTTGAACAAAGGCCTGTCCTGGACTCAGGCAAATGTTATATTGGGGGCGTCGTAAAAGTGGCTTCCTCTTAAGGGAAACTGGGAGGGGCAGTGCCTTTGCTAGCAGCTGAGCTTGGGGAAGTGGATAAACCAGTTATTCCACCCTGTGATGTGGGAAGCCACACCCCTTTTTGACCAGAGCATAATTTTAAAAAGATAGATAACTCATAGTGCGGACTTGTCAGAATTATATAAGTAATATCATTATTTTTGTGATTTTTCTGTGAACATTTTGAGAGGCGTTAGGACCCTGTGGTGCATTCTGGGGGGTTGCTAGCGGAAAATAGGGTCTCACTCCAAATGTCTGTATGTTAGAAATCTGACACTTCATCAATTAATGTCCATACTCCTTGCGCACATGTGTGTAATTTTGGGTAAATGTCCGATATTGCAAAACCAGTTAAAAGGCGCAAAATGTTGTCATTTTTGAATGCAAGCCCCCAGGAAGATCAGAGGCGGACAAGCATGGACCATAAGGAATATATAATGTGCACATGTAATTTCAACAAATTGTATATCTGGGAAGGATGTATTTGAATCAAATATAGATTTGTGGGCAAACTGACCAGGGGAGGATCCTCTGACCCATAAACAGACTTCATCATGCTGACAATCCATTTCCTTCCCCCAATCATGGGAGAGGGGAGAATTAAGCCAATGACAAGTAGAGAGGGGCAGGTTTAGTTATGACCAACGTACACACCCACTTTCCAAAACACATAAAAAGAGACTGCTGGGACAGGTAGAGACATTAAATTCCATTTGCTGCGGAGCATGCTGACCAGCGACTTCACATCCAGAGATCCAGACTTCAAATCCATCAATCTCCAAAGACCAGAACTTTACTTCAGAACTTAAAGCAAGGGCCAAAACCCACAAACTGAGAACTCTTCTCAGCAGGCCTCAGCAACCTTAAAATCATTTGCGAACTATTCCACAGCCGGGCGAGCTGTTTGAATTCTTTTGCCAAGAACAATTGCCAGAGACCAGACCAGAGATCCAGAGTGACCCAGACCGCTGTGAGCAGAACCAGAGAGCTGACCCAGATCACTGTGAAGTGCCAAGACCAGAACCGGAGTCCAGTCCAAAACCTGACCAGATCCGTGGCAAGACCTATTTCAAATTTATATTCTGAGTACCTAGCAGAACTGTGCAGAACCAATCTCTTAGTTAAAATAATCTAATCCAAACTATTTTAACCTAAGTAGAACTGCCTCCTAAAAATCGTATCATCTGTCATTTTTAAAGCTGCACAACTGTCACCTGTCAATTCTGCAGCTGCAAGCTGTCACCTGTCATTTTGAGTTTACTTTAAATCCGAAAAACGACCTTTACAAAATCGTTCATATCTCTGGAACCGTTTGGGCTAGGAACGAAATTTAACTTTCCTCTGAAAGCTTAGAATCTCATTATTTCTGTCTTTCTTTACCTGTAAAAAGATAGCAGCTTTTTGCTTTCCTCTGTGTTTGCCTCTTAATAACCATCCCTGAATCATTGCTAAAGTGAGCCTGAGCTCATCCCAAGTATCTCTCACTCACCCTGAACCTCCTAAAGGGAATTAAAAGCATTTTCAGCATATTTCTCACTTCATTGCCACCACATTCAAAGCACTTGGGCCTGTGTTTTAAAACTCATACCGGTTTTCTCTAAGCTTGCTGGGGTGGGAATTGAATTTCGTATTGTATTTGATTGCATTCCTGAGAACTGTGTGTGTTACTTCCATCTCCTTCCATTTCTTACATTGCATAGGGGAGGTGGGTGAATTGCCAGAGAAAAAGTGATTATCTTATCTTTTGCTAAAATCATATCAAGTATTTCTGTACTGCATTTTATTCCTCATTGCTTGTCCCTTGAAATCATAAAAGTATTTTTGCTACTTTATCCATCCTATACTAACTCCTCATTGATTACTTCACCTAAAATCACACCCCTGTGCTAGTGTCAGATTACCCATTGTTGATTAACATTATATTTATAAGGGCGATATCGATTATTAATTTATTATAAAAGCGTGGTATCTATATTTTGTTTTATTTCTCAAATAAACCTTTTAAACTTGCAAAACAGAACTACTTCTTGGCTCAGTGGGGTAAGGGGGATTCTAAGAGAGGGGTGTTATGTAGGGGTAGTCATCCAGAACTCATGAACTGGACATAAAGATATATCAATAAGGGTTTCCATTCAGTTTCCCAGACTAGGCATTGACTTAGCCGTAGTGTTGGATTGAATCCTCTTATCCTCGTCCGGGATATTCTGGGTTAGATCTATCACTTGTGCAGATTAATACAGTGTGCTAACTGACGGGAGACATACATCCGGTTGGATCACCACGCTGTGTTACGCTGTAAAGCACTCCTCAAAGGAACGCTCTAAGGAAACGGTCTGTTTTGCAAAATAAAATAGAAACTTCTGTAAGTCAGGAAGGAACTCAAATTCCAGAATGACGACACTGGTAGACATCAAAATAGCCAGAGAGCACGTTTTACATAAACTATTTGTAAGAGGTGAGTGGACTCATCAGGACCAAACGGTCTGGTTTCAGGTAATCGCGCAACAGGTCACTGAAACAGGGTTAGATATATGGAGAGATCAGGGTCCCCTACATGTGGCCCTGAGTGAACTATATATGGCCCCTAAAGCCAAAGATGAACATAATAAGATTGCCAGGATAGCGGCATATTTGTACCTATATATGGGAGCCATGCAGGACAAATGTGCTGAAGGACAAGATCTGGCAAATAGGCAACGGATGGCGTTAGAGAAGGCCCAATCTGATCTGGACTCTTCTGAGCAGAGGCTGCTCAGGAGCCAGGAGTCAGAAAAGGACAGCAGACAGTACATCACTAAAATAAAGGAGGATATGGATGTGCTGCAACAGGAAAAGGCTGATCAGGATACCAGATTTCTGGCCTTGCAGAAGGAGTACCAAGAAGGTTTGGACTCCCTACTGCAGAGGCAGAAAAAGCTGGAGAAACAGTTAGATTTCAATAGGGCATGTGCTGAGCAGGTAGTCACCCTGCAAAGCCACCTAGATAGGGAAAAAGAGGAAAGCAATACATTGATTCTGAAGGACCTGGATACCCAGGCAGAGTTTGATCAGGAGTGCCAGAAAGCTGGTGCCTTCCAAAGGCAAATGGACGACCTGGCGGCACAGATGCAGGCTCTTGCATTGCAACAGGGAACAGGGGTGGATAGAGATGAGGTTCGCTGGGAAAGAGAAACTCCTGAGCATAACCTCAGGAGCCCTAATGCCTGAGGCCTTCACCTCTACCAGTCCCTGGGCTCTGCCACCCCTATGTTCCCGGGCGCACATGAGCACGGGGCCACAGGGATGGCAGATTACTATCCAGCTAGAAGTATGGGGCTCATAGGCCAGTACCTCCCAGGAATGGATGGGCAGGCATCCGGGTATGGGCACCCAAGCACAGTGCAGTGCAATTTAGTGGAGAGTAGGCCATTTAAGGGCATCCTGAAAACCTCTGCCTAGTTAGGTCAGTGGGGGGGGGTACCCAGCAAATCCTGGCAGCAAGGAGGGGTCTGAAGACTCCTCTGAGCATTACAGGACACAGGAGACCAGGTCCCCACATTCTGCCAGTCATTCCCAGGCTCGCAGAATCCGGGAAAACCTGGAAGATCAGACGGGCACCTCTGGGAGCAGTGCTTCTGAGTCGAAGGATGAATGGACCAGGGTTACCCGAACCAAAAAGGCCAATAAGGCAAAAAGGGCCTTGCTTAAGGACCCCTTAAAGCAGATCAAGGCAATCAGGATTGTCATCACTCCTTATCATAAGAACACCAAGTATTCCGTTTGGGAACACTTGGAGCTCTATGAGCAAATGATGGAGACTTTCCATTTGAAGGACAGCAGTAGCTGCATCCAGTACGTCAAATGGACATTCTCCCCAGAATACTCCAGTTTCTTTGCGGGGCTGGAGGACCAAAATCATTTAAGATGGTCCACCTATAAGGCGGCCATCTTGAAACATTTTTCTGTTCACAGAAATCCTCAAGAGGCTCGCAAGGCAGCCTACAATTTGCAATGTGGGGAGGATCAGGCCCCACAAGAGTTTGTGCAAGAATTAAAATGTGCTTTTGCGCAGACCACCAGAAGGGTGCGCACGGATAGCAGAGAATCTATCAATATGTTTTTCCATGCCTTACCCAAATACATAATGACCCAGATCGTGAGAGATTTTCATGAGAAAAGATCTTTAGACTGGGTCATTGAACAGGCTACCCGGATCTATGAGGTGCAGAAGCCCATCGAAAATAAAAATAATGCGCCGAAAAACCCCAAAACCAACAGCACTCCTGCTGCTGCCAAGGTGGCAGAGGTAAAGGTTGCCCCCGTTTTAGATTTGGAGATGGGGGGGCCTAAAAACCTGCCGGCACCAAATAATTCATAGCCCAGAAGGCCCTCTGGCCAGTCACAGACAGGAAGTCGAGGAGGTAGTCCCACAAATGGGGTCCCCCGCCCCCTTGACTATGTAAGTCCCCGCTACAAGGGAAACCGACCAATCCTGGGTTATGTGTGGACTCCTCCAGCCCAAGGCGGGGGATCCAGCCAAGCACCTGACCCGGGGAACTTCCCTCCTAACAACCCCCAGGAGGGCAGAAATTCATCAAATCCTGGGCAGAACTTTTTCCCCAGGTATCCACCCAATTTCCAGCCCCAAAATCATCCATCCTTCTTTCCCCAATTCCCTGAGCCCAGACAACCTAATCCGGGAGAGGGGAGGCCAATGGTGGAGGGGTACTAAAATCTTCCCAACCAGGGGTACTACCAGAGAAGTTATAGCTACCCTTCCCGGGATCAGCGAAGGGGAGAAAATAGAGCCCCGTATCAGCCTGAGCGGGTTTCACAACTTGAGCGCCAGGTCCAAAAAATGGCACGAGATCTGGGTCACATACTGAGGGGTCAACAGTACCCTCAGATGAGCATGCCACCGCAGAATGCTCCAAACTCTGGACCTGGTGCTCCAGAACAATGACGGGGGCAGCACCCCGATAACCCACCGGTTCCCAGGGAGGAGGCACAAGGGGAAGGGGGGTGTAAAGCCTTGGAGGAAGCTTCCTTCCCAACTTGTAAACAGCCCCTGGAAAACCAGGAACCGGAAACAAAATCTCCTGCCCCTGAAAGCCTGCCTCCCAGGAGCAGAGGGGGGGGTAAGAGAAACAAAGGACCCAAACAGACCCACTTTGTGGAGGAGGTACAGATCTTCCAATTTGAGGGAGAGTGATCCTCAGAGGATCCTGGGGAAAGGATCTTCTCCTTTAGAGATGGGGGAACTCCTCCCAAGGAAAAATGGGTCCCAAGGTATGCCAATTCAGACTGGGGAGATATGGAGACTGAGCTACCGCCGCCCATCATCTCATCCCAGAACCCACAATACCGAAATCCCCTGGTTCAAACCCATCCTTATGACTGCCTCCAAAAAGGCCGGGGCGGCCCAGAACCGGAACCAGGCGAACCCACAATGGCTCTGATCTCCAGTTGCCAACTTTTTCTTTCAGATTCCCAAGGCTCTCCACAGAATTCTGCCCAAATCTCTTCGCTAGCAATGTCCAAAACCAGAAAGTTAGCCCACCAGTTGTCCAAAAATGTGCATTATCTGTGCCCCCTTGAGGAGAAGGAGGGAAGATACTATGCCCCGGTACAAGTACAGGGGCAGGGTACAATTTTGGCACTGGTGGACACTGGATCCCAAGCTACCCTTCTGTCCAAAAGGGCCTTTGATGAACTAAATGCAGGAAGGGGGGACAATTACCGTATTCCTCTCAACTCTCTTCCTGGACAACTGCAGAACTTTGACGGGAAGGAAATTCCTGTTGAGGGGACTGCAGACTTGGACATTAAAATTGGGCGACACAAGGTGAAACACCCGGTCATAGTAGTGACTCCAGAGTGCACCCCTTGTTTACTAGGGAATGACCTCCTGAGAAGGTTGTCACCCCTAATAGATTGTGTAAACAAGGTCCTCTGGACCCAGACTAGTCGACCAATAAAATTAAAACAGAGTGTCAACCATGTTAGTTTAAACGGCACCTGCCACATGGTTGAACAAAAATCTGACCAAGTAGAATTTCACTTCCAGAACAACCAAATTCCAGACGTGACAGTAATAGCAGTAGGACAACAGACTGGTGATGGGGGGTCATCTCTATTTCTGAAAATCAACCTTCCTTCCAGTTTAAGGTGGTATTCCACACTGGAAGGAAACACCCTGAAATTCTTTACTAATCCACAATCAGACACTCCCACTCCTATAGTCCAGAAAGATGTGAAATCAGCTCAGAGCCTGGCTGATATTCAGCAAATTGGAGAGCAGTTGTTCATCCCTGTTCAGTTAAATGATGGGAAGGACTCTGTTCTCGCTCGAGTGTGTGTGAACCACGGTAAGAGCTTCATCAGCGAAGCCATGTTCCGCCAACTCTCACAAGATCCAGCCATTCCCACATTTAAACTGATAGACAAATGGGAAATGGACCTGGTAGCACCTAATTCCAAACATCTCCTGCCAAGCAGGTGTATGCTCAAAATCTCCATTGGCAACAAGAGCATAGTCCATAATTGTTGGGTCGTGCGAGACGTCACTGCCGCCTTTTACTTAGGCAGTGACATTCTCAATCGCTTTGCCAT
The DNA here is from genome assembly GCF_040938575.1 of Ambystoma mexicanum. Lineage (NCBI taxonomy): Eukaryota > Metazoa > Chordata > Amphibia > Caudata > Ambystomatidae > Ambystoma > Ambystoma mexicanum. Next base: position 1,270,274,556 of record NC_090922.1, read on the forward strand.
TAGTTTGGACCTAATAAACTTCAAAGCTTGGTCCCGATTAGCGGATAATCCCATGGGCTTTGATGATCCAGAAAAAGCATTTAGGTCAGCTCAATTGCTACCTTATGCAGGTGAAATTCAGATCAAAGAGGAAGTCACCATCTCAGAAAGGACCCGACAATTCTCCCTGGAAATGAAAGTTAAAAGAGGACATAAATTGCAAAACCCTGATGCTTATATACATCTAAATGCTTCTCTCCAACAGCAAGGGTTGGAGGTAAACCCAACTCCATTAGTCAACATAGAACATGACACCATTCTAATAGAGGTGGATAACAGCGACTTAAAGATTATTACTCTAGCCGCAGGCACCATTATTGGAATGGCGATTGATGACCGACATTTCTCCATTGATTTAGGAAATGAACTGTTAGGACCAATCCCCGAGGACTGTTTTGACAGTGACAGTGAGGACAATACAACACCAGACAGGATTTTCACCCGGCATGGGGGGAACCTCCTGTTGTACACTTCTTGCCCTTATGATAAGGAAGATGTGACTTGTGACTTCAGGAGGGATGAGGTGATTTTCCAGGTACATGAGGGCTGCCTTTCCCACCTGAAGCCTCCAGTCCAAATCAGCACTCTGACCAGGGATTTCTCCACTGAGCTGGAGGAGGCAGCTGAGATAGCCAAACCAGAAGTCTTTCCAGGCTTCAGGCAGATGGTGGAAGAGAGAGTCAACCTAGCTGATGCCTGTGTGACTCTGGAACAGAAGCAAAAGTTGAAACAAGTTTTCTTGGATTTCCAAGATCTCTTTGTGGTAGACTCATATGACTGTGGTCGCACCGACATCCACACAACAACAATTCCCATGGACCCTGGAATGACTCCAGTGTTTGTGAAGCAATATCGTTTGCCTCTCGCATGCATGGAGTCCCTTACTGAAATAATTAAGAACCTTGAGTCCCGGGGAATAATACGTCCAGTAGACAGCACCTTCAATAATCCGGTGCTGGGAATATTGAAGCCAAACGGCCAGTGGAGACTCTGCGCCAACCTTAGGGAGCTCAACAAACGGGTCCATACCTCCCGATGGCCTCTGCCCTACATTGACTAAGGGCTGGCCCAGATTCAGGGGTCACAGGTATTCACAGCAATAGACCTGACCAATGGATACTGGACCGTGCCTGTCAGTAGGGAGGACCAATACAAACTGGCTTTTACCTTTGGGGGCCAGCAGTACACATGGACCCGGGCTCCCTTCGGATACCTCAACTCCGGCAATGAATTCAACATTTCCCTACATAAGGACATGCCCGACCTGGGAGCGAGGGATAACCTGGCTTATGTAGATGATGTCCTCATCAAAAGTTCATCTGTGGAGGAACACATAGCGGAGATCCGTTATGTTCTGACACAGTTGAGGGCCGCCGGAGCAAAACTTTCCTTTCAGAATGCACAGTGGTATAGAACCCGTGTTAATTTCTTGGGGCATGAGATTACTCCTCAGGGTCTCTGTCCCCAAGAAAAGAAAGTGGAAGCACTCCATAAACTGAAAGACCCCACAACTCTGCGGGAACTAAGGAGCCTCCTTGGACTGACTAATTACAGCAGAAAGTTCATTGAAGGCTACGCAGAGATCACTAGACCCCTGATTCATCTCTTGAAGGGGGGGTCAAGTGGGAATGGGGTCCAGAACAATCCGAGGCGGTAAGACAACTGAAAAGAAGCCTCTCACAAGCGCCCGGCCTAGCTTACCCTGTCAGAAACAAGGAGTTCTTCCTGGAGACGGGGTTCTCTAATACGTGCTTGACGGCAGTATTATACCAAAAGAATGACAAGGTAATCTCCTATGCGAGCAAAACTTTATCCTGTGTGGAGGAAAAATTCAACGATTGTCAGAAGGCACTCCTGGCAATGGTGTGGGCATTGAAGAATTACCGCCCGTTTATCCAGGGGGAACACATCATAGTGGAGACTCCACACCAGCCTCTGCAATATCTCCAAAGTGACAGAATCCGGGCCGGAAATGTGAGTAATTCCCAAATCACTTCCTGGATTCTGCCAATGCAAGGATTTCCTGTGGAGGTCAGGTATGGCCAAAACAAGAAGAGTCCCCTCGCGCAAGGTCTGGCTGACTTGCATTATTGTGCCAGAGAAAACTGTCTCGAGGACGAAAGTCTAAAAATCAAGGACAACATGGATGCATACCTTAATTCCCCACACAAAGTCTTTGAAGAAGACAAGTGTGAGGGAATGCCATCTGTCTGTGGATGGATGCTCTTACCATGTTGACAACGACGGGGAGAAAGAACTGGTGGCCGGCGTAGGGAATGCATGGGTGAATGAGTCACCAGAACCCTCCGCTGGATACAAAATTGGTCCCCGAAGTAGTCAGGTGGCAGAATTGATGGCTGGGCATCAGGCCATCCTCACTGCTGTCCAGCATCAACTCCACAAACTGGTCATAATCACAGATTCGGATTATGTACGGAACGGGTTCGTGGAGCACCTGGTGAACTGGAAAACCAGAGGCATGTTATGCGCTAATAACAAACCCCTGAAACATGGGAAGTTAATCCAAAACATTGATGATCTGGTCACCTCGAATGGGATGACCATCTACTGGAAGAAGATCAAGGGTCATTCCAAAGTAGAGGGACCAGACAAAACTGGAAATGACTTAGCTGATCAGCTGGCCAAAACCGATGCCATCCAAGGGGATCTAATCGAAATAGAGTCTCTGTTGGGGGAAATCCAGGTCACCGCTATCACTAGGTCCCAGACAAATGCTCACAATGATCTTTCAACGGCACAATGGAGTAAGGAGACCCCTGATGCTGATTTAATTACAGCCCAGAAGGGGGATCAAATTATTGGTAAGTTTTACCAACACCTTGAGGACCCTGAGAACTTTCCCCTGACTGATACCGATTACATTGGGAAAGAGGACCTAAGAGTGTTGATGAAATGTCCAAAAATGTTCCGAATCGAAGACGGTTTGTTGGTAAGGAAATCCCAAGCTGGCCATGATCAGTGGGTGGTTCCTACCTCATTCCGAAGCCTGATGTTAAGTCACGCCCATGATGCGGCCACCGCCGGTCATAGGGGGTTTCTCACAACACTGGAAATCTTAAGAGAGGTTGCATACTGGCCACACATGGGGCAGGACCTCAACCAATACTTGAAGGGGTGTCTTGTGTGTGCACAATTTCAGCCATCATCCCTCACACACCGTGCGCCTCTCCAAAAGAGGGGGATGACACTGCCATGGTCAGATTTGCAAATCGACTTTGTAGGCCCTGTGATTCGCTCGTCTAAAGGAAACAACTACATGTTGACCGTTACATGCTTGTTTACCAAGTGGGTGGAATGTCTCCCAGCCCCAAACTGCAAGGCAGAAACAGCAGCTGCCCTGATGATTAACCACATCTTTTCCCGTTTTGGTCTACCTCAAAGGATTGAGTCAGACAGGGGTAGCCACTTCACCAGTGAAGTAATAAGAAAGATGTGGGAGATAATGGGGGTTAAAAGGAAGCTACACATTGCTTACAGGCCAGCTTCTTCTGGAGCAGTGGAGAGATATAACCGAACCATTGTGAGCATCTTAAAAAAGTTTGTGGTAGATTCTGGGCCAAGTTGGGATATCCGATTACCTCTGGTCCTAATGGCCATCAGATCTACCCCTTCATCTGCAACCAAAATGTCACCATTTGAGTTGATGACGGGACGCAAGATGGTGCTTCCCCAGCATTTGCTCTACAGGACCCAAGAACAGACACTGATAAATGCCTCCACAACTCATGAGTATATGGAGAATTTAAGGAAACACCTTCAACATGCTTTTGCCTATGCTCAGCGGAATCTAGAAAGATCAGCCGAGAGCATGAAGACCCACTACGACCTGAAGACCACCCGGTAGGAACATAAGGTGGGTGATCGGGTCTATCTATACAATTTCCAAAGGAACCAGGCCAAACAGCGAAAATGTTTGCCTACATGGAAGGGACCGTTTGAAATTATAGACAAAATCTCCCCTGTGGCCTACAAGATCCGCATCCCCAAAGGCGGTTTGGCTGAGGGGGAAGACAAGTGGGTACATATAAATCAGCTAAAGTGTTGCCATCTCAGGCACACTCTGCAACAACTGGAGGAATCCACTGGAATCCCAGAGGGGGCCGCTCCAGAGTAATTTAGTTCCAACCCTAAAATATTCCACATATAGCATATAAAATTCTGTGATCCGTGTATATATATATGTTCTTGTCTCCTAATTTAAAAAAGAAAATGCATATGTTCATATCTTTTGATTCATAAAATGTATATGTTCGCCACACCATTAATAGTGGTGAAGAAATGTCTACGAATAGGTATTGCCACTTTGTTTATCATCCTAGGAGAGATGAAACCATGGAGACTGACCAAGGAGGACGACCGGGGACCGGGAGCAGAGACCGGAGGGGCCCGGGGTACCGCCCAATATTCCCATCAGGACCGGCGAGGAGAACCGATCGATCCAACTGGATGGGGGAAAAGATGCTGAACTGTGCCATCTACTGGAAGAAGATGAGGAGAACATCCCAGATCTTGCGAGTTCCATCTGAGAAAGGACAGAATGGCCATCGCAAGAGGGGGGCTTGTGGGATGTTTTTACCCATGCATCCAAGCCCTACAATAAAACTGTGCAGTACTGGCATGGAAAACATCATGATGGCCAGAACTCCTAAGAGAGTGCACAGGGAAAACATGAAGAATAGGCTGCCACCCATTTTTGCCTATGTTGTGAGCACAGGAGGGCACTGCCTAAAACCACCATTGGGATACACACACAGTAGCCTGAAACCATTGGGAATGGCAATGCTGATTGCCGCCAAAAAAGCAATTCAGAACTGTGGGGAATTCATTTTCTTAATCCCAAAAATGGTTGCATTACCAGTACTCACCACTATCAGAAAGCCGGCGTTTTAAAACCACCAGACCTTTGTGTAAAACTGAACAAATGAAACAAAACCAGACCAAGGAAAGACTTGCTAAGCGGTGGATACAATGTAAAACCATATTCTGAAATGACTTGAAGGAAGTAACTATTTAATGTAAAGGTACAAATTGTCAGTTTGATTTGAATGTAGAAAACTGGGAACAAAAAGTGACATTTAGCTAAAACCTGGCTTAGTGAAACTGGATTCTGCCTGACAACTACCCCCGACAGGAGAAACCTGTTCAGCCACTCTTCCCAGGCCTAGCTGAATCCTGCTGCCCCTGGCCAAAAGGAGATGTCACCTCTCTGATTAGATTAGGGGTGGAGCAGCTGGGGACTACAGGGAGTTGAACAAAGGCCTGTCCTGGACTCAGCAAATGTTATATTGGGGACATCGTAAAAGTGGCTTCCTCTTAGGGGAAACTGGGAGGGGCAGTGCCTCTGCTAGCAGCTGAGCTTGGGGGAAGTGGATAAACCAGTTATTCCACCCTGTGATGTGGGAAGCCACACCCCTTTTTGACCAGAGCATAATTTTAAAAAGATAGATAACTCATAGTGCGGACTTGTCAGAATTATATAAGTAATATCATTATTTTTGTGATTTTTCTGTGAACATTTTGAGAGGCATTAGGACCCTGTGGTGTATTCTGGGGGGTTGCTAGCGGAAAATAGGGTCTCACTCCAAATGTCTGCATGTTAAAAATCTGTCACTTCATCAATTAATGTCCATACTCCTTGCGCACTTGTGTGTAATTTTGGGTAAATGTCCGATATTGCAAAACCAGTTAAAAGGCGCAAAATGTTGTCATTTTTGAATGCAAGCCCCCAGGAAGATCAGAGGCGGACAAGCATGGACCATAAGGAATATATAATGTGCACATGTAATTTCAACAAATTGTATATCTGGGAAGGATGTATTTGAATCAAATATATATTTGTGGGCAAACTGACCAAGGGAGGATCCTCTGACCCATAAACAGACTTCATCATGCTGACAATCCATTTCCTTCCCCCAATCATGGGAGAGGGGAGAATTGGGCCAATGACAAGTAGAGAGGAGCAGGTTTAGTTATGACCAACGCCCACACCCACTTTCCAAAACACATAAAAAGAGACTGCTGGGACAGGTAGAGACATTCAATTCCATTTGCTGCGGAGCATGCTGACCGACGACTTCAAATCCAAAGATCCAGACTTCAAATCCATCAATCTCCAAAGACCAGAACTTTACTTCAGAACTTAAAGCAAGGGCCAAAACCCACAACCTGAGAACTCTTCTCAGCAGGCCTCAGCAACCTTAAAATCATTTGCGAACTATTCCACAGGCGGGCGAGCTGTTTGAATTCTTTTGCCAAGAACAATTGCCAGAGACCAGACCAGAGATCCAGAGTGACCCAGACCGCTGTGAGCAGAACCAGAGAGCTGACCCAGATCACTGTGAAGTGCCGAGACCAGAACCAGAGTCCAGTCCAAAACCTGACCAGATCCGTGGCGAGGCCTATTTCAAATTTATATTGTAAGTACCTAGCAGAACTGTGCAGAACCAATCTTTAGTTAAAATAATCTAATCTAAACTATTTTAACCTAAGTAGAACTGCCTCCTACAAATCGTATCATCTGTCATTTTTAAAGCTGCACAACTGTCACCTGTCAATTCTGCAGCTGCAAGCTGTCACCTGTCATTTTGAGTTTACTTTAAATCCGAAAAACGACCTTTACAAAATCGTTCATATCTCTGGAACCGTTTGGGCTAGGAACGAAGCTTAGAATCTCAGCTTTCCAACAAACCTAGAACCGACTTGCTATTCCTTATACTTTTGCCGTAATCACGATTCACGCACTCGCGAATTTCGCCGCGATTTGCGATTTGGCCTGATTTCTTTACCTGTAAAAAGATAGCAGCTTTTTGCTTTCCTCTGCTAAAAATGTGTTTGCCTCTTAATGACCATCCCTGAATCATTGCTAAAGTGAGCCTGAGCTCATCCCACGTATCTCCCACTCACCCTGAACCTCCTAAAGGGAATTAAAAGCATTTTCAGCATATTTCTCACTTCATTGGCACCACATTCAAAGCACTTGGGCCTGTGTTTTAAAAATACCGGTTTTCTCTAAGGTTGCTGGGGTGGGAATTGAATTTAGTATTGTATTTCATTGCATTCCTGAGAACTGTGTGTGTTACTTCAATCTCCTTCCATTTCTTATATTGCATAGGGGAGGGGGGTGAATTGCCAGAGAAAAAGTGATTATCTTATCTTTTGCTAAAATCATATCAAGTATTTCTGTACTGCATTTATTCCTCATTCTAAGAGAGGGGTGTTATATAGGGGTAGTCATCCAGAACTCATGAACTGGACATAAAGATATATCAATAAGGGTTTCCATTCAGTATCCCAGACAAGGCATTGACTTAGCTGTAGTGTTGGATTGAATCCTCTTACAACATGAACTGAAAAGATTGACAAAAAAATATGTATGCAATTTTACAATTGCCCTTTCTCTGATGGAAAAAGTTTCAAAGCTCAAATAAGCATTTTATAAATTTAATGATCAATATCTGACAATTCACCCCAGATCGTATACTTTCCTATAAATTAGCTTGCAAAGCATGAACGTTACACATCTTGCAAATCCAATAATCTATATGTGCTGCCATATTCTCTGGAAAGATAAATACCAACGTGTGACTGTTTACACAATTTTGTTACACTTTCAAGTGCTCTTGAGCGGAAGTGTGCAGACGATGGATTTATGATGTCACTTGGAATACCGGCTTTAAGCATGCACTAAATCATTGATTAAGTTGAAGGAAGGATATCAATGATTTTTCTAGAGTCCCGGCTCTACCAACAGTGGGCCGTTAACTTGCGCCCTAAAATGGCAATTTGGAATCTACGTTTCCTTCCCCCTTCCTCTAGTCTCTCATCAAGGTCACTAACCTGATGAGTAATTTACCCAGAACCTCATCCAGAACTGCAGAGTAATGAGCCAAACTTGCTAAACGCGAAAATCACTTCAAACAACAGGGACAGGATATTTCTCCTTCCTTTTCCTCGTTACGATGCTCTTGCTCGTGCGCCAAGCTGTCAGCATGTGAACAGGGAGATGAACTGTAAACATCAATAGGATTTTGCCTTTTGGCGTATGCATCCCAGGCCTCCGTATAGATCTTTATGCAGGTGCAATTAATATTTGTAACGTGCATGCAGAGCCATTTCATTATTAATTGCAAGCTGGATACATTGCACTAAATACATGCTAGTGCAATATGCTGCTTGCACAGTTAAAATGCAAAAATTGCCCACGAATTGGACTAAAAAACTGACCCACTTTGCTGGAGGGCTCGTTCAGCCTATGGCCAAATTATATGATACGATTTTTTGTTTGTATCGCACAAGTACACAAGTGTTTCACTGCCCAACTGGGCATTCCAAGCCTGGTTGTAGATGTGCTACTGGTGTAATAAAAATGTCATAACCAGGTCTGCTTTCAGCCATTCAATATAAAAGCATTATACGTGACCTTCACTGCAGTCCTGTTTAAAACAAGCACTGACAAAGTCAACAGTTTTGGCGTTTGTATAAGTATTAGGCATATGCCAGGCACAACTATTAAAAACCAAGGTACTTGCTACCTGCTTCCATCAAAGGCCATTTAATACCTTTACGGGAGTGCCTGCAAGTGCCTTTCCTATGCCCAAACTGCTGGTATTGATAATGCTTGTTATGTAAATGGAAGGTTTGTATGACTTCTCCTTGAGAAACCTATTGACATTTTCCATTTTGCTTCAGAATATTATTGCCAACATCTTTCTTTCCCTCGCCAGAAGCACAGCTTTTTTAAGCATCCCACGGTGGTTTCAGTACCACCCTATTTGCCTCTGGTATGGCCCTATTGGCGAGACGCATGTTTTTGAATTTTCTTTCTTCTCTTTGGAGGTTTTGCTATTTATTGGTCGGAATCTTTCTTTATTTGATGTATTCGCCATTTCTTTCACTCATTATCCAGCACGAAAAACATGCATGACAAAACACAAAATAATTAACCCTTTATTTGCAATCCTGAGGAAGGTGTTGACATTAACACAATACGCATATTTTTAAAAACATCTTGTAATGTATGGAAAGGTCGGTCATAACTCATCCTTGTGTTTGATTTATATCTTTAAGTTTATTTTCATTGTGTCTAACTTTTATTTTTGTTAGTTTCATGTTTGATCGATTATAATGTTATTGCAACTGTATATGCTTTAAATGCAATGCATTGTCTTGTAAGAAATTCAGAGAAGCTGAGGAGCATACTGCTTTTTTGCACTTTCCTGCTAATAGGTCCCATGGGTGCAATTTTAATCTTTTCACTACAAAGCGAAAACAAACGTGTTCTAACCCTTTTGTGTGCTTTGCATAGAGTAAATGCCTCCTCTGATTGGATGAGGTATTAACAAATCATCAGAAAGAACTACTGCAATTTACTCACAAATAGGCGGGGCGACTCCTTCTAAACAATTATTTGCATACCAAAGAAACACTAAAATCAAACAGAGATTAGTGCACACGCTGTGTACACCTTGAAGCTCTCAAATAAGTATAATTGCAACCTGGGTTCTTCCCACACTTGTTCGTCATTATCAACTGTACCATTTGCGGTTTAATTCATTCTTGAAAGGATTGCAATAATTATGGTAGACAGGGGTCACTACCAACAGTCAATCAAAAAACATGTTTAGCATATTGACGTTTAGAGTGTATTTTGCATGGGCAATCTGGCATACCTGGGAACGACATCACAATATGTACGTGCCATACACATAGATCAAACATCTGATGACAAGATGTAACAAAACATGTGACTCACAATTTCCAAATGATGAAACACTGACCAGATGTAATTGATTAGTTCATCACTGAAAATGTTAAGATGTATGCCAGGCATGGGAATCATGAATGTACATTGTTAGAGAAAGAAGACCATTGTATATATTTTTCAAACTCTGTAGATAATGGATTAAATGAGAAGTTGGATTGGGAAGCATTGTAAATTGTATAGGATCCAATTCTATGTCATTGGCTATATAACATCCTTCACCTTTCTCATTTGGCAGAATACATGCTAAAACAGTAATGTACAATACATATTGTGTCATATTTACTTTTGATGATCATCGTTAACTTTATATAATTGTTGGCTCCACTTTGTTTTGACATGCTAAGGTCTACAAATATAATATTCCAGCCCCATATCATCAATATGGTAGCCAATACATGAATAATGTCCAATATGTAACATGTCTGTGAATGGGCTGTTTTTGGCAGAGAGAACTATTGTCAGCTTAACCTTTCTCCTTTTTTGCTGATTGCCCTAGATTTTATATATAATTGTTGGTTCTACCTTTCTTTCAACACAATAAGGAATGGAGATATCTTAATCCAGTCCTATCCCATCATATAAATTATATTGAGTGTGTAGTTACAGTTGCACATGCTAACATCTTTCCAAACACAATTATTATGAAATGGCAAAGATGCTGGTGACTTGATGCGCAATTCAGGTCAGGTGGGCTAATGCAGTGTTCCAAGGTCACGGTTCGATGAGGCCACTTAGGCCGATTTGGCTGTTGATGAATAGCATCCATGAAGATCTGGCTGTTTGAAAAGTGGTTTGAATGGGGCAGATGCAACTACAAGCTACAGGTTTGAGCTGCGACAACGATGTGGTGCTGCAGTGAACTGGTTTGCAATGGCAGTACAGCTGCTAAAATATCAGTCAAGTGCCCAAGGCAGCTCTGGACGGTCATATTGGTTTAACAGAGTCAAATTATGGCTTGCAGCAGTTTGATGGCAAAAACACAGTATTCTGGCTGTCTTGACTCTCAGGTTGCTGTGAGACTCAGCCAGTGATTCAAGAATTGCTTGTCAACTTGTGTGTAGGTCTATGTTTCGCAGTTAAGTGTGTCATAAATTATAATTATTTTGCTATGTTTGTCAATTTGGATTCCAATTTATTTTCTATTTGATCACTAGATGATGCATTAATTGCTATCATCATGGCCCTGCATGTGAAATAATATAAACAGACTCCTTGTGTGCAGTTGCCAACACGGGGAAGGCAGGTACACCCCTGCATGGTTCTTTTAGCTCAGTGAAGTCCTGGTGAGCAGTATGTCTGGCAGACCTTCAGGTCTTCCTCAAGCAGCAGGTCACATCCAATGTGGCATGGGGATAGTTAGGGAGCAGAGCATGCCTCTGCCTTCAACACTAAGGCTCTGATTCATGGAATTATTCGCGTGTAAAACAGGGAATGGCTGAATAATTCACACCGGGGATTTGTATCCAGACGTCCATCAATAGGACTTCGAGATCTGTACCCAACGCATTCTCCTCAAATGGTAAGACTCGCATTTTAACTACCATACAGACTCGAGACAATTAGTTGTATAGCACCTAGATGGAGTCTTGTAGCCCAAACTTCACCATTGTGGTTTTTCTTCTTTTTTGTCACCCATAGGGATTTGGGTACTCAAGAAATACCAGAAATTGTGGCAACAATCTTCTAGATTCAATATAGGGGAGGTTTGACCAACTTACGCTGTGGCAATCTGACCACACGGTACACTAGTGACCGATTTCAAAGAAATAGGTCGCTGCATTGCTTTAATGAATTGGCATTTAGATGCTTTTTTATAAATAATGTTAACAAACACTGAACAAACATTCACTCTAAACCACATTTCTCTTGTCATCCTTCGACAGGGAACAACAGGACACCTTTAGTTCAACTTGTTTCCTGTCGTGATGAAGGCCAACCACTTGCCAGCTGTATGAAATAGCTGATGAATTGGCCGAAACACAGTGGTGTCGACTACAAATTTTGTTTTCCAGTTTGTAGCATGAACACTGTCGATTGTGTACTGTTTTGTACTTTATTTACATGTTATTCACCAAATCCCTAGATCTTGTAAGGGATGATACATGTCCATTTGCATTCAATCCCAGTCAATTTAACTGGATAGAACATTTATGTATCATGTACAGATTTTCTTGTTATCAATGAGTGTCCTGTTTTGAAAAACAATTTTGAGAATTTTTTTTATACATTAAAACATTGGGCCAATATGCCGATTTGCTCATACCTTAATCAAGAGCAATGTTTTTCTTTATGTAGGGTTAATGTAATGAGTGTATATGAGTTCAGTCACCCTGATCATAACACTATGTAGTTTCGAACCTACCTGGGTAGATCAAGGCCAAGCCAGGAGCCCTTTGTTTTTTCTGTGACCATAATACATGTAATCGTTCCACAGCTGTCCTGACAGGTGGCTTCTTATACGTATGTGAATTACTACCCACCATACCTTAAACTCAGGTATGGCTTGATGTTGAATGATAAAACTGCCACCAGAATAGTTATTCCTTATGACTATGTGGTTTTGGGACAGAGGTGCGTACTTTAAATTCAGCCTATGTGCTGAAGTGACTTGCCTGTCACTGCAGCTTTCAAATGGGAACCTGTTACACTGGAGAGCAGGCTCTGCAGATCAGGCTACTGATTCAGCAGGGCGCAGGTGTACGCTATACTTTTGGCATGGAGCTTATGAGTGAGAGGTCTGGTTAGCAGAGCATGCTTTCTGAGATGGAATTACCAGTTTCATTTTATTAGTTCTGCCACCATTTTTGAGACATTTACCTTGACTTTGGCAAGCTTTGATGTTTATCACCCTTGAGTTCACACTCTACATTACCTGTCCGCCTCAATAAGCAGTTTATACTACTGCACGTGTGATTTTAAATACAACAATAGATTATTTTCCTGTATTAACTTATTTTGGGTCTTTTCATTGCTGGTATCCACCGCCAACATGTCCCTGATCATCAAGTCTGTTTTATGACTGAAGTCACAAGTCACTGATAACTCTCACAGACTAATCACGTAATGATCCACTTTGCTTTAGATCACATTCTATACTACCGTGAAAGCATTACAAGAATAACTATCTTCCTGCCGGGAGCATACACTGTTACCCCTAAAACCTCTACATACTCCTGGAACAGTGGCAGCCACTGATTCTATGGTTTTGGGGTTCACACAGGGATGACAAGAAAGTGAGGGGTATGTGTAGTTTCTTGAATTCTGAACAGGGACCTCTAGTTTCAACTGCTCCACACAGCCATTCAAGATTGCTTGCATAGTTGAGAGATGGTTCTTGAATTACCTAGCTCATCACCACTTGAGTAATTTAGCAGGTGGGAGGATCAGCTAGCAGAAACTAGGAAAACATAGGAAACGGAATTTGATTCGAATAAGATAAACTTCATTAAGAGCTCCAGCAAAGAAAAACAAGCAATGTTATTTGCATGCAGGGCAATGTCAGAGGCATATGATAACTAACCTCGACAGCTTACTGTTGTCACGCACAACATGAGAGACCAAGTTGGGACAGGGTTGCCTAACGTCAACATAGGGAATCACAGTATCTGAGTAAAGGAGGAGAAAAGCATGGGGAGCATTTAAGAGGGAGATTGGGGGTTGCCTGTAAAGGTGGGCCACGTGTACATTACAGAGGATAGGTTGTAGAAAATTACGATGTTCCCACCCACTACAATTCCATTGCATTTCCGTGTTTATTGAAGACTATTAGAGACATGGGTATGGACGATTCAGCTTGTAACATCATATTCCGGATAAATGTGTCTCTATGTTCTCACTGCAGTGGGTACGGTTTCTGGGATGCTTGCAAGCAATCTAAGACATGTAGATATAAACACAACGTAAATGGCATTCTCATGTGGACCCATGAAGCAGGTTCACAAAGCTTCCAAAATGAGCCAAAGGCACAAACCCAATAATATTTTAATGCAAACATACAAAGCATGTGTGAGCCAAAGAAATCTCTCCTGGCGCTGCAACCCCGATATTTGTCCATGATTGAGTGATTGCGTTGGACTTATTGGAAAGGACATGGTGTGAGCAAGTGCTGCCTTATCAGATTTGCCAGATATGCATAGCTTATTCAGTCTTCTGCTTGGGTCTGGCTAGGTGAGCTTTACCCCCTTAACATATTACAAGCAATTGTTCCTAGCGTGAAAGAATAACTATAGCAATTTACAATAACTTCAACACCGGTCCTGAAAGGCAGGCAAAATAAATTATTCATCAGAATACATTTTTTTTTTTAATTTCATTTTCAGGCTGGCATGTCAATTACACATTAACTCTGAGTCGAGCAGTGCATTTCCTGACTAAGCTGTTAGCAAACTTTCTAAATATCTCTGTATGATATTGTATTTGTAGAACCGGCCCTGAAGAAGGACCAAGGTCCGAAATGCATTGGCGGTAGATGCGTCTGCAAAACTTATATGGAAAATGAATATGACTAAAATAAGAGGCTTTATTTATCTCACACAAACATGGTATCATCATTTGTGGTGTCGATCAAGACAATTAAGGAAGAAATGAATATATAACTAACACATACAGTAGTATTTACTACACCTCTTGGCGACCTCAGGTCTGCTGAAGGTTTCACCAGACACTATTCTTGCTTCGAGTAGACAACCATGGCACCTAAGAATTTGACTGTGTAATACAGTAGAAAACAGTGGCAAGAAATAGTGTTTCCATTGTTCTAGTTCAGAGTAGGACAACTCTGTTTGAGTGGTGTATTGTGGAGTTCTTGAATTTGCACTCTCACATCAAGCCCTTTTTTACGAATGTTGCACTTTGTCACATTGTATTAGATTTTAAAATATGTGTAGTTGTAACCAACTTGTGTGTAGGTCTATGTTTCGCGGTTAGGTGTGTCATAAATTATAATTATTTTGCTATGTTTGTCAATTTGCATTCCAATTTATTTTCTATTTGATCACTAGATGATGCATGAATTGCTATCATCATGGGCCTGCATGTGACATAATATAAACCGACCAGTTGCAACTCATTCTTTTTTCTCTTATGATGGCTGCATAGGAAATGCACGGAGACAAGTTATTGGAAACTCCTAAAGTTCTTCTTTCACGATAGGAACAGTGTTTGGCTATGTTTTGTGTTTATCTCGGTTCCTTGTCATTAGGGGTGCTCCCCTTTCGTTATCAGAGCTTCAGCTCCTGAGCACGTGCGACAATTTAGGGCCAGAAATATGTTATTTGATGAAGAGAGTGTCTCCAATTACCCCATTACGTTTAAACTCATCAGTACATTTACAGCTGCTATCTTGAACTAATGCATCATAAATTCATGTCGTCCTACGGGTGAGTTTCAGTTCCCTGTACACTGTTTTATTTATTAGAGCTGCTGTGTCTGAATCGAGCGTTCCACGCACTGAACTTCTGGTGCATTTGGTCAACTGTTTCTCCGAAGTGTTTCCGAGCTGCGGGCTAATGCCATATATCACTTCCACTACAGAGCCTGGCGATCTTGTCAGCCTATTGTACTGAGCAAGCAGTTCCAAAATAGAACCAATTGTTATGTGTAGCACCATTTCAAAAAAATGACAAAAAAGGGTGACCCTGTCTATTCCCACAATGCTGGGCATCCACTCAATTATCTTCACGTTACCTTGTGGGGTCCATACTGTGTTAAAATAAAAGAGGACTTGCAGAACTGTAAACCAAACAAACGCCTTACGGTAGGCAAATACATTCAAATAGACATAGGGCTGCAGAGGTAAGCGGTCAGTCTGGGAGGCCTTCTGAAGTAGAAGCATTGAGAATTATTTCCAGTGGCAAAGCTATCATACAAGGTGCACCATTTTCACTCGCCATTGAGTAGTGATATTTGATGCTTGGAGAGTAAGACATGATGGGCTCTGTGTAGGTATAGAATTGAGGTGGCGAGTGACCTTTTGGACTTGCTAGTAGATTGGAATTTGAATGTGTGCTCCCCTGTATTATAACAAAGCATTGACAAAGGCAGTAGGTCTTGGTATGCTAACATACAAGGCACACTTATTTAGCACTTTCGGGGCCTTGCAAATACATCTTGCCCTCCGCGTTTACGAAGCCAGAAGCATTGTCCTTACCAAGGCGTGTTTTGTATGCAGTTTATGAACTCTAGTCATGCATTTAACATGAGAAGAGTAAACCCAGCATTCTCACAATGCAAAAGCAGAAAACAGGACTGTATCAACTACTCATGCCACATCTTAGACTACTTCAGAGTCCTGAGTTGTATCATCCCCACTTAAAAATATTGGTGACCTACACCTTAAAAAACAAACTCTATTACAATGTATGGTGGACGCATGTACATAGTATCCACAGTTTGTTGTAGGCTTGCTAAACTGCAAAGATGACCTGAAGCTCGAAAATAAAGGACACATGGATTGCCCTATCCGTAGGGCTCTGAGATGTCACTAAAATCCTTATGCCTTGGAACCAACTCCAGAGAGTACTGAGGCACAATGCCTCTTAAGTCAAAGTTATAGTTAGGTCAGCATTTCTATTTATTTTTTTATTTTTTTTATTTACTTGTGTATAATCAAAAGAAACAATGATTTTTACAAGGATGATCAGAATCCGGGCTAGCCGCGTGTGCTTCTGCTTTCGTATGAGTACGCCAGCTCACACATTCCATTGCAAGAAGTTAGGGTCCTTTGCGTGTTGACCGGACTGGTCAGGCCCAGAAGGTCTAAATGTGACTGTGGGTCCGAAGGCAAGACCTTGCTACACCAGAGGTGGTGCTGTCTGTCTCAGTGAGAGGCCGTGCTTTCGCCTGCCTAGTGAGAAGATTCTAAGGCCTTTATTTTTGTGAAGGCAACTTCCAGTAGTCTACATGCCGCTACAGCCCAGCGTGTTTTTTCACCCGAGATGAGGCGGCACCACCAACTGTCTTCCTCCACCAACACTGAATTGACCCATAAGGGTTCCAAATAGGCTACACGTTCTGCGTTGAGAGTGTGGTAGTTTAGCAGAAGATGGCGAATTGTCTGGATTGCGTCGTCGGATTGACATAATCTGCATGTGGTTGCCGCGGCCCGACTTCTTATCGCCATGATTTCTCTGGTATGGAGCAAGTTAAGCCTTGCTCTTAGGAAGTATGTTCGAAGATTTCTGTTTGGAAATTTTACGCAGTAGGCCAGTGGGCATTTGAGCCTATGGAATGCTGGTGGCATATGCTTTAAGAATTTGATCGCTCTGGTTTGGTCGGCTGTGGTTATCCAGTCTTGATTTTTCAATTTTTGAGACACTCTTTGTGGATTGCTTTTCAGGTCCTCTGTAGAACATGCCACTTGTTCCAGTTGTTTACTTGGCGGGCGATCCACTTCTTGATCTCCGAGCATTTAGTTGATTCCAGCTCTTTGTTAATAATGTTAAAAATTGGTAGACCTTCTTGAATAAGGGTCTTTCTGAAGATAGCCATAGAGGCAAGGTTGACCGTTGCACCCAGCGAGAGTAGGCACAGGTCTCTTCTGATGGCTGCGATCGGGATGGAGTTCGAAAGACCCAAAGTTGTCTTCCAGATGTACCCTTCCAGCTTAGGCCATTTTGAACTAGGCATGTTAATGGTGGCGTCCATGCCGTAGGTGAGTGCAGGGACTACTTTGCCTTTGTAGAAATTGATGACGGGAATCCAAGAAAATTTGCCGAATTTGCGGTCAATCATCTTCATTTGCGAGGTAAGGTTTTTTACTTTCTCCCAGAGATGCAGTTGCATTTTTGTCTCCTTTGGAGACCCGTCGATGTAGACTCCCAAGTATTTAAAATGTGGGACAACTTCAATGCTGCAATTATTCACTGACCAGGAGTGCGCTGATTTCTTCGGCTGACGCTTCTTGGCCAGTATCAAAATTTGTGTCTTGATGTTGTTTATTGTAAGGTTGTTAACGGCCATGTACTCTACCAGGTTGTCTAGCTGACGTTGAAGACCTATTTGTGTCTGGTCTAGAAGGATCATGTCATCCACATAGAGAATACGGGACAGGATGGTGTTACCCAGCTTACGTCACTTCAGATTTTTGGAAATCTCCCAGGAAAGCAACAAAGAGGGCCGGCGCCAGCGGGCATCCTTGTTTCACTCCTCTTTCTGATGGAATTTCTTTGGTGAGAGAGCCTTGATTGTTCAAGCGGACACGTAGGGATGTCTTCGAGTGGAGAGCTATAATCGGTTGGAGGATTTCGTCAGGGCAGTTCCATCCTTGAAGCTTTTTCCATAGGCGCGTTCTATCGACTCTGTCAAAGGCCTGTGACAGGTCTATAAAGGTTGCATAGACAGTTGGAGCGCCCTGCTTTATCTTAGCCTTTAGAATGCTAAGGATGAGGATGTTGACTGCTGTCCTGCCGTTCTTCTTAAAGCCCATCTGGAATTGATCTTCGCATGGGGCAGATTTGGCCCATCGACGAAAGTGGTCGAGAAGCAGAGTGGCAAACAATTTGCCCATGATGTCAAGTAGGGCTATAGGCCTGTAGTTTGCCGGGTCTTCTCTGCTTCCATTTTTGAAGATCGGAATCACAGTGGCTTCTGTCCAAGACGATGGTATCATTCTGCTGATTCTACAGTGTGTAAACAGAAGAACTGATAAATCTGTCCACTCAGCGATGTTTTTCTTTAGATCAATGTTCGTGAGCCCATCAGGTCCCGGAGCTCTGGATGATTTAAGCTTCTGAATCCCCTCGTAGATGTCAGCTTTCGTGGAAAGATCAACCCAGGGGGTCCTGTTGAATTCCAGCTCTTTGGTCATGTTAAAAGCAGGAGTAGCGAAGAGCTTTGTGAAGAAGTGTACCCAGGAGGCTGCCGGAACAGAGTTGATCATGTTTGCTCTGGTGTTGCCTTGCACGGTGTTAATCAGGGCCCAAAAATCGGCAGATTTTTTTTGACGCCAGTGTTCTCATCATGGTTTCTGCGTCATTTTGGTACATAGTGGCCCTTCGCAATCTTATCCATGCTTTGTAGGTTTTGTTTTCTTTTGCCCAAAGTGCCCATCCAGATATGGTATTTTCAGCTTTTGCAGTGCGTTTCAATTTCCTCAGAGCCTTTTTGTTATCCGCTATGAGTTTGTCGTAGGTATGGTTGTAAGTAGTGGGAGGCGTCTTTCTCTTTTTCTGGATGGACTTGTGATTGATCAGAAGCGGAATGTAGTTGTGTCTCAACAGTAACTCGGCCGTTGTTGGATCGGCCTAGGTTGTAGCATATTGCTTGGTCATGGCCCTGACGCTGGCCGCTGTCAAGCGTAGTCGAGTTTGTTGGGGATTTACCTCTACCGACGATTTGTAGTTGCTGGGTTCTTGAGAAACAGAAGACCAGACGACGATGAGCATGTTGTGATCGCTCTGGAGTGTTTTGGAAACCTTGAAATTTTCGATCTCTGGGCACATCGATTCAGAAATAAAGATGTAGTCCAACGTAGCCTTTGAAGAACCTCTTTCCCAAGTTGGGATTTGCGGGAGCCAGTCTTTGATCCATGCTGCGTTGTGTATGTTCCTGGCCGACATCAGTGCCATCCAGGCCTGTCCTCTTGATTCCGTTGACACAGCAGCTGGCGATTGCGACGGAGGTTCTTTTGGATGGCGACAATTAGCATTCAGATCACCGCATATTAAGAGGTGGACGGTTTTACACTCGATTACGATTTTGTCGATAGTTTCAGCCATAGATTGACAGAAGGCCATGGACGATGTTCTTTGAGGGTTCCAGTACACCGTGACAATTGCCAGCGAGGTCACTGACCATTGATTTGATGATTCGTGAAGTGGGTCCATTCAATGAGTGATGCCAGTATCCCGTAGGATCTCACGATGATTTTGACAATTTTTAGATTGTGGCCTGTTTTTACAGCAATGAGTAGGCCAGCTGAGGGGCGGCCTAGTAGGCCCCTAACCGCCGGGGAAGTCTCGATCTCGAATCCATCCATGGATGGTTTTTCTAGTAGCCATATCTCTTGGAGACAAAGGATGTTGAAGCGGCCCAGGTCCTCACTATTGGAGTCGGTTAAGTGGGCATGGCCTCTGGTATTCCACGAGGCCAGTGACAGAGTCTTTGTTAGAGAAGGTGGTTTGGCTCCAGTGGG
This sequence comes from Ambystoma mexicanum, assembly GCF_040938575.1. Taxonomy (NCBI): domain Eukaryota; kingdom Metazoa; phylum Chordata; class Amphibia; order Caudata; family Ambystomatidae; genus Ambystoma; species Ambystoma mexicanum. The sequence goes on from NC_090922.1 coordinate 1,270,294,511, forward strand.
TAGTTGCTATCCGCTTCGATTGGCGGTTAACGCTCCTTTTAGCCAGTTCCATGGGCCACCTGCAGACGAATCTTTGTTTAAGTGGGCCGATGTTTCCGGAACTCTGAGAGATGGTGATTGCTTCCTACGATTTCTGTACCCGTTGAGTCTTCTTCGTTGCGGGGAATGCTCTTGTTTCCTTTCGCTTCTTTGTGGGTCGTGGTGTCTCGCGAAAGACTGTTGGGGTGGGCTGTGCCTACTTCTGTGTCGAGAGTCTCGAGGTGAAAAGCCCTCCGAATCATCAGTCGGATAATTTCAGCGGTCGGACACTCCTAGTCTCCTCGTGGAAGATTTCAGGTCGGTTCTTCTGGATGTCTTACTATCTTCATCGTGGCGGGCGGTTTCCCTATCTGGGCTCACCTGGAAATGGGCTCTTAACTCCGCTTTTCGAGTGTGGTGATGATCTGGTGAGGTTGTCTTATCTTTTCTTTTGTTGACTATGTTCTCTTCCTGGATTCCTTTCTTAGGTGATGGAGCTGAGCTTTTAATCTCAGATAGGAGAAATCTGGCTGCTTTTAGTTCAGTTCCGACTTTCCGAGTTAAATGTTGGATTGCGTCTGATTTGATGTGGAGATATGCTTTCGCCTTGTTGTCTCTATGGTAGGGCTCAATTAGTGTGAAATCGTCAGTTTTCAAGTTCTTTAGCTCAGATGTGGATGCTACGATCTGTAGCACCGATCTGCGATTGAGAACCATGTATTTGCCTCTGTTTGAGGACTGTTCAATTTTGAATATTCGAGTGATTTTGACATTGTTGACATAGGCTTTTGTATTTCCTGTCGCTCTGTGTGGTGTCGTATGGTGTGACAACAAGTTTCCTTGTGCAGAGTCGGTTATTGGGGTTGTGGAGCATTTATTCGCTGAAGGAATTTGTGTGGATAGGAGGTGGGCTTCATCTTTCCTGGGTTGTTGGCTTGGAGGACCGTCCCTTTTTTGGGTTCTTGAGGGAAGATGGGTTGTTAACTTCTCCCTGGGAGTTATGGGCCGTCTTGCTTCCTTTTGTGGATTGTCCTCCAAGGGCCCGGAGACCGTGTGGGTCTCTGGATTAGAATGCTGAGAAAGGTTGCTTGAAGGGCTGGAGTCTAAAAATTCCCTAGCAGTTTTGGGTGAGTGAGTTAGGTCTATTGCATGGGCGGCAGACGTTTGCAGTGGATCTATGACGGCATTATCATATGTTGTTGCAGTTTTCATTGTGAGCGATGGATAGTTTGCGTTGAGAAGGAGTCGAGTTGGGGGGTTTGTTTGCTCCTTCTCCGCAAGTTTAAGAGCTTTTTTCCCCAGCTCCTGGTTTTGCAATAGACCAGTGTTGTTGGTGGTCGTGGCAACGATCTTCGTAGATGCTCTGTTCGGAGTTGGAGCCGGTGGTTTTTGCTGAGAAAAATGGAAGCAATTTCATCGTTCTCTTTTGGGTTGATTTTGATTCTTGCGACCTCGGTGGCACAAGCTTTGAACTTGAGATGGGCGGGCCATGTTCCGCGTCGGGGTCGATTCTATCTCTTTTCCTTTCTGAGATGTCGTATTTCAGGTCAATGGCCGTGATAAAGCCTTCCAGATAGGACAGCTTAGATTGGATAATTGCCAGAGTAGCAGTGTTGTCTTTCAAAGCGTCACCTATGGCTTCGTAGAGTTTGCAAAAAGGCGCCATGTCAATTGTTATGGCTGACATTATCGTGGTCATGTCTCTCTTATTATGAGGCAAATCTTTTAATGTAGATTTTTGAAATTCAGTTGTGCTTCCCTTTTTTGGGGAGAGTTTTCTGCTGCCTGTTGGTAAAGTGCTCGAGACTGAGTGCCGCCATTCTGGTGTAGTAGCAGCTGCCTCTGGTAGGTTAGCAATCCTTGGCGAAGAATGCCAGGGGCCGCGTCTTGAGGCTGATTGTGGTAGAAGATCCGTTGGGTAGGATTGGGCGGGCGGGCGTTGGATGTCGGTATGTGAGCTTTGGTCCAAGGTTGCGGGCTCATACCTTTATGCGCAGGGTATACTTTGGGCTGGAGTAGGTCGAATATGTCCAGCATTCCATGCTGGTGCGTTCTCGCTTCTGTTAGCGATGTTTCAGTTGATTTACTAATTGTAGAAACCTCTGGGTTTGTTGGCTTCAGGCCTAGGGCTTCTGGGTGGTGGATTGGACTTGTGATGACCAGTACGTCTGTCTTGCCCACTTTGGGTAGGGATTGTTCCGTGGGAGCCGTAATCGGGAGATCTAGTTGGGCGGTGGACACAGGGTCTGTGCATGTTTCTTGCAGATGTTGTGCTGGCGTGTCAGCTGTTTTGGCCGTTGCTTCTGATTGATTGCAGGGCACTGTCTTTGAGCTAGGTTCCTCAGTGACTGAACAAGGCGAGTGTTCTGTGGTCAGCACGTCCTGAGTTGTGGATTTGGTCAGTTGTGTTTTTCTGCATTTGGCTGATGGAGGAGTCTCTTCCAGTGCCTCAAGAATTTCTGCGTCCGACAACTCGTTGGATAGTTTGCGCTTTCCTTGTGTTTTAAAGAAATTCAGCAGAGCATTGGAGAGGAGCGGAACAGGTAGCAGCCGTTTCCCAGTACCCCGTTTTTTGAGAGGCACTAGTGGGGCCGAGCTTGTGGTTGATTTAGTTTCTTTTGTTTTCAGATCTGCCTTTCTTTTTTGTGCAATAGTGTTGTCCCCGGTTCCTTGGGACAGAGGGAGTTTGGGTTTAGGCTTCCCTCTATTAGAATACTGCAGTCTTTTCTTATTTATCACTGAGTTCGGTTTAGAGATTAAAGTAGGTGCAGCCTTAAGATGATCATCGTCGTCTCGATCTGAGTTAGATGTAGACATAGCACTGTAGGTGTGGGGATCCGAGTCTAAGTCATAGCCCACGGACTCTGCTTGTGCCAGATCCAGAGACTGGTTCGCTGATTCTGCAAGCAGACTCAGGTTAGAGTTGGCAAGTAAGCCTGTGGGAATGGGAACAGCGGAGGGTGGCAATGGAGGTGGGACTGTATCGGGTTGTTCCGACAGTCCTCCCTGCGGATAGTTGTGGACTAAGGCCAGGACAGTAAGAGACGGCAGAGTCCCATTTAGACTTTGCTGAAGTGCCTTGGCAGAGCCTTGTTTGGGACACTTTTCCTGGTTTGGGTTGCAAATCTGGGTCGCCAGACCGGGATGTGCTTCTGATTGTCCCTCTAGATTCCTTTGAAATGAGGGTGTAGTGGAAGAAACGGGTTGAAGTTGAGGCGGCTCTTCACTGTGACCCCTGAGTGGACCGTGCAGCTCCCCTGCGGGCACCAAGTCGTCGACATCCGCCTTGGCCCACACCCTCAGACCTGCCGCGAGGGATCCTCCGATCCTCTCGTCGGTTAGGTCACTCGCCGAAGCGGTAACGGGGCGGGAGGCATTGACGGGGAGAACCTCTGTTGCTGTGGGTGTCCTGACCTCCGAGTCGAGCGCGTTGGGCGGATCAAGCTGCATTGCGTTCTCCGGAGGAGCTGGAATTCACTCCATGGGCGAGAGGCAGGGTGTGTTGTCTTTTCGTCCGGTGTGTTCGGATCGAAATGGGGTCAGTGTACGGTTTGGGCTGCATGCTGTGGGCTGAGAGAGAAGAAAGCTGTAGTCTCCCGATGTAGTGGGAGATTGGCAGTCCAGCATGGGATCAGACGCGATCCTTGTTTTGGGCGTAAGGAAGGGATTTGGCAGAGTGGGAGGTTGCAACGTGAGCAGAGAGTTTTTTTTCACGTGACCTCTGAGGATATGTGAATCGGAGTCATCCTCCATGTTAAGGTGAGTCGCGCACTGTGCACCGAGGAGGAACAGAGAGGGGGGCTTGTGCGTGAATGGAAGACAGAGGTGAGGGGGACAAGCAGGTATAGAGTGGGAGGAAGCCTCAGATCAGGGGGCCAGAGTCAAATATTCGTCAATGGCCAACGGTGAGGGGTGTGATCAATAGTCAATAGTCGGTGTTGATTATAGATCTATGTAGATCGTGTACAAATTCACTCGCAGTTCACAGGACACAGATCACAGTTCGAGTAGTTTTCCGATGGTAAAAATTGTCGTCTTTCTCACCTCTGTAGCAGGACTCACTGGAGGCACAGTGTCAGTAGTGAGGCTCGCGTCCGGCGCAGACTGGTGCAGACTAGTACTCTGCACGGTACTCCGCGCGCGCTCCGCGCTGTAGAGATGTTTTTAAAGCCAGTGGAGGTTGTTTTCCTTAAAGAGACACGTAGAGAAAGCAGCAGCACAGCAGAGCACGTCCTCTCCCTCTGGTGCAGACTGGTACTCTGCACGGTACTCCGCACGCGCTCCGTGCTGTAGAGATGTTTTTATAGCCAGTGGAGGTTGTTTTCCTTAAAGAGACATGTAGAGAAAGCAGCAGCACAGCAGAGCACGTCCTCTCCCTCTGGTGCAGACTGGTACTCTGCACGGTCAGCATTTCTATGTCAGAGGCATTACAGCGTTGAAAGGTTGACAGCAAAAGTGAGTGACAGTGCAATTTGCATAGCACACTATTCTGTACCTGATGTCTACTGTTGGATATACATCCATTTTTGTATTGCTCGATACTACCATTTCATCACCACATATCACCACAATTTTGGTCGTGCTATATCCCTGCTACACAGATGATAATGATGTGCAAAACATTTTCCATAGCATTGCTACTAGGTTCCTCATTTTCATTCAACAAGGATTGAAGTATCTGTACTTGCATGATCCCTGATCACATTGCACAAATGCATTCACTGGCATCCTCAGGCAGACAAGCGCTCTGGTGTGCGTTTTTGTCAAAGCACTGGTGAAATGGAAGTTAGAACATTTGGCCATGGGAAGGAAGTAGTCAAGACTGCTAAGTTTGAAACCCATCACCAATTTTTTGTTTTATTTGAGCCATTAAACAAGTTTAAAATACTTACAATTTGTTGTCTGTTAGATAAACTGGTTCAAAGACATTGGGCCTCATTACGAGGTTGGATGGAGCCTTTCCGGATTTACCGGCAAGGCTACCTCTAAACTCGCATCTGGGACCGGCACCCACAAATGGGCAATTACTGGGCTATTCCGGCCCAGCCGGACCCGTTAATAGCCCTTTCACGGGTGCCAGGCCCGGTACATCCCCATTCCCATTGAACGCAATAGGGATCAATGGGAATGGGGAGGGTGATATCACAGGTACAGTTAATATTGATACCGGTGCTACAATCATGTTCTGCTCGCGGGTGCCGGTACGGCCACTAGGTCAGAGCGGGTGGCTGCAAGGGCACCCGCTAGCCGAACTCCTAGTATGGCGGTACGGTAGCAACGGTGCTGGTAGCGATACCAGCGCCATTGTTGCCTTACCACCATACTTATAATGAGGCCCATTGTGTGTAGAGGTTCACCGTGAATTACTTATGTTGAAGGAATAACTCAAAATTATTACTCAATAGAATTAGAAAGTACATAGGTGCTCCCGGTCTGATCTTGGCTACAACGTCAAAACTATGATGCAAAAGGAGGTCCCCCAAGTAGTTTTGGGACATGACCTGGGCACACTCTTGCAAGTTCCATTGTCTAAATTGATTCATTTACAGCACGCAGTATTCCATAATGTACAATTGTTTACAGAGCAAGAAAAATTAACAAAAAGAATAAGTCAAAATTAAGGCACTTCAGTTATTGCAGAACAACACAAGGCATTCATATTTCAATCCAAAGACAAAAAGGAGACTTGAATATTAACAAAATATTGCACTACTCATGTGAAATATGTGTGTTTTGACAAGTTAGATATGTACATGTTAAGTACATATAGATCATATTACATGGTGACTGACATTCATGATTGCAGAATTTATTAGGACAGATATCTTAGTTGGGGAGAGTTCTTGGCTGAGACAAGATGGTATGGCTCGGCGTGTCTCCTCCTATTTGCTACGACGCCTTTTGGGCAAAAGGCCCTTCATGATCTAAGTGATATTTGCGGTTAGATTTGTTTCCTGTTAATTAGATGAATAGTGTATAAGTGGTAGTATTCCTTCTGAGGAACAGAATATCTTGTATGGCCTGTGGACCTGATTAACTAACCTGAGGGTTTGCAGGTAAACTGCCAATATATCTTCACTGGCTGGTTAACTTTTGCCATGCCTGGTGACAGAAATGTTTTAATGCATTCAGCGTGTTGGAGGTAGTCAAAAATGCAGACAAAGATTCATATTGGGCGGTCAAACGTGGGACCAGTCGCTAGGAAGTAACGCTGGGCACCATGGAATGACCGCATTGCAGGACTCTGACATATTTTATGTTGAACTGCGGGATAAACGTGTTCAGCCGGCATACATTAATTGCATCATCATTAAATATGCATTACACAGGAGGTACATCTGGTGTGAATAGCTGGGCAGGTTTTAGTTGGACTAGGGGAAATAGTTAAGTCCTGAGAAGGACTTCAAAAGTCTGAATTCAAACATTCCAAACATGGGTCCTGCTCTATCCGTGCATTGTCATCATGGTCATTGTCCTAAGAAGCAATTCAAATATTTTGTTTCCTCATATTTATTTTCACGAAGCAATCATCCAGAAACAATAGCGGTCTGTTGTGTCAGTCTGCACACATATTTGGCAGGGACTTGAGTGTGGCTAGCTGCTGCTCATCAGTACCTTCCTTTACACATGGAATACAGCAGTCTGGCTTTCTCTACCAAATTCATTACAGGACTTGTAGTCGTGAATCACTTTAATGCTGTTAATACCATTTTTGTATTTGCTCATTATTAATGCATCTTATTTTGGTGTTTTTCGGAACGTTCTTTCCCTAGAAAAACTCTACATAACCAATGCTCTCCTTTTTTGGCTAGTCTCGATAATTAACTTGTGTAACAGACAGACCACGTAAGGTCATCATCAGTATACATGTACCATAAAGTAGGTAATCAAAAGACTTGGTGCATTTGGGGGCAAGGGATGGTTGGCGCAGGGGAATAACTTGAATGTCCTCACCTTCAAAATACCTTAATTGTAACATAGATGTATTCAGCAGACTGTGACTTATTTTATAGTTGAACTAACTCAAGTGTTTGAGTACAAACATGTTTGCTAAATGTGTGTCTGGCTGCTGGTCATTTGTCCCTGTGCAACATGCTGTGTTGCCTGCGTTTGAAATAGTGGCAAGTGGTGAACACCAAACTCAGTTGTCACAAGTTACCACTCACTAACCATACATGCCTCCTTGCCTTCCAGATTGGGTTGGGGGCTACAGCACCCCTAGCATGAGTAAGAGTCAGGAGTATACACGTTGTGGAATATTTCACCGCCAGAGTGTTGATGGACCAGGGTTTATCACCCTCACTTGCAAAGCAAGCAACAGCAGAGCTTAGGCTTTGATCCTCCCCACCAATGATGTGATGTCATAGTAATTCTTTGTGCAATATAAGCAGCGGTTTGATTTTTTAGATTGTCCAACAAAACCTAGCATTTAATGAGATATGCAATAAGGGCTCCGTTGTGCTCAATACTGTTTTTCCCCACTGTAAACAGTACATATAATATAGTTGGCATATTTATCTTAAACCCAGTACACAGTTCAACCCATCGAATGTAACCAATGATCACTGGGGAAGTGACAAACGTAGGTAAAATAATCATGCCATCTGTCAAATTCAGCCTTCAAAGGTTCAGTCCTCCTTCAATGCCCGACATTCTTGTTCTATGATCGAAGCGTGGTGCCATATTGGGGATGTTATTGAGTGTACACCTCATAGGAGTCGGGGGGATGCAACATGTAGATCTGAAACCTTGGGCCTGTGCAGGGCGGTTTGTGGCCAGAACCATGTTTTGGGGACAGTGGATAGGTGAATTTAGAATGCTTTACAATGTGAAAAAGTAAATACAATTTATGAGGGGCTGCTCACTGAGGTTCAGGGTATTGCATGTCGGGGAATGATACATTATACGCCAGCTGTGGTAAAAATGCTGATGACAAATATTCTACAGAAGACCATCTCTTGTCATCTTGCTCCAAATTGCCTGTAGTGAAATAGGAGGCATTAGAATATCTGAGATTAAAAACAATTCTGAATTCTGGTATGTACTTAGCTGAGTGAAATGAACAATGAGGAGTTTTCCACAGTTTGACTCCAAACATGATAGTCTGCTTAAACACATTGAAAATATTGCACTCTTCGCATATTAGAGCCCTACAAGACAAGTATGGAAGAATGTTAAGTAGAAGATGGAAGGGAGCAAATTCATTGAGCAGGGGGATCAGTCCACCCGCCATATAATTGCTTTTATTAATTCAGCCTCCTTCTCCTAACACTTTGCTAGCTATCAAAGCACTCTCTCTCTCTCTCCCAGGCCAGCTCTTCCTTTCAGTACAGGATATCAGGTCATACGCCTTCTTGGTTGTGTCTCCAAGCCTCTAGCTTTTATCCTTCTGTTATTGCTGGACGGTCCTGATCAATGAGCCACACCCTACAGTCTCTTGGTCGTCCTAGGTGTCTTGCCTCACAGAAATCTCCAGTTTTGTCTTTCCCTCCTGATGTCTGCCTTCCTCCTCCAGCCCAAAGCCATCCCTGCGTTGGTGGTAAAATCTCACCCCTTCAGCCTCTACCAATCAATTCTCTCTTAGGTACAATTAGTAACAACTCCTCCTCTTCCTCCAAGCAATTATCAAACTGATGTTAATGACTCCCTCTTCCTATAAACAATTCTCTCTCTGATGGTACCCCATCTCCCACTCCCCCTTCTCCAAGTAATACACTCCTCTCTCCCTCTAATCTAATCCAGAATATTGTCCTCTCACTCTAACATTTTCCCCCCAGCTACCTTCTCATTACACTCCGCTGGCTGACAGACCTCCCACTGAATAAGGGATTCCTTCTTTCCTGGCCCAGGTCTTCCTCCCATCACTGGAGCTCAACCTATACACCATCATGGTAGTCTCTCATACTCCTCTTCTGTCTCTGGCTCAAGCTCTTCTCCCTCTCTTAATGCTGGTGGATTCTGATTTATAAGTCACCTCCCCCAGTCTCTCTGTCTTCTTCAGTGTCTCACCTCAAAACAACTTACCAATTCTATCAATTCCTCCTGATTACAAACCTCCTCCAGCCCAAAACCATAACCTTTCTAGTGGTAGCAACTAATCCACCAAACACTTCTCTCGCAGGTATTAAACACCCTATTACTGCTTTCTCCAAACAATTTGCAAACTAATGGTAACTTCTCTCCAATCCTTGTCCTTAAAAATATGTTATCCTCTCTCCCACCTAACCATCTCCTCAGAATATTCTCCTCTAAGAATGGGTCCTTCTCTCTCTCTATGCACTCTCCAACAATCTCTTTTCTCCAACTTCTATAGGGACTCCACATCCCCATAGAATGAACAAGCTGGGTGTTATAATATACACTCTCCTCCTGTTGGGTTGTGCCTGTGGATATGGACTGCACCTGTGTAATGTGGTATGGGTTGGTCTGCCATTTGGCCATATGCCTATGGCCATATGGGCTGATAAAGATATGATATGATGTGATATGACATGGCATTTATAACGCGCCTATACACAAGTGTTTCAAGGCGCGACAAGGCAAGGGAGGGGGAACAGAGGGGAGACAGACAGCGATCTTACTAGGCCACGTGTCATTCAGGTCACACAAGTGCATGGGAAGGGGGAAGGGGAAAAGCGCAAGGAGAAAGAGGGAGGGGAAAGTGCAGTACATGGGATACTAGAATAAATAAGATCAATAAAGAAAACAGCCAGCTAGTGGCAAGTGCAAGGTAAGTGCAGACATAAGTACTGGTAGGGGGACGGTAGGGATACAGAAAAAATAACAGTCCCCAGGTGCAGGGGTTGCCAGGGATGCAGTGCAGGTATGCAACTGGAGGGGCCTGGGCCCAAAATCAGGCCGGGGAGATGGGGAGAGAAAGCAGAAGCAAAGAGGAAGGTTTTAAGGTGCTTCTGCAACTGGAGATGGTTCTCCTCAAGTTTCAGGGAGGCAGGGAGGCTGGTCCAGAGGGAGGCCCCAGCTGAAGAGAGAGATCTACCACCAACTTGTTGCTTGGAGAAGCGACTGACCCTGAGGGAGTTGGAGGCAGATGAGCGAAGAGCTCGAGAAGGAAGATATTTAATAAGAGAGAGTTGAAGGTATTGAGGCCCCAGGTCCCAGAAGGCCTTGTGGACAAAGCAGAGGGTCTTGAACTTAATCCTCACAGCCACTGCGAGCCAGTGCAGAGATTTCAGTCCTGGAGAGAAGTGTTGCAGTCCTGTCCTGGATGAGTTGCAGAGGGCTGAGAGTAGAAGCAGGCAGATTTAGAAAGAGACTGTTGCAATAATCCAGAGAGAACCAGAGATCTGGAGACAGTGAGCTTCTGGGGGAAGAAGAGGAAAGGAAGAATACCTCTGAGGAGGTGCAGCTCATAGTGTGACTTCTTAGAGATGTCAGAGATGTGAGGAGAGAAGGAGAGTGTGGAGTCGAAGTGGACCCCAAGGTTTTTAGCCTCACAGGTGGGAGCAGGAAGAAGACCAAGAGGCTGGCCAGAGAATGGCAGGAAAGGAGGGAGAGGGTGTGCCGATGAGGAGAATCTCAGTCTTACTTGCATTAAGGCAGAGATCCTCGGCGGCACAGCACTCCTGGATAGCAGACAGACAGTCAGATATGAGTGAAGGAGAAGAGGTGGCTGAAGATAGCTTGAAAATTAGCTGAGTGTCATTCGCATAGCACTGGAAGTTGGGGCAGGGAGGGGCAATGCGGTGGGCAAGAAGTGCCAGGTATTGGTTGAACAGCCAGGGAGAGAGGTTAGACCCCTGTGGAACACAAACGGTTGCGATAGAGATAGAGGAATGGAAGGAACCAAGTTGGACCTGGGAGGGTTGATCAGAGAGAAAAGAAGCCAGCCATGCCAGGGCCTGACTGGTGATACCCAGGTTATCACGGAGACGGTTGAGCAGGATGGCATGGTTGACTGCGTCAAAGGCAGAGGAGAGATCAAGCAAGATGAGGACACATGGGGTGTTGGAATACATGCTGGAAAGCAGGTCTTCACGGATGTTCAGGAGAGCAGTTTCCATGCTTCTGGCAGCTCTGAAGCCAGACTGATGATCATGAAGACAACCAACAGATTCAGTGTGGCGATTGAGCTGGGAGGTGGCCAGCTTTTCCAGGAGTTTGCCCAGGAAAAGGAGTGATGGAGATTGGGCGATGGCAGGTAAAGAAGATTTAAATTGAGATTAAGACACTGACGCCCCAGGATTGGCTGTAAGGATCATACCTGGGGTTTATATAATCCAGACATCACCCTATAAAGCTAAGCTTCAAAAAGCAGTGGTAACACAGAAGTTGCTGAAGTATCTTGTCCTGCAAATCCCATGAAACAAATCAGTGCTGGCAGGCAGTGCTGTATCACAGAGCTGGCTAGTATGCCTGACTGGCTCTGGTTAGATTAACCAGCAGCTATTCTTTTACAATTCTCAGAGCGCATGCAGCTGGGGAGCAGGTGTAAGTGGATCTAGGTCCCTTGGCCCAAGCCCCGCCCACCTGGTGCCTTCCTGCTTGCCACTCTTTTTCACCACTTAGCAAGCCTTGCCCACCGGGTGCCTTCCTGCTTGCCGCTCTTTTCCCTGCTTAAGTAGCCCTTCAGCCTCTTTTCCTTCGCAGCTGGGGAGCAGGTGTAAGTGGATCTAGGTCACATGGCCTAAATCCCGCCCACATGGTGCCTTCCTGCTTGACGCTCTTTCCCCTACTTAAGGAGCCCTCCAGCCTCTTTTTCTTTGCAGCTGGGGAGCAGGTGTAAATGGATCTAGGGCACCTGGCCTAAACCCTGCCCACCTGGTGCCTTCGTGCTTGCCGTTGTTTTTCACCACGTAGCAAGCCCCGCCCACCTGGTGTCTTCCTGCTTGCTGCTCTTTTTCACCACTTAGCAAGCCCCGCCCACCTGGTGCCTTCCTACTTGCCGCTCTTTTCCCTACTTAAGGAGCTCTCCAGCCTCTTTTCCTTTGCAGCTGGGGAGCAGGTGTAAGTGGATCTAGGTCACCTGGCGTAAGCCCCGCCCACCTGGTACCTTCCTGCTTGCTGCTCTTTTTCACCACTTAGCAAGACCCGCCCACCTGGTGTCTTCCTGCTTGCCGCTCTTTTTCACCACTAAGCAAGCCCCACCCACCTGGTGCCTTCCTGCTTGCCGCTCTTTTCCCTACTTAAGGAGCCCTCCAGCCACTTTTCCTTTGCAACTGGGGATAAGGTGTGAGTGGATCTAGGTCAATGGCCTAAGCCCCGCCCACCTGGTACCTCCCTGCTTGCTGCTCTTTTTCACCACTTAGCAAGCCCCGCTCACCTGGTACCTTCCTGCTTGCCGCTATTTTTCACCACTTAGCAAGCCCCGCCCACCTGGTGCCTTCCTGCTTGACGCTCTTTTGCCTGCTTAAGTAGCCCTCCAGCATCTTTTCCTTCACAGCTGGGGAGCAGGTGTAAGTGGATCTAGGTCACCTGGCCTAAGCCCCGCCCACATGGTGCCTTCCTGCTTGCCGCTCTTTTTCACCACTTAGCAAGCCCTGCCCACCTGGTGCCTTCCTGCTTGCCACTCTTTCCCCTACTTAAGGAGCCCTCCAGCCTCTTTTCCTTCGCAGCTGGGGAGCAGGTGTAAATGGATCTAGGTCACCTGGCCTAAGCCCCGCCCACCTGGTGCCATCCTGCTTGCTGCTCTTTTTTACCACTTAGCAAGCCCCGCCTAGCTGGTGCCTTCCTGCTTGCCGCTCTTTTTCACAACTTAGCAAGCCCTGCCCACCTGGTGCCTTCCTGCGTGCCGCTCTTTTCCCTACTTAAGGAGCACTCCAGCCTCTTTTCCTTTCCAGCTGGGGAGCAGGTGTAAGTGGATCTAGGTCACCTGGCCTAAGTCCCGCCCACCTGGTACCTTCCTGCTTGCTGCTCTTTTTCACCACTTAGCAAGCCCCGCCCACCTCGTGCCTTCCTGCTTGCTGCTCTTTTTCACCACTTTGCAAGCCCCGCCCACCTGGTGCCTTCCTGCTTGCCACTCTTTTCCTTACTTAAGGAGCCCTCCAGCCTCTTTTCCTTTGCAACTGGGAGCAGGTGTAAGTGGATCTAGGTCAATGGCCTAAGCCCCGCCCACCTGGGACCTTCCTGCTTGCCGCTCTTTTTCACCACTTAGCAAGCCCCGCCTACCTGGTGCCTTCCTGCTTGCCGCTCTTTTTCACCACTTAGCAAGCCCCGCCCACCTGGTGCCTTCCTGCTTGCCTCTCTTTTCCCTACTTAAAGAGCCCTCCGGCCTCTTTTCCTTTGCAGCTGGGGAGCAGGTGTAATTGTATCTAGGTCACCTGGCCTAAGCACCGCCCACCTTCTTAGCCCTGCCTCTTCCTTCCTGCTCTTAACTCTTAGATCAAGGGCGTCTTTTTCGTCGGGCGTCCAAAGTGAAGGGCAGTCGAAGAAAAGGGCAATTCCTGTTCCGACCCCCTGCTAAGATTGCAGGTAAGCATGCACCAACATGTGTTACACCCTCTGTCTCCACAGGCCATCCCCACACTCTCTGGTCCTCCCGTGTTGTTCCCTTATGCCCCCCACACCCTCTTCCCGAACACAGGAGTTTGTACTGATACCTTCTGGTTTCAACATCACTGTCTTGTGGCCGGTGCTGGATTTTACTTTTATGGACTTCATTGATTCTTGGTGTGTCACCCTTTCTGAACTCTCATGCTGGACTTCCTTTGCATCTTTTACTCATGATGACCTTGAATCGTGCTGTTCCCATCTTTATCTTGTATCCTGACTTGAAACATTATGTGTTACTTCAGACTTCTGCAGTTGTATTCGCTCTTGCTTCACTCTTTTTGACTGCTTACTCCCAGTTCTCTCCTCAATCTCCCTTTTCCTATCTCCTCTCCTCCTCCCCTCCTCCCCTTACTTTCTCATATGCACTTACTCTATCAGAATTGTCCCTGGACCTAGTATGATAGCAACCTCGTCTGTCGCTCCCCTTACCCTTACTGTACCCCCCTCCCTCCAGCACTATCTGAAACATTGTCAGGCCTAGTACGATAGTCGCTTGTTTTGTTCCTCCCCTCCCTTTCTGCACCCCTCTCCCTCACCATTTGTTTTTCTTTGGCTCTACCAGAAATGCCATCAGGCCTAGTATGGTAGTCGCCTGTCTGTTTCGATTTCCTTCCCACTCTCCCCCTCCCTTCCTTATCTATGTCTTAGCTCTTGCACTTTCTGAAATGTTGTCAGGCCGAGTACGACAGTTAATTTCACATCCTTACTGTTCATGGCCTGTAAGAATGTCGTTGTATTTTCCCTTGTTCCCTCCCTTGCCTTGAAGCGCTTGGAAACACATTGTGTATAGACGCTATATAAATAAAATATCATATCATATCATATCATATCATATCACAGTGAATAGGTCTTCCGGGCCTCAAAGTTTTCACTTTACCCCTTTTCCAAATAATAATATAGGTATTGCATTTTTTCAGAAGCTGAAATAAGACTTTTTTTACCCAATACTTACTATGATGTACTTTGTTAGGATAGCTCCTAATTCTACTCTAGTGTGTCTGAAAAAACTGAACCATGGAGTGTGGCAAGTATGGGAAAAGTGGATTTAAAAATACTCTGTTCCTCCTTGCAGCTCACCAGCCAGGGTATGTAATTTGACACACATATGTACAAGTGGGTGGAATAGTGGAATCTAGCATTATATACTTTAGGGTTAATTATCCTTGGGAACTTAAGACGTTTGGTAAAGTGTTCAGCCCTTTCCATTTAATGTATTTACAATGATTGGAATGACATCATATACACTACTGTGAGTGTATTTTTTTAGTTTTACTCTGCCATATTTTTGGTGTTGGTGGCTATACACATCATTGATTGGTTGTATCCTTTACAAGAATAGAATTCTAGGAATATATTTACCTATACTTTTTACTAATATTGTGGAATGCTGATAGCATTTTTAAAGCTCATACGTTATCTCTTCAAGAGGATCCATACTAATTTATGTATTTAGTTTTATTGTGTTTAGTTCATTTACAACTTTTCACAAATATAAACAGAAACATATTTAGTTTTCACTTTAGACTTAAAACACATAAAAATATTATTTAGTGATTTTATTCTAAAATCATAGTAATACATATTTCACATAATTTACTGAATATGAACAACAGTTGTTACATTACATTAAAAACTCAATGGGCCTCATTACGAGGATGGAGGTAGCCAAGGTAGCGGGCTCCAAAACCCTTCCGACTCCGCCCTGGTGAATGGAGCAATTACCGGTCCATTCCGAGGTCGGAGGGACCGGTACCGTTATTAGCTCTAGAGTCCCTTTGTGGGTCCCGTCCTTAACGCCTGCAAAAACCAGGCATTAAGGAAGGACCCGCAAAGGGAACTCGTAGTAGGGAGGTAAGGGATTACCGGCACCGGTGCCCTTACCGGTGCCGGTAATCCCTTACCTCCCACCTCGTAATGAGGCCCAATGACTGACTTCTAGTTGAATCCAATACCATGTTCTCATTACTTTTCTGGTTTCCACAAGTAGTCAAGGTTATATGTTGACATTTGTAATCATCATCATTCGCTTTCATTAGAGTTATTTCAAATTACTCTCAATATGATTCCATAGTCGGTAGATGGCAATTTTCATAGAAATTGAAAATTAATCGCATCGTAATGATAACACATTTTCCTAAAATACACATGTAAAGACATTTAGACAGATTCAGTGAAGGCGTGTCTGGCTATTTCCAGCATATTGGGCAATTTACACATTCGGCAGAATCTTGCCTCAGCACTGATTTTCAACTGGGCTCCACCTATTGCTAGTAATGGAAACTGATTTGATTGTAGTAATGGATCACACTTAAAACTGCAGGGACAGGACATTGTAGGAGGTAGGACTGGGCTCTCTTGTAGTAATGTACCTCAGTGGATACATACTCAACTTCAACAAGTGTAGATACTTAATGCACCAATCCCACCCCTCCAACTTTCTTTTAATGGCTCCCTTCAGCACAACATAACTTTTTCCTAATGTACAATCAGGTATCCAATTCATTTCTTTAAACAGTGCTGAGTTGAGCTGTTCAAAATTGCTTTGTCCCGAAACAGTCGGTGCGACAATTGTTACCAATTTTAGCTAATAGTGGGCACTTATATTAGATTTAATATATAATTCCTGGCCCCTCAATGAGATTAGCCCTAACTTCAACCGTAGGTACTCCATAGAGGTAGACAATGGCAGTCCTAAAACTAGTCTGTTCAACCATGCATAATCCTTCATGGCAAGCGCCTCTAATCCGTAAAGGATGGTTGTGCAGAAAGATTTCTTATATAAGATCAATATGCCTGCCATGCAGTATCCCGCATGTTGGCCAACAAACCTGCGCACCGGGTGCGTGAGCTGACACGATATTTATTAATTTCTTTTGTATTTGTAAGGCGCTTATACATCAAGTAAATTGTGTTTCAAAGCGCCCAATATTTTTGATTCTATTATTTTAGTGTAGTCAGATGTGTTGCTCATTTCAAGACCTAGGTACAGATAGTTTGCTATGTAGACTAAAGTTCCCAATGCAGTAACCATTGGAACCCTATTTACTTTTGTTCCAGTTACCAGCATGACTCGAGTCTTGTCGAGGCTTATGGTCAAATCATTTTCTGCTACATACCATTGATCATTCTCTTCATATCAGAGTAGGACTGATCGAAAATGACCAAATAGTCTGCATATGACATTGCAACTATTCGAGTGTCACCAATTCTAGGCGGGCAATTGGCTCTTTCTCTTAGATGCTGTGGAAGATGTGCTAGGTGCAAGTTGAAAAGCAGGGGAGACAGCACTGAAGTGGGAGAATGGAAGACCAGGCTCCCGTCCTTCACCTCTCGCGCTTGGCCTAGAGGGTCACGGCCCAGACACCCGCCGCGAGAAGAGTTTGTCCAGTTACCAGACGACCAGGTACCATGGTACAGGAACATACGGATGTGTCCACCTGTTTGCCCAGCAGCCCGCACTGGCCATGTCGACACCTGCGGTTCGGATCAGCTAGACTAAAAAACCACACGTCGTTAGAGATGCCATGACGACCTAGACAACTGGAAGCACATCTGTACAAATATACACACCTAACATTCCCACAACAATCTACACGAAGAACATACTCAGTGCTCTGACGTAGGCGACAGGCATATTCACGGACGTGCATCTTTATTATTTTTACATAGGCTTTCAGAATGCAGAAACGCAAGATGCATCATGAATTCATCTATAACGCCGCTTGCTCACGCTTCTCTTGAAACCCGTTACCACCATGAGAGGTATAATAGAAACACGATACTGGTCATGGAAATATACGCCACTATAACCTAAAGCACCCATGCCCGAAATGGATCACTTATACACCAGGCCCAAGTAGGCCTCAGGCAAGAGTTCCCGTGGACATTAACAAAGCAAAAGTCAGGTTGCTGATCCCGCAGAATGAGCCTGGTGGAGCAACCAGCCAAGGTCGCAATGTTGCAAACCCACATCCAAGAACAAATCATCAAAGGCATGATGTTGCAACCTTGCACTCCGCGTACCAACGTTAGAATCATATCTACATATTAAACCAGACACACAGTGGAAAAGCAATATTAATTGTGCAGAATTCTGCCTCAAACACGGTCCCGCCTCACGTGACCAAGCCGAACCTGACGAGATGCCAAAGCCCAGGAGAAAGAAAGGCGTCTGGGTCCCTCGCTACGAGACATAGGCCGATACACTTGAAAGGCTTAATGGACATCTGCTACAGTGGGAGCGGTCAGCCTTCCACCTATGAATAAATCCTCACATTGTCTGCACGTACCCTTATTGAAACATTGTTGCAAACACAGGTACACCGAGAGCTGGGAACAACGGTGGTCCCAGGCTGGGGAGCTCACGGATGCACCAATCAGAACATGGGGCTCTTATCTCAGACGTCAGTAACATTAGCCAATCCTCAGGAGTCTTCATGTAACAATTCTTATGTATCTAATTATAGGGACAACCCAGATATACCACCTGACTACACCTTGACCACTAATATCATTCTCTATATGTGTACTATACTAACCCTACCACTCGAGCAACCAATTAAGAGTGGCGATAGGTTTTTTGTTAACTTTCTGAAGTGACGCAAGTAGCGCGTCATAATGTAGTAAAAAGGGCCTGCGAGCCCCAGGATTGTGTGTGTGTCAGGACGAACGCGTACGCTCCTTGACCCATCCCTGCCGTTTGCATAATAAACAGCAGAAGTCGCCTTGCTCCTTGTGTGTGCCTCATACTCTGTCTCGATCCGAGATATACACGGGAGGAGTTGGGGCCTCCCTGCCCGGAGGTCTGCGGACGGCCCGGCCGACCCCGGCAGAATTTCCCCCCGACAAGTTGGAGGCACTACATTGGGTTGAGAAGAGGGAGGTATTGTAAAGCGGCGAGGGTTTAATTGAGTGTTGCTAATGGAATGAATGGTAGCGAAACGAGTGCGAGAGCAGGTGGCTAACGTTACGCGAAAGAGGGGGGCGGGGCACGAAAATATCACGTGCAGCCGCTCGTAACAGTGAGCTAACGTTACGCGAAAGAGGGGGGCGGGGCACGAAAACATCACGTGCAGCCGCTCGTAAGACACTGATTGGCCTAAATCGCGACTACGTGTGAGGGTGGGTGTGTGGTTTCCTACGATTTGATATTTATTATTGAATGAGTAGATGAGGTTCCCTATTGTTCGAGCAAGAAACTCGATAGGTAGATGACGTTTCCCTGTGGGCGGTGGCTAGTTACGTAGTTGCCCAAAACGGAAGATAATTGGCTGGTTAAGCCCTCCTGTTGAGGGGCGTATCACACGCGAGGCGACGCAGCGTGCGCAGTCCGGTTATAGTATTGATGAGATTACCTTGTTCCAGGAGAGACAGGAAGACAGCTGTAGGGTTAGCGGGGTAGATTACAAGTGTATTTTGAATTTAAAGAACATAACACGAATATACCAGTAGCTCGAAGAAATAGGTGACGTCACCAGTAGGGATTTAATAGGATATCGCGAGCACAAGGAACATTGGGTTGAGAGTGGTGGGGAGGAGAAGCATGATAAAGGAGCTGATACGGAGATAAACTATAAACCAGTGGATCGAAAGAAGAAGGGGAAAGGGGCGTGGCTGTGCACGGAGAACGCCGGCCACGGCAAGTGTAAAAAGGGGAGGAGAACGGAGAAACAGGACAACTGTATAAGATCGTCGTAAGGGGTACGCAGCCGCAGGGGGCTGCGTGCGCTTCGGCCGCAGGGGGCCGTAGGGGAAGGAATATAATATAACATCACATTTATTACTATTGCATAATTTGTCAAAGGATTGTCGTAAGTCCCCACACTTGCGGGGCGAGGTAAGCAATACAAGGTTGTATATTGTAAATTGGTAGTAAGGGGAAGGGTAACAAGGGGAGTACAACCATGTCATACGGGAGAGGGTCGGGAGGGTGGGGGAACACCCTCACTACCCCACTACAGCACATATGCACCACACTGCCACCACACAGGGAGAAGTTAATTAAGTACAGCATAGAGTGGACCCAGGGGACAGACAACAAAATGTTAACACCATGGCCGCCTAATGGTAGTTTCGATCCATATGCCCAACACTCACTACTGAACCATCTGCACAATACATACAAGGGGAAGAAGTTGGCAAACCACGTGGAGGTGTTTAACTTATGGAGGATGTTCCAGGGGTCTCGACCAGGACCAAATGGAATGTTCACTATGGGGGAAACACCGGAAGAAAAGGAGATTAAGAAAGAAGGAACGGGTGGGGAAAAGGAGAGCGAAAGCACAAAAAATACGGGGAACGAAAGAAATGGAGGAGAAAAGGTTGATAAATCAGACGACATAAAAAAGGAACCGAGCAATGAGATACCCATAACACCGAGAGTGAAAACAGAGGGAGGAGGGTTGTACCCTTTAAGAGAATTAGGAGAAATAGAAGGACAGTTAAGGGCGGCTGAAGGATACTCAAACCCGGCATACAGCCCTCCACCATATGTGGCTCATGGGAAGATACCAATGGGGGAAGGGAGGATTAGAGAAGAGCAGACTGTAGAGATAGGAGACGATGAGTGGGTAGCTGCACAGATATTGTTGAAATTACGAGGCTCACTAACTGGAGAAGAAAGGGAGGCGGTAAGGAGAACAAACGAGGATAGTGCCAGAGAGAGTGAAATGAGGGGTGAGGAGCTACTACGGCAGAAGGAAGAGATTTTGGAGGAAAGATTAGCAAAACTAAGGGATGAGCAGAATGAACTGATCAAACAACTTGAGAGGGAGGAAAGAGAGAGAGTGAGGAAAAGGAAAGAAGGTAAGGACGAATTGGAAAGATTAAGGGAACGAAGCGAGGAACAAAAGAGAGAAGCTGAAAGGGTAAAAGCAGCAGCAGATAGGGTATCAAGAATAGTGCTGAGAGAGAAGAAGAAGGAAGAAGAAGAAAAGGAAAAAGAAATGGAAATATGGAGGAGGAGGATAATATCTGAGACAGCTAAAAAATATGAAGAGGGGAAGGTAATAGAGAGTATAGTAGAAAGAGAAAGGGTGAAATGGGAAAGGAAGAGGGAGGATGAAAGGATATTGGAACAGATGAGCAACGAAGTAATGGAGGAATTAAAAAGGAAAAGAGAGGAAAATAGTAGGGAAATGGAGGAGAGAAGGGAAGAAGGAAGAGAAGGGAGGGGTAAGGAGAGTGAAAGATGGGGAGATGTATATAAAAGTAGGGAGGTAGCAACGACATCAGCACTAGGGGGGACAGTTGGTAACAACGAAAGGGGAGAAAGAGACCTAATAGATTTAAAAACAGTAAAAATAAAAGGAAAAAAGGCAGAGTGGGGGGTGTCATTTATAAATGATTTTTGCAGTGAGGAGGAAGGAGTGGAGAAGGATGGAAGAGAGAGTGAAAGGGAAAGCTTAGATAAACTGTACCTCACTAGAACAAACACAGATTCGCCCTGGATGAGTAGAAGAGGGGAGGAGCTGAAGAGAAATAAGGAGGAAACGAAAAGAATAGGGGAAACACAAACCAATGAAACCACGCCACCCACATCTCCATCACGCCGCCCTCCCACGTCACTACCTACATGTTCAACCACCGCACGCTCTCTGCACAGAATAAAGCTCGCGCCCTTCATGAACGAACTTACACCGTATGCATGTCGGCTTAGGGACCTCCCTAGTCGCAGGCAAGACAGACAAATAAACATACCCATATTGAACACAGGAAATGATGAAAGAAGGGGAAAGGAAGAAGAGGGAGGTAGGGGCAGAGGTAGTAAGGAAGAATTTGAAGTAGTAAAAGAAATGGGGGAAGAGGAGGGGTGTGAAGACTCAATATCATGGAGCGTAAAGGGTGACAAAAGACAGAATTTAATGCCACTGTTGGAGAGAGGAGGGGTTAGACCACAGTATGTACCTTGGAAACATACGGATAAGGAAAATATAAAATGTAGGCTCCCATCACTAAGTGGAGGTGCGGGTAAGTGGATATATGAAATGGAAAAACACACCGCAGGACAGAAACTAGCAGTAGGAGATGTGAAGGGCCTGTTAATATCAATATTAGGGGATAGAGCGGATGACATTTGGAAAAGAGCGGGATTCCATGGGGTAACAATAACAAACACATCGCATGATGGGGCACCATTTGCAAACTGCAGACATGCGCTATGGCAGGCACTGAGAGTGCAATACCCAGACACCTCAGACATAGGAGCCATTACTTCCCGTAAGATGGGTGAAAATGAGGATCCTGTTGATTATATCCAGGACATTCAAGAGAAGTGGCGCATGAAAACTAGAGAACAATGGGACAAAACACCAGCCATATTTTATCATATACTAGTACAAGGGCTCCCAGAAGGAGTTCAGAAACAGCTAAAGAAAGTAGTAGGAATGGAAGCAAAACCATGGCCAGAAATACAACTGACTATAGTACATCACTGCAGGACATGGCAAGGAAAGATGAAACAAAAGGAGGAGGACAGGAAAACAGAAGAGGCCAAATTAGTACAGAAAAAACTTACTAAATATACAATGGAAGGGGCACTAATAACTACGCCCACACCAATGGCCCAAAGCCCAACGCAAGTAGTGGCTGCACAAGATCCAGCTCAAATAGCGCCCCCACAAGGTGGAATACAGCAAGTGCCGCCTCTGCAATTACACACACCGAACATGGGAGGAGGGTACCCAATGCAAGGAACTGGGTATTATAGTTATAACAGAGGAAGAGGAGGGGTTATGAGGGGGAGAGGATATGGATATAATACCCAGCAACAGGGGGGGGGACTCAGAAATTACTACCCCACAGGGCAACCCGTATACCAGGACAACACAGGGAGCTTCCCATGGCAAAACAGGGAACTACCCGTGTGTTGGAGCTGCGGACTATTAGGACACATGTCACGTACATGTAGGGTCAGGCCAGGAACACCAGCATGGAATGAACAAGCACAACCTAGGACCTCACATGAACAGCAGGGCATGCAACAACAGCAGATGTCACAACAAGGGAGTGACCAACCACAACAAACACGACAGCAACAAACCTATTCACTGCCACAACAACAAATAACACAGCAACTGACGCCGCCACAACAACAAGTGGCGTTAATACAACCACCACCCCAAAATGAACGAACACAATTGGGTGGGGTGTCGGTGTTGGGACACAACCCTTATACAGGGAATGGCCAATCATTGTACCCCCAATAGGCCAGCCCACAGACGGCCTTGGTGTGTCCCATCCTGTCAGTAACACCTAATAGTGCGGAGGAGCCACGCATAGAGGTAACGATAGGTGACAAAAAATTATCATTTCTTGTTGACACCGGGGCAACCCGGTCTTGCATAAGGGAAGGTAAATTTAAGATGTCAGGCGAAGCCATGAACACCCAAGGATTTTCTGGGGCTAAAGGGTTGGTTCCATTTACTGATAACGTTCCCTTATCTATTGGAGATTATGATCTGTCAGTCCCACTTTTGTATTATAGTGACTCGCCAGTAAATATACTGGGGAGAGACATAATGAACAGGTTGAATATGACGATCTCCTTTACAGAGGATGGCATAATTTGCTCTACTCCAGGGATTAACATGCTCGCAGCACGACAGATTTTGCAAGCATACTGTGGACAGACAGCGATTAGGGCGGAGCCACTGGATGGCGAGATATTCCAATATGGCACAGACATGGCATTTGCATGGATGCCAGGGATAGAAGGGAAAATATGGAGGAGGCCAGCAGCCTATCTATTCCGACCAGAAACACCAGCTAATGAACTGGAAGGGAAGGTGTTTGCAGTGGACATTGAGAGCATTATTGCAACAGCTGATTATGTTGCTGTGCACGCCCAAGATAAAGAAGGGAGAGCCTGGAGGGCGGTGATAGCACTAGCAGAAGGGTGTAGGCTGACCCAGGTGTCAGATGAAGAGCTGTTCTCAGAAGAAAAGGAAGAAAATGAAATGGTGTTCATGATGAGTGTAGAAATATGGCTAAGAGTGGCTTACAAACAAGTAGCACAGAAAATTGCAATGGCACTTGAGGCACCCGCAGGCACCCCAGTCCCATTTTTTAAGGAGGATATGTCAAAGGTGCCCAAATCATTATGGACTATTAGCCCTTATGACGTGGGATGCATAAAAAGCATAGGGGGTGTAAGGATAAAATTGAAAAAAGGTGCCATATTACCAAGAGTGAAACAGTACCCATTGTCAAAAGAGGCAGATGAGGGCATATATGAAACCATAACGGCCCTTATAAACAATGGCATATTGGTCCCCTCAGAATCACCATGTAACACAGCTGTGTACCCGGTGCGCAAGGCTAAAGGGGGGTCTTGGCGCTTCATACAGGACCTCAGACCCTTGAACAACATAGTAGAAGCAGAGTATCCAGTAACAGCAAACCCGGCCACAATATTGTGTGGCATTCCAGCAGAAGCATCACGATTTACAGTGATTGACCTTAAAAATGCTTTTTTCTCAATACCATTACACCCAGACTCACAAGATTTGACAAGCTTTACTTACCGAAATACAAAGTGGAAACATACCAGATTACCACAGGGGTATTGTGAATCACCCTCAATTTTCAATAGAGTAATACAGATGGATTTGGGTAACGTTGAGGTGGAAAGCACAGTGTTACAGTATGTGGATGACTTAATAATTTGCAGTACAAACGAAAGCAAATGTAGAGAGGACTCATTAAAAATGTTGACAATATTGGCTGAAAAGGGGTATAAGGTAGACATGGAAAAGATACAATACTGTCAGGAACAGGTACTTTACATTGGCCAACTGATATCTCAACATGGAAGAAGGATTGCACCACAAAGAGCACAGGCCATCTCAAGCACTCCCGTGCCACAGACTGTGAGAGAACTGCAGCAATTTCTGGGGCTGTGCAACTACTGTAGAGCATGGGTATTTGATTATAGCTCATACATAGGACCCCTGCTTGAGGGTTTGAAGGAAGCAAATAAAGGGGAGAAAAAGTTGGGATGGACTATGGAAATGAGGGAGGCATTTGACGAATTAAAGGACGCGATATCAACTGCTCCAGTACTGGCATCCCCAGACTATGAGCGGCGCTTCTTTATATTTTCACATTGCGACTCAGCAGTGATGAAAGCAGTGCTGGCCCAAAAAACTAGCATGGGCTATAAACCAGTAGCATTTTACAGCGGTCACTTAGACCCTACAATGTTAGGCCACTTCTCTTGTGAACAAGGTCTCGCTGCAGCTGCTTTTGCAGTAGAAAAAGCATCAGCAATAACTATGGGGTGTCCAACTACACTATTTGTGGAACATGCATTATTTGCGATATTGAATAAACCTAAGTCCACACTAACAACACAGAGGGCATCAGGTTATGAGATTATTTTGTCTAAAGCTGAACTAGCAATTGTTAGATGTAGCACGGTTAACCCTGCAAGGTTCCTAGCAGAAGTAATTGAAGAGGGAGATTACGCCCACGACTGCACCCAAGTAACTGAAATGTACTCATGTACTAGGAAAGTTGAAGAAAACGCACTAGAGGGAGGTGAGCTTTTGTTTATTGATGGGTCATCAACTATTGATCAAGGAGATGGGATACGAAGGACTGGGGCAGCAGTAGTAAAAATGATGGAGGCGCCGGTGTGTGTGGCTATGAAGTGTGTACAATTACCACAGCATTACTCTGCTCAAGCCGCGGAACTCGTTGCACTAATATTGGCATTAAAGGAAAGTTTTAATAAAAGGGTAACTATATATTCTGACAGTGCATATGTTACATCAACTGTCCACTCAGGGCTATCAAAATGGAGAAGAAGAGGGTTTAGGAGAGCTGATGGCACTCCAGTACAACATGCCCTCTTGTTGGCTGAACTAATTGAAGTAATAAACGACCCCCAAGAACTAGCCCTGGTAAAATGCACCGCACACACAAATGGAGAAGACTACGTATCAAAAGGTAATGCAGCAGCAGACGCACATGCGAAATATGCTGCATATTTTGGTGAGATATGGAACCCCACAGACTCACAGAGAGGGAGAGGGAGGGGAATAGCTAGGGAGATGTTAATAAGAGAAGGGTACACCCATCTCCCAGCCACACAGATTATGGAACTACAAGCGGCTGCACCAATGGCCGAAAAAGAAGTATGGGTGAAAAGAGGATGCACAATGTCACCAACTGACGCACTATGGCGCCAGGGTGGCACTGGGAAAGTTGTAATACCGTTGGCACTGTTAAATACCGCCCTGAGCCAATTACATCACCCTGCCCATACAGGCAAGGAAATAATTGCAGCACGAATTAGAGAAGATTGGTTTTGTCCCGAGTTAACCTCTCATGTGTCAAATTTTATCAGCAATTGCCTCACATGTCAACAGTTTACGGCCGGTCATACTTTAAAAGTGATAAGAGGTATCATACCCCGGCCAGAAGGACCTTTTCGGCACCTTCACATTGACTATGTTGATATGATCAACATATGTCAAGGTAATAGGTATATGATTGTAGTAGTATGCCCATTTTCTAGGTGGATTGAAGCAGGGCCCTGTTCACACCCTGATGCATTTAGAGCAGCCAAATTCATAGTAAGGGAGGTCTTCCCCAGGTGGGGAGTGTGCGAGGTGTTAAGATCAGACAACGGGCCCCATTTCGCAAACGAAATGTTCCAGCATATCACATCCCTGCTGAACATTAAACACAAATTTGCATGTGCATACCACCCACAGGCTAATGGTGTATGCGAACGCCTGAATGGCTTATTGAAGGAGGCAATTGCTAAAATACAACAAACAACAAAGAAAAGTTGGTTGTATTGCCTTCCGTTAGCATTGTTTGAACTTAGAAACAGGCCAGGGTCCGACCACCACCTCACCCCACACGAAGTGGTTACTGGACGCCAAATGCGCCTTCCCCTAACACCAACGTCAAGGGCATTCACCGACCACGAAAGTTCAGCGAATGTGTTAGGTGATGAAATGTATCAATATGTGTCTTCTTTGATTACTAGTGTCGTGTTTGTGTCTCAACAGCTCGAGCGCACACGGGGCGGGTCTACCAGCAACCAAGAAAAAGACGAAAATACAGAATTGGGAAAGGAGAACTTGTGCAAACTTGCCAAAGGTGACCACGTACTACTTCGCAATTTCAATAGGAAGTGGAACCAGAAGAGGTTCACTGGCCCCCATCTGGTAGAGGACGTATCAACAAGAGCAGTAAAACTAAAGGATAAGCGTGCCTGGAACCACCTACATGACGTAAAGATCTACAAACTGCAGACCCGCCCCAGCACCAACGACAGATCCATTGGAAGAACAGCAACCACATCCCCTACAGCGGAAGAAAGTTTAACCACAGACAACGACCCAATTGTTCCCTCGGAGACAATAACTAACGAAGAAGGGAGTGATCCCCATACTGCCCACCCCATGATCACTCGCTCAAAGAGTAAAAATACTTCCGCCATTTGAGCACAAACCCCCCATTGACTGCTAAGTACAGTTGTAACTAAAACTGAAGGACATGCTTGCACTAATACACATGTAAACACGTGAATGTTCTCTTTTTTCTCTCGCACATACAGGAACTGCGTAATATTGTATTGTTAAGAAAGCTAATTAACAAATTCAGTGTGCAGGTGTAGATGGTGCTGCCAGACGATAACTACCCAGAAGAATTGTCACACCAGTTCGTATACGAAATAAAGAGGCCAACATACTTAAAAAGGAGAAGGGTACGTGTCTACTACACAGCCTTCCTCCTGGCCATAGAATATCACATGCCCCACCTCCACCCATACTTGCCGGTCTTAAGAGACCCATCACTTAGAGTAGCGTGGGAGCAGCTCTTCGCCTGGGCACTGAATGACTACTTGATAGGGAGAGCTTAAAACTAACATTTAATAACAAGCACTTTTGAGAATTTTTAGGCGGGCAACTGTAACGTCGCAAGAATAAGCTGCCAGGACTGCAGCAAGGTAAGAGCAAAATGCCGGTGAAATTAGCACATGTAATAAAAATAATAGGGATTTTTATGATCACCGGGTTCTTAGCTGCCTCTGTCTGGCAGTACAGCTATGCTATCGATTTTATTGCTGCGCACAAACTTAATATACCCCCGCCCTCTGCTGCAACAGGTGTTACGTCAGGTGGTAATAGTAACATTGCACCCAAGAAAAATAGAGTTAAACGCAGCACATACTCAGACAATAAAGGTATTGATAATTATGTACAAGATTCAGCACATGTCACAAACAACATATGGTACCAGCACATGACCCGCATTGGTAAGCAGACAACTGAGGATAGCTGTTACGTTTGCTCATTAATACCATACGCCATGAGCGCCTCACGAACATTTGTTGCCACAGAAATAGATGAAAAAACAGCACAGTGCATAATATATTTGGCCCTGTTCCAAACGAAAGGAAGATTTCAAGGAACAGTGGTGCACATGACATGGAAAACGCGAGACTCATACCCATATGAAAACAACTTCCTCAAGACCTATCTGAGTTATCACAAGACCAGTTTACATGCCGAAGCATTCAGGTACATAACAAGTGGCCCTGCAAAAGGAGAAACAAAGAAGGTAACACTGCAGTATCTACCATGTGATTGGTACGCCACTGAAATTCCGGGTAAACAAGGATGCTGGGAAAGGCCGCTACTGACGATAACAGGAAAGGTGTATCTGGACAACAGCTGGGAGATAGGAGTAATTGGCAGCAACATGGTAACAAAAGAAACTATCTCAACCATCGAGACACACAATCATCGATGTTGGACGACGTGGATCAAGTACGTACCTATGCTCACGTGGGTAGAAGAAGATGAAGACCCAATAACAATATTACCATTGACTGCGCCCAAAGTATGCTACCAGCATAAAGGAGAGGTGGATGTAGGATATAACACCAATTGTGCAAGTGTGATGGAGTTACCTGAGGGGGGTGCGGGAACAGCAGTAATAATGGACCATTATTGGGCCTGCGGAGAAAAGGCATATCATACACTGCCTCCCCTGTGGAATGGTGTGTGCACAATGGTACACGTCAATGTACCATCACTAGTGGTACCTAAGAAGCATGTCAATGTGGCGAAATTTCCTAAAATGGATGAAGGGGATAAGAGACGAAAGAGATCTGCACCACTCCAGAAGGAGCAAGAGAACAAGACCAACAGCGAGGATACTGTCCTAAATAGGAGAAAACGACAAGGAGAGCCACTGACAGGAAATTACCTGTGGGGAAGGTCGGAAACGGAACTAACGTCAATACCGCCAGAACACAGACTATTCAGCAGAGCAGCAATGTTTTTCTCCTCAATAATACATCCGGGACTGCAGGCATACGCAAACGCAAAATGGCTCCAAATAACAAGATGGGAACTAATGATGACCATCAATTCAACAGTAAATGGGTTCAACGCAATTAAAGAGGAGCTGCGAGCTGTAAGGATGGTAGCACTACAGAACAGATATGTACTGGACCTTCTCACAGCAATGGAAGGAGGAGTTTGTGCAAAGATAGGACAATCTTGCTGCACGTTCATACCTGCCAACGATGCTGACAATGGTACACTGACAGAAGCAGTTTCACAATTGGCCCAGATGCACTCTAAAATGATGGACGAGAGTAACGGTGTAAACAAGGATAAGAGCTGGTTCTCACTATTATGGTCATGGATGCCATCTTGGCTGTCGGATGGACTGAAAATAATAGTGGGGTGTACTATTTTGGCTGGAGCTACTCTGATCATAATTAAATTTTGGAAAGCCCGAAAGGCACGCACGGCTGACGAGTTGCTGGAAATGGTGGGAATGCACCCCTTGATGCCAGCAGATGATGGTCAGCATACAGGGGTGATAATACAAGAGAGGGAGAAGCTGCGCACACAAATCATCACCAACCATCTAGATCCACCATCAGTGAAGATCGAGAACCCAAGGAACCCCAGGAGCTACATAGGAAGATGGGTATACTGTACTCCTGGAGGAACATGTGAATACATGTATTGGTCGTTTGAAGATCATGTAAACCATTATGGACATCTCGGAGGGATAACTAAGATATGGAGGGTAAGAGGAGATAACGAGAAGGATATGTTTGTGGTCGACAAGTCGACCAGAGGGGGGACTGAAGTGGGAGAATGGAAGACCAGGCTCCCGTCCTTCACCTCTCGCGCTTGGCCTAGAGGGTCACGGCCCAGACACCCGCCGCGAGAAGAGTTTGTCCAGTTACCAGACGACCAGGTACCATGGTACAGGAACATACGGATGTGTCCACCTGTTTGCCCAGCAGCCCGCACTGGCCATGTCGACACCTGCGGTTCGGATCAGCTAGACTAAAAAACCACACGTCGTTAGAGATGCCATGACGACCTAGACAACTGGAAGCACATCTGTACAAATATACACACCTAACATTCCCACAACAATCTACACGAAGAACATACTCAGTGCTCTGACGTAGGCGACAGGCATATTCACGGACGTGCATCTTTATTATTTTTACATAGGCTTTCAGAATGCAGAAACGCAAGATGCATCATGAATTCATCTATAACGCCGCTTGCTCACGCTTCTCTTGAAACCCGTTACCACCATGAGAGGTATAATAGAAACACGATACTGGTCATGGAAATATACGCCACTATAACCTAAAGCACCCATGCCCGAAATGGATCACTTATACACCAGGCCCAAGTAGGCCTCAGGCAAGAGTTCCCGTGGACATTAACAAAGCAAAAGTCAGGTTGCTGATCCCGCAGAATGAGCCTGGTGGAGCAACCAGCCAAGGTCGCAATGTTGCAAACCCACATCCAAGAACAAATCATCAAAGGCATGATGTTGCAACCTTGCACTCCGCGTACCAACGTTAGAATCATATCTACATATTAAACCAGACACACAGTGGAAAAGCAATATTAATTGTGCAGAATTCTGCCTCAAACACGGTCCCGCCTCACGTGACCAAGCCGAACCTGACGAGATGCCAAAGCCCAGGAGAAAGAAAGGCGTCTGGGTCCCTCGCTACGAGACATAGGCCGATACACTTGAAAGGCTTAATGGACATCTGCTACAGTGGGAGCGGTCAGCCTTCCACCTATGAATAAATCCTCACATTGTCTGCACGTACCCTTATTGAAACATTGTTGCAAACACAGGTACACCGAGAGCTGGGAACAACGGTGGTCCCAGGCTGGGGAGCTCACGGATGCACCAATCAGAACATGGGGCTCTTATCTCAGACGTCAGTAACATTAGCCAATCCTCAGGAGTCTTCATGTAACAATTCTTATGTATCTAATTATAGGGACAACCCAGATATACCACCTGACTACACCTTGACCACTAATATCATTCTCTATATGTGTACTATACTAACCCTACCACTCGAGCAACCAATTAAGAGTGGCGATAGGTTTTTTGTTAACTTTCTGAAGTGACGCAAGTAGCGCGTCATAATGTAGTAAAAAGGGCCTGCGAGCCCCAGGATTGTGTTTGTGTCAGGACGAACGCGTACGCTCCTTGACCCATCCCTGCCGTTTGCATAATAAACAGCAGAAGTCGCCTTGCTCCTTGTGTGTGCCTCATACTCTGTCTCGATCCGAGATATACACGGGAGGAGTTGGGGCCTCCCTGCCCGGAGGTCTGCGGACGGCCCGGCCGACCCCGGCAGAATTTCCCCCCGACAGCACACAACCTTGTTTGACTCCCATGCTATCAACTCTGGAGCAGATATGAGTCCTTCATTGTTCATGCATACACAAGCACTGCTGTTATTTTGCAAAGAGATGATTATTTGCAGTAACCCAATTGTCTCATTTTCCATCACAGGATTTCACAAATTACCTGATCAAAAGAGGAATGGAAGGTAGGTGACGTACAAAGATGGACCTTTGCTTAGGCATGCTCCATGTATCAAGGTATCTAGCAGTCTGGGTTTATGCACCGTGGCCAGCCCTGGACAATAGCATCTCTTAAAGGGGTATAAGATGTTAGTTGTCTCGAACCAACGCTGCAGTTCCTTTACTACAAAGGAGGCAAAGTGTTTTCCTGTGAGGTCCAACATGACAGCAGTCTATAGTTATGGGGAATCGATCAATCTCCCTTTATATACACTGATATCAATATAAACTGCTGCCATGAGTCTGGATGCAGCGCTCTCTACAAACTCTGTCAAACAATAGATGCAAAATTCTGTCCCACCCTTCTGATTCTTTCTTGAGGACTACATTGGCCTAGCCATTAGGACCTGGGGCACTGGAACTCTTTAGCTTTACTATTGCTACCTCAGTGTCTGAATGGCTAATTACAAGAGGCCATGGAGCTGCATTACCTCTGCTAATTGCTGGTGATGAAGTCTGCGGAAACATGTTAGAATTTATGGGGATCATTACGAGGTTGGAGGTAAGGGATTAGCGGCACCGGTAAGGGTGCCGATGCCGGTAATCCCTTACCTCCGTATTCCGAGTTCCCTTTGCGGGTCCTTCCTTACCTCCTGCTTTTAGCAGGAGTTAAGTACGGGACCTGCAAAGGTACCTCGGAGGTAATTACGGTAGTGTAATTTACGCTGCCGTAATTACCTCCTTCCCCATTCCCATTGAGCCCTATGGGGCGGAAATGGGAATGGGGAAGGGCAAAAGGTGAATGGGGAATTACCAGTCCCTCCAACCCTGGAATGGACAGGTAATTACTCCATTCACCATGCCGGATTTGAGACGGTTTCGGAGGCAACCATGGTTAGCTCCAAACCCAGAATGAGGCCCATTGTGTTTCTGCCATGTTATTTCTGCAATTGGGTTTACGGTTTGTGCGGGTCTATCTCCATTGGCAATGCCCAGTACCTGCCACAATAAGCGAGTATTACCGCTCCAAAGCGTCTCAAGCAGTCGATGCCATTTTACATTTGCAATAGATGCCTTGTGCCTCTTCAACAAGTTGCAGTAAGCATTTTTCTTTTTCTGATCATGGCAAGTGCCTCATGTCTAGGGCGACTGTTTTTTTTTAATAGTGCTTATTTCCCTGTGGAGCATACGCTTTGCGTCTTTTCTTTCTGTATCAAAGTGACTTTTATACAGCCTGCTGGATACCAAATACAGTTTTCCTTTTAACCCTCCCTCCATCTTGGCCACTTGCTTAGCCAGGTTTCCAGCACATTTGCAGTAAGATCAATACATTTGTTCAAAGTAATCTCCTCCATATCAGAGATTTTCGCACAAGCCTTTTCTATGTTGGCGTTGGACCAATAAAGACGGTTGCCTGTCTGGTTAGTTACTACTTTGCTGCCATTGGTAGCTCCCACTTCCTGGACTCCTGTGTTCAGACTGAGAGAAAGGAATGGGTGATCAATGTGCTTATTGGGAGCTTACCTGCAAATCAAAGACATATTCCGACAAGGAGTTGCTTCCAAAATAATTGTCTAATGTTGTTGACTTGGACCCACTATGTCAAGTGCTCTTCAGTCACTCTTGGTGTTCCCATTAAGCAGTGTCAGGTCGCACTCTTTCAGGAAGCTCAGCCATTGATTTCCCCGTACATTAACCGATTTATGTACCATCGCGCTCATCACCATTATGTATTTGTATGGGGCAGACACATCTTTATATGCATGTCTAGCATTTAAATCACCGCCCCCCACCAACACCATGTCATTCTCGAAAGAATTCACCCACTGGGCGAGTACCATGTAGTCGAAGACATCATCTGAGACAGAGTCATCTGGTACTTCGTATATATTAAGGATCTGCATACGCTAACCAACTTGGCCAGGCTTATACATAACCTCTACTGCTAGTAAGTTCCCTCCTTTGTCTTCAGGCAAAATGCAGGTGGAATTTAAGGGGGTCATTCATAGAATTCAGCGCACAAGTGGCGCACGGGCCTGGCGCACATTGCGCGCGTGCGACAGTCTGCGCCAGCCGCGTGCGCCAAAATCCATTTCCACGCACAGCGTATTCATGGATTTTAACATCCATTACCAGACGTGGCGCGGAGTGGCGCAGCGACCCTGCAGCAGCACCAGTTACGCCCCCAACCCCTCCCCATGCGCCAAGTACAGCGCACAAATCCCGTATATGGTGCACAGGAAACTGGACCAGCATACAGGCCCCCAACCATGAAAACACCTGTAAAACTCCCCGCGCACCCCTCCGAATACACGTACCCCGCTGAGCAGGGAGAATGACATGCGATTGGCCCTGTGCGAGTGGGGTGCGTGTATTTTGGGGGTGCGCAGGCATTTTCACACGCGATTGGCCCTGTGCGAGCGGGGTACGTGTATTACTGGGGTTTGCGGGAAGTTTCACACGCGATTGGCCCTGTGCGAGCGGGGTACTTGTATTTCAGGGGTGCGTGGGCAGTTTCACACGTGATTGGCCCTGTGCGAGCGGGGTACGTGTATTACTGGGGTTCGCGGGAAGTTTCACATGCGATTGGCCCTGTGCGAGCGGGGTACGTGTATTACTGGGGTTCGTGGGGAGTTTCACACGCGATTGGCCCTGTGCGAGTGGGGTACGTGTATTACTGGGGTTCGCAGGGAGTTTCACACGCGATTGTCCCTGTGCAAGCGGGGTACGTGTATTTCGGGGGTGCGTGGGAAGTTTCACACGCGATTGGCCCTGTGCGAGCGGGGTACGTGTATTTTGGGGGTGCGCAGGAAGTTTCACCCGCGATTTTGCCCTGTGTGAGCGGGGTACTTCCCGAGAATTTTCACACGCGGTTGGCCCTGTGCGAGCGGGGTACGTGTATTACTGGGGTTCACAGGGGTTTCACACGCGATTGGCCCTGTGCGAGCGGGGTACGTGTATTACTTGGGTTCGCAGGAAGTTTCACACGCGATTGGCCCTGTGCGAGCAGGGTACGTGTACTTCGGGGGTTTGCGGGCAGTTTCACACGTGATTTTGCTGTCAGAGTGGGGTACGTTTATCCAGTGGGGTGCAAGGGGAGTCCCACACGTGAATTGGCAGTGTGGGTCCTCCCAGGTGTGCCCTCTACCCCCTCCAGGGCCCCTGCAGGCAGCCCACACCACAGGGGACTACCCAGCACCCCTGGTCATGTCCCGCACGCAGCCCATCCACCATGGGCATGCCCCCAGCCAGCCCATATGTGACCTTGCACTAGTGATCACCAACTCATGTCCCCCAGCACCCCCACCCACCCAGCAGTGAGCCTCAGGCCCAGACTCATGTCCCCCAGCACCCCCACCCACCTAGCATTGACGGGCACCTGCCAGCAGGCCCTGACTCATGTCCCCCAGCACCCCCATCCCCCAGCAGTGAGGGGCACCTGCCAGCAGGCCCCGACTCATGCCCCCCAGCACCCCCACCCACCCAGCAGTGAGCCTCGGCCCTGACTCTTGTCCCCCAGCACCCCCACCCACACAGCATTTACGGGAGCCTGCCAGCAGGCCCTGACTCATGTCCCCCAGCACCCGCACCCCCTAGCAGTGAGGGGCACCTGCCAGCAGGCCCCGACTCATGTCCCCCAGCACCCCCACCCCCCAGCAGTGAGGGGCACTTGCCAACAGGCCCTGACTCATGTCCCCCAGCACCCCCATCCACCCAGCATTGACGGGCACCTGCCAGCAGGCCCCGACTCATGTTCCCCACCACCCGCACCCCCCAGCAGTGAGGGGCACTTGCCAGCAGGCCCGACTCATGTCCCCCAGCACCACCACCCACCCAGCATTGACGGGCACCTGCCAGCAGGCCCCGACTCATGTCCCCCAGCACCCCCACCCCCCAGCAGTGAGGGGCACCTGCCAGCAGGCC
Organism: Ambystoma mexicanum; assembly: GCF_040938575.1. Taxonomy (NCBI): domain Eukaryota; kingdom Metazoa; phylum Chordata; class Amphibia; order Caudata; family Ambystomatidae; genus Ambystoma; species Ambystoma mexicanum. The sequence goes on from NC_090922.1 coordinate 1,270,329,802, forward strand.
CCGGCACATGTCCCTCAGCACCCCCACCCACCCAGCATTGACGGGCACCTGCCAGCAGGCCCGACTCATGTCCCCCAGCACCCTCACCCACCCAGCAGTGAGGGGCATCTGCCAGCAGGCCCCGACTCATGTCCCCCAGCACCCCCACCCACCCAGCAGTGAGCCTCAGGCCCTGACTCATGTCCCCCAGGACCCCCACCCACCCAGCATTGACGGTCATCTGCCAGCAGGCCCTGACTCATGTCCCCCAGCACCCTCACCCACCCAGCAGTGAGGTGCACCTGCCAGCAGGCCCCAAATCATGTCCCCCCCTACATGACATAAAGATGCACAATCATGGCCCACATCTCCACCAAAATACCACAGCACGCCACCCCAGTCTTGAGACGCAATGATTTCCCAATCCACCCCACACTGACATGCCTATCTCAAGACACAAACCAAAAATCAAGAATGTACATCAACACATGTCCGTCACACACACACGCTGGTTGGCATTGATTGTGTAAACCCACATGCATGTACTCAAAGAGCGAATTACACACATGGAAGTAAAATATCAATATGTAGTATGGACACAAATAAAGCAATGAAATGAAAGCATAAAAAGATTGCAAACATGAAATGAAAAGCATGTTCAAAAGATGAGTAAATGAAAAGTATAACCAATCCAAAGACATCCAAAAGAAAAATAGTCCAAATTCTCCCTCAACCAAAGCAAATCCAAAGGAAACGTAAAAAGTTAAATCCATTAATCCATGGTGAAATCCAAAGAAAAAGTCCCAATAAATCCATTATCTAACTATGTACAATCTATTGTCAAGGGTCCATGAGCCCAACGAAAGAACAGAAACCTATGAAAAAAACTACCTAATAAAAAAACTATATACAAATGTGTGGGGCAAAGTCCAAACACCCCCAAATAAAGGAAAACGAAAATGAAACCTAACACTAAAAGCTATATACAATGGCGGCGGGCTAGTCCGACGGCTCACTTTCCGATTTCCCGGGCCAGGGCATCATCAAACTGCTGCTCAATGTCCTGGAGGCGGTCCTCTTCCATGGCCCCGAGGGTTCGCAGGGACGATGCCATGTTGGACTCCAACTACCTGCAAATAGCCTCGAGGCACTCGGCCCGCCTCAGTGCCCTCCGCATGGAGTTCTCCGCCCTGACCATTGTGAGCTGTGCCTCTTTTGCCCGCCGCCGCTCTGCATCTATATGCCGGCCAAACCGCAGCCACGCGGAAGACACACCCATTCCAGGGTCCTCCTGCCCTCTGCCGATGGCTGCCCCTCTGATGTCGATGGCCCCGAGCCATCATTGCTCTCACCTAGAGCCTACTGCTGCTGCTGTCCATGTGCCCTGTCCGATGATGCCTGCACATCCTCCATCAGCTGGTCTCCAGTTGTTGTGGTGTCCACCACGTCTGCTGGACCGCCGACTCCCGACTGTGTTAGGGATGGGATCTCCACCAAGCTGGCTGTGTTAGTCAGGCCAGATCCACAGGGGGCCTTGGTGGAATTTGGGGCGGAAGACGGCAGGGAGAACAACTGGCGCATAGTCTCCAGAGAGGAGGAGAGGTCCGCCAGAGTGCGCGACACATGTAGGAACCCACCGACCAGGGCCCCTCCCAACAGTGCCACGTCACGACGCTGCTCTTCATGATGGTGTGCGTGCTCCACCCCGGAAGCACACACGTCATCACGAATGTCACGCATGCGCAACGCAACATCAATCAGGATGGAGCCCATACGTTCATGGGACCCCTCGTCCGCAGGTAGTGGAGAGGCAGATGACGTGGCACACCCCCCTACCTGCGGACAGGCCTGGGAAGGGGGAATCCCTGCTGCTGCATGGTGGTGCAGTCACAGGGTCAAGGACAGCGACATGCACAGGCCCCTGACCTGTGCTGCCTCCTGACCCTGGCCCTGGACTGCACCACTTGCACCAGTGGTACTACCCCCACCAGGTCCCATGTGTGGCTCAGTAGCGGGCTCCTCCTCCTCTGTGGAGACCACCAAATTGGATGTCTCCACACCGTCTTCCGCCATTGCAAGACCCTGTGGGGGCTCACCCGGCCCTTCCGCTACAGCCATAGTGGCAGACACGGCACCAGTCCCCTCGCTCCCGTATGATGGCAATTCCTGGGAGGGTGGCTGGGCCTTGCGTCGCCACCGGGTGGAAGCATCCCCGCCGCTTGGCTCCACAGCGCCGTCTCCACCCTCTTCTTCACTTGACGCTGCGTAGAGGGAGACATACGGCCTCATTACACGTTGTGCGGTAACCATGGCGCTATTAGCGCCATGGTTGCCGCCGGTATTTTAATGTGTCCGCCTGTAACGCTCACCTGATTCCCGTAGAGGTGCCGGTCTTGACTGGGCTTATACCGTATCTTCAAAGGTGACGTATAACACACGGCTGGCTCTTTGGGCTGGACCTCTGTGCACTGTATGTTTGACTCGAAGGGTAAGATGTCTTAGGTAAGTGAACGCCGTGCTCTCCATCTGCCTCGGGGCAGGGTGCTGTAACCAGTTTCTTCACTGGATAAGGGGAGCAGGCCTCTTGACTTCAGAGGACTGCTGTCTGTCGTTTACTGCACGAACGGTAAGTTTCGAGTAATTCTAATGTCTTTAAAGTCTTTGGTAATGATGTCTCTTGTTTTGCAGGGTTCCGGCGATGGTGGATGACGGGCTGAAGTGAGTTGAAGATGGAGCCCGTGTGATGAATAGAAGCGCCTGGAAGCACATAAGTAAGCGCTTGTTGCCTGCTTCACGATGCGCTCTAACTGTCTTTTTATTTTGCAGGTACAAGTTCGGAGCGGCTGCAGGGTGCCGGAATACCCACTGGGTTAGATGTGGAAAGGAGTAATGGCACGTGAGTATTAAAGTTCCCCAATGTCTTTAAACGCACCGTGTTTTGTCTTTCAGATGCGGGATGCAGCGCCGAAGGCCTCCGGAGCGTGCGAAGAGTTGGTAAGCTTTTGTCTTTCAGATGCCGGAATGCAGTGTGAAGACCTCCGGAGCGCACGAAGAGTAGGTAAGCCTTTGTCTTTCAGAATGCAGCGCGAGGCGTTGGTGACAGCCGATGGCCCAGGTAAGTGAAGAGCTGTCACTGAAGACCGTAATGCTAACCTGTTCTTTCTTGTCTTTATAGGTGTTGCTGAAGACTGGATTCAGGATGGTAAGCCTTTTTCCTTAGGCCCAGGATCAGATGCAGAAGACACGATGAGCGTTCTGCTGCAGAGGATGCAGAATAACGCAAAGCAAGATTCATCCATCGGGTGTGGTTTAAATAGCCTCCTGTAGTGCTTAGGTGTCTCCTTCCACAGCCACGCCTAGGTAAGAAAAGAGTTTCTGCTTTCCAGAAGAGTTCCAGTGTTCTGAACCTAGGGAGTGGCTCCTGCCCCACCCAACAGGAAAAGTAGTTCCAAACAGAAGAGGATCAGAGGCTCAACTGGCAGGCAAGTAAGCAGCATGGTCTGCTGCAGGTAAGTCCACCCAAGCATTATGAGCCCGGCGCTTCCAGCGCTGGGACTGGGCATATTTATGAGCCTGGTGTCACTGGCGCCAGGACTGGGTCCAAAAGGTCCCAATTGGGACTGGTTGGCACTCGGAACCTGGGTTATGAATCTGCTTCCAAGGGAGTTGGGAAAACCCTGACCTTTTGGAAGCAGAGATCATGACAGTACCCCCCTCAAGGCCCCTCCCAAACCGGGCTTCTCCGGGGGTTTTGGCTTGTCAGGAAATGTTCGGTGAAATCTTTCGATTAGGCGAGGAGCGTGGACATATTCAGCAGGTTCCCAGGATCTCTCTTGGGGGCCGTAGCCTTTCCAGTCAATTAGGTAAAATAGTTTAGATTTGGAGATCTTGGAGTCCAGAATGCTTTTGACTTCAAACTCGAGTTCCCCATCAACTAGGATAGGTTTTGGAGATTTAGTTAGTCGGGTTTGAGGTTGCACGGGTTTTAATAGAGAGACGTGGAAGACCGGATGTATCTTCATGTGCGGGGGCAAGTCCAACTTGACCGCTACTGGGTTTACTATGGTAGTGATGGAATAGGGACCAAGGTATCTTGGGTTGAATGTGCGTGGCCCTTTTAGAGGTAGATATTTGGTGGATAACCAGACTTGATCCCCTACTCGATATTGAGGGGCTTCCTTCGATGTTGATCTGCTCCTTTCTTGTATTGTTCTTTAGCCCTTTGAAGGTGAGAAACAGCTTCCTTAAAGGCTTGGGTGATTGTAGAATGCAGGTAGTCTACTGCTGGTGTTTAAAGATCTTGGAGGGGATCCAACTCCGAGGTTCGAGGGTGACGGCCGTACAAAAGAAAAAACGGGGTTTTCCCAGTTCCCGAATGGACAGAGTTATTGTAGGCATATTCGGCTATCCAAAGGATGTCTTTCCAAGTTTTTTCAGTTTGTTGCAGCATGCAGCGTAAATACTGTTCCAGAGTTTGATTGGTCCTCTCGGTTTGTCCGTCGGTCTGAGGGTGGTGACTGGTCGATAGTCTCACATCAATTTGAGCCGACCGACAGCAACTTCGCCAAAAATGAGAAATAAATTGACTACCTCGATCCGAAATTAGAACCGAAGGAAAACCGTGCAGTCCGACGATGTTTTCGAGAAATTCTCGGGCCAGAGTTGCTGCTGTTGGCAAGCCTTTGAGCGGAATGAAATGCGCCATCTTGGAGAATAAGTCCACGATTACTAGAATCGTATTGTATCCGGAGCATGGAGGTAGATCGGTGATGAAGTCCATAGAAAGCGTATGCCAAGGGCAAGGTGGGATGTCAATAGGGCGTAAGAGGCCTGCTGGTCTTTCCTTTTGACTCTTGTTTTGGGCGCATACTCCACAGGACATTATAAAGTCTCTGATATCTTTTTGCCAAGACGGCCACCAGAAGTAGCGCTTGATCTTTTCTGAGGTCTTGGCTATACCGGGATGTCCTTCCATTAAAGAATCGTGATAACAAGAGATTACTTCTTTCTGTAAATCTGTGCTGGGTAGGTATAATCGTTCTTGGAAATACAATAAGTTGTCCTTTACTGCAAAGTCCTTTCCTTGCAGATGCCAATTCTGTATCTCTGCTGGAGTTACAAGTTGCCTGGCTTTATCCTTAACTTCCTCTATGGATTGTGTGGCGATTACACCCAGAATTCTTTGTTCGGGAATGATTGGTACAGGTTTAGGGTTGATCAAGTGTTCTTCCACTCCCATCCGAGAAAGGGCATCAGCTTTACCGTTTTTTGTGCCAGGTCGATAGGTAATTATGAAGTCAAACTCGGCAAAGAATAATGCCCAACGGAGTTGTCTAGAGGATTGGGCTTTTGCGGTTTTCAAATATTGCAGGTTTCGGTGATCCGTAATCACAGTAACGGTGTGTCGGGCCCCCAGCAGATAATGCCGCCAAGCCTTAAAGGCAGACTTGATAGCCAGAAGTTCCTTGTCAGTAATCGTGTAATTGATTTCAGGAGGCGAGAATTTGCGGGACCAAAATGCTACGGGATGCAACTGATTGGTTACTGGGTCCTTTTGTGATAGAACTGCCCCCATGGCAAGGCTTGAAGCATCAGTTTCCACGATGTAGGGGAGTTCGGGGCGAGGGTGTTTTAAGATTGGTGCAGAGATAAATTTAGTCTTCAAATCCTGGAAAGCTTGTTCCGCCTCGGTAGACCATTCAAAACGTTTGTTTTTCTTTAACAAGGCAGTGATGGGCTGGACTATTCGAGAGAATTCGGCGATAAACCTGCGGTAAAAGTTAGCGAAGCCTAACATGCTTTGCACACCTTTTACGGAGGATGGTGATGGCCATTTGAGAACTGCATCGACCTTCTTTGAATCCATACGCACTCCGCCAGGTGATAATATGAATCCCAAGAATTCAACTTCAGTCACGTTGAAAACACATTTTTCCAACTTAGCGAAAAGTTTGTGTTGACGCAATCTTTCGAGGACCATTTTCACGTGTTTCCGATGTTCAGATTCCGATGAAGAGTAAACGAGGATGTCGTCGATGTAAACAACAACACACACATCTATGAGCTTTCTGAGGACATCGTTCATAAAATATTGAAAGGCGGCCAGGGCATTGCAAAGTCCGAAGGGCATGACCTGATATTCAAATAGCCCATACTTGGTGCGGAAGGCCGTCTTCCATTCATCGCCCTCTTTTACTCGTACCAAGTGGTAAGCTCCTCTAAGATCCAGTTTTGTAAATATGCATGCTTTTCTGACTTGGTCCAGGAGTTCAGGGATCAAAGGTAACGGATATCTATTCTTAACGGTGATCTGGTTCAGGGAGCGATAATCTATACAAGTTCTAAGGTCTCCTTCCTTTTTTGGAACAAAGAACAAAGCTGAAGAAGCAGGGGACTTGGAAGGACGAATAAACCCATTTGCCAGGTATTGATCCAGGTATTGTCGAAGGTGAAGGTTCTCAGGCTCGGTGAGGGCATAAATTCTACTACAAGGAGGAGTAGATCCAGGTATCAGGTCTATCTGGCAGTCATAAGACCTATGAGGAGGTAGAGAGTTAGCCTGATCCTTCCGGAAAACATCTTGGTATTCTAGGTATTCGGGAGGTAACTGGGGAGTCTCTGAAGAAATTGCTGCCAGTGCAACACCAGGTGGAGGGTGACAAGTAGAGACACAATCTGGAAACTGGACCGTTCTTGCTCGCCAATCAATCAGAGGATTGTGTTTCTCTAACCAAGGTATTCCTAGAATAATCTGAAACTGAGGGGCCTTGATCACATCGAACACGATCTTCTCATGGTGTCCATCTTGACTTATTAGCGTCACTTCTTGAGTGGTATGCGTTACTGGCCCGGAGGCTATCTCAGTTGTTGTGGTGTCCACCACGTCTGCTGGACCGCCGACTCCCGACTGTGTTAGGGATGGGATCTCCACCAAGCTGGCTGTGTTAGTCAGGCCAGGTCCACAGGGGGCCTTGGTGGAATTTGGGCCGGAAGACGGCAGGGAGAACGACTGGCGCATAGTCTCCACAGAGGAGGAGAGGTCCGCCAGAGTGCGCGACACATGTAGGAACCCACCGACCAGGGCCCCTCCCAACAGTGCCACGTCACGACGCTGCTCATCATGATGGTGTGCGTGCTCCACCCCGGAAGCACACACGTCATCACGAATGTCACGCATGCGCAACGCAACACCAATCAGGATGGAGCCCATACGTTCATGGGACCCCTCGTCCGCTGGTAGTGGAGAGGCAGATGACGTGGCACACCCCCCTACCTGCGGACAGGCCTGGGACGGGGAATCCCTGCTGGTGCATGGTGGTGCAGTCACAGGGTCAAGGACAGCGACATGCACAGGCCCCTGTGCTGCCTCCTGACCCTGGCCCTGGACTGCACCACTTGCACCAGTGGTACTACCCCCACCAGGTCCCATGTGTGGCTCAGTAGCGGGCTCCTCCTCCTCTGTGGAGACCACCAACCTGGATGTCTCCACACCGTCTTCCGCCATTGCAAGACCATGTGGGGGCTCACCCGGCCCTTCCGCTACAGCCGTTGTGCAGACACGGCACCAGTCCCCTCGCTCCCGTATGATGGCAATTCCTGGGAGGGTGGCTGGGCCTTGCGTCGCAACCCTGTGGAGGCATCCCCGCCGCTTGGCTCCCCAGCGCCGTCTCCACCCTCTTCTTCACTTGACGCTGCGTAGAGGGAGACATACAGCCTCATTACACGTTGTGCGGTAACCATGGCGCTATTAGCGCCATGGTTGCCGCCGGTATTTTAATGTGTCCGCCTTGGTGGATGGCGGAATTACCGGCCTACTCCAAGGTGAACAGGGCCGGTAATTCCCCATTCACCAAGGCCCTTCCCCATTCCCATTTTTGCCCCCATAGCGCATAATGGGAATGGGGAAGGTGGTAATTACGGTACCGCAAATTGCGGTACCGTAATTAGCACTGAGGTCCCTTTGCGGCACCCTACTTTAACGGCTGGTAAAACCAGCCATTAAGGTCGGGTCCCGCAAAGGGAACTCGTAGTAAGGCGGTAAGGGTTTACCGGTACCGGTGCCCTTACCGGTACTGGTAAACCCTTACCGCCTACCGTGTAATGAGGCCCATAGAACACAAGCATCAGGGTACAGTACAATATTCCCCTAGACAGGAAGCAATAACACATGAGTGGCACTGTCAAATGTCACTTCCATCCTGTCCCTCCACAATACATGGGTGAATGCACGCAATACACATGCAGAAACAGGCACAGCGCCTGCAATCAACATCAGCATCCATGTACAAGGGCCTCTTTTAACCAAAATGTTGCCTTTAAACTCACATGCATCATGGCTCACACTGATCCCATGCACACACATCACCGAAGGGTCATGCATCATGGCTTGCACACCACAGACACAGTGGATAGACACAGTGGATACAACGGTGACCGCACTGCATGAGTGAATCTACACATCATCACGGACATGTGTCATGCATCCATGGCGTTTCAAAGTCACACACACACTTCTCAGACACACACACATGTGCACCATACTTGTACATGAGAGCAGCACCCATCCCTCACCCCCCTCCATGTCCAAGAACAGAGACTGGCATGCATTCATGTGTGCATTCCGCATACATCTCCCCATGTTGCATTGGAACACATGCCCCATCCATGTGGTTCACACATTACTGGTCTCACATGCATGACTGTGATGTCCCTGCACACACACACATCCATACATGGCCTATGTCACACATACAGGCAAGTATCAGACTACCAGCACACTGCAACATGCCCTGTCTCACACAGCAATGCTTGGCCACTTACCGCTCAACTCCAGACGGGTCTGCCTCCGAAGGATCTGGAAGTGGAGCTCTGGGCCTACGCGTTCCGGGACCATCATCTGGATGTTGCTCATGCTGACCCCGGCACCCCTCTGCCTTCGCGAGGCGGCGGGCCTTGTAGAGGGTCCTGGACCTGAAGTCCTCCCAGCGCTTCCGGACGTGCTTGAGGTTGCGGGTTGCCACCCCCTCCGCGTTGATGGCAACCACAAAGTCCTCCCAGATCATCTCCCGTCCTTCCTTGTTGGCGCGTGATGTTCTGATGAGGGCATCATAATGCCCCAGGACATGCTCCACCAGGACACCAACTTCCTTCTCACTGAAGCTGGTGGCCCTCTGCCTCTCTGGCTGGGGGTTGCCAGTGGTCTCAGATGGTGTTTGCCCCGACATGGCGACCCCCGAGGCAGGCGTGGGTGGGAAACTGGGTCCTGGGGCTTTGCTGTGGAGCGATGGTATCCCAGTTGGGAGTCTTCTGTTCCAGCAGGGATGGACACAGCAAATGGACCCATCCAAATAGCTGACGTGCAGGCACCAAATAGCAGGGCATGTGGGCAGCGTGCAGGCAGCAGCAGATGGCTGGTGGGAGCGTGCTCAGGGCTCTTGGGGGCAGGAAGAATGCCTTTTGGGCAAGAGCGTGGTCTTCCATGTGTTTTCGCATGGCCAGCTTGATATGGAGGGATTTGGCACGTGAAAAAAGTGGACGTCAGCGTGAAATCCGAGGAAAGGCCCTTAGCGCGTAAGCGCGCGGGCGTTCCCCACAACATGGGTGCATTGTGAATCAGCACGTGAGAAAACTGCACGTCACTGTGCTATTGGAGGAAAGGGCCTTAGCGCGTAAGCGCGTACGTGACTTTGCAAGTGTGCGCTGGCTTAAAAGGTAAGAGTATCACGCTATTTTCTTGTACATGCTTTTTGTGGAGAGCGAGCAGGTGTTTCGTGTACTTCTTGTCGGTTCACAAGCGATTACTTCACAACGTTTCCAGTTCGTACTCCCTGTTTCCTCAGACTGCGTTCTTTTCTTCATTTGGCGGGGGTGTTGCCAACGCGCACACGTGCGTCTTTTTCAAGTTCTTTTTCAAGGCAGACGGTGAGTCGCGCATGTATTTTCCAACTGTGGTTGCCCCGTGTGTCGCGTACCACTTCAGAGGTCATTGTAGGCTGCATGTAACACGCGTACGCTTATTTTTGTGTTTCCGGGTGCCACAGCGTAGAGCGGGTTCATTTTTTCACGCATGTGGTCTACCAGGGGTTGCGTGCAGGTGTACTTTTGTTTTTGGGGTGCGTGTGCATTGCATGAGCCGTCATCTTCCCCCAGGGGTCACATACAGCCTTGCTAGAGCATTAGGGTACGAATTCCATCTAGTACCGTACCCATTTCACCCCAATTGCCCAGGACAATTGTTTAAAGCAACTCCCATACGCACAACAACATCAGTGCCATGGTTGGGAGGCGACCAAGCACTAAGGGAGGCAAAGGTGGCCGACCTCCAAAAGGTGGGCATGGTGGGCGTGGTAGGGGACGTGGCCAGGATTTGCAGGGTGCCCCTAGAGCCCAGTGTGTGGAGGACCAATCGGGGCCACCTATGCCTCCCCCAATGGTTGTGGTAAACGTAGCTGACACCATCCCAGCTCAGCCCTTGTTGGACCTGCCCATTTTGTCACCTGAACCGGGCTGACTTCAAGGTCAGTAAGTCGTGTGGCGGTGAAAGTTGCTGTCACCAGGCCACGTGGATCTGGGGTAGCAATGTCATCTACTGCCCCAAGTAGCCAGGGTGGGGAGGCTGCAGGGGCAGCTGCAGCTCAATCCACCCCAGCTCCAAGTCTCCCAGCCGGGACAGTGTCGGTCCAGGTCCATCACACCGACGTTGGCCCTGCCAACATCACCCTGCAGCCAATGCCTGCACCAAGACCTGTGGTCATTCTGCCTTTACAGGCTTCTAGTACCCAGTCCACCTGCGCTTCTGCCCCTACTGACCAGAGCGGCGTAAGCCACTCAGGATCCGCACCACTTTCCAAGAAGAAGGTTGCTCTTGCACGACAGGCTGAGACCCCAGACACGGCTGGTCTATGTGTCGGCACATAGCCGCGAAATGTTGGTGACTGCAGGCTGTAATTCTACGACTGCTTAACGTAGGGCTCACAGGCAGACCATCGCGGACCACATTAGTGCCCTTGGATTTGTGAGGCGCACAGCTGATGATTGCTACAAGCGGTGGAATGACCTTAAACACAGAGCAAAGAACAAGCTGGCTTCCAATCATGCCTCAACTCTGGTGACTGGCGGTGGGTCTCCACCAGAGGACGACCAACTCACTGAACATTAGTCTGTTGCTGGAACCTTCGTCACAGAGGAACAGATCCAAGGTGTGGGAGACCTACCATATTATGAGGCATTGTCCGGTGAGTGCCCATGCAAGTGTGTGTAATCCATGTGTATGTTTCTTGGGTGATGTGTAATGATTGAGTGCCAGGTGAGGGTTTGTACTCCTGAGTGGTATGGGTCACCCATGTGCTTCCTCCAAACCATTCACCGGCCTTGGGTTTGGGTATGACAGTATTCCTTCTGACCACTGTAGCCAATTAGCGCCACATTACTGCAGTTGCCCTTGAAATGTCATCTTGCAACAACATTGTTCTGATTTTCCAGTGTTCATTCAGCCTGATTGTTTCAATCCTCCCATTTTTGCAACGCATTTTTCTGCCCTAATGCCACATATGTGACATGCTTCTGTCATAGATTACAACCCACATTGGCCCACATTTATTACCTTGTTATGGGAATGATTTGACCATTCAGGCTAATTGAGTAAGGGCCTGCTTGTCGGAATAGAAACAATATTATGCATCCTATCGTAACAATTGTATGTGTATTGGCCTACGCCAAGTTGTCTAAACATCATGTGCGAATAAACTACACGGCAAGGCCTTGACCTTAGAGAAAGTAATGTAAGTCGCCATCTTGGATTGAGTCGCCATTTTAGGTTCTCTTACTGTGTAAAAATCACCCTGAACATCAACATGGAGGCCGAATGACATTCTGAGTAAGATTCTGGCCGTTGTGACCTCCGTACAACTGAATAATTAATATGCCTGCAGGCCACTTGTCGGGGTCGCGGACTGAGACCTTGTCCTACCATTGACCAATATGTAAATGTACAACTATATCAGTGAAACTAATCGAAATGCATATATTAAAGGATTGACCTGGCAAGGAACCCAAAGACCTGTTTTGCAGAATGGTTAACCCGCAAGAGGATTGGCCAAGGGCTGGACAAATTGTATAAAAAGCCCGGGTATTCCAATGTGCGGTCTCTCACTAACACATCGAACCCTCGTTGAAGTTCGTTATGTTATTCTGAGAGCCGAATAGCTATCCGTTTGTCAATTGACTTGGTAACTGTTGTAGCTTTTAAATAAAGCACTTGTATGTTTCTTTGTAACCTGTGTTGGTGTGTTTCTTTTTGGGCTTCCCGGCCTCATATTATTTTTCTGTTTCCACAATTGGCGCCCGAACAGGGACCCTCAAGATTGATGCCGGATCATTGAAGAATTGACGCAGACTATCGAACCGGGATCGGACGGTGTGATACTGCGGGCCCGACCGAACGAGACGCGATACCTCGGCAGTGCTGCACGATCCGATCCTTGGATAGTCATGTGGTCTGACACAGCATCTTGACGAGGGTCCATTTTTGAGGCGGGCAGATTTGTCGAAACCACCAAACACAGGGTAAAATTCGTTAGGTAAGTTCTTTGGTAAACCGTACGGTCCTCCTTAGGTTTGGTCAGGTGCAGTCGTGACCCGACTCTTAATTTAACCCTGACAATTTGAAATTGGCGTATTGTATCTGCAGACACAATTATTGACCAGGTAACACCAATTTTTTGTGAAATGCCTGGGAAATTGTCTAGCTGCTTTAGGGTTCTGTTCTGCAGCGATCGACAATCTTTGGAATTTAGCCACCCGGCACCACAGGAGGGGTCGCCGGCGTGTGCTATGTACTGTAAGCATGGCATTGGAAGTATAGTATTTAATGATATTTGGCACAGACTAACCAGGCATGCCTCCGAATTTCAGTGGCCAATCAATGGTAGTTTCGAGATCCCCCGTATTGAATACCTAGAATCGGTCTTGCTAAAGAAGAAAGCCAGACCTGCAACATTTGATGTTTTGCAGAATTGGAAAAAGGAAGCGTTGCAGCAGCTTAAAAGTAGGGATAAACATGCACACCGTCATAAAACAAATGCTGAAAAGGCGTTGTTATACGATAAGGAAAAACATTCAGAGTCAGTCAAAAATATGGATAGGGCTTTCTCCCTCGATATCCAGAAAATCTATCCCTCTAAAGATTTCCATGTTTCCGAAGAATTTATTGATAAATTGTTAAACTAATGCAGGCCTGGCGCCTCTGCGCCACCTCCGTATGATCCTCTCCCTGGTGCTCTGCCCATTCCTGCTGTTATTCCTGTTCCCCCTGTACAACCTATTGTTCTTATTCCTCTAGTTGTTGTTCCTCCACCTATCCTACCACCCCTTCTTCTTGCGCCGATAGTTGCACCTCCATTGAATTTGCCCGCACCTCTGCTCTCGAGTGGTTCTGTACTGACTGAAGTTGATCAGGGTGCGGGGTCAAAGATTGTTACTCGAAATACTGTCTCTGCAGAAAAGAAACGTGAATTATTTGCATGGGCTAAGCACTGTATGGAGAGAGGTGATCAAGCTGACGTTTTCTCCACTTTATCAAATATGGGCAATTTTCGCAAGAAAAATGTTTTTATTGAAGGTTTGGGGACTCATTTATGTGTAATGTGGGGTAGATTACATAATACGGATCTCCCACAAGGGTTGAGGGATCTAAATACTTTAGCGCTTTCGAGGGACACTGAGGAGAAAGTACATGGTCATGTTGAGAGGTTGTTTGAGTATAGGAGGGACTTAGAAAGATTACGGGATGAGGATGGTGAAGACGACAGTATGTATGTACAGAAACGGTTCCTTCCGTGTCGTAGATCGGCATCTGAGGAAGTACGAATTTGTACCAAAGATGCAATTCGATGGATCTCGGATTCATTGATACCGCCGGATGAAGTATATGACACGTATAGTCAGTATACAGTAGAAATGCAGAGGAAGGTGATTCAGGTAATGGTACAGTACCTACACGATGAATGTGTAAGGAAAAAGGTTAGTAGTCCTATAGAGTTATTGGGTATTTGTAAGAGGGTTTTTTTGCCCGACACTTCTTCGACTGCCTTAGCGCTCGACCTGGCTCTGTTGCTCAGTAAGCGGTCGGAGTTATCTATATCTCAGTTGCCAATGAGAGAGGTTCCTCCGACATTTGTCCCAAAGGTTGAGATTCCCGCTAACGCTGGGACAGGTGCACCCGCTGTGGACATCCCTGCAGATTATGTATCGCAATTTGTCCACGTCCCGTTTTCGCGACAGGAAGTGAACACTATTAGACAATCAATTCCTGATATTAGGAAAAATCCGACAGGATTCTACAAAGAGATAGAGTCCGTTTTACAGTCCTCTGTGTTCACCTTAAGTGATATTGGGCCTCATTCCGAGTATGGCGGTAAGGGATACCGGTCACCGTTAATGAGACCGGTGCCGGTAATCCCTTACCGCCACATTCCAAGTTCCCTTTGCGCCCTCGTCCTTAACGCCTGCTTTTAGCAGACGTTAAGGCCGAGGGCGCAAAGGGGCTTATTAGCCAATAACGGTGACCGTAAAGTACGGTCACCGTTATTTTCAATTTCCCCATTCCCATTGAGTCCTATGGGGGCTCATTTGGGAATGGGGAAGAGCCCTGGGGAATGGGAAATTACCGCCCTGGTCAACTCGGAATAGGGCGGTAATTTCCCATTCCACCAGGGCGGTGCCGGTACGGGTCCGGTGCCGACCAAGGCGCTACTACCGCCATTGGTTAGCGCAGGACTCGGAATGAGGCCCATTGACTTGCTATTCCCTGAACTCCTGCCCGTAGATTTATGGAAGCAGGTTCGAACAATAGACGATGTGCCAGGGTTAGGAGATACGTGGGCTAACATAACTAGGTTTGATGGGGAAAGACCAGCTGGTGAGAAACCACCTCAGGTAATACTCACCTTGCCTGATAGAATTGTCGCAAAATTGAAAACCATAATTCCTGAGAAAAGAATTATTTGGGACAAGCTTACGGCCTGTGTTCAAGGAAAAACTGAAGGTGCCACCAAATTCTTTAATAGATTCGAACAGGTATTCTCTTACTTCAGTAGACAGGACTTGGGCACAGAGTCTGGGAAAAGGTTGTTTGTGGACAAATTTGTACGTGGATTGTTGCCCGACATCTAGTCACAGATTATGTCCTCTGAGAGCGCTTGGCAGGTGAAATCCTAATCTGAAGTTTTACACATGGCTCAGTATTATGAGAACCGTGTTAATAATGAAAAAGAGAGAATAGAGAAGCGGAAAGGAGATTTAAAGACTAAAGTATTGTTACAACAAATTATTAGAAATCCCAGAGGAGGTAATTCACAGACCAGAGGTCAGTATGTTCCAAAAGGGAAC
Source organism: Ambystoma mexicanum (assembly GCF_040938575.1). Taxonomy (NCBI): domain Eukaryota; kingdom Metazoa; phylum Chordata; class Amphibia; order Caudata; family Ambystomatidae; genus Ambystoma; species Ambystoma mexicanum. The sequence goes on from NC_090922.1 coordinate 1,270,345,168, forward strand.
GTTCCCTTGGGTCCTGTGAATATTAATCAATGTGCCTATTGCCACCAGGAGGGTCATTGGCGTGCACAGTGCCCCGTCCTTCGACAAAGGTCAAACAACACATTTGGGAGTATGGGTAGACGACCTTGAGGTCGCCCCGGAGTGGGGGGCCATGATAGAGGTCAGTTCTTGCAAGATCCTCAGCAACCTTTTTCACGGGAAAATCAGACTTGGATAGTGGACACGAGAAACATATTTGATCACCCTTCTGCTGCCTACCTTTCTGAAGAGCTTCCTTCCGACGACATTTTATTTCGTTAGGATTGCCCGAAGCAGGGTTTGGAACCCTCACCTATTCCCGTTAGTCAAAAAGGTCCCTACGTTGAATTGTTAGTGGGGAATAAGAAACATCAGTTCTTGATAGACACTGGAGCACAGAAGTGCTCCATTGATCATTCTCGGGTTCCAAACATTCCACTGTCAGGGCAAACTAATGTTTCTGTTGGGTTTTCTGGCATACCAGTTGCTTGTCCGGTTTCTTCGCCGGTGCCTGTTTCTTTGGGTCCCTTCACGGACCACTGTCCATTCCTCTTGACTTCAAACTGTGGAGAGAATTTGCTGGGGTTAAATCTGTTGAAGAAACTAAATGCAGTAATTCATTGTTCCTCTGACGGAGTGCGGCTGACGGTTTCACCATAGCAACTTCCCAGCTCTCAGTTTTTGACTCAACCATTGCCTCCTTAGCTTAGCGTTGTCCCGGAATGTTTGTGGGTGGTTGACGACAATGATGTTGGGGTACTACAGATTGAACCCGTTAAAATAGTTTTGAAACATGGAGTTAAACTACCACGCATTCCGCAATATAAAATATCAGTTGAGGGCGAGCGTGCTTTGAAGTGCATTGTCTCCGATTTTGTGCATCGAGGAGTGATTGAAGAGATTGCAGCTAGTTTATGTAACAGGCCGATTTTACGTGTACAAGAAAGGCGACAATGCAATCCCATTCCGTTTCATAATTGATCTACGCGCTATTAATAAAGTTGTCACCCCACAATTTCCAATTGTGCCTGATGTGACAACGATACTAACAATGATCCCTGCTACAGCTACGCATTTTAGTGTTGTGGATCTGAAGAATGCTTTCTTCAGTATTCCTATACACAAGGAGAGTAGCTATTTGTTCGCGTTCACCTTGGGGGAATGTTCGTTCACATTTACTCATGCACCTCAAGGTTATACTGAAAGTCCAAGCATTTATAGTAGGGCTTTGAAAGAGCAGCTTGACACCCTTGAATTGCCATCTACTTGTACACTGCTTCAGTATGTCGATGACTTGCTTTTAGCTGCAGATTCTGAAAGTGCTTGTAAAGAAGGCCCTGTATTGTTGCTTATTCATTTGGTTGTCAGGAGGTCGCCAATTTAGGCTATCTCCTGTCAAAGGAGGGGAGAAGATTGACACCTGAAAGAATAAAACACATTTCTGGCATGTCTGTTCCAAATACACAGAAGGAAGTCAGAGCCTTAATAGGTATGGCTTCTTACTGTAGGCTGTGGATCCCGAACTTCTCACTAGTGATAAAACGGATGTTGGCCTTGACGAAGAAGGGCATTTCTTCGCCGCGGCCATGGAAGTTGGAACATCAACGATCATTTGAGCTTCTCAAAGTCGCGTTATGCTCCGCACCGGTTCTGGGTACTCAAAATTACAATAAGGCCTTTGTGTTGTTTGTGCATGAATGTGATGGATGTGCTTTGGCTGTGTTAACACAGGAACACGGAGGGAAGAATAGACCGTGCAGCTACTACTCTTCCGCCCTTGACCCTGTCGCATGCGCTTTGCCAAGATGTTTGCGAGCTGTCGCTGCTGCTGCCGCATCTGTAAAACAGAGTGAGGAAATGGTCCTAGGCCATGATTTAATCCTGATGGTACCTCACTCTGTAGATGTCCTATTGAATAAAACACAAACACAGCACCTCACCTCTGCACGGCTGACGAGGTATGAATTAACTTTGTTTGCCCCTCACATTCAAATTAAGAGGTGTTGTGTTCTTAATCCGGCTGAACTCCTACCTTTCCCCCAAAATACTGTTTGCGGTGACGAAGAATCACATGACTGCCTGTATACTAATGAACAGGAAACGAAGGGCAGGATAGACCTTATAGATACTCCTTTGGGCAATGCGGAAGGGGAGCTGTTTTGTGATGGCTCCTGCTTCAAACTCCCGGATGGTACATCTACAGCTGCCTATGCAGTTACTACATTGAGTACCGCTGCCTCATACCCTCCTAAGCACAGAAACATGAGACTGAGGGCAAGATTGTCCCGTCTCCATGAACCATCATCCCACCACAACTATAGAGGCTATATCGATCCAGCTAACAAACGCTCGCAATACCTCAAATCTGCCACTCTCCACCCTGCCCCCATAACAACTAACCAGTCACCTTCACAAAGAGTCACCCCTACTAAAAATAAACAACTTCCCTCGACTAAACCAACTAGCACCCTATCACTAATTGGGTCACTCATCAATGCTAGATCCATGGTAGCCCACGCTACAGAGATCTCGGACACTTTAACCAATGAGAATTTAGACCTACTAATCATAACCGAAACATGGCTCCATGAGGCGGCTGGCCCTGCCATCATGCTAGCAATACCCGACGGCTACCAACTACAAAGAGTCGATAGACCCACCACCAAAGGAGGTGGCCTAGCTATCATCCATAAATCTACCTTACCTATTAGATTAGCTACTACCCTGCTATTTCCATCATGTGAACTCCTTACTGCCAAACTCCACCTTTCTTGTAACCGTACCCTCACCATGTATGTCATTTACAGACCACCTGGACCACTAGGAACCTTTGAAGATGACCTAACTAGTATCCTAACTAAAAATATTAAAAAACACGCTCAAATCCTATTACTGGGAGACTTTAACTTGGGCTTTAATGACTGTAATGACAAACACGCACTATCTGTTGCCTCACTTCTGAATGACTACGCCCTAACACAAAAAGTCTCCTCCCCTACTCATGTCAAAGGCAGGACCCTAGACTGGGTTGCTGATCGGAACTGCAACATTAGCATTACCAACATAATGCCACAATCCTGGACTGACCATTATTTAATTGTATTCAATGCCTCACTTGACCTTATCCGACCCAAACCTATACTCATGGCCCCGCCACTCCCCATCAGAAGCAAAAAAGACATCACAGCAGAACAACTCTTACCCCACCTCCTCCCCACTCTTGACAAGCTAGATAACATCACAGACCCCACTACGCTTGCGGAAGCCTATAACAGCACAATGATCAAGGCACTTGACTTGATTGCCCCCACCGAAATACGTAAAAGCAAACAACTTTGTCACCTAAACAACTGGTTCACACCACACTTGAAAGACCTCAGAATTCAAAAAAGAAAGCTGCAGTCAATTGGCATCACTCACCCACTGAGGAGAACAAAACTAAATTAGTCACTCTCGCCAAACAATATAAAAAGGAAATCATAAGCACTAAAAGAAATACCTTTAATGCTAGAATATCTAAGGCCAAATCAGATACCAAGGAGCTATTCTCCATCCTCCGTGAAATGGAATTACCCATACCCCCGACTGATAACACTCCTAAAAATAAGCTCTGGTGCACTAATATACAAAATGCCCTGGCGGGCAAAATTAGCTTGCTCCAAACCAAAATTGCCAATAAAAAAGCTTCCCTGCTCCTGCCAACGGAGCCTACACCTCAGCCACAGCTCCCACCAAACCAGCCTAACACCCCTCACCCATTTAGCTTCAGACAAATATCTATAATAGAGACAGAAAAAATCATACTATCTCTAAAACCTTCCAACTGCAAAGGAGACAATTGCCCTGCCCAAATTATAAAAGATGCAGCTAGAGATCTAGCCCCCTTCATCTCTAAACTCATCAATGCATCCTTTAAGTCTAACTTAGTGCCCATTAACCTAAAACAATCTTGGGTGCTTCCCTTGCTAAAAAAACAAACACTTGACCCCGCAATACCGACAAATTACAGACCCATCACCACCGTCCCATTTCTGCTTAAAATTATTGACAGAGTAGCGTACCTGCAAATTCAGGACTACTTAGAAACTAACAATCTACTAGGCTCACGGCAATCTGGCTTCCGTCCCCATCATGGTACTGAAACAGCGCTGATTGACCTTAAGACCCAAATTGACGAGTTGAAGGACAATAGCAAACCAGCTATGCTACTCCTCCTTGACCTATCTGCGGCCTTCGACTTGGTAGATCACGCAGTCTTATGCAATCACCTCAGTTCCGCCGCTCATTTTTCAAGTGATGCCATAACCTGGGTACAATCCTTCCTTGCAAACCGGACAATGGGCCTCATTACGACCCAGGCGGATTTCGCGGTGCTAAATGCACCGCGAAGCATGGCGGAAAGCCGCCGATAGCGCCATGGGGGTTGGCGGATTTACCGCCCCATTCCGACCTCGGCGGAGCGGTAAATCCCCAATCCCCATTCTGCCCTTCCCCATTCCCATTTTTGCCCCATAGGGTATAATGGGAGTGGGGAAGGAGTTAATTACGCCACCGTAAAATACGGTGGCGTAATTAACAACGAGGTCCCGTAGCGCCATGGTTTTCTCCGGCTGGTAAAACCAGGCGGAGAAAACCTCCATGGCGCTACGGGAACTCGTAGTATGGCGGAGAGGTACGCCATGCACTACGCTGGCGTAATACCCTCTCCGCCAGGGTCCTAATGAGGCCCAATGAGAGTCTTCTCCCCCCTAGCAGCCGCTGATCCCACACAAGTTTCATGCGGTGTCCCTCAAGGATCATGTGTATCTCCGACGATGTATAACATCTTTACTAAGCCTTTGTTTGACAAGTTGGAAAGACTGGGTATCATCTACACTAATTATGCAGATGACACTCAGATCCTTATCCCCCTTTTAGGCAACTTCTTGGAAGACACGGCCTTAGTAAATAAGATATATCTCCTCATCCAGGCATGGATGGCATCTCACGGCCTCTGCCTGAATGACGACAAGACTGAGTTACTGATCCTCGGCTCAGAGCTGGCCATCAAAAAACCTGACCCAAACTATGCCTCATTCAACATTGACAATAATGTCATCAAAGTGATGCCTGCAGTCAAAACCCTCGGGGTCTACCTCAACTCAGCGCTCACTTTCAAGAAACAAACCAACTCACTAGCATCTTCCACGGCATATACTTGCAAATTGATCCGAGCATGTAAACCATTTCTAACTGAGACTAGCTGCATTACACTAGCTAATGCACTCATCATATCCAAGCTGGATTACTGTAATGCTCTATATGCAGGATCTAACAAGTATATCCTTGATAAACTCCAAACCCTCCAAAACAACGCTATTAGAGTAGCTTTAAATATTCCTAACAGAGCTCATATCTCCACCTCTAGGAAAAATATCCACTGGCTATATATCAAAGACAGGATTGCCTTCAAAACACTTTCCCTCACCTCTAAATGTCTTAACTATATAGCTCCCCCTTACCTGGTAAACAGAGTCAACAAGAGAACTTCAAACCGTCCCACTAGAATGACTAATGCCTACACCTTGGTGGTGCCCAGATACAAAAAGAGTACAGCGGGCGGCTCCAGTTTTCCGGTCATAGCTGCACAAACCTGGAACAAACTCCCTATGGATCTCAGAATGGACCAACCTTACCCTAGCTTCTGGTGGAAAGTCCTCACCTGGATACGTTCCAATGACACTTAGCTCGACTGTCCCACTGCCACCCGCTCCAGAAACCTTAAATGACTGCAACTAGATGAATTGATTTCTGGTTAACTAGCTTGAACTGTAGTTTTGCATTTTCTTGTACATGCACCTTTGTTACTAATGTGAAATGTATAACTGTATTTTTCCTGTAACCAAGTTCTCAAGTATCCTTGTATTGTCTGCGCCCAGCTACCCCTTCGGGTTTGGTTTTGCGCTATACCAAATAAACAAACAAACAAAACAAACAAACTAAGAGAATTCCGCATAACTCCGCGCAGGCCGCAGAGATTATAGCGTTGACCCGAGCTTGTGAACTCTCCGAAGGGCATACAGTAAACATATATACTGGTAGCCAGTACGCCTTTGGGGTGGCTCACAACCTTGGGAGGCTCTGGTCGGAAAGAGGGTTCCTAACCTCACATGGGACCAAGATTCAGCATGGCCCCCTGATAGTGCAGTTGCTCTCGGCACTCGCGCTCCCTAGTCAGTTAGCGATCATGAAATGTGCAGCGCATCGTAAGGTCATAGACGATGTGGGAAAAGGGAACGCTTTTGCTGACCAGATAGCTAGGCAAACGGCCACAGACCTTAGCGCAGACATGTATGCTCTAAGAGAAACAAAAGATGCCTATGTAATGGATGAGGGTATTGGGTCTGTGCGAGATATCCAAGCTGATGCCACGATAGAAGAATCTAAAAGGTGGGCCGAAGGGATGAGGAAACTAGATGACGATGGGTGTTGGGTGGATACATTTGAAGGGAAATGGTTGCTCCCTGATTCATATGTGCTGGCGATGGTTACGATGGCACACGGTCCTACGCATGTGTGTGCTCAGCAGATCACGAAAATGTTAGAACAAGTCTGGGTAAATGATAAAATTTTGAAGATCGCAAAGTGCTATGTTCAACATTGTATGATTTGCTTACAGCACAATGTGGGGAAGGGTACAGTAACTCCAAGGGGTAGTTTTGGGCGTCCTTCTGTTCCCTTCGAGGTCATCCACTTTGATTTTATTGAGATGGAACGGTGTAACAATCTAAAATATGTCCTTGTGATCATTTGTGCTTTTAGTAAATGGGTTGAGGCTTTCCCCGTTAAGAATGCTACTGCCATGACCACTGCAAAGACTATGGTAAAGGAATTCTTTCCACGATTTGGGCTGCCAAGAGTAATTTGGCCGGACAACGGTCCCCATTTTGTTGCAGCAGTAATTTTGCAGATATGCACAGCGTTACACATTGAAAAGCGATTTCACTCGGCTAGACATCCTCAAAGTGCTGGGTTGGTAGAGAGACATAACGGTATCCTAAAGAATAAGCTTGCTAAAACATGCGCCGGCACGAAACTGAAATGGCTGGACGCCTTACCTATTGTATTGTAAGCCATGCGTGCCACACCTCAAACTACGACTGGGCTCTCTCCATTTGAGGTAGTGATGGGGAGACCTGCTAATATTTGGGGTCTTCCGAAGCCCAAAGCCCTGAGGGAGGTTGAAAATGTATTGCTTGTGGACTACTGTAACCAGTTGACTAAAAATCTGTATCTCATTTATCATCAGGTTCAATCAGCTTTACCAGTACGGTTTACGGGCCCAGGACACAAAATTCAGCATGGAAGTTGGGTCCTGGTGAAGGCCTACGAAAGGTCTTCCTGTCTCGCGCCTCGCTGGCGGGGACCCTACCAGGTGCTGTTGGTCACCCAGACAGCAGTGCGGGTGGCTGGAAAGAAGCATTGGATCCACGCGACGCATGTCAAGAAACTTCCTCACCCGACGCCACACGTTACAGAAGAAGCAGAACCCCTCGCTGATGGTACAATCTCAGATCCTGGAGTAGCAAATAGCGTTGTGAGTGTGTCGGAAAAATTCTCTGAGCCCGTGGAGCCTGGGGAACAGTCCATTTTGTCTCCACACTCTTTGGAAAGGTCACTTCCGGAAAATGTTGTTTCAAGTTCTGTGACTTCCGTCGCCTCTGATATGTTGCTTCCCTCAGGAAGTGACGTTACCTTATTTCCAGATCAAACAGTACCGGGAATCACCAGGTACGACCTTCGACGAAGAAAATAGGACTACGGTACGGGTTTTGCCTGTGCATCTGGAGAAGAAAAAAGAGTCTTCAAGAGTTTTGTTCTTGCAAAAGAAAGTTTTTGAAAGAAAGGGGATTCTTCTGGCTAGGGTTAGGGAAGGACTAAGAAGTTGCGCGACCGTAGTGTCGCCAGCAACAAACATTGGGGTCGTCGATTGAGAAACTATGATGCCTGCCACCTCCACCGCTGCTGCTCGCATTGGACTTGTAAATAAGGGGGTGACCAACTCGGACAATGAACAATGTGCCTGGGCCCCGAAAACGTATTGTTGTGTTGTGTTAGTAATAATTGGAATTTGTATAGTTACTGCCGTGGGACTCTGGTACTTCGAAGAAATTTATCCTCTAGAGCCTCTTCTGCCAATTGAAATTGTACCTACTGCTTTGACTCCCGCTGTACACCTTCTTACTTTGTCACCTAGGGACTCCCAGCATAGACAAAAGTACCATAATAACACTTTAATGATAATAATGAATTCAACGCATGCCATTTTTAATAAGAGTAATTGCTGGATTTGCACCCATTTACCGCAACATGGGAACAATGGGCTAGGATGGTATATTCACCCTTTACCTTTAACGACTGCTTGCTATCCCTCTCTTAGAGCACTATTCTTTGGCCGTTGGAATGATAGCATCTCAGGGAACTTTGATGGAACTAATTTAAATAATTTTGAGAAACGTGAATTGACTCCCCTGGGATGCTCGATTTTTGCAAATAGAAGTAAACCTAATGTTGCTTCTATTAGGCCATCTGATAAACTGTCTCTTCCTTTCCAAACTTTAATTCCCTTTAAAATGGCTCCGATAGGCAATAAGGATGCTGTGCCTCCTTCCTACTCTATTAACCATAGCCCCGATTCAGTCCCCTTTTGTGTGCAAAGAAATGGCACTCGGTCAATGGGAGATTTTGAAGGTTGTGTGAACATTGTAAATTTGACCGGGGAGAACAGGCCGCTGTATGTAGGGGGGCCTGTCTATTTCGTTTGCGGTAGTACAGCATTTCCCTGGTTGCCCAAGGATTGGCAGGGAACCTGTTATTTAGGAATCCTGTTACCTGGGGTATTCATAGCTAGTACATTGGAAGTTTCAAAGGCTCGCCCACGGCGGGACGAGAACGGAGATACCCCTGGGCAAATATTGGGAGATATAACAAAATCAGTTGTACCATTTTGGGGACAGATAGCGAATTCTGAGAATATTAGGGGGCTAGCAAGAGTACTGGAGAGAACCATCAAACGGACCACGGATATACTCTACAATATGACACTGGAACAGAAAGCAATAAGATTGGTAGCGCTCCAAAACCGGATGGCATTAGATGTCATTCTGGCAGAACGTGGTGGAGTATGTCAATTAGTGGGGTCCGCTTGTTGTGTTTTCGTTCCAGATTCCTCACCGATAATTTTTAAAGCAATACATAACTTACACGTCCTTAGTTCAGAAGTGCATGTTCCTGTGGGAGATTGGAGTATTAGTGCTTGGTTCTGGGATTCTCTACGATCCTGGGGTTGGAAGGTGCTTTCTGTTATACTGGTTATTTTGGGAATCCTGCTATTCCTTTGTTGCTGTATCCAATGTCTACCTAGTATATGTGCAATGCTAGGGGGATGTTGCGCCCAGGCAGTGAGCACGATAGGGCACAAAATGTATGCCCCAGATACAGCATCTAAAGAGTTTGTGTTGCAAGAGGTTCTGGTGAACGACCTAATGGCTATAGATATTACAGATAACGATTCAGAATTTATGGATGACGATGCATGGAGTTATTTACAAAGACATTAGAAATGATAGTAGCACTTGGCATAGGCCAAAAGGAGAGTTTGTCGGAATAGAAACAATATTATGACTCCTATCGTAACAATTGTATGTGTATTGGCCTACGCCAAGTTGTCTAAACATCATGTGTGAACAAAATCCACGGCAAGGTCTTGACCTTAGAGAAAGTAATGTAAGTCGCCATCTTGGATTGAGCTGCCATTTTAGGTTCTCTTGCTATGTAGAAATCACCCTGAACATCAAAATGGAGGCCGAATGACATTCTGAGTGACCTCCGTACAACTGAATAATTAATATGCCTGCAGGCCACTTGTCGGGGTCGCGGACTGAGACCTTGTCCTACCGTTGACCCATATGTAAATGTACAACTATATCAGTGAAACTAATCGAAATGCATATATTAAAGGATTGACCTGGCAAGGAACCCAAAGACCTGTTTTGCAGAATGGTTAACCCGCAAGAGGGTTGGCCAAGGGCTGGACAAATTGTATAAAAAGCCCGGGTATTCCAATGTGCGGTCTTTCACTAACACATCAAACCCTCGTTGAAGTTCGTTATGTTATTCTGAAAGCCGAATAGCTATCCATTTGTCAATTGACTTGGTAGCTGTTGTAGCTTTTAAATAAAGCACTTGTATGTTTCTTTGTAACCTGTGTTGGTGTGTTTCTTTTTGGGCTTCCCGGCCTCATATTATTTTTCTGTTTCCACATGCTCACATTAATTTTTGGGGCCTGTTTGAATGTGGAACATGATTGTTGTTTCCTGTCATGTTGAAGTTACCAACCATTGATGTATCCATCTGCCTGCCATCACTGTATTATTGCACACTGGATGTGTTGCAGTGTGTGGCACATGCGTATTTTTTCACACTATTTTGCATTTTTCATCTCATCATGTCCATCTCACATGGATGGGTGACAGTACTCATTCACTGACATATGGCTGTACTTGTTAAATGTACCATGGCTATGCTACGTGCCATCTGTGTGCTGGCATGTGTCATGCATGTGGATTGCCCATGCTACTCACAGGCTAATCTGTGATGCCAGTGCTATCCAGCATGCAGAACATGTGTTGCTTTTCCATCTTGGAGTCCTCAGTGTCTGCTTTTTGCCTCCCCTTCCAACTCATTGACAGTGCATGCATGCCAGGGTTATAGTCATGTGGGACATGTGTTATTCATGTACTGGATCTCTGCCTTGTCAGGCCTATGTGTGTGCTATGGTGCTATGGTGCTCATACCTGTTTCCATTAGTTGTCTTACATGTTTTTGCAGGTGATGACACTTGATGCTGATGAGGTGGAGGGGATGGTGCCGACCCAGGAGGAATCTCAGGCACGACTCGGCACCAGTGGAGGACGTGGTGTGGTGGTGGGTGAAAACCCTATCCTCCTGCAGACCATACTGTCCACGGGTGTCTCTGGCTGCACCTCCCCAGACCTCTATGATTCAGGTGCTGAATCGGACAGTGGGACTTATGTGCTGTCACAGGTGAGGGTTTCTGGCAGGGATGCTGTTCTGTCCAACCCACCTGCACTGGGGGTAGGCCCCTCTATGGGGATGTCAGTGTTGGTAACTCCGCCCTACGGATGCAGGGCCACACTCCACTACATCTGATCCTGTTCCTGGGCCAGCATATCAGATGGGGAATGCAGTCCTGCAGCCTCAGGCAGTGCCAGCACAGCAAGGTGCACATTGCCTTGCCCAAACAGATGTGGTGCCTGCCGACGCGGTGGCCGTACACCACCAGGCAATACTGTATGGGAAAACTCCATTTACAGTATAGCAGCACAACAGGGAGCATCGGTTGAAATGATGGCTCAGGCAATGGAGAGGGTGGCCACTTCCATTCTCCCCCCTGAAACTCAGATGGAGCAACAACAGCAGGCAACAGACTCCATTTGCCAATCACACAGGGAAGACATGTTGGCGTCCAACAGGGACCGACGGGCGGCACTGGAGACTCTCCGCAAAGCCATATCTGTAGAGTCACAGGACCACAGGGAAGCCCTGAGGTTAGAACTCCATTTCCTCAGGGAGACTCTGGGTGAACTTGAGGCTTCCCGAAATTTTAGGTCAGAACAGCAGCTGGAGCAGCTCAGACGTTCGCTCTCAGCTGAGCTGCAGGCAACTCGTGAGGAGATCCGGGCATCAAGCGAGGCCATGCGTGCAGAAATGCAGGCAACCCGTGAGGTGCTGCATGGGGATCTCCGTACTATCATCCTCCAGAACCAGATCTTCCACACCCGCATGCTTGCTGCCATGGAAGACCATACCAGGGCTTTCCGTGGGCTGCCTCCCATAGCACTGCCACCTCCTGGGGTAGCAGCAGAGGGTGAAGAGAGCGACAGCAGTTCTCCCATATTGGCATAGCCGTGCAGGCCATGAGCCCATGGAAGTATTTATTTGTTCGCAACATCCACACAGGTGGGTGTTGGGGGTCCACCCTGTCCTCAAACCTCCTGGGAGCCCCCTCGGTCCACACATGGCCATTTTTGATTTTTGTATTTTTTTTTTTTTACAGTGTGTTGCCTTGTGTGGCTCCCGTGGGCATCCACTTTGTATTCCAGCTGGGCACATGCAGGCTTATCCTGTCTTTGGGTTAGATGCTTGGGTTCATGACACACACACCCCTCCTGCTTCCCCTTTCCATGGGCTTGCAAAGGGTGTGACCAAGTGACAGTGACTTACACAGTGACATTGGGCTCCCATGAGCTGTGTGGGCAGTCTGTAGTCAAAGCTGTGTGGACATCCCTAGTGGGGAATGTTGTTGTATTGAACACTGCATGGTGTATTGATATGTGCTTGTGCATCCATGTCTTCCTCCTTATTCACAGGTACCTTCTTCATGTCTTCACAAGGCCGTCTCCTTTGCAGATGCAGTTCATGTTGTATGCAGTACACTGACACATTTGCCTGACAGCAACACTCTACAGTTGGAAGGGTTCGATGTGCTGGCTTATTCAGCTTGTAAGACTTGAACTACTTTGATTTTGTACTGTCATATTTTGCCACTGTTTCATCCAGTGTTGCTGTATTGTGTTGCTGGTAAGTATTTGTTCATGTGTGCTGTTTGTTATTGATTACTGGGAGCATATTGTCTGTGGCCTTTTTCCATTTGGGACAGTGCACTTTGTGACAATTGTGTCATGTGTTGTGCATTCATTTGGTTGCTTTCACATTGCATGACATGCCATGGTGTGTTGGGTAGCTGAGAAGGGGAGGGGTTTGGTGACATGGCACTATTTTCATGTTGTATTTTGCAAGAGGTAGTCATTCATGCAGCATAAATGTGTGTCTTTTTTGTGACACAGCACTGGTTGTCTTTCAGTAGGTAGGGATGCACACAATGTAACACTTCCAGGTGACCAATCTCAGGCTGGTATGGTTGTGACAGTTGACTGTCCCTTGTGTCATCATCATTGATTGTCAGCTGGTATGTGCCAGGGCTGTGTGCACTCCACAGGGGTGTGATTTTAGGTGAAGTAATTAGCCACCAGCTGCGTACGGGCTGCCTCACCACATGCCCTTTCCCCTCCCATGCGCAGCGGCCGTGCATGTGGTTGGGGATGTGGGGGCACCACCATGTCCACCGGCAGGCCTCGGCGGGTTGCAACGTTGTGCAGGACACATGCTGCCACTATGATCCTGCACACTACTGGGGGTGCGTATAGCAGCTGCCCACCAGAGCGGTCAAGGGAGGAGTGGTGGGGTTCCGAATTGGCATCATCATGTGTGTGCTCAGAGGGTAGGCACTGTCCCCTGGGGAGGTGATGGGGAGGTGATGATGGGTATCATTAGTGGGGTTGTGACATTACTCAGTATCTGACATGCATGCATGTGCAGAGGCATTTATGCTCACCAAGCAGCCATGTATCGCCATGCCACCCAGCTTCTAGGTCCCGGTTTAGGGGTGACATTCTGAAAATGAAACTGTCATGGGTGGACCCTGGATAGTTGGCATACACTGAGGTGATGATTCCCTTGGCATCACATACTACCTGCACGTTGATGGAATGCCAGTGCTTGCGGTTTCTATAGATATGCTCAGTTGCCCTGGGAGGACGTAGAGCCACATGGGTGCAATCAATGGCACCTAGCACTTTGGTATATTCATCGTAGCATCTGAGCTTGTTCGTTGTTTGCACGCACATTTATGCTGCGAGGGGCAGCGCACGCCTGGTTCCTGCTGGCGTACGTGTTTCCGGATTAGCGCGTCTTTTTTGGCACACGCGTTTCCCCTGTTCGATTCCATGAATACGTGTTGTAGGCGCGCGTGTGGGCGTTCCGCGCATATACCTCCTGTACTTCCCCCGTAACGCCCACATTTTCATGCGTCGTTCCCCATTCCATGTGTTACGCCCCATGTTCCGCCCACTTTTGTTGTGTGCGCTGCGCTAGGTGCGCTTTCGCTGTGCGCGTAGGGCATGCCGTTTGATGATGTGTGCGCCCGCGTGCGCCACACACGATTTTAGCGCACATCCATAATTTTCAGCGCACATTAATTCCATGAATCGGCCTGTAAGTAATTTTTAACCGCTAATAAGAGACCTTCCTCCATAAGGTGTCCCTTACTACCTTTTTTTGCACTGGCATAGTAAAGTTGATAACCATCTAGGTGGATTGGAAACATTAACCAGGTCGTATTTCATCCATAATTCTAAACAGACATCTTTTGACAGAAAATTAGAGTGGCTCCTGGTGTTCCAATTTTCCATGTTCATTGCACAGAGCCCTCAAAAGCCGGTAAAGCTCGCTTCCATTCCTACCCTCATTCATCATCATATGTTAGAATATTGGGTGGGAGGGCCTTTGTTCCTCCATTCTTCTTAGCAGTCTGCTCTCCCTTGCACTTTTGACAGCACGGTTAGAGTTCAACGACACATACTTCTTTGTCTATAATATAGCCAAGATAGCTTAAGGATGATTGAATAGTAGCTATCAATGCTGCAGTTTCAGGTAGATAGCAGTGTATGCAAGATATGTTTCCCTCGTCATCACTTAATGGCTATGTGAAGTCAAAGTCAATGGAATTTAATATTCTTAACGTTGGGATCTTTTGAAACAATGTCCGTAGTTCCGAACGACTAATACATTTTTTGAGATTGTTAGATGGATAGAACCCCCATTGTAAGAACTCTTGAATCTGGAGCAAGGTGGACACAGGCCTCCTTGGAAACCTTTTGCGAATTGACGCGTGTGATTGAATCAGCTTGATTACCATTTGCATGCACGAGCGAAGTTTGTGCAGTAGAAGGTGCCCGGGGAGGTGCATTCCCGTTCTCATTAGCCACGCACTCCTGCACCACTTCTTTTCTACCAACAATGTCTTTTACTAGCCAACTGGTTAGGGTGCCAACATTCTGAAGAGACCTTCTCTTACAGCGTAGTTCTTTTTTCTGTGACTTCTTTGATTTTACATGTGGTTCTGACATGATTGTGGAATTGAAAGGCTGGTTGGCCGAAAAACAACGATCTTACTAGGCCCAGTGAAATTGAGAACACGCAATTGCAGAGAAGGGGGAGGTGCAAGAGGCAGGGGGGAGTGGAAAGTGCTGAACACATGATCTAAAAAGCAACAGGTGGTGCAGCCAGTTGGTGGCAAGTTCAATTATAAGGTGCAGTCAAACAGTGTCTAATATGTGCAGGAAGGGGACTCTAGGGTTGCAGTTACACACCCAAGTGCAAGGGTTGCCAGGAGGCAGTGCGGGTATGTGGCTGGGTGGGCAGGGATCTGGATCCGAAATCATAGGGTAGTCAGGTGCCCAGTGCCGAACCAGAGATCAGCAGGGGAGAGGAAGAGAGAAGGCAGAAGCAAAGAGGAAGGTCTTGAGGTAATTCCAGAACCGAAGATGGTTCTCCTCAAGTTTCTGGAAGAAGGGAGGCTGTTCAAGAGGGAGGCCCGTGCCAAAGAAAGAGATCTATCCCCAATTTGTTTCTTGGAGAAGCGACTGACCCTGAGGGAGCTGGAGGTGGAGGAACAAAGAGCTTGAGTAAGAAGGTATTTCCGAAGGGAGAGTTTAAGGTATTGTGGACCCAGGCCCTATAAGGCCTAGTGGACAATGCAAAGGGTCTTGAACTTAATCCTTTCAGCTACTGGGAGCCAATCAAGAGATTTCAGGGCTGGAGAGATACGATCCCAGGGCTTGAGGCCAAGGACAAGTCTTGCAGCCCTGTTCTGGATGAGGTGCAGAGGGTGGAGAGTAGTAGCAGGCAACTTTAGAAAGTGACTGTTGCAGTAGTCCTGCCTGGAGAGAACCAGAGCTCTGGAGACATGAATCTTGTGGGGTAAGGAGAGGAAAGGAAGAATACCTCTGAGGAGGTTCAGTTGGTAGTTTGACTTCTTAGAGACATCAGAGATGTGTGGAGAAAAGGAAAGCATGGAGTTGAAGATGATCCTGAGGTTCTTAGCCTCACAGGTTAGCACAGAGAGGGCTAAGGGAGGATGGTCAGAGAGTGACAGGAAAGGAAGGTGCAGGAGTATCAATAAGGAGGATCTCTGTCTTACTAGCATTAAGGCAGAGATCATTGGCAGCACACCACTCTTGGATTGTAGATAGACAGAGATGAGAGGTGGCAGAGGGGAGCCTGAAAATCCGCATAACACTGAAAATTGGAGCAGAGAGCAGCAATGCGAGGGACACCACAAGTGGACAGTGAGATAGAAGAAAGGAAACGTCTCCTTGTGTCTCCTTGCCATTTAATGTCCTCGTGGATTCTGCCACATAACTTTAGCAGAATATTTGCTGCAAATTGTAAAGCTCTATAGCTGGAATTGGAGCTTTCTTTTGTCACGTTTTGTGCATTGCTGGCTGAAAAGGAGACCGCTGTTGGAATTGCACAACAGTCTTCTTCTGTATGTGTGTCCAGCTCGAAACACATGTTGGGACTTGCTGATAAACGTTGTTATTTTGAGTGGAAGAGTTCAGCAAGTCTTTTAATAAGAGCAATGCGACTGACAGTTCTTTAGAATGGAAATGACTCTGTGGCTGTGTGTGCTAATACGAGTGATGACAATCCCACAGTGTTTTTAATTATGGGGATAATGAGGCACTTAATTGCAGGTTGAAATGCGTGTTGTCTTAGAAATTTAACAAGAGTGTGGGAGCCCCTCTGTCGTGAATGAACATAGCAGAGGGTAAGACTGACATGGATCCCTTGCTAACTGTGCATAGTGAAGCGCAGCTTCAACTCACTGATGAGGGAGGCTGAAACATGTGCCTGGGGTTGCTGTTGGTACTTGTATTCCGAGAACTACCTAGTGAGCTAAAATGTGGTTGTAGACCCTCCTGAGTGGGAACCTATCCATAGACCAGGTTATTTGGCCATGTTCATTCTCACTGGAGGGGTCCCATACCTTTGTACATATCTGTGTTGTTTTAGGGATACTTCTGGGTTGGGGAGGTAGTTATGACATAATGTCAATCATTTACACAATGAGTGGTTCCACAACGTGGTGTGCTGTGGTAGGCCTGTGGCAATATTGCTGTCCAATGATACATTTGCCAGGAGCTTAGGAGTAGTGATTCTCTATCATTGCAGCCTTGTCTTGGGTATAGCACTATTCTATGCCACAAATACTGAAAAGGCCAGGTGGCCATTTTGACTACCCCTAATATGGATGGAGGTTATTCTTGGGAATGTCGGATGTGATGCAAAAATGTTGACAGGGTTGATGGTAACAATCCAGCACACATCTCTTTGTGTAGTGAATGCAGCAAACTCTGGCCCTATGTACCATTTTTTTTTTTATAATTTCTTCCTTCGCTTTGTCTCTTTTTCATGCTCAATGCTTCCATCATATTTAAATAACTCTTATAGTTTCTCTCCCGTTCTATGTTGTCCCCAGAATCTCTCTTCCCTTTCTGACAGAACCCCTTTCTACACACCTTCTCTCAAACGTTCTGCCTTGCCTCATCTAACTACATATATGTAATGCATATATTCAATGCTCTACATTGACCTCTTTGGGATTGTGGAAGGCTGATACGTTCTCATCTTATCAGACTGACAACTCTGGGTTATATCTGAACGTTAACTCATCGGTATTTGTTAATCTAAAACGTGCCATAAAAAGAAAGTTCATCCCATCTGTCAGTCCTTAGCACCCAATACTCTTAAAAAATGTCCTCTTTGAAAATTGGTGAAGTTTCAACACTAAAGGCCTCATTACACGGATGGCGCTAAGGGATTACCGGCACCGGTAAGGGCACCGGTAAGGGCACCGGTGCCGGTAATCCCTTAGCGCCATACTACGAGGTCCCTCAGCCAGACCACATGTTAAGGAAGGGACCCGCTGAGGGAATTCAGGGCAAATAACGGTACCGCTAATAGTGGTACCGTTATTTGCTCCTTCCCCATTCCCATTGAGCCCTATGGGGGCTAAAATGGGAATGGGGAAGGGCCTTGGTGAATGGGGAATTACCGCCCCGCCAACCTTGGAATGGGGCGGTAATTCCCCCATTCACCAAGGCGGACTCGGTAAAATACCGGCGGCAACCATGGTGCTAATAGCGCCATGGTTGCCGCCCTCTGTGTAATGAGGCCCTAAATCTCTTAATGACTCCACTTCAAGTGCCCATAGAAAATACTTTGGCCCTCCTTCCGAGGTTGGTGCTAGTCATGGCGCTATTAGCGCCATGACTAGCACCAATACCGGTACCGCCACCGACATGGTGGTATGGGGACTTACTGGTCCATTCCGCCATTTGCGGGACCGGTAAGTCCCCATTTGAAATGCCATTCCCCGTTCCCATTTGAGCTCCCATAAGGCTCAATGGGAAGGGGGAAGGCAGCAATACCGGTACCGCTAATTGCGGTACCGTTATTGACCCTGGTATCCCTTTGCGGGTCCCGTACTTAACGCCTGCTAAAACCAGGCGTTAAGGGAAGGACCCGCAAAGGGACCTCGGAATAGGGGGCAAAGGGATTACCGGCATCTGTGTCATTACCGGTGCCCGGTATCCCTTTGCGCCCGGGTCGTAATGACCCCCATTGTATTCCATTCTGTATTGTGCACTCTCTTCCAAAGTGGAACACACCCTCTTTAAAAAGAGGCATCTGCATTTAATACATCCACACCTGAGACCATTTGCTTTGGCCGGTGATTATTTAAGGGCAGATGAAAGACTCCTGAGAGCTGTTCAATACATCCTTCAGAGGCCCATGTGGTGGGGGCATGGCGTGAGATTTCACAGGACTTGCATCTTTATCTGAGTACTGAAATATGTGTTTACTCTAACATTGAACAACTAGATGCATTTTTATCAATGTATAGTAACTGGACACATTCATATATGTTCTACAATAATATTATTGTGTTAGCTAGTGTACCATATGCTGATCTAGCACGCTCTCTCTGTCTCTCTCTTGGTCTCTGGCACTCTAGGTCTCTGCCTGTGCCTGTGAATGTCTCTCGCTCTCCCCCGGCGGTTGTATATCCTGTTGAGTGTCGGGTTCATATTTGCTAGAGACACTCCAGCCGTTGCTAACTGCAGCACAACCAGGGAAAAATCACAAATATCATGAGGGGGTGCTGTTTTTGTATTCAAAAGAAGCTGTTAAAATTGAAATTGTTTATATTCACTAACATTGCAAAGAGGCTCTTATTGATTTGTTACATTGTCCATTTCTAATGACCACTTCAACTTGGGAGCAACTTGATGCAGCTGATAGGCTCTCATCCCAGGGTTGCCAGTTTCGAAAAAGTGGAAGTTCGCACATGGGATCCAGGAGGCTCGTGGATGCTTTGCAGGAAATCAAACTCCATTTTGGCAACGTAGGATTGACCACTGACATTTTTGCATGTGCTCCATATAATGGGCCTGATCACGACTGATTGACTTAGCCCTACCGCCAAACTCCCTGGCGCTAATAGCGCCGGATCACGAGTTCGGCGGTAATGTAATTCCCCATTCCCCATTGAGCCCATTCGGGAATGCCCCATTCCCCAT
Source organism: Ambystoma mexicanum (assembly GCF_040938575.1). Taxonomy (NCBI): domain Eukaryota; kingdom Metazoa; phylum Chordata; class Amphibia; order Caudata; family Ambystomatidae; genus Ambystoma; species Ambystoma mexicanum. The sequence continues at coordinate 1,270,364,733 of NC_090922.1, forward strand.
TGGTCTCAATGGGGAAAATTTGCGCTCTTACCGCTGGCGGAAAATCCGCCGGCGGTAATAGCACAAATTTTCACCGGATTTCCCCCCAGCCAAGAGCTGGGGCGAAATCCGCCGAAGTCCTGATTTGGCGGACCCTTAAATCTGGCGGTAATAGCGCGACCGCCGGATTTAAAGGTTACCACCAAAGTCGTGATGAGGCCCAATGTGCCTGTACATATGGAGCCAATAAAACAAAAAGTGTTGTCCCATCGCGAAATGACACTTTACTTACGTTACAAGGAGCTCAGAAGACATTACTGCAAAATGCACTCGCGTTTGACACAAGTGTAACTTTGAATAGATTACAAGCAGGCTACACAGGACTCAATAGCATGTTGAAAACAAATAAATGACATGAGGATGAGAAACGTGCATACTGTTGAAAGGAGAGTTTTGGGATGTATGTATTCATTTTAAAGTAGCATTGAAGGTTTCTACACTTGCATTGGTCACGTTTTCCATTATACGGATGTCACATCCTCTGATGCCACTGTCTGCAATACAATTGATAATAATAATTAGCATTTATATAGAGCTACGAACCTGAGCACTGCTTATTATTACCCACGGTGCGTGGTGCTCATTTATCGACCCTGCAAAGATAAAAGACTGAGTTTGGCCCTGCCGAGATTCGAACCTGCGTCGGCAGGCTCTACTCGTTGTGCTATCTGACTGGCAGATGTTAAAGGTTCGCCTCACGCTGTAACTCAATCAACACAGTACTTGCAAGGAATTACAGAGAAAACCTAATGGATTTACATGTAAAAACACCTCGCAAATGGTGGAGCTGTCTGCCTATATGCAGAATACCGGTTGCTTGTACCAAAAGGTGGCCATCAATATCCTATTAATGCATCTCCTTGGACCAAAGAGATTCGTTCATTCAAAATAAGCACAGAAACAGAATGCTTGTTGATGTTCATGGTGCATTGTCACAAAGAGTGTTCATACTGGCTGGGTAAATGCAGCCTATGCCTGGACTACTGGGCACAGTCCTGCAGTAAACAATCCAAGCTTTATTAGCAGACATCAGTCTGCCCACCAGATGGCTCTGGTTGATATGGATTGATTTCTTTGGCAGAACAACTTTTGCGTCGGTACACAGAGTTCCAGGCTAATACACTGACAACAAAATACCAGGCCCTCTGAATTAAACCAACATCCAATGCAGAGGGAATACAAAAGAGTGCAGGTAAAACACAAGGGGCAAAGCAGAAGCTGACATCATACCACCTAGTCGGCCATTAAACGACTTGATGGTGGAGCACGTATCCAGGATCTACAAGTACCTGGAACCCTAAGGGCAGAGAATCCATCGGAAATATCCCAAATTCTTAGGTGCAGGTACTTTCTGAGTGATTGTCATTTTTCAGCTCCTGATGCAGAGATGCGCAGGGGAATCCGGGTGCAAACTCGTGCTCAGTCATTTCACTGTGATATCCACCATGCGCTTGCACACACGGCAGAGATTGGTGATGGTGGCCACCATTAAAGCAGGTCCTGTGGGACTCCGCCTACTCAGAGCTATTGAATACACATAAGCATAAGGCACAATGATTCCTGTAATATCGCCCCCACATGAAATTGCTGATGCAGGCAGAGATGGGATTGTAGTCCCTGCTTGGAAAGGGAAGCACACAGAGAACATTTCCTCCTATGTATCCGGCTTTGTGCGGGTCAACCCAAATGAAACCTGTTGAAGGTATGTTCTGTGGGTCATGGGTTTGCAAGCTATGTGCCCTTTTCTACCTCAAATAAAATGAGGACCTCAGTGTGAAATAACTAAACAAACATCTTTTTCATATGACGTCCTAAAGCATGCCCCCTGATTCCCAGCACAGTACGAATCTTTAAAAAGATCCTGAAGCCGCACTTTCTTTTAGATGCGTTCTCATTACCCCCAGTTCAAGGACAGCGTGATATTACCTCACATGACGTGGCTTCATTCAGCAATTTAAGGCTCCACACACAGAAAGGGGGCAATATTTTGACTGGGTTTAACATACAACTTTAATAGCTCCCCAGTACTGTCTGCTCTCTGCCCATCGTCAGATCATTCTCTGATCTCATTCGATCTATTCCTCCTTGCAAATTACAGCGAGTTAACATTACTCCTAGGACTATGAACAGGATGAGAACTTTAAGAAAGTTACCCCGGAGGCCCTGGTAGCCTTCATTATACCAAACCTCTCTAGGTTGGCATCGATTTTTAACACCAGTGAACTAGTTGACCAATTCCAGCAGGTCATCTCTGTGGACATCGATACTTTGGCACCAGTAAAAATGAAAATAATAAAACCTGAGACAAAGAAAAAGACATGGTTTTGTAACGAGGTCATTGCGTTTAGGAAGCTGAAAAAGTTGTGCAAATGCTCGTGATGAAAAAATCCCCGTTCTGCCTCTATAACTCCCTATGCAAAGGTTGTGATGAACTATAAACAGCCATCGTTTTGGCCAAGCATGCCCATTATAATTCCAGAATAGCCAATGCTAAATGAAGTACGAGAGAACTCTATCCGATTCTGAGGGTGTTAGAAAGAAAAAAAGATCCAGACCTCAGGAATGAAAAAAGTGATCACTGGTGTCAGAATATTCAAGGCACATTCATAAAGAAACCATCTACTCATCAACAATCTGTACAAATTCGACAACAGGCTCTGGAGATCACAACTCCCATCTCCGAAGTATCTCATGGTACACCATTTACCCCTCCAGCACAAGTTCTCCTTTAGGCATTGTTAAGTATTTCAATCAGGCAATACACCCTGGTCTTAGCCTAGTATGCAGTGCACAGCTGGAATATTTATTTTATTGTGTCTATAGGTTCAATATTCTGAGTGATATACCACTCATATCACACCCCTTCTCAAAATACCCCAGGTCACAATGGACCAGGAATCAGGCTGGTTGGTAAAGGTAATATTTATTTATTTAAAATTCAAATCAAACATATACTTTTGAATAGGGAGCAGCAATCACGTGGTGGCAATAACAGATAATAAGGTACGTAAGGCAGTTAAATTCACTTTTAGCAACACAGAATATAAACATCAGAGAAAACAACACTTTTGGTTTGTTTGAAAAGATAGCACTTAAGTTAGAATTTCCCCCTGCAATATTTCTCAACCCACAAATAAGCAATTCTGAATAGATGTGAGGAAGCAGCAGAGATTCAGGAATAAAGAACAGTCAACAACATTTGAATAAAACCTTCCCTCCCCAAACAAGAGAGAAAAACGGGTTGGAAATCTTACACTTTTAAAATGACATTCGAAAATGGTTTAGCAAAACAATGAAAAGTGTGCAAAAATCCTTAAATCACTACAAATTGCTATGGGAGCAACATTGGAAAGATGCTAACAATCATGAGCTATAGTTTGATCAAAAGTACACACTTTAAATCCAAATGGAAGCTTGAAAATAATTGAAATTGAAAATCACATGCGTAAAACTTTGCAGAAATGCGGATTCCCGCTATAAATTGACCAAACGGTTTTTAAGAAAAAACTGGTGAAATACACTACTTTTAAGTGCGTTTTTTAGGTTTGGATGTAGCTACAGGTCTTAGGTAGTACATTCCAAAGTTGAAATGAAGTCTCTAGCTATTAAATTGAGTGAGTTATGCAATGTTGAATGAGAGACATTTTTGGAAAATAAAGGCGCAAAAAAGAAAACAGAAATCAATTTTTATAAGGATAGTTTTATTCTATACCAGTGCATTCAGGCTAGGTTACCAGATTGAAACAGAGCAAGCTCTAGAGTTGATCCGGGAAACCAACCCCAGCACCTCCGTGTCCACCCTGGCGGACTCAGTCCGAATACCCGAATGATCATTGAGGGTTTGGGATTTCACAAGACAAAATTATTTAAAGGAGTTAGCACTAGCGCAAAGAATCAAAGGCCCAGGTTTCAAGAATGGAACTGACAATGTTACAAGTTCTTAAGGTAAAGATAGGATGACTTAGAGATTGGGATGGAACAAAACATGGCAAGGTATGCTATGATTTTCTATGCTTCCTATTAATACTTAGAGTGCACTTTAATTTAGGATTTTGGACCGTCAGGGGTTCTGGTCATTACAAGGATCAGGTCTAATCAAGGACAGCAGGGCACTTCTGGCGGTATAGGGTCAGCTGGGTGGTTCTGGTCACCGGACTGCTCTGGACTGGAGACTGCACTGGACTGCACTGGTTACTGGAGATCAGTGTGATGGCGAGTTTGCAGCAGGCATGTATTTAGTAGTAGCAAGCCAGCTGGATCAGAATGCTTCCCTTAGGTTTTGAGATTTGTTTCAGAATTTTGAGGCGTAGCTGAAAAGGAGTTCAGCAATGCTCAGGCCTTGGCTTTGTAAGGAAATCAGGAATCTGGAACAAGGATGGAGAATTTAGGAACAAGAATGGAGAAATCAGGAACAAGGCGCCACACAGAAATTCAGGAAGAAGTCAGGAATCTGTGTGTCTGTGCGTTGTGAGGTTCCCTTATTTATCATGCCAAATGATATCAATAAAGTATATGGTAGGGGCAGTCTTACTGTCCACACCAATACTGCTAGGATTGGGCAAATGCACAGTTTCCGCTTTGCTTTCGCTGATTGGATCACAGGAAATGATATCATGTTTTATGGTGTAACTTTTACAATGTCTAGAAACCTCCCCTAGCTATTGAGACCAAAATCTAACTTTCCCACAAATACATATTTATGTAGTTATGACCTCTAAGATAATCAGATGCATATGTTACATATCTTGTGGGTTACATTTAAATCCAAATCCCATGTCCATGAGACTTGGTTTTGCCTTTCTGCTACATTTTGGCAATTTTAATCATGAATGATTTGGCCTAAAATTTCCCAATTTTGTACATAGATGCACCATTAACCCTAGGATATGTGTACACAATGTTATGTTTACAACATTAATACTTTCCGCATAATCAGTCCTTCATTATAACTTCTGTTCCTTATGCAGTAAGAAGCTCTACCAAGTTTTCAAATGAATAGCATAAAATTAGATTAAAAATTATGTACTTTTCACATGTTTCCTCATTCTTGTGGCAAAGTTAAATGTCTTTAAAGTTCAGTTACAAATACGCTTTTTAAACATCAAATGTCCTTGTCAGTTTTTTTTTCTTTTTCCCCAGTGTAAGCAAATGTCAAACCTTTGAATTAGAATGAGGCCTCTCTCTGTTTATTGAAGTTTCCTGCTGCCCCTCCCACTTAAATGGTGAGTGTCTTAGCCTGCTATTGTTTTGGTCTGGGTCAAAGATGAATGTCCTGGGGATTCAAAGCCTCCAGCTAGCAATTAGCATTTTCCTGTTCCAGAAGTTGAGGTGTCACCCTTTCTCAGGGTCAGCACTGCCAGAGCAGGGTTTTTTTCTTTTAAATATAGTTTACTAACTCAGACGAGGTTGAGCTTAGATTTATACTTTTAAATCTTAACTTTAAACATATAGAATTAAAACAGTTTATAAGTGTGTCTTTACCATTACAAATCCTTTTACATTTCTTAAGTAATTAAGCCTTGACACAACAATGTACTTTTAAAATAGGCGATGTTCCCCCTTCAGTCAGGAAAAAGCCCATTTTACTATTCCTTTAAATTCGGTTTTCATCTCAGCAAATATACGCTTTGTGCAGCTTATAGTTCTTGTCCTGAGTGCTAGAATTATTTTGCAGCATGGATACAGTTAGTCATCTGTTCTGAGTCTCTATCTGGACAGCTGATCCTTGAAACTATTGCAACGAAACAGCTGTGTTTCACGTGAAAATCAAAACAAAATCTTGGGTTGAATTTCCAAAGATACATTGGACTGGAGCTGTCATTCAAATGAGGCCCGGTTTCTCTGAGCCACAGTAAATGATCCTAGGCATTGCATGTCCTTTATAATTGCAGTGATTAATAAGAAAATGATGCATTTAGCGCCAAGCAGCACTCTTGAAGGTTGGGAAAGTGTCATTTTAAAAGGCATTTTTGGGTTTTCAGCCCAATGAGGCTGCTTCATTCACTTTGCTCCAAGTAAAATGTTGCAGAGCTCACTAGCATACTCCTGCAGTGAGGACTCTGTTTCAACCCCACCTGAACTGTGTGTGGCACACAAACGCAGCTTTAAAGATCTTGGTGCGCACAGGAGTCAGCACGGTCCTTTTGTGCTGTTTCTTTCACCATTGCAGTAAAGTGATGTAGTAAGGCACATGTGAGTGGGTCAAAATATCCCACAGAATCCCCCCACTCCCGACTTTGTCTTGACTTCCAGTCGTGGGGGAGTCGGGCAAGTGGGATTTCTTTCTTTTTGTGAAAAAGCAAGTTCAGTCAGATATAAGTCCTTCTCCCATCAGCAAAGGATGCAACACACTCTCCTCGCTGCCTCTGTTTAGGATGTGGAACAATACCCCTGCCTTCTCTCAGGTTTTCCTTTCTGGTGTGGAGCGACACTCCGGATTTCCTTTTGTTTCTCTTTCCGGGTCCCCGAGGAGGTCCTCCTTGGTTATGGCATAATAAATGCAGATCTATAAAATAGAACACAAACCGGTGTCATGGCCACTGGGCAAGGACCATTAGTTCCATCATATAAAGGGTCCAGGTGGACCCAGTCCTGGTGCCTTTGGCGCCAGGCTCAAGAGAAAGTGTGCCCTGCACACTTTATTTCTGGTGCACATGTTCTTTCTGCCCCTGCAGGGTCCCCACATGCATTCAGGTCGGGCGTGGCCATAGGAAAACATTGGGCTGCACGTGCAGCATCCTCCGGGTGCAGCAAGGTGGGGCCACAAGGTATAGCCAAGGGGGCCTGGCTGGGACCAGGCTATTTAAGCCTGCTCCGCCCGCATGCAAGCACTTCACGTTAGTCTGCTTATAGCAGCATAACGCTCACCGCCTCCTGAAGTGCTCTTACCTGATTTCAGCAATACTATTACTTGAAGCGCAGCTTACCTGACACCAGCAACATCATCTCCAGCATGCATCTTACCTGATTCCAACAAAACCATTGCCTGAAGTGCATCTTACCTGATTCCAGCGATACCATCGCCTGAAGCGCATCTTACCTGATTCCAGTAGTCACCGCAGTCGGAGTGCATCTTCACCTGTTCTGGGCATCTAAGCTACACGGAAGCTCGCCTCGTTCAGCATCCTCGTGAATCCATCCATCCAGCAACCGCCGGCAGGTCTTCGGATAGCTGCCTCTCATCAGACATCGCCAGGCCATCCTTACAGGAGAAAAGGACAAACAAGGTTAGAAACAACATAAAGCCTTTACGCTAAGGTTGTGCGCAACACATTCCTCGTGCTTGATCTTAGAACCAAACTTACCTTCTACTTGGGACATTGTAAACTCCTCTGGCCCCCGTTCGGACTCGCTTCCAACACCGCGACTCCGCTGGGCCCTTCACCACCTATTGGGGAGAAAGAAAGACATTACAAGGTTTACGGACAATAATCAGGAAAAAAGACATTGCAAAAGGATACAGACAATAATCATTGTTAAGAAACACTTACCTTAGAAGTGGATCAACCACAGCCGGTCTGGGCTGCCACGCACATGGCCCAGTGAAGAAACTAGGTTCATTAAAGGCGCCCTGCAGTTGAGAAGCAGGACGGAGAGCTCATCCTCATAAATAAACCGGTGAGACTATATGGGTAAACGTATGCTCATCTCATTCTGGGAAAGAAGGATTCGAGGGAAATCACAGTCCGACCTCTCAGGGGCAGTGTCAGCAACCATCACATTCCACACTACCAGAGCATGAGAAGAAGCCTGATCCAAGGGAGCCAAGTCCAGGGAGGTCTGCAACCATGCCCCAATGCCCCCGCAGAGACTAGGTGAGCATAACAACTGGTTATGACAATTGTACCCCCTACTGTCCTCCAATCGGGATTTCAGCACTGGGATATTCATGCATTCAATGAATATTGAAATATTTCTTTTCTTCAGAAGTATCCCCTACTGGGTTTTCTATAGACTCCTCTATTTGCCGCAAAGTGTGGCAGCTCTTTAGCAGATTGATGTGTCCCACTCTTTCTCTGTCAAGTCACCTTTGGGGATGCAGATTCTGTAGGTGAGGCCTGGAATGGTGACCTCTTCTCCATTTCTGAACTTCCATTTCCTACCGTAGCACTGGGGCTGACTGGAAGGCTTTCTTTAGAATTGCCAGGACCCTGAGATTTACTTTCCAGTTGGGACCGGGTTTGGTAAGAACTGGGATCCAAATTAATCTAGAGTTGGTTGAGGATGCCCATGTAAAAGGCAGAAGGAACACCTTGCACGACCCAACAATTGTGTTCTATGCTTTTATCACTGCTAGAAATCTGATCATACAACTGCCAAGCAGAAGATGTTTGGAACGGAGAAATTCCAGGCCCCATATCCATAGACAAATTGACTCAACAGCGGCCAGGGTCTGATCTTTTGAGAGGTTTCTTGAATAATATTTCGCTGATGAAGCTTTCTTCGCTATTCAATTCCACTCCGGTGAGGACAGACTCCTTCCCGTCATTTAACTGAATTGGGAGGAAGAGCTGTTCGTCCTTCTTCTGAATGCCAGCTACACTTGGTGCAGGTTTGTTATCAATTTTGGCTCTGATTGTGAATTGGTATAGAATTTCAGGGTTTTTCCTTCCAGTGTGGAATGCCACTTGAAACTGGAAGGAAGGTTGATTTTCAGAAATGGAGAAGAGTTTCCATCACCAGTTTGTTGTCTCACAGCAATTATGGTAACATCGGGTATTTCATTATTTTGAAGATGAAACTTAATTTGATCTGGTTTTTGTTCAACCATGTGGCATGTGCCATTTAGACTAACATCGTTGACTCTCTGTTTTAATTTGATTAGCCTGTGAGTCTGGGTCCAGAGTACCTTATTCACACAGTCTATTAGGGGAGACAACCTACGGAGGATGTCATTCCCTAAAAGACAGGGGGTTCCCTCCGGCGAAAAGACGATGACCGGATGCTTCATCTTGTGTGGCCCTATTTTAATTTCCAGCTCTGCAGACCCCTCGACAGGAATTTCCTTCCCGTTGAAGTTCTGGAGTTGTCCAGGAAGAGGAGTGAGAGGGATCTGGTATCTCTCCCCCCTTCCTAAATTTAGCTGCTCTTGACAGAAGAATGGCTTGGGGTCCAGTGTCCACCAATGCTGGAATTGCACATTGCCATTGCACTTGGAGGGAGGCGTAGAATCTACCCTCTTTCTCCTTCAAGGGGCAAAGGTAATGGTCATTCTTGGTAAGCTGGGTGGCAATTTCCTTATTTCTGACTCCGACACAGGGATAGTTTGGTCAGGATTCAATGTTAGAGTTGGGGGATCTGACAAAAATGTTTGACACACTGCTATTTGGGGAGTTTCGGGCTCCCACTTTTCTGATTCTGGGCAGCCCCCCCTTTTTGGAGGCAATCACTAGAATAGGTTTGGGCAATGTGATTTTCTGGATTATCATTCTGGGGTTCAATGACGGGCGATTCTAAATCAGTCCCGACATTCACCCAGTCTTCATTAGGATCTCTTGGGACCCATTTTTCTTTGGGAGGAGTTTCACCATCCTTAACGGAGAAGATTTTTTCCCAGAGTCCTCTGAGGACCTCTCTCCTTCAAATTGGAGGACACTAACCTCCTCCACAAAATGGGCCTTTTTGGGTTCTTTATTTCTCCTACCCGTCCTCTGTTCCTTGGGTTGCAGACTTTCGGGGGCAGGAGATTTTGGATCCGGTTCCTGGGTTTCCAGGGACTTTTCACAAGTGGGGAAGGAAGCTTCCTCTAAGGCTTTATACCACCCTTCCCCCCGTGCCTCCTCCTTTGGAACCGGTGAGTTGTCAGTGTTCTCTCCCCATCATTGTTCTGGAGTACCAGACCCTTGGTTTATGGGGTTCTGAGCTGCCATGTTCATCTGAGGCTTCTTCTGAGCCCTCAACATGCGACCCAGATCCAAAGACAGGTTCTGGACCGGGCGCTCCAGTTGGGACACCAGTTCTGGCTGGTAAGGGGGTCTCTGGTCCATCCTAGGTGATGCACGGGAAGGGTAACTGTCCCTCTTCCCATAGTACCATGGGTTTGGATAGTTTGGGTAACCCTCCACCCTTGGCCTGCCCTCTCCTGGATTGGGCTGTCTGGGTTCAGGAAAGTGGGGAAAGAAAGTATGATTTTTCTGTAGGTTGAGGTTTTGAGGATACCGGGGAAAGAAACTCAACCCAGCATTTGGGAGATTACTGCCCTACTGGGGAAAGTTAGGAGGGAAGTTTCCTGGGGTGGTACCTATCTGGTTGGATCCCCCCCTTGAGCTGGGAGAGTCCACACATACCCCAGGATAATTTGTTACCCTTGTATCAGGGGTAATGTAATCTGGGGAGTTGGGGGTCCCATTTGTGGGATTACCTCCCTGACTACCACCTGTCTGGAATTGGCCCGAGGGCCTTCTGATTCTTTGGCTGGACGGATTTTGTACAGGTATATTTTTAGGCCCCCCATATCCAGATCTAAAATGGGGGCAACCTTTACCTCTGCCACCTTGGCGGCAGCAGGGGTGTTGGCTGGTTTGGGGTTTTTATTTGTGTTCTTGTTATCTACAGGTTTTTGTACCTCATAAATACGGGTTGCCTGTTCTATGATCCAGTCCAGTGATCTCTTCTCGTGAAAGTCCCTCACCAGCTGGGTCATTATATGTTTGGGGAGTGCATGGAAAAAGGTATTCATGAACTCCCTACTATCTGTGCGCACCCTCCTGGTGGTCTGCTCAAAGGCATGTTTGAGTTCCTGCACAAATTCTTGTGGGGCCGGATCTTCCCCGCACTGCAGATTGTAGGCCGCCTTGTGGGGGACTTGGGGGTTTCTATGTGCAGAGAAGTGTTTAAAGATGGCCACCCTGTAGGTGGACCATCTTGAGTGGTTCTGATCCTCCAGTCCCCCAAAGAGAATGTCCATTTCACTTACTGGATGCAATTCAGTCTGTCTTTCAGATGAAAAGTGTCCATCATCTATTCATATAATTCAAGGTGTTCCCAGACCAAATACTTTGCATTTTTATAATAGGGAGTTATAACACTCCTAATGGCCTTAATCTGCTTAAGGGGAATCTTGTTGCATAGCTCTCTTAATTTTGTTTGCCTTTTTGGTTTTAGTCACCCAAGTCCACTCATCCTCAGACTCAGAGGCACTGCTACTGGAGGTGGCTTCTTGATCCTATAGGCACCCCCTGATTCTGCGAGCTTGAGAAGGGCTTGCAGAATGCTGGGGCCTAGTTTCCCTATTCCTGTGGTGCTCATAAGAGTCTTCTGACTCTCCCCTGCTCCCAGGATTGGTGGAGTACCCCCCCACTGCCCTAACTGGGTAGAGGTCTTCAGGATACTCTTTTTAGGCTTTATTTCCTGGAGTTACCCACCAAATTTCACAAACTGATCTTTTGGTAGGCAGTATTTTTGTGAATCCAATTCCCTGACTCTCCCCTCATAGGAGTCTTCCTGATCAGAGATATTAGCCCTAACCTTTGGGGATCTGTACAGGGACACCCGTCCATCAATTTCTGGGTGGCGCTGATCTGTCAGTCCGATCTTCCCAGCTCTATTGAATTCTACCATCCCCATGGCCCCTGGGTCATATGAGCCATTGGACATGAAGGTGGCAGAGTTCATGGTATTGAATGGGTTTGAGCCCCTGAGTACAAGAGTCCTGGTGTTAGGATTAGGAGTTGCTCTGTCCCTCTCTACCTTTTCTCTTTCAGCCCCTATTCACTGGTGATAAGCAAAAATCTGAGCCTTTTGTTCCTCTATCAAAGCCTTACTGATCTCAATGATTTTCTCTTGCATTGCTGTCTATTGGTGGAGCACATCATTCTTTTCACAGAGAGCCTCATTGTCTCTCTGTGCTTCCTGCCTGGTCTGGGAACACTGGGCCAATTTCTGCTGCAGGAGATTCACCTTGTGAGTTTTAACATCTTTGGTCTGGGTGTTCTCTTCCAGAGCATCCTCCACCCGCCTGGTGTGCTCTAGTAGCTTCCCATATTCTGTCTTCAATTCATTGAGCTCCTGGAGGGCCAGCTTGCTTCCCTCTAGTTCGGTTTTTAATTGGCTTACTTCCTGGCCTAAGGCATCTCTCTCCTGATTTAGGGTGCCTCTCTGCTCAGCCAGGTCGTCCCTTTGTTTTTTGATGCCATTGGATTCCTGGCGTTCCTCATCAAATTCTGTTTGAGAGTGTAGGTCTCTCAGAATTAATTTATTATTTTCCTCTTCCAAGGTTTCTATCTGGTTTTGTAGGGTAACCACCTGCTATGCGCAGGCTCTAATAAACTCTAATTGTTGCGCCAGCTTGTGTTGCCTCTGTTGCAGAGAGTCAACCCTTTCCTGACACTCCTCTTTCAGTGCCTGTAATTGGGTCTCTTGCTCTGCATTCTCTTTCTGTAGGAGAGCCAGATCTTCTTTTCATTTTGTGACATACTGTCTAGATTCTGCCTTTAATTCTTGGCTCTTCAGTAGCCTTTGTTCTGCCGAGTCTAGATAATTCTGGATTCTCTCCAGTGATTCAACTTAATTCTGTGCCAGAACTATGTTTTCAGCGTGCTTTTCCTGCATTACTCCTATGTGGAGTTGTAGGTAGGCCGCAATTCTGGCAATTTTACTTTGTTCCTCTTTAACTTTTGGGACCATGTACAATTCACTGAGAGCTTGGTGTAACAGGCCCTTGTCCTGCCATGTATCCAGGTTCATGGCAGTGAACTGTCTGTGATTTCCTGCAGCCAGACATGTTCATTCTGTTCTGGCAACTCACCTCTGACAAAAGGCTTGAGCAGGGGGTGCTCCCTAGCCATTTTGATTTCTACTGGGATCACCATTTTGGAAATACCAATTTCTTTATTAATTATTTTGGGTTGATTTACTTTTATTTTTACAAACAGGCCTGGTCTTTGGAGTATTTGTTTTGAGAGGTGCTTGTACAGCTTAGCACAGTACACCAACCAAGCAATGTGTCTCTACCCTGCAGGTTAGTCTGCTTTGTTAGACTGTCACAGGTGGTAACTCAAACTCAAAATCCTGGATGAGCCCCCAAATCTGTTAAGTATTTCAGTCAGGTGATACAGCCTGGTCTCAGCCTAGTATGCAGCGCACAGGTGAAATATTTATTTTGTAATGTCTATAGGTTCAATATTCTGAGTGATATACCACTCATATCACACCCCTTCACAAAATACCTGAGGTCACAATGGGCCAGGAATCAAGCTGGTTGATAAAGGTAATATTTATTTATTTATTTAAAATTCAAATCAACCATATACTTTTGAACAGGGAGCAGCAATCACCAATGTGGTGACAATAACAGATAATAAGGTACGTAAGGCAGTTAAATCCACTTTTAGCAACACAGAATATAAAACATCAGAGAAAAGAACACTTTTGGTTTGTTTCAAAAGATGGCACTTAAGTTAGAATTTCACCCTGCAATATTTCTCAACCCACAAATAAGCAATTCTGAATAGATACGAGGAAGCAGCAGAGATTCAGGAATAAAGAACAGTGAATAGCATTTTAATAAAACCTTCCCTCCCCAAACAAGAGAGAAAAATGGGTTGGAAATCTTACACTTTTAAAATGACATTCGAAAATGGCTTAGCAAAACAATGAAAAGTGTGCAAAAACACTTAAATCACTACAGATTTCTATGCGAGCAACATTGGAAAGATGCTGACAATCATGAGCTATAGTTTGAGCAAAAGTACACACTTTAAATGCTAATAGAAGTTTGAAAATAATTGAAATTGAAAATCACAAGTGTAAAACTTTGCAGAAATGCTGATTCCTGCCTAAAATTGACTAAACAGGTTTTAAGAAAAACGGATGAAATACACAACTTTTAAGTGCGGTTTTTAGGTTTGGATGTAGCTACAGGTCTTAGGTATATTCCAGAGTTGAAATGAAGTGAAGTCTCTAAATTGAGTGAGTTATGCATTGTTGAATGAGAGGCATTTTTGGAAAATAAAGGCGCGAAAACGAAAACAGAAATCAATTTTTATAAGGATAGTATTATTCTACACTAGGGAATTCAGGCTAGGTTACCAGATTGAAACACATTAAGCTCTAGAGTTGATCCGCGGATCCAACCCCAGCACCTCCGTGTTCACCCTGGCAGACTCAGTCCAATTACCCGAAGGAGGATTGAGGGTTTGGGATTTCACAAGACAAAATTATTTAAAGGAGTTAGCACTAGCACAAAGAATCAAAGGCAAGGTTTCAAGAATGGTCTGACAATGTTACAAGTTCTTAGGGTAGGATAGGATGACTTAGAGATTTGGATGGAACAAAACAAGGGAAGGTATGCTATGATTTTCTATGCTTCCTATTAATACTTACAGTCCACTTTAATTTAGGATTTTGGACCGTCAGGGGTTCTGGTCATCACATGGATCAGGTCTAACCAAAGACAGCAGGGCCCGTCTGGCAGGATAGGGTCAGCTGGGTGGTTCTGGTCACTGGACTGCTCTGCCCTGGAGACTGCACTGGTTACTGGAGACTGGAGATCAGTGGGATGGCAGGTTTGCAGCAGGCATGCATTTAGTAGTAGCAAGCCAGCTGGATCAGAATGCTTCTCTGAGGTTTTGGGATTTGTTTCAGAATTTTGAGGCTTAGCTGAAAAGGAGTTCAGCAATGCTGAGGCCTTCGCTTTGTAAGGAAATCAGGAATCAGGAAAAAAGATGGCGAATTCAGGAACAAGAATGGAATAATCAGTAACAGGGTGCCATGCAGAAATTCAGGAAGAAGTGAGGAAACCGTGTATCTGTGTGTTGTGAGGTACCCTTATTTATCATGCCAAATGACATCACTAAAGTATATGGCAGGGACAGTCTTACTGTCCACACCCCTACTGCTTGGATTGGGCAAAAGCACAGTTTCCGCCTTGCTTTTCGCTGATTGGATGACAGAAAATGAAGTTATGTTTTATGGTGTTACTTTTACAATGTCTAGAAACCTCCCCTAGCTATTGGGACCAAAATCTAACTTTCTCACAAATAAAAATGTATGTAGTTATGACCTCTAAGAAAATCAGATGCACATCTTACATATCTTGTGGGTCACATTTCAATCCAAATCCCAAGTCAATGAGACCTGGTTTTTCCTTTCGCTACATTTTGGCAATTTTAACCATGAAAGATTTGGCCTAAAATTTCCCCATTTTATAAAATGTTGCAGAGCCCACTGGCATACTCCTGCAGTGAGGACTCTGTTAAACCCCACCTGAACTGTGTGTGGCACGGGGTGTGCAGCCATTTTCTGATCGTGACACAGTTTTAAAGACCTTGGCACGTACATGAGTCAGTTTGGTCCTTTCGGGCTGTTTCTTTCACCATTGCAGTAAAGTGATGCAGTAAGGCACAAAATATCCCACAGCAGGTCACTGAAAGTGAGGTTTTTAAAATAGTGAAAGGTATGAAACCACCCTACTGCAAAGCAGATATTTGTCCAGTAAATGTTACCAAGGACTCCTTAGTCCTCTTCACTCCCTGGATCACTAGAATTGTCAATACCTAATTTTTGAATGCCTATGTGCCATGCTGTCTTAAGCAGGTTCTGGATTACGGCCTTCTTGAAAAAAGAAATTGTGGATCCTGCATTGCCCATTAACTACCTGCCTATTACTAAGGTTCCTTTTCTCCTAAAGATTCAAGATAGGATTGCTTACCTTCATTTTCAGGAGTTTATTGTGGCTAAGAATCTCCTCGCAGCCCGCCAATCGGGTTACCATGCTCAGCACAGTACTGAGAACTCAAGTCCAATATTGCAGGTATTGTTTATAATGGTCACACTGCTCTCTTGATGCTGCTTGACCTCTCAGCAGCCTTTAACCTGGTGGATCACACTTTGCTGGTCAGCAGGCGGGTTGAAATTGCAAGGTGCTCAGGGTGTCCAGGAGCCAGGATAGTGACCGTCCTGGGGTTTGCTGTTTGTGATTATCATTTGTGATGCTCCTCTCACATGTGGGGTCCGACAGGGTTCCTGTTTTCCCTCTACTTTGTTTAATGTCTATACCACACCCCTCTTTGATATTTTGGATAGCTTAGGTGTCAGTTATACAAACTATGCAGCAGATAGATATTATTAGAACTGTCAGGTGATTATATCCGAGACTCAGATGCCATCAGTTGGATTAACATCGCAAATCAATTTTGGATGGCCATCAATGTGTTGTCCTTGAATGATAATAAAACAGAACTTTTAATTGTGGGCTCAGGTCCTTGGCTAAACAATCTGGATCCATATCCATATCACAATCAATTTATGATCACTTGCTGCACGATTGCAGTGGTCCCCTTTGTCAAAACTCTTGGAGTTTACTTGGACTTCCAGCTCACAATGAAGAAGCAAAGCACTCACCGGTGGTCATCATCTGCCTATGTTATAGAAAGTTTGACTCAGATTAGACCATATCTGTCTGAAGATAACAGATCCCTTCTGGCTTCAGCCTTATCAATAAAAAATTGGATTATTGCAACAGCTTGCTGGCAGGTACTTCACAGGCTAATCTGCTCACATTTCAGACTATCCATATCAGGGCTGTGTTGGCCATTCCTGGACTCTGTAGAGAGGATCATGTGTCCACTGCACAACCCTTACACTGGCTCACAAATGCTTGTCTGGTAATGCCCCTATTATCCAGAAGATCACCTTAAGGCTGCACCCTGTAGGAGAGTGATCAGTTCAAATGATCTCAAAAAGGGGTTTGGCCAAAAGGACTGTGTAAAAAATCTTGTATGGTAAAAGTTTGAATTTCGGCTGCACGAAAATCACGTACAAGCAAAAAATACAAACATATTAACCGTACAGTGCCATTGTAATGAATAACAGCAGCAGAGGATGCAGGGGTATGCCCCACACCCTTATTCACTGCAATGACATCAGGGTTTGTTGGGGTGTGCCCCGCTTACCCCTGAAAGAAATTGAAAAAAATAACTAAAGAAACACAAAAACGACCCTGCACCGCTGTTTCACGTCAGAGAACCTGCGTTGCAGGAGAGGAGATGGAATGCAGTTTGCGCGAGTGTTGCGCATTAAACAGTATAAGTGAGTGGAGGGATGGGTGAGCGATGGGAGTTGAGGGGTGTTGTGACAGATATGTTTGCTACAGAAATGACAGAAAAATTGGGTATTTTCGGTCAAAACAATTACAGTCATTTCGGCTGCATCACGGTAAAGCAACACAAATTCATCAAAAAGATCGATCAGACACAATTTGAATTGCAGAAGCATGGTGGAATCAGATTTTATGAATGGGCTCCCAGTGCCTGGAATGACCTTCCAGCTCCCTTATGGACCATCCCCTGCCTGAGCCACGTTAAAATAGCAATTTGTTATTTGTTGTCTTTGTTCATCTTTGTTCTTGTTCTATGTGTGCCTCGAGGCCTATGGGTGTATTGCACTATACAAGCATTGTATACAAGCATTGTTCGGTGCTTGAGCCTATGGGTTGGGTCCATGGGTGGCCCAGTCGGGCTAATAGGGGTCTAAATGATGATTCACAAAGATACCCTCTGGAGCAGGGACAGTACACTGGAAACTTTAAAGTGAACACAGGAGTTTGTCAGGGTTGTGTCCCGGCACCGGTCCTGTTTACCCTACATACAAACAATCTTTATAGAGCCCTGGTTGCCTTAAACACAGATTATCCCCATGTGGGGAACAAACAGTTCCCTCTTTTAGCCTATGCTGATGATACAGTGCTCACCACTAGGACACCAATTCACTTCAGAGATTGGTCGATTGTTATACTGACTTTATGATCGCTCTGGACATGGTCTGTGCTGATGGGCGGAAAAAGAATATCGAAATGCCAAAGCTGTACAGCAATGGTTCTAAAATCCAGAGGGTAGAAGAGTTTGACTATTTAGGTATCAGGTTCTCAGAAAATTGAAAGGGCACATCACACATACACAAGCAAAGTAATAAGATGAGTCAGGCACTATGGGGGGCTATATAGATTGATGCAAATGTTCCAGGCAAAACCGCTTGACCTAATTATGAAAGTATATAATGCACAAACATGAGCAGCAATGATTTAAGGGGCTTCGCTCTGGGGGTATGAAAACACCTCATCATTGCAGACCAAAGAAAATACATTTTTTAAGAATATTTTGGGTTTGCCGCTCTCGGCCCGACCTTTGCGGTGCATGCAGAGCTTGGAGCAAATCATGTGGCAGACAGAAGGCATCATTCTCCTTTTTTACATTGTCTTGGTATATGGTGAAATCCCAGAGCATCTGTAACACAAGATGATATTCCAGCACTAAGATGCAGTGATGCTTGGAGAAAGATAGCCTGGCTCATGTTTATTTTTCATTGCACTACCGGGCTAAATGCCATAAACCTTTTTCAACAAACAAACCAGTTAAGCAAGAGTGAGACAAAAAGAACTAAGCAAGGAGAGACATTAATCAATGGGCCTAGTATTGGCCTCAAACAGAAAGCATAATATTGTGACCAAAGTAGACTTCCTATAATCCTACTTGACCCACAGTAATGATCCACTAGATCAAAGGGTTGTATCTAGAGCTAAGTTTGATCTTTTGACGATCCCAGCAATTACAGCAAACTGGCAGGGTCACGTTCAGGACTCAGAATGCCTGTGCGCAATGTAGCAGTTGAAAATCTCATGCACTTTGTTTTGTTGTGTCCACAATACATGGAAGTGAGAAGGCAAACAATCCTCCCCATACTGAAATGAGAGAAATGTATCCAATGTCGATCTGCACTAACTTTTTTATTACAGGCACAGCCACTTTTTGTTGCTTGGAAAATGTAAGCGGTCTCAGGAGGGCGTGGAGGGTGAGGAAACATCGTTTGGAGAATGTTGCCCCAACTGACTATGCAAACACAAATGTCTTAGTGTGTAGTTAATGGCCCCATGATTCAGGTGTATTCTGCTGTATGATCATTGTTATAAATGGATCATACTTTATTGTTGATTTTATGTTGCTTTTATTGTACACATGTTTAATGGATTTTATCCGAATAAACATATTTGATGTATAATAATATCTGTACAAAATCACATTATATATTTTAGTATCACCGTATCCTTCAAAACAAGTGGTTGAAAGGTTTTACATCTTCTGTGGATGCTTTACCACTTCGGGTCATGTAGCTAACCAAAGCATATGCCTCTCACATGAGTGTCAATTATACCTTAGTTCCCTTTATTCAGCATCTAACTGCCTTTATTGGATTCATTCCACCCCCTCATGGATACACTTACACGTCTACGATCGATTTCCATTGACCACTGATCTTCTATGAAGCACTGGAAGGGCTGACCTGATTTATCTATATGTTTTAATTTCTTAAGATGGTGCTTAAGAGGAAAAGGTTAAGAACTGACATTTGAAAGAGGCAAGGATTTGTCTTGAAAAATTAAGATCATCCATATTTTCATGCTCTTAATCAAAATGTATATTCTTTAGGATCTTAAAAACGTCAAAATAACCTACCCATCTCTTTTTAATATAAGCCATTGCCCGTGAAGACAACGAGAATGGCGGCCTCGTTGCCTGTAGAAATCAGGAGGGGCATCAATCACATCACTGAGGGTTAAGATATATACCCCACAGTGTGGTATAGAAGGGGTCTGGTATAAGGACTGGTGTTCCAGGTAGATAATACACATACAAGCATAGGAATGAATTCTGTATGGTGTCTTTGTTAAACATTTTTTAGAATATGATTGTTAAGTGTAATGTTTTTTGAAAAATTAAAATATGTATATTTTTGATAAATCACATGGTTAATTCCTACTTTTTTGAGTAGGGGGTGAACATGACATTATGCGTTTGAATCTGTGAATACTCACTCTTAGCAAAGAGGTTAGGAAGATGGTTTGTGGGAATTTGTAGTTTTGGTGATATGGGGGTACAAATCCTCGTAACATAGCAGAACACGCTTCTGTCTGTTGAATGTTAAGGTATTGATAACTTCTATTTTCAATTGTGTAACTGAATTAAGAATAGGCTGATATCACACAATATGGAATAACCTGATTTTGGAGGAATGTACTGCCTCATTCCACACCTAAATATATACATGTACGGGTTCTCTCCAGTTAATAGTCATTCTGCCAATCAATGATCCATCAAGATTACTCGACTACATACATTCTTTGTTCTCTAGGATAAACTGCCAGTAAGGTATGCATAGAAAATTCAAATGTCAGTTATAACAGACATGGTCCCTTTTGAAGAAGCAGCATACCAATTACCCCCAGGCTGAGGAGTATGCTCTTCGCAGTACTTGCACCCATGAATGACTAAATGCGCCTTGCATCTTCTGCAGAATGTCCTTGTGGAGACCATCCATTCCTGAGACCAGCAAAGTCATCAACTGAACTGAAACGTGTACGACCACAGGGGTAGAAGAATCATGAAATTGATTATTGTTTTTTAAACCAGAGGAAACCAAGGTTGCAAAAGTCGCAACTGGGTCACCAAAACCAGACTGGTTGTCTGTTCATGCAGATGCTGCAGCAACTTGGTTATCATGGAGAATTGTAGAGAAGTCAAATTAATTCCTGCTCCCACTCTTGAAGAAATACATCAGTGAATTCCACCTGATCCCGCATCAAATTAAAGAATCTTGAAAGTTGGGTGTTTATTCAGTGGAATAAAATAACTATTTGAAAGAGACACTAAATCCTCAGAAGATTTTTACATGTGTTGCAATGGATCTGCCATTCATTGGCCGCTGGCTAATCACATACAGCCAAATAATACAAACATATTTACTATACAGTGCCATTGTAACGAATAAGGGCAGCGTAGGTTTGTGGGTGTATCCCCCGCACCCTTATTTGATACAATGGCATCAGGGTTTGTGGGGGTGTCCCCTGATTACCAAGAAAACAAAAAAAAAACCTGTGGTGCCGGTTCACATCAGAGAACCGTTGTCGCAGGGAAGGAGACAGAAGGTGGTTTGCCAGAGTGTTGCGCATTAAACAGTATAAGTGAGGGGAGGGATAGGTATAGGGATAGGGACCTTTCCTAATCATGACCATCATCCGTGGCAGCCTTGATCTTGTGATTTAGGCAGAATTGCTATGCATTCCTTGCCTGGGCTTATAGATGTTTTGATTTGGTACCCACTAGTAATTGATATATTGCACTGCCGTCATTTTGTCCATATGGAAGCAAATCAAAGGCCTACTATTATGTTTTGTCAATCACTAGACCGTAAAGGCGCTAGCTAACATGACCATAGTCCTCTAGAAAAAGAAAGGCCATCTTGACAAGATGTGCATCTTCCTCCAACTGCAGATCTGGTTAAGGAACACATATTGCTCTGCCATTCCATGATGCAGTATAAAAGAGCCGTCATCTGAGGTTGTCTTGTGGCAGAGGAAGCCACTGTGAATATAGGAACGTTTATTTTCTTACACAGCCAATCTTTAATTGTACATGCTTGCTAAACCTCTAAAAGATATTGACAAGATCACAAGTAAATCTACGTCCCGATTAGGCACACATGTGCAATTGTTAAACAAAGGGAACAATCCTGGGTATTCACTGCAAACCCTAGAAATACACCTTTCTATGAAGGGACTGTTTGAGGCATAGCCCAGCTTATCAAAATCATAAGTGTTGCACGTGTCACCCAATCATCTAACACTGCTAAAATTATTTGTTGATACTGTTGACTATTATTAAATTATCAAACTCATAAATCAATAGCCCTGCACCAGATTGACCTGAATAATTCCACTATTGGAGAAAGGCGTTGGGTGCTGAAGAAATGCAAGCATGATACACTGCCGAGTCAAACAATCCCACTGGAAGTAAAGATATCATTGGTGTGGAGGAAAAACCAAGACTGCAATATATGTCTGGAAACTGGGGGCGTGGTTACCAGCTTTTGGAGATGGCTCATCTCCAGTGTCCTGTCCAGGACAGTCCTTTATTCCCTGTATTTCCCAAAAAGACACTATTTGGAGAGCAAATATGTGATTCTGGGTTTCAGTTATAAAGTCGGATTCCATTTGTTTATTCATTAGGGGGACTACAGTGTAAGAAACTAAGGAATTACACTGGGTCCCGGGCACTGCCAACTACCCAACATGCCTGGGGAAGGTATGCTAGCTGCATGTGAAACATATCAATTGCTAAAACTATTGCCTAGGGAATGTCTAGCACATTCCGATCAGAACAAAAGTATGCTCTAAGCGAGAAGGTCAGCCATGCTGACGTGTGGGTATGCCCAGACGTGGGTCCCTCACTCGCTGTGCCATAGGGAACCAAGCTGCACCTCACTGAGGAGGCCAACAAGGCTGAATCATGTCTGGGGTTGCTTGTGTTTCCATGCAGAGGGAACCTGGTCTAGCAGTTCGGGCTGGGCTGCTACCATTAGTTGCTGTGCTTGACTGATTTGCATATGGCTGGGCCCCTTTTTGCAATGATGCAGACAGGCTAAAAAACGTTGGCGTGGAAGGTTGCCCACAGCAATTCCAGTGGTTCGGATTCATTTAAAACCTGCCCCCCATCACTTTTGTGGTTACAGAAGTGAGGGGCTGCCTTATCCTCTAAATGCTGATCATGAGTGGTGCCCTTGAAGGAATCGAGAACCCTGGGCACTGCAGTCGCGAAAGTGATGGATGTATTGGAAAAGAATTGCTGATCGCCTGTGCTAGCGAGGGTGGCCTCTGACTAGTTTTGATGCTGGCAACCAAATGTCTAGTGCACATGCTCTGCCTCCAGACAACAAAGGCAGCCTTGCATTGCTTGGTATCTGCTGAGCATTGATTATTACACATGGATAAATACTTCGGAATGCCTATACCCGCCCTTAAGGTGGATCTCTAGCTGATAGCACTGCAAGTACAGATAGACATTAAGGCCCAGAGTGTATGTCTTCTTATTTATTATTTGTCATCAGAAGATGTACACCCTGATTCATGGATTATTTGCGCCGAAAAAAAGGGATTTGTGTGCCATTCTGCCCTCAAATCTCTGTTTAACAAATGGGATTTGCGGGCAGAATGGCGCACAAATCCCGTTTTTTCGGCGCAAATAATCCATGAATCAGGGTGTACATCTTCTGATGACAAATAATAAATAAGAACACATACACTCTACCATCAATGTTATTTATTTATAATGTATTTCAATAACCCCCCGCACTATACGGCCCCATTAAATGAACGATAACACCGGATCGCAGTCTACAATTTTGTGATAGAGGTGAAATATTCTGTTGGAACCGACACTATGTTCTAGTTTCATTGAACATATATTTGGTTCATATATACGAAGGGCAACATAGCAATTAACACTGTCAGACACGGAGTTGCTCATATAGCAGCTGGTCTTTATGAACGCCACAATTAGCAGTGCGGTTGCACGGGCAACCGAAACATACACATCAAGGGTTGACTCAAAAATTGAAATGTGTACATTCACTGACCACCTGTCTGAAATAATCGACCCATTTGGAAGGGTGGAAAACACCACCGACCTCAGGTGTTTTCTGCAGGTGCACTTTGATGAAATGAAAAAGACTTTAGCAGATGTGGATGATTGAAGCAGGTGTGATAACATTCATCTCTTTATTTAGAAAAGGCAAAGGCGTGCAACACTAAAGCCTCTGCTAAAAATGTATTCCAGAAATACCCTTGGAGATTCAACAAGGCACACCGAGTTTGGATCAGAGGAGAAAACATAGAGACAACTCCAAGGCCTATTACTGCCTGCATGTTACAATATCATCATGTAAGGAGGCAATAGCTAACAAAACAAAAATACAGTAAAGTGGGAGATTTCGAAAATATGTATAGGATCTGACGTTTCCAAGGAAACGATGGATGTTAGAAAAATATATTTAGCAGTGTGCTCTGATCTTCGGAAATGGCACATGAGATATAGACTCTTAGAGCCTGTGAGAATATGAGTTACACAGGACAACAAAACAAGGGAATGTGCTGACCAAAGGGATCTGTGTGCATACGTGAGAAGGCAGGATAACGCATGGATATGTAGATACAGAGATTCACATTGAATGGAAAACAAAACAGTGACTATACCATGTAAAAGGTAGGAGAAGTAACATTCTCACAGATGCTGGGAAAATGGGGAGGGGAGGCCGATACATCCCCACTCAAGGACTCTTTCATCTGTTTTGATCACTTCTGAACATGCTTGATTAATGGTAACATGATTCCCAACATTACTGCCTCATTCGATGACACGTTCTACTGAAATTATGCATTGCTATAGGTTGAGGAATTTAAATATTTGATCTACTTTGATGACATGACTTATGCAGGTTCTATTCCTTGGTGATGAGACCCTTGAGGAGATCAGGGGAAGAACACCTATAGATGCTGACTTTATGATTTGTGTACGTTCTCCAGGCCATATGGTGTGTCCAAGTTGATTCTAATCTAAAAAGTCTTCATTGGAACATAGGTGGCTGTGAAGTAAGGATGCTTGGAGCTCACCACCACTGAGATAAGATTGTGTATGACATATAGCTCTTGTTCTTTCATTCTTTTCAGATGACAGCTTGCTACACAATTCTAAATGGTGAGGTGATATGGAGACAAAAGGTAGTGCTATATGTGTACAAAAGGGGTAGGACAGAACAAAATTAGTGGAGATGGCTCATTGGTTTTTATTCTTCTTTTGTGGAGCTCCGGGCCGTCCCTGTCTCTCTATCTCATCTTGATGTGACCGTCATCCATAGCCCAGGTGTCCCTAATCCCTGGTTAGTGCTGTTGAATGTTGACCCCCTACTGTCTAGACCGCTATCTGATGGTAAAATGGTTGCCATAATGCCGGACATCACAGCTCCCTCTAGGGCTTCCTAAATGTCCCTACTCTATCCAAAGCTTAATGTTCTAATGGGACATTGGGACAGTGCTTGGCATTACTTGGTTGTACTCAGGTTAGTTCTAACATGCTCACTCTGACCTCTGTCCCTCTATCTAACTCACCTCTCCTACTGACTCCTTCCACCCTACTCCGGGCTTTATAATTATACACTCCTCCTAGTTCTCGGCTCCATCATGTGATGTTAATTTTCCTTCCTCCTCCACACTACTGCTTCCTCTTCCACACTACTACTCCATTACACTCACTACTGCTCCTCTACCCAAACCCCTTTCTCAATCACACTCCTTCCACTCAGTATTCATCTGCTTCACAATCACTCCTTACACTACTTTACCGACACACTTGCCTAACTGACCGTCAGGATGTCTTCTTACTGCCAGCCCTCTACTCACCCAGGCCCATGTGCCCTACGGGGCCCTGCAGGTGTACTCCCGGACCCCAGTACTCTTTCACCTGTGTCAGTGCCCACTCCTCTCCCTTATCCACTGACATGATGTGCCATGCTACAATTGTACATCTTACACACACGTCTATTGTCAGGTGTACACAGCCTTGGCTGCTCCGCTTAATAGCCTTGCCTGTGTTGTCACCGATCTGGACATATGTCTACATTCACTCCACAGGACAGGCTTGCCACACTTGGTGCATCTTTGGTTGTACAGCAAAGCGCATGTGTACCCCAGACAGACTTTACCCGTGTTCCCCAATCAGGTCACTTGTTTTTGGTTGTTCTTTTCAGTATGTTCTCTCCACCTGGATGTATTACCAACTTATTTTTCCATTACTTGTTCTTCTAAGCCAGCACTGTGAGTGACTGCACAGTGTGTCTGCACAGGGTGGGCAGATGCATGTGGTTTGTCGACTCCCCCACCTTCTGTTCATCTGTTGTCCCGGTAAGTGTTGCCAGGGCACCTTGTGATCGCCACACACTTACTGGGACAATCACGTCCAAGGTTTGTGGTCTGTTGGAGGGTGATTGAACAGCTTCTTATTGTCCTCATGTCCATTTACAGTGGTGTCCAGCAGGGTGGTTGGTGGTTGGTGCAGGGTATGGGATGTGGTTGGAGACACCTACTTGCAGGGATGTTGCAGACATGGGTCTCCTTTTGGTGTACATGGCATGGTGGGTTGTGCATGTTGTTTCTGTGATGTGGAGCTGGTGATTGACCTTTCACAGGGGGCCTGTGTTTTCTAGTCGGACCTTCCCCATCACCCACGTTTGTCCTTCCTCGCCCCAACATGTGCTAATTTTCCACCTATGTGACTTCCAGGCTCTCTGACCATGCTGCTTTTTTCATGTTTTTCTGTCTCTGTCTTCCTCTCTGCCCTGACCCACTGTAATGTCCAACATAGCTCTCTCCTTCTCTCAACCAGCCAGTCTCCTCCTTGCACGGCCAGTGATTTCTCTGTTGGTGAGTTTTGCTGTTGAGATGTTGATAGTTGATGACACTTGATTATTTGTACTTCCGGACGTTGACAATGGATGGCCCATGGCTATTTCCTTGTTCCATACGGGAGTTGACATGGCTGTCCAGTATCTTTACATTGATGCAATGCATGTCTTTGCAAGTTCAGAATGTTGTTTCTTGTGGGATACTGTGGATGCAATACAGGTCGGTCACCTGTGAAGGTACGTCAAAGGCCCTCACATGGGCACTTGTTGTTGGGTTGTTGATGGCAGGGAGTCTGGTACAGTGTGGGGTGTTTATTTTTTCTTGTACTGAGGTGAGCAGGTCTGACTTCATGGCTGCGGCAAAACATGATGATGGTAGGATGGTGGTTGTATGCCTGCTGATTTTGCATGACAATCAGGGGGGCATTGGTTGCGGGGGGGATTGTTGTCACTGTAGGGGGTTTATTGGTGAGTTGTCATGGACATGGCATGTCTGACTTCATGGGAGTTGGAACACATGTTGATGAGAGTCTACAGAGTGATTGCTTGCAGTTTTTGCATGTGAGTTGCCTGCGCACAGCTTCCTGTTCACCCAGCTGTTCATGTCATGTCTACCCACACTGGCAGTCCACTCTTGATACTTCTGTGCCTTCTAGGGGTTGTGTCCCGAGACAAATCCACACAGAACATAACAGTGCCGGCCATATGGGGGATACCATATTCACCACATACACCAGGCAAATGCCATTAACCTGGTGATGATGTTTGCCATGTGGGCATGCTCCATGCATGGCACACCAGCAGATATTTTACTGCCTGTTGACTGCCGTTCAGTGCATCTCAACATTCCCTTCAGTTCCGAGCACATTGGTACATGTTCAGTCCAGTCGCTGTGAACTCTGCATTCCCTTCCTCTTGCCTGTTTCCTGTTCCCTGCTCCCTTTTGTGGGGCAGTCTCCTTGACCTCTTTTTCTCATTCCCTTCTCTTGTCTGCTGTCTCTTTTATGCAAGGATGCCTCTGTGCCCTGCCTTACTGTATGACTGCTGCCTCTTTGACCAGCTGCCTTGTGCCGGATCCTGTCTTCACTGCAATTGATTAGATGTTTGCATCCTGTCATCTTGGACTTTCCAACATCGGCTACCCTTACAGTGTTTACTGCACTGTCATAATGCCACGTTAATCAGGGGATGCCATTTAGTGGCATTGGGAGTGCTTCCAAGGGAATCCTGGGTTTCCAACCTCTCAATGATTTCTATTTGGGAGTCCTCTCAGTGTCATTCTGACTCAAGTCAGATGAGAGTGTTCACAATGTTCCCTCATTAGGACAAGGGGTAAGTGGTACTTGGTCCTTCATTGCATGGCACTGCAGGGTGCAGGCAGTGTAGGTTTTGTGGGTGGGGAAGGTGCCACTGTGTGCAGTGATTTAATTGCATTTGCCTGAGGTGTGTGGATCTGACTGAATGGGTGCGGGGACACATGGTGATGGGTGGCAGGGGAGATCTAGTTTGCATTTGTTCCATGGCACTCTTTGGGGTACAGGTCACAGTGTATTTGGGTGCATGGATATGTTACCTGCCCTGACCTTGTGTGGTTTTTCTCTACTGAGGCATTCTGCAGGGGAAGTTGGTTTCTGCAATTAAAGGAGACATTGCTGTTGGATGCGTGCATGTGACACATCAGCAGAGTTGGATGGTATGCAGACATACAGAGTGGAGCCTCGGTGCATTGGACGGTACAGCTGGGGCAGGCTCAGAAGGGGAGAGATGTGAGGTGAGATGTACATCATTCTTGCAGTGCACTTGCATCTCTCAAAGTCTGCATGACTACCTTTATGTGACTCTATGGCTGGCCTCCCTTGGCCCTCTTCCTGCTCCCACCTGTGAGACTAAGAACCTCGGGTTCACCTTCCACTCCACACCCTCCTTTTCTCCTCACATGACGTATCTAAAAAGTCAAACTACCAACTGCACATCCTCAGAGGTATTCTTCCTTTCCTCTCCTTCTCCCAGAAGTGCACTGTCTCTAGAGCTCTGGTTCCCTCTAGTCTGGACTACTGCAACAGCCTCTTTCTAAATCTGTCTGCTTCTACTCTCCGCCCTCTGCATCTCATCTAGAACAGGACTCAAGAATTGGCCTTGGCCTCAAGCCCAGTGATCAAATCTCTCCAGTGCTGAAATCTCTGCATTGGATCCCAGTGGCTGAAAGGATTAAGTTCAAGACCCTCTGCATTGTACACAAGGCCTTCTGGGGCCTGGGTCCTCAATACCTACAACTCTCTCTTTGTAAATACCTTCCTACTCAAGCTCTTCACTCCTCTACCTCCAACTCCCTCAATGTCTGTCGCTTCTCCAAGCAACGAGCTGGTGGTAGATCTCTTTCTTCGGCTGGGGCCTCTCACTGGAACATCCTCCCTGTTTCTCTGAAACTCGAGGAGTACTATCTCCGGTTCCGAAAGCAGCTTTCTCTCTTCCTTCCCTGCTGATTTCCTATCTGATACTGCACTGGTCACCTGACTACCCTCGGATTTGGGGCCCAGGTCCCTACCCGCCCAGTTATACACCCGCACTGCCTCCCGGCAACCCTTGCACTTGGGTCTGTATCGGTACGCCTACAGTCCCCTCACCTGCACTTTTGGACACCTGCTGTCTGCACTTACCCTTGCACCTGCCACTTGCTGGCTGCACTTCTTGTTATTGTTTTGATCCCATGTACAGCACTTCCCCCTCCCCTTTCCCCTGGCACTTTTCCCCTCCCCCTCCCCTGCACTTGTGTGATCTCAATGTCACTTGGCGTAGTAAGATCGTTGTCTCTGTCATCTCTCTGTTCCCCCTTCCTTGCCTTGTTGCACCTTGAAACCCTTGTGAATGGGGTATGCCATATCATATCCATATGCATTGTAAGCATACTTGTTGTCATGGAATGGGGTGGCCCCTCCGCCTGTATATTGTTGTGTGACACGCATAGGGTGGCCAGGGCAGTCCTAACATGTGTAACTTGCTGTTTTCCATTTTGTGATATGCCTTCCTATTGTGTTGTCCTGTGTGTTGTTGGGGATCTACATGCACAATAGTTATTGGTGTCCATGTGACAGTGGTCAGAAACTTAGTTGCTTGTGTTTTGTGCTTTGATGTGGACAATGTAGGGTATTCTCCCAACAAACAGACATTGAATTAACAACACACTAGGGTAAAAGGCTAGGTGCACTCGTTTTCAGGAAGGACTAGAAGCTTTGTTTTGTATACATTAACCCTGCTGTGTATTACGAGTGCCCTGCCACAGAGCTCTATGACTTTATCAAAGCAAGCAGCATATTATAACCATGTAATCACCACGTGTGAAGCATTTCATGTACAGTGTTCATCCACTACCCTCATTGACTACCGCCTATTTACATGCTTATAGTCACATATTGTCCCCTCCCCACTGAACGTGTCATCTTCTCCTTCAACTTTTTCACACATGGGTGACTGTCTCTTCACCTTGGGTCAGTGAAATGATTGGTTAGGTAACAGGCCATCAAATGAGCTTGGTAGACAACTTCAAGTTCTCCTGGTCCTTGCCAACAAGGCAACTGTTTTCTCATCCCAGACACGCAGGCATTAGGCCTCATCGCCGCAACCTTACTAACGTTGTCATCACCCTTTGCTCTGCCAGGTACAAATCACTGATCTTGGTGTTCTCTGTTGCCTCCTTTGTCAGGTAATCCTCACAAGGGATAGGCCTGGGGTTCCTGCATGGGGCACTGATCCATCTGATTCTTGAAGGATTTAGGAACTTTATCCCTGGGGGGTCTTGTGGTTCAAAAGGGAGGACCATAAATCTCAGCTTGTGTATTGGCAGCTCTGGACCTCTGCCCTGCCTCCCACGGGTATGACCTTCACAATTGGCTGCAGCCCTACTCCCATTTGACCCCTCACATTCCTGTCTATTTGTTCATAGTTGTAACTTGATATATTTGTATGTGTGTGTATGTGCTCGTTCCCTGCCTTGACTGGGGGTTGGGATTTGATAGCCAAGCCAGAGAGGAGGCCTCATTGTCTGTGTTTCTAACACAGCCTGCAAGGTATGAGGCCTACTATCGAATACAGTGTTAGTTCATGTTCTGTATATCATGCGCATGCAATGTTTTGTATGTGACAAAGCAAGAGGTTCTTTTCACTTGAATATGTATGTTCTTCTACAATACACATGTCACCCACATGATTCCCACCTCCCCTATGCTCAACCCCATGCATTCCCCATGTGTTAGTGTTCATTCCACAATCTGAATCATTTGGGAGGGGCTGGGATCTGAATGTGCTTCACAACAACAAAATGGATACTGTTGTTTCCATTTGCTATGACTGTGTTGGTGTTTGGTGCATGTTATATTATGTCTAGGGGACACACACAGTTTGCCTCTCCCAGACGCACATTCTCAGGGTATTGTTATGGGCATAGAGGATATTCCCCAATTCATCATTGAATGGCACCAGGGCTGTGGCCTAACTGTGTGTACTCCACATATCTATGTTTTCAGGTAAAGTGTGTTTGCACCAGCTGGTTGCGTGCAGCCTCTCTCTGTGCCCTTTGGCCAACTAAGAACAAGGGTGGTGACTGTGGCTGAGGTCAATGTCCCACCTGCACATCAACTGGTATGGCTACATTGTGCATTACACATGCTGCAACAATGATGGTACAAACTACTTGTGGTCCTTATATCAATACGCCACCAGAGTGATCAAGGCAGTGGAAACGTAACTTAAGCACCCAGAATGTGTGCTCCACTATGCCGCTTGTGACCACATGTGCTGCATTATATCTTACCTCAGTTAGAATAACAGGATTCCTGTATGGTGTCATCATGAACGGTGATAGTGGGTAGGCACTGTCTGGTGAAAATGTATACATGGTTATTATTGCCACGTATTGTCATGGTCTGTTGTTGAGTGTGTGACATGCATGTATGCATGCATGTGCTTGACAGTTCATACTCACCAATGAGTCAAGTGTTACCATATTTTCCTAATGCCAGGGCCCGGTAGAGTGAGGACTACCAGTAAATGTAGCTGTAATGCGTGCTGCCTGGGAAAATGGCATTGACTTGCATGGGCATTCCATTTGCATCACAGACGACCTGCATGTTGATGGTATGCCAGTGCTTGCAAATGCGGTATATGTGCTCTGTCATTCGGGTGGGGCGTAGTTCAACATGTGTGCAGTCGATGGCGCCAAGTACATGTGGAAAGTGTGCAACTGCATAGAAAACCTGGCATACTCTCTGCCTTTCCTCCACTGTTCTCGGCATATATATGTGCCTACGCCGACACACACATGATGTTATGCAGGCCAATACCTGGTGGAGATAGTGGGATTGTGTGGCCTGAGATATCCCACCATCTATGGCAATGGTGCGCTGGAAGGAGCCTGTGGCAATGAAATCTAATGCTGTCAGCACCTTTTCAAGGTGAAAAAGGGCCTGAGAGAACATGATGGGTGATGCTAGGTCTTGCTCCCACTCCCTGACTGGGTCTAGAATGACATGGGTTTGGAACCGGTACCTAACATACACCTGGTTATCAGGCATCTCAAAACAGCATGGAGCGTGGTGCAAAAATCTGGGCTCTGGGCATCATCCTCCTCCTTCTGTGTCCATATTCTATTGCTCCCACTGTTCAGCGTTGCAGCGTTCATCATGGCTGTGTTTGTATGGTGTGTGTTGTGAGCTTTATACGCACTGGATCATTTGCATGCTGAACTTTACGCCTGCTATCATGTGGCAGTTGGATCAAAGGCTCTGTGTGTGAATTTTGCCAATGTGAGGTTGCGTGTTGGAATCCATGAATTTAGTTGGGTTTGCAGTGGATTGGGCGTGCCATTGCTTCGCATGTCCCATCTCTGAACATGCACACATTATTCCTCATTCTGCGTGAAAAATGTGGTACATGCATATTCCGCCCCTTATGTCTGCGCAGGCCCCAACCACGCTCTGGAAGGAGTCTTGTGCAATGCGCTAGACTGCACGCAGAGATGTGTCAGACCAGAGCGGAGTCCCTGCAAGGTCAGCAAAAGTCCTGCAAAGTCGATTCCATAAATCGACAAAGGGGAGTTTTGCACACAGAATGGCCTGCAAAGTCCCTATTTGCCCTGCAAAGTATTCAATGAATTGGGCTCTTAATGTCAATTTCATAACTGATTCTGAAGTCATAATGTCCGGAATGTAGATGCAGTCAACAACAGTTATTATTATTATTATGATTATTAATAATATATTTATTGAGCACAGACCGAGCTATTGAACAGGTAAAATTGCGAGTCGTATTCCATAGTAATGCACTGGCTTTACACCTGCATGAAAATCTGTGAAAATTGGTGTTCGTCCAAGATGGTTGAGGAAAACAAATGCACACTCTGCTTTGTGCCTCTTGTACACTTTCGAAGGGCACAACAATGCCCTAGAGTGTAAATGTAAGGGGAAAAGGATTAACACCTTGCTTCTAGAGCTAACATTTGCACACCACACCACTGAAAATGCCCCCCATAGTGTTTGGCTGCGTGATGTGCCCCAGCCGGATAGTCATAACTTATCAATGATTTGATCAATAAAGCACAAGGACACGCGCCTGAAAAAAAGTCTTCAGCGTGAGCACCACAAAAACAACCAGAATGTGTTGCATTAGTGTGCACATTGCTTTTAAGAGTAACGAATATGCTAGCCTGCAAAATAATTATACTTTTAAGATGTGCTTGTCAGATGCTCCAATCCCACAAATGAAAGACAGAGAAGATCAATTCGATGTTCTCGCAGTGGGACAGATATAGTTCAGAGAAGATGCAGTGGGAAGATGCTTTGCGAGAGATAGAGCAGAATTCAGCTTTTCAGCCAAAATTATATATTAAGGAAAGATGACTTGTTCCCACACTGACATCGATAAACAAATGGCGAATCCAGTCTGGGTTCTCGCCAGTTACAGAAATGAAATATACTGTAACAAGACCGTACAGACAAATGGGATTTTTAAAAATACATTTTGCTCAAACGACAAAACAGAAATGTTATGGTTCAAAGATCAGTCAAAAAAAAGGTGCTACATTAATTTAGAATGCATATTCAAGTATCTCAAAAAGTTGTGAGTGTGGGACAGAATGTAACTGGGTTTGCAAAAGATGTTGTATGTATCTCTTCGAGCCACTTGATTTAGAAGCTTATACCTCAAAATCATGATATGACAGGTCATTTATAACGGCTTATTACCCTAAAGGTTTCTAAGCGCGGACCTGGGAATCAAACCCGGAATCGAACCTGTGTTGCTCTGTGTCGTCTTGCTTCCAAGGAAGTCACGTTGCCGTTGAGCTATCCTCCCGAGACAATCATGCTCACAATGGCATCTATTTTTGGGAAAATAGTATGTTAAATGTGCCTGATTTATGGACATTTCAGATTTACTACCAAAATGTGTATTTTGATAAGTAGCAGCTTGCTCCGTGGTAACTACCAATGGGTCCAGAAGGATGGCTCAGGAGCAGCCTGTATGTCTTGGAAGCAAGACAACAGAAAACTTCACAGGTTTGAATACCCGTCCCACACTAAGGGACTGGTCTCCGGCATGAAGCACAATATAAAACCTTTATTTTATTATTATTATTTTTTTTTTTGACTATGTGAGACAGGAAAAATAATAACAGTTTACAAAAAAGTTTTATAAGGGTTGTTATCCCTCCAAAATATGTCCTCTTTTTGGAGAATCCATAATAGTTCCTGGCCATTTCCCTTTCCGTGTCGGGTAAACATACAGGTAAATATGTTACATAACAATGCTGCAACTCTTGGCAACAGAGTAACCAACAACTCACTGCTTGAGCAATTATTCAAGTGACCATCAGGGTTCTCATTTAACCAGCAGTTCATTTAAGGGGCCACTAATGTTAGCCCGTATTTGCTGTAAATTCCACGTCTTTCAATTTTCCTCAAAACATAATCCAAAAGTGAAGCGTGGAAAAATGCAAAATCACTTTTATTTCTTGCTTTTCAAATCAAATTTGCTAAAAATGTGAATAACACCGCCAATTACACTTGGCAGGCAGCGTTTATAATGGATTCATATGGAATCCACCTGCTTTTAGCAAGTGCTAAATGGAGGCCTATTCCTATTGTTATTCCATGAGTATCTCCATGAAAATCTCATGCAACTGTAAAACAAAGTGCACTTTGAAAACAGAGTTGGAATCCACTGCGAAACATTAGTTCTGTTTTGGCCTTCAAAGGGATGGAAAATATCCTGGAGCGGTCAAACAAGGTTTCAATGCTTTATGCATTGGTTGACCACTCTGGGGCATCGATAATGTGGCCTCATGTTTTGGTTGTATTCAGGCTACAGCAAACCTAACCACTGTGGTCTTTCCTAGGAAAGAAACGTGGAAGATCCTTAAGAAAGTAATTAGCATTGGGAACGAGATTTATCAATCAACGTCAACTTCAAATACAATGAAACTGTGTTCATGGAACACGCAGGGACAAGCCCATCTCCAAGCACCAGGGGACATAAA
Source organism: Ambystoma mexicanum (assembly GCF_040938575.1). NCBI lineage: Eukaryota > Metazoa > Chordata > Amphibia > Caudata > Ambystomatidae > Ambystoma > Ambystoma mexicanum. Next base: position 1,270,399,522 of record NC_090922.1, read on the forward strand.
ACTATGCGACTACGACCTATTATGTTTCCAAGAGACTTGGTTGACAGAATGTCCCATGCTCGAGGACTACGAAATTGTTTTAGCACCGGCCAAAAAGGGAGCCTTAGGCAGGCCTTCATCAGTTCTATTGATAGCGTGCAGAAACGGATGTGGAATCAAACTGGGAAACACTTTACAAAGTACTCAGGCAATTATGATGATCAAGGCAGTCTGGACTAGTCTAGATTACTTGAAGAACATCACTAAGCAATCATCAATAATAATTGCAAACACCTATTGGAATCCGGCCTCTATGGACATCCAAAGTTATTTGGATATATTAGAGAAAGCATTGCCAAGAGCCAAGAGACTTTGTAAAAGAGGTTGACAGAAGGAGCTTGAGAAAACCCTTGTATAAGGGATATCAGTGTGAGGGAGTTTGGTTCAACTAATAACTGAAGTCAACAAGGGTTGTACCACTGGATAGGTGCAACTGTAAGAATATCCAAGTGGAGAGTGAATCTTGCAGAGAAGCCTGATAAGGGAGCAGTTAGTGAAACCTTTTTGGAAGGTAATACCTGGCAGGAGAGTACACTAGGGGCTCTAAGTGAACTAAAAGGGGGATATTCCAGGCAGGAGAGTAAACAAGGATATCAACTCTTTTCCTGTTGAAGTTGAGAAGTTTCCTGGCAGGGGAGTGTGCCAGGAAACATATTTTGAGTTGGTGTCTTCAAAATAGAACTGGTCATATTAAATTCTTCTTCAAATTGAACATTCTGTCAACCAGACGGCTTGACAAGGCATGCTTTTTGCTAAACTTGAATCATTGTTCTGAAACACATTTCTTGCCATCCTGAAAAGTAGTAAAGACTTTTTCTTGCCTTATCTGAACAAGCATTATGAAAAGAACATTTGTTGTGTCATCCTGAGAATAATATTAGGTGGACAAGACATTTGTGATGCCTTTTGAGAGACTACTCTTCATACATGAGCATTGTGAATAACTTACTTGAAGTAATCCAAGGAAATGGAGTCAAGTGTTTTTTTGTTCAAGTTATATGTTTGAGTTGTTGCACTTTTATATTAAGTTGATCTTTGAAATATTTACCTTACACTGGCCCTCATTACGACCCTGGCGGAAAGGGGTTTACGCCGGCGTAAACCATGGCGCCCCTTTCCGCCTGAGTACGAGTTCCCTTAGCGCCATGGTGATTTTAACGCCTGCTTTTAGCAGGCGTTAAAATCCATGGCGCTAAGGGACCTTGTTGTTAATTACGCCACCGTAATTTACGGTGGCGTAATTAACGCCTTCCCCACTCCCATTATACCCTATGGGGCAAAAATGGGAATGGGGAAGGGTAAATGGGGATTGGGGACTTACCGCCCCGCCAAGGTCGGAATGGGGCGGTAAGTCCGCCAACCACCATGGCGGAGTTGGCAGCTTAGCGCCATGGACCATGGTGCAAATTGCACCATGGTTCTCCGCCAGGGTCGTAATGAGGGCCACTGACTGTTTGTATATGTTAGTGTGAGGGTCAGATTGAAGTTTATACACAAGGTCATACTATTTCAGCTTTAATTTCATAGGAAGGGGCATTTACATTAGGATAGGGAAATATATGCCTTCATCCATACCCCTTTTACTTTTAATAAAACGACTAATATTGAGAAAAGTATTTGTTTGTGTCTGCCTCTCATTGATGAACCTTCACAAGGGGTGCCCTGTATGCCCCACTACCCCTTCACTTACAACCCTACTCCAAACCCCCTTCCACCCTCTTTATACCCCTTAACCCACAACTACACATATATGATTCAAAGTCATTTAAAGTCATCAATTTGAAGTAAATTACTTCAAATAAATGTTTATCATTGAATCAATGGGAGACAAGATCGAGAGCCAGCACAGCGTATGACTCCTTCGTTGGTGAAACACTTTATTCTCTGTTTTGCTCTTCTTGCTTTTCCACAGCCATTTCCTTTAGCAAAGTCAATGCAGGATCGCTTCTTGCAATTTCTCTTCATAGTAACCAAAGACTACATCTGAACTGACTGCAATATGGTGTAGCCTAGTAGAAATCACACAGTTTCTTAGAGATCCAGGCAAGCAATCAAATGCTGTCTATATTAATTGAGAAATGATAAGTTCTTCTGGAGAACCATCATTTATTTGCTCCACATACGCTAGGAAGCCACAAGACTAAAGCTCTAGAAATCCTCATTAACAGGATCAAAATCCCATCCCCTCACTCAAAAGCAGGCATCACTGCACAGCCCTTATGCAGACCCCAAGCACTCCCAACCCGTGTCAACTTCTAGCAACTGAGGAGGAGTGAATTAACTAGCATCTCAAGGAGAAAACTGTTGTATTCCAATCTGCAACAGGAACAACCACAGGGACATTGGAATCAGAAGTCCAAGACTGTTGACTGAGCTCCCCAGTCCATCTACTGCACACACCACTACCACTATCTCTCATCATCATTATCAGCATTATAAAAACGTTCGTGCACATTGCGGACATAAAAGTTGAAAAGAACATCGGCAATCACAATAATAAAACAATAACATCTAGTTAAAACTATACAACCCATAAAGATACATTAAACCACATTCCAATAATGAAAAAAATATAAAGTAAGATTTAAGCCTAGGGAGACAATCCTCTTACACCTCTTGGTGTTGCATTAAAGTCTGTGTGCACAGTTGGTTACTAGCATTATGGAGGAACCTTAAAGATAGCCGGTATTGTCAATAACTAAGTGTTCGAAGGACAGGAATTAAAAACGTCTTATGCTCTGTCAAATATAGGGGACAAAAGACGAGGAAAAGCTTCATGTCCTCGGCTTTGTTTACACAATTAGGACAGTTAATTGGCAAAGGCTCTTTGGCATTCCATTTCGAAGTGGCCACACAATTAAACCTCAATTTTGTGATGACTATCTACTTTGTGGCTTGGGTTGACCAGAGAAGCTAAGGCTGGAGGCCCAGAAAGCAACAAATAATGTCATGACACCTATTCATGGATTTGCCCCTCTTCCTGTCGACCCTTGAAATACCATAAGACTGCAAGTGGTAAGAGCTAAATTAAAATTGGAATCTGAACAGTCAATAGGCACATTGATTTAAAAAAAAAGATATATCTTTAAAAATCTGATCCATGGAACATAGTTTGGGTGATCACTTTGCCAAAGCTCTCTTATTATGACCGTGTAAGAGATACTTTAGGATTATATCATATTTTTAAAGGAAACAGACATATGCAAGAGCCAACTCTCTGTGGCAGGGTAAATGTGGAGCATACGTAGGTAGAGACAATAGTCTTTTGATAAAAGAAATGTGGGTTATCTGTAAAATCCCACCATATTAAAGCACCATATTGACCCCCCCCCAGGAAACCCCCTCAGGACTGATTAGCACTCTCAGTCCCCCTCACCTGTGACACCACTACAGGCAGACCCCTCCAGACTAGACACGCCCCAGGCAGACCCCTCCAGACTGGACACCCACCAGGCAGCCCCCTCCAGATTGGACAGCACCCCTCAGGCAGCCCGCTCCGATCGTGGACACCCGCCAACCCCCCTCTTCACCTGAAACACCCCCCCCATGTAGCCCCCTCAGACTGGAAACCTCCCCCAGGGAGCCCCCTCTAGACTGGGAATCCCCCAGGCTGCCCCCTCCAGACTGTACACCCCCCCATGAAGCCCCCTCCAGAATGGACAGCACCCCACAGGCAGCCTTCTCCAGACTGCACACCATCCCCTAGGCCTTCTCACCTGTGACACCCCCAGACAGCCCCATCCAGACTGGACCCCCCGAAGCAGCCCCCACCAGACTGGACAGCACCTCCCAGGCAGCCGCCTGACAGTTTCCCAGAATACCACTGCAATGCATGTCTGCAGCTTACCTGAACCTCCGGATCTGCCATCTCCATTAATTGGAACACCAATATGTCCATCATAAACATGATCAACAGGAAGCACCAGCGATCCATCCAGGACTGGAGCATCTGCTGACACACCCCTCAAAACTTTAACCAGCCCACCCCGTAAACATGTGAGTAGTGTATGCAGTGGCAAGTGGCATGTGCGTGCTGGCCATGGCACACTGCCAAAGCATCGAAGCACACTGCCTGAATCTGTGCACACAACAGAAGTAAACCTACTAATAAATATGAAATATACACAAACAATGGCCAGGAGCATCACCACCTGAGCATCAGTGACCTGGTTGGAAGGGGTGGCAAAATACCTGACAGGAAACAATAACATGACAGGGCCGTGCATGGGTGATGGGAGGGCAGAGAGTGAGTCACAGAGATTGGAGAATTATGCTGCCACTCAGAAAGAGCAAACATGGCTCACCACTGCATTCCAGTGTCCGAGGTGGAGCAACATATGAGAGAAGGCTGTGTGTGACTGCACATGCTGGTGGGCGTGTCTACATGACATGGGTTTAAAACAGCAATGACAAACAAAAGTGGCATTAAAGAACCATGGAACACCTACACAATGAGCCCACCCACCTCCACCCCAACCACACTATTGGCAAACACACAGTGATGCTGCACAGCTAAAAGCAATGAAAACATACAGTGCAGACCCAGCCGTCTGATGGACCCACCCCCACATGTCAGGCACATGTGCATCCTTCCAGCTGTAACCATCACAGCAACAACACACCTGCATGCCCACCACAGGATACATGACTTGCAATGGAGAGATGCACTGGCTGGAAAAGTTAATGATCAAAGTTGCTGACACAGAAATGAACTGCACGAAGCATTCAATATAACAAAATCAAATATGTATTGCATACAAATATTTACAATTAAAACAGGGAATGAATTTGAAAGCAGTCCGGTGGAAAATAAGAAAAGAAATAAAAACCCTACCCCTAACTAACCATATACATGAAAATCTGGGAAGGAAAATTTGGCAATTCCGGGGAAAATAATAAATAATAAATGAAAGTGGGCTCCAGGATGGCAGCCTGCCTCATTGCACGATACAGCGCGTGGCCATCACCACTCCTGGTTCCTGCTCCTGCTGCCTCTCTGCAATGATCCACCATTCATAACGCCGGAACATGGAAGACAATCTGTGCTTCATGCTTGCCGCCTGCCTCCCTCTTGCCACCTGCCTCCTTTGGGTGGACTGCCCTGCAATAAATTACCTCCTCCTCATTGATTGGCCAATGCTCATTGCCTACTACGTTGGTACACCCTCCAAGCGGATGACGGTCCCTGGGGGCGTACGACACCTGCACTGCTCATAGGTGCCTGCTGTCCCTCCATTGCCTATGCCTGTGTCGTTGCCTGGGTAGGCACAGTGGCCACCTCATCTGCTGTGTCTTGGACTCCCAAAGTGGGCAGGGATGTGATCTCCACCAGATGGGGCATTGTGGGTGGGAAAGGTGCACAGGGGACCCTGCTGGTATCTGGGCCGGAAGGCATCCTGGAGGACGACTGATACACAGAGAAGGAAGACGAGGAGGTGGTCGCAGTAGGGAACATCCCATGCAGTACAACACAGAACAGGCTTGTTGCAAGCCAGGACATGAGGCGGTATAGCTCACTGTAATGATGTGCAAGCAGACTATGAGTAGCCTGCAGATCATCACAAAGGACACCTGTCTGCCTCGTCAACCTGGCCAGCAGGGGCAGCACATAATCCTGGAGGTACACATCACATGGTAAGGGAGTGTCGGTCTGGATGGACACACCAGCCAACAATGGGAAATGTGTCTGGGTGGAGGCTTTGCAACAGACACACACTGTTGCATCCGATGGCCCAGGAACAGGATTTTGCACAGGCACCTCCACAGTGACCTGCATAGCCTCATGCCCCTGGGACAGGACTGCAGAACGCATGCCCTTCTCAACATCCCCACATGACCCCATGGGCTGGGCTTCAACGAACACCTCCATTACCTCCCCCTCCGTCAACCTGGATGACTCCAGGGTGTCTTCCGCTATGGATGGCCCCTGTGTGGCATCACCTGGCCCCACCGCTGCTATACCACAGGTTGCAGGACCGAAAGACTGACTGAGCACAGTCAGAGGGCGAACGGTTTATGTGCGACCTAGAGAAACTCAGCCCCGACAGTCTGAAAACCACCCCGAACCCGTGCAGATCAGAGGCGGAGAGGGAAAAAAGAAGACAGCAACAGCTATGCTTGTATTGTGGCAAGCCCGGTGACTTCCTCTGTGAATGTCCGGTAAAGCCACCTAGGAATTTGGTGGGAGCCACAGACAGAGAGGATGCAGAACCTGACCTGGGAAACTCCAACGCCCGGCAAGCGTAGAGGTCCGCTTGTCGAGCAGTGAGAAGGAACCATCACAGACCTTGCATCTAGTCATACCGGTGATCCTGATCAGCCACAAACAACCGTCGAGGATGCATGCCTTGAAGGCGTACATAGACAGTGGAGCGATTGCCAATTACATAGACCAGGATCTGGCAGACAAGATGGGTCTTCCCCTCCGTAATAAACTGACAATGGAAAACCTCACGGCAGTCAATGGTACCCAATTATCCTCAGGCCCAGTGATGAGTTTCACAGGAGAAGTGACTCTGCTTTGTCAGGACAGCCACCGGTAAGACATCACCTTAGACCTCATCAGCGCTCCTCAATTCCAGGTGATTATGGGGATGCCCTGGCTAGAGGCTCACAACCCCCGAATTGCCTGGAGCGCAAGGGTTCTGACCTTCTCAAACAACTGTGTGGGTCACTGCTATAGTGCGGGTTCTCTTCCAGGAGAACAGGTGAAAACAATTCCAAAGGGAGGAACAGTGTTGTGTCTAACGGGCACACTGCCATTGGAGTACATAGATTACCAGGACGTTTTCCAAAAGGAACAGGCCAATATGCTTCCTCCACACAGGCCCTACGACTGCAAAATAGACCTCATACCAGGGGCCCAGATTCCCTGCAGTCGAATTTACGCACTAACTGAGCAGGAAAACCTCCACCTGAAAACCTACCTCAACCTGCACCTGGCAAATAGCTTTATTCGCTCATCCAAGTCGCCCGTGGCCTTGCCCATCTTCTTCGTGACTAAGAAGGAGGGGGATCTGAGAACCTGTATTGACTACCAATCACTGAATCAGATAACAGTTAGGAATCGATACTCCTTACCACTAACCCCGGACCTCTTGGTCCAAGTCAAGGATTCCCAGATCTACACCAATCTAGACCACCTGGTACGAGTAACAAAGGGAGACGAAAACCGCCTTCCGTACAAAATATGGCCTTTACGAGTAACAGGCGTTCCAATTCTTCATGAACGATGTGCTCCGAGAACTGCTTGACATCCGGATATATTCTGCCACAAAGGAATATCATGTCGCCTATGGTCGGGCTGTCCTTGAGAAACTCCAGCAACATGGGCTATATGCCAACCTAGAAAAGTGCTTCTTCCATGTAGCAGAAGCCCAGTTCTTGGGCTTCACCCTTACTCCATGTGGCATTCGAATGGATTCTCGAAAAGGTGGATAACATTCTCAACTGGCCCTCACCGTCATCAGTAAAAGGAGTCCAGAGCGTTCTCGGGTTTGCGAACTTCTATCGCCGTTTCATCCCAGGGTTCTCACAGATTGTCCATCCAATCACCTCCCTACTACAAAAACACAAACACTTTCACTGGTCCGCAGAGGCAGAAGAGGCCTTCCAGAAGGTGAAACAGAAGTTTACCTCAGCCCCGATTCTACAACACCCCCGGCCTAACCTCCCATACATGGTCGAAACCGACGCTTCCAACACAGCTATGGGATAGGTACTCTCACAAAGAAACCCAGACACCGGTCAATTAAATCCCATGGCGTTCTGGTCATGACGTTCTCAGCACCAGAATTAAATTATGCGTTCACGGACAACGAACTCCTGGCAATCAAAGCAGCTTTCAAAGCATGGATGCATTATCTCTTGGTAGTCAGGCATATGGTCACCGTGATCACTGACCATCACAACCTGCAATATCTGAAGTCAGCCAGAGTGCAGTCGTCCTGCCAGCTCAGATGGGCCCTTTTTTTTGCTGAATTCGGCTATGTGATTACTTACTGACCAGGGGTACGCAACGGCAAAGCCGATGCTCTGTCCCGCATGGGTGAAGGAGAAGGCACATATGCAATGCCGGACCCGGTAGCTATCATTCCAGAGGAGAAATCCTGGGCACACTTACCGCAGCTTCACCCCTGGCCGAACTAAGAATCTAAATTCAACCTCATATGGATGCAGAGGCACAGCAGGCATGGGTTCTGAAGGGGGAGCAGCACACGATCACCAGCGGGCTACCATACTATCGGGGGCGTCTTTATATCCCGAACAATGGATGGCAGGACCTAGTGATTACAAGTTACCACGATTCACTAGTGGAAGGACACCCGGGAGTAACCAAAACACTGGCCAAGATCAAGAGAAATTATTGGTGGTGGATTTGGCGAAAGGACGTTCTACAGTTTGTATTAACATGTGGAATCTGCACACAAAACAAATCACAAAAACAAAAGCCAGCGGGTCTCCTGCGCCCTCTAGAGGTGCCCCCTACACTCTAGCACTCACTGTCACTCAACTTCATCGTGGACCTTCCCCCCTGTAATGGTAACAACAACATTTTAGTCGTGGTGGACTTGTTTTCAAAAATAGTCCACTTCATTCCATTGAAACGACTACCGACTGCCTCCACCTTGGCAAAAGTGTTCCTGGAACAAATTATCTGGTTACATGGGTTCCCATCAGTCTTGATATCAGATCCAGGCAGCCAGTTTATCTCAAAATTCTGGATAAGAAGCTGTGAACTCGCAAAGATCGACGTTCGTCTATCTACCAGCCACCATCCCCAAACCGATGGCCAAACAGAACGGACAAACCAGACACTGGAGCAATATCTGAGATGCATGCTACACCAAACAGAAGACACCTGGAAGGACGTTTTGTGGATGGCAGAATATGCATACAACAACTCCATCCATACCAGTACAGGACAGAGTCCTTTCTACATTGTATACCAACGGCACCCACTAACGTCCATCTGTGATCCACCCAAAACACTAGAAATGCCGACAGTAAGGACCTTGCACACCACGTTCACACATGTTGTCAAAGAGGCAACCAAACACCTAGCCAAGGCCAAAGAATGACAGAAAAGATTTTCGTACCAGGACGGAAGAAAGGCTCCTTCTTACTAGGTTGGGGATGCAGTATGGTTAGCATCCAGGAACATTCCCATGACGGGGCCCCGAACATTCGCCTGAGATACCTGGGTCCTTATACTATCAAGGCGGTAATCAATCCGATTGCTCTGAGACTAGCGCTACCTCCCAATATGCAAATCGACCCTGTGTTCCATGTTTCCCTCTTGAAAACGGTCCAGCCCGGCACACAGATCAAAACATCTCCAGCCCATGCGGTCGTGGATGATGAACCAGAGTTTGAAGTCAAAGATATCCTAGACACAAAGATGGTCAAGTCCAAACTGTACTATCTTGTAGACTGGAAAGGGTACAGGTCTCAAGACAGAACATGGGAACCCAGCGACCATGTCCATGCTTCATGACTGGTGAAACGCTTCCATCATAATCATCCAACCAAACCTGGACCAGGGAGAGGTCCAAGCTTGAGAGGGGCATTGGGGGGGAATACTGTCACAACCAGCTGCCCAGGATCACACATACCCAGTCATCCCTGTATGGTAGTAGGATCTTTAAGGCATTCCTAGAGCTACACCCTGGTCAAACCACGTAACATGTATAGAGGAACCGGCTGGACTTTGTCCTGGCGCCTTTGGCATCAGGCTCATAAGAGAAGCAAGAGGAGACATGAAGCTGAGGCAGCTTCCTGGCACCTCGAGATGGTGGAACACTAAGCCACAGCTCCAGCCTTCAGGCAGGCTAGATGTTTGGGTGTGGCTGGGTGTGGCTGGGTACTTAAGCCCCACCCTTGCCTGGGATTGTGCTCTGTAGTGCTTGCAGCGTGACACTCAATGTGGCCAGCTCCCTGAAATCAGCACGAACAGGAACTTCCATCAAACTCAGCCGCCCGCCTGCTGCAGAAAAAACACAGTTAAGCTGGCCCACACTAACCTGAGAATCCTGCTATACTTACCTGGGGAGCCTGCGCCGTAGTCTGGACACCACTAAGAACTCCTGCTTCTTCGCCGTCGCTTCACGGCACCAGTGCATGAAAAGAGGAAAGGACAGGTCAGATTACGAACTCTGAATAGGAAAAGCATTGCATTACTCTCGGCAACCGCAACTCCAGTGTCCAGGGCTGGACTGGCCCTATCGGTCGATCGGCCACTGGCCGACGACCTTGAAGACAGGGGGGCCGGTTTTTCAGCAAGCCACCCCTGGGCCAGTTTATTTGAGGTGTTTTGAAATTTGAATAATGCTGCCTTCGGCTGCAGCCCGAGAGCAGCTCTCTCCCGCCAGCATCGGCGGATGCTTCAATAACCATTCATCAAAGCAAGGTAACACACATGTTACCTTGCTTTGATGCTTTTTAATGTTTTTTTATGATGCAGCATTATTCATGCATATAGAGAGGCCGCTACCCATTTAATGTGTAACATTTAAAAACAGGGTTCCGTTCTATTTCCAAACAAACAGGCCCATACTCTCTTCTAACATTGGACCTAGAGTTTACACTTTGTACATGCCTAATGAAATGACATGTGCATAGTTAAGTTACTATGTTTTCTAGCAGAACGTACCTAACCTTTGTTGTGTTTTTGTTTGTTTAACCTCATCACAATGTATGTAATACTGGAAGTATCTAAATTCACCAATGTTTCACAAAAATTGCAGAAATCATGAATTGCTGTATGTTTTTTTGTTAAAATATCAGGAAATGACTGTCTCATACTAGGAGCAATGTCCTGTCTCATCCAATACTACTAGCCACTCCTATTCTAGGAATTTCTGCTTAGTTAGTTTTTTCCCACGGATATAAATATTGTTTCCATCTTTTGCCAATGTATTCATTTTGACATTGAGCATTTCTAGGTATTTCTACACTATGTTAATTTGACTCCTACCTTTAATACATGTAAATAAATACATGTCCCCTTATATATGGGGTTTATATTAGTTCTGTGATTTATTTCAGAAACAGTCTTGTTACTTTTGTGCGTGTGAGCATGACTCATATTTCTTGCATGCCGGATCTTGGTGATTAGTTCCAACACCATCGCAGAATATCTACTTTGCAAATAAAATAACATTCTACACTTTAGAAATGTTTCAACTTGAGCGGCGGCTACCACACCCATAGTTATACACGCTGTGCGGTGTGGCCACTCTCAGCCCAGCCTCTCTCAACCCTGGGCAATGGACATGATTATAATACACATCCGGCGATGCTAACGTAGCTGCTGCTGCCTGCCTCACGCTATCTGGCGCCAGTCAGGCAGGGCCGCGCTCCTGTGGGAGCGAACTTCACGGTGAAGTGCCATATTGTAACACCTGCCTGCAGCCCTGGGAGGACTGCGGGGATGACAGCGAGGGGCCGGCCAATAGACATACAGACTCTGGGCCGCCAGGCCTGGGAGTGGGAGAGGTCTCACCCAGGTCAGGTCATTTCAGTGACACTGACGTCAGTGGAGTCAGATTGAGCATTTTGGATGCAAGTCAGGCTGTCTGTCAGCTCAGCCATGCAGCAGCAGCCAGCAGGTGGCCAGAGCCCCACCCGTGACGCCAAGTTCTTGCTTGGGCTGGCCTGGGCACAGCCGCACAGGGCACCTCACCTGCCGCCACCTAGTGTTTCACTCAGGCTGTCGGCCTGGCGGCCCTCACAGCAGCCACCACCACCAGCCACGCAGTGTGCAAGTGCTACTGTGCAGCAGGCAGCGGGTCCCCGGCCTCGGCACTCTGGGATAAGTTAGTGACTCACAGTCACTGCACTGAATGAACACTACTGTGGCCTGATGTATGTTCTTTTGGGGAGGGTGGTGGTGGGGGTCGGGTCGGGTCGGGTGCGGGATGCTTGCTCACGTGAGAGTAACCAGAGGCATGAAAACCCTGAGGTGGGGAAACGAAATGTGAATGTGAAGCAGCAGGCAGCAGAAGGCACAGTAGTCTGATGTAGCTGGACTGCTACATGTACAATATATTGGCATTTCATTTGCTGCGTCGGTGCCCGTTTTCTTTTCTTGTTGTCTGTGGTTTCTTGGCATTTCTGTCCTGCATTGCTCCAGGTTTCTTGTCCCATGCAGCGTTAATTGAGCTGAGTGGCATTCTTTGGCTATGGTGCCTAAAATGACATACCTTTTAAATAAGCATTTTTCTTTGCCCCTGACCTGATGTTGTGCTGTGCGTGCGTGACTGCTTTTTAGGTGCCCACGATGGGGAGACCGAACGCTTGGGTGTAGTGACTGGTGAGTGAGTGCGTGGTGAGTGACAGTCTGCACATGTACCCCTCCTCCCACGCCCCCCCCCCTTTCATGACGACCACCGATGCAGAGCTCCCATGCTAGCCGAGCATCTTTCATTTTGACTGCGTCACTCGAAAGTGTGCATGGGCACTGAAGGGCGGCAGATGCCACTGACTCTACGTTGATAATATGTGCATTTCTTGGCCCAAACCCGTCATGCCAGTGGAGGCACAGGAGCAGGGGAGTTGCTAGGTCTGGAAAAGACCCAGGGCTAAGCTGATGTCGGAACTGTTGGGACTGGGGGCTAGCTAGTCTTTTGGCTGTAGCTCCTGAGATTCTATCCGGGGCTACAACCAAAAGATCAGGGGCTATAGCCCCCTTAGCCCCCCCCTAGCAACGCCCCTGCATAGGAGTACTGGACAAGTGCCTGACTCTGCCCGCCACTACCTATCTGGCTTTCATAGAACTGGCTCGACCTGTGTGTGTCAGAGCCTCGGCCTGCTGAGAAATCAAATCCCCAATTTAATTGCTGGCCAATCCAATCTCCGTCCAACTTCTACCTTCCCTCAGCGCTGCCGTGGACTTCAATGGGACCTCACACAACCAGTGAATTTCAAAGACCTGTCTTTCTCAAGCAGTCTAGAAAGGGTCACACCTGTGCTCTGTGATACTTTTGGGGCTTTCGCGCATTTTGTTTTCACGCTCTTCAACAGCAGATGGCACCTTAATAAATACAGGTGAGGCTGCACACAGCAACTTGCCTTTTAAAGTTCACAGAGGATATGGGTTGTTTTGAAGGTCAAAAAGGGTGTGATTTGCTATTTTGTCTACGGAGGTTGATGGGACCTGCCCCACTCCTGGACCCAATCTTTCAATTTTCTGTTGTGTATTTAGCAGGATTTTGCTTTTGAGTGCTTACCTACAACAATATACATGTGACAGCAGTACACACACAGTGGATCACATTTGTGAATTGAGCTATGCACTATAGCATGTATAATGCCCAGAGCCAATAGACTAGCATACCGCTTGATTCAGCAGAGGTCTGTGACGGGGACTAAATTAAGTGCAGTTATTTTAAAAGAAAATCAAGAACCTGCACTATTTTGTTGGCTAGCACCATATTCCTACATCTCTATGGAGAAAGGTCCCAAATTAAGAAAGCTTCCCCAGGGTGTCTATTCTAGGGGCATGAAATCCCTGAATCCGAGCCGACTGAGGTGGGGAAACAAATATGAAGCAGCAGGAGGCACAAGAAGGCTGTGGTAGCCTGTAGCTGGAACCGCATATTAATATTGAAAACCATGTGCCACGTCGGTGCTCGTTTTCTTGTCCGTAGTTTGGCCTTTTTAAACTATGTTGCGCTGCGGAATCGGGATTTGAACCGTGGTCGTTTGGTTTGGACTCGAGGCGAGACACTTCCCCACAAAAACAATTGAGGGACTGAGCAGAATCACTATGAAATCGCTGGTCAATATTGCCCTGTACAAGAAATATTGATGTGCATGTTTTGGGGTTTAAAAGGTGTGCACATTTTATCCTTTGCTGACAGCACTTTAATAAATTGGGCTTTTTTTCCAGGTGTTCATGATCAATCTTCTCAGGGGCCATAAGGCAAATGTTTGAGGGGTGACTAAAATACCTGCCCTAAACCTTCCACCAATTCTCTCCCTGCAGAGGCCTCAACCTCTGCACTCAGGGGTGGACTTTCTGGACTGGCCTATCGGGATGTCTCTGTACCCTGGGCCCCTTTAGTGTGGTAAACAATTTTATTTTCAAATTTTCTCACAAGAAAAGGGTTGGGCTTGCGGAAAATGTGTAACATGGGGCCACTTTGAAAATTATTTAATTTTCTGTAATGTCGTGAATTGACGCGATTCACGGATGGTGGTTTGAGGGCCACTTTTTTTGAGGCGAGGGGTGGGCCACTTTTTTGACGTGAGCCGTGGGCCACTTTATTTTGGGTGTCCGGGCTTATTTCTTGTCCTAGTCCGACCCTGCCAGTGTCTCACACATACGCCAAAGTGGGCACTCGCTTACCTGTCATCACGGCTCAGCGCTGCGCTCCGGACCCTCCAGCACTATTGCCCAGCGGCAGAATCAGATAAGCGCACGTGAACTCATCCCAGCAAATTCCAGCACCTGCAAACAACGAAAAGGAGAAAGTTAGATGACTAAAAAGAGCAAGAAGACAGCTAAAAGACAAAGAGAGACAGTGAGAGAGAAAGACTATAGCCTGCAAGGAACAGACTACAAAAGCAGGCAAGGGCAAGACAAGTCATTGCCACAGCTGGTCTGGGCTTGACTCTACATTCAGAGGAACTAGTGAAGCAACTCAGTTCCACAGAGGACAGGGAAACTAGCACCCTGCAACTGCACTCCTACAGAGAACCAGCAGGACGGAGAGCGTACCAGATAAAACCACAAGGTGAGGAGCGTCTTTGGGAAGGAACCCAGCATAAGAGATCGTGGCACAAGGGAGGGGTTAATAGGGCAAAAGGATCCTCATTTGACCACCCTTTCCTTATCATAGGAGCAGACCCCAAGGCCATTGCTGATATCCCAGAGCAGACCAGATCCCAAGAGTTGGCCAAGCACAGCACATCCCAGGGAAAACCAGCAGACATCCACACGCCTAGCAGCACCCGACGCCTCCGCAGAGATAAGGTGAGCGTAACAGCTACTCACCAGGCAACTACAGATGTTGCCGTAATTCACAGACCTGGGTGTGCAGCGTCGGGTAAAACCTCTCCAGGACCTGCATGTGTTTCCCTGACGTCCGGCACCTGCGTTCACTGTGCCCCTCTGCAGTATAACCAGCCTAGATGAATCGCATGGCCTAGCAGTGGGTCCAGGATTTAAGATCCTGCCAATGCTTGAGCACAGACTTGAAGGAGTGGACTGACACCCCCTCCGTGTTGATGGCATCCATGATCCAGTCCCAGATCTGCTGACATCCTTCCTTGCTGTGTTGCATCTTCCTTGGAGATTGCATCATAATGATCCAGGATCTTTGCCAGCAGGATGTCAACTTCCCTGGTGCTGAAGTTACCAGCCCTCTGCCTCACTGCTAATGGGTTGCTGCTCTGCTCTGAGGATAATGGTTCAGACATGGCAACCCCCAATATAGGTGTGGATGGGCAATGCCGGAAGCTTTCCTGGCATTGTGTACGCATCTATTTTTACATTGGTGTGCCTGTGCGTTATGCATACTGTATTTTCCACACCTGGGGTACAATTGAGCCTTTCTGGATGAAAAAATGATATCATCCATCACGTAGACTGCCCCCTCACCCAAATTGCCCAGGACAATTACTTGGTGTGCCTTCCATATTTCCGTTAGACTTGGAACATGAGTGGAAAGGCCCCAAGAGGGAAAGGGGGCAGACACATCTGGGGTCAGGGACGTGCTGTGGAGCAGCTGTTACAGCCCCAGGGGGTCTGGCATGTGCTGTTGAAGCAGCTGTCCCAGTCCCAGGGGTTCCGCAACACGCTGTGGAAGCAGCTGTCCCAGACCAAAAGGCCAAGAGACATGCTGTGGGTGGCCTGGAAAGTTATGAGGATGCGTCCGGTGAGTGCCTAACATTGTGCATCCTCCGTGTGACAGTACTCATCCCCCACTAGCATACTCCCTCAACATCTGCAACATGATACCACAATGTGCACAGTTGTTTGCTGCATCCTTGATGTCAGTAACTCTGCTCTGCTAGACATGTGCATGTGTCCGAAAATACGAGTTATACTTCATGCCCTGTAGGGTATAGAACCTCTTTTCAGACATGTACGTATGTGTTTCCATGCTACATAGAACATCCAAGATGACAACCAACGCACCTTATGGATTGCCCTGAGTGAGTGTGCGTATGTCTAGACTGTGCACATCCCTGCTGCCCCAATGGCAATGACTCCTGAGGCAAATCATTGTGAGGCCTGCTCCATGTTACCCTCCCACACTCAGCCCACACTCCATGGGTCCATGCCCCTCTCCCTCTTGTGGGTCATTGTGCCTTGTTCTTATCTACAACTCCATGACTTACTCTCTCCACTTCACAGACCTTGCTTAGGTGGTACTCTTACAGCCATAAATCAACTAGGACTGTTTCCTTTTTCCCAGAATTACGGCATGCTCCCATTGTGTACATTTCCTGTACCAGGACAACACTGGTGTGGCATGTGATGGATGCATACTTGAATGTGGATATGTGTGTCTGCCTGTTGTCATGTGATGTAATTGCATGTCACAGAGCCACATGTCCATGTCCATTTCACTGGTATTAGTCAACAGTTTGTGGTGCCATGGACCATAATGTGCTTCCGTTGGTTGGCAATGTGTCTACTGGCAGCATGGCCCTGAGCAGGGAATTTTGTTGCCAGTCTGCATATGCCATTCTCAGATAGCTTGTTGTCCATACTGTGTGGATGCTGTATTTCTTATGGTGACATGCCGTGCATTTTGTTGCATGACAGCAATGTTATACACATGTTTACTGTAGACACGTTGCACATGACTCCACATGTCTTTTTCTGTCCATGTGCAGGTGAGGAGGCACCAGATGCAAATGAGGAGGAAGAGGATGAGGAAGAGTCTGTGGTGCTTCAGACCACCAATGGAGGATGTGGAGTGGCAGGCCGTGAGCCCTGACTGGTGCTATAGACCATCCTGAGCCGTGCTGCAGACACTTCTGACTCTTTGGAATCAACTGGCTATGATGCTGACCCTGATGCGCAGTCCTCAATGCTGGCAGAGGTCAGTGCACCAATGGGTGGAGCAGTTGGGACCCGTGAGTCTGGAGAGCGTCAGGTGCCTTCACAAGGAGAGTCAGTGGTGGCATGCCCATCTGTGGTAGCTACGGCTGCAAGGCCACCCTCTCATGTATTGGTTTCTGGTCCTGGGACAGATGTCCAAGGGAGTATTGCAGTCCTGCAACTAAGGACAGGGGCATCACAGGAAGGGTCATGCTTCTTTGGACCAGGCAGACGTAGACCCTGCAGACATGGTGGATGTGTGCAGGCTGGGCAGACAGAGTGAGTGCAGCAGATATTGCGTTCCGGACACCGACAGGGTGTTGTTGCCTTTGAGAGTTTGGCAGAGGGCATGGATAGGGTGGACACTTCCATGATCCCCCCAGCAACACAGGTGGAGCAACAGCTGCAGATCATGCGGTCCACATGGCACTCCCACAGGCTGCAACTGGAGGCCAACGTCAGGGGCTGACAGGAAGATCTCCCGCCGAAGACTTTTCTGCCAGGAGATGTTAGTATTGAGGCACACCATCTTGGGGGAACTCTGTGCAACCTGTGAGGAATGCACCAGCAAGCCCTCAGTCTGCTGGTGCATTCATCAGTGTCATGCATGGCAGCTGCCACTGAGGCCAGGTCACTTCATGGTGAGCCTCCAGCACCACTTCCACCTTCTGATTCAACCCAGGATGGTGGTGCCTGCAGAGATATGTATCCTGGTCCACCATAGCCATGTGGTCTGTGAGCCAATGTAGGGGATTCTTTCTTTAATTCTTTTTTGGAAGTGCACCCTGCCACTCCTCCCTCCTTGGTGGGCCCCCCAGTCCATGATGGACATTTTTTATTTATTTTTTTGTTGATTTTTTGTCCCTTGTGTAGACCGCAGGCCTGGATGTTGGCATGTTATTTTTGAGTTGCCTTTGTCAGGCTTCTTTTTTTTTGTTGTTTTATTTTTACCTGGAGTTGTGCAGTTGCCCTCTCAAGGGATTAATGTTTGCAGTGGTGGACATGCAGACAAGCATAGTGAGGTCAACTTGCATGTTTTCATGGTGGTGCGCAGGATGGCATGTGCAGGTAACTATGGGTTCAATGTGTCATCGCACATGTGTGCTATGTGAATGGTACTTCACTATGCCTGTTGCAATGTCTTCTCCCATGCTGTTTCAGTAATCCATATGTAGCTGTGACTGCTGTCCAGGGGGAGACATCCTGCACCCTTTAACGTCCATGGTCCCCATGCCCTCCACCAAGCAGTGGACCTCCTGTCACTAAGTCGAAGACACAGTTCCTAGTGAAGCTGATGCGGGATTCATACCATGCTGGTGCAGCGGGTAAGCATGCACACTGTCTTTCAAAATTGTGTGTTACAACTATGTGGGCTTTTCTTGGGTGGTTGTAGTGGTGGCAGGACCGGTTGTTTGTGGCCTCTGCCAGGTGTTCATGGTTGTGCTGGTGTGTGTCTCAATGCACTTTGACCATGTGTACTGAGTGACACTTCACATCCCTTGCAATGCTTGTGGGGTAATGATTCCATGGCACATTTGGCTTCTCTTGCTTAACATTCCCCAATTATGGTGTGCAGCCCCAGTTACGAGCCACAACCATGGAACCATTGATGCACAGTTTTGGGATGCTATGTTGTGAACTGACACATTACGTTGTGCAGTGTTGGTGTTTTCACATGCATGCTGCACCATGGTGTTTTCTGCTTCAAGTTGACCGCAGCTGGGTGCATGCTACTGCTGCATTCGACTGAATGCACAATTGTACCAATTGTATCCTGTCACAATGAAGTCTGCAGTGACCTTTTTTACTTTGCATCTTATGTTTAGCATGCAATTATCCTTGCTTGCAGTGTCACATAGATTTGTCTTGCCTGCTCATGTCCTCCATGGCAATTGCCTCGGTGGCCAGCCTTCCAGTCTGACATCGGCCTCTGTAAATTGCTGCGTCAAGCATGATCCTGCCTGGAGTGCGAGAAGTGAGAATTTGTGTGCTGGCCTTCTTGTGCTTTGCATCATGGGCTCCCATGACTGTGTTCACTGCACTCTCCCAATACTACGCAGGTGATGGCATGCCTTGCCATGTCATTGATAGTCTTCCAGGGGTGTCCCTGCTTTTTTGGAGGCTCAATTATCTGCATATGTGATGTCTTCTCATTTTCATGCAGCATGTTGACTGATACGTGCGTTGTGTATGTGCCATCATCTTGGGAATGAGGATATGTGACATGCACATCTGCTGCATGTCATTCAGGGGGGCAGGCAGTGTGGGGGTTGTTGTTTGTCTGTGTGTGTGTTTTGTGTGTTTGATTTGCATGCAGTGTGGATGTGTTGCTGCATTTGTGCTGGGACACATGGTGATGGTTGTCTTGCGAGTTGTTCTTTGCATGTGTTGTATGTCACTGACGGGGATCTGTGGGTCTTGAGTTTTTGGGTGCATGGATGTGTGGGCTACACTCTTCTTTTTTTTAAATATCTGCAGATGCTTCAGTCAGAGAATGATGGCTATTTCATGGGATGAAATTTGACTGCCGACTACTTGCCAAGGGGACAAGTAAGATGTGCCTTTATCTTGATGGTTATGAAATGGCTACATTAATTGCTGCATGCCTGGATGTGGCCATTCTGGTGTGTCACCCTCTCTGTCACAATTGTAAATGACTTCTTGTTAATTAGTACATTTGGGATGGGATTTATTGTGGTTGTGTTGCCAGATTGTGTCACATGTGTATCGTTACTGCTCTGCTTTTCTACGCCCCACAATAGGTACATGTTTGTGCTCATCATGCACATTCTACTACATGTGTGCCACAATATGCCATTGTGCTTGTATTTTGTGTACATGTTATTTTTTTAGGCCATGTATGGCTTGCAGCTCATTCATGATGTTTTCAGGATGTATCGCTGCTTACACATTTCACAGGTATGTTAGTTAGTCAAATGGGATGTTTTCGGTGCCAAATGGGTGATTTCATTAAATGGTTGGCATGGTGGTAGTGGTGTCCTCCCTCTTCAATGTGTTTAATTTGGAAACACATAATGAAATGTAATTTTAGTTCTAAGGGATGCACACACATTTGCACTTACAAGGGCACTTTCTCCGGGTGGTTTTGTGGGCACAGTGGATTGGCCCATTGTCATCATTGAATGGCACCTGGGATTCGGCGGGATCATGTGCACTCCACAGGGGAAGGATTTTAGGTGAAAAAATATTGCACACACTTGGTACGTGCAGCCTCTCCACATACACAGGCATATGCAAGCGGTGTGCCTGTGGGTGTGAATTGTGTGCCAACAAAATGTCCACCGGGACACCAGACTGTGTTGCAACATTGTGCAGGACACATGCTGCCATAATGATACTGTAGAATATATAGCAACACACTACCATGGTGGTCAAGGGAGCAGAAACGTGGCTTGAGCACTCTGAATATGTGCTCCACTATGCCCCGAGACACAATACGAGTAGTGTTATACCTTACCTCGGCAGGTGTGTTGCGGTTGCGTGCGGGTGTCATCATGTATGTGCTCTTAGGGTAGGCACTGTCCCATGTATAGGTGAGAATGGTTGTCATTGTCATTTGTTGACAGTGTCTATTGGTCTGTGTGCAACATGCATGGCCATTCACACTCACCAATGAGCCATGCGTTACCATACTTCCTAGGTTCCAGGGCCCGGTGTAGCGGGCGCATCTTGAAGATGTAACTATCATGTGTGCTATCAGGATAGTTGGCATACACTTCAGTAATGATGCCCTTGGCATCACACACAACCTGAACATTGATGGCCTGCCATTGTTTCTGGTTGTGGTAGATGTGCTCTGTTGCTCTAGGTGGATGTAGAGCAACATGGGTGCAATATATGGCACCTAGCACTTTTGTGAAGTGCACAACGCCAAACAAATCCTGGACCACTGCTTGCCTTTCTGCTGTTGTTCTGGACAAGAAGATATGCCGGCGGACAGAAGGACATGAAGTTATGATTGCCAACACCTGGTGTAAGCAGCGAGCCTGCGTGGCCTGGGAGATGCCACCTACTATGGCGGTTGGCTGCTGGAATGAGCTAGTGGACAAAAAATGCAGAGCAGTGAGCACCTTTTGAAAGGGGCTCAGTGCTTGGGAGCACATGGTAAGTGATGTGGGGTCATTTTCCCACTCCGTGGCCAGGTCTAGGATGATATGGGGGTGGGCTATACCTTCCATAGACCTCGTCATCAGGCATCCCAAGAAGGCTTGTCCTTGGGTGGAAGATCCGGACCCTGGCCATCCTCCTCCTCCTGCTGTATCCCTGGATGATTGCTGCAACAAATGGTGCATTCATCGTGGCTGTATCTGTGTATTTGTTGAGCACAAGTGCTTTTTATGCATTTGTTTGTGTGAGCGTTGATGTTTACACCTGATATCTTGTGGCGTACATGTTTCTGGATTTGTCGTGATTTTTCGCAACCCAGCGTTCCCTGTTCAATTCCATGAAAACGTTAGATATGTGCGCGTATGAGTGGTGCGATTGTTTTCCGGTGGAGCATCCCTCGTAATGCCCACATTTTCGCTTGTTCTTCCTCATTCCACGTGTCCTGCCCCCTTTTTAGCTGGTTGCGCGGGCCGGGCCGGCACTTCTCTTGGAGTCTGGGGCAAGGCGTTTGTCAGGTGGCACTGACATGGTGGACTGGCGCGGATTCCTCTCAAGTCTTGGGTAAGACCCACAAATTGTTTTCCATGAATCGACAAACGAGTATTTGCGCTGGGATTTCATGCACAACTCCCGTTTTTTCCGTGCAGATTATTCATGAATCGAGTCCTTAATTCTTGGCTGTAGTTGAAGTTCTATGTACCATCAGCATATATGAACCTATGCCACTTACATTGTATGCATGATAAATAATAAATACAATCTTTAATGTTTGCATGTTTAGAAGTTAAATGTTGGAATAATTATCTTCCAGCAAGCCTTTACAAAGATATTTCTCCATGTTAAACACATGAAGAGATATATGGCAGCACACATGCAGAGACTCATTTTAAATTACATGATTTTATTTTTCATTGAAGCCTTCAACATTGTGTGTTGCTTGTCGTTTTGTGTTTATTTTCTGTTTTACATTATTTACTTGATAGGTTAATTCAATGTAACATTCTGAGCTGACAGTAGTTAATGGAGAACAGCAAATTCAATCAGATAATATTTTACAACCTGTATCGGTTTTTCTATCTTGTATTCTTTTCCCCCTTCAAATGCCCCTCATGTTCCCCTCTCTCTGTCATAAATGTGTTCTTGCTATGTCTTTCTCTCACCTTCCTCTTTACCATCACTTCACCGTGTAGCAAAACCAATTACAATATGGGACAATACAATATCACTATAGAATTGTGAACTAAAATAATAATGTGTAGACCACAATCTATAAAATAGAACATAACCATATTTAGACAGGAACAATTAAAACTACATATTCCATAAACTAACCCCATGTCCTCTCTAACAGCTCTCACTATCTATCTTAATGAGCAAGGGAGTAAGGGGCCTTCTTTCTTTATGCTATCCTGTGGTGATATAGAGGACCACTGCTTCCTTCGCCCTCCCACGTTTAGTGGATGTACAGTATTACACCACCTCCTTGCACGTTTTAAGATTGTCCTGAAGATGGATAATGTATTTTGTCTCCCTCACTTCCCTACTAGTCTCTAGTAGTCATTGGCCCTCATTACGACCCTGGCGGAAATCGTGGCGCCAAATGCACCATGGAGCACGGCGGAAAGCTGCCGATAGCGCCATGGGGGTTGGCGGATTTACTGCCCCATTCCGACCTTGGCGGGGCGGTAAATCCCCATTCCCCATTTTACCCTTCCCCATTCCCATTTTTGCCCCATAGGGTATAATGGGAGTGGGGAAGGCGTTAATTACGCCACCGTAAAATACGGTGGCGTAATTAACAACAAGGTCCCGTAGCGCCATGGATTTCTCCGCCCGGAAAAACCAGGCGGAAAACGCTCCATGGCGCTACGGGAACTCGTAGTAGGGCGGACGGGTCCGCCGCGAATACCGCTGGCGTAAACCCACTCCGCCAGGGTCGTAATGAGGCCCATTGTTGGAAATCCCTACAAATTTCAACATCCAAATGCATGCAAAGTGTTCTTCTCCCAGGCCTTAAATAACTTTCAAATGAACTCAGTACTCTCCAGCCTCTAGGTTACCCAATAGCCTAATACAATATGCATTTGATAAGAAGCCATTATGATCAGCAATAGGAGACATCTCGGTCTGTAGAGGAAGGGGCCAGTTGAAGTTCCTTACAGGAAAGGAATGAGGCTTCTAAGAACACATTTCCATTGATAGACATTAAGGGCCTGTGCATGGGAAATCACACAAAGTACTTATTGAACCTCAGTCCCCCACATTTAGATTGGACCATTGTATTCCCAAACCTTTCCACCTGTGGCTCCCACCCTGTGTTATCATCACAGCGGAAGCCACCGTAGTCCAAGAGCCATATAACCTCTAAATATCTATTAACTATACACAAAACCCGTCCTGGGTAACATCACTATTTCCTTTGTTTTGCTCTTGTTAATGACTAGCTTTTTGCAAATGCAGTTATTGCAAAAGATGCCCATTGCTGTTTCAGTGCAAATGAGTGGCATGGTGTGCTCTGCAAATAGCAGGTGCAGCAAGTCCTAGCCTTCCACTCTTGGCATATCCAGTGGCTGACCAACAAGAAACTTCTATAAATCATCCCAAAATAAGCCCATAATGCCAACCAGGGGTAGCAGGGGACACCCCTGCAACCCCGCCCCCCCAGTTCGGCATTAGAGCATTTAAAAAAAAAAAATGTTTTTGTTAATGACGAATGCGCATTAAAAGTGCATTCAGCTTTTTTTTTCTCTGGATTTTGGGGGAATACCGTGGGTTTGAGGCTTGGCAAAGCATTGTTCCTGATACAATTCCACACTGTTTCACCAATCTGCACCAAATTATGCACAGTTACCTGTACCTATGAGGGAATGAAAGACCGGGTAACGCACGCCTGTATATCAGATAGCACTCACTAGATTGTACCTTCTGGGCCATAAGGGTTTGCCTCTTTCTTCATTCCCTAACCTTCCCACGTTCAAACAGCCAGTTAGCCTGACATCCTCTCTGCCACGTCTTTTGTAAGGAAGAAGACAGGCACTGCATCTGTAGATCCAGTCCTTAATGTTCACTCCTAGATGTACCACATTTAAAGAACACAACATTCATAAAACAGCAAACGATATATTGTGAAGGACAGTTATGATAAAATGTCCCTTTAAGAGTAATTTTCCAAATACACTGAAGCTTCAAACTAAACAGTACTAACATTTTGGGAGCAATTAGGAAATCCAGATACATTGTCTTTGGGATATATGAAACATTAATTTTGTATAATGTACCTCAATGTGATAGTTCTCCGTTTGGCGAATTTTTCTACAAAGCGCTGTAGGATTCCTACACACAATTTCCTCACCAAGGTTGCCACAAATCATTGATAAAGACAGTTAAAGACTGCTGAAAAATGCAATAGGCTTGAAATGAGATCATTATATATCATAACTGGAAATGAGAAAAACACGTTTGAAAGTATTAGACATTCAATTTGAATGCGGTATGTTATTTATGAGAGGCTGAGGGATGTGAGGGAAGTTATTCCACCGCAGAGCCCTACCTAGTGCTGACGGAAATATATGCAATTGTCTTTTCGGAGCGACCATTAAGCGAAGCTGATTTACTGTTTCATTGTTACGCAGACACAACCAGCAGTGTATATCCTTGTGCCAGCGGAGAGGATTGGTGTACTACCGAAAATATGGAGCCAGCACAAGTTGACGCACCCAGGTTTGTAGTGAGGTAGTCGCGGAATACGAAAACCAGTGCACACACAAACAGCACATAAAAACACAAAAGCAGATTTAGAAATGTGGACAACTACCACTCGGCCTATTATCCCAGAGCATGTACCCCTGGCATAGGGGTAAGACCATGAACATCAATATGGCTGTACTCCAGGCCAGTGTTGTAAATGTCAGAACGCAAGGTTCTGTATAGAAGGTTGGGCATTTGATCCGTACACATGCTTTGCAATGTGCATAGCAGTCTGCTTGTCTTACATTCCTATTATTATTATTATTATTATTATTATTATTATTATTATTATTATCACAGCAGCATTTCAAAACATAAAAAAATGCCATTAGTACCCTGGTCTAATGGGCCGGGGGGGGTTACTGATGGCTATAAGACCCTTGGCGGCGTGCCAATACTGCCCACGATATTGCCCTGTGGGTTGTAACTACGGCCCCGGGAGCATTGCCTGGGGCGGTATAGGGCCGCCGCCTCGGGTCTTATTGCCACAATATATAATAATAATTCCTTGCTGAATATCTGCATGAGGCTGCGCAGAGACTCACTGGGTGGGACAGAGGGGGCAATGAGTGCCTCCCCCATTTTGATAACATCATTAGCACAAATCTTTATGAAACGCTTGATTTGGAACATATTCTGTCACCTGCACCTTTGGGGGATCCCATGAGTGATACAGATTCTTCATCAATCCTTTCTGGCTCCTCTTCTTATCATGCTCTGCTTCTGCCACAGGCCTCCCTTGGTGCACTGCCCTCTACGGTAGACGCATTGTTTGAACTGTGTTCGAAAATTGCGTGAGGCAAAATTTAATTTTAAAAGCATCCTGGCCATGGTGGTGGATACAGGCCTATGGGATTGGGGGAAGGATCCCCCCATTTATCTTCATGCAATATGGAATCAGAATTACAGTCTCTTGTCCAGCTGCCTCCTCACAGTGATCTTGAGTTGTTTTGCTCATTGGTTCCTCCATATTTACCTACTTTGCTAGCAAATGATGATGTTGAAGGAACCATCAGGCATATCGCTGTTGATGTAGATGATATTATTTTTCCACAAGCGGTTGTGGGCAACACAGATATACCGGATTCCCCAGACTCAACCCTTGATGAAGATGACATTATGGAAATCACTGCAACCTCACCGGCTCAACCATTGCAGCGGAAAAGGCGGTGTAGGAATAGATTGTTGTTGCCTTCTGGATATATTCCAATTACTCATAAAGTGGTAAGCTTTGCAAATGGTACTCATTCCCCAGGTCGGAATAAGTGCTCAAGAGGTAACAAATCCTCACAACCAGGGCATACCAATACATCTCACACTTTTGGATGGTAAAAATAGGCAAGTACCACTAAGGGGCCGAGGGACAAATGGGTTACAGGGCGGGATTCTCAAGAGGCGAAGTTCTCTATACCGTCACTGATACCAGGTATTATTTTGGAAAATATTAGAATAACACCTCACTAACTGAGCATGACTTCTGTGGAGGTTTACCAGTGAAAATCAAGATGGCTATCTCCCTGTGTATCGATGCCAGACCGGTGGCCATGGCACTGAGTGTAGATTCATCGATTAGTAAACCCGAAGTTCCCTCAAGGTCGTCCGGGCCGAGTGTTTTCCCAGTTGACTCTTGTGCTGCCATCAATTGTTCGGATTTGGTTAATCGATTTACCATTACGCTGTGAACGATTTTCTTCCTTTAAATCCAAGGCACATATATCAATCAGTAGTATTGGCTGCATTCTCTTTCATCTATATGGTCTCAACCACCACAAAATACACATCCGATTTCAGAATTAAATCCTCCACCAGAGATGATAGGTAAATGGGCAAATATTGAGGAAATTTGACGTTTGTCAATGAGCATGGTCTTTTTCAGAAAATTCCTAGCCTCAGAGTAATTGGCTTGCATGACATTATACACATTGAACTCCCAGAAGCAGATAGCTAGACTAAATGTGTGGTAATCAAATTTGTGTCTTTTATTGTGGTGAATCTTTTATGTTCTAGCCATGTTGCTATGGCTTCATTGGATTTTCAATTAACAGTGTGCCGCAAACAAGTGACACATAATTTGTCTATAGCCGCGTGGCAGGCTACCAATTTGGACAAGGAGGTGGGAACATTAAGGAAAACCCACTCTACAGAAAGAGACAGTTTGTTTTCTACTATAAATTGGCAAATAGTGGTTCCTATGAAGCTACACTTATCAACAATCCAGTAAAAGTAAAAAAACGCATACTGGAGAGAGATTGGATACACACCCTGGAAGAAGCATCCTCCTCCAAATTGGCACAAGATCTGCCACCTAACATGACCAAAGTGAATGAACTAAAAGCTTACCTGGCAAAATGCCCGGATAAGAAACTCTGCGAAAACCTCTTAAGAATTTGCTTAAATATCCTTCACAAGAAGGAAATCTTTGCCAGAAGGAAACAATCAGAAACAAAAGTATGCCGGTTCTGCCTCCAACCAGAGATGACCAAAACAATTAAACATATTCTGTTAAATTGTACAGGGATGGCAACACGACACTCCCTCCACTTGGGCCATTTGTTCATAAACTTGCGCTGCTACGATGAAGAAGAATGGTGGAGCCGGCTCATGAGCGGGGATAAGACTTCACGGTGGGATTATTCCAAAGCATCGGCCTACTCAACTGACGAACAAGGCCCATGGATGTAGAGGCATTACCTCACTTGGGAAACTCCAAAAGACAAGCACGGAAGGAACTTATTGGAATAAATAATGACTTGACTAATTCATGGAACAAGTCTTATAAAAATAGTTTTTATACAATTAAACCAAGCTACACTTGATTATTGGATCCCAGACCATCTAGAAATCACTTGTTCTTGAAGCCTGGTGGGATGGAACCAAATCCATTGGCTTTCTTAGAAGACCCACTGATATAATTATTTTCTGTCTAATCCTATTGGCTGTTCTTACTTAATTACTAGTGATGGTGTCTTGCTGCAAGAACCCTGGGTCACAAGAAGCTTCTTAATTGATGGTTTCAGTGTGCTTTGTCGCTCTGCTTCTATCCAGGAAAAAGGTCGGCCCATGGGTGGTTTGGCTTTTGGGGCAGGTTCTCAATTCACACTGGAGGAATGTAGACTGAGCATATCACTGCCATATGTTTTGTCTGCGGTTTTGACGATCCTGTATTCCCGGCAAACACATGTCTTATCATTCATTTGTATGACCCTCCTGCAGGGAACAAAAGGCTTCAATTATAGGAAGATAAAAAGGTGATAATCGTGGGAGACATTAACGCTAACTGTTATTCACCCTCTATTGATATTTCCTCTGGTTATTTTTCCACCCTCTATCCCTCAAAAGTTGAGTCAGTGAATTGTAGGGGAGATCGTGGGTCGGCCCTCTTAATGGAAGAATATGATCGTAGGGTCAGGGTCCCTTGGAGTTTGCCAAGACATGGACGAATGGAAAAGCTTGTACATGCACATATTGCGTCTTTGTCGAGGCTAATCATTGGGAAGGGTATACTCCCATACAAGTTTCTTTAACTCCACTTGGTGACCAAGCACCATTAAGATGGACACAGTCTGTGTCAGGATCCCGTGGACATAGAAGTCTGTGTACAAATTTAGAAGTTAATGCCCAAGGAAACCGGATAATCTGATTGGCTGGAAATATTAAAAAGACCACTCTATAGACTTACCAGCCGGTTGCACTTCGGGTGGCTCATCAGTGCGACATACGTTCAAAAACGTTGGAGTAACTTAAACTTGTTTTTATCTCGCACTTGCCACCCAAGATCCAATATGTCTGTATGCGATTTAGCTATGCATTCAAGAAAGAAGATTTATCGTAAAAAAAACTGTTGGGAGAGTTCAAACTTGCCTCTTTTTACTATGAACCAAAGGAAAACAAAGTTGTCCCAGCTCTCAACCAGTTATAAAACCTGGATTAGGCAACACAGGAATTCATTAAATAATGCAAACTGGAATTTAATGTTCTCCTTTCTTTCGGGGAACGATAATGAAATAGTTTGTGCTGGTTACAGGTGGTTTTTGGCAACTCCTTCTGCTCAGGAATGCAACACCTTGCCCAAATCTATCTGGTCTGTATATATCCAGGAGCTTTAATTTGATCAAACTATTAACGGTTTAACTCATTCTAACCTTCAATCTATGGAATTAATAATGGAAGGTTTTGAGATTGAGGATTTATTGGAGGCGATTGTTAAGTTAAAAGCCTCCCGAGCCTCTGGCCCTGCTATAATCTCAAATATAGTGATCAAAGCACATCTCAATTATTGGGCAATTTTGTTGAAGGCCTTGTTTGATCGCATTCTTCTTTCAGGAGACATCTAGTTGAAGGGAATCCATCCTGGTCCCTGTATTTAGGAAAGGAGAAAGGACCGCTCCAACTACCGTTTATTGGGAATGCTCGACACAAGTGCCAAGATTTTCTTTTTTCTCCTTCTTCAGAAATTGAAAAGATGGGGGATGAGAAACAACTGTTAAAGAAATATCAAACTGAATTTAGAGGTGGATGTAGCATGGCTCATAATGTATGTGCTCTCCAGTGTTTGGCAGAGGAGCTATATCAAAGACCTTAATGCAAACTATATCTATGCTTTATTGATTATGCTAAAGCATTTTATTCTGTATCCAGACCTATATTGTGGAAAAAGAGGGATGAGGTTTAGACCACTGATTAATAAGCCTCTTACAATTGACCTATTCCAAGACAATAGTCTCCATTAGGATGAACCAGGCTGGTAATCTTTCACACCCCATCCAGAAATATCAGGGTTTGAAGCAGGGGTGTGTTTTGGCACCCCTGCTATTTAATATCTATGTGTCAGATATGGGTGAGGCTCTAAGCAGATGTCTTAATAATCCCCCAAAGTTAGGTAATAAACTTTGAGGTTGGTTAGCATACGCTGATGATACGGTGCTCCAGGACATCACCCCCATTGGACTCTAACATTCGATGAATGTGTTGTATGACTTCACCCTAGTGAACAACATGACGATAAATGTAGCCAAGTCAAAAATTCTGATTATGGGTGCGAGGTCCAGGTACAAACCAACATTTTCCTGTGGACTGGCAAATGGGGCTTTGGAAATCGTGGAGCGTTAAATCTATCTCGGTCGTCCAATAAAATCACATCCGTCTTGCCGATTTCTGGGTGCATACATTATTCCATGCACCATGAGAAAGTGGAATATCATCAAGACCTTAATCTCCAGTAAAGGGGAATTTACCATTGAAGGGCTCCATACCATCTATTGTAAGTCTATAATTCTGGCTATTTTGTATGGTCTATAGGTAATACCCATTGCCCACTCCTCCAGGCTGTATGCTAATGAGGGAAAAATCTTGCGCTCAATATTGGGGGTTCCCAATGCAGTTCCAGTAACAGCCCTATGACTGGAGCTAGGAATACAGTCATTAAAATCACTATGGATTCTTCTGCGCACAAAATTGTATTTTAAGTTGATCTCCACTGGTGGTGATGGTGATACTTTATCGGGACTGATGGCCATGTATTTGGAGGTTCAAATAGGTTTGTTCAGGATCTGCAGCCTATGGCGACCACACATCTGAAAGAGATTGGTCTGATTTTAGATTCCATTCTTAGTTCTCCCAATACACTGCTTATCTTAAAAAACAAGACATGTGACTGGAACTTGTGTGTCAATTTAGATACCTTGCACACCAAAAGAGATATGGTGATTACTGTAAACAAGGTTTTAGGGCACGTTATCCCTCCGCCTATCTGATGAAATGATGCCCTTTAAAGTTACAGAGATTCCTAATTTAGCTCTGCTTTAATATTCTCCCAACGTTTCAATATCTTGGGGCTTACAGAGGGATACAAATGGAAGAAAGACGTTGATTATGCCATCAGCCATCTGCTAACCCAATGTACAATTTTATTACAGTACTATCTAAAGGGCTACGGAATCCAATCCGACCAATTCTGGGCTGCTGTTTTTAGTGAAGATGCCTTTCTGATTGTTGCTGCAACATTTAATGTCTGGAGAGAATTTCTGACATTGCTTGCTGTGTAATATATGGCATATCAAATGCCATTTTATTAAGGAGGACGTAAATATGTTTCTTCTCTTTTGCTTGAGATAATGTGTAGTTTTATAACTGTTTAAGATTGATCATTTGGATTTTGTTGTTTTTTAATAGTTAATTGGATTGTATTTATATTTGAATATGTTTTATGCTATGTTAAATGTTTTCCTCTTTTCCACAAAAGTTAATTATTTAGCCAAACGTTCAGTAATAAAACATTTTTAAAAAACGACCTCTGTGACTGCAGTTGTTACCTATTCTAGAGCACTTGGTCACTTTGTAGATGGGATGCTAGCTTGAAAAAGTGCAACCTCACCTAACCCTGTCTCCTCTGACTGTGTAGTTAAAAGGTCATGGTGCCCAAACACCTACACTTCCTGCATACCGTAAGCATCCACTGTTTTCCTCTGATAACTACTTGTACTAAAGGGTCTGACCCCTTTTACTTGCACTTGCCACTGTGTGCTATGTCATTCCCCCCTCAACCCAAAATCGAGGCATCCTTTATCAAACGTTCATTACTGTTTTGAAGACATCACTCTTCATAGTTATCTTCTATCTCTTTGTTGTGCAGGGTAATCTCCTGGGTATTTGTAAGAGTTTCATGGTCTAAGAGGTCATCATGGGTGTTCAGTGCTTCGGCTGGTACGACAATATCTATTTCAGTATTGCCCTCCTCAATATCATATTTCCTGGAAGACACTTTGTTTTCCATGTTCTAAGTAAACTACAAATATGACTCTGCTAAAGAGCAGGGAATATTTATCATCAAACGTAAATACCTAAATATCAGCAAGTACACTACACTGACAATACACGTCATCGCCATTTGCTTTCTTGGCCAAGATTCGATGTGCCTTTTTAGCCAATATAATCAGCTGCTTATCGCTCTCAGTACACTTATTTTCTTTGTTGCCTCACACACTGCTCGGCCAAAACAAAATGGGAAAACAACTTGTGCAACTGTGGCTGCCATCTTTGAATGGTAATTCCAGACATGGTTTTGTACAGCATATGCCGAATTATTCACTATAGTCATCATTAATTCCCTGACATCTTGTTTATGTTTATGTCTAATAGTTTATAATGCCACCAAGGTACCCGAAGGCTAACGGGCGCAGGAACAAAAAACAAAGACTATCAATACAGACAGGTTGTACAAATAACAAAAAACAAACAACAAAGTCTATGGAACATCCTACGTAAAGATGCAATCCAACACCCTAAAAGATGGTGATCGCCAAAGGCTTAATAAGAAAATACATTTGGAAAGCTACATCAATGAAGGACTCCCATAACACAGATATACATCAGATAATTAGATTACACCTAGAAGACCATCTGGGGAGATATTTACACAATCTAAGGAACAAAGGTAAAGTACTAGACCCACAGCCCACTAGAACACAGTCATTATTAAAATGTGAGCACCAGTCTTTAAGGTCAACCCTACGAAGAATATTTAGGTCAGAAAATCTAAACATCCTCGGCCCTTTCCTTTGTCTTAACCAAGCTAGGACCTTATATCGCAAAGCTTCTCTGGATTCTGGACCTTTGGCCTTGCAGATGTTAGTGATGTCAAAGTGTCTCTGGTCCATAACAAAGTCATATGTACAAGTGTCAGATACTTTAGGCATTTGACACTTT
Organism: Ambystoma mexicanum; assembly: GCF_040938575.1. NCBI lineage: Eukaryota > Metazoa > Chordata > Amphibia > Caudata > Ambystomatidae > Ambystoma > Ambystoma mexicanum. The sequence goes on from NC_090922.1 coordinate 1,270,432,196, forward strand.
CTTAGACTGAGATTCTGCGAGGATCCCAACTTGCGAATGGCATTCACTGATGCGGGTTGTTTAAGCACTTTTGTACCCAGATTCTGACGAATACCGGGGAAGAAGGAGGTAGTTCCGGCGCAGAGCAGGTCATGTCTGTATTAGAGATTTGATTCATTTTGTTGACAGCTATAATGGGACTGATAGGCACCACAGGCTCCCTACTAGAGGGGTCACTTTGTGATGTTTGCTCCAGCAACTCACTTTGAAAATTAACTTGACAGGCCTTGTCCCATTTGAATGACTGAGTCCCAGCAATAGGACTAAGGAGCTCATTGGTTTGTGAAGTGGTGTTATCTCTCCGGGAGCGTAATTCTGCCACCCAATAGTCCAAGGTCAAAAGGAGTGGTACATAGGAGTAGCTCTTTGGCTTTACTTGCCATAAGACCTGCCCATTGAGCAAGAACTGATTGTTCTGGTTGAAAAGGGTTAAACATAACCCCCTCTTGCACAGCAGTGTTAGATGGCATAAGGGGAACCATATTAATGCCTGTACACTTCTCAGACCCTTCCAATGCTAAGGAAACAGCAGGAATAGGGGCAAACTCCATAATGTCAGCATTATAATTTCTTGGAGAACCCTCCAAGGATATGCGTACTGCAGAATGCGAAAGCAAGAGAGAATTACCATGTTCTTGAATTGGACATTTCGGAGAAGAGGCACTCGGCTTTGTGCAATTCCAGCTCAGAAAGGTCACCCTGCAGTCTCCGTCTCCTACGGGAACTGCGAGTCAAGACCTCTAGAACATGGTCTCTGGTAGGTGAAACAGCAGAGATCACTAATCCTGCTGATCCCACTTCTGCCAGTCTCACAAAGGACTTGTCAAGCGGCCCAGGAGTATCACATTTATACTCATGTTCCCTTGATCGTAACCCATAGGCCCCTCCCTTTCTACTGGTAGCCATGGTTATAGCCGTGGCCCAGATCCTTAAATTAAGGAGGTCAGTGAGAGCAAAATTACTGGTGATCACTAAGAACAAAATTAATAGTAGGAAAGAAGTGACCATGCTATCACTTCGATATCCACGGAGGGAAAAGGGCGCTTACCGCGTCGATAGGCACGCAGCCGTTAAAGCCGTGCCACTCAGGAACTTGTCACCCCAAAGCATTAGAAGGCAGCCGAGGAGCCCAAGGGGCAGCGAGGCTCCGACGTCCACGTTCCCATCTCGGCCAAGGAAGCCAAAAACCCGGCAGAAACCGCTGTGCTGCAAGCTCCAAGAGCTGCGAGCTGCGGAACTACAGCCAACACGCCTGCGAGGCAAAGCGGGTTAGAGGAAAGGACCTAAGTCTCTAACAAGCGTCAGGCCACACGGAAACAAAAACGTTACTGCTGCATGTGCATGTACAACTATTTTAGCATTCTAGGTCAAGACCGGAGGTGAGCATTATGCATTAACTTCTTATTTATTCCTGAATCCAGCAGTTTCAACAAAAATCAAACATTTCAAACATTCAAAACATTTCTTTTCTTTTAAAAACTACATTCCCTCAAATCTAGTCCTTCCTGCCATCCATTTCGAACCCTGCCATATGGACATAGTCCTTCCTGTTTCTTCCTTCCTCCTCTTCTTTTCCTGCTCTTCAGCAGATAAGTACCTCCTTTTGTAGCTGCGAGATGCGCTAGCTGTAATGCGTTTTTATTCATCATATAGAGACTTCATCTCTATCAACAATCTACACTTCCTGGCTATCACGGAAACCTGGCTGCACCAAGCAGCAGGCCCAGCCTTATCCCTCGCCATCCCAGAAGGTTATTCAATACTAAGGAAAGACCGGGACATAGGTAAAGGAGGAGGAGTAGCCTTCATCGCTAAAACATCCCTTGGACTTAGATTAATCCCTCCGCCCAGCTTCCGATCTGCAGAACTTCTGTCAGCTAAGCTCCAACTCTCTGCCACACAAACCATACTATTACACCTCCTTTACAGACCTCCAGGCCCCATCACCACATTTGAGGAAGAGATATCTGACCTCTTGACCACCAACACCAAAACAGGATCTCAAATTATCCTTCTTGGTGACCTCAACCTCGGTCTCGGCGACCCAAACGATACCAATGCACTCTCCCTGGAAAGCACCATCTCCCAACTAGGGTTCAAGCTCAGAATCACAGACCCTACCCACAACAAAGGCAGGACCTTGGACTGGCTAGCGGATCTCAACTGCTCTACGACCATCACAAAAAACGAGCAAACTGCTTGGTCTGACCACCACGCCATCTCCTTCTCCATCCAAGGGAAATCACAACCAAACTCTCCAACCCCTACCATCCCCCAAACCCTCACCAGAAACAACCGCAACATTACCTTACAAAACCTCTGCCCACTTATAGACAATATCTGTACCCCTACAAACTACGCCAACCTAGATGCGGAGAAACTCGCTGACCTCTACAACAAAACGTTAGAATCAGCAGTAGACACCATCGCCCCACTCAAACTCACCAAAGCCAAACCGGCAGCCCATATGAACAAATGGTTCACACCAGAGCTAAAAATCCTCCGAAACTCCAAACGAGCCGCAGAAGCCACCTGGAGAAAAACGCCCAACCTCTCCAACAAAACTCAACTCTCGATAGCAGCCACCACCTACAAAACTGCTATCCTTAAGGCCAAAAAAGAGACATATGATAACAGAATTGAGAGCGCCAAATCCAAAACAAAAGAGCTTTTCAATATCCTCAGGGAACTCGAATCCCCCCCCACTCTGGCTGAAACCTGCGTGAAAGATGCAGACTGGTGTGAGAGGATTCAAAAAGCCCTAGCAGACAAAATCACCATGTTACAATCCAAAATCGAACAGAAAAAGCTCAGCCTTTCCAAAAAAACAAACCATCCTCCGTCCACCACCCCAAAAACACCTACTTGCCCCCCCTTCTCCTTCTCACCAGTTTCCACTAAAGAAGTAGAAAGCATCATTAAGGGCCTCAAGCCCTCTAGATGCCAAGGGGACTCATGCCCAGCTCCCATCATCCAAGAAGGCGCCAACACTCTGGCCCCCTTCATAACAGCCCTCATCAATGCACCCTTCAAATCAAGCTCAGTGCCCAGCAGCCTCAAGGAGGCCTGGGTCATGCCACTTCTAAAAAAACCTAATCTAGACCCCAATAACCCAACTAATTACAGGCCAATCACCACCGTTCCCTACATCCTAAAGATCCTAGACAGAGTGGCCTACCTGCAAATACAGAAGCACCTGGAAGACAACAACCTCCTGGGTCTCAGACAATCCGGCTTCAGGCCAAGGCATGGAACAGAGTCAGCCCTACTGGACCTAAAAATCCAGATGGACGAGGCAAAGGACAAGGGTAATCTAGCCATTCTCCTACTGCTAGATCTATCAGCTGCCTTCGACCTCGTCGACCATCAGATCCTCACAGAACATCTGATGACCTCAGCGGCCTTCTCTAACCAGGCGACTGCCTGGATCCAGTCCTTCCTAACCAACCGAACCACCCGGGTCTTCTCCCCAGGGGCATCAGCACTCCCTGTCCCCATCACCTGCGGCGTTCCTCAAGGCTCGTGCGTCTCGCCGACCCTATACAATATCTTCACAAAGCTATTGTTTGACCGCCTAGATAACCTAGGTGTCACTTACACAAACTATGCTGACGATACCCAGGTTCTCATCACCCTATCAGGGTGCTACGACGAGGACTCCACCAGAATCAACAACCTTTATTTAGAGATCCAAGCCTGGATGGCAGAGCACGGCCTATGCCTCAACGACGAGAAAACTGAGCTCCTCATTGTCGGCTCCCAACATCGACTAAACAAACTAGACCCCCGTTACGCGTCCATCAACATAGACGGTAACCTAATCACAGTAGCCAAAGAAATTAAAACCCTTGGGGTTTATCTAGACTCTACTCTCTCGCTCAAAAGACAGGTGAACGCAACTGCCTCTTCAACAGCTTACACCAATAAGCTCATCAACGCCTGCAAACCTTTCCTATCACCTTCCAGCTGCATTACACTAGCCAGAGCGTTAGTGCTCTCAAAAATTGATTACTGCAATACCCTCTTTCTTGGCTCATCAGAACACAACCTGAACAAACTACAGGTACTTCAAAATAATGCCATCAGAGCCGCCTTCAGTATCCCACGAAACGCCCACATCTCCAGCTTCAGACAAGATGCTCACTGGCTCCCAGTACGAGACAGAATCACCCTCAGATCCCTCGTCATCGTCCATAAATGCCGCTCTAATGACGCACCCAAATACCTGGCAGACAAGTTCCACAACCACACCTCAACTAGACCAACTAGAACACCATACGCACATTGCCTTTCCGTTCCCAAATTCTCCCTAAAAAAAGCAGGTGGCGCCAGCTTCCCGGTCCTAGCTGCCAAACTATGGAACGCTATGCCACCATACCTTAGAGCAGAACCCTCATTTTGGACTTTAGAGCCAAAACAAAAACATGGCTTTCCAACAAAAACGCTGCTTAATGCACTTCCTCTCTGCATGCCTCTGTTGACCACCTGTAACCCGGTCTGCTACACCGTTGTTGTTTTATCACAGTCTGTATTGTATATTTTTGCCATGCTGTAACTGTTTCTAAGTCTCCGGCGCCCAGCTACCCCAGGGTTCGGTGCGCGGTACAAATAAATAAACTAAACTAAACTAAACTAATATATAAATTTTAGCACAAACAGCATGGTTACAGTGGAATGCTAGAGCGTTAGAGAGATGTTTTGCTACAGAATGACTTTTATTTCAAAGTGTGAGAAGATTTTGCTTAATAGATAGCAGGTAGGAGGTGTCACAGCCCCTTGCCACACTACCAGCATTCTCAGCCCGCCACCCTCTGTACGGTGAAGAAGCAAAGGCCCCCACATTTGCAGGGGCGGAAAGGCAAAATGCAGCATCCGCCAATGGGCGCAAGGAAGCCGCTACAATTTATAATAAAGCTTGATAGTGTGACGAGCACCCCCAAAAGTTTTCTCTCTGCTACCAACAAAACATTTCAAATCCGAACATGCCGGAGAGCATAATGAAACTCCAAGAAGGCGGGGAGAGGTTGCATATCACTCCAGAGCACGAAATTAGACTCCCACGAGGCAGGGAGAGGTTGCATATTTTAATGCTCGCAACTGAACTCTCAACTTGTAGAAATATGGAGTCTTGACCCTTCTACCACTCTTCTCTGGTCTCTCGCCATTTGCGATTGACTGATCCTGCCGATCTCTTTAATTTGAGCCCTTGCTAACATCGCTCAATTGTTCTTCTGGTCATCTCCTATTAAGATATAAAGAATGCATTAGGGAGGTGGATACACTGCCCTATTCCACAATGGAATTAATAGTTATTACACATTCAAAACATTTCCTCACTCCCGTGTATCCTGGGTGGGAAAGTAATGCTCGCCTCCTTGTCTTTAATAGAATCAAGACTCTTAGCGCTATTAGCAGGGGTAATTTTCATTCTATGTCAAGGCCAGAGGCGAGCATTATGCTTGTTCTCATTACTGTCGCTGCCTCTGAAAAACATTCTAAAAGTATTATCGCTGGCCCATTTGGCCGCTTGCAGGATTTCTTGCAGCTTCGCTCCTTGCGCTAGTGCTTTTAAGGCCATTGCTCCCTTCACAGAATGTGCTCCAAACTTAAACATGTCTACTCCTGCTAATTGCATCACTTCACACACCTTCTGGCTATGGTAGCTGTCACGACTGCCTTGTTTGGTTTCCTGCGCCATTAGCCATTGTGTTGTTCCTAGTGCTCACATTTCTGCTTTTCTACTCTAGTACTCTGTTATGCATGCTGCTACGCACCAATTGGGAGCTCTTGTAGGGAAGGGTAAGATATCGAGGAGGAACTCGTCTTCGTCCTCCTGACTAATGTGAAGGTAACCCCTTCGGGTTCATATGTCTTTCAGCTTCTGTTCACGTCTAGCTTTTCTGACAGCTGCTTCAGGGATAGGTATTTGTTAACTGGCCAACTGGTGAGGAGCCTCAGTACCTCTGTCACATGCCATACGTGTACGTACCTTGGTTCTGGAGGTTTCCTAAACCGGACTCCCTTGATGAGCCTTATCACTGCTGCATTCTCTCCCATGGGAATCCCGTCGACAGTCAAATGATCTGCCAAAATGGCGGACTTGTATATCAATATTGTCCTAGAGGCTTTCCCATCCTGTAGCAATTCTGCCAGGAAGTTGAGGACCGCCACTACAGAGGCAGAAACAGGATGAACATTTCTCCTCTTTCACCACTGTGACCATCTACCCCATGCAGCGTCGTAGCTCTGTCGCATGTACAGGGCCAAAGATTCAGTGATGAGTCACGCAACCTGCACTGAAATGCCTAGAGGAGCCCAGCATCTCCGGCTATCTTGCACGCCATTAGTGGAAGAGACCCTCTCACTCTCTGAGGATGAAATGACCCAACTGGGTCCGTGAGTAGGTGTTCTCCTGCCAGAAGTATTCTTGAGTGGTCCATCTGTAACTGCATCAGCGTGGGGAACCACAATTGTGATTTACATATTGGGGCCACTACAATCAGGCTCGCTACCTCCCTGCAAGCTTTCCCTAGCAGTCTGCTCATCTTTATGAATGGGGGAAAGGCATAGTGCAGGTTCCCCCTCCAGTCTTGGAAGAACTCGTCTGCTCCTTCTGCAGTTGCATCTAACCTTCAGCTGAAGTATCTGATTTTCTCGGTGTTCAACCTGGATGCCAATAGGTCCATATGGAAGGGGCCCCAGAGCAGTTCTATCCGCTGAAACACTTCTACATCTAGTTTACAGTCGCTGGAATCGGATAAATGTCTGGAATTCCAGTCTGCCACTACATTGAGTGATCCTGGGAGATACTCCACTGTCACTGATGTCCCTGACTGCAGGCAGTAATGTCAGAAGTCCTCGGATAGTTCTGCTCGGAGTCTGGGCTTTGTCCATCGTAGATGGTTGATGTATCTGACTGCTGAGATTGGTGAGCAGAGAGAAAACCTTTGGGAATGGCTCATCACACTATCAAGCTTTATTATAAATTGTAGAAGCTTCCTCTTACCCATTGGGGGCTGCTGTGTTTTGGCGCTCTGGCCCCCCCCAAATGCAGGGCCCGCTGCGCTCTAGGCTCCGCCCCCTCGTTGGAAGGGGCCTTTGCTTCTTCACCGTACGGAGGATGGCGGGCCCCAGAGCATGCCGGTCGTGCGGCACGGGGCCGTGCCACCTCCTACCTGCTATTTATTAAGAAAAATCTTCTCACACTCTGAAATAAAAGTCATTCTGTAGTGATACATCTCTCTAACACTCCAGCATTCCACTGTTCCCATGCTGTGCATGCTAAACTTTATATATGATGAATAAAAACACATTACAGCTACATTACAGCTACATCTCGCAGCTACAAAAGGAGGTACCTATCTGCTGAAGAGCATTCAAAGAGGAGGAAGGCAGGAACAGGAAGGGGTATGGTCACATGGCAGGGTTTGAAATGGACTACAGGAAGGACTAGATTTGAGGGAAATGTAGTTTTTTAAATAAAAATAAAATAAATGTTAAATGTTTAAAATGTTTGATTTTTGTTGAAACTGCTGGAGACAGGAATAAATAAGAAGTTGAAGCATGATGCTTGCCTCCCTGGCTTTAATAGAATCAAGACTCCCTGCGCTATTAGCAGGGGTAATATTCATTGTGATTAGATTATTATATGTGTACAATGTTTTTTTTTTGTAATAACCACGAAGCATGGCTTATTAATGCAATTGTCACTGCAATGTATTCACATGCGTAACCTGCTGAACATGGCAATCATAATGTTTTTCAGTTATTTTGTTAGGTTATGGGTCGTTGAAGAACATACCAACTTTGTTAATAGCTTCAAAATCTCGCATAGTCACCCACCTCTGAAACACTTGTGTCGCGCTCTGAAACACTTGAGTACGAGCGCGATAGAAATAAAATATCAATATCAATACCTCATCAACAAAGAAGGACCACTTACATTTTAAACTGACACATACCGTTTGACATTTCTTTAAAGTGAGCATTATTATTCCCAAATAACCCGCCACTGCCTTCATCCCCTTGTCATGGCAAACAGCGATTAGCTCTGCTTCCTCTAGCTTTTCCCACTGGACGGCTCCTTTTTAAGGTGTTGTTTGTTTCCCTTCACTTGGAGTCCTCTTCAATCAGGCTCAGAGAAGTGTTCCCAGTCCCGTGGTCCAGCTCTGCATTCTACAGCCGACCCGCCAATCAGGTGGCACAAGCTCTTCCATATATCAAGCCTTCCCTCATCTCTGGCATCTTCAGCAAAGCACAAAGACAATGACATTGCCTTTGTGAGCCAGAAAAAGCTTGGAAAAAGACAAAGCATGGAACCCCTGCTTTTTTTTCAACATCAGGCAGACGTTACAATGTTTCTACTGTAGCCAGTTCATTCCCGCACTATTGATGACACACGCTCACAAACGCTTGCTGCAAATCCTCTAATTCTTACCAACATCCCCTTCATTTATTTTCCATGCAACAGCGACATGGCAACCCTGCCCTGTTCTAGAGTCACTTGTTTAAACAAGCAACTCTTAACAACGCCACAACCCACAACGTCAATGATATGTTATCAAATCTGAACCAAACTAAACAGAAAAGGTTGATGCGTGTGCCCCTTGAAACTATGTCACATCAGGGTTACATTCTTTGAGCCCCTTGGTACACGGAACAACTACATTAAACAATGCGTCAAGTCACTTAAAAACACTGGTTATGGTCTTCTTTCCATCTGAAATTCAAAGCCTCACATACTGTGTGCCAAGCCCTCCTCATTCAACCCCAAATCACATATTGCTCATCTAGAATCTTGGTTTCCTCATGCATATGGAAAGCTCTCTTCATGGCGGTGAAACACTGCTTAAATCCACTGCTTGAAATGATAATCCCAGAGTCTGCATAAAAAAGAACGCTTTTAACTACACTCTCAGGAACAAGATAAATAATGTGCAAATCAGATTAATACTGCAAAACCAGTCATAGCCCTACTTTAGATCCCATGGTGCATCCTACACACCTGGACCACACCCACTCCTCTCCCCACCACGGATCTTGCTGACACCCTCACATCACTTAAAGAAACATATACAAAGATGATAGCATCTCGGTTGGCCATCAGGAAGCAGATCAAAGAGACCACCCTCACAACCTCATCGAAATTGAAAATACCTCTCTCATATAGGACACATTCCCCGGCACCCCAAAAACAGAACTAATCCAGCCTCTTGGCAAAAAACCCACCTTGGATACACACAATCTCACAAACCACAGCCCAATCATAAGCCTCCTTTTCATTTGGAAAAATCACTAAGAAGGCAGTCGCCAACCGACTCCATTATCGGATTAATCAACAGAGCCTGCTTCACAGTTATCAATCTGGGTTCAGATGATCAAAATGTAGCACTGATACAGCCAGTGTCCAGGTTAGAGAGGGTGCTCTTCAAATAATGGACAAATGCAACTCATGTCTCCTAGTTCACATTGACATCTCTGCTGTATCCAACACGGTTGACTATCTCACATTGACCAACCTACTCAGAAACAGAATGGGGTTCTCTAGCACAGTTGTCAGCTAGCTCACATTTTACCGCTTGTCCCGCCAGCAAGCTATACAAATGATTAACTTTGGGACAGGCTGTCCCCCAGTCAGCTGCAGAGTCCTACAGGGCTCAATACTCTGGTCATATTTGATCTACACATGGATCCATTGGATCACTTAATACCAATTGCAACATTTCACTCCACGAATATGTAGATAATGCCAAATGATACATATAACGCAGTGGTACCAGGACATCTCATGCCTTTAGACTTGCCTTGACTCCATCTAAGCCTTGATGAGAAGCACATACCCAATGCCATATCACTTGAGTGTGCTATGGGTAGTGCGACAAATTGACATCTGCCCTGCAGGATTACAAAGATGAATGGATGCTAAAGCGCCTACTCAGTCCTTACTACAAAGCAAGAGCCGACACAATCATAAAGGTAAAATAGGCACAGTTAAGGGATGTACCTCCTTCGCCTTTTGTGGAAACTTGGGCTGAGGGAAGACTAATCTCTCAAGAAGGGTGTGAATGTGGTTCAGGAGCAACCCAAACAGCGAAGTATAACTGTACAAAATTGTGGAATTTTCAATCAAGGTTATATAAAAAAATATATACTTTAATTAACCACACCATGTACAATAACAACTAACTAGAAAAAGGCTAAACAAAACCCACCCTTGAAGAAATAATACAGCATATGCAAAGTTATTTAACATGAGGATGCCCTGTACTCTTAGGATGTAGGGCCAAACAATACTATTTTAACATAGAGGGAGTCCTAATAGATAATTTCTGAGACACTTCTAAGTTCTCTATCATTTTGTCAACCTTGTGTTGTGTAGATAGTGTATTTCCTTTTTGGTTGATTTGCAATTAATTACTCATACAATACATAACTCATGTTTAGTTTTGTTGGGCTTTTCTCATTGCCCATATTGTTTATTATCTGTTTTTCTTCATATTTCAAAGCATCAGAGCCCAATGACTGTCCCTCCTCATCTTCTTTTTCCAAATATTTTCTTTAGACATAATACAAATCACATACATGAGAAGGACACAAGTACACAAATAAAAATAAAGCATGAAATACCATTGACAAACATACAAATCAAAAGCATTAAGAAGCACACAGTTGATACAGATGAGAGAGAGAGAGAGAAAGAAGATGGTGGAAGTTTTCCCCAACTCTACTGTCTAGACTAACCCCTCTCCTTTCCCTTTCCACTAAGATCAAAGGACTTTAGACACACAGCACCCTGGTGTGAAGCTACATCCCTTTTAATAGGTTTGCTCCTTTTATGGCTGGTCCCAGGACAGCAGACTGTTGGGCAGCAGTCTTTGGGCGAGGGTGTTACCTACCCTCACAAATAGGAGACATGGCCATTCAGGTTCCTTGTCCTGTGACTTTGGCAGGATCGGCATATATGGCCAGAATACACATCACCTTCTAGAGCTCAGCTGTATCACAGGAGCTGAAACGTGTGAAATCAAATTGGATGTGGCTGCAATGATTATACGTAGGGCCATGCTGCATGTCTTAACTTAGGCAAGGTTAATTTTAGAGTTCATCCTGCCACCGACATTGGCTACTTTTGGTCAACATAGTTTGAGTACACAGGTGCATTTCTTAAATGCATCCCCTGCACTACAGAGACTTGGCTGTCACTGCAGCCGTGAAATTGGCACCTGTGACATCTGAACCCACTCTCTGCCACTGGCAGAGCAGGCACTGCAGACCAGGGTTCTGATGTAGCATGGCAGAAGTACACACTATGTTTTTAATATGGAGCTTATGAAAGGGGAAACTGATCAAGATATTAACAAAATGCCCAAACAACCTGGTACCAACAAAATTTTCTGTGAAAGATAAAATGATATCTTAACCACAGTCCAGCCCCCGGTAATCTCCCGTATCAATAGGAGAACTGCCATCTTCCCTGGCATACTGGTGACCCACCTGGCCCAACCTAGTCCAACATACTTTAATACAACCATAACAGGAAATAAGAAATTCAACCATATTTCTTTAATCCGAAGTGAACTGCACTGGCTTCCAATGTCATTCAGAATTCACTGTAAAACTGCTTGCATTACCAATAAGTATTTTAAACAGTGAGATGGTCTTGAGACCTGCCGTAGAGGCACCACAGACTTGACCTGGAAGAAATAGTGGAAAAATAATGAAATAAAACCTGTAAAGGCACCTGGAGCGAATGGGCTCTCCAATGCTCTTTTCGAGTCTAATCCTCAATTAAAGGTAACGTGCTGTTTGGCCTTTTCAGCAATATAGTTCAATCATGCTCTATAACCTCTCTTGAAAGGTGCCTTAATCATTCTAATTTTTTTAACGGGGTAACAGATTAGACCCTTTTAATTATCGTTCAATTTCCATGCTCGACTCGTCCAGCCAACTGTTCTCGGCCTTCATTCTTAAGGATCTGCAGAACTAGGTGGGTACCACAGCAAATCATGACATCAGGCAGGCTGGATTCATGAAAGGGCTGGTAATGTGTTTTATTCCTTGCCTGCTGACAGGACAGGTCAATGCTTCAAAAAGACCTATGTATTTTGCTTATAAGACCTGAGTCAGGCATTTTACTGTGTCAACAGACAAAAGCTCTGAAAAACAAAATCTGGTATGGGTTGCCCCCTCCTTGCTAAATAAACTAATTGTTCTACATGAGGAAACTGCAATTCAATTTAGACTTGACTCACAGGGAAATTATAGCCAATGGATTAGGACGTACTGTGGTGTGCACCAGGGTTGCATCCTGGCCCCCTTCTGTTAGGGAGAATTCTCTATTTAGGCTGAATTTCCTAACCTAGTGAGTCCCCCAGCAGCTTTGCTGGATTTCTGGAGTTTGTTTTTTTCCATCCTGCCAAGAGTGAGACTCTTTTTCTCCCACTCTTGGACATGAATGTGTGTAATTCCTTTGCATGTCAATGTGTTCTATGGGCTATGGGGTCTTTTACTCCATAGGGTTTCATATGTTTTTCTATGTGTGTTACACCGCACCCTACGTGTCGTAACACTGGGGCGTCCTAGCGGACCTCCGTCATAGACTCCATACCCGGGGACTGACTACTGTCTCCCCGGGCATGTAAAGTCACCATTGGCTTTACTAGACCTAAATTTACTAACAGAACTAGTACAAACCATCTTATTGTGGACGTACTAGTAGGGGTAAATCGATTACTCCTAGATCTGTTATTCGAGGGGGCACTGTCCCGTCCCCCCTCGTCGAGTTTTGGCTGGTGGCAGTGGAAACTACTTATTATGTTCCACCCCGAACATAACCCTATGGGATTCGTCCCATTGTTGGAGATTGATACTTTTCTCGTTAATCTCTAACGTACCACCGGTCTACTTATCTTAAATAGGTTTATCGGATGGTATTTTCTGCCAGAACTCGGTTTGTAAAATGGCGTCTGTGTTCGTCTCTGTGACTCCTAAACCAAAGGTCGAGCCCTTTGTTCCACTTTTGGCGGGGTCTGTACAGAGACCCTCCAAAGTGGTGCCATTCTGTCTGGGTTACCACAGGGGTGCGGGAGGGGGTTTAGGCACCCTGGACCGAGTTGCCTTGCCAACTCCGGTCGCACTCTGGAGTGATTGGCCCAAGTGGTGAGCCTCCCCGCTCACCACTTAGCATGTGTTGATTGACAGCTAGGCTGAATGAATGGGGGTTTTCTGCATAAAAGCAGGGCTTTTGGGACTGGATCTTCAGAAGTCGCCACAGGACCTAAGAATCCGACGAGGGTAACGCTGAGCCGACCTGCACGACGACACCTCCGGTGGAGCCCTGCGGAACCGACTCACCACTTCCCGACGACAGAGGAGATCTCCCTGCCGGAGAGTCTCTTCCCCTGGCTGGTGGGAACAACCAGTCCCCTTTGCTTTTTATTCGCCTCAGGACGCAGTGGTCGAATTGCCCGTGCAGAGCACCTCAGCAACCGGATAGCCACTACCCCTGTACCGCGACCAAAAGGTGGTGCCTTGTGACGGAGCACTCCGCGGCTGGTCTCTTCCCTGGTGGTGCACCGGACTTCCCTTTTCTTCGACGACAAGATCATCTCTACTCTTGGCAAAGACCCGACGTGCATCCACCACCAGGAACAACTGCCCCCGCCGGAGCTGCCCTCCACAACAAGGTACCGTGTCCGCCTGGCTTCCCTTTTGATCGGTTCGAATGAGGTGTCTTAATCCTCTCCTTTCCGTTGGGTCGCCTCTAAGCTTTCTCACGTATTTTTCTGAACTAGTTCAAACTGCCGATAACAATTTGCTACCAGGACTCAAACGCATTTCCACTAAGAGACTTTTGGGACATCTCGCCTTGCCTCTCTCCGAGTGGGCCTGGCCTCTGAACTTTATGATCTATTGTGGCTCTTGCCTTCTTGCCTTGCATTTTTCCCGCGAAGTATTGAACTGTGTTGATTTCGTAACCTGCCTATTTTTCTCTCCCGTCCTAACTAATATTAGAGTGCCATCTAGGTTGAGGCATACACCTCTGTCTGTAAATAAGTGGTGCCGGAATAACCTAGACTTGTCGACATATTGCTAGGGGGATTGATCGTTTCTTCGTCATAGAGTAATTGTGATTGATTTGTTTGCCGTGATAGTGCCATAGTGTTTTTGATAGATGTTTCGTTATAAATAAATACCTTAATATCTTTACACTGAGTCTCGTTGCGTGTTTGCTTGTCTTACTGTGAAGAATTGCCCTATCTTGTATACTCCACATACTGCTTAACTCTTCTTGAGAGAAGTCTGACTGGTCAGCCACAGCTACAAACAGTGAATCTGTGTGGTGCAGACTGCTACCAAGTGGGTTTACTGCCAAACGCCTGTAGTCCTAAATCTTTTGCAGTGGTCCCAGAGGGAACTGCACAGGTTTCCGCCTAACACTGGTGTACAGCGGTGGGATTTGTATCGAGTATACAGTTTAGAGTGCTTTTCGACACTTTAGGATAACTAACCACAAAACTAAGCACTAAAAAGCAACTTTCAGAAACATGTCTACGATGGGAACTTACAGTCAAGAGTCCTTGTCAGGTGAAAATACTGAGAGTTTGCGAGCTCTCTGTAGGCAAGAGAATCCTCCTGTAAGAGGCAAGAAGTTAGAACTAATAGAGAGATTGCTGGCGAACCAAAGTCTGGGTACTGGTTCAGAGGAACCAATCTCCCCAGCAAACGTAGATAACAGTGATGGTGTTGATCTAAATCGTAATTCTGATGATAGCGATGAAGAGGCTTACGAGGACGGAGAGGCTAACGAAACTGTCTCCCCTGCTCCTCTACCTGCCTTACCAGCTGTGCCTACGGGGCCCATACCAGGTCCCACAAGTAACCCTGCTTATTTTGAACTTGAAAAAATGAAGCTCGAATTAGAATACAAACGGTTCTTGGCTCAATCTGAACGAAACCAAGAGCTCGAGTTCAGACGGATGAATGCCCAGGCTGAGCAGAAGCAAGCTGAGTTAAGACTCAGGGAAATAGAACTTAATCACGAGTTAGAGATGAAAAAGTTGTCTATGGAAAATGCTTCTCTTTCCTCTGGTTCCTCTAGGAGCTCCAGTCCCAAAAGACCCCGGATGCCGAAGGGATTAGTGGGTATGTATGAACCGAGATTGGATGTGTTGGATTGGTTGAAACTGTTTGAGTACAATCATGGGCTCCAGGACATCACCGGGAATGCTTTGCTTCCCTGGTTGTTCTCTAGGCTCCCTCCTGTTGCGACTGATGTGGTAATGGAATTGGGGGAGGCGGATAAGACGGATTACGAAAGTGTGAAGCTAGCTTTGATAGCTAGATTCGGGAAGACCCCTTCCCAGTATCTTAAGAGGTTTAGAACCCTCAAAAAGCATGATGGTACCCCTTGGGCTACCTGGGTGAGTGAAGGGTTGAAAAACTTAGAGGGATGGATTAAGGGTTACAAAGTGAACACTTATGAGGGTATGAGGAATATTTTTATGTTGGAGTCTATTTATGATGCCTGTTCTCCTGAGCTCAGACAGCACTTGGCTGATTCGAAGGAATTTGATTCCCGGAAGCTAGCTAAGGCTGCTGACTTATGGGTTGCCAATAGGGCTACTCATAAGGATTCTGGGGCAACTCAGAAAAAGGATGAGGGAAAACAGCCTAAAAAAGACTCAAAAGAGAATTCTAATAACTCAAATTCCAAAGAGGGCCCCAAACAAAACCAGAAGGGTAAGCCACAAGGAAAACCACAGCAGAATAGTGTGTCTTCTGATGCCAAACCGGAAGGAGGTCAGAACAAGCCACCATTCCAGAAAGCATTCGGTAAATGCTTTGTTTGTGGCTCGACTGACCACGTGAAAGGAGATCCCAGATGTAAGGGTAAACCTTCAGGGGTCCAGCTTGTCTCCTTAGCCTTCGCTCCAGAGGAGGAAGTCCAAATGGCAAGTGGAAACTTTCTACTGCTAGCTGATGAACCCACTGGAGTCTCAGCCAGCGTTTCTTTAGTATCTCTGGGGTTGTGGGAACAACAGAATTTAGATGTCTATAATTCTATCCCCGATAATACTAAAGAGTATTATAAGGACAGTGTCCAGGTGAATGGTCAGGAGACTCCTGCCATTAGGGACACTGGGGCCAGCATAACTGTGGTGGATAAATCGTTTTTTCAGGCTGAGGATGTGGCTAAGGCACCCAAACGCCTCACCAAGTTAGCTGGAGGGCCTGTGCAGATGCTTGCCCAATTACCAGTTCTCATCCAGTGTAACGACATGACTGTGAAGATACCTGTCAGCATACAGAGTGAGGTACCAGGACGCGTACTGTTGGGTAACGATTTGAAAACTCTCGGAGTTGTATCGCATACTCCCAGACCTCCTAGTAAACGGTTAGAGGAGCTAACCAGACCCGCAAGAGAGAGAACAATGCTCGGTACTCTCCAGGAGATGATGAAGAAGGAAATCACTCCTGCTCCACTGGAATTGTCGGCCGCTGTCTCCAAGAAATCAGAAGCGAAAGGGAAACCTAAGACTTCTATCCCGAAACCAGCAGCCAGCATTCCGGTGCAGCTAACACGGACTTCCCCGCGGTTGTCCAAAGTTACACCCGTAACTCCACCTCCAGCCGAGGCTGAGAGGGAGGTATAACCCTGTGTGGTAGAATTAGACTCTGAGGAAGAGCTAAGGGAAGACCAGGAACTCATTGGAGATCTGGATCCTGTTGACCATCCTGAGCTGCAGTCTTTACTGGCAGAAGGTGGACCCAGCAGGGCAGACTTCAGTAAGGGACAGAGGGAATGTCCAACTCTGGAAGGTCTTCGCTACCAGGCAGAAGCTCAGGCTGAAGGGCAAGAGCCTGGGAAATACAGGTTGCACTGGGAAGATGGCCTCTTTTACAGTGAACCGACCAAGTCTGCGCCTGGAGACTACAAGCGACTTGTAGTACCCCAAGAGAACAGACCACAGTTCTTGCCGTTAGCCCACGAGATTCCTTTGGCTGGTCACTTGAGTTTCAAGAAGACTAAGGAAAGGCTCTCTCTCTACTTCTATTGGCCAAAGATGGGGGCCGAAGTGGAAAAACACTGCAGGAGCTGCCACACCTGCCAGACCTCTGGTAAGGTTGGCTCCAAGAATGTGGCACCTTTAGTGCCTCTCCCAGTCGTGGGAGTCCCATTTGAGAGAGTAGGGATTGACGTTGTTGGTCCCCTTGATCCTCCAACCTCCTCAGGCAACAGGTTTATACTTGTTGTAGTAGACCATGCTACTAGGTATCCTGAGGCAATTCCTATGAGGACTGTTACAGCTCCGGCTGTGGCTAAGGCCCTCCTTGGTATTTTTACTAGGGTCGGGTTTCCTAAGGAAGTAATCTCTGACAGGGGGTCAAACTTTATGTCCCACTACATGAAAGCCATGTGGAAAACCTGCGGAGTTACTTACAAGTTCTCAACAGCGTACCACCCACAAACCAATGGGTTGGTAGAACGGTTCAACCAAACCATGAAGAGCATGATAGGTGCTTTAGAAGAACCCCTTAAGCGTAAGTGGGACCTTCTACTGCCATGCCTTCTCTTCGCTTATAGAGAAGTCCCTCAGGAGGGAGTAGGTTACTCTCTCTTGGAGCTTCTCTATGGTCATCCCGTCAGAGGTCCATTGGCCCTGATTAAGGAGGGGTTGGAGAGTGCTCCTTCCCCCAAGCCAGTCAGAGTGACTGACTACGTGATAGGTCTCCGGAGGAGAATGTCGCACATGATGACGGAAGCAAGCGATAACTTGAAAGCTGGACAAGCATTGGTCAAGCACTGGCACGATCAAAAGGCTATCATGGTTGAGTTCGCTCAAGACCAGCTCGTTCTCGTTATGATCCCAACAAGGCAGAGGGCCTTGCAAGATAAGTGGATGGGACCCTTCAGAGTTGTGGGTAAACTCGGAGAGGTCAACTATCTGGTGGACTTGGCCAATCCCAAGGAGGCTCCGACAGTCTTCCACACCAACCGACTTAAAGCGTATGTCTCACGACCTGATGTAGGAGCGTTGCTTCTAGCATCATCCGAGGAAGAAGAAGAGAGTGAAGCTTTTCTGGATCTCCTCAGAGGCTTACCTTTAGATGAAAAAATTGAAGGAGTAAATCTCTCCTCCAATCTGACACCCGAGCAACAAGAAGAGTGCAAATCTATGTTGAATCAGTTTGCCTCTCTGTTCTCGCTTTCACCAGGCTTGACCCCTTGGGGCCAGCACGACATACTCACTGGTGACTGTCTGCCAGTCAAAAGCAGAGGATACCGCATGTCAGAAAACGTACGAACCCACATCAAAGGTGAGGCCAGCAAGATGCTTGATCTCGGGGTAATAGAGCCCTCTACTAGTCCATGGTCTAGCCCAGTTGTGTTAGTACCAAAGGCCGGATCTAAAGAACTTAGATTCTGCGTGGATTATATAGCTCTTAATGCAGTCACCAAGACTGATGCCCACCCTTTGCCAAGAACAGATGAGTTGGTGGATAAACTTGGCGCCGCCAAGTTCCTCAGCACATTTGACGTAACGTCAGGCTATTGGCAAATAGCCCTGACAGACCATGCCAAGGAGAAAACTGCATTTTCTACCCCCGTTGGCTTATACCAGTTTAAGGTAATGCCTTTCGGATTGAAGAATGCACCTGCTACGTTTCAACGGGTGGTAAACCAGGTTCTGAATGGGATGGAGGACTTCTGCATGGCATACTTGGATGACATCGCAGTGTTCAGCAATTCCTGGGAAGAACATGTAACCCACCTGAGAGATGTTTTGCAGGCTCTTGGACGAGCCAATCTGACCATAAAGGCGAGTAAATGCCAAATTGGACAGAGTAAGGTAGTCTATCTTGGACATGAGGTAGGAGGTAGAGAAATAAGGCCTTTGCTCAGTAAGATTGAAGCTGTGCAAAATTGGACAACACCGACTACTCAAACCCAAGTGAGAGCCTTCTTGGGCCTCACTGGGTATTACAGGAATTTCATAGAGAACTATGGGACCATAGCTTCTCCACTGAATGTCATCTGCTCGCCCAAATTTCCTAAAAAGGTTAAATGGAACGAGGAGTGCAATCAGGCTTTTGAAAACCTGAAAAAGGCTCTTTGCCAAGCCCCAGTACTCAGAGCTCCTGATTACCGCGAACACTTCATTGTGCAGACAGATGCTTCAAATGTAGGGATAGGTGCCGTACTCCGTCAACTGGATGGGAAAGGTAGGGAGCACCCCATTTGCTTCATCAGCCGCAAGCTGAAGGATCCTGAAACAAGGTGGGCAACTATCAAAAGAGAGTGCTTTGCTATTGTGTGGGCTCTGAAGAAGTTTAGGCCGTACTTGTATGGTTCTACTTTTGTCATTCAGACTGACCACCAACCCTTGAGATGGTTAATGCAAATGAAAGGGGAAAACCCAAAACGATTGAGATGGTCGATCTGCCTGCAAGGGTTTGATTTCACCATTGAGCACAGGTCAGGGTGTCACCACCAAAATGCTGATGGTCTCTCTAGGATGTATGTCATCGACTAGAGGTATGAGATTCATCCAGGAGTGGATTAAATCCTCCTGTCCCTTAGTCTGGCGGGGGGGGCGAGTGTTAGGGAGAATTCTCTGTTTAGGCTGAATTTCCTAACCTAGTGAGTCCCCCAGCAGCTTTGCTGGATTTCTGGAGTTTGTTTTTTTCCATCCTGCCAAGAGTGAGACTCTCTTTCTCCCACTCTTGGACATGAATGTGTGTAATTCCTTTGAATGTCAATGTGTTCTATGGGCTATGGGGTCTTTTACTCCATAGGGTTTCATATGTTTTTCTATGTGTGTTACACCGCACCCTACGTGCCGTAACACTGGGGCTTCCTAGCGGACCTCCGTCATAGACTCCATACCCGGGGACTGACTACTGTCTCCCAGGGCATGTAAAGTCACCATTGGTTTTACTAGACCTAAATTTACTAACAGAACTAGTACAAACCATCTTATTGTGGACGTACTAGTAGGGGTAATCGATTACTCCTAGATCTGTTATTCGAGGGGGCACTGTCCCGTCCCCCCTCGTCGAGTTTTGGCTGGTGGCAGTGGAAACTACTTGTTATGTTCGACCCCGAACATAACCCTATGGGATTCGTCCCATTGTTGGAGATTGATACTTTTCTCGTTAATCTCTAACGTACCACCGGTCTACTTATCTTAAATAAGTTTATCGGATGGTATTTTCTGCCAGAACTCGGTTTGTAAAATGGCCTCTGTGTTCGTCTCTGTGACTCCTAAACCAAAGGTCGAGCCCTTTGTTCCACTTTTGGCAGGCTCTGTACAGAGACCCTCCAAAGTGGTGCCATTCTGTCTGGGTTACCACAGGGGTGTGGGAGGGGGTTTAGGCACCCTGGACCGAGTTGCCTTGCCAACTCCGGTCGCACTCTGGAGTGATTGGCCCAAGTGGTGAGCCTCCCCGCACACCACTTAGCATGTGTTGATTGACAGCTAGGCTGAATGAATGGGGGTTTTCTGCATAAAAGCAGGGCATTTGGGACTGGATCTTCAGAAGTCGCCACAGGACCTAAGAATCCGACGAGGGTAACGCTGAGCCGACCTGCACGACGACACCTCCGGTGGAGCCCTGCGGAACCGACTCACCACTTCCCGACGACAGAGGAGATCTCCCTGCCGGAGAGTCTCTTCCCCTGGCTGGTGGGAACAACCAGTCCCCTTTGCTTTTTATTTGCCTCAGGACGCAGTGGTCGAATTGCCCGTGCAGAGCACCTCGGCAACCGGATAGCCACTACCCCTGTACCGCGACCAAAAGGTGGTGCCTTGTGATGGAGCACTCCGCGGCTGGTCTCTTCCCTGGTGGTGCACCGGACTTCCCTTTTCTTCGACGACGAGATCATCTCTACTCTTGGCACAGACCCGACATGCAACCACCACCAGGAACAACTGCCCCCGCCGGAGCTGCCCTCCACAACAAGGTACCGTGTCCGCCTGGCTTCCCTTTCGATCGGTTCGAGTGAGGTGTCTTAATCCTCTCCTTTCCGTTGGGTCGCCTCTAAGCTTTCTCACATATTTTTCTGAACTAGTTCAAACTGCCGATAACAATTTGCTACCAGGACTCGAACGCATTTCCACTAAGAGACTTTTTGGGACGTCTCGCCTTGCCTCTCTCCGAGTGGGCCTGGCCTCTGAACTTTATGATCTATTGTGGTTCTTGCCTTCTTGCCTTGCATTTTTCCCGCAAAGTATTGAACTGTGTTGATTTCGTAACCTGCCTATTTTTCTCTCCCGTCCTAACTAATATTAGAGTGCCATCTAGGTTGAGGCATACACCTCTGTCTGTAAATAAGTGGTGCCGGAATAACCTAGACTTGTCGACATATTGCTAGGGGGATTGATCGTTTCTTCGTCATAGAGTAATTGTGATTGATTTGTTTGCCGTGATAGTGCCATAGTGTTTTTGATAGATGTTTTGTTATAAATAATTACCTTAATATCTTTTCACTGAGTCTCGTTGCGTGTTTGCTTGTCTTACTGTGAAGAATTACCCTATCTTGTATACTCCACATACTGCTTAACTCTTCTTGAGAGAAGTCTGACTGCTCAGCCACAGCTACCAACAGTGAATCTGTGTGGTGCAGACTGCTACCAAGTGGGTTTACTGCCAAACGCCTGTAGTCCTAAATCTTTTGCAGTGGTCCCAGAGGGAACTGCACAGGTTTCCGCCTAACACCTTCCTTTTTAGTTTATATATTTGTGACATCGAGAAGGCCCTATCCCAAATTAAATGCTAATCTGCCACATTTGAGGACTTTGCAGATCCTATATCTTGCATATGCAGACAACCTTGTGATCTGTGATCTTAAACCGATTGGCTTACAGCGTTCACTTGGGACTCTGAACAAATACCTTTAAGACTTAGATTTAAAAGTTAAGGTTAATAAAACCAACATTGTAATAGTATATCCTGGTACGCCCCACATAATGGTAGATTTTGCAGTTGGTATATTTATAATACTAAACTTGAAAGTCAATCCTTTTCATTAATATTTAGGGCTCTAGTTTTTTCAGAGCCCAAGTAATGCTATGTTAGTTCCCCTCTTGCCCACGGCTGCAACTGTGGCTTCGGCGCAGATGCGGCAGCTGCATTGACGTTTTTCCCGTTTCTCGATTCTGCCCCTACTGCAATTTTCCCCATCAACAAATAGTCCCTAAGATTACATATGGGGCTGAATCTAATTATGACGGGAAAGTTTGGGACAAGATCTAAGACATTATTTGGAGGAACACCCTATCCCTTCACCTCGGCATCCCCAATGGAGTTATAGGACATGATCTTGGTCTTTCAACCCTGCATGCGCGGATCGGATGGAAAGTGATCCAACTATACAGGGAAATCTTGGCCCACTCGGTTCATTTGCTTTATAACAGCCTGAAAGACCTCCTCACAGCCAATTCATGTGTGCTTCTACAGACATGGGTCCAGGGCTGTCAGAAGATGTAGTGAGGCCCGGGGCAAAACATTTGGTGAGGCCCCCTTACAATTTTTTGCACTCGGCCAGCGGCGGCACATCTGCAAACAGGAGTCTCGAGAAATCTAACCTTGAGTTTGTGTGCAGGATCCCAAATATGGTTTATTACTACAACTCCAAATCAACTACAGCAAATTTAGATTTCTCTACTGATGAAAAATTCATGCCAGACAAACTTTTTTATCATATGAATAAATATATATAAGATGGCATAAGCTCTCCACTGCGCCACCTCCAATTCTCTGAGGGTCAGTCACTTTTCCAAGCAGAGAGTTGAGGGCAGATCTTTCTTCGGCTGGGGCCTCCCTCTGGAAACAGCCTCCCTGCCTCGCTGAAACTTGAGGAGTACCATCTCCGGTTCCGGAAGCACCTCAAGACCTGTCTCTTTGCTTCTGCTTTCTCTCTTCCTCTCCCTTGCTGATCACCTGCCTGATCCATACACTGGTCACCTGGTCTGAATTCTGGGCCCAGGTCCCTGCCTGTCCTGTTGCAATCCTGCACTGCCGCTTGGCTCCCCTGCACTTGTGGTCTGTATCTGTATCCCTACAGTCCCTCTCTTGCTCTTATTCTCAACCCGTTTGGCTGCACTTATGAGTACCCACACTTGCCACCCGTTGGCTGCACTCTTGTTTCTCCTTTGTTACTGCACTTCTGCATCCTATCCCACCCTCGGCACTTCTCCCCCCCCCCCTGCTCTTGCGCGATCTGAATGACACAGGGCCTAGTAAGGTCTGTGTTTGTCCTACTCCTTTGTTTCCCCCTCCTTGCCTTGTTGCGCCTAGAAACACTTGTGTACAGACACGTTATAAATGCCATATCATATCATTAAGGAGCACCCTGCCCCAGTGTGCGCATTAAAACACACATCATACATAGTGACAATTGATGTACAGTGGAGGCTGGTACATTTCTGAACTTAAGAGGCTTTAATGTTTGTGCCAATTAGGCAGGATCAACAGAGCACAGTGAGGGAGCCCAAACCAAACAAGGGTTGCTTGAGGGGGGTTCTCACTCCCAAGAAAATGTTTGAAACATTGGGTTAAAAATTATGCATTTTACAGCACTTTCTTTGCAAAATTGGGTAGAAATCCATACAGTTTGCAATTGGTTTTGTATTGAAGCACATGGAAATTCCCAATAGTTGCAAATCACAAATTGTGCATAGGAACATTTTCCAATACATTTCATGCCGCCTTTCCATGCGAGATATGCTAGTATAAAAATATATTCATGCTGGTTGTTCTAATTATGTCGATGCAGGCTGCATCAATATATGCCATTATTACCATGTACGGACTCCCAGCCAGTAAAAATGCCATGCCACAGAAAGTATATCCAGGCTGACTGTGTACCATAAGTGTTATTACTGGCTAGATTGGCCTACATTCAATGTGGGCCAATTTAGCCAAGTAGTATGTTTGCTTTACCCTTGATGCCTAGTCCTGTGCATCAAGGGTAAAGCATAAAGAGCACTGGCAATGCTAA
The DNA here is from genome assembly GCF_040938575.1 of Ambystoma mexicanum. NCBI lineage: Eukaryota > Metazoa > Chordata > Amphibia > Caudata > Ambystomatidae > Ambystoma > Ambystoma mexicanum. The sequence goes on from NC_090922.1 coordinate 1,270,456,242, forward strand.
CAGTTTGGGCATTCGTGTAGGCATGGGAAAGGCACTTCTGTATTGGTATTAGCTGGTCATTGATAGTGCCAGTGCAAAATAGTTTGAGTACCTGAGCAGCTAATAGCAGTGCCTGGTAAATGCCTAATACTTATACACAAGCCAAAACTGTTGGCTTTGCCAATGCTTTTTAAAAAAAGAACTTCAGTGAAAGGCACACAGGGTGTTTTCAAATTGAGTGGCCAAAGGCAGACCTGACATTTTTATTACGCCAGTTACGTGTTTACAACTCCAGTGAAGTCATGAATTGTCAGAAGACTCCGTTGAGGAAACACTTGCAGGCACATTGAGAGCAACGTTTGATGGCAAGGCATGTTTAAAGCTAGCTCAAAGAGTTCCAGTGAGAAGGTGTTTTGGGTGGGCAGGAACTGGGTGAGAATTGCCATAGGGATTAGCATGGCCATGAGGAGTCATTTCACTGTTAGCAATTGCATTCATATGCATACATATTTAGGTAATTGAAATCGTGATGTGGGGTTAGCACTGGCATGCTAGGCGAGTGATTAGAAGGGAAGTGGTGACATGAGATATCTCATTCTCACAGCAGTCCTTAAGTGTGACGTTTCAGAAATGAAGGCAAGAGGCTTGTAACATTGAAACTTTACCAGAATAGTCTCATTCGAAATGTGGAAAGATGTTAGGTGCCCCCACACAAGGAAGTTTGCCCCTTTCTCACAGCCTCGGACATTAGTTAGCGCCTCTCCCAACATTTGAAGTGTTAGTCCCCTTTCCCTCCTGACATTTTAGCCTAGGTGCACCTCTGATGCCATGAACCCACCCCTTAATGAAGTGGCCCCCAGGGCGGCTACATTTAGGGGTGGTGCTGAACACACACTCACAAAAAAAAGACTTTCACCCATGCATTCATCCACCAGTTACACAACTCCATACATGCATGTATACATAAAACCAAACACAGCATTGACACAAACACCAATATGTACACATCCATTCATACATATATACATAAAGATTTAATTGAAATACACATATACTTTTAATTTAAAATAAAAAACTCTTACCTTACCTCCATGCACCCTTAAAAAGCATCCACACAGCCGACACGTAGACATGCTGCCTGACAAGAGAGAACTCCTCTCCCATCAGTCAGCATAATCACGCTGAGCAACGTGAACACACTGACCGACAAGAGAGAACTCCTCTCCCATCAGTCAGCGTGATCACGCTGAGCAACGTGAACACACTGACTGACTGACAAGAGAGAACTCCTCTCCAATCAGTCAGTGTGATCACACTGACAACATGAACACACTGACTGACAGGAGAGGAACCCTCTCCTGTCAGTCAGCGTGGTCATGCTGAGCAACGTGAACACACTGACTGACAAGAGAGAACTCCTCTCCCATCAGTCACTGACTGACGAGAGAGAACTCCTCTCCCATCAGCCAGTGTGGTCACGCTAAGCAACGTGAACACACTGACTGACAAGAGAGAACTCCTCTCCCATCAGTCAGCGTGATCACGGTGACAGCGTGAACACACTGACTGACAAGAGAGAACTCCTCCCCTGTCAGTCAGCGTGGTCATGCTGAGCAACGTGAACACACTGACTGACAAGAGAGAACTCCTCTCCCATCAGTCAGCATGATCACGCTGACAACATGAACACACTGACTGACAGGAGAGGCGACCTCTCCTGTCAGTCAGTGTCGTCATGCTGAGCAATGTGAACACACTGACTGACAAGAGAGAACTCCTCTCCCATCAGTCAGTGTGATCACGCTGACAACATGAACACACTGATTGACAAGAGAGAACTCCTCTCCTGTCAGTCAGTGTGGTCATGTTGAGCAACGTGAACACACTGACTGACAAGAGGGACCTCCTCTGCCATCAGTCAGCGTGGTCACGCTGAGCAACATGAACAGACTGACTGACAGGAGATGAGTCCTCTCCTGTCAGTCAGCGTGGTCATGCTGAGCAATGTGAACACACTGACTGACGAGAGAACTCCTCTCCCATCAGTCAGCGTGGTCACACTGAGCAACGTGAACACATGACTGACAAGAGAGAACTCCTCTACTATCAGTCAGCGTGATCACGCTGACAACATGAACACACTGACTGACAGGAGATGAGTCCTCTCCTGTCAGTCAGCGTGGTCATGCTGAGCAACGTGAACACACTGACTGACAAGAGAGAATTCCTCTCCCATCAGTCACTGACTGACAAGAGAGAACTCCTCTCCCATCAGTCAGTGTGGTCATGCTGAGCAACGTGAACACACTGACTGACAAGAGAGAACTCCTCTCCTGTCAGTCAGTATGCTCACTTCTGAGCCCTGTCGTCTCCCATTATTTTGCTGTTTGTTGCGGAGCCAAACGGCTTCACAACAAACAGCAAAATCATTGCAGTGGCAGCACAGTCCCCCGTGTGAATAAAGGACACGGGAGACGGTGCTGCCTTCCACTTAGGAGAGGGGGCCGCGAGGCCCCCAGCAAGCGCGAGGCCCGGGGCACTTTGCCCCCCCTGCACCCCCCTTGTGACGGCCCTGCATGGGTCTCTAAATGTGACGGGTTGCTAAATGATGTGCAGGTTTCTAAAGATGATCTGATCATGCTCCAGGGTTCTGTTATCTCATAGATCTTTCAGCATGAATGACTGGATTGCCACCCTTAACTCACTCATGCACTACCATTTATAGCATTTCTCCAGACAAGAAACGTCATCCTTTAACTGTATCTCTCCTTATTTATTGAAAAACCATCTCTAGTTTTATACATGTTAAACTACATGTGTTCTTAATGACGGAAGGTGCTGGTCACAGAACAGGTATTCCGAGAGAGAAGAGGATATGTCGCCACTGTCATCAGGAAGTTGAAAGCTTAAAGCATCTTCTTTTTGATTGTATGGCACTTTTAGCCATTAGTACCGAATTGTTGCTTAAGTTTGTCTATGGCATCCCCTCTTTCTCTGCTGATACCTTCTGGCTTCGAATTATAAATGCTCAGGAGATTTCCATATGTATAGCAGCACTTGGTTGTATTGCAGGAGTGCTAAAATAGACGGTCTTGGCCACCTCGTTATTTTATTAATATTTTTAGACTTATTGTCTTGTCTTAATATTGTCCTTAACAGTGTAGTATGTTATGTGCATATTTAAAATATGTTATTACTTGCATGGGTTCATGTGGTTCTTTTGTTCTCTTTATTATTTTTATTGTTTTCTTGTATTTTTTATCTCTGTGACTAATTTACTTTTAACTGTATCACAAAATGATAAATAAAAAATAAATGAATTCAGTTAATGACATCACATGTTATATACACAAGTGTATTAACCTTAAAGAGAGCAAAGACTGGGCAGGCCTTGCTGTGATCTTTAGAAACAGGTATCTGCGACACTGCGTTTAACCGCCCTGGCACTCAAACTTATCAATATGCACTTCATATTTGTTTATTGCGATTGATATCTTCATTCCCCAAAGAAAGGGGACAACTCTACGCCAGTCGTGCTATATTCAATGCAGATTATGTATGCACTGCAATACACACCGAATGCAATAAAGGGTTCATTTATCAGATATGAACTTACTTATAAACAACATCCAGGGGGCAGGCTTAGAGCCTCAGCAGTGCACTGCAGTAGAATGACATGTTAATTATACTGAATACTGAGACTACGTGCTAAGCGAACTGCACCAGCTTCTCTCCCCGTCACTCATCCCCATTTCTACCACCGCTCTAGAATGCCACCCTGACTTCTTCAAATACATTATCTTTCTGCTTCCTGTTGTACTGCCTGTATGTTTGCAAAGGCCCAATAGCAAATTGGATTGGTTAGATCATTTCCCTTTGTGTTCCCATTACATGATTGGCCAAGGCTGCCATGTTTCACTGTCCCGCCAGATGTTTCACCATTCTCAAGTGGTGTGGGTTTCCCTAACTGTCACTGGCCCTCATTACGACCCTGGCGGAAAGTGACTGACCGGACCGCCACAGCGTAAATAGCGTTTCCGCCATTGCACGAAGGAGCAAAGTGCGGCCCATTCCGACCCATCGGGCACGAGCACCACGGCATGGCGGAAGTGCAAAGTCCGCGATGGCGGAAATGAACCCAAAACGGCCCACACCGCCGCCGTACGGCGCCCTAGGTGCAATACCGCCACCCATCACAGCGGACACCGCAGTGTGCGCCTACCGGAAAGTACGGTGACCGGAAATATACGGAAACGGAAGTTAAAACATGGGCCCGGAACGGGAAACATCCCGCCGTACACCTATAAAACCACTAAAACCACACAACCACTAAAATCACTACCCTGAGACACACCCCAACCCGTCATCCACCCTAGCGAAACCAAGAAAAATGGGAAAAGTAGCGAAGAAAGCGTGCGACCGCAAGCGGCAGTTCCACTTCTCCCGTGAGGAACTCACCGTGCTAACAGAGACCCTCCAGGAGAATGCTGCCGTCGTCTTCTGCACGCAAATGACCAGGACGGCACTTGCAAACAAGAAGGCCATATGGGCTCTGGTGGCACAGCGGGTAAGTGCGGTGGGGACCGCACCCCGCACCCCACAGCAATGCCGTAAGCGATGGGACGACCTGCGGATACGCGTCCGCAGCATACTCTCTGCCAACCGCAACATTGCCACAGCCACCGGGGGAGGTCCTGAATCACCCATCAAGTTGACCCCCTGGGAAGAAATCTGTGCCTCCACCATCGGAATGGAGAGCATAGAGGGAGTCGGAGGGATGGAGAAAGGAGTGCAGACATCCGAAGATTCAGGTAGGTGGCCCAAATAAAACAATGCCAAATCCACAAAGTCCATCCATGTGAAGTACCATGCGTCCACATAGTGCAACAGAAACACATGTCCAGGAGAACGGCCACACACATCGGCCTGATAGCGCACGTTAAAACCCACAATAAATACATAAATAATTAAAAACCCCTAAAACACGCACTACACGTGCAGCAGGCACACCCTAACTGCAGGCTGCCAAACAACTGCACCCTCACTCCACACACAAATGAAAGCACCTCCAAGGCCCCGACCCAAATCACCCTCAGGTACCATCCCAATGCATGTGATACAATGCCATTCCAATTCCCACAGACCCATCAATAACCCTCGCCCTCCTTTACTCCACCACAGGGTCCGATCCAAACGACGAGCTTCAGGACACCCCTACCAGCACACCTGCAAAGAGGGCCAAGACCAACGGCCAAAGACCCTCCACCTCAGCTGCACGCATCAAGACACGGCAGCAGCACAAATCAGGTGGCAGCACAGAGGAGGGAACATCAACAGGCACCCCAGCAGCCAGCATGCCCACAACACCACCACCACAGGTCCCCCCAACGGATGCCACAGAAGGCACTGGCTCCGGTGGCAGCAGCACCATAGGTGACACCCCATTGATGGCAGCATGCTCCGACACAGAAGACGGGGATGTCGAAGTCAGATCCATCCATGACCTGTCCCGATCCCCCTGTCTGTCCCATCCCGTACAACATGAGGATACCACGCAGGGGCACCCACAAGACGACGACTGGCCATCCCCCACAAGCCCTGTGGCAGGGCAACATGAGGACAACAGCCCCTCTGTGACACCCCCGCAAATGGCCATGGCCCAGCAGAGGCAACAGTCCCTCGACCAGTTAATCGTGCAACAGCAGCAACTGGCCACGCTCCTCAAGGACCATGCCGATGAATGTGGGGGCACTAAGGCAGACATAGAAACATCAACTGAGACACTTAGGGCAGAAATGGAGAGAGGTACAGAGACACTAAGGGCACAAATGGAGAGAAGCACCGAGAGCCTGAGGGGGGAACTGCATGCGACGTCCAAGGACGTATGTGCCGAACTTGCCGCAGTGCGCCGTGTGCTCACTGAGCTCTCGCAAACCCTTAGGGACATGCATGGACGTGAGCAGGCAGAGACATCATCCGTTGCAAGTTCCGTCCAGGGCAGCCCCCAACGTAGATCTGGGAGGAACCTGCGCTCCACAGGCAGGGGTGCCCCTGATACCCGCAGAGGGGGCTTGCAATAGCGACTGCCCACTGACAATGAGCATCTTTGGACACTGGTGTTCGGGGGGGAGGTGGGAGGGTGGAGGGGGTGTGTTGGGCTCACTTGGGTGGCGGGTCGATAGGGTGTACAACATGATATCACATATGCCATAAAAAGTGCACGATCAACCAATGAGATGTGTGGACATTGATCTTTGTGTACTAGGCCATCATAGGCGTACAGTCCATATTGTGCATGTCCCAGACACACACAGTGCCACGAGTCCTGTGTCCATGTATCAGCCACCAGGCGTGAGTGCTAGAAGCATACATCAATGAGATGCTGACGAATGTCACGGGCCTCCGGTGCCTCGCAGACTCCTTGAGGTGCTGCCACATCCCCACCCTCATCATGACCATCATCAGGTGCTTGCAGTTCTGCGTCAGGGGGCATGGGCACATTTCTACGTACGCACATGTTGTGGAGCATGACACATGCCATCACCATCTTTGCAACCTTCTCATGGCGGTACAGGAGTGCCCCGCCAGACCTGCTGAGGCAGCGGAAACGACCCTTCAGTAGGCCGAATGCCTGTTCAATGACTACACGGGTACGTGAGTGGGCATGGTTGTAGTCCTCCTCATGCTGGTCCCGTGGGTTCCGGACTGGTGTGAGGAGCCATCTCTTCAGTGGATATCCAGCATCACCTGTATGTGGACGAGAAACGTATGATGTGGAATGCCATTGCTACGTACGCACCCCCCCCCTTCCTGCCAGGTCATTGCCGAATCACATACCCCACATTATCATGCATGTAATGAGACTCACCGAGTAGCCAGGATCTGTTCCCTGCGTGTCGCTCCATGTAGCGTGGTATTGTAGAGTTCCTCAAGACCATAGAATCATGGGTTGATCCAGGGAATCGGGCACAACAATGTGTAATGATCCTGTTGGAGTCACACACCATTTGTACATTCAGAGAATGAAATTGTTTTCGGTTGCGGTACTGGGCCTCCATGGCATGTGGGACGACCAATTCCACATGGGTGCAGTCGATGGCACCAATGCAACCCGGTATGCCGGCAAGTGCATGGAATCCCACTTTTGTGTTGGTAATTTCCTGCTCCGAGCGTGGTAGGGAGATGTAGTCGTCTGCGTGCTGCAGGAGGGCATCGAGCACTTGCAATAGTGTCCGTGAGAACAGTGGCTGAGAAATGCCATGCAACTGTCCGACTGTGTGCTGGTAGGTGCCTGTGGCCAGGAAGTGGAGTACAGACACCACCTTCAGTAGGGGTGGGATGGCGGTTGGGCTATCTATCATGCTGACAAGGTCAGCCTGTGTCATGTCCACAATGGCGGCTATGGTGTCCCGGTCCAGACGGTAGAGGGTGTGGATCTGCTCATCAGTGAGGTTGAACGGATGTGCTCGGAGGCGTGGGATTGCGGGCTGCCTGCGTGGTGGTAGTGGCTGTGCTGGCGGCCCTTGCTGGCCCTGCCTTGGCCTCCTCCTCCTCCTGCGTCTCCTCCGTGCGGCCGGTTGTAGTTGGTGTTCGTCTTCTTCTTGGAGTTGGAGTACTTGCAGTGCTATCAGGTCCCCCAGGGCCAACATCGCGAGTCCTGCCGGTAGCATTTCGGTGTGGTTGTGGGAGGAGACTGGCTGTGCAATTTATGTGTTTTCAGGCTGAATGGCCTCCACCTGTGGTGATTCATTCCACCTGTGCAAGCTGCTCTCCCCTTTGGCCGAGCACGTCCCGCGCACAACGCTGCAATTCGTGGAATGGCATCTTGCTATTGCAATCATGTATTTGTACCCGATGGCCGTGTAACATTGGTTGATATGTTCATTCTGCTGTGGTCCCATTGTTTCACATACTATCTGTGCAGTCGCGAACAGAGTTGTGAAGGGTCAGTGGAACGTAGTACTCGAGTAACGGTGGGCCCTCATTCATCACTGTACCGAGTTGCAACGACGGGTGGGGCGTCCCATTCGTGGGTGAAGGCAGTTGCCATTTTCACACACAGCCGCACTCGATGGATTAATTAGTGTTTTCAAACGGCCACAGATGCCTCTTCGACGTGATGTTGCAAATGAGGAATTCGAAGGGCGGCGCTTTCGGTTTTCAGCTAGCGGCGAGGAGATGCCCACAGGTCTGACTGCAAATATAACGTTCTATTGTTCAATGTCCTTGGGACAGGGGCCATGGCGAGAATGCAATGATTGATATGAATAGTATGGGATGCGCAATAGCGTAGTGGACGATAAGGCAGGACGTTCCCAAATACATGTTACTTCACTACACTGGAATTACGGGCTGGGGCACTGTGGATTTTGCAGGCTGCATAACGCACAGACTCAATGGATATTTCTAATGTTATGTGAGTAAATATTCAGGCGTTTTAATCCCGGGATGAGGGAATGATGAATGGATGCATGGGCAGGTGATTTGATACAGAGTTTGCCATGTACAGGGCTTCTTGGGATCTATCCGCCTCCCCTACGCTATGTGATGCAGGGCTGCCATAGTGGGACCATCGTCTATCTGGCCTTGTTGAGCCCTCCCTGTCTCGACGCGCCCTCAGACACTTGTGTCCATGCACGTTACCAATCCCATCAGATGGATTCTGTTTTCACAGGCGCATGCACAGGTACACTCGTTTGTGATGGTGTTTACACCTCGATATAGATAGTTATGAGTCGCAAGTGGTTTTTGGGTGGTGATGGACCTTTGGAGTGGGCTAGCATGCATGTGGCTGTGGATTTAGTGTGATCATTGCAGTGAGTTGTTGGAATGTAGTACTGATGGCCATTCTGTTCTTTTTCTTCACTTTTGGTTGACAGGTATCTCCTCCCCTTTTGCCACTGCCATCTGTATGCCACTCCTGCAGATGGGTTTTACTCCCGACACCTGCTGCTTCGTGTTAATCAGTGGAGCAGCATTACGATCTTATGGGACGATCGCCAATGGGCCACATGCCCTTACGCAGTACTGGTGGCTCGGAGCAACATTTCGGCCTTTCAGCTGGACTAGTGCCTCCCCATTGGGTCGGCCCTGCGGTTCTGTGCGCTTCCATGTTGCCTTTTCGTACGTGAATGTGGCTCTCTGTACCATGAGGGAACAGGGCGTCACACAAGTAGTGGCTGGTCATTTCTTGCGGATGCAGCCCACAATGGTGAAATGTGTTTTGGAGTTCATGGCCTGATGGCTGTATGGGCTTGGTGATTTTGATGTGCATTAAATTTCTATTCTGATTTGGCCCGTGTAGCGTTCTTCTTTGCAAGTGATGTGGCATATGCCTATTTGGGGGGCGATGTATTGTGAGGAGATCTGCACTGGGTTCCAGCTTCGGAGTTTAGTTGCGTGGTACTGTACTGGGCGCGTTTGCCTACGAAGCCCGTGAGGTCAGGGATGGGGGCTGCCAATATGACAGTTTGAATGTTGTCATGCTCAGGGGCGGGGGATTGGGTTTTGTGTAACAGATGCCGGTCAGCCAGGTGGACTGGTGGAATGATGTGATTTTCGGAATATTGCTGGTCACAGGTGCCTGTGTTTGCGTGCGTTTCTTGGTGGGGGACTGTGGTCATGTCCATTGGGATAGCTTCTGTATTCGTGCCATCTGTGCCCTGCAGCTCCCATTGGCCCCTGTTGTGTTTCTATTGTTCGTTGGCATGCATGGGTGACTTGTACATTTCACTGGTTGCATTGTGGCTTCGTTGCACCTACGGGGAGTTGTACTTTGTGGGCAGGGAGCGGTGTACGGGCACTCAGTGGGGCCGTTTACGGTTGATTCGCGATGGCGTACTTCTCACCATGGCGGAATGGTGCATTCCGCCATGCTTGATGGCGTTAGGTACATGTCCGCTAGGGTCGGAATTGGCGTACCGTTGCGCCATGGTGGTGTTTACGGTTTGGCATGGCGCGCGCGCGCGTGCTTGGTGCAGTTAGCGTTGGCGTTCACTACGGTGTCGCTAATGGCATCGTACTTTGCGGTGACGGGTCATAGTCGCACCGAGCGCTATTCGATGGCGGTATTGCATTTCCGCCATCGTTTTCCGAATTCCGCCAGGGTCGTAATGAGGGCCACTGTCAGTAATTGCTTGATTGACATGGTGACCATGGTCCAATGGCTTAAAGTGTCCCGCTGCCATTTTGGCTCCAGGATGGCGTATTACGGCAGTGGCACAGCTCCACAGACTGTCTACCTACATCACCAGCGAATGACTTTCACGTAATTCAACCAATGTATGCAGGTAGCAGGTCCCCTGGCTCCCCATGTTCACGGCGAGCACCTTTGCTACAGAGCAAGTTGGCTCACTTGCAATGGTCACCATCTGAACTGCTTAACTTCTATCTCTATTCTTTCTCTACCTTTGAGGTTAGTGGTCTGCTTGCAAGAATGTTTCACACCCTCACTATTTTTTTAAACTTAGTCTGCTGCTTTCAGTGGATTCCCAAGGAACAGGAGGATGGGGTGGAGGGACAGATGCTGGTATGTCCTCTGTGCGCTGCCTCTAGTGGTCACATCATGTAGCTGGTGGCATTCCCTGGACCCCAGAGTCTCCTGGCTGTTCCCTAAGGTATCTAATTTGACTTTCTTGCAGGGGGCAATGTTCTGGTTTGCACTGAGCAGTCAATTTGTAGAGGTGGTTGAGGCAGCTCCTAACGGTGAGGGATATGTTTGTGGGTTTAAATTGGAACTTCAAATAATAAATGATTTTCACTGTTTACGTCATCCCGTTGATTACTTTAGTTTTCTGTTCCTCTTACAGCTGGCATTTAAATCATTATGAGGGCACATTTAGTTATACAAAGGCTTCATAGAGCAGAAATGTAGCGATGAATAAAACTGTTTCCTGAGCTCTGAGGGAGGACTTTTGTTCAGAAAGATTCTTAAAGGTTCCTGGATTCTATTTTGAATCAGGTCTTAAATATCTAACTCGCTTTGACCTAATTGCTGCAGACTCTGCCGGAGAATGGATGCAAGATTAGACCAATTATAGAAAGATCTTGCACCGAATAATTCTAAATGATATTGTAACAATAGATCATACAGATAAATCCGTTGTTAATATATGTGAAGACTGAGCTCATTAAAATTAGATTGCTTACAGCTCTCTGATCATCCAGAAACAATTATGGTAGCCCAGGGGCAATTTTGATGCAATTGAGATAATGCTTCTGTAAAAAAGACCACTCTGTCAACTACCGTGCACATTTCTGACCACAATTTGAAACGTGTGGTTATTATTAGTGTTATATTTATTTGAATTGTCTATCATGTATATTGGTTGATGGCAAGACTGCGTGAGATACGTGTAAATGCTCAAGTCTAACAACTTTCTAAGAGGTAATAAGATGGACGCAAATACAGTGGACGATTCAGAGAATGCACGCGTTTTATTTGCGCTTTTTGGGGAAATGCGTAGGTCACCTTATTCCCAAAGTAAACCTGAACATTTCAGGAAGGGCTGGACAGTGGTGCAAAGAGGTGCTGTCCTGCCCCCTTGTTTACTTTGCTGTCCGCAGTGCTCTCCCAACACTAATGTATGACAGGCTCCCAGAAATCAAGTGTTTGCTTGGACACCATTTCACAGATCCGGTCCCTTAAATTGCCCATCTCTGTGAGATGCTCGGAAAAGAAATATAATGTTCATCCCTATTTGGTGGCTGGAAATGCAAGTGTGACAGCCACGGTTTACACTGTGGCTGTCACACTTAAAGAAAGAATCATAGCATGACCCTTTCTTGGTTTACGCCTCTCAAGGGGATGACATTCGTGTCTGTGCAAGCATTTCGTTTGTGACTTCGGATGCGCTTTTAAATATCTAGAAATGCCCTCTGATTTGTGCAAATTCGCCTGTGGTGAAAAAGGATATCTACATGAACACATCTGAGGAGCACACAGAATTGGGCTACTCCTTACTTTGGCACAAGTGATGCTGGCCCTAGTGCATCTCATCGCTTGCGTCCAAACGGTTTTCACAATGTGGTCGATAAAGTTTAGAAGGCAAACTGCTATTATAGGCAGATAACTATTTTTCATAATGTGTTAATATGATTACTGTGGCGTTATGTACTCGTTCGGCGGGCAGCACCAGGGGTAGCGGCCCGCCGCCCCAGTTAAAAGCCTGAGCGAAACGAGGGCCATTAACGGGGGCCCAGGGCTTTTACCCTGCGGTGTTTCCCATGGAACATGTACATACTGCCATTAGCACCCCAGGTTACCAAAGCGGCAACCCAGGGTGCTACCAAAAAAGGATTTTCCTTCCTACAATGGGACGCTGTGCAAAGACTGCTCCAGCCCAAATAAGGTAAGTAGGGTGCGGGGGGTTAATAAAGTAAAAAGAAAAAGGGATGGAGGGTGGGGAAGATGGCGGCAGGGAGCGCCGTCCGTCAGGCGGCTTGGAACGCGGGGCTGTACCGGCGGTTGAAGCACGTGTTCCTAAGCCACCTGTTTGACTGGCTCCCTCGCCCGGGGTGCTTATGTTGGGTAAATGGGTTTTGTTACTGTTATAAATAGAACCATTGGTATAATTGTATGCAACGTGATGATGTGTTGGCTTATAGAACTTTCCATTTGATCCTTAGCTGTTTTTAAGTGATCAATTGTTTTATGCCCTGCCAGTAATGCAATAGAGATTTCTCGAGATTGTCTATGTGACATTAAGGGCCGATTCATAGAATTGTGCTGAAAAAGGGGCGCTTGCGTGCAAAACACGTGAAAGCGCCTGTTTGTTGATTCATGGACCCCAATGGGCCCTATTCTGAGGTGGGCACAAAGGGATACTGGGCACCGGTAATGACACTGGTGCCGGTAATCCCTTTGTGCCCTATTCCGAGGTCCCTTAGCGGGTCCCTCCCTTAACGCCTGGTTTTACCAGGCGTTATGGACGGGACCCGTTAAGGGATACCGAGGTCGATAACGGTACCGCAAATTGCGGTACCGTTATTGACGCCTTCCCCCTTCCCGTTGAGCCCTATGGGGGCTCAAATGGGAATGGGGAATGGCTTTTACAATGGGGATTTACCGGTCCCGCCAAGGTCGGACTGGACCGGTAAGTCCCCATTGAACGAGGGCGGACACGGTCCCGTTATTGGTGCTAGTCATGGCGATAATAGCGCAATGACTAGCACCAACCTCGTAATGAGGCCCAATGTGCGGGGCTTACCCGAGACTTGCTCTGAATCCCTGCGGGTCCAACACGTCAGTGCAACACCACGAACACCTTGCGCAAGACTTCCACCCAAGGCGCATACCGTTTTGCGCAGTCACCTAAAAAGGGGGCGGAACACATGGAATGGGGAACAACAAGTGAAAATGTGGGCGTAACGTGGCAAGTACCGCAGTAAAATCCTCGCAACGCCCATACGTGCGTTAAGGACACGTATTCATGGAATCGAACAGGGCTCTCCGGCACGCTGAAAAAAACACGCAAATTCGGAAACACGTACGCCACATGAAAGCAGGTGTAAGCATCACGCGCATGAAAAACAATGGATAAAAAGGACGCGTGAAAAACCAATGCGCGAAAACAGCTACGATTAATGTACCAGGAATAGAAGGATAGCCAGGGCCCGCATTTCCTTAACCAGGACCAGCCTTTTTGGGTTGCCTGATGACCAGGTCTATGGCAGGTATAGGTTTCCATCTCACATCATATTAGACCTGGTCACAGAGTGGGAAGATGACATCACATCATCCACTCTGTGCTCCCAAGCACTGAGCCCCTTGGAAAAGGTGCTCAATGTACTGCATTTTTTGGCCACTGTGTAATTTCAGCGGACAACTGCCATTGTCGGGGCATTTCACAGACCACGCAGTCATGCTGCCTACACCAGGTGTTGCCAATCATGACTCCACGCCCCTTAGTCTGCAGGCACATATACATGCCCAGAACACCCACAGAAAGGCAGGCCATTGTCCAGGACTTTTACGGGGTGGCACACTTCCCTAAAGTGCTTGGTGCCACTGATTGCACCCATGTGGCCCTATGCCCACCTAGCCCACCTAGAGCCACAGAGCACATCTATCGCAATCGCAAGCACTGGCTTTCCATCAATGTGCAGGTTGTATGTGATGCCAAGGGAATCATTACCTCTGTATATGCTAACTATCCAGAGTCCGCCCATGGTAGGTTCATATTCAGAATGTCACCCCTACACCGGGCACTGGAAGCTGGGAGGCATGGCAACACATGGCTCATTGGTGAGTACAAATGGCCCTGCAAATGCATGCAGGTCTCACACAGACAAAAACACACCACTGACAAACCATGTCACCTCCACAGGGAACAGTGCCTACCCTCTGAGCACCTACATGATGACGCCAATACGGAACCCGACCACACCACCCCAGGAAAGATACAACGCATCCCATATTGCAACTAGGGCCATAGTGGAGTGCGCATTAGGAGTGCTAAAGTCACGCATCCGCTCCCTTGACCACTCTGGTGGTGAGCTACTATATGCACCGCCAGTAGTGTGCAGGATCATTGTGGCAGCATGTGTCCTGCACAAGATTGCAACATGGCATAGCATACCAGTGGACATGTTGGTGCCCCCACATCCCCAACCACATGACGGCAGCTGTGCATGGGAGGGGAAAGGTCACATGTCGAAGCTGCCCGTACCTAGCTGGTGGCACAATTTTTAACCTAAAATCCAACCCAGGAATGGTGTGCCGCCAATGACCTCTTCCTTAATGCCAGTAAGACTGAGATTCTACTCATCGGCACACCCACTCCCTCCTTCTGGCCAGCCTCTCTTGGCCCTCTTCCTGCTCCAACCTGCAAGTCAAAAAACCTCGGGGTCATCTTCGACTCCACACTCTCCTTCTCTCCTCACATATCCTACGTCTCTAAGAAGTCACACTACCAGATGCACCTCCTCAGAGGTATTCTTCCTTTCCTCTCCTTCCCCCAGAAGCTCAATGTCTCCAGAGCCCTGGTTCTCTCCAAGCTGGACTACTGTAACAGCCTCTATCTAAATCTGCCTGCCTCTACTCTCCGCCCTCTGCAACTCATCCAGAACAGGACTGCGAGACTTGTCCTTGGCCTCAAGCCCAGGGACCGTATCTCTCCAGGACTGAAATCTCTACACTGGCTCCCAGTGGCTGCGAGGATTAAGATCAAAACCCTCTGCATTGTCCACATGGCCTTCTGGGGCCTGTGGCCAAAATACCTTCTTCCTAAATATCTTCCTTCTCGAGCTCTTCACTCATCCGCCTCCAACTCCCTCAGGGTCAGCCTCTTCTCCAAGCAACGAGTTGAGGAGAACCATCTCCGGTTCCGGAAGCACCTCAAAAGCTTCCTCTTTGCTTCTGCTTTCTCTCCCCGTCTCCCCTGCTAAATTCCTTACTGAAACTGCACTGATTCTGCAACTGGGCCACTCTCACCGATCTCGGTCCTTGGCCCAGCCACTCTCCCCTTGCACTGCCTCCCTGGCAACCCCTGCACTGCGGGACTGTCTCTGTATCCCTACAGCCCCTTTCCCAGCACTTGTCTGCACTTACCTTGCACTTGCCACCAGCTGGCCCTTATTATTTATCTTGTTATTCTTCTACCCCTGTACTGCACTTTCCCCTCTCCCTTTCGCCTTGCACTTTTCCCTTCCCCTCTTCCCTTGCACTTGCACGATCTGAATGACACCTGGCCTAGTAGGATCGTTGTCTGTCTTCCCTTTGTTTCCCCCCTCCCTGCCTAGTCGCGCCTTGAAACACTTGTGTATAGGCGCGTTACAAATGCCATATCATATCATATCATATCATATCACACAAAGCAACACACTGTCACATAAATGCACAATAGACAAAAAACAAGTAAAACTAAAACATAAATGGCCATGGTGGACTGGGGGGGGGGTCACCCAGGATGATGGAGGTGCAGGGTGCACGTCAACACCCACATGTGTGGATACGATATGATATGATATGGCATTTATAACGCACCTATACACAAGTGTTTCAAGGCGCAACGAGGCAAGGGAGGGGGAACAGATGGGACAACGATCCTACTAGACCAGGTGTCATTCAGATCACACAAGTGCATGGGAAGGGGGAAGGGAAAAAAGTGTGAGGGGGAAGGGAGAGGGGAAAGTGCAGTACATGTGAGAGGGGAAAGTGCAGTACATGGGATAGTAGAATAAATAAGATAAATAAACGGCCGGATGGTGGCAAGTTCAAGGTAAGAGCAGGCATAAGTGCTGGTGGGGGACTGTAGGGATACAGAATACAGTTACAGTTACAGAATACAGTTGCTCCCTGGCAACCCCAGGAGCAGGGGTTGCCAGGGAGGCAGTGCAGGTGTGCAAATGGCGGGGCCTGGGCCCAAGGTCACAAAGGGTGGCCAGATAGCCAGTGCAGTTTCAGCCAGGAATTCAGCAGGGAAGAGGGGATAGAAAGCAGAAGCAAAGAGGAAGGTTTTGAGGTGCTTCCGGAACCAGAGATGGTTCTCCTCAAGTTTCAGGGAGGCAGGAAGGCTGTTCCAGAGTGAGGCCCCTGTCGAGGAGAGAGATCTACCACCAAATCATTGCTTGGAGAAGCGACGGACCTTGAGGGAGTTGGAGGCAGATGAGCGAAGAGCTTGAGAAGGAAGATATCTGGGAAGAGAGAGTTGAAGGTATTGCAGCCCCAGACGCCAGAAGGCCTTGTGGACAATGCAAAGGATTTTGAACCCCAACAGGAAACATATATAATCTAAATATCTCTAACTATTGTGTTAATATGCTCAGAAATTTTGAAAAAAGAGAGGAAGAAGCCGAACGTATATTTGCGGGATTAACGGAATTTCCAACAGCTACTCAAGGAGATAACAATCATTCATTAAGGCAACTATTTCAGACACAGGAAAAACTCCTCAAACAGGAGTTAGCTTGCTGGTGGGAAATAAAATCACTAGATAAGTATCTTCAAATTGGACGAATACCACACAGACTCAGAGTATGTATCTTTCCCCCAATTGAAGACAACGACATAGAGGAAATACAAGACTAGGAACAACTTCTTACTACCGCTTCCAATAAAATGATACGAAGACTAATCAGCTATGCCAAAGTTAAACACATATGACTCATACAAGAAATTACCCAAGTGAAAGAGAAAATAGAGAAACTAAACATTCCGGAGAAAACCTTCAAAAATTATGAGATTCTTGACAAAATCATTGATAAATACTCAACAGAAATCAAAATAAAAAATCAAAGACAGTTCCTATGTGACGAGTTGGATTACAAATTTTAAAGAGTATATACATTCAACAAAAGACCTACAACCCTATCTAGAGGACGATCATCCAACTCTACCACACCAAACAAACCAACAACAACTCCACTCTCTTCTGACACTGATACAGTGAGTGATAGTGAACTTGAAGATAAAAGTTCAACAACAGCCAACCCACCAACCAAAGAAATCCCAACGACCAGTAAAGACACACAACATACCAAACAAGGATCCTCTTTTTTAGAGAAGTTTCAACAGCAGAAACTGATGAGGGATTATCAAAGAATTCCCAGCAGCAGAAACCCTATTTCGACTCGTCAAGTAGAACCAAACGTGGCAAGAGAGGAGGGAAACATAAACAATCAAGAAAAAACAGGAGTACAGACCTGATCACAAAACCCACTACCCCAACGCAAAACTTAGTCATCAACCTTATAGCAGAAGAATTTTCACCACCATTAATTCAAGCACTGAACAAGGGACTGAACTACTGTCCAGATCACAATCACGATTACTTTACAACAACGGTCAAACTTTACACTTTCTGCAGAAAATTTAAATTGAAAAAATTCTTTGCGAATAAAGAAGTTAAGAAAAAAGCTTTAGAAACCACTTTGAAACCCTCCGACTTGTCCGTAGAACATGTTGAAAAAACACTAGACCTTATCAACATCACAGAGGAAAACGATCAATTTACCATGGAAACATTTCTAGAGGAACAAAACATTGCAACAGGTCTAGCCATCCACACCAAACTCAAAGACAAAT
Source organism: Ambystoma mexicanum (assembly GCF_040938575.1). Classification (NCBI taxonomy): domain Eukaryota; kingdom Metazoa; phylum Chordata; class Amphibia; order Caudata; family Ambystomatidae; genus Ambystoma; species Ambystoma mexicanum. The sequence continues at coordinate 1,270,474,246 of NC_090922.1, forward strand.
CCAAGTTCATACCAACTTTACCACCTGAGAATGCAATTGATACTTCTTTAAAGTAGTCCAAAAATAACTCAGGGATATTTACATCAACAACAATACCAGTCATAATAAGCTCAAATATTGGAACAATCTCACAACAGCTCAAACTCAAGCATTGAGAGACCTTAAAAACAATCAGGACATAACTATCAAATCATCCGACAAAGGTTGAATCATAGTGCTTCTAAAAAAACAACGATTATTTCAACATGGCTTCAGTACATCTGAGAGAGCACAAATGCTATGAACAAATCAGTGACAACCCGTTTATCAAAATAGGAGAAAGATGGAAAACAATGAGCAACTATTGGAAGGACCAATCACTCCTAACAGAAGAAGAATACCAGTACATGACTATCACACACCCTATCATTCCGACCATTTACTTTCTACCAAAAATCCACAAGAAATGTATCAATCTACCATCAAGCAGGCCCATCATCAATGGCATTGAATCAATCACCAAACACATCTCAGAATACATAGATCACCAACTTCAACCACTGGCAAGCTCACCCGCTTCATACATCAGAGACACCACTCACATCATTCAACTAACTGACAATATACCATGGAATAAGAACTATCGGCTGATAACCATGGATGTCACATCACTATACACCAGTATTCTTCACGACAAAGGACTCATCACAACCGAATATTTCCTGAAAACTTGTTCTGTTTCCTTTTATGACCAAAACAATATGATTCTTGAGATGTTACAATTCACACTTCAAAACAATATTTTCACTTTCAATAAATCCCTCTACCAGCAAATAGAAGACACAGCCATGGGGGCGAAATATGCCCCAATGTATGCGAATGTGTACATGGGCCACTATGAACTAGAATTTGCGTGGCAACATCCATCATTTCCTCACCTCAACAATATTGTTTTATGGGCCAGATACATCAATGACATCTTCCTCACTTGGAATGGATCAATACAAGCATTTCAGGACTATTTTCACTATCTCAATCATAACACCTACAATCTCAAACTTACTACAGAATACAGTCAAACCAACATCAATTTTCTGGACATCACCTTCTACATCGACAACGACATCATCTGTACCACTCTCTACACTAAACCAACTGCTGTCAACAGTATACTCCATGCATCCAGCATCATCCACAACATGTCATCTGCAACATACCTTTTGGAGAAATTTGGAGAGTTAGAAGGAACTGCACTAAGGAAGACGATTTTGCAAACCAGGCCACAAAAACAATGTACAAATTTATAGAAAAAGGATACCCAACAGCACTTGTAAATAAAAGCTATCAGAAATCACTCACAAGGACCAGACAATCATTGCTACAAGTCAAAACTAAAACAAACCTAATAACAGAAGACAAAGACAGGAAAATCAACTTCATTACAAATTACAGCTCTAACAACCTCACCATTTGGAAAATTATCACCAAATATTGGAACATTCTCAGATCAGATCCGGATCTCTCTACCATGTTGGAAACAAGACCCACCCTAACCTTCAAAAAAGCAAGAAACTTAAAAGACGAACTAAGTCCTTCACACTTTATGCGCAACTCAATCCCTAGAAATCCTGACACACACACCATGTGGCTACAGAAACCACTAAAAGTGATCTGCAAATGTGGCCAATACTCGGTATGCAAATTTTCAGATAATGCAAGAAATACCGTTACCAAATCAAATGGCACCATCCACACCATTCAACAACTCATCAATTGCAATAGCAAATTCGTTATTTACATCATCACTTGTCCCTGCAATAAATCATACATAGGAAGTACTATCAGAAAATTGCAAACAAGAATCAGTGAACATATTCAAGCAATCACCAATCAAGACACAAGATCTCCAATACCTAATCACTTTATGGAAGCACATCAACCGGCACAGATCAGTGAACTCAAATTGTTTGGAATCGCCAAACTTAAACCCCCCCCAAGAGGAGGCAACATTGAACTCCGTCTGAGACAACAGGAAGCACGCTGGATCTGCTTAATGGATACCTGCAACACTGGCCTGAACACAGACCAAGAGCTTTGCCACTTCCTGTAAATCCCCTAAACTAGCATAGCATCCTAAACAACTGAACTACCAACCGTCACTTTTCACCATTTCGCCATCCAGATATTCCTGTCAACACTCAACCATCCATACACATTGACTGCCTTCTTCATACTCTCAACTCCAACCTATCATACCACGAAATTTGCTACACCAGCCACTAGCACATCTCTATAATAGAGAGCATGTTCTATACACCTCTCTCCTCTTTGTACTAGCTGCGACATTGCTACGCCAGTTACTAGTATATCCTTCATATAATATAGAGCAAGTCTTGCAACACTTTTTTCTGTGGTTTTGACTTCATTTTTACCGTGACAATTCACAGCTTAATGTAAGTTCGACTTGTGTCTGTCACGCTGAATTTTGATTGCCAACATGAATTTACCCTTTAGTAACTTTTTTGTGTCTCTGTGATATCAAAATTCCTAAAATAGAATCGTTGAACATAATTACTCTTACTTTTGCGACTAGACGAGCCAGGGTGTGACCGCCATGTTTCTCACTCTTTTGTTACTTATATGATCACACTAGCCATTACTTACTCAGGTCATCCCTTTTCTCGCCAGTAATATGCACATTTTGTATAAACAAGACACATCTTTTTTTGGCCATTCTAAGATGTCGGATCATACACCACAATTGATGTAAATCCGTCATCACGCACCAACGCGATGATGACATCTCGTACCAACGTGATTACACATGACGTCATCGCGCGCACGTAAATTAACAGCGTCATGCTACCAATCCGGCCCCCACAAATCGCATTACGAATGCCACATCGATCCGAACAAGAAGGACCAGTTTCAGCTCAACAGCGGTAAGTTCACCTTTGTAACATTTAGCCTGACTACTTTTTCTGGCCACATACAGCCTCCATACCAGGAGGTTATGCCTTCATTTATGCAAACTTACCTTCTATCTTGTACCTATTAGACTGTTAGCTCCACATAGGTAATCTAGTTGTCCAACATGCTTAATCACATTTCCTGCTCTTTATAAACCTTTTCCGAGTGATTTGCATAATATTCGTCTCTCTCGCAACTCGCTTGTTATATTTACAATTAGTGCATTTTTCTATAAAATAATCTTGAAACAACAGCATACAATTAAACTGTTTCAGATCATCACTATGGAATGACAGATGACCTTTTCACGAAATTTGATAGTGTTTCTGCACCATTTGAACACAATTCATCTAACATAAATCCAGAACTTGTAAGTATTAACTAGTTGTGCTCCATAACACAGTGGAAATCTTTATCACCATATGAACCAGAGAGTGCAATAGTACATGCTCTACAATTCATTTTTCTTTTCTTCCTCTCAGAAAAACATTATCTGTGTCTACATTGAATACTTTGACAAATAAATCACAATATGGAATCAAATCTTTGTCAATACTCCTTCCTCCTGAAGAACCACCGCGACCACGCCGTTGGGAAACACGTGTCGAGGATTTCATTTATACCCACAAGCTGCCCTCAATAGGGCTCTCCTCAACTACAGAGCTAACTGCTCTTGAGATATACTCCAGCAATTTTGTGTTGTCCTCAAAAGGACTTCTCCCAAACATAGAGCCAACTGTTCTCCATCGTTATTCTAACAACAATCAAGGAGATCAAGTCACAACAACAATCAAGGAGACTAAGTGACAGCAACTCAGCATAAATCAAATTGTGTTATTCAAAATTTTTATCCTATGTCCTCACAAGGCCTTCTCCTCAACATAGAGCCAATTGCTCTTCACCGTCATCCTTACAACAATCAAGGAGACTAAGTGAAAGTAACTTAGTATAGACCATCTTGTGTTATTCAAAAAATGTGATTCATCACGAACATTTGGACCATATTTGGACATCTGATACCAAGTTTCATTTCAATTTGTCAGCTCAATAATTTGTGTTGTATTTTAAGGTGCGGCAAACCGACTTTTTGTTAGGGAGAATTCTCTGTTTAGGCTGAATTTTCCTAACCTAGTAAGTCCCCCAGCAGCTTTGCTGGATTTCTGGAGTTTGTTTTTTTCATCCTGCCAAGAGTGAGACTCTTTTCCTCCCACTCTTGGACATGATTGTGGTTGATTTCTTTGAATGTCAAAGGGCCTCATTACACGGATGACGGTAAGGATTTACCGGTACCAGTAAAATACCGGTACCGGTAAATCCTTACCGCCTTACTACGAGGTCCCTTTGCGGGTTGGGGGATTTAACGCCTGCTTTTTGCAGGCGTTAAAAACCAACCCGCAAAGGGACCCAGGGAGCTAATTACGGTACCGCAATTTGCGGTACCGTAATTAGCGCCTTCTTCATTCCCATTGAGCCCTATGGCCCAAAAATGGGAATGGGGAAGGGCAATGGTGGAAGGGGGAATTACAGCCCCGCCAACCTTGGAATGGGGCGGTAATTCCCCTTTCCGCCAAGGCGGTGCCGGTATTTTACCGGCATGCGCCATGGTTCTCCGCCATCCGTGTAATGAGGCCCAAAGTGTTCTATGGGCTATGGGGTCTTTTACTCCATAGGGCCTGATGTGTTTTGCTATGTGTGTTACACCGCACCCTCTGTGCCGTAACACTGGGGTGTCCTAGAGGATCCCCACCATAGACTCCATACCCTGGGACTGACTACTGTCTCCCAGGGCATGTAAAGTCCCCATTGGCTTTACTAGACCTAAATTTACTAACATAACTAGTACAAACCATCCTATTGTGGACGTACTGGTAGGGGTAATTCGATTACCCCTGGGTCTGTTGTTCGAGGGGGCACTGTCCCGTCCCCCCTCGTCGAGTTTTGGCTGGTGGCAGTGGATGCTACTTTTTATATTCGACCGCGAATATATTCCTATGGGATTCTTCCCATTGTTGGAGGCTAATACTTTTTCCCATTAGTCTCTAACATACCGCCGGTTTATTTATCTTAAATAAATTCACCGGTTGGTATTTTCTGCCAGAACTCGGTTTTTAAAATGGCGTATGTGTTCCCCTCTGTAACTCCGAACCAAAGGTTGAGCCCTTTGTTCCACTTTTGGCGGGCTTCTGCACAGAAGCCCTCCAGAGTGGTGCCATTCTATCTGGGTACCACAGGGGGTGTGGAAGGGGGTTTAGGCACCCTGGACTGAGTTGCCTTGCCAACTCAAGTCGCACTCTGATGTGATTGGCCCAAGTGGTGAGCCGCCCGCTCACCACTTAGCATGTTTGATTGACAGCTAGGCTGAATGAATGGGGGTTTTCTGCATAAAAGCAGGGCTTTGGGTACTGGAACTTCAGAGGTAGCCACAGGACCTAAGAATCCGACAAGGGTAAAGCTGAGCCGACCTGCAACGACGACACCTCCGTTGGAGCCCTGCTGAACTGACTCACCACTTCCCAACGACAGAGGAGATCTCCCTGCTGGAGAGTCTTCTTCCCTTGATTGGTGGGAACAACCGGTCCCTTGCTTTTTCTTCGCTTCCAGGACATCTAGTGGTCGAATTGCCCGTGCTGAGCACCCCGGCAACCAGAGAGCCACTAACCACTGTACCGCGACCAAAAGGTGGTGCCTTGTGACGGAGCACTCCGCGGCTGGTCTCTTCCCTGGTGGTGCAACGATCTTCAACTTTTCCTCGATGATGAGATCCTCTCATCTTCTGGCAAAGCCCCGACTTGCATCCACCACCAGAAACAACTGCCCCCGCCGGAGCTGTCTCTTCACTCTCAAGGTACTGTGACCGCCTGGCTTCGCTTGAAACGGTTAGCGTGAGGTGTCTTAAATCCTTACCTTTCCAATGGGTCGCCTCCAGACCTTCTTAAACTTTTGTTCTAAAACTGGTCCAACCTTGCTGTGACATTTTGCTACAAAGACTTGAAGTGCATTTCCACTGTGATACTTTTGGGACATATCGCCTTGCCTCTCTCCGAGTGGGCCTGTTCTCTGAACTTTGTGATCTACAGTAGACCCTGCCTTGCTTGCCTTGCATTTGCTTCGTAAAAGTGTTGGTACTGAGTTGGTTTCATACCCTGCCTTTTTCTCTCCCTTCCTAACGAATACTAGAGTGCCATCTAGGTTTGAGCATTCACCTCTGTCTGCAAATAAGTGGTGCCGTTGAACCTAGACTTGTCGGAATATTGTTATGGGATTGATAGATACTTATAGTAATTGTGATTGAAGTTGTTTGCCATATTAGTTCCAGTGTGTTTTTCATAGATGTGTTTTTAAATAAATAATTATATATCTTTACACCCAAGCTTTGATCAGTGTCTGCTTGTTCTACTGTGTAAATTGCCCTATCTTGTATACTCCAAATACGGCCTAACTCGTCTTGTGAGAAGTCTGACTGCTCAGCCACAGCTACCAGGTAAATCTGGGTGGTACAGACTGCTACCAATTGGGTTTACCGCTAACTCCTGTAGTCTTAAACTGTTTGCAGTGGTCCCAGAGGGAACTGCACAGGTTTCTGCCTAACACTTTTTGATTTAAATATGTGTGTATTTGTCTAAAGAATTAAATCCTTTTTCTGCAATTTAAATTCAAATCTACCTACTTTCTGTCAACATCTAGTAATATCGAGAAGCGCGACAATAGGGCTTTTCTTCTTCTTAGCTTGGTTCAAGCCCAGGTCAGCCTCTGTGGCATCCCTCTGTTTCTGCATCTCTGCCTATGCTATTTAGAATCCTTCAGATCCTTCCCACTCGAGGCGCCAACACTGTTTCTAAGGCTGAATTTTCCCTTTTCACTATAGGTTTTGGACTTAATCCTTGCAGCCACTGGAAGCCAGTGCAGAGATTTCAGTCCTGGAGAGATACGAACCCTGGGCTTGAGGCCAAGGATAAGTCTCGCAGTCCTGTTCTGGATAAGTTGCAGAGGGCGGAGAGTAGAGGCAGGCAGATTTAGATAGAGGCTGTTGCAATGGTCCAGGCTAGAGAGAACCAGGGCTCTGGAGACTGTGAGCTTCTGGGGGAAGGAGAGGAAAGGAAGAATACCTCTAAGGAGGTGCAGCCGGTAGTGTGACTTCGTAGAGAGGATGTCTAGAAGAAAAAATAAACATCATGGGTTAATGGGCCGCACGGCTAGCATGGATCAGGAGACCTGTTGTTGCTGTCACCACCCTCTGGTGTAGCATCAGAATGAGGTAGTGGTAAGGGAGGATCACCACGCATAGCCCTGGCCTGGTCCTCCATGGCAGTGGCAATGCAGGACTGAGATGATTGCATCTGCAACATGATGGCTCGGAGGTCCCCATGCAACACCTCACAGGATTCACAGAGTTCCTCCGTGATGGTATGAGTATGTTGCGTCTGCTGTTCAGACCTTCTACTGTGGGCTGCCTCGAGTGCAGCCAGTGTAGTTCTGAGGGACCTATACTCTAACCTCAGGGCGTCACTGCGGGCTCGACCTTCTGCAAACAGGGATGCCTGCGTGAGCCCTCAGATCCGTCCGTTGACTACTGTTGTTGCCCTCGATGTGCAGCCTGCGTGAGCGGCATTTGGACCACAATGCCTGCAGCTGGTACTCCACCTGTCTTTCTGGGAAAATCATGGAATTGGCCACCCTATCCATGCCCTGAGCTAACATCTCATATGAAGCACCCTATTGTTGTGCAGCAGTATACATGGACTCCTCCCACACAGTATCGCCAGCTACTACACAGCCACCGAGTTGGTGGACCTCACGCCTGCCTGTGCCAAGGGAACCTTGCCCTTGATGTGATGGCACTGTCTGTGGCTGCAGAACTGCATCCCCCCCTTGACCAGCTGGCCCAGAACCAGGAGTCAATACTGTGGAGCGTGACCCTGCAGCCGGAACCGCCACAGACAAACGTACCAACACTGACTGGCCCTGTGAGGGGTCATCCCCCCGTTCAGATATTTGAGATACAACGGCACCCACACTCAATGCACTCACCTGTGACAGCACAGAGGAATCAAATTCCGGTTCACCACCAGAGCCATAGATATCATCAGAGGCAAACTCATACTGAGTCCAGAACGGGATGGACTGTAGCACCTTTGGTTCATAATGGGCTGCCACACCACATCTGGCACTGGTGTATGTTTGCAGATCAGTATGCTGTTCCTCCTCTACCTCCTCCTCTGCATCCAGTGCCTCATCATCTGCACTTTAACAGAAAAATAAATGAAGACCCATGTAAATAGCATAGCCCACACACATAGGCATCACAATGTTGTTATGCAACACATTAACCTGCCATGTCACAAACTCCTGCGCGTACGCAGTGTCAATGGAAGGGAAGGGAAGGGTAGCATGAAAGCAGCCATGGATGTGTTTGGAAGGGCTCAATACCACATGTAGTGCATTGTGTATAGCACCTGCTTCACACACGCGCACCTGACTGGCATAGTTCAGTCACCAACATTACTGATGCAAATACACTGATGCCATGTAGCATAGCCATGCCTGAACTGTCAAACTGCATGAGATGGAACTTACTGACTACTGTCCCAGAGCCATGTACAATGGATGTGACATGACATGACATGTAATTCACAAACTCAAAACACACAAGTGTCACAAGGTGCAACGATGCACGGGTGGTGGAATAGAGTGAAGCCAGACACACCCATCCCATGAGGCCAAATCACATTGACATCAAGCAAGTGAATAGGCACGGTGAAGTGGAGAACTGGGGTTGGAAGTGGGAGTGGGCAGTGCAGTACATGGGAATGGCATCCAAATAAAATACAACTACATAATCAGTAATGAAAAAACGGCGGGCTGGTGGCAGTGAACGTGTAAGTGCAGACATCAGGTGTCAATTGCTGGTAGTGGGTTGTAGGGATACAGGAAACAGCCACCGAGTGAGGGGGATGGCAGCGAGGCAGTGCATTGGTTGAACTGTGGCGGAGAGGCCCGTGTCAGAGATCAGAATGTGGGCAGGTGACTAGTGCATTCTCCCAGTCATCCAGGACTCCAGCAGGGGAGAGTAGGAGAGAAAGCACAAAACATGAGGAAGCATCAGAAGTGCCTCCAGACCCAGAGATGGTTCAACTCCAGTTCAATTGAGGCAGGGAGACTGTACCAGAGGGAGGCCCCAGCTGAAGATAGACATCCACCACCAGTGAATCGCCATGAGAAGCTACTGACCATGAGGGAGTAGGAAAGGGATGATTAAAGACCATGAGAAGGAATTGAATTTGGAAGATGAAGTTGAAGGAATTGCGGCCCCAGGACCCATAAGGCCTGGTGGACAATACACAGGGTTTGGAAATGAACAGCCGTAGCCATTGGGAGACAGTGCCATCATCACAGACCTATGGAGATACAATAACTGGCTTGAAGACAAAAGGACAGTTCCCACAGTCAAATTTTGGATTAGTTGCTGAGGGAAGAGAGTAAAAGCACAGAAATCTTGGTAGAGGCTGGTGCAGTAGCCCACTATGGGAATGACCAGTCCTCTGGAAACAATGAGCTGCTGGGGGAAGGAGAGGAAAGGAAGAATACCTCTGAGGAGGTGCAGCTGGCATGGTGATCTCTCAGAAACGTCAGAGATGTGATGGGAGAAGGCGAGTGTGGAGTGCAAGATTATCACAGGCTATCCACCGTCACAGGTTGGAACAGGAAGAGAGGCTGGACAGAGAGTGACATGGAAGGAGTGAGCCGGTGTGGTGATGAGGATTCTCACAGTGTTCAGGATATCATTCATATGCAGTCTGCCGGACAACAAGCACGTGTCAGAACACCATGACATGGTTCACCCATGGCAGTTTTGTAAATGCAGGCAGAACTGCCAGACAATCATTACACTTCATCCAAGCAACATACACTTGTCCTGGACGCACACGCATCACCACTCACTGGACATTCTTGCATAAATTAGGTCTCCCACGCCTTGGATCTGCTCCACATCAATCATATCACTAATGATCTCTTCATGTGGAGTGAGTTCCTCGTCCTCTTGTGGTGACCCACCTCCAGTCACCAGAGTAGAGGTGTAGGTGGCACCCAGCTTATCTTTGGGAAGGCGCTGGAGGTTATTCCAATGCTTCACTGCCTCAGGAGCTGTGCGCCTCTCATTGCCCAAGGCGTTGATTAGATCTGTGACACGCTGCCAGTGGGCCATACGCTGGACAGGCGTATGTGTGTTCCCTGCCCACATGATCATGTCACGTACATGTTCCACATGTATTCCATGAGGATCTGGAGTTCCTCATCACTGAAGCTCCTCTTCCTCAACGTGCTGTGCCTTGGGTTTGAGCCTATTGCCCTACTGCACGCTTTGCCTTCTTGCGAGGATCTGGAGTTCCGCATCATTGAAGCTCCTTTTCCTCGACGTGCCATGCGTTGGGTTTGAGCCTATTCGCCTACTGCACGGTTTGCCTTCTTGCGAGGTCGTGCAGAACCTGAGTGGCTGGGACCAGTGGGGGTTAGTACGGGCTGGAGCACTGATGGACTGGGCTGTGGCATCACCCACTGATGCTAGGACAGTAGGCTGCCTTGCAGGCATTCGTACCTGGGCGCTGGTGGCAGGACCTTTCGCCACACATTTACTGCCCTTCGAGACAAGGACATCTGCCCCTGGGTCTCTGTGAGCCTGGGCCTGACTGGTTGACCCTGAGCCTGTGTGGTGGTTGCTGCAGCTGCCCCTGCAGCTTCCTAACCCTGGCCGGTGTGGACAGCAGATGACAATGATTCTCCTGGACCCCAGGTGCTGGGGACGTCAGCAGCAGCTGCATCTCCCTGACCCTGTTGGGTGGGGGGCATAGCTCTCCCTGCATGGCCTCGGACACCTCGGACACCTCAGCCACCTCGGCCACCTTGTCCACCTCGGCCACCCTTCCCACTTGTTGCCCTCCCAACCATGGTACTGATGGTATGGTGCAATGGGGGGCGTAGCTATCAATTGTCCTGGGCAATTTCAGTGAGGGGTGTTAAGTGACTTCAATTCAGCAATCCCACTAAGTCAGTGCCTCGTCTGGGATGCCCAAGAGAAGCCCTTATTTATATATTTTTATGACAAGGTATACTCTGGATGATAAACCCTTATATAACGCCCCTCTCTTTGAATCCCCCTGACTTCACTGAGTCAAGAAGTAGGTTTGTTTTGCAATTTAAAAGATTTATTGGAAAAATTAAACAATATATATATATATATATATCACACTTTTATAATAAATTAATATTTGATATCACACTTAAGAATATGACGGTGATCAACAACGGATAATATTACAATTGTACGCTTAATGAATGACTTAGGAGTTGATATAGGAAGGAAATGGTAACTGAGAATGCTTTTAGGGTTTCAAGGAAATGCAATGATGAATAAATGCAGTACAGAAGTAAACTGATAGGGTTTCACAAGAGATAATATGTTCACTTTTCCCCTTGTGGCAATTCACTCCCCGCCCTATGCAATAGAATGAGGTGGAAGGAGAGCACACAATTTTCAGGAACCCAAACAAAATGCAATACAAAGTTCCAGTTCCCCCCAGCGAGCTAAGAGGAAAACAGGTATGATTTTAAAGCAGGCAAATCCTTTTAAATGTGGTGGCAATGAAGTAAAATAAGCTAAACATGCTTTTAATTCCCTATAGGAGGTTCAGGGTAGGTGATAGCTATTTAAGATTGATTCAAGTCACACTTGCGATGCTCACTGAGGGATTAGCAGGTTGAAAACGAATTTTAGCAGTTCAAGCAAAAGCAGCTATTTTGACAGGAGCTAATTTTTCAATTTGCGGCAATTTTTACGAATGCGTCAAGCGCGATTACGGAATAACTATAAGGAATAGAAAGGCTTGTTGGAAAGCTTAGAATTTTAGCTTTCACATGAAAGTTAAATCTCGTCCCTAGCACCTACGATTCCAAAGATACAGACGATTTTATGAAGATAGATTTTCAGAAATGAAATAAAAGTTTCAGAATGACAGATGCGCTGTGGAAGGTTTTGGGTCAACTGGATGGACACACAATTCTATGATGCAGTTCTAGATAGGTGGAAATGGTTTGAATTAGATTATTTTAAACTAAGAGATTGGTTTGCACAGTTCTGGCTGAGTACTCACACTATAAATTTGAAATAGGCCATCAGGGTCTGGTCAGGTTGTCTGCGGTTCTCTCGCCACAGACGGTCTTTAGTACTGGTTCTGCTCACAGCGATCTGGTCTGGGTCTCTGGTTCTGCTGGTCTGGATCATGTGGATTCTGGATATAGCACTGCTTTCTGGGTACTGGCACAGGGTTCTAGCCAGAATCAAACAGCTCAGCCCGGCTGCTTGAATAATTTGCAAAAGATTTTGAGGCCTGCTGAAGAGGATTCAGCTTGTGGATTGGGCCCTGCTTTAAGTTCTGGCTTGGTTCTGGATCTATCTGGAGTTGAGTTCTGGATTTTGAAGTCGTCCGGCAAAATGCTTCGCAAGAAAGTGGAAAGTGAATCTTGCCTGTCCAAAGCACTCTCTTTTTATGTGTTTTGAAAATGGGTGTGTGAGTGGGCATAACTAAGCCTGCCCCTCACAACTTATCATTGGCCAAGCTCTCCTCTCTCCCTTGATTGGGGGAAGGAATGGAGTGTCATCAGGCATTCATTTTATGGCATACAGAAAGAACACTCCCATTTGCATTTACTTAGAAAAATCAATTTTACCCAAAACACATATTTCCCAGATACACATGTACACATTGCAGATGGATTAAGGTACATTCTTGCCCAACTCTGATCTTTCTAAGAGCTTGGGTTAAGAAATGACAACATTTTTTCATTTTTGGTAGCTTTAGCAACATTGGTTTTTCCTCAAAATGTACGCAGACCTGCACCCCTTCCCTGAGCATATTACTGGAAATTACTATGTCTCTATCCTAAACACAGTGTCTGCAATCTCCATAATTCATGGGGTTTTGCCTCAGAACATGGTACAGAGTTGAGTCTGGTCTCAAATTGTGGGTACATTTCTCAGATTAAGGATCTCCAAATTGTACATTTCTGTGAGCTTAATACAAGATTTCAGAAGCATTTAACTTAAACATATATTTACTGCAATATGAATCCACAATCCAGTCTGGCCCGCCCCCAGAAGCTTGGTGAGTCAGAGATCACAGGCCTCTCCTTTCTCCAGAAGACTGTTTACAGTCCACACCCAAATCAGCATACCCCATTCAATTGAAAGGGTCTATTGTGTTGTGTCCTGCAGGCTGCAGGGGAAACTCCTCCCTCTCAATCAACAGGGCCATGTGATATCCTGGGCTGTTGTGTGTGTCTCTGAGGTGTTAATGGTGCTCAGGAAAAGCAAGTCTTTTGGACTTTTAATTACATAAGACCCCCTTCTATTCACTGCACAGTTCTGCAAGACAGCTCTCCTGTCAGGATTTATAGAGCGCCAGCGCCGGTCAGTGTCCAATGCCGATACTGCACCTATTTTTGACAGCTGTCTTGAATTAATACATTTCAAAAAGAAAGGATTTTACTTGATGGTATATGATCCTTGCTTGACATGGCATTGATGTGGATCTGCAGTAGAGTAAAGTAGAACACTCAGCCAGAGTTGGATTTTTGTTTGGTGGTTTCGGGCCCATGATCTTAGCAATTTTTCACATTAATAAAAACGGATTTTTAACAGAACCATCTTTCTTTGCACCGGTGGGTGGCAGGTCAGGGGACCATTTTGGTGTGCGCAAAACTGCGCGGTTCTCCTCGATTCTGGCGCAAATGTGGGCTTTTCCGCCATCTTGGATTTTCTAAGCCCACAGCACCAAATGTTGCAGCATAATAACTCGAACATGGGTCAAAACCCCTGACAGCGGGAAGTGTACATGATGTTAAACATACCAGTGTGCTCCTGCAAGGCTCAAAGTAACCACAGGGGAAAATAAACAGGCCGCGTAATGCACAGGCACCCCAAAATTAAAAAAACGTGTATGCGACCCCTCGGTAGCCCACGTGAAAAAGAATAAAGCATTATGCAGTACGCTGTGGCACCCAGCAGCACAAAAAATGCAAATCCCAAACCAAAACCAAAAGCTTGCCTGGTCGCAGTAGTGAAGAGATCGTGTGTTGGCGGACCTGTGACAACCTCTGCTGATCCCAAAGACTCCCATCATGCCAGACCCCCACTCCACAGCCCAGCCCTATGACCACTTTGCCCACCCACACCTGCCTCAGGGTTTGCCATATCAGAACCAACAACATCTGATGCAAGTGGCAACCCCACGGCAGCGAGACAGAGGGCTGTCAGCTTCAGTGCAGGAGAAATTGACACCCTGGTGGAGAAAGTCCTGGGGCATTATGATGCCCTCTTCTACGGACCAACACAAGTCAGCAAGGAAGGATGGAAGAAGATTTGGGCCGATACTGTGGGTGCCATAAACACGGAGGGGGTGGCACCCCGGGACTACCACCATGTCCACAAGCGCTGGGAGGAGCTCAAAGCCAAGACCCAAGGCCCGGCGCTTCCTCCAGGCTGAAGTGAACCTAGGGGGCCGCCGGGGCCAGTTGAACAACACCGGCATGTGGGCTCTGGACCAGTTTTACCCAGTGCTGCCAGGTCTTGGATTTGCAGCTACATCTGGACTCGACTGGTAAGTGTCCATGTGTTGGTGCCCTCAACAGTGCATGTGAATGTTGATGTGTGATAGGAGTGTGCACCTGTCCATACTGCAGGTATGCCTCTTGTACTGATGTCTGTGTACATGTCTGAGACAGTGCTGCATTGAGGCATGTGTGCTACCACCAGTGTTACTGTTGCTATGTATGATGTGATGCAGCATGTAATGATGTACATGTAGTTGCTTATATGTGTCTGAGACATTGCTGTGTGAGAGGTGTGACACATTGGTGCTGTCGTCAACATCATGGACATGCATGGTGTACATGTGCATGGGTCTGAGATGTGACTGTGTGACTGGCCACCAGTCTGGGATGGATGGAACTGGAGCATTTGAATGTGTGCAGTACTCTTGCTGCCTGATGGACGTTGAGGGGACTCTGATGTCATAGCTCCGAGCACTGCTTCTGAGCTGTCAGGTGATGTGTGTGAATGACATGTATATGTCCCATGATGCATGTGAGGAGCATGCACAATTTGTATGTGCTGACAGTGCCTTGACAGTGCCTTGTCCAAGGATGTGATTGTCTGTTGTGAAGGACCGACATGTAAATGATTGTATGTAAATTGCATGTACCTGTGTGTTGTGCAGGGGGATGATGGTTGTGACCTTTGGCAGTGTACTTCATATGCATATGTATTGTGCAAATCACACATAGGGACAATACCCTAATGTTCATCTTCTATGTCTTCTTATCCACAGCGACTTTGGACGAAGAGGGCGGAGAAGGTGCTGTGGAGCAAGGCAGCGGGGATGCCTCCTCCAGGCTCAGACGCTAGGCCCAGTCACGCTCCCAGGTAATTACATCTACGGGGAGTGAGGAGACTGGTGCCGCATCAGAGTCATCCACCGCAGCTGCTGAGGAGAGGTCCAAGAAGGCGAGGGTGGACGTGGATTCCTTGGCAGTGGGAGGGACAGGTGAGCTCGCACAGGGGCAAACCAGTGCGGAAGCCGCTGGAGAGGCATCCAGGTTGGTGGGGGTGGAGGAAGAGGAGGAGGCATCATCAGCCCAGGGTGATTGGTGCAGTCCTGACTCAGGGGCAGGAAGCAGTGCAGGTCGCCATGGAGGTGCATGTGCCTAACCTGCCCCAGGGCCAGCACCTGCACCAGTATGCACCTGCGGGCATGCCCCAAGCCAGACCCATCTGCAGGTGGCGGATGTTTCCACACAAACAGAAACACCAATACCGGTGGATGTCGCCATTCGAGACAGGGTGGAACCGGTGCTAGCCGGTATCGCGAGGCCTACAGGCACCATTCATGATGATGTGCAGGCTTACGGTGGTGGGCTTGCACATCATCACAATGAGGTCTGGCATCTCCTGAACTGGCTAGCTCAGTTCCTGGTCTCGAATTGGGTGTGTGGGCTGGCCATTTCTGCGACCCACTCCTTGTCTTCCTCCTCTGTGCGCCAGTCGTCCTCCCTGGTGCCTTCCGGCCCAGATACCACCAGGTTCCCCTGTGTACCTGTCCCACCAAACGCGGCCCATCTGGTGGAGATCACATCCTCGCCAGAGTTGGGAGTCGATGTAGGATCACCAGAGGTGGTCGCCACACCGATC
This sequence comes from Ambystoma mexicanum, assembly GCF_040938575.1. NCBI lineage: Eukaryota > Metazoa > Chordata > Amphibia > Caudata > Ambystomatidae > Ambystoma > Ambystoma mexicanum. The sequence goes on from NC_090922.1 coordinate 1,270,490,435, forward strand.
CAGCCAATGACAGGAGCTGTGGCAATGGTGGCAGAGCAGGCACCAAAGAGCAGAGCATGTGCATGACAGCCCCGGGGGATGTCATCATCCCAGAGGCTGTCCTTAAGGAGCAGGCGCCGGGCAACATGGCAGCAGCTGGCTCAGCTTAGGAGGCTTTAGTACTCGGGGCATGACATCTCATGGAGGCAGGCATAGGGTATCAGGCAGGATGCAAACGTGGACCTTCGGCAAAGGATGTCTTCCGCGTTGGAGTGGTTGGGCGACAGATCAGGGCATAACAACAGCAGGCATGGGAGGCAAGACTCACCATGGCCAGGGCGGAGATTTCACTGCGTCGGGAGATCGCAGGCTTAGGTCCTTGAGGAGACTTGCAGGGACTGAGAGTATTAGGTTTAATTTGTGTTATTTGTTTGGAGTGCATTTTGGACTTTGCTCCATGTTTATTTGTAAATATTTTTATTTTATTTTGCGGATTGATGCTCACCATGCGGAAATATTTTTTTTTCATTTGCATTACATTTCATGGACACTTTTATGGACATTGACTTTTTTCATCATTTTTTGGTTTGAATTTACATTTTATGAACATTACTTTGGACGTTTTGACATTATTTTTCGTTTTGATTGTTCATATTTTACATTGTTATTTGCTGTGTGTATGGACATAATACAACTGCACAATATATTTTTTTCATTTACTCACAGTCATTGTTTCTCTCACTTCTTTTTTATCAATGTGTAATTTTCTTACTCGTTTTGGTGTCTGTGGTAATGACCATTATTGGTCATGTGTGTGCTTACTTGCAAGAATGTGTCATGTTTGCTATTCATTTGCGTGGGGCATATGCACGTGGGGTTGACTAGTGTATGTGTGTAAATGGGTGAGTTTGTGTGTGCACAGTCAGATGTCATTGGTTTTCACGTGTGCAACATCACTGTGTATTGGTCCTCATTGTGCTTGGGAAGGTGGTGGGTTGTGTGATTGATGGGAGTGTGGCATGGTCACGTTTTTTATGCAGGATTTGCTTGATGCAGTGTTGGCAGTCGTGCTTTTCCATTCACAAGAATGTGTTTGTGCTGTTATAATTGTCTATGGTGTTGTTGGGCATCTTGCACTGGCAGTAATTTTAGCCATTTTTGTGTTTGTACACATTGACAGACCAATGCTGCAGTCTTGGTTGTTAGTACACTGTCTGATTGGAATTTACTCATTCAGTACTAGAGTCATTCCTCTTTGATTATGCTTTTGGTACTCTTCTGCCATGATGAACTGTCTGAATCTGCATTGGTCAACTGCCTAGACTCTGAACTTGGTCAAAGGTCCACTCGCACGCCATTTGCATACCCGCACTGCCTCCCTAGCATCCCCCAGGCTTGTACTGTTGTATGTGAACTGCCACCTACCTGCACTTCACACATGCTGTCTGCACTTACGCTTTGACTTGACACCAGCTGGACACAGTTTATTTGTTTTCGTGGTTTTTCTTTTTGTTAGGATGTCCTTCACATGTACTGCAATTCAGCCTCCTCCAACACCCTTTTCTCCCTCCCCACTTCCCATGCACTGGCACCAACTACATGTTACTGGCCATAACAAGTTCAGTGTCTCTGTTATCACTGTCTTCCTCCTCACCGGACTATTTGCGGATTGTTACACTTGTGCATATGCACATTATGAATGACATGTAATTTGATAGGATGTCATGTCATGTCCTTCACACATGGGAGTCACAGTGATGTCTTTATTAGGTTCTCTGCTCTGGTAAATTCAGCTCTTTGAGGCTCAGGCCATGACACGCCTGGGCAGTGTCTGTTCATGTGGCACACATTGAGGGTGCTTCATAAACAGACACTGTGTGACTATTTCTACATGTCAATTTTTGACATGACTTTGTCACGGTATCTGGTCTTTCCATCTAATGTCATTGCATCTAATGCCATTCCATCCAATTTTTTCCATCTTGGGGGGTTGAGGGTTTATTTTTGTTTAGGTGCATTATAAAGGGTAAAAAACGGGGGCATCCCCCCCCCAACAAGACAACAAACACATTTGTTTTTATTGCATTAGATGCAAAGTTTTTAGATGGAAAAAATTTGATGGAATGGCATTAGATGCAATGGCATTAGATGGCAAGACCATGAACCCTTTGTCACATGGACTGCAGGGCCTCACTTTACCCTTCACTTGTGTGATGTGTATGTTGGGAAATGGTTTCAGACAGCAATTGTGTTTGAGCAGTTGGCACACTCAAGGATGTGGCCCTGGTGTATGCGTGTGTTTCTGTTTGCCATTTTCTTTTAACAGGAGGTTCGGGGTGGTGCCAGTACACGTCAGTCAAGGTGCTCACCATGCCATCATGGAGTGTACGTGTGTCACAATGTCATCATCCAGCATGCAGGTGATGTCCAATATGGAGGGTGCTGCCTGCAGGGTTGCGTCACAGGTGATAGTGGATGGAGGGTTCCCATGTAGTGGGGCCTGCCTGCAGGCTGGGGTCATGGCAGATGGAGGGGTCCCATGTAGTGGGGGCTGCCTGCAGGCTGGGGTGATGGGTGATGGGGTAAAATGTAGTGGGGGCTGCCTGCAGGCTGGGGTGATGTCGGATGGGGTCCCATGTAGTGGGGGCTGCCTGCAGGCTGGGGTCACAGCGGATGGGGGTCCCTTGTAGTGGGGGCTCCCTGCAGGCTGCAGTGATGAGGGTTGGTGGGTCTCATGTAGTGGGGGCTACCTGCGGGCTGGGATCATGGTGGGTCCCATGAAGTGGGGGCTGCCTGCAGGCTGGGGTCATGGTGGATGGGGGTCCCATGTAGTGGGGGCTGCCTGCGGCCTGGGGTGATGGCGGGTCCCATGTAGTGGGGGCTGCCTGCAGGCTGGGGTGATGGGGACTGGGGGGTCCCATGTAGTGGGGGCTGCCTGTGGGCTGGGGGCTCACATGTAGTGGGGCTGCCTCCGGGCTGGGGTCATAGTGGATAGGGGGTCCCATGTAGTGGGGGCTGCCTGCAGGCTGGGGTGATGGGGGCTAACTGCAGGCTGAGGTGATGGCAGATGGGGGTCCCATGTAGTGGGGTCTGCCTGCAGGCTGGGGTGATGGGGGCTGGAGGGTCACATGTAGTGGGGGCTGCCTGCAGGCCGGGTCATGGCAGATGTGGGGTCCCATGTAGTGGGGGCTGCCTGCGACTTCAGTTGATGGGGGCTGCGTTGTCCCATGTGGTGGGGGCTGCCTGCAGGGTGATATGATATGGCATTTGTAACGCGCCTATACACAAGTGTTTCAAGGCGCGACGAGCCAGGGAGGGGGGAACAAGGGGAAGACAGACAACGATCCTACTAGGCCAGGTGTCATTCAGACCGCGCAAATGCAGGGGTAGGGGGAAGGGAAAAAGTGCAAGGGGAAGGGGGAGGGGGGGAGTGCGGTACAAATAAGTAGAATAGAAATAAATAATAAATAAATAGGGCCAGCTGGTGGCAAGTGCAAGGTAAGTGCAGCCAAGTGCTGGGGGGGGGCTGTAGGGATACAGAGACAGTCCCGCAGTGCAGGGGTTGCCAGGGAGGCAGTGCAAGTGAAGAGTGACTGGGCCCAGGACCGAGGTCGGTGAGAGTGGCCCAGTTGCAGAATCAGTGCAGTTTTGGTGAAGAATTTAGCAGGGGAGAGGGAGAGAGAAAGCAGAAGTGAAGAGGAAGGTTTTGAGGTGCTTCCGGAACCGGAGATGGTTCTCCTCAAGTTTCAGGGAGGCAGGAAGGCTGTTCCAGAGGGAGGCCCCTGCCGCGGAGAGAGATCTACCCCCAGCTCGTTGCTTCGAGAAGCGGCTGACCCTGAGGGAGTTGGAGACGGATGAGCGTAGGGCTCGGGAAGGAAGATATTTAGGAAGAGAGAGTTGAAGGTATTTAGGCCCCAGGCCCCAGAAGGCCTTGTGGACAATGCAGAGGGTTTTGAACTTAATCCTCGCAGCCACTGGGAGCCAGTGTAGAGATTTCAGTCCTGGAGTGGCGTCACATGTGTTGTGTGCAAGGGGTGTCTCATGTGGAGGGTCTTGCATGCAGGCTGGGGTGATGGGGGCTGGGGTGTGGGTGTCCCGTCAGGACGAGTATGCTTTTGTGCAGGTGTCTCAGGTTGTTTTGGAGGTAGAAGGGTGTGGCCAGGGTACGCGCTGAGTTTTGACATGATTTGTCTGGGGTGCGGACGGGATATGCACTGAGTCTTCACGCGATTTGGCTAGGGTGCGGACGGGGTACGTGCTGAGTTTTCATGCGATTAGTCCGCACCCCAGACGTGAAAACTCAGCGTGTACCCCGTCGGCACCCCAGCCAAATCACGTGGGGACTCAGCGCGTACCCCATCTGCACCCCAGACAAATCGCGTGAAAACTCAGCGCGTACCCCGTCCGTACCCCAGACAAATTGCGTGGAAACTCAGTGTGTACCCCGTCCGCACAGAGTTTTCATGCAATTTGGCTGGGGGGGGGGATATATGCTGGTCCAGGGAAGGCGCGGGGACTTGCACCAGGTTAGGCATTTTATTTGCTTTTTACTGCGCGTAGGGGCGTGTTGGGGCGTTTCCGCCGCTGCTGATATTCATTGCGCCACAGCTAGTGATGCCTATGGAAATTCATGAATACACGCAATTGTTTCTGTGTGCCACGGCTGGTGCACACTTCTTCTCATCGCGCAGCGCTTGCGCCTTTTCTGCGCGGGATTCTATGAATCGTGCCCTAAGTGTCATAGCTACCATGCTTTGGAAATATATCCTGGGCAAGCCTCAGATGAGAAATACCAAATTACTATTTCTAGTATGAAGCTCGCTGATGCAATAAATAAAGAAAAATGGGTGGTCCTTGCACTACAATTAACACGTGCTATTTCTATTGATAAACCTAGCAATGCCGTACATATGCATTGTTTTCTTTTTCTGCCGCAGGTGACCCTTGTACACCAAGTAGAAAATAAACAGACCAACCTGTGCCACAGAAAGAATATATGTATGTACAACAATGTTCAATGTCACATTAGAAATCAATTTTATGCTATTACATTTCCAAGTATGAGGTAGTGTTCACTTTTAAGCGCCCCGCAGGACTTAGCACCTCCCACCCCTGCATGGACTTGCAAACGTTTTCGTCCTATTCATGACACAAGTGAACATCACATCCAAAAACGTTCTTATCAATCGGGTTAAGCAAGTCGATTTGTAAGCAAATTAAAATTCAGAATCGAAGGGCAAAAACAAATATTAGAATGTGAAATATTGTTTGTTATAATGGTCTGAAAAATATGCTATTTGCCCACTAGGTCCCTCTTGGAAAAACGGTGAGGGAATTACTGTGAACATTGGGTAAAATACAATTGCCTACTAAAATGTCTCATGCCTGGGAGCCTTGGACCAGATATGCAATGGCTTCATTTAAGGTCTTAGTAATTTAGTTATCTCTAGTAGATACATATATCTGATGCATTAAAAAGTCACTTGACATCTATGACACCTTAAGCTTGTATAGGCATCTACAGCTCAACTCTGACTACAACGGTCAGTGCCTTTCAAGGTGGGATCCAAACCCACATGATATCTCTCTACCCCATCATCTGCTGAGACAACCATGTGCCACTATTCCCTATCAACAATTCTTTTATCACCAAGCAACCAAACCCCCAACTAACTCCAAGTTCCTTCTTTTACTCTCGCAAAAAAGCCTGGTTTAGCTCATGTGAAAAAAGTACATTAGACAGATTCACAACCTTCCCCTAACAGCTTTCTGAACGCATGCTCAGTACATTGACGGAAACCATCTACCAAGCTGAGGCTATGCGCCAGAAAAAGCAAATGCAGAGTCCATCAAAATAACTGCTACATTGAGTCATTTTTAGAAGAAAAAGTAGAGGCAGCTTTTAACCATCTTTCTAATCAAATAGGAGCCTGATATTTCCTATGCCATATTTCAAGCAAAACACTACTGCATTGTCTTTATATCCATAATCAGCAATATGAAGCTGTTCAACATAGTAAAACGCTTCATTATACTTTGATGCACTGCCACCTACACCTCGCAAAATCAACAATTGCCCCCTATCATGGACTTCATGCTCCAACCCCATCTAAGACTGATGTCATGCAGATCTACTATCAAAGTGCGGATACCAATTACTAATTTGCCATTTTCTCTCGAGGACTGACAGCTAGTCATGAATGCTCCATAACAGCCTAAAGCCAAACTTCCCCAACACCGGAATCCTGATCTTTGATCCAAAACAGCTGCAGGGTTGGCTAGTTGCGCACTGACCCCACATTGGCATTCCTCAAAAAACAGGTCCCAATAACGATGTAATGCAGAATTCTGGGTGTTCCCTCGGATGCAGATCTCAGGCTTAACTCTGTATTTGTAGCAGTGTTAACATCATATTACCAACTCAAACGTCTGAAACCAAATCTCCACACAACCACTCCACAAACCACTGCCGGATCATGAACACAATAATCTACTTCCAATCTCAATTAGAGGATTTCTCCTTACAAACGTCTTCCCAAACGCCGAATCTACAACCTACAAACCACCGCGTATCACATACCTGGCGACTATTCACTGGTTTACAGTTCAAAACGGAATACAATTCAAAACACTTTGATTTACTTGCCAATTCCTTAAGGGTTCAATACTAACATACATCCAGGAAAGGATTAAAGCAATATCTACAGCCTTACCTGACCATCCAACCACAACCGTCTAAATGTCCTGAGATCTGTGGAAGGGAAATAAGCACTTCTACCCACTTGACTTTGTTTTTTCATCAGACTCTCTGGCCACAGTATATTCTACTTTTCGGATTACATGGTCTGACGATTTCATTGTTCCCTTTTCTGTTGGGCTTAAAACATCTCCTTCTGAATATGATCTATCGTTTAAACGAAGAGGGAAATGGCACTCTGTATCTAAGATGGACATAGTAGCGCAATGTAACAACTGCTGTAAAGCTTTTCTCTCTTTTGACTTGGCCTCACCTGCACAAGCTTTTACCTCCACTGCAGACCACCTGGCTCCTTTAGGACACTGTAAAGAAGGAAGCCGTCCTTCTGAACATTGGTTCAACAAGGACCTTAAGTTACTCCACCTTAAGCAAAGGCGGGTGGAACGGAAGTGGAGGAGTACTTACCATCAATCAAATGGAATACAACTATGCCAAGCTACGTTTAGATACGACAAAGTGATTTGTGAGGCCAAACATACTTTCTACATGGATAGAATAATGAAAGCTCTTAACCAAATAAGGGATTGTTAAATCTAGTTCTCCCTCTATCTTCTAAATACACTGCTCAGGTAGGGGTTGTTCTTTCACATTCACTTTGTGACTCTTTGTCCAAATTCTTTGTGCAACAAAATTACAGATATGTGTGACAAAATTGCAGTCTCTAGTTTGAGAAAAACCATGTTGGATTCATCTACATCTGTCCCTCCTCCTTCATCCTATTCATGGTCTAGTTTTCCATCTTTTCGTCTGATGACATAGTGTCTATCACAAATACAATTAATCAGCTTCTCTGCATGATCCGATCTGTTTAGCTATTCTCAAACACATCATGCCTGCTATTGTCCCCTGTGTTGTTCAGGCAGTGACCCAGTCTCGTGCCACTGGATTCATTCCTGCAGCGCTCAAACATGCACTGGTGATCTCCTTCCTGAAAAAAAACACCCCTGGATCCTACTGTTCGTTCCAATAGTCAATGTCTTTATTGCCATTTTTTTTGAATCCCTGATTTCTCTGCTACTTAGTTAATTCCCTTTTCACTCTGGCTTTCACCTTGGCTGCAGTACCGAGAGTGTGTTGGTTTTGGTGGTCAATGACTTGGCTCGGCTCTGTGATCAGGGTGGAGTGGGTTCACTGATACTATTAGATCTGTCAACTTAATTTAACACTGTAGACCACTCCATTCCTGCTCGACCAACTAGCCGGGGTTGGTCTCTCTGGTCTGGTGTTATCTTGGTTTAATTTGTTTCTTATTAACAATACTCAATCTCTTTCTCCTGACATCTTTCGCATTGAGACTACTCCTCTATCATGCAGGGACCCTCAGGGATCCACTCTGTCCCCCATACTATTTAATGTTTATATTCAACCTTTGGTTGGACTCATCTACTCCCATGGCCTCTGTTGCTTCTCCTATGCTGATGATATGCAGAATATCGTACAGTTCAATCTATCTCAGCCTGATGCTGCATTCCAGCTGAGGAGTTGCTTGGAGTCAGTGGGTTGTTGGATGAGCAACAACTGGCTTAATTTGAATGGGGACAAGACAAAAGTGCTGGTGATTGGCCCTCCCTCAGTTTTATCCCTCTGGACCCCTGCCTTTTGGCCTTCTGCCCTTGGTGTGTTTTCCCACCCCAGTTTTAGTGGTGGAAGACAGGTGTCAAGTTATCAGCTTCTCTATCGATGGAAGCACAGGTTGGTTCTGTGTGTCAAGCAGGGCACTTTAAACTAAAAGTGTTGCAAAAAGTCCTGATTTTTTTTAACCATCTCAGTTGCATGCACCTGTAGTAGCTTCATTAGTTCTGAGCTCAATTGACTATTGCAATTCTCTACTTTTAGATTCAGCCCCTTTACTTGATACATTGATTGCAAATTCTTCAGAAATCAGCAGCAAGAGCTGTAACTTGGGTTCCCTTTTCCACCCAAATGACGCCTGCTCTCTGTCATTGGCTACCTGTATCCAAACAGATTCAATTTAAATCCCTGTGCATTGTGCACCATGCTTTTTATGGTGCAGGAGCTCAATCCCAGCAGGCTAAATTTCCCCATACGTCCCCGGATGTTCACTTTGTTTGCAGGAAGCCTTGCTGATTCAGGTGTCTTATATTAAATGGTCCTGTGCTGGGGGCCACACTTTTTCTTTTGTAGCTGCTAAACTCTGGAACTCACTTCCCCCTTCACTCTGTGCTACGGTTAATCTTTTGTTTCAATGTTCTCCGAAAACATTCCTTTTAAAATAAAATTCTGCTGCCTTTTCTTCTGTGGGGTTTTTAGCACCAAGATGCCCATGTGTAAAATCATGGCCTGAAGCTGTTAGGCTGTCTCTGCCCACACATTTCGGTGTCCTGTCATTTTATTGAACGTAACAGTTAAAAGGCAAACTTTCTAATTTTTTTTATCGAAATGACAATTCTTTCGAATGACAAATTCTTTTAAAAAAATGTGAAAGTGCCATGACATGGGTTAGGGTTGGGGCTTGGGTTAGGGTTGGGGGGTTGAAACGTTATATGGAGCTTTCCAGTGCTGAAATTACAGCTACGTTTCAAAGCAGTTAAATGCCAATATACACACTCTTTGAAACGATGCATGGATCTGTCCAATGCTGATATTACAGCACTGGACAGCTCCATCTAACGTTTCAACGTTACAAAAAAAAACATTGAAATGCTACTTTTAACATGTAAAAGTGCATTTCAATTGAAACCAGTCCATGACTATTGTCGACGGATTGGTTTTGAAAGAAATGCACTTTGCATGTTAAATATAGCATGTTACAGCTTTTGTTTTCGAAACTTTAGTTTCGAAACTTTAGTTTTTCGAAACTTTTGTTTCTAAATTATAACTATGAACCCAAATTTCGAATGTCCGTAAATTGATGTAGTTCAGGGATTCACTCAAACTTCACTACACATATAGCACCGCCAACCTTTGATTTATGCTGTTCCTTCCCCTCCCAAGAAGTGGGGCATGCTGTCAGGAATGGAACAAAGTGAAGGCTAAGTTGAGACAATACTGCAGTTATGGCACAGTGAGGCCAGAGTAGTGTTCAGGAGAAAGCAGAAGGGAGCATTGTGTTAGTACTTGACAACACTTGTCTGGCTGTTTTCCAGATATTAGGTTCTGCTATTTCACATGAGTCAAAGTTGCTAAACGGTCAAAGTTGGCACCAACTGTCTCACAGAAAGAAAATTGCCAAATCTACCCTGCACTTTTCATTGCCTTGACTCTGAATCAGTTTCACATGACAGGGAAATATGTTCATGCTTATTTCAAGTAGGGAGCACACACTGCAGGCCATATTCCTTCTTTACACTACAATACTGGCCAATGTAGCGTTTCTGTCTATGGCCACAACCAGCATTAGAGTGATAGAAAAGCCAGAGCATGGCAGTATTTTCTGTGCAACTAGAGATTGGAGTTTGACCTTTGTCACAGACAGTTATTGTTAGAATATGGCATATTAGTTTTACATCTATGTTGAGAGTCACCTGCCAATCAATCCTCCAGAAAAGGGTATAAGCAAGGTGGCTTAAGGGTGGGGCGACATGAAGAGGTGGAAGCAGTAGTGGACAGAAACATAGGACACTCTGACTGTAGCTGCAAGCAGTGCTTCATTTGTAAAAAAAATAAGTGCCAGGGCTCAACATTTTTCTTTGTCAGCCACTGGTGCTTTGTACAGCCTTACCCGCAAGAGGAAGATGTTGAAGACTTTTTAGCTTGGAAACTTGTTGGAATTTGACAAAAGGATAACAATTTTTATCATAGTAAAGGCAGTGACAACTGGTGAACTTGAATTAAGATGGTGGGGAGTGTAGTGAGCGAGCAAGACTCACTTCTTCCACAAGGTTTGAGGAGTTTCAGATCCATGAAAAAGTATACAAATATGGGTATAATTGTTGATTTTATGGTATAATTTTCTAATTGCGTTGCTAAGTGGATATCAAGCAATTTAAGCTCCTTCATCTCATGATAGCCACAGCATGGGCTTTACAGAGCTCCCTTCATGCACCCAGGTCATCTGTAAACCGCCCTGCATTATGTTGTGCTCCCAGGCTACCAGATGTAACAGTCACAATAATGACCTTGGTAGCACCTGCTACATTCAACTTTAATAGCCACAGCATGGACCTCTGCAGTGCTCCCTTCATGGATCTGCGACCATGCAAATATCCCTATACATCATGTTGTTCTCTGAGACGACTACATATAATAGTCACACTAAGTCATAGTCATCTATGCCATCCTGCTCACCTGTCTCCGTGATAACCTGGGTATCACCGGTCAGGCCCTGGCGTGACTGGCTTCTTTCCTCTCTGATCGACCCTCCCAGATCCAACTTGGGTCCTTCCTCTCCTCTATCTCTATCTCCACCTGTGGTGTTCCCCAGGGGTCTAACCTCTCTCCCTGGCTGTTCAACCAATACCTGGCACTTCTTGCCCACTGCATTGCCGCTCTCTGCCCCAACTTCCAGTGCTATGCAGATGACACTCAGCTAATTTTCAGGCTACCTTCAGCCACCTCTTCTCCTTCACTCATCTCTGACTGTCTGTCTGCTATCCAGGAGTGGTGTGCCGAACATAATCTCTGCCTTAATGCCAGTAAGTATGAGATCCTCCTCATCGGCACACCAGCTCCCTCCTTTTCTGCCACTCTCTGGCCGGCATCTCTTGGCCCTCTTCATGCTCCCGCCTGTAAGGCTAAAGACCTTGTGGTCATCTTCAACTCCACACTCTCCTTCTCTCCTCACATCTCTGACGTTTCTAAGAAGTCACACTACCAGCTGCACCTCCTCAGAGGTATTCTTCCTTTCATCTCCCAAAATCTCACTGTCTCCAGCTCTGGTTCTCTCTAGGCTGGACAATTGCAACAGCCTCTTTCTAAATCTGCCTGCTTCTACTCTCCACCCTCTGAAACTCATCCAGAACAGGACTGTAAGACTTGTACTTGGCCTCAAGCCCAGGGATCGTATCTCTCCAGGACTGAAACTCTGCACTGGCTCCCAGTGGCTGCGAGGATTACGTTCAAAACCCCCTGTATATTAGACAAGGCCTTCTGGGGCCTGGGGCCTCAATACCTTCAACTCCCTCTTCCTAAATATCTTCCTTTTCGAGCTCTTCTCTCATCCGCCTCCAACTCCCTCAGGGTCAGTCGCTTCTCCAATCAACGAGTTGGTGGTAAATCTCTCTCTTCGGCTGAGGCCTTCTCTGGAACAGCCTCCCTGCCTCCCTGAAACTGGAGGAGAACCATCTCCGGTTCCCGAAGCACCTTAAAACCTTCCTCTTTGCTTCTGCTTTCTCTCCCCCTCTCCCCAGCTGAATTCCAGGCTGAAACTGAAACTGCACTGGTTACCTGGCCACCCTTCTGATCATGGGCCCAGGCCCCGCCAGTTGCACACCTGCACTGCCTCCATGGCAACCCCTGCACCTGGGGACTGTTTTCTGTATCCCTACCTTCCCCTACCAGCACTTATGTCTGCACTTACCTTGCACTTGCCACCAGCTGGCCGTTTTTCTTACTTATCTTATTTATTCTATTATCCCATGTACTGCACTTTCCCCTCCTCCTTCCCCCCCTGTACTTTTCCCTTTCCCCATTCCCATGCACTTGCGCGGTCTGAATGACACCTGGCCTAGTAAGATTGCTGTCTGTCTTCCCTCTGTTTCCCCTCCCTTGCCCCGTTGCGCCTTGAAACACTTGTTTATAGGCGCGTTATGAATGCCATATCATTTCATCATCATCATATCATATCATATCATATCATGGCCCTTGGTAATGCCTGCTCCCCTCACCTAGCATAGTCAGAGCATGGGCCTCTACAGTGCTCCCTTCATGCATGTAGGTGCTCTGCACACTTCCCCAAATCATTATGTTCTGCTACCAGACTGCAGCATAAAACAGTCACAATATAGGCCTTCGTAGCTCCTGCTACCTTCACCTACAATAGCCACAGCCAATAGCCACAGCATGGGCCTCTGCACTGCTCCCTTCATTCATTCAGGTGTTCTGCAACCTTCTGCACATCATGGTGTGCACACAGACTACGACATATACTAGTCATCATATAGGCCTAGGTAGTGTATGCTTCCTCACATAAAGTAGCCACAGCAGGAGCCTCTGCAATGTTCCCTTTATGTATCTAGGTCCCACATCAGTATGTTCTGCTACAAGACTGCCACATATAACAGTCCAATGTGGGCCTTAGGAGTGCCTGCTACCTTCACCTAGAACAGACAGAGCATGGGCTTTGAGGTACTTCCTTCAAGCATCAGGTGCCCCGCAAACGTCCCAACATCATTATGTTCTGCTACCAGAATGCCACATATAACAGTCACATTATGGGTCTTGGTAGCGCCTGCTACCTTCACCTACAATAGCCACAACATGACCTTTGTTATTCTCCCAGAACACCACATATAATAGTCACAATATGGGTCTTGGTAGTGCCAGCTCCCTCACATAGAATAGCGAAAGCATGAGCCTCTGCAGCAGTCCCTTCATGCCTTCAGGTAATCTGCAACCTTCTGCACATCAAGTAGCGCTCACATACTACAACATGTGATAGTCACCATATGGGCCTTGGTATTGTCTGCTCTGGCACATACAATGGTCACACAGCATGAGCTTCTGCAGTTAACCCTGCATTCATTTGGGTCCTCTGGCGGCCCCCATCCCCATTATTATATTGTGCAACTTTTCCTCCCAGATTGCTAAATTATATCATTGAGTAGTCAGTCGAGGATGCACATTCAAACATGAGTTGCAGATTCTTAGCTGACCCTTTACTGTTTCCAGCAATACCAATATAGCACATGTGGACACTTTAAAAAATGCAAACAGAAAAGCTATCATATTAAATACATATGCAAATCAATTTATCTGGCTTTCATCTCATTTCTTAAAACAAACATCAACCAGTAGTGGCCATATGTAAACCTGGGGAACGTCATTTTGGGAAGCATTTTAATGTATGGAACTTTGCAAAAACATGGTCAAAAGATTACTTGTGGTTTTTATTTGTAAAAATACATTTGCAAATTGTTTTGAAATTATATAAGTGGTATTGTTGGCACCATTGCACATATCCTGCCTTTTAAATCATTGCTCAGGGCTCTGCTGAAGGCAGCGAGGCACAGGCTCAATCCTTTTAGAAGAAAGTGTGCTTCTTGTCGGCCAGGCTGCAGAGAACTGATGATGCAGAAGTTGCGAGGGGCCAAGAGTGCATCACTCTCATCAATATCCCTTTTCGGGGAGCGTGAGGAGAGCAGCAGAACCTGTCTGACTGAAGTGTCAAAAAGAGATGGAGAAGGAAGGAGGGGCATGGGCCGGAGCCAGCAGGAAACAGGCCTGCACACTTAGAAGCAGGTGCAGTCTTCATGCAATGCAAACCTCATTAGTGCCAGTGCCCGGCCCTGCCTATAAATTATGTGACAGGGCTGGACATAGGCACCAATTAAGCACTGGTTGCACAGCTATCTATGGTGTTGTTGGTGTGATGGTATTGTGGCTAAATTAGAGACAATCAGAAAACTAATGTAGGTGGTGGATTAGAATAGGTGGGTTTTGAGCTTAACTCTGAAGTTATCAGTTGTGTTGCAAAGTGCCAGAGAAGGGGTAACACCTTGGGTAATGAATGGATTCAAAGGGTTCATGGACTGAAAACATATGCCCAGACCTTAGGTGCTGGACTATACAGTTGAACTATATAGCATTGTGCTGTCCTTGTGTTCTCGATCAGGATCTTGATGTAAAGCCAAGGAAATGCAAGGTTCAGAAGTCCATAACAACGTTTGAGTCCATAAGAATAGTAGCACATAAACCTGCACATCTCATCTGCTATTTGGTTAATAGGGTGCTTGTCATTTGGACCAGAATGATGATACCAAACACCAATTGAAAAGCAAGATCTGTGAAAGAAAGCTTTAGGGTCTGAAGAATTATCATTGACAACCAAGGGAGTGTCTTTGGGCCTGATTGATACAGACTTTGTCCAACGATGACTGAGCAAATCCAATGTAAACAGAAAACTAGGCAACCGAATTATTATAGTTATTTTGAAGTTCTAGATATTTCTCTTGATGGCAGATCAAAATCCAAGCCTGTCAACCTCAGAGCTCTTACTGGAATGCCTGAAGTACGCACCTATGCGTCATGACTGGTACTTGTCTCAGAGACAAGATGCAGAGTGAAGTTATTTTCCTACAGACACCCACCTGGCATGTTCACTGTCATGAACTGAAAAATAGACTGAAAAGGCCTGCTATAGATGTGTTAGCTGTAGTTAAGTCCAGAGGAACACATGAACAAACAATGATCACCAAAGTGACAGCCCCTGGATGCTTACATCGTATTACCATAGGATGTCACCTATGTTGAGAGCTGATGGATGAGTGTTCATACCTCAGCTTCGCAAATCTTTTCGTATTAGTCTTCTGATGCCGCCCCTTACATCTCCTCACCTTGACACTCATGAAAAGGCAATAAAGAATGTACTGCTGCATTTGTACACCCTTCCCTTTCTGGTTTTCAGTAGTTCTTGGCTGCTGCATCTTTGCATAGGTAATGCAAAAAAGCGGTGTTGTTTCTTTCATAGTGTTTAAATCACTAAATTCAAATCTTCCAAGTTGGTATCAACCTCCTTGTTGCTGTGCCAGCACGCAGTCACAAATACATTTCAGTGTGTGCTACTCAAAATAAAACATCCATAACCATGAACATATAAGCAATGTGTAAATGTCAGTGCCTCTGCAGTAAGCTGTGCATCTCTGGGAGATCAAACGTTTGAAACCCAGCCGGAAAACTGCAGTGCTACTTGGTACTTTTTGTACTGCAGGCCTCATTATATGTTTGGTGGAAGTTCACCCGCAAAAATCTGCCAAACTACCACCGAACGGATTTACTGTTAACACCACTTTGCCCTGCGGAAATACTGCCAGATTACACATGGTGTTAGGTGATGTTAGTCCACATTTATTGGTGTCCATAGGTCTACATGTGTGCTTTGGAGGAATTACTGCTGGCGGTAATTCTGCCAACTTGGCAATTTTTTGGCAGTAAGGTGGATGGATTTGTCCTCTGCCTTACCTTCGAACCCGTAGTTCGGCAGTGCAATAATTTAGAGGTAATGATATGATATGATATGGCATTTATAACGCACCTATACTCAAGTGTTTCAAGGCCCCCAATAAGGGGGTAACTTTGTAACCCAAACCGTACCACCGTTTTCGCCCACACCTCCAAACTCGTAATGAGGCCCATATATTACTCAGCTAAATGGTATTCTGTCGATCTGTTTTAGAAAGATGAACATCGGGTCATTCCTGCCTGAATTTTAATCAGTAACCCATTGTATTTATGGAAGAATATGGCAAACTTTTTAGCCCAAAAATCTTACAAATTAAGCAGTAGCAGAAAATGGAGGAAATCTAAGGGTAAGGTGACTTTACATGAGAAAGCTTTGATTGAGTGCCTTTTTAAAAAAAGGTAGCAGGTGCCCCTCTCCAGAAAGAACATGACATGATAACCTGTTCTGTGTTTTTTTTTCCCCGCTTTGAGAGTCTGCAGCCATCTCTTTTTGCTCACTGTACCTTTTACAGATGGGTAATTTGCATATGTCTTTTTCCCGTCCACTTGGGCAGTCCAGCACCGAAATGCTATGGCAATTCCCTTCTGAACAAGAGTACCAACAGCAACCCCATACACTTGTTTCAGCCTTGTTGGGCCTCATCTGTGAGGTGGAGCTGTGCATAGTGAGCAGGGGTTCACGTCTAGGTTCCCCCATCAATAACAGATGAAAGTTGATTGCTTTTTGAAGAGTTCTACTCGGGAGATGAACAGGGAAGAGCATTCCGACGAAGTGGGACAGGTAGGGAAAGGACTGAAAGCATGAGGAAGCACAGGGAGTGCAGGTGACCAATAGGTAGTAAAGAGTAAATGGACAGAGGGTTTAAGAGGGAAAGTACAGTGAGATGAAGTCAGTAAGGTAGTGGGGGCCAAAACCATTGAAGGATACATTAATAACTAGCAGATGTATAAAGAGAGTGATTTTTCATTGGGAGCTGCCCAGTGTGGTCACAGCAGTTAGAGGGGGACAAGGATGTTGGAAAATTGAAAAAAGGTGCATGTTGCAAAGTATAGACCCTTTGCTGAGGATCTCTAAAATACAGAGGAGTAGACCAGGAAGTAGCGTCATTCAATAGTTCAGTTTGCAAAGCACAAGAGAAGATGCAAGTATTTTAGTTGAGTGGCGTGGTGGGTGTGTTGGGTGTTTCTACTATTTAAGAGTTTGAGTCTGGCTTGAATGGCAGTGGCCATATGAAGTGGAACAGTTTCAGATTGCTGTCAAAGAGAACCTGAAAGATGCAAGCCATTGAGGAAGTGTTGAGGAGGTAAGAGGCACAATATATGAAAGAAGGGTAAGTGGGTTTTATATCGGAAGCAGGCAGAAAGATAACTTTCCTTTTTCAGGAGTTGAGCATGAGGCAGTGTAGAGGGGTGAAGGATGAGAAGGAGAACAAAGAAGTGATAGTTGAATCCATAGGAGGGAATATGTTTGCAGAGGGAAGAAGCATAGGCTCAAGAAATGTGAGGCTAAGACCGATCCTTGAGGAATTCCTACTGGGAGAGAGGTCGGGAGCAGGTGATGTAGTCTAACGAGATGGATAAAGAGTTGTCAGAGAGGTAGGACACCCAGTCCAGCACAGTGTCCTTGGCACGAAAGAGTGAATAAGGTTGAAGGTGGGAGGGTTGACCCGAGTGGTCTAAGTGTACAAAAAGAAGTAGTGGAACTATGTTTCCTTCTGGCATGCTCCTGCTAGCCACAAAACCCATTGGCATGCCCCCTCCCACGCGCAATCCAAACCCCCAAACACATCTGCTTTTTAACTGACTGACTGAAGTGCAAGTTTCAACTTTTTCCTACACTTTTATTTTAAAGCAAAACCATTCCGGAATGTTTTTTCTTTTGAAAATAAAAGTATAGGAACAGTAAAAAATCATTCTTAAAGTAGAGGAGCACTGCTCACAACCGCTCCCATCCACTTCGACCACTGGTTGACCCACATTTGTGCACACTTTGGAACAGTGCAGAGGGATGTGAATGGTGAGGAGGTGAGAGAGGTGGGAATATGTAGGCTGGGAGTATAGCTCAGGGGCAACGTGCTCACTGTGGAAGAAAGACAATAGGGAGCAACACAGGTGGATCCCCTGTTTCGCGCTTAGAAACCTCTGGGCATTAAGCACGTTCGAAATAACCAATTTTAAGAGAATTGCTGACATGGAGGAGATCAGTTACAGGGGAGTGTTTGGAGTGGAATCCAAATTGGAGGGGGTCAATATGCATGTATACCTCAAGATAGTCTACTATGCGGTTGATGATAACCCTCTTGAGGATTTTATGGTGCTAGGGAAAGAGGGAGCTAGCACTATTGAATAGGTTTTTTTTTAGGTCAGCACTTTATTTACTTAGGAGAAGAATTACTGTGTCCATTTTTAACAGACTAAGTGAACATAGGCAACAGTTCCGTATGCAAAGCGGTCAATTGGAATTTAGGATGGGTTGGCAGAGTGAAGGATGGATAATGTTTCAGTGGGAGCGAAGGAGAAGAAGTGGGTTAGAGAGGGGCAGCGCTGTCATTTCACCAAAATTCCAGGGCTAGCGAAAGTGACAGCACATGACCCTTGACCTCCTGATGACATCACATAAAGTGATGTTGTTTGACCCCACCCCAAGTGACATCACAGGAAGTAATGTCATTTGACCCCGCCCCCATGTGACATTACATGAAGTCATGTCATGTGACCCCATGGCACCATAAAGTACTGCTGCTTAGTACACTAAGACAAATATGGTTTTGATAATTTAATTTGACATACTTTTCATACAAGAATGGATCATCAAATGTAGCAGTGTGTCAAGCCTATGTTACCACAGGAATTATATTAGCCCAAATCCCCTCTTTATGTGGATCTGCATTGTGATTTTCAACATGGCTACAGAGCAAAATCATATTCTGGGGGGACAGGGGTGATTAGGCATATATAGGGATATGGGAAAGCCAGGATAGAAGGAGAGAGGGAGAATAGTTCACAAGAGAACATGTGATCTTATAGTTGATGGCATCCACAGTCTTCAATGATTTTGGCACTTCTGATTCAACAAGTTTCCTTCAAGAGTACCTCTCAGTAGGATGCATTGTTTTATACTGTTTGCATGTTTTTCATGGACTTAATAATTCCTGCACAAAACAGTCAGATGTATCCGATATTCATCACCTTCAGAGCCTACAGCTAAATTTAAAATGGGTTCATTAGTTCAGTGACTAATACTGCTACCTGTTTCATGTACACATCCTACCATACAAGGTCTGCAGAAGTTTATTGTTTTACAAAACCGGATTATCAACATTGAAAACTTATTATTCCACTGATGTGGGGCTTCTGCATTGCCATTCTAGTGCTGCATGCTTACTCAAAATCTGAAAAGGAGAGTACTTGGAGTACTCTGCCTGCAAACCTGGCAAGCACACATTTGAAGGATGGGTAGATATTATAACCACATCTGGAAAACAAAGATAAAGACTCCATCTTCTTCCTTGTACTCTTGTGAGGCTTCTGGTGTAACACTTGTTCTTGTGTGATCTTGGCTGCAAACAGAATAGTTCAAAAGGTGTTAAAGATGTACAGTGTATTACTGGGTGATGCCAACTTCAGTACCAAAAGCCTCATGACTCATGTTCCCATACTTTACACACAAAAAAAATCCCGGCTGCATTTTGCATCACTCCCACACTCACCAACAGCCTTTATATGTCGTGTTCCGGCATGTTTATTATACTCTACACCCTGTAAGTCTTAATAGAAGCACACATTCCAATAAGTAGCACTTTTGTAGAGATTTTTTGGTAATGCCCAACATTCTCTTCTTGCTCTTCCTTCACTGTTCTGACCATAAGACTTAAAATGTAGTTTCTAATGGCTTGGCAGACTTGTCCGGTGCTGTTGTTTCAATGGCAAAAGAGTTGGGCTGTGGAACAAAGGTACACGCCTTTCTTCATGTAAGGCGAAGATTCTGACTGGAAGGCAGATTGTTGCTTAGGACACGCCAGAGGAGGGCTGCGATTGTTCAATGGCAACAGATCACGACACATACCTCTGGTAGTGGATCTGGAGGTGGAGAAGAGACTGCCAGTATACCAGGTGCTGCTTTGATGTCATAGAACACTGGCTGTGATGTTGCCTGACTGTTTTAACAGAAGACATTGACTGTGGGTGTCTCATCGTTGCTTGGTTGACTACAAATCAAGAAGGTACTGGCAGTGTGGCAGATGCTATTTTGATGACAGAACTCAAGCTGTGGGGCAGCTGGTGACTGACCTAAAAGGAAGATGCTGCTTAGATGGTGCATCATTGCTTCATTGACTGGAGATCAAGAAGCCAGGTGGGATAGCAAATGTTTTCATGACACAAAACTCTGGCTGTGGTGAAGCTCGTGGCTGACCTGGCAAGAAGATGCTGATGGAGGCTACTCATCTTCTAAGAAACTGGCATCTTAGCAGATGCTGTGCTACTAGTAGTGCCTGTCTGCCTTCACAGGAGAATACTGATTAGATGGCTGATGTTGCTTGGACTGAAAATCAGTAGGAGGCTGACGGTGTGGTAGATGCTGCCATTTTGAGGGCACATAGCTGGGTGCAAGTCTATATGGTGCCTTTCTTACTTGAGTTTTTTCAGATGTAATGGTCTGTTGTTGCTTATCTCACAGGTAAACAATAGGATGATGACATAACTCAACACCATAGCAGCCAGTGTTTTGGAGGTAGACACAGAAACTGGTTGTAGAGCATCAGTCATGTAGTATGTCTGACTTCGTGATGAGAAGAGGCTGGTAGTTAAGGATGGTGGCAGATGGTTTTGTTAAACTGTGGTGCTGATTAGGCCTGCGTGACTTGAAAAGAAGGATGTAACTGGAAAAGTGAGCTATAACATAGCAGTGTCAAAGTAGATAATGGTTCATCTTTTCGGAGGATACCTCCTGTGCTGCATGTCAGAAAATCTGTCAATGGCATCTCTCATATTTATCTCGTCAAACTCCATAATTTCACATGCCATTATCAATCACTAGGTCTCTTGTCTCCACATCTATTTCGCATATAGTTACCTCTTTGCAACCAGGAGAAGAAACTCTCATTTGTTACAGTTGTAATCGGCATTGCAAGGACCAGATTCAACAGGTTTAGGACCTCAGAAAATCCTGCTGATGATGTACGCAGATAGTACCTGTCAGAGTGAATACCTGCCATAGTCCTGTCAAATAAAAAGCTCCTTGCAGTGGCAAGGCCTAAATGCAATCCAACCTAATTTACTTGGGTCCCTAGACAGCGCTCTGCAAGAACATCCGCAGATGAGGAGTCCAAGAAGTGTGTAGCCCTTGGAATGAACATGCCAGCAACCTTAATAAGCCCCATGTTACCTGTAAAACAAACATCCAACTTACTTACAAATCTATCTAAGCTGGTGAAAAACACATCTTGCTTTAACCATTCAGTCTGAGGCATGCTATCCTCAGAGCGATCATAATGTCCAGGCCTCTACTCTACAGTAGTACCAGCAAAGTATGCTGTTAGTTTGCTGCTCAGTTGTTGCTGCCTCAATGATAAAGCTCTTAGGTCGTGGTTTTCAACTGTTTCAATAGCACAGTTTTCTGCCAATTAGGTTGTGTCATTGACAATTTGCATCCATTGGCATTCTTGTCGAAGGTTGGCATGGTCATTTCTTCTCACTTTAATGAATAAGCTCGCATGTGGCAAAGATCCTTTATCTGAAGTTCTTCCGATAACATCAAACAAGCCTTTGCAGAATCACTTTGATACTTTGCAAAGTTAGCAAAAACTGAAAGCTCTGAATATTTCTGAGAAGTCCTCTGGCTTCTGAACAAGATTGCTTGTCATGTTGTTGTGATTCTATTGCACTGAGAACAACAACAACAGTCTCAAATCGAGCATGTATTTTTTTAACACAAACGTACCAATAAAACCATGTAGTGCCTGCAAGTCTTTCTAATTTGTATACCTCCAGACCACTGTCTTTTTGAGATTTTACTAAGAGTTTGGCCGGTATGGTTCAATGGGGACTTACCGGTGTAGTCCGACCTTTGTGGGAACGGTAAATCCCATTGAAATAGCCATTCCCCATTCCCATTTGAGCCCACATAGGGCTCAATGGGAAGGTGCTAATAACGGTACCTCAAATTACGGTACCGTTATTATCTCTGAAGTCCCTTAACGGGTCCCTTCCATAACTCCTGGTCAGACCAGGCACTAAAGGAGGGACTCGCTAAGGGACCTCGTACTAGGGCGGTAAGGGATTACCGGCACCGCTCTCCTTACCGGTGCCGGTATCCCTTACCGCCCTACTCGGAATGAGGGCCTTTGTGTCGAGGAGAACTTTGCAAAAGGAACACATAGACAGTCTGCAAAGTTGAGAAAAAATCTTGAACTGCCTGTATTTTAGTGATAGTTTGAACTAATGCAAGATTTAGATGATGTGCATGACAGTGAATATAAATAGTTTGTTAGGGAATTTGTTTGATTTTGGCTTGCACTCAATTGAAAAAGCCACTCATAACTGATGCCCCATCATATCATTGTGCAACACAGTTCTTCCAGTCAAGGACAGCTTTGCATACAGGATCATCAATGGATGCAGCTAAACTGGAGGCATCCAACTTCTCCATGTGGTAACATCCCATGGCTTTTTCCTGAATGTTCCCATCTTTATCTACACACGGTATCACAAAGCTCAGCTTTTTTTTTTACGTGAAATATCTTTGGTTTCATCTTCTAGCATCGCAAAGTCCTTTGTCACTTTCCTAACAATTATCTCACGTAGAAGATTTGACACAACTGAGAATATGTCATTTTGTTACTCTGGAGATGCGTAGTGCCCATATCTGCTAGCCATTTTGACTTTAAGAAGTTCATTATTATCAGACATCAAACACAATGTTTCCATGAAGGTTCCCTTATTGTGGGAATGTTGCGATTCATCTGTGCCTTGGAATGCAATCCCTTGATGATCCACGAGACATACAACCTTTGGTAACTGCTGCACATGTTGACGATTATCTTTAATCTCTTGGTCTCCAACCTTTTCTAGCATGGAAACAATAGACTGTTGAGGGTCTGCAGTCTGTTGTACACACTTAAAGTCTGTCCAAGCTACAATCGATCTTTTATGCGTCACAGAACCTGAGTGTTTCTTTAAACCACAATCTATCTTTTCCCATTTACTGAAGCCAATGTCAACAAATGGAACATTGCCATGCGCACATTGCCTATTAGGGGGACTGTAGAACCACCTGTAAGCCAAAACTATTATTTGATTTGAAAACAAATATGAGGGAGATGGGATGTTAGAATAGACACACAACCTGTGGGTGTTGTTTGGTTATATACCCACCCAATGACCACCTATGTTATCTTTATCACTTTTTCCATTTTCACCCACTACTTCCCCCTTAAAAGACACTTTCCTGGTAAATCTTTGAAATAGCTCCATCATGCTGCAACCTCATAATGTATGCTATATAGGCCCTGTGTTATTTTTAGGCAGTGTTGTAAGATTTGATGGCGTATTTACCATTATAAATGACCTCTTGGTGCAATAAAAATGTCTTAACCAAGTGTGACCTCAGCCTCCTGAAATCTTGATTTATACCAAAGGTGTGTCCTCAAATGTGTTCCTTGGACTAAAGTCCTGTTAAAAGCCACCAACCGTTATGACTTATACATTAGTTTTTGCTCGGCACTGACATGATATGCTCAGGTTCTTGCACTTTTTTCAGCTGTTGCCATACGGATGTTCATGAAAAAATCAAGAAAAAAAACAAATGGAGAAATTACCAATTGTTTTTCCTCGAAAAACAAAAATTACTTTTTGCATTTTGAACTTCTTTTTAATAATGTGCGGGTAGACCCCTGCACCTCCCCCTGAACTCCCTACCTTAACTAATGCCTTTACCCCACCCCCCCTATTATTTACCTCAAATAAACAAAAAATCCCTACAAAATTCGAGCAAACAAATTCAGTCATTTCTCCTACGTTTTTTTAAATCCTTTTTTTCTACGATACCTTGCCATACAGTTAGTACCATTTTGGTGGTGCCTGGCACATTTCTGTCCCAGGCCTAAACATTGGCTGTGGCAATGCTTGAACAAGTAATGTGTGTATGTCCTCTCCTAAGAACAAATTTCACAAAGTTCCCAGAACCAGCGCAGGACGGTCGGACATATTCTTGGTATCGTTGTCTAAGGGGATGTCCAGCCCCCGCAGGGAGTGCTAGAGGGACAGCCTGCACAGCAGGAAGCCCTTCTGGCCACCCCGCAAGGGGCACTACCATGTTGCCTCCTCCTTGGGAGGAATGGGCGTCCCCGGGCCCAGCAACATCTGGCAGGGCTCCGGGGACATACATAGGTGGGGGACTGCACAGCCATGTCTGTTTGCAGCCCCCCGCCTGAAGTGCCTCCTTTTGTTCAACAGCGTCTGATTGACTTGTAAGTATTGTGGGGGGGGAATAAGTGCCGGATGCCCAAAGCGAGCTGACATGCCTTTGGGGCAAGTCCTCCTTTGTTCCCTATCCCTGGAAGGTTTTCGGCGGGCTGTGGATTGCCATCAGAAGGGTGGCTGGGCTGGTTTGTATTACAATTTTTTCATGTCCCCTTCGGGGCCGCTGTGCTGCATATTTTTTAATTTGTTGTTAAATCAAGTGTTATGGGCCGAATAGTGTTTCCTGTCCCCTTCGTAATCGGCCGACCGGGGGCTGTTTTGAGTTATTGTTGAAGCATGGGAGATGGGCCGAATGGTGTTTCGCTGGCTCGGTGTTCCCCATGCAGCAGCCTTGCTGCAAGGAAGTTTAATATCGGGTTTATATTGATGTGGTTGTCCGGTCAAAGTTTCGACACCAAAAGGATCGAATGACCAAAGGGTCGAGGTAATAGAACCGAAAAACCAAAGGGTCAATTTTTTTTATAAAATATATTATTTTTTGGGGTTTTCGTATACTAAAGTGGTTTTTGCACAAAAAAAAAACACTGTGGTTTTCGGTCCTTTTGATTTGACCCTTTGGTCATTCGATCCTTTGCATTCGAACATTTCAGCTAGAACCATTGATGTGTGGGTCCTGAGTTGGGGGCTCACTTGTTTCGGGTCCCTACATGGCCGCCAAGCTGTGGGGATTTTATTACAATGTTTTCCCTTTGTCTACTGTTTCTTTTATGCACGGCCGCTGCACTGCAATGTTCACAGGTTGGGCGGCTTCATTTGCTTGTGGGGCTGGTCGGTTCTCTATGTTCAACTACACCGTGTGGGTTAGACAGCATGGGGATTACTTTACAGTAGCCCTCTCTAGTGTTTGGTTCTTTTTGTCTTTTATCCTTCCGAGGTTGATAAATTGAGTACCACTCTGTGGGATAATGATGTCTGTTGTTACAGCTCTCTGTAGCGCTATATAAGAAATACATTTGTTTATCTTTGTGTGGTTCATTTCTACTCACTGACTTTATTTCTAGTGCCCGTGGGCACTGTGAGCCACAGGCCATTCTCGATAAGCTGCCGTGTCCACAATGCTGAAGTTTAATGTTGTTGTGACTAGTTGTGTTTTAAGGTGGCTGAAGTATATTTGCGTGTCCATGTCGGTTCCCGTGTCGCCAGGGCAACCTTTGTATTAAGGGATTGGTTTTGGCTGAGTTACAGCCATAGCGGATGCCATCTTGCCACAGTCAGGTTTTTATATATGCTGTGTTTTTTTTTTTTTTTTTAATTATTATTGGTTTTTCAAGAGCAAGAAAAAGCAAACTTATGCATGCAGAATACAGTGGGCACATGCCCACAATGAGTTCAAAACCTAATAGAAATACAAGGCTTTAACGCTTTTCACCCCTCCCCTCTCCCCCCCACTCGGGAACTCAGAGTCCGCAATTAGTGATTCTTCTCTTTGGGCAGCACCAGCCGGGCCCGGGGCCAACTATATATGGTAGATTCTCCAGATTCCCATGCATAGGGATCCATGCGCAAGGCAGTTATGGGCCGGGTGGAGGCGTCCAATCACCCTGGAGACTTGTCATCTGAGTTAACAAACACCTCCATGAAACGCAGCCAGTCGGTTTCAATCTGTACACTAGAGCCATGTATTGCAGCCGTTAGTTTGTCCATGAAGTAAATGTCCTTGGCCACTGTCACCCATTCCCTCTTCGTTGGAAGGGTTTGTCTTTTCCAGGTCCTGGCCCGAGCCGCTCTAGCAGCCAGCAATAGGGCGTGTGTCAAGGCTGATAACTTTTCCCAGTGCTCATCTCTATGTTGCAGGCCAAAAATCACCATTATGGGGTCCAACTGGTAGTCCCTCTCCCCCGCATCCCTGATCCAACTAAGCACCTCGGACCAATAAGTTTGGACTTTGTGACAGGTCCACCACATATGCCAGTAATTGGCTTTTTCCCCACACCCATGCCAGCACACTGGGGCTACGTCTGGGACCATCCTGGAAAGAGTAGTTGGGTCGTACTGCCACCTGTGGAGGAGCTTGACAGCGTGGGATTTATATTGACATGAAATCGACGTCTTGAAGGCCCTAGTGCAGAGTTTCCCCCAAAGACCATCCCCTATGGTGCAGCCTAGATCCCTCTCCCATTTTCGTCTGAGGCTCCTAGTGGTTCCCTCTCGGGAAACCAGGAGGGCCGTGTACAGGAGCGAGATGAGGCCCTTCATTTCCATGTGGGAATCCAGTACTTTTTCCACTGGAATGAGCCCCCTCTGTAAACATTCCTTCAGTTTTGGGTTCATTAGGATGTCCTTGAGTCTAAGGTATAGGAGTGGCGAGAGCCTGCTGATACCCAGCGCCTCCTCTAGTTCCTGGATCGGTATGAAAGAGTTAACCCTCACCAGTTGGCCAACCCTACAAAGCCCTGCTTCGAACCAGGACTGGTAATGTTCGTGTCCTGGAATCTCTTCCAGTACTGGTGTGGACCATATGTGACTGAGTGGGGAGGGCCATGTGGTGACTCCATCCTTAAGTCCCTTCCCTGCTAGTGCCTTCCACATAGTTCCCATAATGGGGGTGGTCTTTAATTCTTCTCGGAGGTTTCTTAAGTGGGACCCACAACCATTCCCCCACAGTAACTGGGCTCAGGAAGGAGTTTTCAATATAGACCCACTGTTTGTTGGGGTCTTCTCTAAGGTGGGGGGCCAAAACCCTGAGCTGGGAGGCCCTGTGGTACATGTCGAGATCTGGGAGGGCCACACCTCCTCTTTCTTTGGGAAGGTGAGGGTCTCATACCCTATTCTGGGCTTCTGGCCTTGCCATATAAACTTCAGTATGCGCCTCTTGGCCTCTCCGAAGTATGACACTGGGGCCTCCAGTGGGAGCATCTGGAAGAGGTAGAGCACTCTGGGGAGCAGGTTCATTTTTATCGTATTTATTTACCCATCCATGAAATGTGTCCCTTCCCCCAACCCTCCATTTCCCTGAACAATTTCTCAAACAGAAGGGGGTAGTTTGCCTGACTCAGGTCTTCATCGGGTCTTACGATGTTGATCCCCAGGTATTTTATCCCATCGACGCAGACCTGAAGGCCCAAAGGGGGCAATTCAGGTAAGCACTTATCGGCATCCGAGGCAAATGGGAAGATCATGGACTTGCCGACATTAACTTTAAAACCTGAGAACCTGCCAAACTGATGACGAGCTGAAGGGCCGCCGGGACTGAACGCGTGGGTTCCCTCAAGTGGAGCAGGATGTCGTCCGCGTACAGGCCGAGTTTAAAGGTACGGTCTCCCACCACTATGCCCCGCACCATGGGAGCGCCTCTTAGGTATTCTGTGAGAATCTCCATGGCCATGGCAAAGAGAAGGGGGGAAAGGGGACAGCCCTGCCTCGTCCCCCTCTGGAGGCCAAAAATGTGAGACAGGCGACCATTGACAGTCACTCTGGCCGAAGGTGACATATATAGGGCTTTGACGGCCCGTCTGATCCCCATTCCAAAGCCCAGCTTTTCTAGGACACCATGTAGGAACCCCCAGTCGACCCAATCAAATGCTTTCTCGGCATCTATGGACACAAGGACTGGGTTCTCACCCATCGGAGCCGCGACCCGCATGAGATGCAGAGTTTTACACAGGGTGTCGGCTCCCTGTCTTCCCTGTATAAACCCCACCTGCTCTGAGTGGATCAGGTTTGGCATATGGCCGTCCAGCCTCTTGGCAATAATTCTTGTGAACAGCTTCGCGTCCACGTTAAGGAGGGAGATAGGTCTATATGAGCGGCAGTCCGTAGGGTCCTTCCCCTCCTTCGGGATCACCGTGATTAGTGCCTTGCCAAAGGACGGTGGTGCCCTCCCTGTCTGCATTATATTCGAAAATAGACCCGCTAGGAAGCCCGAGAAAGCCTTGTAGAAGCCTGCAGTGAATCCATCCTCCCCCGGGGCCCTACCCAGCTTCAGCCCTGAAATTGCTTTCAGCACCTCCTCCTCTGTTATTGGGGCATCTAGGGCCGCGGATTCCCGCATTGAAAGGGTCGGGAGTGAGACCCCATTGAGGTATGCCTCCCGTGCGTACCTCTCCACTACCCCCTCACTTCCATATAGGGTCTCATAAAAACTTGCGAATTTCTCTGCTATGCCTTCCGGATCCGTACATTCCCCCTCTACATCATCCCCGATTTGTTGGACCCACCTGTCCGCTCTCTGACCTCTGAGTTTGGCTGCCAGCATAGCATCGGCCTTGTCCCCCTTCTCGTAGTACCTCTGACGCAAGTGTTGGAGTCCCGCTACTATTTTGCCCAATTCTAGATCCCTGAGTTCCTGTCTCTTTTCCCTCGCCAGGCCTAGGTCCCTCTCTTTTTCTCCTTCCCCCTTCCCCTCAGATCTTTCTAGGGAGAGTATATCTGACCTCAGCTTGTGAGCTAGAAGGGTCCTTTCTCTTTTCTTGGAGGCTACTTCACTTATCAGCCTACCCCTCCAAGTTGCCTTCGCCGCCTCCCATACGATGTCCCGATCCACTTCGCCCGTGTCATTTAGCTCGAAATATTCTCTGATAGCCGAGGACATTTCTTCTCTACAGACTGCGTCCCGGAGCAGGAAGTCGTTACATTTCCACAAAGATTCCCTGGCCTTTAAGCCAGAGATGCTTAGGTCCGACCAGACCATATCATGGTCCAACCAACTGACCGGGCGAATATCACACGTGTCTATTCTACTCATGAACTGGTGACCTGTGAACAGATAGTCAATTCTTGTCCTTGTCCCATGGGCTGCCAAGTAAAAGGTGTACCCCTTTGCTCTTGGGTGACATTCCCTCCAAATGTCCACGAGTCCCCTTTCCCACATCAGGTCTCTGAGCCCCCATTCCGGGCCTCCCCCTACGCCGCCTGGTTGGGTGGCCCCCCGCTATGGTCTAAATCCTGGTCCCCCCACATGTTGAGTTCCCCCCCAGAACCAGGAGACCTTCCGCCCTGCGCATCACCTCCCCCATGGCCTTGTGGATGAATTCCTTCTTGCCTATGTTGGGGCAGTAAATGGATACCAAGGAGACTCTGGAGTTGTGGAGATTACCGGATACCATCAGGACCCTCCCATCCTCTCCCAATGTGAAACCTCTGTTAGTTTTTGGTGCCTGTGGATCAGGATCCCAACCCCCGCCTTTTTAGTGGCGCTGGACGCCCAAAATACCTGGACCACATGCGATCCGGGGATGGCCCTCTCCTCACCCTTCACCAATCTTGTCTCCTGCACGAAGAGGATGTCTGTCCCCGCGTTCTTCATTTCTCGCCCCAGAAGAGAGCGCTTAGTTGGGGAGTTAAGTCCTTTAACATTGAGTGAGCCAATTCTGATCATCTCGACCCGGCCCTTTTTCTCATGGTCTGCCATTACTCTCAGGCATGGTGTTCATCGGCTTCCCGATTCGGCGGGAGCTGCCCTGTCCCCCGTTGTCGCTGGATCCGAGGAGATCCCGAGAGTTCCTTCCTCCCCTGGCCCGTTTTCCCCCCTCCCACCTCCCTCCACTGTTTGTGACGCCTGCCAATGGGCAAGCCGCCAAAGCCAGAACATGGTTGTGCACCGCAGTTCTCTTGGTCAAAGGAAAATCCTGTCCCCGGCCGGGGTTGTGCCACTAGGGACCTGATGTATCCCAGGAGTTCATAGTCATTTCATTAGTCTCCTCCAGCCTCCGACTGTGGGGTGTTGGGTTTTTTAAATTTCCTCCTACCCTTTGTTTTCTTCTTTGTCGACCAGGGACCCAATGGTCCCCTCTCCATTTCCGATCTGGGCTGAGTTCCTGCTCCTTCTCTCTCCTCCGGAGGGTCTCCCTTGAGCGCCTGTAAAACTTACGTAGCCTCCTTACCACTGATCACCCTGTAGTCCACCCCCACCCGTTCGAAGGATAGGGCGAACGGGAAGGACCATCTGTATCTCATGTCCTGGCTTGTCAGCCATTGTGTGAGTGGACGGCACTCTCTCCTACGGCTGAGCGTGAGGGTAGAAAGGTCCTGATAAATCTTAATGGTGTCCCCTTCAAAGATGAAGCTCCCCAGCCGCTTTGCCTTCTCCAGTACTTCCATTTTCTCCCTGTAGCGGAGAAACCTCATCACGATGGATCTTGCGCCTCCCCCCGCACCGCCTCCACCTCGGTGCGCCCTTTCCAGCTGGACCTCTTTGCCCCCCTCCAGTGCAAAGAGTTGATTGATTAGGCCCTGGACTTTTCTCCCCACATCTGCGGGCGTCTCCCCTCTCTCCAGAGACACCCCCATGATGCGCAGGTTGTTAAGACGTTCCCTGTTCTCTAGATCGTCCATCTTAAGCATCATGTTCTCTTCTCTCATTTCCAAGTCTGTTAACCTGGCCTCATATTTCATGTCGAGGAGGTCTGCCTGTAGATGGTTGTTTTCCATCCCCTCCATTTTGTCTTCCAGGGTGCCACTCTCCCCTTGAGGTCTACAATGGAGGCTTGTATGTCCGTGCGGAGCGCCCTGATCTCCTGGAGGATATCCTTGAGGTCATCCCTGGTCAGTGCTGTCGGGTGCGGGTCCCCCACTGCCAGCATGATGACTCTGGGGCCCTCGGGCTGGGTTGGGGACTGGCGGCGAAACCGCTGGAAAGAACTGATAGCGCCGGGGAGTGGGGTCTGCTCCAGGATCGGGGGTAGGGCGGGCACCCAGGAGGTGGTGCCGCTGTGCAGGATCCCCCTGGAAAGTTCTAGAAGCTCAGGTCGGGGATCACGGCCCCTTATTGTTATAGGGTGCTGCGGCCACAATGCCAACGCCAACCTGCTTTGCCCCACTTCGGCTCCTCACCTTGTATATGCAGCTGATTTCGGGCCGAGCCCCTCCGTGGGGCCCGAGAGCAGCGGGAGCGAGGTCCCTCACGTGTGCAGTCCTCTGGGTCCGACTTTCTCCGGGTCCTCTTTGGTCCAGGCACCCAGGCTTTCACGTGGGGCGCAGCCGAGGAACGCCTGGATCGGTGCGGGTCAGTCACGTCCACTATGGTCAGGGACGAGTCCGGGGTGGCCTCATCTTTCTCCCCCCTGCGTTCTGGTAGCTGGCCACTGGTGTCTCGCTCCGGGTTGTGGATGAGGGGGTGCCTCCCCCAGCGCCCCGGCTTCCTTGATATTGTGGTGATTGCTGGGGGGGGTAGTTCCCGCTCCGCTGGCGGTTCCCGTGTGCCTCCTGGGAGCCCGCTCGGCGAATGCTCGGAGGTGTCACCCGCGCTGTAGGCACCGCCCGCGTTCGGCAGGCTGTGTCTTTCCCGCTTCCCGCGACTCTCTCCGTGGTTGCGCCTAGGGAGGCTGGCGTCTCGGGCTGCTGGGCGTGTGGGGCTTCCCACTCACTTCGGGGACCGTGGTCTCCTCTGGGGCTGCTTTAAAATCCCGGCCGGGGATCCTCGAAGCACACTATGCCCTGTGGTGCTGACGGAGCGCGAGCTCACAGGTCCGTCATATTACCCGCCCCCTGGCGGTCTCCTGCGTTTGTTTTTAATTGCAGCCATTGTGTTGTTGTCCCACTACACGAGCCGCACCATGCGCCCCCGTACCGCCAATTGGCACCTTTATTGTGTGCTAAATTACTGTTGTATTGCCTGCGTGTGGCTGTTACTTGCTCTAGGCTCCACGGGTTTTGAGGGTGCTGGGATAATTTTCTAGAGGTTTTCTTGATGAAGGGATAATTTGCAGTGGGATCTGCGCCATGTGGTCCGTGCTTTCCCGTGCCACCTTTTTGACTTCCGTATTATGTTTGTATTGGACAGGAATTCGGTTTTTGCACTCATTTCAATGATCAGCGG
Source organism: Ambystoma mexicanum (assembly GCF_040938575.1). NCBI lineage: Eukaryota > Metazoa > Chordata > Amphibia > Caudata > Ambystomatidae > Ambystoma > Ambystoma mexicanum. Next base: position 1,270,522,486 of record NC_090922.1, read on the forward strand.
GGATTTTTAGTATTGGACATGTTTTTTAACGTGTGCATTTTAGGTGTTGTCACAAGAGAGTCCGAAAGCCATTTAGTGGCTTGTTAGATAAAATAGGTTGCCCTACACGTGGGATCCCTACCGTTAGAGGGGACATATCACAATTTGGATCACTTGTGATTTGGGATTATGGGTGGACTCCTCCCTGTTTTGGTGGTCACCATGCCGTCCCTGGCGGCGGGGGATGGTGTAGGGAGGATAGACATGGGGGCCGGTAGGCAGAGCGGCAAACTATTTATTGATTTACGTAGTCCAATATGACCAATGATGAATGATATAAGAAGGGTTGCGTGGGATGAGTGTACCAAGGTTAGAATTTAAATAAGCTAATATTGGTTTTATTATTGTATGTATATTCGGAACATAATGATGTTAAGATACTGAGAACAATGTAGATATTAATGTACATCGTGTTTTTAATGTTTTGTACTGTAAAAACTGCACTTTGATGGAGATTTATTTTCCTAATAAAGTTAATGTTAATGAACGGAATGGAATGAATGATATGAGAACGGTTACATGCAGGACGACACTGGATCGAGAAATAGGGGTTGCAGGTAATATGTATGGAATGATAGGTTCAGCCGCGCTAAGTGTCGACCCTCACTGGGCTGCCCTATAAAGCCTGGCTGGCGTTGGGTTAGCTTTTCAGCAAAAAGGGGGGAGGCAGCCTGTACAATTTTAGAATACTACCCCCAGGATTGTAACGATCCGTTTGCAAGGAAAGGGTCCCCGAGGCCAGCTGCGGTGCAGGTTAGGCGACAGAGGTTGTTTGCCGTTCATTGTTTAGGATTGTGGTGTAGTGCACCAGTTATGCTATGCTGCAGTAGGTGGCTGCATGAAGGTCGCTAAATTGGTAATACAGGAAGGAAAGGATGATTGTTGAGGATGTGTTTGCTTCTGAATTTTAATATATTCTAAATAATTGGGCCAAATATGCTTGCCACCTTCGGCATCGGATATTGGGCGATAACGTAATATGCTCAGTGGTCATAACAATTTGGTTAGCAATGCACTTGACACCTTCAGGAGATGGGCCTCTCGGTGGCTGTCCAGGGATATCTGCATTCCCTGTGTGTTGGGTGAAGTCCTGACGCTGACCCGTTTCATGAACTGCAGCGCTGTGATGGAAGTGTAGTTTGCAGGGCGCACAACGATTGGCACATGATGGTGCCAGGTCCATTATGAGCGCAGCACCTCTGGGCTACCTTTGGATTTAGTCTGGAGTGCACGCCGAATACATCTGCATAGGCGCATCTAATTTCATTGCAGGATGCACCCTTAATGGCAGGCTGGCTCACTCAGTGCGGTTGTTGGCACTGCAGGTGGGGATAGTAGGGTAGGTTTGCCGCGTGTGCCTCTGGTGGCGGTAGCTCTGCCACACGGAAAGGTCTCTGCAGTGGTCTTTTTTATTACTATGCAATAGTCTCTTCAACCAGTTGATAGCATTCAAGTTACCTGGGAATTGTGCGGATATTGGAGAACCAATATTAGTGATCTGCGACCCATGTCGCTTATGCCATAAGCATTGAGTGCCACACAAGCTGAGGGGCCAAATTTAAGTCCCGCAATAAAATAAATGAGGTATGTCTTGCAAATGCGCATGTACAACAAAGAACAAACAATATAGTAAGCCCGGACACCCAGCCTGGTATGTAGGATAATTAAAGGGTGGGATGCTAATGATCATTTAGCCGACTACTGATGTTATTTATTTGTAAGGTAACTATGCACAAGACAAAAGGTTCCAGGACAAACATAAGAGTCCCAAGGGGGTGACAACAGAATGCCTTATGATCTGCTTTGTGGTAATTTAAAAAAAAAATGTGTATAACTGTATCGACAGTTTTTACAAAAGAAGACCTTTCCTCATGAATTTTATTTTGCTTCTTTTAGATTGGCATACAAGGGTTAAATCCTTTGCTGTTGGCCTTTCTAGGGGAGAGAGTCCAATGCAAGGCTATGCAGGAAGTTTCCCATTGCAATGACCGGTTTTCGATTTAACCCGTTCATCAGAAATGCCCCCAATAGCCTTCATCCATCCTTGCAAATTTTGAATTTTGGGGGATTGCGTGCTGGTGACAGTGTCACATTCTCTACCCTTTGCCTCCTAATGACATTGCTGTCCTTGTCAGCGGTCCTCTGCACCCGCCGCTAGTTGATAATTGTTATTTATGCTTTCAGTGGCCATTTAGTGTTTTAGCTTCCGGCACACTGACCATCTCATATAATTAGCAGCAATGAGATATTGGACCCGTGGGTTTCTTAGACTGTGTTATGCTCTATCGGAGGGATAGTGTGACACCGTGCAGCCTGCTTTGGCGCATGCCAATGTCAAATTAAATTTCAATTGGAGTACATATGGCCAGCGGTTTAGTCAGTTTACAAGGGTCCTGCACACAAGGTAGAGAACAGCCCCTTTCAACTTGTTGGTATATGTGTTGGTGGTTTATTGGGGATTTATAATGCGCCTATAGAGAAGGTGTAGGCAAGGAGTTGGAATACTGGGGTGGGTACTGAAGGTTACAGTTTTTACTTTACAGCAATAAGGATTTGTTTTACGTAAGAACCAGAACAAGGTCATAGTGGAAAGGTAAAGGAACATTAACATGACTGTTCCTTTTGTTATATTTGCGACAGGCACCAGTTTATATTTTGGGAAGAGATATAATGACAAAACTTGACATAACAATTTCATTCATAGACCAAGGGATAGGGTGTTCCGCTCCAGGAATACACTATTTAAACGTGGGAGAGTTTTTGCTGGCACTCACAGGGCAAGTGGGTCTGCAAGGTCTTTCAGTGGAGCCAGAGGTTTTCCTTTATGGGGTGAGCATTTTATTAACATGGCTACCTGGACTAGAGGAGAAGATGGTGAGAATTCCTGATGAATTCTTGTTTAGACCACAGATACCTATGGACGAAGAGGGGGGACAGACTATCCCTATAGAATTAAAGGAGGTCAAAGTAGGAAAGGTAATGGTGATGCTCGAAGGAATGGACGATGAGGAAAGAACATGGAGGACAGTGATAGCTCTGAAGGATACAGGTTGACTGACATTACTGACAATAACATTTTTAGAAAAGACAAAACAAATGATCAAGTGGTGTTTTTTATGAGCATCACAAACTGAATAAAAATAGAGAAAAGGGAAATCTGACAGGGTATGTCAATAATGAGGCAGCGCTCAGCATAATTTCCGGAAAACATGGAGAAGGTGCTGAGCGTACTGTGGACTATAGACCCTTTTGATGTGGGTCCAGTGAAAGTAATAGGGGAAAAAAATAAAAGTACACACATGTGAGGGATTATAATATGAAAAATATGAGGATTTGTCTTATGACTAGAATAATTAATATAAGATAATAATAAACAGTTAAACGTAAAAGCACAGAAGAAGCTCAAAACTAAAATATTTACTTCAATCCAGGGGGTGAAAAAATAAAATAAAAAGTGAATGAATGAATGAATGAATGAATGAATGAATGAACTGATATTAAAGCAGCAAAAAAACATAAGATGATAGAAGGTGCAAGTAAAGGAATGAAAAATAACATTGTGAGACAAGGGTGATGGAGGAAGGTCTGAATAAGACATCCAGATTTCCAAACAATGAGCACAATGGATGGTGCTGGTTACAATCGATTAGTGTAGTGTATTTTGATGAAACTAAAATGTGATTAATAAAACACCAAAAACGCTATAGATGGCAAAGACTGATCTAACAATATGAGAGACCCTTTAGTAGAACTGCACAAAAGAACATACAAGAGTAAGTAACAAACCATTGTTTATATTTATATGAAGATGTTGATTTATGTTTTACAGATGAAGGATATTGTCATTTCTGAAACAGAGGAGGAATGTCTATATAGCCTTAGTAGAGTATAGCAATATAATGGGAAGAAACATTATTTTATAACAAAAGTAAGTACTAGTGGACAAGTAGAGAATGAAAAGATAAGTACCAGTTGACACAGTAAGTGTGTGAGCAAACCTTATTGATCATTATTTGGAGTAAGAAGACCCAGATGAGTACAGAAGAAAACGCAGTAAGGGATACAGTCCTTTTAAATAGGTAGCATTTTCCCCAGAAAGGTGCAAACAGGTGTGAGCATAAAATACAATATATATGCAAATATGGCCATATTTAATGATGAGAATGAAGAAGACTTTGGATAGAAGGTGGCGTAACATTTTTATAATTCTAGTAATAAGGAAACGCCAAATATAAACATTTGGCAAATGCATGAAATTATGTCACACTCACATGCATTTAATAGGAACAGTGCTGGGTTCTCAGTAACATGGGTAGGCAAGATTAGTGTAGGGAGGACCACGAAACATGTTAATTATGTCTCAACAGAATAAATACAGTAAAGAAAGAAGAGACTGCGGTCCCAAGCCATCAGGAGGAAAACTTCAAATGTACAGAGAACATTTTCAGCATAGAAGAAAAAACAAAAAAAAGGCCTGTTACTATACTAATGACAGGTCAACTAAAAAGTGCACCGATATTTATTTTTTATTTTTTCAGAAAAGTAGCCAATAGTTTAGTGGCCTGAGAATGTCAAAGAGTAACATCACATCGAGAGAAAGAAACAAAGGTCTATCTTGAAGAAATAACTGATCACTTTGTCAGCGTAAATATGAATTTGCTTCTATTTAGGTTTCTTCAGGGAGAAAGAACGCATACCAGCATATTCTTCTTCTTCTTCAGCTACGCATGCACCAAGTAGAAAGAAAAAGAACAACTGAAGAAAATGCATCCTTTTTCCCCAAAAATGTTTGGCATTTGTTATATTGTCTGTTTTGTCTTTTGGTATTTTTGTCATAAAGAAGGAGACTGTATGACTCTGTGGTATGAAGAATGACAACCAAAGAAAAAATGTGTCCTTTAGAACACTATACCATTTTTAGAAAGGAGCCCATGAAAAAACAGGGCAATGCCAGAAAAAGGCCAATATATATATATGCTTTATGGTCTCAGGTCATAGCCAAATCCCGGTATCAGCCAATATCTATAGAGCATATATGATACCAAAGGAAGGCCAAAAGGGGGGAAGGAAGCAGTCATCTTATTATGTTAGAAAAAGAATAAATGCAGTAGCAATTATTTTTAGGAGGTAGACATGTTTAAAGGAAGGACATGACTATTCTGAGGTTTAGGTTTGAGGAGGCAGCACTAATGATAAAGATACATTTATTTTTCAAGAAACTCCTTCAGTTTTATATTACTGATGGACAAGAGGTACCTGCACACCTGGTGATTGATGAGAACCGATCCTGCGAGCAGAGAGAAAAGCCCAGCGTGAAAAGTTTTTGGAGGAACCCATCCATATGCCCAGTTGCAACTACCTTTGAAACAATTTTCCCTATGAGACTCTCCCATCCTATGTTCCCCAGAATGCCCCCATGACTGTTGTATATGAATAAAGAAAATTGAGAGTTTTGAGTCCTTGTGGTCGCAAAGAACAATGAAACTAAGAAACTGACTGGCCTATGTATTAAAGGGCCATTGAACTTGCTGCTAAGCAGCCCAAAGGACAAATAAAACAAATGGACTAAGAATAAAGAAGGTCCTTGGACGGAGAACAAGGAAATAAAGATGAAACAGATGGAAGATGTGTCAATGGAAGACAAACAAAACAGGGATGAAATTAAAATGTATATGGGGAAAGGGCAGGAAACAAGGAAGTATTGTGGTGTGGGAGGAAGGAAAAAGTGGATATAAACAGTGAATTGTTGCATATGGACGGAACAGAAGAAAATGGGCTGGTGGGTTCCCTCAAGGAATGATCTCTACCGATTCTTGTCGTGGCTGAAATCACTTGTGCATGTTATGTTTATATTTAATTGGGTAATGGTGGTGGGATCTAGACATGAGCAAGCCAAAGTTATGTATTGAAGATACGTACATACAAAAATTAAAAGAGGGCAAAACATAAGCAATGGTCTTTTGATGACTCTCCGTTGGGTTGCACACTAGGCAGACTGGGATATATTTCAAAATGGATGCTCAAAAACAAAATAGTGTCTAGTGGTAAGGACAGGGGCAGAACCCTAACTCAAGCTGATAAATAATGTTTTTTGGCAGCATCTCACTGTTAGTTAAGCACGTCTAGGTGGTTGATCTTGGAACTTGGCAGGAAAACCAGACAAGCTTCAAAATGAGAAGGGCATGATGCACTTTCCTGAATACCAATTTGACAGACCAGCTGCAGCATTTGGCATCACATAATAAGAGGTTATTCATTTTTCCATGGTACAAGGGCTAATTAAATTAGCCTCAAGAAGCAGATAAGAGATTGACAGTGATGCAATTATGATTGCTTTTGGCAGGAGTTGAAGGATGTGTATCTGTGTTCAACTGGGTTTAAAATAGCCTATCAGTCAATGTGTCAGACAGAAAGTGTTTGCCAGCAGATAAGCCATCCAATCAAAAGATAGGGATGGCTTTTCTCTGGCTAAAAGGACCTATCAGATATGTGCTCTGACAAGGTAGTAATTTGCATGAAGGTGTTGCATCATCAAAAAAAAGCCTATGTAAGACAGGTTGAAGGCGAAATTACTGTGTGTGCTTTTCCAGGAGTGTCTTGTAACCTCAGCTAATAAAATACTGCTGTGAAAAACCATCCGGGCATCTCTTCCTGTGTTCCTGTCTCTGGGTCAGAATTTACAGATGCTAGAAAGCTTGATGGGATGGAAAAGGACCCTCATGTACATAGTTCTTTAGGATTACTGTTATTTACATCAATAAACATGCTGCTTATGAAAGAGGGAAGTGTGCCATTTCAGGTGCAGTGGAAACAGCTTGGAGTGACACATTTCTCGAGTAAATAGCCAGGAAGGACTTATTACATTTTTAAAGTCCAATTTGCAAAGATGTGCACTTTGCCAAATAAGGAGGGGCTTGTGTGCATTTCAGATGTGCACTCATAACTCAAACATGATACACATAGTCAAAACCTGAAGCATATTTGGAATGATCAAGTTCAAAGGTGATTAATACATATTTTCTCGAGGGAAACTCAGAGATGCCCCGGGCATCAAAAGATTTTCTGTAGGTTAAGGCTTGTGGATCTGGTAAAAGTTGTAAGATGTCAATCTATGATGCACACAGCCATCTCCTCGTTTGCTACAGTGCACATATTTGTGAATGGGAGGTTTGGCAATTAGACATGTTTACTTCACAGTGGGGCAAATGCTAAAAGATCAAGTAACATATTAATTAGATGTGAAACAGTTATGCACTCAGTGAGGAAATAGCACAGCCAATTATGGATGTTACCTACTAGGACTTAACTAGCAGTGGGCTATCCCGGCCCACCTGCTCTCATAAGATCAACCAAAATTCCACTTGAATATTAAGTGGTCCAACGAGATCTCACAGAAACCACCAATTGCCAAAATTCACACTGAAATTCAAGCAAGAGGTTTGGAGTGTGGATCATTCATCTGCGGGCCTATCTGAACCATCAACAAGTACCTAGAAATGGGTGGGCCAATCAAAAGCCTTGATTCTCTGGGGAGGTTTTGTGTCCTGATAAAAGACAGAGCTCTCTACTTGGGTTGTGGATGTCAATTAGAGGGAGGAACGGGGCTAATCCACAGGATGTACAAGAAGATGTTCTGGTTCTGTATCCACTGAGATCTTTTTATGTGTATTTCCTTGATTCAATTCCCTGTTGTGAATTTCTATTTTATATCATGATTGTTTTGTTAAATTCTATAAAGCTTAATTGTCACTTTGTGAAGGCCTTTGTTAACCCTTTTCTCTTTACTTGTATCATTGACTACTGTTGTCCTACCTTTCTCCATTCTACCCCAAAATAAAATAAAAACAAAAAAAGAAAGCCCTTTGTGAATACCTGTGCTATTGCTTATTTTTTCCAACCTGTGGTGGGTCAGAAGGAGGGCACAGACTCTTGTAAGACATTTCAAGTTATATCTTTATTAAAGAAGAGGATAATGCCTATCTCTCTCGATTTCTATGGGGTGTTCGCTAGCAAACAAACTAACTAAGGTGCTTGTCAGTCATCAGTGAATGTCATCTCTTCCATTTCCCACTACCCTGGACTGACCATTCACTGGTGTCCTTCAATCTTCTAACCTTCAGACCAGTGACTATAACCCCACTTACGGCACCATCATGCCCAACCAGAAATAAGAAGAACATGACAGTGGACAACATCATTCCTGCTATCCTCCCAACATTAAATGCACTACCAGATAACCTAGACCCTAGTGTACTAGTCCATGAATACAATAAAATCATGCTTGCTACTATGGATAAAATTGCTCCATTTAAATTGCCAACAAGTAAACCTAAAATTAACTTAAACAAATGGTTCACACCTGAACTTAAGACCCTACGCCTAACAAAGAGGAAATGTGAACCTGCCTGGAAACTATGCCCAACCGATGACAACAAAGGCTAACTTAACCTCTATCTCTCGCCAGTATAAAAAGGAAGTTTGCGTGGCAAAGCGGAACTCCTATAATGATCGCATTGCCAAATCTAATTCGAGTATGAAGGAACTTTTCTCCATACTGAAAGAACTTGAGTCACCCATTGCCACACCAGACACTTGCACCAAGGATCAGACCTGTTGTGCAGATATCCAGCATGCACTAACAAACAAAATAAACACCCTCCAAAATAAAATCCAACAAAAAAAAGACTCTCTCAATCTTCCTAATCCGCCTAAGTCACCGCCTAATGTTATCCTCAATACTCAGACAAACACATTTTCCTTCACCAAAACCACTACAATAGAGGTAGAGAAAATCATCCTCTCTCTTAAACCTTCTAATTGTAAAGGTGATATCTGTCCAGCACAGTTAATAAAAGACGCCGCCAGAGACTTATCACCTTTCATCTCTAAACTTAATGCTTCATTCTATACAGGCACCATTCCCGCCAACTTAAAACAATCTTGGGTGCTCCCGCTTCTCAAGAAGCAGGCAATAGATCCTCTCATCCCTACTAATTACCGCCCTATCACCACGGTACCATTTCTCTTGAAGATACTGGACAAAGTGGCCTACACTCAGATCCAAAAATACCTTGAACTACATAAGCTACTAGGAGCTAGACAATCTGGTTTCCGTCCATTACATGGAACTGAAACAGCCCTTATTGATTTAAAGTCCCAAATAGATGAACTGAGAGATAATGGAAAGACAGCACTACTACTCTTACTTGATCTCTCAGCTGCATTCTATCTTGTGGACCATAAGGTCCTCTGAAGACATTTGGACTTCGGCTGCTCATTTCTCTACCCAGGCTACCAGATGGATAGAATCCTGTCTGCGTGAGAGAACTATGAGAGTTTTCTCCCCTTCGGCAGCAGCAGATTCCACACCTATCACATGTGGCATCCCCCAGGCCTCTTGTGTCTCCCCAACCTTATACAACATCTTCACCAAACCTCTGTTCGATGATTTGGACCATCTGAGTATCACCTACACTAATTATGCAGATGATACGCAGATTCTCCTCCCGCTTTCTGGGGATCATAGTAAGGACAGGGAGTTGGTGAATAGGGTGTATCTTATCATTCAGGCATGGATGGCATCTCATGGTCTATGCCTGAATGATGATAAGACAGAGCTGATCATTCTGGGCACGCAGGCCAATATCAACAAACTAGGCCCAGACTACTCCTCATTCAGTATAGACGGAAATGTCATCAAGGTCTCTAGGGAAGTAAAAACGCTTGGTTTTTACCTTGATTCTACCATGTCATTCACTAAACAGGTTAACTCCCTAGCATCAACTACAGCCTATACTTGTAAATTAATAAGAGCAGGTAAGCCCTTCCAATCTAACGATAGCTGTATGATCCTGGCGAGAGCCCTAATACTCTCCAGACTCGACTACTGTAATGCCCTTTACAGTGGTGCCAACAAAGCCGTTACCCAAAGGTTACAGACTTTACAAAATAACACCCTAAGAGCTGCACTTGGTATAAATAAAAGGGAGCATATCTCCTCTATTAGACGCCAACATAAATGGCTCTCTACTGATAACAAAATCCATCTAAAAATGGTCTCCTTGACCCATAAAGCTCTTAATAATGCTGCCCCTAGCTACTTGACGGATAAAATAAACAGAAAAATATCTATCAGACTGAGAAGAACTGCCAACTTCAACTGCCTGGTAGTACCAAGATTTAAACTTGCCAAAATTGGCGGCATCAGCTTTCCTGTGAAAGCTGCTAAACTGTGGAATGCTTTACCACATAACCTGAGAGTAGACCAACCCTTTCTACACTTCAGAATGAACTTCATCAAACACATTAACTCTAATAACTTGTAGCCACCTTTCACTAGACACCTGTAGTTTATATGGACTGCACATATGTATCATTAGTACTCTGTCAACAAATGTATATAACCTCATCACTGCTTGTAAAGTTACTGCACCTATGTATATTAATCTTACTTCAGCCATTTGAATATACCTGTAAGTATGTAAATTGAACATCTCTGTAACTTTGTAAATTGTTGATTCTGTAACATTGTAAGCTTTGCATATTCCTTCTGCTGCGCCCGGTTACCTCGGGTCTGGCGCTTATTATAAATTAATAAACAAACAAACAAACAAACAAACATATGATATAAGTCATTTAAAACACGACTGTTCACATGTGTTTCAATGTGTGACAAAAAAAGGGAGGGTATGGAGGGAAGACGAGAGAAACATCTCTTAACAGAATCTGTCCACTGACCAAACTAACCCTTACTGACCCTAGCACTGTCTTAACAACTAAAGACAGGAGAATGACTCCATTCTACTGGAGTTTTGCTTTTCACAAACTTGTATTCAGTAGTTGATTTTCAAATAGTCCCTTGCGACTCCTTCACTAGTTCATACTGTTCTTTTTTCACTTCATTATACTTTTGCTTCTTCTCAACATAGGGTGTTCTAAACACAAAACGGATCCTTTCTCTCTTGTCAACGATGTCTGTTTGTTTATTTTCTCTTACTTTATTTCTGCTACAAACAGTTATTCTTTCCTTTTCCCAAGACATTGCTATCAACCCTTTCTGCACTTGTTTGATGTGTGGTTCGCAAACTTTACTCTCTACTTTAACATATGGTTACTTTCTCTCTTGTCAGGGATATCTGTTTATTATTTGTAACTCTTCCCAGGGTAAGATTATCCAATCTTTCTGAATCTCTCTCTTGATATTCATTTCCTTGATATGTGGTTCACAACCTTCACTCTCTATAGTATATTGGTCTTTTAACATATGGATTTGTTCATCCTTCTTCTGAGGTTCTTCTATTGTATTCTCACACTCCTCATTAATGAGACTTTTGTTGCTTTGACTGTGAAAAGTATGATTACTCCTATGCTGATTCTTATTCGCCTCTCTCTCTTTTAGTGTTAATGTCTCATTATCGTAACTGTTATAATTAGGAATTTCCATTCATTTCTCTTGCTTCCACTGTTATATTCTGATTATCTTCACTGAGTAAGAATAGTATTATAACGATCCTCATTCACTGCACTGGCTTTCACTGATATCTGTTCATTATCTTGAGTGTACCGATGTGGCTAGTTTTATAATGAATTATTTCTTTATTTATGCTTTTATAGCACTGCACCAAACCCTCAGGCATCAGGGCGCTACTTACAGTAAGTGTCAAGTGACATTCTTGAAAGTGCAAGATCAAGTGTACAGGTTACAACATAAAGGTGGTAAAACATAAACTAGTAGAGCCTCGCCTCATGGAACGGGGGGCTTCATCAGGTGTCTAAGCAAACATGAGTGTCAATATTAATATGATTGCACATTCTGGCAAAGCCTCACCTCATGGTACGGGGCTGCATCAGGTGTGTAAGCAAACACGAGTGACAATATAAGTATGATTGCACCTTCTGGCAAAGCCTTGCCTCGTGGTACAAGAGTCCACTTCAAGGGTGTAGGCAGACATGAATATCATAGGGAAGAGACAAAGTAAGGTTACTGCAGGTATGTTACAGATTTAGCATTGGGCTAACAGACATGATACAATGTGTTATTAGGTAGGTTGCTGGTAAGATCCATAAACATAAAAATGCTAAATACATGTCATATAAGGAAGATTCCAGTTAATATCCAGATGCAGTAACATGCTGCAAAAGTACAAGTAGTTGACTTGCAAGTGGGACATATGACTGTCATGATCTAGATGACAAGGAGCTGGATATAAAGATGCCACATACAGGTGAAGCAATGCAAGTGCATGTGTGAGGCTTGTGATATATCTGCACAATATGGAATAGCCTCCCCTTCTAGAGTGTAGGGCAGCTTCAAATGTGTGGACGGGCAAAATAAGAAAAAACACCATAAGGCGCTCAAAGTTAGAAAGGTGATAGTGGATGAAAGAGGAATTAGAGGTGAGGAAGCATGGGAGTTAACTGCTTGGTCAGCAAGTGCCGACAGGATGGTTTCAGTGGAAGGCGGGTAATATGTTAGTAAACATGCAAGCAGATGGTTGAGATCTAAGTAAAACCACAGCAGGCTTGCTTATAGCGTAGTAGGTGGTCAAAGGATGTCAGCAAGTACGGACTAACAGTGGGGTTTGTTAGCGGAAAGAATGTTGTTAAGAAAGGAGCAATAAGCGATGTGTGCTGACAGATATGATTGCCGGAAGCCATGCTTACCTGTATAAAATATACTCGCTGCTGTGTAGCACTTTGGTTGGAGTTTGGCAATGCATTCAGCAATAGTGAGTATATGCAAAGGAGTTTGTGGTGGATAGTGGAAGGTGGGTGGTTGTCACACTGCCCATGGCCATTCAGGCCAGACAGGAAAAACAAAGGCCTTGTGAGTGGGCCTTGGCTGCGAGGCCGGCTTTACCTGCCAGTTCCCCAGGATTGGATAAGATGAAGCAAAAGGCAGCCTATCCACATCAAGAAGGCATGCATGTAGAAGCAGAATCGAAGATCAAAGATCGAAGATCGAAGATGCTTTAGGCTTGTGTTAACTGCGGTGGCTATTGTTGAAATGGCACAGAGCCACAAATCATACTGCTTCTGACCAGCAGGGCTTACCATATGTGTAGCAGATGATGTGGATGATGTCGAGGGGTGGCAAGCTGTTGGCAACAGGCATAGAGATAGTGGTGGGGTGCCCTGGGAGCCTACAGCATGCAACCTCCATCGTTATTCTCGATTCTTATTCACTTCATTTACTTTCAGTCTTATCTTCTCGTTAGCTTGACTGGTATGAGTAAGACAATTCTTATAATGATTCTTATTCACCTCACTTGCTTTCACTGATATCTGTTCATCATCTTGACTGAGTCGATTATGGCTAGTCTTATAATGATTCTCATTCACTTTTAGTCTTATCGTCTCATTAGCTTGACTGGTATGAGTAAGACTAGTCTCATCACGATTCTCAGACACTTCTCTTGTTGCAAGGTTATCTTCTCGTTATCTTTACTGGGATGAGTATGAACAATTCTATAACGATTCTCTGTCCCCCTCCCAGGTCTCCCATTTTCCCTGTTACCTAACTCTCACAGGGATAATGTCACCAGGGTTTCTCTTTGTTCGTGTTTGGCTCTCTCCTTCGGTGACTTCCTGTCTTTGTTCTCTATCTCGTACTCCTTCTCTTCCTTCGGGTTTGGTTTCTGATATCCCTATCAGGAAATCATGCAGTTTCAACAATATAGTGGTGTCAGCGTCATTGTGAGGATCTCCATTCCATCACTGGATATGCGTGGTCATGCCACACCTTGCTATTTCTCGCTCTCTCTAACTTTCAGCATGCCACACGTCCAGCTCTCCGGTTTAGGGTTGACAGCCGCTTTGTATCTTCCAGGTGGATGCTTCTCTCTCTTTGCAGCTTTCCGGACACTGCACATACAACTCTCTGTTTTTGTCTTGGCAACCAATTTTTATCTCGCAGGCTTTTCTGACTTCCTAGTCTCTGCCCTTTGCTGGCGTACCTCTGTGTCTCTCTTCCTCAGCCTGCTCTGGCCTCTTGTATTCTCTTTTAGGTGCTACGTCACAGTGGCCATTCGCCTCTGAATCTCCCTCTTCCAGGCTCCTCATATATATCACTCATCCTCCTTGTCTCAGTTAAAGGTAGTTTTACCTTTAAAGGGATATTCACCATTTCTGGTCTACAGTAACATACACTTTATGGAGTTCCTCACAGGAATGGGAGCCCTTGTATGCACAGGGGGAGTCTCTCCTTGTGAGGTACTGCTTGCCTTGAGAAGTGACAGATTCCTGCAATTCATCACACACTCAAAATAAGTTAGAAAAATTAAAAATAAATCCTTTGACGACCTTTTGTGATTATTTTTTAAAATCGTTTTGCCTTATAAAATAGAAAAAGAGGAACCTGCTGTAATGCCCTTTGGAAACCCTTGTAAAAAAAAATCCTTAATAGCCTGCAACTATAATGTAAGAGATATCTTTGGAGGTTGTGGAAGGCCAGCATGCATTATAACACCTGGAGGCAGAGAAAATAGGTGAGCATGAGGTGAATTGCAAGGAGGCAGAGATAGAGGGCTGCAGGAGATGTGTGCAGTGCACAAGGTAGAAAAAAGGAGGCAGATGAGGAGCAGCAGGTGGTGGGTGAAGGCAGTACAAGAAATCATATAGGGTAGTAGGAAGAGAGGCAAGAGGAGGTGGAGGAGGATGACAGAACTGATGATGGTAGCTCATCCCTTGTGAAGGAGGCAAGATCGACCAGAGGATGGGACAAAAATAATGGGTTATTCTCATCATGATGGAGACTACTAAAACACTCAGCACACAAGAATTGAGATTCAACTTCTTGAGTTGGGAAAGTAGGAAGAGTTAAATGAACGCCTGTGAGTTTACGGTGAATCTCACCTGGAGAGGGATCAATGATGACAGGACTGAGTTGTAACCAAACAAATTCAAAGATTAAATCTATGAGGTTACACACAGTCACAAGATGATTATGGTAACCGAGTAGGAATTCCAAGGGTGTCTCTTGGTCTCCAGAGATGGAGACTCATGGAGGATATCCAAAACGTTACCTTGCAGGTTTCCACCCCAGCCCATTATTCTAACCCTCCATTCAAAGGTTGCCTTCTTTGCCTGCCCCCTCTAGACAGGCCCGGATCCAGGTCTATTCATCTGGGTGGGCCAGGTTTGTGATAAGGGGGGCCCAAATTGAAAGGTTTGGGTCTAGGAGCACCCTAAAGAAAGTGCTTGCATCACTCCTCTATACAACAGCAGTACAGAGCAAAAGGAGAAGAAAGGAAAATAATGTTGAAAAATCAATCTACCTATCCCCCTTCCCATCTGCTCTTCCCTTGCTATTATGTCCTATCCTCCTCCACCTTTCACCCAGTCACCTTCTTACAGCTCCCCTAATCACCATTCCCATTTACCTCCACTCCCACCTACTCCAACCAGCCCACAGCATGTCTTTCTTAGCCTGGCTCGGAAACATTAAGGCTGATGCATCCTCCACCTCCTCTGAGAGAGCTGAGCAGTGATGCCCTCAGTCTTTGTACCATCTCAGATGATGGTGTTCGCCCAACAATGCCTTCCTGAACACTGTGGCTACTCCCAAGAGGCCCCAGAGGAGGTGCTTGTGGTCCCTCCATCTTATGCGAAAGAAAGACCCCATAGAAAACTGAAGTAAGGAATGGGAGATTGTGTTTCTTAGAAAATTATGTTGCATTTTTGTATCACATTTTAATTGAGTTGAGGGTGTGAGTGAGTGCTAGCATGTAGGAGAGAATGCTAGGGCAGGGAGAGCTGCATGAAGAGGCATACCATGCATGATGAGTGTTTTCCGGTCACCTGGTATCATTCCTGGTGGGGTGTGGCAGGGAGGAGAGGGCCTCGCTCCCCTGCCTTCTCCCTGCCTTGCCCATGTACATCATTGTTTGGTACATACTGTTTATAATATGCAATTGTCTATGATGAGTTTTTGTTTGATGTGTTTAATTTGATTTGCTATTGAATAACAACATTTTGTTCAATAAATGCAGCCTGATATTTTTAAAGAAGAAGATGTGTGTGTGTGTGTGTGTGTGTGTGTTCTTGGTGGGTTCCAATGCTTGTGCTCCCTATCTATTAAACCATGAGTGGGGCGTTTGAAATAGCTTATAATGCTAAATGAATCACTTCTAGGGGCACCTAATTTTATCAGGTACGACATAGTGAAATTAAATGATTTTTACAGGATCACACTATTTGGTTAAGTAGTAAAGCCAGCATGTGAGCCTAGCCTGAAATTTAGATACTTGACCATGCAACTTTCAAACTTAACTTGGTACAAATATGTGTTGAAGTTTGGTTTTGAATACCTACAATAATACTTAGTTTTATACAGATTACTTTAAAAATGCACAAGTCAAATGATAAATCAACCCGACAATGTATTCATCATTCTAGAAACGTGTTGATGAAAAGAGTAAGAGGGGCATTTTGTTTTGAATCCTAAATTGCACAGGAAGGGACCACTCCTGTTTGGAGTTTTTACAAAAGGGGCAATTCATTCATTATAATTGTTTCAACCAAGTACTGGAAAAGTAAAGTGTAAAACACAGGCAAGCATCGCCTTTGCTCTTTACATTTCCGCTACGTGTCTGGGAAAGTGTAAATCACTTGGATTCCTTAGGAATCTGCCTGCTCTTACCAGGTGTAAATGTCAGACAGATCCCAGAGGAATCCATTGGTTTTCTGCCAACATAAAAATACATGCTGGGGGAAAACCAATCTGATTTGGCAGGGGGACCTCTGGTCTCCACCCTCACATGCCAAATCATACAAAATCCTGCAGGTCATAAAAAGTGGGGATAAACGCATTTATCACCACTTCTTGCACTCCGCTTCACTTGGAAAATTACCCCCTATAACTGTAGCTTTGTTTTCCTCATTCGGAATAGAAGCACATAGGCTCCAGCATAAACATTAATAAGAATTTACAAAAAATCTCATACAGACACAAAGTGAAATGAAATGCATGACAAGATCATTGTTTCACACTGATTGTTCTGTATCATAATCACCCAACAATCACACTTAATACCTTGTTAAAAACCTATATAATTTAAAGAAAAAAGTCCAACAGCAATGGTCACTACCTGTTACCTTTTCTCATCTCAAATTACTTTCTGTTAATCACTTCCGATTGTAAATAAATTGCCTCTGAGACACGTCAAAAAGTACGACCTCAGTGGGAGGGCCTGTGCAGCCCTGGCTGTTTGTATTTGGGGAGAGAGGCAGAGCCGGGGGGCATGGACATATATCCCAGGTCAAAATGTTAAATCCACCGCTGATTGCACTCTTTAGGAAATCTTTAAATACTGCTTTTTAGTTTTAAAAGATGTACACCTTTTTAACTGGGCACGCAACATTATAGGAAATGCTCTTCTCTCGTGTCATTTTAAATGCACTCTTTAAGGGATTCCGGCACGACGTAAACACCAAGCACCCAGGATTTACATTATACTTTCCAAACAAGACCCACAATACACATTCTGTATTCTGTTGGAATGCAAACTCTGTTAATTTACTCAAACAATATGAGCATAACAAGTCGGTACTTAGTTTGAATCATGAAACATTCAGGCAGACTAGCCTAGGCTTCCACACAGATAAAGATACATTCTGTTTGGGTTGGAGCCCCACTGGTAAGTATGCATGAGATGACCTTAAACTGGTCCATACTTGCCATCCTAGCCTTACCATTTTCAGGTAGGGCCTTGTTGGACCAACTCAGTAAGGTGCAGCTTGATTCCCTAGACGTAGCAAACAAGGCACTCACATCTGGGCATATACATGCTCACTTCTGGAGATAAACTGAAACCAACATGCATTGACAAAGCAAACAGCTTGGGCTTTTGATCAGGCATGGATAAGCATTTGCCAGGCACTGCCATAAGGGTACCACCTGACCATATGATGGGAACAGCAGGAAAATGGTGTGAGAACCTGGGCATATGATGGCAATGCCTGGCAAATGTCTAATACCTATACACAAGCAAAAACTGTTGGCTTTGCAATTGCTTGTTTAGGCAGAGGCATTGACAAAGATATTGCTTATAAAATCAACTGGCTGAAGACCCACATTAAGCATTTTTTTTTATCATACCAGGGGCTCATTAACAGTGGCAATTAAGTAATTAAACACTAAACGAATGCTTAGAGGTAACACTGGCAGGCCCTTACTAGCAGCACAGTTGGTGTTACTTTGTGATATAGCTTGCTCAAAAAGTTCCAGAAAGGTTACATTTTGGTGGCGAGAGGCAGGTAGTTGATGGTAATGACATGGGCTCTAACATAGCCATGGCTAGTCGTTGAGTGGGTACATGACCAAATACAGCCATAGGATACATTTTATCTCCATCCTATCTGTGTTCCACTACATGAGTTCTATCTTGAACCTAATAGGAAAAAGTATAAATCAATTATAACCACTGGCATTGCACTGGTCTTCTTTGCCATTGTTTGCAAATCAGCCTTGGGCCATTCACCAATGTGAGAAGACCTTCCCAAACTGCAAGACCACAAGGCCTAAAAATGCATGTGGTTACTTTGTTCCAGTGCTGAGGGGTCATTACCTAGAAATTGAGATTGGACTGCACCCTTTGGTGGCAGCACCAAGAGTAATTTACTAATGGTTTGTCCCCTTCTGTAATGGCACAGACATAGTGCAGAATAATAGCATGGAATGTTGCGCAGAGCAACAGTAGTGGTAATGTTTAATTGGCTTGTAACAAAGCCAATGGGATCATCTCCTGCCGCACCAGTAGGGGAACAAATAATATGCAGCTGTTTAGCCCTGGTACACCGTTCCAGTTCATTAGTTTTCTGTTCTAGAGAGGTAGTTCTTGTCTCCAGTTGGGCCACTTTCACACACAATGGATGATCAAATTTGTTCTCCAGCCATGACATAGACTTCTCGATCCTACCGAACGCCGCCATCACAGGACCTCGTGCCGCTAGTTTCTTCTGACTGTTGTCTGCCCCACGGTGAAAGTAAATTTGTGTCTTCAGCCCTACTCTTACTGCTGGACTAACCCGATGCCATTTTCCCCTTTTTCACCTTGTAGCAGTTTGTCCAGTAAAATGTAGATACAGGGCTGTAATACGACTATACTGTGCTGTACCTTTGTCACCACTTTAGAGCCCCTACACTAATATCCTTTACTGTGGCCACCTAGAATATCTACGTATGTGCTACAAAGAATGCAGACTACAGCAGCCAGTCAGCTTCTGATACTGCAAAAATAACTCAATCCCTGCAAACACTTCACTGGCTCCTGATAAAACAGAGGACTCACTTTAAAAATCTTTGTAGTACCTTCCTTGGCAGGGACCCAGAATCCATCACAAGCAAATCCACACGATCCCAACCATTGATTCAGCAACTATGTGATAGTAATTGTGGCGTGGTTTAACCAGCCTTGCCAAAGAAAATCATATGTAAGTGCATGTTCTGATGTAGCCGCCTTGCAACATGAGGCCAGGCTTTCCCTTTCATGTACCTGGATTTGACCATATGTGACCGCATGTTCTAATTTAGCCGCCTTCCAACAAGAGGCTAGGCTTCCCCTTTTCATGTACCTGGATTTCGACCATGTGTATCTGCTGGTTCTGATGTAGCCGACCTGAAACTTAGGCTAGGCTTTTCCAATACGTGTACTTAATATAACTGCACTTTGTAATCACTGTAACCACTTTCTTAAGTTAAAGCGCCCTGATGCCTCATGGTTCGGTGCGCTATATAAATGTCAAATAAAATAAATAATTCATTACTATCAACCTTTACTTATACTCATGTAGTTAATGCAGCAGAATAAATACTTTGAATGTAATACTCAAGTAGTTAATGCAGCAGGATAAATACTTTGAATGTAATGTCTAAGGTCCCCCAGTCAAATTATGCACCTTCTGCAGACATCTGTGTTCAAGCAACATCAGCTGTCATTTATTGTTTGATATAGTTAACCATTTTATTAAACATGATGCGAAAAACCGCTATATTCCCACAAAAGATATACATGCTATAAATTAAAGAAAGCAAAACTGTGATTTTAGGTTTGAGAAAATAGTTGTAGGCAGCCAGCTTAAATAAGTATGTTAGCTCACTTATAGGTGTGAATGGTCCTCCATCTCCCTGGTGATGTCATGGCTGTGGGGCATACATTGTCAGGGCATGAAAACAAATCCTGGCCGACCTCCTGCAGTTCAGCCTCTCAGAATATCTCTGAGGTTGCTGCTGCATGTATAGAGTGAAATCCACCCCCACACCCATATTCCCTCAGGTCCCACTGGCATGGCCTACTTTCTAGGGGGGGGAGAGGGTGACCTTGGGGGGCCTGGCCCTTCTGGCCCCCCTGCTAGAGCCAGGCCTGCCTCTAGATGTTTCTGTTGCTCTTTGTTTGCTTCTGGTTCTCTTTCTCCTGGCAGGCACTGTGCTCCAGACCCCAGCAGGTGTGTTATCAGCTCCTTTTTCTATGTAAGCCCCCTGGCGCTTGCAAAGACCTCAGCTACAGCCCCCAGAAGTAATCTGGTACAGTGCTACATAGTATGAACTACAAGGCTTCCTTTATTATTTATTTTTATTTATTTGAATTTGTAAAGCGCGCACTGCCCTCGAGCATAGTGGCACTGTTAAGCATGCTTGCTTAGTTACATCAGTGAAGTTATCAGCATGCATACATAGATGATAGCTTCAGACAATTACAGAAAGAGCATAACAGTGATCAGTGATTACATAGATTGGTGGGCAAGTATATGGTGCCAGCCACATCTTACATGGCGGTAGCTACATAAAGTTGCAAAGTTAGCTTAGGTGGGCAAGAGTATGGTGCCAGCCACATGTTGCATGGCGGCAGCTACAAACAGTTGGGGGCTCAAGAATAGAATGCATACATTAGTGCTACCTAAGGGTTGAATGGCGCTGTTAAGAATGCTTGCTTAGTTACATCAGTTCAGTTAGAAGGCATCCATACAGAGTTGATAACTTCAGACAATTACAGTAAGAGCTTAACAGTGATTACATAGATTGGTGGGCAAGTATATGGTGCCAGCCATTTGTTGCATGGTGGCAGCTACAAACAGTTGTGGGTCAAGAATAGTATGCATACATTAGTGCTACCTAAGGGTTGAAAGGTGGCAGCATCTCATGAATGCGTGGTCATGTTCAATGGGCAAGTGCATGGTGACCGGCACAGATACATAGGAGAGAAGCTACAGATAGGTGCGTGGTTGGTTTCATAGATAGAATAGCATGGGGCCAGACCCAAATTGGACGTGGCAAGTGCATACTATTACATAGGTTTAAATTAACGGGCACTAGTCTAGAGCAAATATCATGAAATGGCGGGCAACTACATACACTTACTGGGGTGGAAGGAGAAGGGAGGGAGGAAAGACTAGGGGGTAGGTGAAGGGGGTGGGGACAAACATAGGCAGGCTTGGGTGTGGAGAGAGGGGACCTGAAGGGGGGAAAAGAGGGGTAGGGTGGGGGGGGGTAATACATACATGGGGCAGCAGGGGGAGTTTGAAATGTACGGTGGCAGCAGAGGGGGTGGGGGGCATTCACTCACACTGGCGACCAAGGGGAGGGAGTAGGGGCATAGACTCATACTGGCGACCAAAGGGAGGGTGTGTGGAGCATTCACTCACGCTGAGGCCAGGGGGAGGGGTCATTCATTCGTGCTGTGACAAGAGGGAGTGGGTCGGGGGAATTCACTCATGCTGTGACTGGGGGAGGGGGTGGGGCATTCATTCGTGCTGTGACCAGGGTGAGGGGGTGGGGGGCATACACTCACACTGGCGACCAAGGGGAGGGGGTGGGGGCATAGACTCACAGTGGCGACCAAGGGGAGGAGGTGGGGGGCGTATACTCACACTGTCGACCAAGGGAAGGGGTGGGGGGCATTCACTCACGTTGTGACCAGGGGGAAGGGGAGGGGGGCATACACTCAGACTGGCGACAAAGGGGAGAGGGTGGGGGGCATTCACTCACGCTGTGACTAGGGGAGGTGGTGGGGGGCATTCATTCATGCTGTGACCAGGGGGAGGGGGTGGTGGGGCATACACTCACACTGGCGACCAAAGGGCAGGGGGTGGGGGCAATCACTCGTGCTGTGACCAGGGGAGGGTGTGGGGGGCGTACACTCACACTGGTGACCAAGGGGCTCTCATAGATTTACTTGCTCTCATAGATGACTCCTGAATTTTCGTCACCTACACCACATATCCCTCCTAATGTCCAACTCATTAGCCTCAATATGCTTCTTTTTATACTCTCTGACCTGTATTAACTGATCAAATTTTGTCTTGGATTGGTGGAATTGTTTCCTGCTGATCCCAGGTCCCACCTCATCCCCATGTGTTGCTGTCATTCTTCTAATTGTGTCCATGAGTGGTATCTCTCTCTCTCTCTCTCTCCCTCTCTCTCTCTCCCGCTCTCTCTCTCTCTCTTTCTGTCATCACTGTGTCATCATGTGAGGGTTTTAATGCAGTCAAAGCTATTTTGGACAAGCAGAGCTTTCATGGCAGCCACACAGCTCTGCATCCTGGTCTCCTTTGCTTACAACATGGAATGTACCTCAATTTTACAATACTCGTACAACTTGAGAGTCCTTCAATCAGTATCCTATTTCCAGATTGCATGAGAAGATGAAATCAAATAAGAGTGTGCTCGTGAGTGAATAGTCTACTCAGCAGTCTTCTCTCATTTGGGCTGCCCTTATAGTTTCTTGCACAACATCACAGGCAAGAGTATTCTGACTGCTTCCTTACCCAAGCCACTGGCTGTCTTCGGGGACACCATCACATTTCTCCTTATAGTAGTACCCGCATACATTAGATTGGGGACAGGGGGTCTAGGGATCCACCTTATAGCAGGTCCATGGGTTGTATCAGGGATGTAGTGGCTTTCCCTGCCCCCTCACAGCCTGCTAATCTCACTCAATCATTCCTTCAGCTATGTCGTGGTCAAATTCCCAAAATGTTTTGTTCATAACCCTGCCTGAGTGTTTTAGTATTTCCCCTGGCCTGCGGGGAAGGTACAGGCAGGTGCAGTTGTGTGTAAGCTTTGCAACAGGGCTCGAAGACTGAGGATTATGCAGTGGGCACAACTGCTGTGTATGTACCCTTGTTGTGGAGCTATAAACAGATGTTTCATGTCAATGTGCATCTCTTACATCTAAAGCTAGCATCACAGTACCCGGTGATCCAGAGCAAGCATCACCGGCATGTATGATGATGTAGATTATTTTCCCATCATGACAGAGAGCACAGTGGTTTAAAAAACAGGCCAAACCAAAGCCAAAGGCACTGCCTGAAAATTTCTGGGCAGTGTTGCTTTGTTGACTCCCCACCCTCCTGTTGTGCAAAGGGTGGTTGTAACTACATGGTAGCAACACGCATTATAATCTGTTCTGGCATTCAGGGACAGATTTCTTTCATTGCTGGGTGGTAGATAGGCAGGGATCTGGAGGAGAGTCTGTTGAAGATGGTATGGAGGCTAAACTGCATGCCCTTTACTACAACATCCCCGACTAAAAAGTGCAAGCAGGAAAGACTGAGGAGTGTTCCACATTTGTGCATGAATATACCAATCAACTGGCTGCTTCTACACCTTGCCACTAACCTACTGCAGTGTATGATCTTGCACCCTCCTCAAACTCTCTGTCCATTGGACACACTGTACATCTTCTTGCTTCCGCTCCATCTCCCTCCTTGCCCATACTTCTACATTTGAACTCCCTATGACCTAACATCAAAAATGCAACCAACATATTAACTTTCAATTGAGCCTTCCAACTCCATCTCCTATACTTGGAAGGTGCACTAATACTGTCCTAGCATTATCGAAACTCTTTGAGCTTCTCTTCTCAGCTGCTAAATTCAATTGCTTGCTGGAACCTGCCTGTAACACTCCTCTTGTTTCCGTTTTTGGGCTGTTCTCTGTCTATAGTTCATGTTCTACTTTTCACCCAACATCGTACAGGACCCTGAGACAAATGGTATGTCTCAGTATTTCTCATGTAGAGAGAACCCAAAACTTGCTAACGTTTGAAACTGTCAGGTAGCAGGGATCAGCCAACATCTTCTCATGTCTGTGACTCTCAATGGGGATAGCCTGAAAAATGTTCATCTTGGTTGCTTTTGACCTGTTGAAAAGTCGCTCTCCCTTTCACTGATGTGATTTTTTTAATGTATTGGGTAAATAAGAGCAGTCACACCTTACCCAAGAAAGTCAGTCACTAGAGCTATCTATTTCACAAACAGAAACAATGCACTTACCCGAGAATGAAAAAATACACTTTACTCAATGTCTCTGGTGATGTTGTGTTAGGCACAGGGGGATGTTGCATTTTCTTCATGACTCTGTCCTCTACACAATTTTGTTTTCTCCCACTGCATCAGTGCATCTTTGCTCATTGTAACTGTCCACTTTTCTGGTGGTTCCTCAGAGTAATAATGCAGCTGAAATAGGTGGAGGAGTTGCTTTGTCTATCTCTCCCATATCTGTAATTTTGGCATTATCCTCCTTGGAAACAGGTGAGATGTAGCTTTTTCTTTGTCAGAAATACTTGTCATTTTGGTATTGTCCTACCCAGTGGACCCAATCATGTGCTGCTGGTGCCTGGACTCAGATGGGTTGTAATCTTTATCTAGCTCATCATTAACTTTATTCTCCGGCTCACTGTATGTGTGAGGTGGCTAAATGCCCTCTACTTTAGAGTCCTCCAGCTCTTTTGCTATATTTTGGGACTTTGAACTTTAAATTTTCAGCACCCTCAGTGCAGTGGCACATGGATGTCTTTTAGACTTCCCAAGGTTTAAATACCTTCCCTGGGACTGACTACTGTCTCCCAGAGCATGTAAAGTTAAATTGACTTTGCTAGTCTTTTTAAATTCATAGACCCAGCACACACTATCTTCCTATAGAGTGCTGGAGGGGTTGCCTAGCATCCCCTATGTCTAAACACTCATGTAACAGTCAAATGTTACCCTTTCCTTTTGAAATGGCTGGTGGCAGTGGTTTTAGAACAAAATACCACGATTTTTCCCAACCGCGAAGACCGGTATCTAAAAATCGGGTCAGCCATGTTTTTCAATATGGCACCCAAGACCGGTCTGTAAAAATAGACTCCGGTCATCTTTTTTTGCCGTTTCTTTTAGGAAAGGTCCTTCTAGTGTTTGTCTCTGCGCGCCAAACCAGGCTGAAGCCCTCCTCTGATGCCTGAGTGTTTGGGTTGGACAGGATGTTAGGGAGGTGCCCGAAACTCCCTGTGCTTATTCTCCTAGAAGACCTGAATGCACTCTGGCGTGATTGGCTGGCTGACTGTCCGGCAAGGACAGCCATCCTGCTGGGTGAAAGACAGCTAGGCTGGAATGAATGGGAGAAAACTGTTTAAAAGCAGGTCTCTGGGACTTGGAAGGTAGAGTCGACCACTGGAACGAAAGAACCGAAGAGGAGCTGAAGGAAGACGACTGCTGCAACTCCTGGACTGTTGGTTTGCCCGGTGAAGCCCTGCTGCAGGTCCGAATTGCCTGAAACTCCCTCGAGAGAGAAGCCCCTTCAAGGACGACTTCTTCACTTGAGCTGGGGGAAACAACCAACTTGCAAGCCACCTGGACACCGTTTCCATACTGGTCGAATTTTCATCAGAGTGCTGTTGAAAACCGGATAGCCAGTGAGAAGGATACCAGTTTGTGGACTTTAAGGCACTCAGACCTTAAAACTAACATTTAGTCAAGCTTGTGGCTTCTTCTCTGGGCAGTGCAGGAACTTCCCGATGTCCTCCTTCTTGTCCCCATGTCTGAAGCTCAGGAACAGAGAGATTTGCAGGAACTGCCAGGAACAACTGCCTCAGCTACAGCTTTTCTTCATCAATAAGGTACTGTGCAAACGTGATGTGGAAATCCTTTCTGCTGCGGTGAAAGTTTGTGAAACGTTCCCAACTTTGGAGTCTTGTTCGCTCCTAATTCGACATATAACTCTTTTCCCTGCAAACTACTTCCAAAAACATTGGCAAAGACGTAACTGTTTACCACCAGAACTGTGTCATCCTATCCAAGACACTGAACCATTGACTTTGGCCCAGGCCTATTGAATTGAATTGCCTCTTTTAGTGAACTGAAACTATCTGCCCTGGCTATAAAAGTAACTGTGTTTTGATTCTTATAACCTTTGTCTTTCTATCACTTTTGAAAGTTACTTAAGTGCCATTTTGCTCCCACTTCAGGGGAGCCTAACTTGTTCAGAAACGTATTGGTTGTGTACTGTAGTGTATTTTAGTGTGATATTGAGCTGTGTATTACTAGTGGAATGTTTTCTAACTAAATGTGTAAACAAATGTATATTCTTTTACCAAGAAACCTTGAGTAAGTGTTTGTTTGAACTACTGTGATTGCAAGTCCTTTGTGTAACCTCTTGTACTCCTCACATCCCACTTGAGATACGTCTGGCTGCTCAGCCACTACTACCACATAACTGTGTAATACAGGCTTGTTCCAAAGGTGAGATTGTGCTGACACCTGTAGTCTTAATTTTTTATTTTTTATTTTCTTTATTTTTTTTATTGTACTTGGTTTAACTGTGTTACCAGTTTTTACAAGTGTTGATTCATCGAACACAATTTTGAATCAAAGTGGGATTAAGTGAGATGAAATTGCATCAAAATGAAATGAAGTAAAACCAGATGGAGTGAAAATGCAATGAAGTGAACTGACATAAAATGAGGTGAGGTTGAAATTTGATTGATTGACTCTTTGCCCGAATAGTGCCCTAGCGTTTGTTGTCCAGGTTCAGGCTCTCCAGAAAGTTTGCTACTACAATTACTTACTTGGGGCCTCACTACGAGCATGGAGGTAATGAAAATAGGAAGGCGGAATGGTATTAGCGGCATCGTTAACGGGTCTGGGCCATTACGACCCGATAACCCGCCAATACCGCCACCGCCCGTACTGTGCCCCTTCATACCGGCTGGCACGCGTACACGCACCCCTTTGCGGAGGAAATACCGGGATGCCGGTTATAGGAGGATATCACAAGTTACGCCGGCATGCACTTACCGGCATTCCGAAGGGTGTAAATAGGGCCTGCATGACGGTGGCCATACAGGCATCGTGGACCACCCGTAAATAGCAACCTGCAGTGAAGGCAACTGTCACAGGTGCACACAATCACCACAGGTGGAGTCAATGGAGCCTGTCCTAGTATAAAAGGAGTATACCCACACACCACACCCCTTCCCACACCAAAATGATACCACTAGCTGTTGCAAATCATGGGGCTGGAGGACATGCCTGTACTGCTACAACTACAGCAACAACAGCAACTACAACAACAACAACAGGCAGCACAGAGGAGACGCAGGAGGAGAAGCAGGGTGGGAAACGCTCAGCAATTACCACCAGTGCAGCCAGTAGTACCTCGTAGGCAGCCATCAATCCCTCGCATCAGACCCAGTCCATTCAATCTAACCCCTGAGCAGATGCACACCCTGTACCGGTTGGACCGGGACACCATCACTACCATTGTGGACATGATACATGACGACATTGTCAGCCTCATTGAAATATGCACTGCCATCCCCCAGCTACTAAAGGTGGTGTCTGTGCTCCACTTCCTGGCCACAGGCACCTACCAGCACACAGTGTGACAGCTGCATGGTATATCACAACCACTCTTTTCACACATGCTGACCCAAGTGCTGGATTCCCTCCTGAAGCACGCTAGCACCCACATATCCCTACCACAGACTGCCCAGGAGATCGCCGACACCAAAGTAGGTTTCCATGCACTGGCAGGCATGCCCAATTGGTTGGTGCCCTCGACTGCACCCATGTCGAATTGGTAGTCCCTCATGACATAGAGGCGGTGTACCGCAATCGCAAGCAATATCACTCCATCAATGTGCAGATGGTATGTGACACCAGCAAGATCATCACACATTGTTGTGCCCGATATCCCGGATCCACACATGATTCCATGGTGCTGCATAACTCCACGCTACCCCGTCACATGGAGCGACATGCTGGACGGAATGCCTGGCTGCTTGGTGAGTTGCCTGACTGGCCCATGGCAGTGCATCGCGGGTTGTGATATGGGGGGATGCATACTCCACCTGGGTGGGAATGACCGGTGAGTGGACAATGCACTCAGAGCTAAACAATTCTGACCTGAACCTCCCAACATGAACATGACACATCACTGCCACACATTGGACCAATGCCGTACATCAATGACAACATGTATGACGCTCAACCAGGCCACCAAGGGTATGTCAAGCGATGCATGACTAAACATGATTACAACTGTGCCAATGTCGCTAGCATGATTATGCACAGAGTAGCATACACTGCAATTGTGTGAGGCAAGACATCATTCCGCATCCACAGTACATCCGCATCAGCATGCAAGTTAACACCCTGCATCATCTGTACAACGCCATCCAGACTAGCAGACCATATTGCAGTACACAAAGCATCCAAATAATCTTTGTGCATACGTACAGGGACATGTGCATGTCAACAGCAAATAGCTGTGGCCATGGCTGTGAATCCTGAAAGGTGGCAGCTCAGAATGACTCACACATACCTCTTTGTACTCCCATGCAGGTGATGGAGGATATCCCTTGAAGCCGTGGCTACTTACCCCTGTGCGGAACCCGCGGAACAGGCATGAAGAGGAGTGCAATCGGGTTCATACCCGTACCCGTGTCATGATTGAGCAGACCTTTGGCCTGTTGAAGGCGCGGTTCCGCTGCCTAAGCAGGTCTGGTGGAGCACTCCTTTATAGGCCTGAGAAGGTGGCAAAGATCACCATGGCCTGTGTCATACTGCACAACATGTGCATCTGGAGAAATGTACCACTGCCACCTGACATTGACATGCATGCACTGGGTGAGGATGATGAGGATGAAGATGGAGGAGAAGCAGCTCCCCTGCCAGTACGTAATGCACAAGATGGCCGTGCTGTACGCCAATCACTGATTGACGAATACTTCTGGACCACAGCGACATTGATGGATATGTGTCAGTGCTACACTGAGCACTGGGTCCATGAGGACATGCACACAGGGTATGTGGGGAGTTGGGCACTGTGCACTGTCATAAATAAAATGAATACACACAAAATGAACAATGTCCAGGCCTTAAATTATTTTTTACAAAACGGGTATATTAATGAAAATTACAGAAAAATGCCTCACCCCTCCACCACTCACTTGCCCTCCCCCCTCACCGCTCCCCCAACACACCAAAACTCCCCATACCCCCCAATGAACTCCCCATACCCCCCCAATGAACTCCCCATACCCCCAATGAACTCCCCATACCCCCATTGAACTCCAAATACCCCCAATGAACATCCCATTATTTCCCTATTCACCACTGACACCACCTCCCCCCACTCCCATTGTTGTCCCACACTATTTGCGGGCTTTCTTTGTGTCTGGGGGCAGCATCTTGGACTGCCTCGCACTCCTCCTTGTCAGTCGCACAGGGCTGGAGGGTGCAGAGGATGCGGGTGTTGAGGATGGGGTGGATGCCGTAGGGATTGGCACGGGTGGTACAGGTTGTTGTTGCTGCATGTGTTGCAGTATGCCGGTCAGGACCTGCATGACTGCCCCAAAACTGTCACAGATCAGTGCAGCACAGGTATTGATTGCGGCAGTGTTCCCTGCAATGGCCTGAAGGATCTCCCGCTTTTTCTCCTCCCCGTCAGCCACATATTGGCGCACAGTGGCAATCATGACATCCGTGCCTCCAAGTCAGTGGGGGCAGCAGAGGTTGATGGTGCTGCAGCAGGGCGTGGCATTCCAGGGCTGGCCTCTAGGGTGGTACTGAGTTCGGGGCTGTGCAGCAGAACTGCAGATTCCAGCATGGGGCTGGAGACTGAGGCCTGAGTTGCGTGTTTGGGGGTGGACGGGAGGCTTGGGGTGTGTGGACATGCCACATGTATTGCACCTTCTTGGTCCACGTACTCCTCCGCTCCGATGTCAATGTTACTCAGTGGGGCTGTGGCTGCTGCCTCACCCACTGAACTTGTTGCAGCAGAATGGGTGCCACTGGCCTCCCCTTCCACTGTTGTTGGCAGCTCTGTGCTTGCAGTCTCATCCGCAGCTGTGGGGCCCTCATGTGCCGGCATGGCCTGTGCACTCACCATTGGCTTGTATTGTGGGCTGCGATGCGTCCCGAGGTGTTTTTGACAGTGCCAGGTGGTTTGGGCCAGGATGTGGATGGCCTTGTGGCTGGGTCTTGACTGCTATCTTCTCCATCGGTGCCTGGGGGGGAAGAAGAGATGCAGGGCATCAGTGATGGTGTTACATGCAGGATGCATGAGATGGTGCTGTGGAGGTTTTCATTTCTCATCCATTTATATCTTACAGGTGTATCACACAAGGTAGATTGAAGGGGGGGGCATTTTGGCATTAGCCGTGACATCTCAATTCGGCAATGCTGCATACCAGGTGGCATGCCGTTGTATTGGGGTTTGTGTGATGTATGACATGGGAATGGTCCATGTGCGTTGGCTGTATGTTGGTAATGGGATTGGCACTCGGCATGCATTTCAGTGTGGCAGGGTTTGGGCCTCCATCTGGACATGGATATGTTAATGTGTGTGTGATGGGACATGCATTGCCTTGCCTACGCCCTATTCCACATCACTTGTGCTACATCATGGTTTGCCCTACTGGGGTTTGCAGGGTCACTCACCTCCATCTCCAGATATTGCGGCACCCGTCTCCATCTCCCTGAAGCCCTCAACCGACTCCATCTGCATGGTAGCACTGCATGTCTCCTCCCAGTGCATTTGTTTGACTGGGGAGTGGGCACCACCATCTGTGGCCATGGCCTCCCGATGATTGCTGGCCAGGATGTTGGGGACCCTTAGGCGGAGGTCATCCCACCTTTTCTTGCAGTCTTTGACTGTGTGTGGGGTGGTGCCGACTGCAGACACTGTGTGGGCTACCTCCTCTCATATCTCCTTCTTCCTCTGCTGTGCCCCCCTTTTGAGTTTATGGGTGTTGATCTCATCAGCATGGGCAGCAAGGGTGTCTGTTCAATTCAATTCCTCATTTGAGAAACGCTTCTTGCGCAGGCGGGGGGTTGTTTTTTCAGGTTGCCTTAGACATGTTCTTTTCAATGGCCCTGGTCTCTCCTATGCAACACTGGTGGTTTGGGAGGATTGCAAGGGATTGTGTTTTTAAAGATGGCCGCTGGCGCATTTCCTGTTCCGACACAATGCCGTTACTTCCGGGTCCGGTATTACGAGCACGGTATTTACATGGTGTTATTACCGGGTCGGTATTAAGGGGTGCCTCCTGGGCAGAGGCGGTATCAGCGGGTCCCGTGATGCCGCTATCGGGGGGTTGGATGGCCTTTAGCGGCATGGCGGTATGGCCATTACCGGCATGGGGGTTCGTGCGTGCTTGTGCACTTGTAATCAGCCGCTATTAGCGGCATCAAATGAGCAAGGACCCGCTACTTCCTCCATGCCGGGAATGGGACCGTTTTTTTGCTGCATTCTCGTAATGAGGCCCTTGATGTTTGTGCCGTTCATCAGGAAACTCCACCAGCAATCCTCGTTTAGTAGCCTAAATTCTGTCAATAGATGTCCCATAAACTTTCTTCTCTCTTCAACCAGACCCTGGCAATGGATCAGCAAGTGTCTTAAGTTTTCTGTTGTATTGTCTCTGTCACAAAACCTTCATTGCCCTTCAGTCGAGATTCCCCTGATTTTTTGGATTTCATTAGTTTTCAGCAGATTTAGCTGAGCTCTTAAGAAGGTTGAACAAAGTCTCTTGTACGGAAATTTGATTAGGTATGACATGAGTTGGTTGATCTTCCGGACGTTCAACATATTGATGTTTGGTAAGTTTATTTTTGTCCGCCTTATCCAGCGTCTGGCACCAATCCCATTCTTTTAATTTTTTATCCGTCTTTGTTGGATTATGGTCAAGTTCTCTTTCGGAGCTACGATTTCTTCCAAGAGACAGATGGTTTTTTCCTTCCATTCGCGCATCATAGTACTGGAACCTTTGTTCATTTCTTCCTGCATAAGGTCATATATTTTTTGGTTTGACGTTTGGAGTTTCCTGAAGAACATCATACCATTTAGGTCCACTGTGCCTTTCAATGAAGTGAGGCTGAGCTCTTTTCGCACTGATGTGATTGGGGTTGACGAGGGTAGAGTCAGGCATTTCCTCCAAAAATAGCCTTCCAGTTTTTGCCAGATGTGCGATGGAATCATCGGCATAGATTCTGCACCATAGACTATTGCCGGCACGACCTTTGCTTTATAGAAATTCAGTGAGGCTAGAAGAGAAAAACGTCCAAACTTTTTATCCATTCTCCTTGCTTGAGCCGTAAGAGTTTTGATTTTCATGAACAAGAATTCTTGCATTGGGAGTTCTTGGCTATGCAGATTGAAAATCACCCCTAAGTATCTGAAACTCTACAATTTCCAAGGCATGTCCTTCTAGAAAAAGAGAGATTGTAGGTTATATTTTTGTTGTTTTCTCAAGGATCATCATCATTTTGTTTTCGTAGTGTTGATCTCAAGATCGTTTTTTCGAAGATAGTTCTGTAGGCTGTTTGGTCTATGGGGATGATGTCGTCTGCAGAGACCAACCTGTGTATTATTTCTTTTACGACTGCTGGAGGAAAGGTTCCAATGTCTTTTTTCATTTCACTGATGTCGCCGATATAGGCATTATAGAGTGCTGGTGCCAGTGGACAGCCATGCCTTACTCCTCTAAAGGTGAGGATTTTTTCTGACAATAGAATTCTTCCACTTCAAGGGCGCCCTCATCGATGTGTCTGTGTGTAATTCCATAATCGGGTTTAGGATCGAATCCGGACAGTGCCATTTGTGTAGTTTCTCCCAGAGTTTTTCCCGATTTACCTTATCAAAGGCCTGGGAGAGGTCTATGAAAGCAAGAGCAATTTTGCTTTTAGGATGCTCAGAAGAAAGATGTTTGCTGCTGTGCCCATATTTTTTGTAAAGCCCGTTTGAAATGGGTCATGTTTGTCTGAAGTGACTACCCATGTTTTAAACTTGTCAAGGAGAAAGACCCACATATTTTGCCAATTGTGTCTAATAGGGCAATTGGGCGATAATTGGTAGGTTCGCCCTTGTCACCTTTTTTATGAATGAGCACTACGTTGGCGGTTTTCCAAGACAAGGGAATTGATCGAGAAATGGCACAGCTTTTGAAAATTTCTCCAATCAGTACGGCCCATTCTTTACCATTTGATTTTAAGTCTATATTTGAGATCCTTGCCGGGCCTGGAGCTCGCAATGTTTTCAGTTTGGTAATCTTTTCACATATTGACTCGTTATTATGTTCCACGTCCCACATTTTAGATTTCATTATTGGGACAATGAGTGTGACCTTTGGAAATTCAAACAGTTTCGAAAAGTGGGTTATCCATCTGGTTTCAGGTTCATGATTTGATATTGCCTCTTGAGTTTCTCTCACCTTTGTGTTTATTAGTTTCCAAAAGGCTGTTGCCTGTTTCACACTTAATGTTGATAGCATTGTTTCTGAGTCCTGTTGATATTGATTGATTTGATGGGATTTTAGCCAACGTTTGTACTTATTTTTTGCTGATCTTGTTGCTTCTATGTTTTCCATTGTTGGAGTTTTGTTTGCTCTTCCTGCTGCAGTTTGCACTGTTCTTCTTTTCATTTTTAGAAGTTGATCATTTGAGTGGGAGTGAGCTTTATGTGGCTTATTACACGTCCTTTCAAGGTATGGAATTAACAGAGGACAGTAATCTGGAAGCAGCAAGCTATGTGATTCCTTGTCTGTTAGACTAGCCTGTTGATATTGTCTTGTAATTTGTTTTATTGCCATTGAGTTTAACCTCAGTCGTGTTCCTCCCTTGTTGACTTCTAAGTTAGGGTTCATTTTTCCTCTTCTAGGAAAGGTTTGGGATATTTCCAATTCCTATTCCGTATGCAAAAGATTATGGTCACTGTGTACAGTTCTTATCACTTTTAATGCTTTTATCCTTGGCAGCAAGTCTCTTGAGACATATATGTGGTCTAAGTTTGCTTTGCGGTTTTCGTGTTCCCAGGTTGGTGGGTGGTTCTGGGATTTTGGTATCGCAATGTGTAGGTTGTGCAGGTCTCTAGCATCCCTACTTAGAGCCCACTGTGCACCTC
This sequence comes from Ambystoma mexicanum, assembly GCF_040938575.1. NCBI lineage: Eukaryota > Metazoa > Chordata > Amphibia > Caudata > Ambystomatidae > Ambystoma > Ambystoma mexicanum. Next base: position 1,270,556,678 of record NC_090922.1, read on the forward strand.
TTAAATCTGAATATGTGGGGTGCGCCCCTGGATGGCTCAGAATTTTCTTTTCTGTTGAAGTTTTGATGTCCCTTTTTAGAGCTATACAGTTGAATGTTGCATTCAGGTTGTCACATTTAATTGTGTGGTCGATCTTGAAATCTTGAGAGGCGTCGTCTAATACTTTTTCGATCTTGTTTATAAACACCCTGTCCGCTACTTCTTTTGGGTTCAAGTAAAGATTGATCATCAAATAATGTTTGGTTTCCTTTTCTTTTTTAGGACTGAGTTGCATCTGTAAGCAATCCCAATTGCCAAAATAAGGATAATTGACCAAGATTTTTTCAATCTCGAAGTTGCTTCCTGTTCTGACCGCACAAAGCAAACCTGTTCGCATACGTCCAAGCAGCCCTTTGATTGCTGGTGAAAAGGCAATCTCGCAGCCCTCAATTGCAGGTTTTTGCAACACTCAGGTCTGCTGGAGGCACAGGATGTTGAAATCTCCGAAGTTTATATCCGAAGGCCACGTAAGGTTTGAGATGCCTCTTGTGTTCCACAAACCCTTGTTTGGTATTGTGCTAGAGAAAATCCTTTTTTTTGGTCTCTTGCGTGTATTGTGAACCTTTTTGTGGCTAGGATTTCTGATTATAGACCAATGCTTTTGGTAACCACTCCCATTGCTCTAGATCTTTATTTATGAGATTTTGTCGTAGCTTGGTGTCAAGTTCTCTATGTGTACTTTTAGGTCTGTTTTGATCTATGATTATCTCCCAATTTTTCTACGGCTGTGAGGGACCATCTCCTTTTCCAAAGATAGTTCTCAATTGCATTTTTATCACTTCTCGTCTCTTCTTTGTTCTGGGTTCTGGCCTCCTGACGGTCTCGTCCTTGCTGCTGTTTGGTCATCTTTGTTCTTGTTTGTACTCTTGAGTTAGAACAACAACTGTTTGGATTGAATTTTGTTGGTAGTCGTTGCTTCTCCTTGTTTCCCATTTTGACAATTTTCAATTAACTCCCACGAGCCTTGTTGATTGACACGCTCCTCTTTTCTGTTTTCATATTTTAACTCTGTCCGGGTAGAAGGAGTTGGTCTGCCGTTTGCTCCATCCGAGTTCCTTCTCTCCTCACGCCCATAATGTTCCGCTTCCATTAGGTCAAGAGCAAGGGCTCTTAGCTTATACCTTGCTTCTCTTAATATTTTCCTTACCTATTGTGATGTTATGTGCAGGTAGACTTTGTCCATTGCTTTATTACCTGTAAACTCGATTATGTCAATGTCATCCAAGCGAAATGATCTTAGAGAAGGTACTTGATGGAAAAGCACCAGTATTGACCTTCGATTTAGAATGTTGCCACCCTCTTTTCCCTGCACTCATTTTAGTAAGATTGTACAGGTTTTTGTTGTTCTCTCTGTTCTCATCAGTCAAGCTCTTTTTTCATGTATTTAATCATAAACCCTCGATGTTGACCTTTTAGTGGAATATCTTTGTTCTGATGTTCTTCTTGTGGGGTCTGATTTCATATGTACTCAAGATTTCCATTTTGTGGGCCCTCTTTCTGCTTATTGAGCCTTGCTCCTGTTTCGAGGGTCTTTTTTTGTCTGCATGTTGGATAGATGGTCGCTCTTTAGAAGGCCTCTTTGAGGATCTATTTTTGTGATCCATCTTTTCTTTCTGCATAGGTCGAGTTTTTCTACTTTTTTCCATTGCTTTGTCCTTTTTTTCCTCCAAAGTGAGGAAGATTGGTGGTTGTGGATCAAGGATGGTTATTTTATTTTCTGCTTCACCAGTTGGACCATGCAGAGTCTCGGTTGCTTTTCGTTTCCCATTCACATTTGTTGTATGATCCAGGTTTGTGGGCACTGCCGAATCTTGGCTAAGGTTAAGTGCAATTTCCATTAGTTCTGATTCCGTTAGCAATTGGTCGTGCTGCAAAATATCATGAATAGGGGAGTCTCTACTCAGAATATTTTTTTGGATTCCTTTTCGAAAGGTTCTTTCTTCGAACATAGGGGCCAATTGTCTGGACGTAGCATCTTTCTTTCCTCTTTTCCCTACCCCTGGTTTTTGCTGGACCAAACGGGCAATTCCGTTTGGTTTCGCTTGTGGGGTGTCATCAATCGGGGGGTTCTCTTGTGATTTGTAGTAGTCCTTTTGTCCATTGGAACGTACATCCATTTTGTCTTTTGTTCCTTAGGTTGAGTTCACTTTTTGATTTTACGCTTCGAGGAATTGTTGATGCATTCGAGCTCTGTCTATCAGTTGCTGCAGAAAACCCTTGTTTCTTTTCATGTGTTGTGTTCCCCTGGTCCCTGGGACCCAAATCCTTGGGTCATGTAGCTAGTTATTGTTTTCCTGGTACTAACTGGCTCGTACTCGATGTTTCGGACAGAGCTTTATTGTTTTGAGCAAGGAAGTGATAGGTTTTTGGCTGCACTTGTTCTGTTTGAGTTGACATCTTCTGTATAGGCCCCATTCAAGTGTTTCTTTCCACTGTAGTTTGTTTTGTTCCCTCTAAGTGATATATCCTTCCAAGAAGGATAGTCTTGTCTGTGCAAGGGCCGCCATGGTCAGTAGGTCCCTTGATGTATCATTTAAGGCCTCATAGAGTTTTGTATATAGGGCCAGTGCTATCGTCAAGGTTGACATTACAGAGAAGAAGTCAATTTCTTTGTTAGGAGTTTGATTTCCTACCCCCCTTCCCATTTTGCTCAATCTGTTTTGGTTCCATCGAGTGTTTAAAGTGCATGGTGATGTTTGTGTTTCCTGTGGTTCCATTCTTGAACTCTGTTTCTCATAATTTGCCTGTGGTTTTAAAATTGCCTCATAGATCGAGTTTTCCGGAAGCCCTTCTGTCACTAGATCTGCCTCTGGTGCTTGCTTTTCTTTATCTGAGTTTAGATTGTGTCTGTTCCCTTTTTGTACTACCCTCGGAGAACCCTCCACTTAGTTTCCCTTCCCGAGGGTTCCTAGTGGCTCGTGACTTTTCCCCTTTGTTGAGGGTGCTTTTGTTTGTGGCAAGGTTCTGTTCGTGTCTTATTTGGGCTCAGGTAGTTGTGGGGATCTCAGGTGTTTGGTGTACTCAGACGTTTTTTTTGCTGGTCGTTTTCCAAAATGTCATCTTTTCTCTGTTTCAATAGTTAGTTCAGGCACTTTGTATCCGTCAATGTTTTGTTTTGGCGTGGATTGGATTCTAGTATTGATTGGTTAAGTAGTTTCTGTTGCTTCTAGTGTTCCTTCTAAAAGCTCTGTATCTGATATCTCGTTGTTACTGGCTACCGTCTTCTTCAGGCATCTGTGAAAAAAGTTTTCCAAAGCCCCTTTCATGGGCTCGAAAGTTTGCTTTGTTGTTTGTTTTTTTGCATCCCGTTTTGAGATGCCTCACTGACACTTCGGTGAAATGTTTTGTATCTTTCTTCTTTCCCTACATTGGCTAGAGAGGTCTGTTATGGTCCCTTCTTTTTTGAGTAGCTGTGGTTCCTTTGTGAGTCGTTTGAGTCTTTTCTTAGCCCGTCCACCTTGTCTGGTGTTTTTCCTCGTGCAGTTTTGGCAATATGCCATTTGTTCCTTGCTCTCAAACAAGTTTACCTTTTTTTGAGTTTTGTGTGGTTTCCCATTGATCCAAGTCCGTATCCAGGTTTGAGTCTTCAGTTGTTTCATACAAAATGTCATGGGCCCATTTCTGCAAGGCTGTGACCTGTGAAGTGTTTGGAGGAGTTATCAGGTCCACCCTCGCTGTTACTGGGTGAACCTCTATGACGATTTTTATGGGATCTCTTTTGGCGGCTATGGCACTTGAGATTTCTAGTGCCCCAGGAGGTTTTAGTAATGATTCTGACATTTGATTTTTGTCGGTTATGGGGGAGTCAAACAGCCTTTTTTCTGGTTTCACAGAGAACAACTTCCTTATGTTCGTATCGCACTGTGTGTTAAGTTCAGGCACATTTCCTTGACTGTTGACTTCCTCCCCTCCCACCTCCTCCACCGTGCACAGGAGTCCCTCCCTCCCGCCCAACGCTGCTGATCCAGTTAGCGGCACAGCAATCACTCCGTTGCCACGGGAGACCTTCTTATCCAGTCCCCCCTCACTCACCAGGGGAACCCGCAGCACACCATCCTGCGCTGGCTCAGTCCTCGGAGCAGAAGCGTCACCAGCGACCTCCTCCCCCTCTCCAACAGGGGCCCACCTCTGCTCCTCCACATGACTCAAGATCCTCACCCCGAGCCCCACACCTGAACAGTCGACCTCTGCGGCCTCCACCTCCAAGCCCCCAGCCACCTCCGGACGACCCCGCTCCGGAGCACCCATGGAACCCTCCCGGCAGAGCCCCTCCTTACGGACAGCTGGGACACACAGGCCTCCCGCCTGGCAGCCTGCCGTCTATGGCGGAACGGGAGACATCAGCCGTCCTGGAGCTTTGGTGAGTGGGCTATTTTCTGGGCAAACTCTTACCTCTTGTGGGGAAGCGCTTGTAGTGTTTTAGGTGTTAGCTCGCTGACTCCAAATTCAGTTGATGTTTTACTTATGGTGAACTCCAGTGCTTGAGAAGCACCCCTGTCAGGTTTCGAAAGTGGGGATAGTGGTGGGGTGGGGATGACTCTGAGACGCACAGTGGGTCTGTATGTTGGCCCAGTTTCTTCCTACTTTTGGGATGTTTCAAGGGGCTGCGATGTTCTAGCCCACTGTCTTCACTGCGAGTGTGCTTGTTACAAACTGCCGTTTGCCACGCCACCCGCTTCAGTGCCCACATCATGCCACACTGACCTCCCATGCACAGAGGGCTGAGTGGGAGCCCCTATTTACCCAGATTACAAAGAACAAGAAGGTTATAGCATTGCATAAGGGATTACGGCACTGTCATGCTCCCTTCTATTCCCTATGGAAGCTGCCGTGAAAAATAGCGGCTACAAACTACATTTCCCAGAAAACCTGAGGCAGTATTGTAGTTTGGATGCATTAGCCGGAGCCTCGGTTTTCTATGGTGCTGCCCCCTTGTTGTTTTAAGCAGCGTCAGGCTTCAGAATGCTGCTTCTGTTTAGAGTTATAGCTGGCATTCTGAAGTTACGTCTTCATTGATGTTCCTTATATTCCTTACCTGTTGTGTACCGACCTCGATTGTTTTCACGGACTCCTTTGGATTTGTTTCTGTCATTGTTACTGCCCGCTTGTGCATCAGAATAATTGCCTGAATCACAGACTTTTCTAGACACGTTTCTGTCATTGTTACCACCCGCCTGTGCATCAGAATACTCGCTGTTTCACAGATTCCTTTGCACACGTTTTTTTTATATTTTTGCCAACCGCCTGTGCATCAGATTACTTACCTGCCTCACGGACTCCTCTGGTAACGTTTTGTATTTTGTTACTAAAACCCCTCCCTCTACCCCCCTGTCTACCAATTGGCTGTAATTGCTCACGGACCGCTCTACCTTTGCTCCTGCTGTTGTTCCTTGCTCCCATAGCTCCTCTCACTCTCCTGACAGTTGGGACTACCTTAATTCCACTTTCCCAGTCAATACTGTTAAGACTCTCCCTGTACCTCAAATATGACTTTTGCTTTATGGATTCTGCCACATTGGAGTTGAACAGTGCACGTGTGGATGCTCTGCTGCTGGTGGACCAACCCGAAACCAGTGCGACCCTCGTGCGGCTCGGGTATAGCTTCCCGACTCACCATTCCTGTTGGTTATTTTATACCTTACGTTGTGTTCTGTACTGATATCCGCAGTTCTACTCTAAACCCATTGGTAAAATCAAGCCTCTACATATTATACCTCATATTCCCTGTCTGCCTAGACTAGAGCCTAAATCTCCTTCCTGTTCTTTAGGTCATTTCCAGTCTTTATCACTGAAATAAGGGAGACTGCTAAGGTATTCTGAGTAGATAGAGGAGGTTCGGGGAAGGTTTTTTTTGCCTGAGCTCATACTCACCTCTTGTCCTTTTCTTTGCAGCTGGGTCCGTGGAGGTGCGTTCTCCCCACTCTTTTGGGTGATCGATCCCCTTGTCTGGTACAACCTCCAGCAAGTGGTCATATCATAAAAAAGAGCTTTTATCCCTCACAGAGAGGAGACTCGTGTGGAGGCTCCAACCTGAGTTCTTCAAGCAACTATCCAACTTCACACTCCTGGTCTCCTGTCTCACGTACTCTCCTGACCGGTGAGTAACAGTGCTGGCTGCAGAGAAAGTGTCTCTCCTCCTCTCAACGATTTTTTAACATGGTAGCTGATTTTCCCAGATGTTTGCAGGTTGCTAGTTGCAGACGGCCGCGGACTGCCACAGACTGCAAGCAGATCTGTGGCCGCTCCACGGCTGAAAGGTGCTTTTGTAGGCAAACTCCTCTTCCTCGTGGTAGAAATGGTTGATAGCCTGCTCCAGGTAACAGGTACCACAGACTGCAAGTGCCTCTGCCTTAGTCATAATTGTGTGTAGTTTTCCCAAAGGGTACTGCATGTGATTCTGCCTAACACTGGTGGCATGTGGTGAGGATAAAGTATAGTTATTACATTGAGAGTGCTGCTCTTACCTTTGTTCAAACAACCCTAACAAGGCTAAGCACCACTAGAAAAGCATGTGTTTTATCATGCCAGATATGGATAGCTACAGACAGGAGACCCTAGTCATTTTAACAGTTGATCAGCTCAGAGAAATGTGTAAAGCTAGGAACCTCACTGTTAAAGGCAAAAAGAATGAATTGATAGAAAAGTTGTTGGAATGTCAAAGTCAAAGAAATAGGCCTGCTATACCTACTCCTTCAGCAAATGTGGAACATGATGATGAGGATGATAATGTTTCAGAGTCCAACTCAAATGTTATTGATGAGTTAGAAGAGACAGAAGAGTCTCAGGATGAAGGCCTTACTGTACCTCTACCTGCTCTTAGGCCTCAACCTTTTGCCTCAAGGACCATACCAGGTCTAGTACTGAGTCCAGAGTTTGTCTCTATTGAGAAGATAAGACTTGAGTTAGAATTTAAGAGGATCCAAGCCCAAACTGAAAGTAAACATCAAGAACTTAAACTAAGGGAAATGGAATTACAACATGCTCTTGAAATGAAGAAATTGTCTCTTGAGAATGGTTCTCTCCCAGAGTATTCTTTGTCTTCCAGTCCTAAGAGGCTTTGCATGCCCAAAGATGCAGTAAGTATGTATGAGGTTAAGCTTGATATTTTGGATTGGTTGGCTACTTTTATATGACCATGGGATTCAGGAAATTACAGGGAATCAGCTGATTTACTGGCTTTTGTCTAGGCTACCTCCAGTTGCATCTGATGTTTTAATGGAGATGGGAGAAGTAGACAGGATGGAGTATGAAAGTGTGGAACTAGCTTTGAGAGCTAGGTTTGGGAAAATTCCTTCCCAGTATCTTAAGAGGTTTAGAACCCTCAAAAAGCATGATGGTACCCCTTGGGCTACCTGGGTGTGTGAATGTTTGAAAAACTTAGATGGTTGGGTTAAGGGTTACACAGTTAACACTTATGAAGGTATGATAAATCTGTTAATGTTAGAATCTATCTATGATGCCTGCTCTCCTGAGCTGAGACAGCACTTGGCTGACTCAAATGAGATTGATCCCAAAAAGTTGGCAAGAGCAGCTGACTCATGGGTAGCCAACATGGCCACTCAAAAGGATTCTGGGGCCACTCATAAAAAGGATGAGGGGAAGCAGCACGAAGGTCAGAATAAAGATAGCTTTAATTTCAACCAACCAGAAGAGGGCCCCAAACAACAGAAGGGTAGACCCCATGGGAAACCTGGTGGGTCTAGTGAATCCTCTGGTGCCCAACCAGAGGGAGGTCAGCAGAAACCCCCATTCCAGAGAGCATTTGGTAAATGATATGTCTGTGGGTCAACTAACCATGTGAAAGGAGAGCCCAAATGCAAGGGTAAATTTGCAGGGGTCAGCACTGCCTCCTTAGCCGTCTCCCCAGAGGAAGAATTACAAATGGCTAGTGCCCACTTTCAACTATTTGCTAAGCACCCTAGGGTCTTCAGGCCACTGTATCCTTAGAGTCCATGGGTCTGGGTAAGAAACAGAATATGGGTGTGTATGACTCCATTCCAGAAAACTCCAAAGGATATTATACGGACAGTGTTCTTGTAAATGGTCAGGACACCCCTGCCATGAGAGACACTGGGGCCAGCAGAACAATTGTGGATGAAAGCTTTTTCAAGCCTGAGGATGTTGCTAAGGCACCCAAAGGTCCCACTACATTTTCTGGAGGCCCTGTCCAGTTGGTTCCAATTCTACAAGCTCTAATTCAGTGTAACAATATGACAAGGAGAATTCCTGTCAGTGCCCAGAATGAGGTGCCTGGGAGAGTCCTGTTGGGGAATGATTTAAAAACTCTAGGAGTAGTATCCAGTATCCCCAGGCCTCCCAGTGAGAAGAAACAGAACCACACAAAACTGGCTAGAGAGGCAACATTTAGAGACTGCTCTGAGCCTGTGGGAACCTCTACAGAGACCCACACCGTAAACCCTTGTGTTAGTAAAGTGACCTGTAACCAAGGCAATTCTGAGGCTAGAATAGTAGGGAAATGGGAGCCCCCACCAAGCTCCATCATTGCCCATGCAATTGTAAAGTCTTTGACCCCCCCTGCTTCTGAGGAAGATGTGGATAGACAGATTGGAACCCTACCTAGGCCTGTGAGAACTGGTAATTCTCAAAGCTGGTGGAAAACCAGGAAAAATAGCACTAAGGCTAAACACCTTAAGACTGCTGGATCCTCTACTGAAGACTCCAGTGTAAATCCTAGTGTTAGGAGGGAAACCTCTAAAATCAGATCTCAGAGGAAGTGGAAACATGTACCTTGCTTGACCACAGCCCCTCCAACCAAGATACCTGAGACGCAACCTGCTCTTGAGAGAGAGTGGTGAGTAAACATGGAGGCCCTGTAGATCTAAGGGATCCCTTCTAAGGACGCCTTGAAAAAGACTACTGCAGGTTCAGAGGTTGTCACAACTTCTGAGGGACTGTTAGTGTTGGAGGGGTTGCCTAGCATCCCCTATGTCTAAACACTCATATAACAGTCAAATGTTACCCTTTCCTCTCGAAATGGCTGGTGGCAGTGGTTTTAGAACAAACTACCATCATTTTTCCCGACCGCGAACACCGGTAGATACAAATCGGGTCAGCCATGTTTCAATATGGCTCCCAAGACTCCTCTGTAAAAACAGACTCTGGTCATATTTTTTGCTGTTTCTTTTAGGAAAAAACCTTCTAGTGTTTGTCTCTGCACGCCAAAACAGATTTGGTCCCTTTGTTCGAGAGCCTTTGGTGGGCTTTAGCGCGGAAGCCCTCCTCTGGCACCTGAGTGTCTGGGGTGGACAGGATGTGAGGGAGGTGCTCAAAACTCCCTGTGCTTAGTCTCCTAGGAGACCTGAATGGACTCTGGTGTGATTGGCTGGCTGACTGGCAAGGACAGCCACCCTGGTGGGTGAGTGGCAACTAGGCTGGAATGAATGGGAGAAAACTGTTTAAAAGTGGGTCTCTGGGACTTGGAAGGCAGAGTCGACCACTGGAATGAAAGAACCAAAGACGAGCTGAAGGAAGACGACTGCTGCAACTCTCCTGGACCGTTGGTTTTCCCGGTGAAGCCCTGCTGCAGGTCCGAATTGCCTGAAACTCCTTTGAGCTGGTGGGAACAACCAACTCGCAAGCCACCTGGACACTGTCTCCATACTGGTCGAATTTTCATCAGAGTGCTGTTGAAAACCAGATAGCCAGTGAGAAGGATACCAGTTTGTGGACTTTAAGGCACTCACGCCTTAAGACCGACATTTAGCCAAGCTTGTGGCTTTTTCCCTGGGCAGTGCAGGAACCTCCCGACGTCCTCCTTCTTGTGCCCATGACTGAAGCTCAGGAACAGCGAGATCTGCAGGAACTGCCAGTAACAACTGCCTCAGCTACAGCTTTTCTTCATCAATAAGGTACTGTGGAAATCCTTTCTGCTGCAGTGAAAGTTTGTGAAACTTTCCCAACTTTGGAGCCTTGTTCGCCCCCTAATCCGACATATAACTCTTTTCCTTGCAAACGACTTCCAAGAACATTGTCAAAGACTTAACCATTTACTACCAGAACTGTGCTATCCTATCAAAGACACTGAACCATTGACTTTGGCCCATGCCTATTGAATTGAATTGTCTCTTGTAGTGAACTGAAACGATCTGCCTTGCCTATGAAAGTAACTATGTTTTGATTCTTATAACCTTTGTCTTTCTACCCCTTTTGAAAGTTACTGAAGTGCCATTTTGCTCCCACTTCAGGGGAGCCTAACTTGTTCAGAAACATATTGGTTGCATACTGTAGTGTTTTATAGTGTGATATTGAGCTGCTTATTACTAGTGGAATGTTTTCTAACTAAGTGTGTAAATAAATGTATAATCTTTTACCAAGAAACCTAGTGGGCTAGAACATCGCAGCCCCTTGAAGCATGGTCTGCTGCACGTAAGTCCACCCAAGCATTATGAGCCCGGCGCTTCCAGCGCTGGGACTGGGCATCTTTATGAGCCTGGTGCCACTGGCGCCAGGACAGGGTCCAAAAGGTCCCAATTGGGACTGGCTGGCACTCGGAACCGGGGTTATGGGTCTGCTTCCAAGGGAGTCGGGCAAGTCCTGATCTTTTGGAAGCAGAGATCATGACATTTTCCTTGCGCGAGGGCGTTCTTGGGGGCGTAACTGGCACTGCTGCAGGGTCGCTGCGCCACTCTGCGCCACGGCTGGTTTTGGAGGCTAAAATCCATGAATACGCTGTGCGCAGATATCGATTTTAGCGCAGGCGGCTGGCGCAGACATTCGCAGGCGCACAGTGTGCGCCAGTTGCATGCGCCACTTTTGTGCGAAATTCTATGAATTACCCTGATAGTGTCCTCAGGACACTTACATTTTTGTTTATTTACCAACATTTCCGAAAAACCGCGCTGTCCATGGACACCTAAATTGGTTTTACCACAAAGAACTGAAAGCAATTACAACACAATATAAAAATGTAACTTTATTTAACATATACAAAACAATTTATGACTGAGAAGGTGGGGCAGATACGGAAACAAAAACAGGAGAATTAGGGGTTAAGTGGGATCAGGTGAAGAAGGGATGGAAATCTCATCAAAACGTTCTGGTCCATGGAGAGAGTTTGGGGATAAATGAAGGGGACAAGTACAGGTGGGACAATGGTATGTTGTTGGTGGTTTTAGGTGATCTTCCACAAAGTTCTTTAAATCTGTAAAGTGTTTGTTTGAACTACTGTTATTGCAAGCCCTTTGTGTAACATCTTGTACTTCTCACATCCCTCTTGAGATAAGTCTGGCTGCTCAGCCACTGCTACCACATAACTGTGTAGTACAGACTTGTACCAAAGGTGAGATTGTGCTTTCACCTGTAGTCTTAATTGTGTGTAGTGTTCCCAAAGGGTACTGCATGTAATTCTGCCTAACACATTTCCTGCTCCTCAATTTGTGTGGTTTTTCCCCTGGCTTGTCATGCTTCTCTACACTGTAAGCTGTTTGTCCCAGCTCATCAGTACAGGTCATCTGCAACTCTCCATCTTCTAGTCAAGAGACAATGGACTGAACCTTCTCCTCCTCCAACTGGAATCCCTGAGAATGGACTAATATCTCTTCATTAGAAAGTACTGACAAACACTACAGTGATTCTTACAAGGTCATTTCACTGATGCACACATCCTGTGGTCTGGCTGATGTAAATCACCCTCTAGTCTCATGCCTCCACCTCCACCATGTACGTTTAGGTGTTCCGAACTTGTTTGCATTCATGATTTTCTACTTCTACTCTCACTCTAGTTTAGCAGCACTGAATATGATTTCATACCACCCCAAAGAGATAAAAGACATATTCCTCACATGTAACAAGTATTTTCACTGGGCATAGAAAGGCAAGACATTCAGTTACAAGCACTGTGTGCATTACCTCTTGACTACGATCATCCTATGAATGTTTTCTTTACTGCTTCACATGCAACACATATTTGATCAGCCTCAAGAAGATGGTGCACTGAGTTAAAAATATTGGACTCCGACTGCCTCCAAACAATTGTATGACATTTTCTGCACAAACAACAATTATTTTCGCTGGCCAAAGAAAGACTACCTACTCAGGTTTAATAACTGAATGCACTCTCCAACCTCCAAAGAATGATAAACCTTTTCTGGTCAAGGAACAAGTACTTTCTACAGCCTCGAAATGACAGAAAACTAATTGCAGCTCCTGAATGTGCTGTGGTACATCACAAGACTTTTCTACACAAGCAAAATGTATATTTTTCTGACAAACAGAAAGATGGCACCCATTGTTCTAGAAACTAAATGTAATCTCATACCTGCTATTGTATTTAAGCCATTCTGTGATTTTCTTCTCCTCAGTCCGACAAGCAATGACAGGTGTGTTTATGTCATGCAAGTAGTAGTCACTAACAATTGCAAATCCAACTTCAGCTTTTTACCTTTTCTACCTTGTCTTCTACTACGTTATGTTTACATTTTTAACGTTCCCCTTAACTAAATCCTACCGTAATCTTCTCCCTCTCCCTCCCTCAACTAAATTCAACTTTAATTTTCTCCCTCTCACTAAAGTAAATCTTATTTATTGTCTACCAATCCTCTCAACTGCTGTGCTATTGCCTCTGCCTACACCACACAAAGACGAATTACAAAATTGAACCACAATGCCCTTTTTGGTGTTTCAGGTGAACAGGTACAATTTGAGGGATTCTGATTGTATCCAAATTCGTTCACACAGACTTCATCAACATGGCATGTACATTATACTTCACAGAAAACACTGTTTCTTTTTTGAAGGGACACAAGGGGGGATCAATTTGTGGTTCCACATGGGCCAACCCAATTGTGAAAAAAACTTTTCTTCATGGGAAGGTACTTGTCACATGCCAAAATGTTTTAATTGTTCTGTGTAGTTATGGTTAAGTTGCTAATCCAATAGGAAGAACACTTTTTGGGCGGCTTATAACTTTGCTCCCTCTGGACAAATCCTTAGCAAACTTTGCATAAAAAAGTACCTGGCCCACTCTGAATTTTTTTTCAAATTGTGGTGAGGTTTGGTCCAGGGGGGGAAAGTTATAGGGTGCATGGCCGAAGGCCGTAGGCCATAGACCATGCACTCAAGAATCTAAGCCCTGCTTCGGCCATGCTCCCAACACTCTAGGGCCTGGCCACAACCACTGCAGCATAACACACCCATAGAATCAAACACTTATCAAATATCCAGAACTTGAAAGTTTGTGTACTGTTTCATTTGTACAGTTTGTATGTGAAGTTTTGTCTAGGCTATGCAGTTAAGATTGTAGAGTTTCTAATAGGACTGCGTTATAAGATACCTTTGGAAGTAAATATTTTGGATTGGGGTGTATGAGTGTGTACATTTTCTTTGAGATCTAATGGTAAATAAACTACTTTGTCACGAATGCCTTTCACTAATTTAGAGGGAGGTAATTTTATGTTGAAGGCGTATTATTGCTTAAAGTGGGTGCACTGTTTGAATTATGATGCTCTCATATAAATTTAGTTGTTGCAGGGTTTTGGCAGTGGGAATCATTCCAAGTTATTTGTGATAGCACGTGAAGGTGTTTGGTTGTTGTCAAATTTTTCAGTACAGTAATTGCAAAGTATTAAGGGGTCAGTAATTTCGTATTTGTTTTCTGCTATAAGGTAGAGAGTTAATTGGAACCATTTGGAATCTTCATTGTCTTCTATTGTGTACGTTATTTATACAGTTTTTGTGCTACTTATATAAAAAGTCCTGCAGCAACACACACACATGGTATGGTACTTCACCGGAGGTACTTTCAAACTTTAGTATTTATTTTTTGTATGTGTTTAATAGAAGGTTGCTATTTGTACAGTATTTGGTAGTTTGTTGTAAAGCTAATGCATTTTGTAAGTGGCTTTCACTTCCAAAATATTTTCTCTGGATATGCTCTATTTCTTTGAGTAGTTGTTTGACTGTACCATGTAGAAGATTGTTATTTAAATTGACTAGTGCTAAAGCAGGGCTTTTATGATAGTAGAGTTTATGTACCAGATTTTTATAGTTGAATGATGTGTTGATATCATTTTGATATGATGGAAGTAGGTCCTGAAATGCAGGCTAATGAATGTCCTTGTAGTTCTGTGTATATGAGCACTGGACAGGCATCCATGTTTTGTAGTAGTTTCATTTTGATTTTGTCTTTGCTTTTTACATACTAATTGAGGAAGTGGTGTAAAGATTTGAAAGAGTTTTTGGCAATGTTACACATTGGTCTGCACAGCCATTTGTAGACTGGACATTTTGGTTTATTAGAATGGAGAGGTGATACTGAGTTTTCTGGGGATATTTTTGTGAGCAGACTTTCTTGTTTCATAATGGTGTTATTACGTTTTTCATACCCTTGTCCACTGCTATTTATGGCAATTGGGTTTGTTTGCTTTTGTTTATATGCTTCTTCATTACAATATGGTTCTGTGCTCGTGGTGTGGCTCTATTCAACGCCACAGATGTTTAAGGAGCTATTTTTGTTGATATTCAGTTTATTGAGAAGTGTTTTTTGTAATTTAGTAGTTATTTTTGTTAGTGGTTTCATTCTGTTTAAAAAATAAAATAAATAACTTCCTTTTGAGAAGGATTGCACTGTCTATGAGAGCTTTTAGGATTACTTTTCTACAGTATGTTTTAAGGGTTGTCCCTGACTTCTGTCCTGTTTTAATAAGGTTCTGAAGGCCTCTGTGGCAGAACATTTTTTGTAAAAAAATCTTTTGGTATGGTTATTTGCTACTATATCAAGATTTATAGGTGCAGCGTTAGCAGTAGTGGTAGCTGAAGTCTTGTTAATCATTTTTTATTTTGTTTTACATTTTGATAGAGGAGGGAAAGTTTCTGTACTGGAAGCTTGTTTTGTTTTGCGTAATGACTGTATTAGCTGTTTTGTTTGAAGTTTTTGTACAAAATCTGGTAGAGATGGATGTTTATTTTGGACACTTATTTTGATTTGCTCTATTTCTGAGTTGCATTCTACGGAGTTGCTCTTTGGTAGGCACTCTTTGGGGTTTGTTGGAGAAAAAAAATAAAGTGTGGGTTGGGCTGTATGCGCGCTTTTTGCATGAGTGTCTGAGTATGATGGAAAGGATGATTGTGGGGGGGGTGTGATTGTGCAATAGGCAGCTATATCAAGTTGGGAAGGTTATTATTGCATTTGTGTGTTACTATACTGGGCTTCAGATGACAATATAAAGAATGCAACTGGTAAGGGGAAATGTTAATAATACATCTAATGGGAAAGGGTTAATACACTTCTTTGTTCTACAACAGTAAAATGCTAGTGTGTTTGA
Source organism: Ambystoma mexicanum (assembly GCF_040938575.1). Lineage (NCBI taxonomy): Eukaryota > Metazoa > Chordata > Amphibia > Caudata > Ambystomatidae > Ambystoma > Ambystoma mexicanum. Next base: position 1,270,571,998 of record NC_090922.1, read on the forward strand.
GTAACAGTTAGAACATTATGTTAGTATTGTACTTACTTTTTTCATATGCATGTTTTGCTATTTTTACAGGGTAAATGGCAGGGATTGTACAGAAAAGCATGCAAAATATGTTTTTGTGAAGGTGTGCAAAATAAAGGAGTAGGATTTCAAATAGAGGCAGTAGTGTTGTTTGAGCTGGGAGCCTTTGTAATGATATGGGGATCATTATGAGGTTGGAGGTAAGTAACAGTCCTTACCGGCATGGAGCAAATACCATGTCTGTGTAGTAAAGAGCCTGCTAATAGAGGGCGAGTTTGCGTGCATGAGATTTGCGCCATGCCGGTAACAACATTACCGGCATGCTGCTAAAGTGCCAGAAATGGCACTTAGTGGCATCATGGAAAGCGCAGACAGCACTACTAATAAGCGGAACCGGAAGTAACGTCATCGCGCCAGGACAGGAAAGCACACGTTGGCCATCTTGAAAATCACAATCCATCGCAATTCCATGGCTACAGGCACTGAAATCCAAAACCGAGATCCCAGCCTGCCAGAAAATGACACAGTCCACCCTCAAAGGTACACCTTGTCTGCAAACACGTTTCTGCAATGAGGAGCTAAACATGCTGGCTGACACCCTGGCCCAGTAAGCAGATGTGGTGTTCAGCACAGACCTGCACCGTGCGACACAAATGAAGAAGAAACAGATCTGGTAGGAGGTGGCCCAGAAGGTGTCCACAGTGGGGACAACCACACGCAATACAAAAGAATGCAGCAAAAGGTGGGACGACCTGCGGCTGCGTGTCCACAACATACTGACTACCAACCGTCAGCGGGCCCAGGCAACAGGAAGCGAACCATCCACGCCCATCAAGCTAGCATGGTGGGAGGAAATGTGCTGCTCCCTGATACACATGGAGGCCATTGAAGGGGTGAGGCATGCTGAGACAGGAGTAACATCATCGGCTGACGAAGGTGAGTGAGCGTTGGCACTACACAAAAGTGAACACACACAACCAACCCAAATCCAATGGCTGAGGCCAAATGGTAAGTTGATGACAGCAAGTACATTGCCCATCACCAAACACCTAATAACTGCCCAACAGAAATGCCACAGCCCTGTCACAGACACACGCAGCCAATCCCACTGACACAAACCACCAGTGTCCAATTCCAAACCCAAGTACCATCAGCATGCAGACACACACATGCAGCACTGCAGAGAAGCAGGCCCCACCAGTGTCACATCCCACTGCATGGTTCAGACATCTCCACCATCAAGTGTACTCCAGAGCCCTAGAGACACATCACATGGCAAGCACAACCTGAGGCATGTACACCGCATGCAATCCATGACACACCTGTAATCCACCAAGCAAACTGCATGCACAACATGGATGCGCTAGAAGGACGCACAGACACTGCACTACACACCCAACACTTGTAAGCACCATGTCTGCCCCTCCAACATGCAGACAACAATGCACAGGACCCAAAATGTACTTAGATCAATATATGTTGGATGTCCCTATACCCATGACTCATGCCCTGCCTCTCCATCCCACACAGGCACAGTATCAGAAAGCAATGACAGGCCCACCGCAGAAACAAAGCCATCAGCACCAGGCAGAAGCAGAGGGGAAGATGATGTCACCAGGCCGTCCTTGTCAAGGGCCGGGCGGATGAAAACCACCACCCCCATGCGACAACGGTCTGGTAAACAGGGGTTACAGGACATAGGACCTGAGGAGCATCCACCCCCGACACATGGGAATGTGCACCGGCCTTAGAAATTGGGTGCCATCACTGCACACCTACCACAAGGCACTCCGGCTCCCAAGCCCACAGACCAAACGATCCCTGCACCACTGCAGCCAGCTCATGTGGAGCAGGAGGGTACACCAACGGCCAGTAATGGTGATGCTCCTCAGTCACCGGCCACTAGTGTCCCAGGGGAGGTGGCCCAATCCGCAACAAATAGTGCAGAGGATGATGTCCAACAGGACGAGGCTGACAAGGCAGGACAATTCATGTCGGAGAACAATGAGGGACCACCATCCATGGGGCACACACCACAGCACTCCCTGGGACATGGGTTGTGTGGTGGTAGCTCTGGGGAAGAGATGGCTGGACCCGTATTCAGCCCTCAAATCAGCCCAACTCCAGCTCCCATGCGACCACTAGCAGTCCAGGACATACGTGACCTAGAGGTCTGCATCACCCGGATGGAGGAGCGTCAACAGTCCATGGACGAGATGTTGTGACAATTCATCACAGTAGCGGAAGCCACATGCCAGGCCCACTGTGACAGCACACAAGCACTCACCCGTTCTGTGAACCACGTTGCTAGGTGGATGCGCCAGGGCATGGAAGCAGTCACCCAGGCACCCACACATTTGGCTGCCACCATGGCACAATGCCCTGCAGCACCTGCCGAGTCACAACCCCCGCCGTCCACGAGCAGTACTCCTGTAAACTCAGCTCAGACAAGCCCAGTGAGTAGGTCGCTACGCACCATGCGCTGGCCAGGGGAGCCACAGCCTCCATGCAAAAGGGGCCGACTGTAGCGGACAGACATGCGGGATGGAGGCTGTTAGAACTCATAATGTGTGCCGGGACCTGGGTGTTTGGGGGAGTTGAGGGATGGGGGGTCTTTGGAGGGTGTGGGGGGGTTAGAGGGATGAGTGGTGGAGGGTGGTGGGTGGGTACGAGGCCGGGTGGGTAGACTCCGTTGCATCGTGGGTGGGCTGTTCATCTATTTAAATAGTTTTATTGATAATGACATCTCATTTGGAAACATATAACATGACTGGACATTGCTTATTGAGTGTGTCAGAATTTAATGTCAAACAGTGTACACTGCCCAGAGTTCTCCTAACACAGTGCACTGCGAGTGTGAATTGATGCACCCTCTTCATCACAGTGCATCAAACGTAAATGTCCATCACTGATTGGCGCACAGCACGTCCCTCATGGGCATTGGCGCATGGCTGATGTACTACTCTTATCCTTCATCTTCCCCATCTTCACCCGGTGGTTGCTGGTCAATGTCAGGTGGCAAGGTTAAGTTGCACCAGATGCACATGTTGAGCAGTATAGCACAGACCATGGTGATCTTGTCCACCTTCTCAGGCCCGTAAAGGAGTGCTCCACCAGACCTGCTGAGGCAGCGGAAACGTGCCTTCAACAGGTCAAAGGTCTGCTCGATCACAACATGGGTAAGGATATGAACCCAATTGTACTCCGCTTCGTGCCTGGTCTGCGGGATCCGAACAGGGTTGAGGAGCTACCGGATTCAAGGTATAGCCACCATCAACTGCATGGGGGCCCAATGAGGTATGCGTGACTCAATTTGTGGCATTACACCTGTAGTAATCACTGTCATGGCTGCAGCTATTTGGTGTTCACATGCATATGTCCCTGGATGTATGCATACATGTACATTAGTCGCAATGTGTGCTAGACAATGGTCTGCAGGTGTGGATTGCGTTGTCCAGATGTTGCAGGGTGTTCACTTTTATGCTCTTGTAGATGTCCTGTATTGTGCTTTGCTGCATTCATGTGAGTTAGGCATACTCACTGGATGTTGCTGGATTGTGTTGCAGAGGGTATACTCAGTTGATGTACAGTATACGCGTTGAGGGATGTGGCCTGCTTCTATGTATGGCGTATCGTCATTGGTGTGAACCATTAGTCTAATGTAAGGCATTGTTGGGTCTCGTTCAGGCCGGAAAATGTGGGGCTACAGTATTATGCTGTATGTGCTGTCTCCACTCACCCCCCAATCACACCCAGGTGGAGTATTCATCCCCCCCCAACTGCACTGCCATGGGCCTGTCAGGCGACTTACTGAGCAGCCAGGCACGTCGTCCAGCATGTCGCTCCATGTAGCGGGGTAGCAAGGAATTCCGCAGCACCATGGCATCAGGCACAACAATGTGTGGTGATCTTGCTGGAGTCACATACCATTTGCACATTGATGGAGTGGTATTGATTACGATTTCGGTACACAGCCTCTATGGCATGTGGGACCACCGATTCAGCATGGGTGCAGTAGAGGGCACTGATGCAATCAGCCAATCCTGCCACTGCATGTAAGCCAACTTTAGTGTCAGTGAGCTTCTGGCCAGTCCGTGGTAGGGATATGTGGTTGTGTGCATGCTTCAGGAGGGCATCCAGCACTTGGGTCAGCATGCATGGAAGGAGAGGTTGTGATATGCCATGCAGCTGGCACACTGTGTGCTGGTAGGTACTTGTGGCCAGGAAGTGGTGCACAGACACTACCTTCTGTAGAGGGGGATGGCAGTGCGGATTTCAATCAGGCTGACACTGTCAACGTTTATCATGTCCACTATGGTGGTGATGGTGTCCCGGTCCATCCAGTACAGGGTGTGGATCTGCTCGGGGGTTAGGTTGTATGGACTGGCACTGATGCGAGGGAATGGTGGGTGCCTACGTGGTTCCTCTGCCTGCACTGGTGGGACTTGCTGGGCCTGTCTAACCCTCCTTCTCCTATTGCGTCTCCTCTGTGGTGCCTGCTGTTGTTGTTGTTGTTGCTGGTGTAGCAATGCAAGCATGTCCTCCATCCCCAGTATTGCTGCTACTAGTGGTATCATTTTGATGTGGGAAGGAGTGTGGTGTGTGGGTGTGCTCCTTTTGTGCTGGCCCAGACACCACCATTGCCACCACCTGTGCTGATGTGTGCACCTGTGGCAGTTGGGAACACTGCACATAGCAGTTTACGGGTGCTTCGTGATGCCAGCATTGCCGGCATGCCGGTATCCCGTATTAGCGCCTTCATGATGCCAGTATTTGCATGTCCGTCTGACTTGTGATATTCTCCTGTTAGCAGCATCCCGGTATTGCTGGCCTGAAGGGCTGCGTGCCTGAACCCTTGCCGCTGTTAGCGGCACCATTATTAGCGGTGCTTCTAATACCGTGTTCTTAGGTCGGAATGGCCTGGCGCAGTATGCGATGCCGGTAATCCTTTACCGGCATTGTTTTTCCATTACCTCCAACCTCGTAATGACCCCCACTGTCTGTGTGTGTGCTTGAATGATGATGCATGTACTCATCCTGGCTGCGTCTAATTTTATAACACACTGGACAGTCTTTTTCATAATTGTACTATTATTTCTTCCATCTTTTAATATGAAATAAAAAATGTTTAGATAGCTTTGTGAGTAAACACAAATTTGGAGAGGAGACAGGTTTGCAATTGACACTTCATCCTACCAGATGGGATAAATGACAGTAAGATCATTTTACAGTTTATACAGGGTAAGTGGCAGTTACTCTGTTTATATGTATTTTTAGAAGATCTGTACATGTACTGTGTAGAAAATATTCATAGCTCTAGTCTGTTCATGCATGTGGATGTGCATGAATCTGCAAGTAGAAATATTGGCCCATTTTATAGTAGTTGTTGCTGTAGGTCTGTTGCAGTGACTTGTACTGAGTGTGATCAATAGTACATTAATAGTACATCTAAAGTGCTGATGTGTGATGATAGAGTTAGATGTAGAGTTCTTGGTTGTGATTGGTGGATGATTGTGTGACTGTTTAACAGTAGCCAATGACGAAATGGTGCAGAAAGTGAAGTGGAAAGGGTAGAAGGGCTGCCCCAGTATTACGCGCTGTTCGGACATTGCTGGTGTCTGTGGGCAAGACGTGCCACATCCGGGGTTTCTCAGCAAATGCAGCATGTAAAGGGGATGGTAGGGATCAGCCAATCAAATGGTGAGGTTGTGGGTTGTGTTGAAAGAGGCTGTGTGTAGTGAAGAAGGTAGAGGTGGAGAAAATCAGGGTGTTGGTGGTTGGAGATATGTTTGTGCATGGTTTGGAGTAGTAAGCTAAATGCAGGAATGTGGCAAACAATTTTGATGTTAAAGGAGTGGAGGTGGTGTGGAGCACTGCCTGGTTTTAATGTTCAGGGAATTGTTCAAGTTTGTGGAGATATGGGCAGGGTCAATATTGCACATGTAGTTGTTTTGCACTGTGGTGCTTTGTATTTGGGGTATGTCAATGCCCCTACTTTGTTGGCAGATTTGGAAAATTTGGTTCAGGCAGTAATCAAAATACTTCCAAATGTTTAGTACCTAGGGCAATATGGGACAATAGTTTTGTTTTTTGTCCTCAGCAGGTGGAAAGAAGAAGATGTAGAGTGTGGTTTATTGAGGTAGGTCGCAGACCTTCTCATTCTTTGTTTTACAGTAATGTTGGTATCATTATATTTGACCCATCCACACTTTATTTGTATATATGCAGTGTAGTGATGTGTATTGGTTGTGGCTGCTGCGTGGTAGATTATAGCTACTGTTGTGAAGGTTTTTTACCAAGTGATAGTTTACCATGTGCAAATCCAGTTAGCTTGCAGTTGTTTTTGGTACCATCTGCATTCTAACGTGAAAGCATTACTATTATGTATTTACTATGTGTTTGTATTTGTAAGGTGGCAAGACGCTCACATCGTTCATCTCGCTAGTAACGAAAGTGGGATAGTACAAATACACGTCTGCAAATTATAGGCCATTAATATATAACTTCGGTCAATGGGGTCAGGGTCCGCGGCGTGGATGGAGGGGGTTGCAGCAGGGTTTGCTCGGACATTCTCTTACGACTACTTTTTGTCAGGGCTTGAGACTACCTCCTTTCAAAAATGTTTACGTGATTTGCTGTGTGAAGAGGAGATGGGATGAGGTGACAGGTGGTGTGGCCTGACTGTGGGAGTCGCTGGGAGAGTGCAAAGTTGTCCAGAGGAACAAAATAAATCTGTAGAAATGTCGCCCGCATTGGTGAATGGTAGCAAACAATTCATATGTTTTTCAAAAATATTTGTCATGCCACTGTGGTCTGAAGGGCTATTGGCTCCCATTCTGAGTGAAGGTCAGTGCCATTGAATTTTTGTTTCCTAGTTGAGGAACCCACGCATGGTACACAGTGTAAGGTTCAATTGTTTTTCGACCTTGAAACAAAGGGAGGATTTGAAAGGAATGCATGAAGGGAGGGATGTAAGACTTTCAAATATGATAATCTTCACCATTCAAAAATTGGACAAAGGAACATGTAATTTCATTTTATGAAAATTCGTTGAACTTAACAGAGTGCCTGCATTACGCCGATAGAATGGAAATGCCGAATATTATGTAAGTTTTACTTTGGACGATTTTATACACAAGCCTGTCAAATTATCATTCAGTGACATTATTGGTGGGTTACATTGAATTGTTTGTTTTGTGTGACATATTGCAACGACATGCAATTACAACTTGTGTGTGTAGTTTGTTTTGTGCTGGGCATAGATGCGTGTAGTCCAGTAGTGGGTTCCCCAGGTTGCACAAACGCGTAATTCAACGCTAATATTTTGATAAAAATTCCGTCTATGTGTTCTTGGTTTTATCTTGCTCCCTGATTGCAGTGTTAGTCTCAACATCCCATTTCAAGCTGACCATAGTCCATAGAGTAACTTCTAAAGCAAACTGAAGAGCACTTTGCACGTTGTTTTGTCTGAGTTCACATTGTTTCACGTCTGTGTTTATCAATAGTTGTAACAGGAGTCCAAATTAATGGTTAAATTGTAAACTGTAATAAAGATTGTCTACTGAGACACATTTCTGTTATCTTTTTTTAAACAGCTACATCTTGGCTTTCTGCGATTGTCATGGATTCCAGATACCAACTGATGTTTTTTTTAACCGTCAGCTACAGATATACGTAAATGGGTGGATCACAGTGATGCTTTTTTGGGAGGATCACCACAGGCCCATATGCCCGCACTGCATACTAATGATAAGGAGCAGCTTGACATCATTTATGGTGGCCTAGCGCCATGTTCATGCCAAAGGCTTGCTATTCACAGTGCGTCCAATGCATTCTTACACCCAAAAGGAACACTGCGTGACTTACGATAAACATTTGTGGATCGAGAACAAAGAAAAAAGTTACCTATTTGCTTGAATATGGCAATCGTCGGATGTTCTCGGAGTGTTTATTGTGAAATGAAAGTACTTTACAAATTGTACAGTTTTGCTATTTCCTTTAAAAGTATGGTTTTATATTCAAAATTGGGACGCGCTGTGTTGTGAGATGATGTGTGTTGATATTCCGGGTTCTGCGTCAAGTAACGTTATCACGTAGGTGATGATTGGGTGCATTTTAAAACGCTGTATAGTAATGTCCTGGAGATAGGTGGAGAATATCACTAGGTTAGTTGATGTCAGCCTCAGGGGCGGGATATATGAATTAGTGCCGCTAGGGCAGTCCACCTTGGGCGATGCAGCAACGGATAAGATTATCACAAGATGGCTGCGCCCTGGTGCCTGATTTCACATGTGTAAAAAAGAGGAAAATTACGGTAAGGTGCATAGGAAATGTTTGTACGATCGACCAACGTATGCTTAGAAGCACATGCCGGAACACTTGGGAAAATAATATTTCTGAGTGCACTATTCTTTTAATAGAATCATTTTTTACTGCATTCGCTGTAGATGCTTTTCTAACGTCAATTTCTGTATTATTTTTAATGTCTGTATAGTGTGTTTAAAAAAAAATTGGTAAGTACACATAAAGTAATGGGTAATAAATTGTTTATATAGAGAAGTGTAGTGGCTTCCATTAGTATCAATGTTTTCACTTATTTCATCACGAGGAACATTTTCTTCCAGCCATTCCAAAGTAGTAGTTCTGTGTAAAAAGAAATAAATACAGAAAGTTTTCAAATATATAAAATACATGTTGTCTACTCACTAGGTTGTTGCTAAGTTTTGGTGTTATTGCTGCATACGTGTGCTGCTGATTTTTGCTGTGCAGTTTGTGTGAGGTAATTCTGTTGGAGGCATAATTATTTTGGTTTGGTATACTGCATTATGTTGCATATGGTATGTCATTGGAAGGTTGGTGTGTTACCTATACAGTTTGCACTTCTTATTTATTATTGAATGTAATGTATTTATGTAGTGTTTTTTTAATATGTTTGGTGTTATTATTGTATGATAAAATAATGTAAGATACCTCCTGAGTTTTTGAAGTCTTGATGGTGACCACGTCCGTCTGCGGACATGTGAGTGGTCCGCGGGTATCAAAATTAATAGCAGGGCAGGGGGTTTAGTATTTTCTATGTGATATTTATGTAAGCTAAGGGAGTCTTAGTAAACGTTTATAATATTTACATTATCTATATTCAGTGAAATAAAACTTTGTTAAAGGGATTTTATGGTTAAGTTGTGCTACTAAAAACCTATGACATTCAGTTTTTTGAATTTCTGAATTTTTTTGCCAAGTTGGGTGAGGTTTCCTGCGAGCGGGGGGTCAAAGTTATAGGGGGGTCCCAACATTTTTTTTTCCATGGACTGAATTGGGAAAAACTTTGTGCATGGCTACAGGCCAAACGGCTGGACATATTTTCACCAAAATTGTGGCAGGAGCGGGGGCTTGGGTCAGAAACTGTGCTTTTGTGTGTTTGGTGGAAACCCAACCAGTACTTTTGTTGCAAAGAACTGGAATGTAGGTCCCAAATAATTAGTGATATCTGGGTCTGCTCTGCGGACCCATTGCCCTGTTCTCTCCGCGGACAGAAGTGTCAGTGGCTCATGGTACGGCGTGCTATCGGAGAAGTTTGGATGTGGCCAGTGGTTGGCTGGAGGGAAGCGTGGTGTGCGTCAACATTTTTGGGAAAGACACCATGGTGTATCAGAGGACAGTGCAGCGGCGGAAGGGTCTGGAAAATGTACCGTACGGAATGTGTTGGTGGAAATAAGAGAGGGAACGGGTCGGGGAGTGATAAGTGGTACATGTGACATATGTAGGAGAGTACTTTGTGTGGTGATTGGAGGCATCTGTCGTAATGGCCCCGTAGCTTCTGCCGCAAGCTGTTTGCGGCAACCTCTTTTTGTGGTGAGTGGTGACTGGTCAATTGCTGGAGGGGACTGAATTGCACATGTCATAGGTTGGGTGGGAGCACAGGTGGCTGTGCGCTGCGGATGGAATGCAGTAGTTGGGCACAGGGTGGTATGCATGGGTGAATGAAGGTGCAGTGGGTCTGTGGAAGGAATAGGCTATTGGGTGCATGGCTGAAGGCCATAAGCTGTAGGGTGTAGGCCATGCACTCAAGAGCATAGGACTACAACATACCCACCGCAGGAACGCATGTTTGACTCTGCATTTGGTAGAGGGTGGTGCTTGCATAGTTTGGGGTATGCAGGCTGGTTGCGGTAGGGCCAGTGTTGTGAACAGAATGTGGGTAGGTTGGCAGTGACACTTTCTGAATGGAAGTGGGTAAGACAAGAGTATGTGAATGAAAGAGCGTAGGGGTGCCGGAGACAGTGTAATGTTTATACAGCATGGTAACTGTTGCAATTTGTTGCTGCATAGGTCCATGGCGGTGTGCTGTGGTTGGAGATGCTGCAGTGAAAAGTCACGCAGTGTGGGCACTCCGTGTAGTGTTTAGATACTGTCAGTGTGGTAGAGGGTATGGATGAAGGGCAGTTTATATGTGCTTAGATAGTGTGCTGTGTGCACAACGCTTGCAGTATGGGCAATGTTGTAAACATTTTGTGGTTAAGTTGGCAGTGACACAATACTTTCTGAGTGGAAGTGGGTAAGACAAAAGTATGTGAATGAGAAGGGGTAGGGGTGCCGGAGACAGTGTAATTTTTATACATGATGGTAACTGTTGCATGTAATGCTGTGGATGTCCATTGCGGTGTGGAGGTTGGTTAGGAGTGCTGGTGCCAGTGGTGCGTATGTGTATAGTGGTAGTTGGTAACATGCTGACATTCATGGTTGCATTATGGCGCAGGGATTGTGTCGAAGGAGCATACCCACTGAGGCAATGCAGGTTTACCAGTGCATGAGGCACAGGGTGGTGATCTTTGGAGAATGGGTGTGGAGCACATTGTTGTCATGCTACACCACCCAAGTGAGTTGCAAAGCGTGTATTGTGCATTCCATGGTTGTGGTGATAGTTGCAAAATGCTACAGTATTTGGTGTGCGGCAGGAGATGGTGCTGTGAGAAGTTCTGTAGTGTGGCCACAGGGTGCAGTGTGTACGTAATGTGAGTATGGAAGTGGTTGTAGTGCAGCTTATATGTGGTTGGTTACTCTGCTGTGTGCAGATTTATTGAAGTAGGCCCAATTTTGTGAAGCTGTTGTGCCAAGGTTGCCAGTGATACAATACTTTGTGAATGGCAGTGCGTTGGGGTGGTGGAGGCTGTGGTATGTTTGTGGATTCTGGTAATTGCGACCTGTATTCGTGAATGGGTGCTTTATGGTGTGGGGCAGTTGGGGTGAAGTGCTGCTAACTACCAACGTTACGTTTGTGCTTAATGTTAGCTGCCCACATGCGCGTTAGGTTAACTGTGGCAATTTGTTGCTGCATAGCGCCATGGCTGTGTACAGGTTGGGTAGGAGTGCTGGTGGCAGTGGTGTGTATGTGGATTGTTGTAGTTGCTGACATGGTGACATGCATGATGGCATTACGTTGCTGTGAGTGTGTTCAAGGCCTAGACTATAGGGTGCATGGCCGAAGGTTGTAGGCCGTAGGCTATGCACTCAAGAACCTAGGCCTTGAGGACACCCATGAGAGTAAGGCATTTTTTATTGTGCATCAGTTAGAGGTTGGTGACATGTAAGGAATGGTTGTGGAGCACATTTCAGCCATTATAGGCCAGTGTTGCAAACAGAATGTTGGTAGGTTGGCAGTGGCACAAATACTTTGTTAATAGAAGTGAGTATGCACATAGTATGTGATTGAAATTGCACAGGGAGGCAGGAAGAGTGTTTTGTTTGTACATTATGGTAACTGTTGAAATTTGTTATTGCAGTCCGCTGTGGTTGGAGATGCTGCAGTGAAAAGTCACAAAGTGTGGGCACTGGGTGTAGTGTTTGCATACTGTCAGTTTGGTCGAGGGTATGGTTGAAGGACAGCTTATATGTGTTTAGATAGTGTGCTGTGTGCACAATGCTTGCAGTAAGGGCAATGTTGTAAACATTTTGTGGTTAAGTTGGCAGTGACACAATACTTCTGAGTGGAAGTGGGTAAGACAATAATATGTGAAAGAAAGAGAGTAGGGGTGCCGGAGACAGTGTACTGTTTATACAGTATGGAAACTGTTCAATGTAACACTGTGCATGTCCATTGTGGTGTGTAGGTTGGTTAGGAGTGCTGGTGACAGTGGTGTGTATGTGTATATTGGTAGTGGTGACATGCTGACCTGCATGGGTGCATTACAGTGCAGGGAATTTGTGCAAGGAGCATATTCACTGGAGCAATGCAGGTTTGACAGTGCATGAGGCATAGGGTGGTGATCTTTTGAGAATGGGTGTGGAGCATTTTGTGGACGTGCTACAGCACCACAAGTGATTTGCAAAGCGTGTATTGTGCATTCCATGGTTGTGGTGAGTAGTTGCAACATGCAACAGTATTTGGTGTGCGGCAGGAGATGGTGCAATGAGAAGTTGTGTAGTGTGGTCACAGGGTGCAGTGTGTACATAATGTGAGTATGGAAGTGGGTATGGTTGAAGTGCAGCTTAATTTGTGGCTGGTTACACAGCTGTGTGCGAGATTTATTGAAGTAGGCCCAATGTTGTGCAGCTGTTGTGCACAAGTTGCCAGTGACATAATAATTTCAGTGAGTAGGGGCGGTGCAGGATGTGGTGTGCTTGTGGATTCTGCTAAGTGAGACACGTTTTTGTGAATGGGTTTTTAATAATGTGTCGTTGGGTAGAAGTGTCGCTACATATGTTATATTTGTGCATAATGTTAGGTGCCCACATGGTTGCTTGCTTGAATGTATAGTGTTGTGGTGGGTGTGCAAAGGTCTGCAATGTTGTGTGCAAGGCAAAGGTGTGCTGCGTGCGTCTTAGGATCTTTGTGGATGCTGCAATCATGCAATATTTAGCAGCAGTTTCTGGTGGAGGGGCGTTGCAATCAAACGGAACGTGTACTGAGAGTGTTTAACGGTAAATATGGAGTGGTGTATAGAAATGACAGTGTGCAGTGCAGAGGTTTTGTATGTGATTGCTGCATGCGTGTTTGAAAATATGACAGCACCCAATGGGGGAAGGCTGCAAAAAGTGACTGTGCAAAGGGAAGAAGTGTTGTGTGAGCTTTACTGGGCTGTGGCCCTCATTGTAGATGGGAAAGCGCAAATGCACATCCTGCCATTATGAACAGGGTGGAAAGGCAAATGGAATTGTGGGAAATAGGCAGATAGGAGTTTAGGGCGTGGTTCACAGAAAGAGGCGGTTACATTTCATCACAATACTGTGTCGTGAGGGTGGTCGAGATGGATAGACACACAGTGCTTATCGTCAGTGATATCTTTGTGTGCAATCTGCACAGGTGTTGTGTGCAAAGAGGCGTTGCTGGTACTTTCAGCTTGGAAGGAGTGGACGCTTTCTGGGCCTGTCAGGGTGACTGCAGTTTTGGCAGGACGCTCCGCCTGTGCAGATATGTTGCGTCTGTCACGAACATTGACTTTGTCGTGCTGTACTATGGAAGTCTACATTGGGTTACATATCGTGTGGATGATTAATCCGTCACCTGAAGAGGTTACTGACCGCAGCGATGCATATTTTTCCTACTGCCAAGGTCCTTTTCTCATGCATAACGCCAAGAGGAGTATGGGTCCATGACGGTGTAATTTGTCCCCAGCCAGAGGCCGGAAAGTGTGCTGTAAACAGAATTATGCGTGAGTTTATGCAGACTGCTGGCATGTTCTCCACTCACTATGAGGTTGCAAAATATGCAGTGGTTCCGTAGAAATGGCATTTATTGAGTGCCGTTGGCAATACCATTTTCTTTCACAATGTGCAACAAGCATTGACCAGAATGTAGTAAAAATGTGAGGAGAGGCAAACAGAAATGCATATAAAGAGAAAATACAAATGCACGTAAAAAATAAAAAAATAAACTTTATACATGTACGCTGGAAGACTGCATCCCCTACCCAGTTTGATATTGTTTACTTCCCGCCCCTCACTATCACTAAAAGGTAGTGGATTACACGGTACTTTCAGGATTACACGTGCCACATCCTGGTTGGATATGTGGATGTATGCGGATGGAGAAATTGTGCATACTTTCATTGAAATTTTTAGTGGACGTGCTTTGCAATGGCACGACATTTGTACTGTAAATGTGTAACGGCACATTTCAAGTGTTGTACAGGACTGACAGTGTTGGATGATGGTGGCTTTGATGCAATTGTTGGATGCATGTGTAACAATTTATGCGTAACCCAATGAAGTAGAGCTGCAGAGAAGATAGTGCAAAGGAAAGAAGGACTGCTGCAGATTTACAGGGGTGCGGCCCTCACGCTACTTTGGGAGGCGCATGTGCCAAAATCTGCCCTTTACACCACCATGCCCAAATTCACATGGCAGTGTGGGGAATACCGGATCGGGTAGTGTGGGTGTGGTCAACAGGAAGGGGAGTTGAAACTGTTGTACATTATACTCTGCCTAATGATGGTGGCTGACATGGCGAAACACATTGTGTTGCCTGTAGGTGATCCCATTGTCATAGATGTGCACAACTATGCCCTGCCAAGACACTTTGACAGCAATATTGGTTTGGAAGGAGTGAACGCATTGTGGAACACGGTGTATGAGTGCAATTTCGCTGATATGCATGCACTTTGCAAAGACCTCGCCAGTTTTCCAGTAGTAGATGTTATCGTCATCCATTATGGTGGCATGCATATGGGTTACCTGACTTGATTAGATTTGTTACTTAGACTGAGGAGCTTGCTGGATGTGGTGAGGAAGTGTATGGCCCACTTCTCATGGACGTTGGTCCGAGCCAGACGCAGGAAGGTGTCTCATAAACAGAAGCATGTCTACTTTTTTGTCCGCTTGTGGAATGTTCTTCTGCAACAATGACCTCATTAGTTGTGGAAATGCAGAGTTTTTCCAAGAAAATGGCATTTTTTTCAGCCATTGGCGATGTAATTTTGTTTGCAGTTTTGTTTGCTCATCTACAGTAAAGAGTTTACTGTACTAATGTGAGCACAAGAAAACACAAAAGCTAATAAAAACTGGAAAAGTGTTTCTGTAGAAGCATCTAAACAAAAAAAAACAACAGGCTCTTTTAAGAGTCGCCCCTTACCATGAAGTCGCCCTACCCTGGTTGCAAGTTATTCCCCCACGCATGCACGCAGCAAGGAAGCTACATCTGGGGACTTTGCAGGTGGCGGCCACAAAAATTGAACTGTGGGGATTGTCCAATCAGATGCTTAGGGTGTGCGGCAATAGGAAGAAGGACTTCTGATTCACTCTGGCCGGGCCCTCAACATACTTGGGGACCCGCACGTGCCACATTCGGCGCTTCTCAACATGCTGGCCTATGGAAATGGGACTGTAGCGATTGTCCTATCAGTTGGTGCTCAGGGTGTGCGTCACAGGAAAGCGTGCTAATAGGAAGAATGACTCCTCCTGCTTAACTGGGGCATGGCCCTTGCGGTACTTGGAGAAAGGCACCTGCCACATTCTGCGCTTCTCAGCATGCTGGCAAATGAAAATGGGATTATGGCCTCTGGCCAATCAGGTGTTCAGGGTGTACGTAACAGGAAAGAGCACCAATATGGAGGAGTCTTCCTGCTTCCCCGGGGTGCAGCCCTCGCAGTCATTGGGGAAAAGAACGTGGAACATTTTTCGCTTCTTACCATGGTGGCCAATGGGAATGGGACTATGGCCTTTGGCCAACCAGGTGATCTGGGTGTGTGTCACAGGAAAGGGCGGCATTCACTTTTTCCATTACTTTGTGTACTGTGGCTGGCAAACATGGCAAGGCGCACAGTTTTCGTCATGAGTGATGGCATTGTGGAAGTTCTGTGAATGTATTCCCTCCAAGAAGAAGACTCTGGCCATTTTGGTTTGGAGGGAGTGGACGCTTTGTGGTGTAGTGTCGAATCGTGCTGTTTCGGTGGACTGCTTGTAGAATGTCGATGCATGGCCTCTTACGAAACCGTACATTTTGAGATTGTGCACTTTGGAGCCTTCTTTTTGGATTACATGCCTTTTTCCCGTGTTTTTAGTCAACTGAAGATTATGATGAAAGCAGTGCAGCACATCTTCCTACTGCCAAGGTGCTTTTCTCATGTATACTCCCGAGAACAGTGTGGAGGTATCCCAATAATTCCTGTCACCAGCCAGAGGTCAGAAGGGGTCTCAACAACGAAGCATGTGTCACTTCTTGAGTGCTGATGGGATGTTGTCCTGGGAGAATGAGAACATTGGTTCACGATACATAAACCTTTTCAAAGCAAATGGCATGTCTTTGTCTCCCAGTGGCAATGAAATGTTGTTTAACAATCTACAAACTGCATTGAAGACCCTATTGTAAGAATGTGAGCTGATATTGAAAATACACATGTAGGTATGAAAATTGAAAAAAGGTGTTTCTTGGAAAGCACCTTTAAAAAATAAAAACATTTAAGAGCCACCGCAACTAACAACGTCCGCTCCCCTGGTTGAAAGTTATTCCCCCACTCCTGTGCACACACAGCATGAAAAATATGTGAATATCACTATAGTTGCCGGGTGGCACGTGTTACAAATGCACCTTTTGAAGATGACGGCCATAGAAATGGGCCTGCAGAGGCTACGGGATTGGGCAATAACGTTTGTGGGTGTGGTGTGAACAGACAGACTGTGCCACACAGTGTATTTGTCGACATAAATGCAGAGGGTACGGTTATGGCTGTGTGTTTCACGAGGTACAGTGTGCGGGTTTTAGGGGATTCTGACATACACGGACTGAAAGTGAATGGAAACCACTCTGCGACGGCCACTCATTTTACAATCTACAATGTGCATGTGTAGTGCTATGGAGTAGCTACAATGAAGTGCCTGATTTTGGTTTCTCTGTGTGACTCTTTGGTGACACGCAATCATGCAGATATTATTGTTGTTCATTGAAGAAGGAACATTGCACAACATGTTACATGAATTTCAGTGCCGTTTTTGATGAAGGAGGCACTTGTCCAGTTCATGTGTTTGTTTCCGATGTCTTGTATAAGTTTCTATTGCATTATGCAGCCACCAATGTGGCAGCATCCATTTTTTTTTGGTCCGTGAATGCAGACAGCATGGTACATTGCAAAGAAGTGTATTTGTGCCTTTGTCTGACATGTGCCTATGGAATACTTCACCCATGGGAATATGACTTTTCACAGCACGAATACTTTTCCCCAGCTATAACATTCAACTTACCATGCCTGCCTTCCCGATTTCTGCACACCCCATCTAAATTGGCTTGGTGCCCTTCTTGAAAGTAGCGATATTGTTTTGTAGTATGTGTTGTGCACTGACTCTCTTGAAAACGCTCTGCAACACGTAAAGAAACCTCGTTGTACTTTGACCTCCTTTCTAACTGATTGAACTACAGTGTTTACCACACTGCCACGCCTCCCACCCTGCATGCGTGCATTGGCAATTCAGTTGTTCATCCATGAAAGGTGCTTTCTTTATTTACCTTTTTTCCTTTCCCAGTTCATGTTCCTTTATTATGGTGTTCAGTGATGTCATGAATGAGATTTGTGATGGCACCTTTGATGGCATGGTTGTTATTCCTTGCAGTGCATGCTGGTGGCACAAGTTATGGTTGCTTAGTTTACCATAACTGTCGAATTTCGGGGGGGGTTCGGTTTTACCTGTAACCATAACGTCCCTGTAACAACGTTTTTCCATTAAATTTCATAGGTCTTTGCTAGTGCACCTTAACCATAACATCACTTTAACAATATTTTTGTTAGTGAATATTACACGGCCTCCGGCAGCAGGCGTGTAGTTATGGTTAAGTTGCTAAATCCACAGGAAGAGCAATTTTTGGGCGGCTTATAACTTCGCTCCCCCTGAACCAATCCTCACCAGACTTTGCAAAAAATGTATATGGCCGACTCTCCATTTTTTTTGCAAAGTTTGGTGAGGTTTCGTCAATGGGGGGCAAAGTTACAGGGGGTCCCAAATTTTTTTTCTCCATAGACTGAATTGAGAAACACTTTGCCTACAGCCCAAACCGCTGGACGGATTTTCATCAAATTTGCGGCAGGAGTGGAGGCTTGGTCCCAAAAGTGTGCTTTTGTAAGTTCGGTGTACATCCGTCCAGTAGTTTTTTTTTTAAATGACCAAAAAGCAGGTCCAAAAAATGTGTGATATCTGTGTCTGGTCTGCGGACACACTTCCCTGTTTGCTCCGTGGACAGGACATCGATTGGCTAGTGGGCAAACGTCATGTCCGCGGACAAGCAATGTGTTCGCTGATTGTTTGGAGTGAAGCGTGAGGTGCGTCTCATTTGCTTGATGTGCCTGCCATGTTGGATCCGCGGATATCTGCGGACAGCGCAGTGTGGAACAGAGGAGAAATCTAATTTTGGGGAGTGTCCTGGTGTGGAAGAGTGCCTGGAGAGGGTGGGGAAGTGAGAAATATTTTAATTACGGTATTTGTTTAGGTGGAAGAAGGCCTTGATGTGATTGTGGTGTCCGTGGTCACCACGGTTTTCCGTGGACATATTAAACACTGGCTACACTACTGGGTATTTTACTATGCTTGATGTATTTGGTTTTGGGTAGTTAGTAGAGTATTGGGTGAAGAGGGTATGTATTGAAGAGTTTGTGCATTGGCTATAATTATTGTTTTAGGTTGTTAATTGAAGTGGATAGGTCTTTAGGTGGTTGTGTTATGTTTGCGGGTTGTGGTTAGTGGGCAGGTGTTTGCTTGCATGGGTGTGTTATGCTGCGGTGGCTGTGGCCAGGGCCTAGAGTCCTGGGTGCATGTCCAAAGGCCAGAGGCCATGCACTCAAATCTCTAGGCCCTGGCCACAACCACCACAGCATAACACACCCATGCAAGCAAACATTTTGGGTTGTGGTTAGTGGTCAGGTGTTTGGTTGCATGAGTGTGTTATGTTGTGGGGTTGTGACTCAGATCATTGTATACTTACTGTTTGCTTTGTTTAGGCTGTATGCATTCTTTTGGCCAGGCCATGCACTCAAGACTCTAAGTAGTGGTCACAACCACTGCAGCATAACTTATCCATGCACGTAAATATTTTGGGTTGTGGTCAGTGGTCAGGTATTTCCTTGCATGGGTGTGTTATGTTATGGTGGTTGTGACTGCAATAATTGTATACTTACTGTTTGCTTTGTTGAGGCTGAATACAGTTTTTTGCATGGTATGGAAAAATGGAGCAGAAAAGATCACATGTTAGTGCAGGTAGTTTATAATTAGTAATTGCATTGAATAGTAGATATTTCTATACTTTGTTGACCCTCATAGTTAGTACTATACCAGTAGTATGTTTCAAACCAGTGTACCAGTGCAATTTGCTCAGTTCCTGTGTTTGTTTGTATAATCATTGGGGTTGTGTGGAAAATAAATCCATGCAGGATTAAAAAAAAAACAGTCTACGTTATGATACAATCTTTTTCAGTGGTTGATTTCTGTAGGAGGAATTGAATAGGTCTATGGTTTTTGGTTTGGAAGTAGTGGTATTATTGTTGCAGTTAGATACAAGTTGGTGTATTCTATTTGTTTATTTTTTGTTGCATTTTACCAGTATTCATTTACTGTTTGGTTGTTGCAGAATTTTGGGGAAGTTAGCTACCTGTTGGCGTATTCTAACTGTTGATAGTTTTGAAGTTGTTGAGGGTATTTTTATACGTAATAAGTGTTGCAGGGTTTCCTTAGAAAAATATATATTGCAGTTTTTTTACTGTAGTTAGATACCAGTTGGCAAATTCGAACTGTTTATAGTTTTTCACTGTTAGATAGCTGTTACTTATTCTATTAGTTTATGGATTTAAAGGTTATTGAAGATATTTTGTAGATGTTCATACTGAGATTAGTGAATACATTTTGGTTTTAAGAATATTAAATAAGTGTTTACAAGATTTGCTGGTAATCTCTGTTTTAGAGTAATGGAAGAATCATTACATTCGCACCATCCACATTTCTTTTTTATGTATGCAGTGTAGTTACCTGCAATGGTTGTTGCTCCTGTGTGGTAGATTATGCCTACTGTTGTGAAGGTTTTCTCGCCAAGTGATACTTGTCCATGTGTGAATCCAGTCAGCTTGCAGTTGTTTTTAGTACCATCTGCATTGTAACGCAAAAGCATTACTATTGCGTATACACTATGGGCTTCATTACAAGTGAGGCGGTAAGGGGTTAACTGCGCCAGTAAAGGTACCGGCGCCGTTAACCCCGTACAACCTCATTACGAGGTCCCCTTGCGGGACCCGCTCTGGACGTCTGGTCAGACCAGACGTTCTTTGCGGGTCCCGCGAGGGGACCAGCATGCTAATAATGGGCCTGTCATTAACAGGCCCATTTTTAGCATGCTCCCCATTCCCATTGAGCCCTATGGGGGCTTGAATGGGAATGGGGATGGTCTGGGTTCCCTGAATGGGGAAATACCGGGCCCTCCAAAGTCAGAATGGCCCAGTATTTCCCCATTCAGGGACCACGGTCCCATACCCGAGTTTGGAGGCAGCCATGCCCTTATTAAGGGCATGGTTACCTCCAAACTCATAATGAGGCCCTATGTGACTGTATTTGAAGGTGGAACGATTATCAGAATTGCAAGTAGTACATAATCTACCATGGTTTGCATTTTGTACAAGCTGCTGAAATGGAATGGATTCACAGTTAGGTATGGATACATACACAAAGCGTTAATCAGTGTCGTATTCCTGTGCCACATGGCTGCAAAGAGGTCATGTATGTTTCCACATATGTTTTTGCTTTCCAGTACTTGCAGTAAGTACATTAGAAATTCCTGTGGATCTTCTTGTGAGATTATAGTGAATCTGAACATTCCAGCAAAGTAGTCCAATTCCTGCTTTATTCCAGAAACACTCTAAGTGTTTTCAGGATTGTTGGTTCCATTTTTGTGAAGGACTAACATTTGCAAACATAATTTGTCTATCCTGTTTAAATAAATGTTTTCAACGATTGGTGGCAATTGGAATAGAATACTGGTTGCTACATTTGCATAGCAATTTACACCAGCTGTATTGGAAAATTTGAATGGACCAGGCAGTTCTGAGTCTCAGTCATTTGATGTAAGTGCACGTTGTTTCTTTGAAGAAGTAGTTGCTTTTGTTTGTACAGTAGATCCTTCTTTGTTTGTGGTTATTGATGAAGTATTAGCTTCTTTTAATTTCTTTGGTGGTTTTGTTGTGAGATCCTGTATAATTTGACTCTAAACTAGTTTTCTTTTACAAATGTTTGCTTTTTGAGGAACAGGGTAGGTTTTGAGATGGGGTGCATAGAGTGCATGCAGTCTATTGTATTCTACAATGCAAGGAATATCAGCGTTTACTTTACTTGCATCAAAGTTGATTAGAAAAAGCAATTCAAGTGTACGTAGGCGTGATAGTGCTAGATAGCTCATGCCTTCTTTAAACACTGTGCTGCCAATATCTATCAATGCTTGATCTAGGGTAATGTGATTTATGAATGGTGACTGCATATGCTAGAGATAGAGAAACTTGTTCTCTGTGTACATGCATGTCTTTA
Organism: Ambystoma mexicanum; assembly: GCF_040938575.1. Taxonomy (NCBI): domain Eukaryota; kingdom Metazoa; phylum Chordata; class Amphibia; order Caudata; family Ambystomatidae; genus Ambystoma; species Ambystoma mexicanum. Next base: position 1,270,593,496 of record NC_090922.1, read on the forward strand.
AAAAGAAGAAATCGCACTGTTGAGCATCCTATCCTTTTAACTTCTGACAGTTTGTCAAAGTGAATATTGACAAACTGAATGTTGTTGTCACGTGGGTATGTTTGAAAGCCAACAACTGTACCAAGTGCTCCATTAACTAGTCCTTTCTCCACGTCAAGGTTACGTTTGAGCATTACTCTACAGTTTAAAGACAATTTTTAATATGTTCTCTAAACCAGCTGTGTGTTAGAGTTTTCTAAGGTATTTAGTTGTTCTGTGGCTTCTTCACACATGGGAAGTGTCATACTGTGCACGTCTAGTTTGTCTGTGGAGTAAATTGGAACTATTATGCCTGTAGAGTGCATGGATGTGACTTGTATTTAATATAGATTGTGCTTCTTTAGATAGTACATCAACTCTAATACTTTTTAAAATGTTAGCATAGGTGAGGTCTGCAGACTGACACATGTTTTAAGTTAATTCTGTTTTGTGTTGGAAATGTTGCCAAAGATTGACATTTCCTATGCTGTCAAGAGTTTTACGGCATAGTTTGTGACCTAAGGTTTTAAAAATAGGTTCACCTTTAACTGATGTGTGTTAATTGAAGAAGATCTCCGAAAACAATAATGTGTTTTCCTTCAATGAGTTCTTCGTAGTCTGTTTTGAGGTCCTTTTGTAATCTGAAGTGAATCAAAGCCAACATTAGGTTGGACACCATGCTCACATCATCTATTAGGAGCATTTTCATTTTTTCAAAACTCGTAGTTCCATTGCAGCTTCTGGTGAAAGTTTGTAGTGGTCTAATTTGTTTTGGTGTTCTACTGGAAGGATTGGCAATCAGTGTTAAATAACACTGCCTATATTGTAGGCAGCTAAAACTGTGGGGGCAGTTACAACAGCTGACAGTTTGTTGTTTGTCAATTTTTGGAGGAACTTGCTGATGATTTTTAAGAATGTTTCCCTGAACCAGCTTGCCACTCACAAATAGCAGTATTGGCTTGTACTCTTGACAGGTACAAGTTTTAGTTTTGTGCTGCATACCATGTTCAATTTGTTTAGTTATTTCTAGGAAAATGCTACGCTGTTGATTGTTTAATTGTGATTTGAGTATAGCAAAGTCTTCTGTAGACCCTTCATACTGGCACAAGGTGTTTTCTACTTTAGTCATGGCTAATTCTGCCTCATTTGCTATGGGTGGCTGTCCAAGTGGTTCTAGGCTTCCTGTTAGAGAAGGTCGACTGCTGTCAGGAGTGTCTATATTTAGTTGTGCATAGAGTTCTTCTTCTTGTTGCTGTTCATTGTCTAACATGGTTTTGTACTGCGCAAAGTTTATATCTATTATAGTGCTTTCATTTGCTTTGAAAGCATCTTCATAGGAGACATGGGTATCTAATAAATCTTCTTATTTTCTCCATGGTTTAAAAAGTTGTAGTAGGGCCATGTAATACAGTTCTTTATGTTGAGGAGTTTGAAACAACAATGTCATGTGATTATTTAGGCTGCATTTGGTAAGTTTTACCAAGCTGCCTTCAGAGTTTTTGACTCTGTATCTACCTTTCTTCTCATCTGGTTTAATATTCTTTTTGTGTGTGAAGTTTTGGGCTACGTGGTATAGACACATGGGTACTCCTGTTTCGTTATTATGTGTCTAGTAAGTTGTTTTTCAAAATGTCTTGGCTGTTGGGATCATTTTTGGCTATTGTCTTTATGTCTTCATATGATTTGAGAACACTTTTTCTGGATTTAGCAGGACCAAGGCTTAGCCATACTATGTTTTCAGATTTCCCATACAAGGCAGTACCAGTTAAACGGTCTGTGGCTTTGTAGCAGCCACATTCTCTATGGGAGAGCATGTTTATGCCTAAACTGTACAATTTCTGTGACAGTCTTTTGTCAGAATATATGTCGTCCCAGAGGTCTTTGAGCTCTGTTTTTTCTGCTTTGGTTAAGTAGGCTGTGACATATCGTGCAACTGCAGTTGAATTGCCTGCAATGTATTGCACATCTACATTTGCATTCCATAGGAGGGCAATGATTGGATTGTAATCATTGATGTACTTTGATTCTTCTTTTCCTTTTATGCAGTATCTGTTCTTAGGTGATTTACCTTTGACACCATGTCTAACTGAAGACATTAAGTTGTTCACCTGTCCTGTTGTTGAAACTGGTCTATGGAAACCAAAGCGGCATTTGGTGTAGTATTTCCCTTTGTTCTTATATTTGCGCTACCAATACTTACCACACTTATGTCTTTGAAATTGTAGAATTTTTGCATGTATGTCACTATGTGTAGTTTGTGAAGGGATTTCACAAGTGACATATTTCTGAATGAACTACAAAACAGTGGCATCACTGTCTTGACCGAATTTAGGAGCATCTTTAATCCACAAAAGCATGTGGATGTGTGGTGGTCTTCTGGCTTGGTATTCTTTTCTCCAAAAGAAGTGGTGCACTTCTCCGAGGGGGGGGCGTTTTATTACAAATGAAGAGTAGCATGGCAATAAAGTGATGATGGAAATAACTTGATATTTCAGTTCTCCTGGTGTTTTTATGTCTATATTTGTTTTGATTTTGTTTGCTATGCATAGGAAATCATGCAAATCTTCCCATGCATACTCTGCACAACTTAAAGAAACAAACCATACAGTTTACTTCTGCGTGACCATAACACTTGATCTTTTTCTGTAACAATTACGTAGCAGACATATTTTGCAAATTGGTACCTAATTTTAATGTGTGTGCAACTCCGTTAAATAGAGTTGCAAGTTCACTTTCAAACTGAAGGTGGAATATGTATTCCACGTTTTGTCTGAATCTGCGGTCTTCAGAATACATTCGTAAGGAGCGATTTTATGATGCTGTTATTTGTGTGGCTCTTTCATCGTACCTTCCTCCTTTTCCAGTAGGAAAGAGTAAAGGAAAGGCTTGCACATTTACACTTTTTCCCATATTCTGATTGGAGATCCTTTGGCTTGCAGCATTTGGTAAGTTTTCAGTGCATCATCTATGGTGTCTTTAGAGTGCAATGGGTGAATTGTATAATGGTCTTAAATATTGGATTCCGTAGTAGGGTCTAGAAGTTGAAATTGACCAGTTCCTGATGAGTCTTTAATTATTTTGGTGGTTTCTCTCAGGTTTTCTTCTATGTTTATTTCTTTGAAGTATTCATTGTTGACTTTTAGATATTGCAGGTCTTCTCTAACTTTATATAAGTCCACTAGTTGCTGTCAATTTCTTTTGTCTTTTGCAGGTACGCCATTTACTAGGATAATCAAAGATTGATCTATTGAACATTGCACTTCCAGAGTATGTACATTTACTTTGAGATCTAATGGCAAATAAAGTACTTTGTCAGGAATGCCTTTCAGTAATTCAGAGGGAGGAAGTTTTGCTGTTTTTGGTTGAAGGCATATTATTGCTTGAAATGGGTGCACTGTTTGAATTATAATGTCCTCTTACAAGTTAAGTTATTGCAGTGGTTTGGGCAGTGGGAATATTTCCAAGTTATTAGTGATAGCATGTGAAATTATTTGATTGTTGTCACGTTTTTCAGTGTAGTATCTGCAAATTATTGAGGGGTTAGTAATTTCGTATTTGTTTTCTGCTATAAGATACAGAGCTAATTAGAACCACTTGGATTCTTCATTGTCTTCTATTTTTTACATTATGTCTACAGTTTTTGTGCTATTTTTAAAAAAAGTCCTGCGGCAACACACATACACATGGTTTGGTACTTCAGCAGATGTGCTTTTCAACTTTAGTATTTCTTTTTTGTATATGTGTACTAGAAGGTTGCCATCAGTAAAGTTGTTGTTAATCTGTTCTAAAGACATTGGGCCTCATTATTTGTAGACTTGATGTATTGGTTCAGTGGAATGGAGAGCTGATGCTAAGTTTGCTGGGTATATTTTTGTGAGCAGCATTTCTTGTTCCATGATGGTATTTTTAACCTTCATATCCTCGTCCACTGCTATGTATGGCAATTGAGTTTGTTTGCTTTTGTTTGCATGCTTCTTCATTGAAATATGGTTCTGTGCTGGTGGTGTGACTACGCTCACCTGCACAGTTGTTTGTGAAGCTATCTTTGTTGATATTCCGTTTGTTGAGAAGTCCTTGTTGTAGTTTAGTACTTAGTGTTGTTAGTGGTTTCATTCTGTTTAAAACTAATATAAATAATTTCCTTTCGAGAAGGATTGCACTGTCTATGAGAGCTTCCAGGATTAGTTTTCTGTGGTAGGTTTTAAGGGTTGAGCATGATTTTTCCCCTGTTTTGATAAGGTTCTGAAGGACACTGTGGCGTGTTTTTTTTGTAAAATAATTTTTTTGGTATGCTTACTTGTGGTTACATCAAGATTTATGGGTGCAGTGTTAACACTAGTGGTAGCTACAGTCCTTTTAATAACTTTCTGTTTGTTTTAAATTTTGAAAGATGAGCTAAAGCTCCTTTACTGCAAGCTGCTGTAGTTCCCTTAGTGACTGTATTAGCTGTTTAGTTTGAACTTTTTGTATAAATTCTGCTAGAGGTGGTTGCTTATTTTGTACACTTTTATTTTGATTTGCTCTATTTCTGCGTTGCTTTCTACAGAGTTGCTTTTTGGTAGGAATTCTTTGGTAAGAAAGTATAGGTTGGGACGTTGTGCAATTTATGTGTGCATTGTGCATGAGTGTCTGAGTATAATGGTAGGCATGTATGTAGAACTGTGTGATTGTGGAATGGGGTGTCACTACAGGTTGGGAAGGCTATTCTCATATTTGTGTGTTAATATACTGGTGTTCAGATGACAATACAAAGTGTGCACCTGCTAAGGTGCAATCAGTAATACTGAATCTAATGCTGTAAGGTTGATACAAATGTTGTTCTACAATACTAAAATACTACAGTGTTTGAGTAACAGTTAGAACATTATGACAGTATTGCACTTGTTGGATGGAAAGAGTAGGTTTCTTCTGGGTTCTGTCTTGTATTTCAGACACCACTGGTTTTCAGGAGTGTGGTCTTCACTGTACTTGTGAAAGAAGGAAGTTAGTATGTATGTGTGTTAATGTTACAGTAATTTCACTTGAGGAATAGATTAATTACATTTGCAAAAGGAATTTTTTACTCGGAAGAGGTACTGTATGTGTTAAATTACATAGCTTTTTATATGAATGGGAATTTTGGAGCATCAGCTTCATTGCTAAGGGGGTTAGTGGAGTATATATAGGTTTTTCATAAGAGGTGCACTTTTGAAAGTGCGTGTTCCTGTTGCACTGTTTAGTGTGGTAATAGATTAGTGGAAGTTGTAGTAAAAAAAGAAAAAGAAAAGTTTGGAAAGATGTACAGATTAAAAAGGAGAATGTTTTTGTGTGTTGAATTCCATTCATTTGTTTGTGCATAGATGTTTGCTACATGAGTGCTGGAAACCTTTCAGTTCTTTGACTTTTTTATCCACATTCCTTTTAGCACTGTTCTGAATGTACACTTGTATTTGTTTGGTTTTGCAAGGATGGCAAGTGTCAGGCGCTCTATTTAGATATATGCATTTTATGTACTTGCAATGCTTTGGTAAGATACAAACTGGTTTAATGTTTTGTGTGCATTCTAGGAATTTATAATAGTGAGTTAAAGGGTAAGTGGTTGTGAAAATGACAGAACGAAATAAGAGAATAATAGTTTGGACACTGCAATGAGTAATATGGTTACATTAGAATTTGGAAAGCAGACATATTTGTAAGTAAACTTGATTATAGGAGATGAGAGAAATTAGAGTATGATTTGTTTTGTAGATTATGCAAGGTCAATAGAAGGTACCCTGTTCACATGCACTTATAAAAGAGTTGCAAATGTACTGTAAACAAAATATGCATACCTGTACTTTGTGTTGATGTATGTAGATGTGGATGAATTTGGAAGGAGAAATCTTGAAGAGTTTTACAGTAGTTTTATCTGTCACTGCTTTGCAATCACAGGACACTTGTGTTCAGAGTGATGAACAGTTCATCTAAAGTGCTGAATTGTGATCACAGAGTTAGATGTAGACTTCTTGGATGTGATTGGTGAATGTTCGTTTGACTGCTTATGTGTAGCCAATGAGAGAGTGGTGCAGACAATGATGTGGAAAGGGAAAAAGGATGGCCCCTGTGTTGTGGATTCCGCAGACACTGCGGTTGTTCGGGGACATGGCGTTCCACATCCGGGGCTTCTTAGCATGTCTAGCATGGAAAGGAGACTGTGGGGATTAGCCAATCAAGTGTTGTTCTTTGCAGGAAGAGAGGCTGTGTGTGAAGTGAAGATGGCAGACGTGAAGAACGTGAGGGTGTTGGTAGTTGGAGATCTATTTATTTTAGATAGGTATGCTATGTCTAAACATATGGCTGCCAGTTTTGGTTTTGAAGGAGTGGAGGTTCTGTGGTCAACTGTGCCTGGTTCCAATATGCAGGCAGTGGTTGGAGTTTGTAAGAGTTTCTCTTTGTGGAACCATCCAGATGTAGTGGTACTGCATTGGGGTGCTGTCCATTTGGGATACATCAGTGCACCTAGTTTGTTGAGTGCTCTTGAAAACTTGGTTCAGGCAGTGATGGTGGTTCTTCCAAATGCCAAGATGTTTTTATTCTGAAATGTTGCTTAGGGTAGTATTGGACAATTGTAATGTTTTCTGTCCACAGCAAAATGGGCCAAGGTGTTTGGTTAAAAAAGGCATGTCTGTTTTCTTGTTTAGAGCTGGGATGTTGTCTTGTAATGATGACAATATTGATTTTGTTAATGGTGATTATTTCAAAGCAGATGGCATGTCTTTATCCATATGGGGAAATGCCATGTTATTTCAAAATATAAGGAATAGCTATGGCTGTGACTTTCAGAAGGCAGTGTGTCTGGACTTTGGGCGACTCTCGGATAAATTGGTTGGAGGTGATTGCAGAGCACTGTGGAGTGGCTGCACATCTTGGATTCCCTCATATGCATGTGCACTGGCATGGAGTGCGCGAATGAATAGGCTGTATTTGGTTCCTCTTTGTGCCACTTTGATGACTCACTGTCATCCAGACATTATTATTATTCATTGTGGAGGGAATAGTTTAGGACATGTCTCTGGAATCTCCTTGCAGTGTGCAATGAAAGAAGGACTTGGGAAAGTCGTAGACATGTTTCCTAACTCCTGAGTAATTTTTTCTCGTTTTGGGCAGAGTCAAATGTGGCTGCCCTCTTCTTCATTTGTTGCACAAATGGAGAAAGTGAGGCGCAATGTCAACAAGGCTGTTTGTGCTCTTTTGAGAGATGTCAGCATGTCCTCTTTTCACAATGAAACTATTGTGTTTCGTAACACAAATATTTCACGCAGAGATAGAGTACATCTTACTGATGCTGGGAATCAGATTTTTCTGTGAAATATACAAAATGCACTGCAACACTTTTTGGAAGTTTAGCAATCCTTTTCCCAGTAGGTGTTGACCACTTGAAGTTTTGAAAACACAAAAAAACACCACAAAAGGCTCTTTTCAGAACCACCACTTCCTCCCGTAGAAGAGTGCAATGGTTTTGATAGTGCAACACCCCAAAAATGTTAATGTCCGCGGACTGTCCGCAGACTTCTAAAAATGAACAGGGCCCTGCAGCATTTCATTGACACTTCTATTTTTAAACTGTGGAAAAAAGAGCTCTGAAAAGAGCCTTTTTTTGTTGTGTTGTATTTTTTTGGTGTTTTTTAACAAGACACACAAGGTAAGGAAGGGAAGGGAGGGTAAGGAAGGGGCACCAACCACAGGGATGAGAAAGGGCAGGTGGAGAGAGGAAGATGTTGGGTGGACCTCACTTAGGTAGGTGGCAGACGTTCCCATGCTCCCAGACCGTAGCCTCAAAACCACTTTGAAGTGTCTCCCCTGCAGAGTACTGCATCGCAGTACATTCACAATACAGTGACCCTCAAAAGGTAAGGGTCTTCTGCAGCACGTATGGCCTGCGAGGCTGGTTCAGGGATGCGCTGCCCCGCAAGAGTATCTCTTGAGGTAGCAGGAGCAGAAACTGAGGATGTTGTAGAAGAACTTAACCTACTATTTTGATCGAAGGGGACGACCCTCTGAACTGCCGCCCTGTGGAATGACCTTAGGTGTCGCTGCATGGAGATGGTCCCGTAGCTGTACAGACCTGGTTTGGCACAACTGAGCACAATGTTGCACTCAGTGCAGCACACCTTGTCTGCACGTGCCTTGGTTACCCTTCCAATGGTGGTAAACAGCCTCCACACCCAAGACTCACAGTGGATGGCAGTAGTAAGGACTTCCTCTATCTCATCCTCGTCATCTTCTTCATCTCTCTCTACATATCCATGCCTGTTCCCCTCTCCAGTCCCTTGGGAAGGTGGTGGTGGTGGAGGGCGTGGGGTTGGTGCTGAATCTGAGGCAGCTGCAGAAGTTGAAGCCGTGGTTGCCATATGGGATGTAGCACAGGACAGCACAGCAGGCAGAGGAATATTCTTCTTCAAATGTGGCACAGAACACACAGTAAAGGAGGCAGAAGTCAGCAGCCAATCCAATATAGGATATCAGCAATATTGAGCAATGCTTTGCTGGCATCCAAAAGCAGAACACGGAGCAGTTCTGGGTGTGGCCTTTTATAGGGGTGCTGGTGAGCGCTCCGCGAACAGCCGGGCTGTCTACGGACACTTCGAACACCAAAAAGGGCTCAAAATTTCCAAAAAGTATCCAGGTCGGTAGAGGCATAGTCATAGACGTCTACAAGGGTGAAGTTTCATTGAAAAACATCTTGGATTGCTCAAAAAGTGCATTTTCAATGTCTGGGGACCCGGACCCTATCCGCAGTCATGGGCATATCCTCAGCGTGGGTGCGGTCACATGATGACGTCTCAGACACGTTCGCAAATGGGATGGCTGCTCTATTGCGTGGGATCGGTTGTACGCATACGTACGGGTGTTCTACAGACAGGGTATGGGTCCCCGAACTAATTAAAAGTGCGACACACGTGCAGTGAACAGTTACGGATAGGTGCGATGTCCATAGGACCCCGAGGGTGGGATGCGCATGCGCACAAGTGTCCCTTTAACAATGTTTTTCACTGAATTTGATAGGTTTTTAGTAGCGTAACTTAACCATAATTCCCTTTAACAAAGTTTTTATATATATATATATATTACTGGGCCTGCGGTAGTTATGGTTAAGTTGCTAAACCCATAGGACGGCTTATAACTTTGCTCCCCCTGGACGAATCGTCACCAAACATTTCAAAAAATATATGGCCCTCTCTGAATTTCCCTGCCAAGTTTGGTGAGGTTTTGTGAAGGGGGGGCAAAGTTATATGGGGGTCTACATTTTTTTTTCCATAGACATAATGGGAAAAAACTGTGCTCACGCCTACAGCCCAAATCGCTGGATGGATTTTCAACAAATCTGTGGCAGGAGCACCGGCTTGGTCCCGAAAGCTAAATTTGGTGTAAATTCATCCAGTAGTTTTCTTTAAAACGGGCTAAATGTAAGTAAAAACATGAGTGATATCTGGGTTCGGTCCGCGGACCAATTTGCCTGTTCTGCCCGTGGACTGTCATCTGATTGTCCAATCAGATGATGTGAAGTCCGCGGACATCAGGCACACTCGCTGATTGGATGGAGAAAAACGTGAAATGCGTCATTTTTCCTGAAACGCCCGACATCTTGGATTTGCGGTGGGAAAACGCAACATTGCACTTGTCAAACTCAACAAACAATCTCTGTGAAGGCTGGGGGGTGAGGATGGGATGGGATATGGCCAAAAGAAGCCAAAAAATGGTTGATTTTAAACCCCAAAAGTCAGCGAACACTCCCAATGTCCTGGGATAGTCATATGGTGTTCGCGGACATCTGTGCCCATTTCTGCATTAGAGGGGCAAAATTAGAGGGAGGGTCCCAAAATAATGTAAAGGCTTATAAATGTGGTGCTATTTGATGAATCTACACACAAGTTTGCAAAAAGAATTTATATCGAGATCTAAATGCTTTTCTAAAGTTTGGTGGGATTTTCTCAAGAGGGGGCGAAATTAGAGGGGGAGTCTCAACATTTTTAGATGGCTTATAACTTTGTTGCCGTTTGACGAATGTGGACAAAAGTTTTGAGAAAGATTATAGTCCTAACCTTCAATGTTTGTGTAAAGACTGAATGGATTTTGTCAAGTGGGGGCTAAGTTATATGACGATTGTATGTACATACATTTTGACACTTTTGAATAAATTTAACATAGGCGGATTTCAAGAAAACCTGTTTAAGGAGCATTGGCAAGGACAATAAGGCAGGGTTTTGCAAATGTGCCCGTATTTTATTTTTTGACAAGTATCATAATGTAGGTACAAAAAATAGTGGTATACCTTTGCTGACTGAGGTATAGCCTGTGGCTATGGGCAGTGGTTAGATTGTCCGGGTCATGGTATAAGGCCATGACGCGGACAATCTGACTACTGGCCATAACCATGAGGGACAGAAAATGCTTGGTGTTAAAGTGGCCATGTCCACCTGGACCGGCTATGTGGTAAAGTTATTTGAAGGTAGGATAGGTTTGAAATGGGAAAAAAAATGTGCTTGTGGTAATATGGTCATAGGGTTCTGCAGGCTGCCATGGAAAGGGAAGAGGGGCTCTGTACGGATCCCTGCCTTCTCTTTCCATGGTGCCCATCTTGGAAAAGGATTTTCCTTCCTACTGATAAATGAAACGTAGATGGAGTCTATAAGATTTTTTAAGTTCTATTTTTTAACTGTGAAAGGTGGTTCCTAAAGGAACCATTCTTTTGTTGTTTTAAAAAAATATATGTTTTCAGGCGAGGTTAGAGTGTAGGGTGAGGAGGGAAATGAGGAAAGAGGCACCAAGCACTAATATGGAGGGGCTGGTAGACAGGGGAAGATGTTGCGCGCGTCTTACTTCTAAGTTAGTAGCCAGTGTTTCTCATGCTCCTTGATTACAGCTTCAAATGCACATCGAAATTGCTTCCCCCTGCAGAGTGGTGTGTTGCAGTATATACAGAGGACAGTTGTCTTCCAAAGATATGGATCAACAGCCTCTTTTATTGCTTGCAAGGTAGCTGCTGGGATTTTGTGTACTACTGAAGTAGGCTGTGTGGTTACAGTATTGGTTGAGGAAGATGCGGTGGAAAAGACAGCCTACTACTTGCTGAGAAAAGAACAACCTGTCTGAGAGAATTGCGGTGGTTGGATTTGGTGTGGCGGCACATGGAGGTGGTCCGGTAGGAGTACTGTTCAGGTATTCCACGGCTGGGTACAAAGTTGCACTCAGTGCATTTCACCAGGTAGGTTTAGCCTTTGGTACACTGCCAACAGTGGTAAAGAACTGCTGCACCCATGATTCTCTCTGGGTGCTAGAGGTAGGCACTTCCTTTACCTCATCTTATAGGTCCTCTTCATTGTCTTTGGAAGTACTGCACTTTTTTCTTGTGTAGGTCCTCCAGCTGGTGGTGGTGGCTCTTGGGGAGGAGCGATGGCAATAGTTGATGCCATTTTTACGAGTAGTAACAGTTTTGCTAATATTCTTCCAATGATGTGCTTTGTACTAGATTGTTAATGGATGATGAGTAAGTATAAGTGTAGGAGCTGTGCAAGGGTACAATTTGAGCTTGAAAGTTCCTAGATCAGTTGAAAAATGCAGTTCCGAAGAGTCCTCGATACATGGACCCGATCGCGAAGTGCGGATGCCTTTACAGACACGTCATCATACTGTATGCGAGTGCATGGACACGTGGCACTGTCCTGAAGGTCTGTGATGACATCAGACATTTGTGGACATCGACGGATGCAAAAACAGTGGAAAAATATGTAAAAAGTGTATAGAATGATGCTAGAAGGTTGGAAATGGCAGCGCTTTAAGGTGAAGCATTGTAAATTGGACAGAAGTGTTGCTATATTGGGGTAAGTATGATATTAGTAAGTTGTAGGAAAATAGCATGCACTGGTAAAAACACTTTGTTAAAGGGACGTTACGGTTGAGTTGCACTGATAAAAACCTATGAAATTCAATGAAAGAACGTTGTTAAAGGGACATTATGGTTAAGTTGCACCAATACAAACCTATGAAATTCAATGAAAAAACATTATGATTAAGTTGCCCTCATAAAAACCTAGCAAATCCTGTAAAACACTTTGTTAAACTATGTTTAATGCCTTGTCCAAACCAGCACTGAACGGTATCCAATGATATTGTCGCTGTGAAAATGGCTGCCAGGTTGCGACATCCCTTTAAAAATGCACCCTCCAGATAATCAAACACTTTCCACAAATATTCTAGGATTGGAGGTAATAATATATAATTATACCCCTACTAGAATATTTGGGGAAAGACTTTTAGGGGTCAGGAAATAAAAGTAGCCTACTTGGTGACTTTTTACAGCAACATTATCACATGGAACCCCCTGTACATAATCCAACCTCCTATTAATGTTGCTTTTGTAGATTTCGCCACCACCTCCAAAATAATTGGCCAGAGTTGTCATTGGTGGAAGCTCTGTAGAGGTAGTCTTGAGGACATTTTGGTAGAGTGCAATAAACATGATATAGAAAATAGCATAGCAAGGGCCTAAACAGGGGTTCATTCTAGCCCCATTTTTATTTAACACCCACTTGTCAGACCTGGAAGAAGACTTAGAGGAAGATAAAACAGTACTCCCAAAGCTTGGTAAAACTCACATTGCTAGGACCACATACGTGGATAATATAGTGCTAAACTTATAATCTTCTCAAATAAAAAACTAAGCATAAATACATGGATGCTCAATAACGTAGCATTAGAAGTAGCCTTTCACTACTGTTACCAGGGGATGGAGTCAATACTACAAGGGAAAATACACATCTTTTGGGAAAAATATTGTTCCTGTCATAGCAGTGAGAAGGGGATTGCATAGAAAGTTTGGCAGATTCTCATTGGTTCCTCTAAAAAGACTCTACATGCACAAATTTGCTGTGTCAATATTGTATGGTCTGGAAAGTATATCCAACCACTCATCACCTTCTCTTAACCAAATAAAATATCTATTTTGGAGGACGAACCTCTGAGTACCGTAGAGTACACCACTGCCACTACTAAGATGTGAATTGGGTCTACTAGCCCAAGAGGGTCATTTTTTTCTGTAAATGCTGGATTTAAACATTCTAACATTATCGGAAATTTGAAAGGAGTTCTGAGTAAGAGAAATAATCCTGAACTGAAGAAATTTTGTGAATTTAATCAACAATTTTTCGATGAGACAGAGTATGTTGAAAACAACAATGAAACTCTAAAAAAAAGATGAAAATACTTAAAGAAAACGTATGGGACTGGAGCCAAATAATCACAAATCTTATGTCACTGTAACACACCACAGAATACTTATATTAGCTCTATTTTGCTTTTCAACTTATCTGCAGCTGTTTCCCAGCAAAAGACGCAGGCTATGGGAATTTCCAAAAAACTCGAGAGATCATTCAGCCTAGACTAAAAATTCTTAAAAGGGATTGACATTGTCAACTATGTAGGAATCAAAAAAAGCTGGGAACCATAAAACATCTGTTCCTCAAATGTCCCTGCACCAAAGAACACTGTATGCAACATTTTGAAAGATTTGTTTAAAATAAGGGTGTACCGTATATTAGTTTTAATATTGGTTTGAGCCAAATACGGAGCCAAGTTGTTGCCTTTTTAATAAATTAAGTACACAAGAAAAACACTTTTGTAAATGAAAAACACACTTTAAAAAATATGCATATTCATTCTTTATTACATTTTCTTCTTTGCTCTCTACAGAAGATGTTTTTGTAAACCATTGATATTGATATTGATATTTTATTTCTATTGCGCTCGTACACAAGTGTTTCAGAGTGCAACAATGCAAGGGAGGGGAACAGAGGAGAACAAAACAGTGATCTTACTAGGCCCAGTGATATTGAGAATGTGCAAGTGCATGGGAGAAGCGGAGGGGAAAAGTGCATGGAAGGGGGAAGTTGAAAGTGCGAAGCAGAGGAGAAACAGATAAATTATAATAAATAAATAAATAATAAAGGCAACAAACAGTGCTAGTGCAGCCAGCAATTTGCAAGTGCTAGGTTTAAGGCAGCAGACAGGGTAGATCTCTTAAGTGCAGGAAGAAAAAGGGGGGCTCTATGGGTACAGATACAGACCCCAGTGCAAGGGGTGGCCCGGAGGCAGTGCGGGAAGGTGGCAGGGTGAGCTGGTACCTGGGCCCGGAGGTCAGAGGGTAGCCAGGTGCACGGTGCCAAGAGAGAACAGATCAGCAGGGGAGAGGGGGAGCTAAGGCAGAAGAAAATAGAAAGGTCTTGAGGTGCTTCCGGAACCGGAGATGGTTCTCATTAAGTTTTAGAGTGGCAGTTAGGCTGTTCCAGAGGGAGGCCCCAGCCGAAGACAGAGATCTACCCCCAGCTCGTTTCTTTGAAAAACGACTGACCCCGAGGGAGTTAGAGGTAGAGGAGTGAAGAGCTTGTGAGGGGAGGTATTTGCGGAGGGATAGCTGAAGGTGTTTTGGATCCATGCCCCAGAAAGCCTTGTGGACAATGCAGAGAGTTTTGAATTTAATCCTTGCATCCACTTGGAGCCAATGGAGAGATTTCAGAGCTGGAGAGATACAATCCCAGGGCTTGAGGCCAAGGACAAGTCTCTCAGTCCTGTTCTGGATTGTTTGCAGAGGGCGGAGAGTAGAGGCAGGTAGATTTAGAAAAGGCTGTTACAATAGTCCAACCTAGAGAGAACCAGAGCTTGTGACACCATGAGCTTCTGGGGAAAGGAGAGGAAAGGCAGAGTCATGGGTGTCATTTTAGGGGGGACCGGGGTGTTTGGCCCCCCAAGCTCTCATGGCACATCATTTTGTCCCCATTCATTTGGCTGGGGCACCTTTTCTTCAGATGTCATGTCCCCCCCAACATTTTCAGCAAAGTTACTCCACTGGGCAGTGTACCTCTGAGGAGGTGCAGTAGGAAGGAACCATGAAAGGAATACATTATCAAAAAATAAACCATTCAATAACAGCACAGTTGTATTTTTGTGCATTCATGGTTGTCGCTTGTTGGGTGGGGAGTGACTGTAGCTCGTTGAATTTCCTGAGAGTTTTGTATGCATCCACAAACAAAAGAGGCTGAGGTCCTGATTTTTATGGAAGTACAATACTTGGTGAACCGTATATAGTAGAGGTGTTTTAATACCATTGTTATTACACACACAGGGTATTATATTGGCTGCTATTTTCTTATGCCTGATGCCCCATTTGCAATGTGCCACTTTCATGGATTGTCAGTTTTGCATGGCACCCTGATAAACATCAGTTCAGAGTATCATATTGATTGCATTTGCATTACATTTAATGGTACACATTTCAGGGCAAATACATGTTACTAAGTGCCCTATTCCTCGCCAGGTTAGTGGAGATAATGTTTCTCACCAGAGTCTGGGACTGGGACTTTGGAGACATGTGCATGTGGGCTTTGGGCAATCACAATGGCAATGGCTGCAGATACTGGTGAGGGTGCATGAGAGAAGTATAACAAGCAGTTGTCAAAGGTAAAGGATGAATATACCAACCTAGCCCCTTATCCTGTGTTGCGGTAAATGTGAGCAGATCCAACAGTTAGACTTATTAAAAATGGCATGCGTATTATTCATGATAAGTAGCAGAGTATTATTGTGGTACCTTTGTCCATGCTGAGAGTCCCTAGGGGACAGAGTATGCAAATGAACAAAGGGAGTAGGAACAGTCGGTACATTTCAGTGGGCAACAAGGATTCTAAAGGAAACATTTCCTCAAGGTACCACAATCCTAAGACAGTGACTATTAAAAACCGAAATATCATTATAAAAACACAGCAATACGTTTTCGGGGCCCAGGCATATTGTCCATTGTCCCGGTTAGTCACCCCATCATTTACAAGTCCCATATGAGCGGTAGCGGTGGTAGGCATTGTAGTCTTCAAATGGAAACCCCAATATTCGTTGCTGGCGACCTCCCGGTCGTGCGAATTCTTAGTCCTTACACAACCCTAGCCAACAGAATCTCCTTTCTCAAATTTGGGCAAAAACAAGCCCTCGATGATCCTTTCCTTCTTCGAATGCACAGCCGAACCGTGCCGTAAGTCTATCAGATGCACTGCAAAACCGTGCCGTAAGTCTATTTTCTTGGACGCAGATTGTACCTTGCTTTTCCCGGTACTGATTGATCCAGAAACAATGTGTCATCACTTCCCGTTGGAAGCAACGTATCAGAGACAAGTGAAGATGCTGAATTTGGAACAGCAGTTTCCGGATGCACAACCTTTGGAGAGTGTGGAGACAAAATGGCTGTTTCCCCAAGACTCACGGGCTCAGAAAGATTCTCCGACACACTCTCGGCACTATTTACTGCTTTGGGATCGTTGGTTGCAGCATTAGCCAGGGGTTCTGTTTCTTCCGTAACGTGTGGCACTGGGTGAGGAAGTTTCTTGACAAGGTACGCGTGGATCCAGTTCTTTCTTCCAGAGACCCGCACTGCTGTTTGGGTGATCAACAGGACCTGGAACGGGCCACGCCAGCGAGGTGCAAGGCAGGAAGAGCGCTCAAATGCCTTGATGAGCACCCAACTTCCAGGCAGTATACTGTGGCCCGGGCCCTTGTATCACACAGATAAAGCCTCTCATACCTGGTGATAAATCAAATACAGGTTTTTAGTCAACTGGCTGCAATAATCTGAAAGTAATACATTTCAACATTTCTTAACGAATTACATTTAGGAAGGTTCCAGATATTGGTTCCAGATATTGGTAGGTCTCCCCATTACCACCTCAAATGGAGAGAGCCAAGTCTTAATTTGAGGGGTTGTACGCATGGATAATAACACGATCGGTAATTTAGTGCCAGCACACCTCTTAGCGAGCTTGTTCTTGATGATACCGTTGTGTCTTTCTACTAGTCCGGCGCTCTGAGCATGTCTGGCCGAATGGAACCGTTTGCCGATCTGTAATGCCACACATATCTGCAGACAGAATTACAGCAGAGACAAAATGTGGACCATTGTCTGACCAGATGACTCTTGGTAGCCCGAACCGTGGAAAATATTCCTTTAACATGGTTTTCGCAGTAGTCATGGCTGTAGCATCTTTAACGGGGAAAGCCTCAACCCATTTACTAAAAACACAGATGACCACCAGCACATATTTTTTGTTGTTACATCGTTCCATTTCAATAAAGTCAAAGTGGACAAACTTTCTCTAACATCTTTGTCATCTTCTGGGCACATACATGCGTAGGACCATGGGCCATGTTGACCATCATCATTATATACGCGTCAGGGAATAGCCATCTCCCTTCAACTATGTCCACCCAACACCCGTCATCATCAAGCTTCCCCAAGCCTTCAGCCCACCTCTTGGATTCTTCTAACGTGGCATCAGCTTGGATATCCCGTACAGACCCAACACCCTCATCCATTGCATAAGCATTTACAGTCTCCCTTGAAACATACATCTCCGTAAGGGAATCGGTAGCAGTTTGTAAAGCTATCTGATCAGCGAAAGCATTCCCTCTCCCTATGTCATCTGTAATCTTTCGATGTGCTGCACATTTCATAACTGCTAACTGAGTAGGGAGCGCAAGCGCTGAGAGTAGTTGTACTATTAGGGAGCCATGTTGGATTTTAGTGCCATGTGATGTTAGGAACCCTCTCTCTGACCAAAGTCTCCCAAAGTTGTGAACCACCCCAAAGGCATACTGACTATCAGTAAATATGTTTACTGCAAGCCCTTCAGAAAGTTCACAAGCTCGGGTCAATGCTATAATCTCTGCGGCCTGCGCAGAGTTATGCGTGATTCTCTTGGTTTCCAAAACCGTGCTTAATGTGGTGATTGCATAAGCAGCTGTGGATGTACTATCCGGAAGTTTGAAGCAGGAGCCATTACAAAGCAGCTCTCCTTGCGGATTATGCAAAGGAGTGTTTTTCAAATCAATTCTACCCTTTGTTTCTTGTTCGGTAGTATACAAACAATCATGTGACTCTTCGTCGCCGCAAGTAGTGCCTTGCGGAGAAAGGTAGGAGTTCAGCAGCATTAAGAACACAACACCTCTTAATTTGAATGTGAGGAGCAAACAAGATCAATTCATATCTTGTCAAGCGTGCAGAAGTGAGGTGTTGCGTTTGGGTTCGGTTCAGTAGAACATCTACAGAGTGAGGCACGATCAGGGTTAGATCATGGCCTACGACCATTCCCTCACTCTGTTTTACAGACGCAGCTCGCAAACATCTTGGCAAAGCGCATGCTACAGGATCAAGGGCAGAAGAATAGTAACCGCACAGCCTATTCTTTCCTCCATGTTCCTGCGTTAATACAGCCAAAGCACATCCATCACATTCATGCACAAACAACACAAAGGACTTTTTATAGTTTGGTGTGCCCAAACTGGTGCAGACCATAATGCAGTCTTAAGCAAGTCAAACGATTGCTGGTGTTCCGCGTTCCACGGCAGTGGCGCAGAAATGACCTTCTTTGTCAAAGCCAACATCGGTACATCAATGAATTTTGGCAGTAAAGGTCTAGTCAAGAATTGCGAGACAGAAAATTGCTGTGGTGAAATCGTCAAGCGCACTCAATCAGAAGAACAATAAATCACTGCATTTAATTCTTTTAAGAGATTCAACCCTAGCAAGTTCTCTCCACAATTCGACATCAACAGAAAGGGACAGTGGTCCGTAAAGGGACCCAAAGAAATGGGTACCGGCGAAGAAACCGGACTGTCAGGTGTATTGACCCATGTTCGAGTTAAGGAGACGGTCTGTTTTGCAAAATAAAATACAAACTTCTGAAAGTCAGGAAGGAAATCAATTTCCAGAATGACGACCTTGGTAGATATCAAAATAGCCAGAGAGCACCTCTTACATAAGCTATTTGTGAGAGGCGAATGGACGGAACGGGACCAGACGGTGTGGTTGCAGGCAATAGCACCCCAGATCACTGAAACAGGGTCAGACATATGGAGAGATCAGGGTCCATTACATGTGGCCCCGAGTGAACTATATATGGCCCCTAAAGCCAAAGATGAGCACGACAAGATTGCCAGGATAGTGACACATTTATATTTATATATGGGAGTCATACAGGACAAATGTGCTGAAGGCCAAGATCTGGCAAAGAGGCAACAGATGGCATTAGAGAAGGTCCAATCTGACCTGGTCTCTTCTAGGCAGAGGCTGCAGAGGAGCCAGGAGTCAGAAAATGATAGTAGGCAGTATATCATTAAAATAAAAGAGGCTGTGGGTATCCTGCAACAGGAAAAGACTAACCAGGATACCAGATTTCTGGCCTTGCAGAAGGAGTACCAAGAAGGTTTGGACTCCCTACTGCAGAGCCAGAAAAATCAGGAGCAACAACTGGACTTCAATAGGGCATGCGCAGAGCACGTAGTCACCCTGCAAAGCC
The DNA here is from genome assembly GCF_040938575.1 of Ambystoma mexicanum. Lineage (NCBI taxonomy): Eukaryota > Metazoa > Chordata > Amphibia > Caudata > Ambystomatidae > Ambystoma > Ambystoma mexicanum. Next base: position 1,270,612,866 of record NC_090922.1, read on the forward strand.
ACCTAGATGGGGAGAAGGCAGAAAGCAATAAATTGATTCTGAAAGACCTGGATACCCAGACAGAATTTGAGGAAGAGCGCCAGAAAGCTGGTGCCCTTCAAAGGCAGAGGGACAACCTGGCGGCACAGAGGCAGGCTCTTAGTCAGGAAAGGGACACCTTAGGCTAGGAAATCTGTCACTTAAAAGAAAAATTGAAGAAAATCACTTGGCGCTCCAGAGACTGGGTGACCTCCAAAAAGAGCATCAGAACTTGTTAGAGCACACCAGGAGGGTGGAAGATGCTCTTGCAAGAAAGGAGCAGGCCAGTAGGGAGGGTACCCAGGAGGTAACCCTCCTGCACCAAAGACTGGCCCAGTACTCCAGGACAAACCAGGAGGCACAGAGAGAAAATGAGGCTCTCTATCAGCACAATGATAGGCTCCAGCAACAGGTAGCCATGCAGGAGAAACTGACAGAGTCTAGTAAGGCCTTGATCGAGGAACTGAAAGCACAGGCTCTTGCATGGCAACAGGGAGCAGGGGCTGATAGAGATGAGGTTCGCTGGGAAAGGGAAACACAAGAGCATAACCTCAGGAGCCCTAGTACCAGAGGCCTTCACCTCTTCCAGTCCCTGGACTCTGCCACCCCATGTCCCCTGGCGTACATGAGCCCAGTGCCACAGGGATGGCAGACTACTATCCAACCAGAAGTATGGGGCTCATAGGCCAGTACCACCCAGGAATGGATGGGCGGGCATCTGGGTATGGGCACCCAAGTACAGTAGGCCCACTAAGGGCATTCCAAAACCCTCTGCCCAGTTAGGTCAGTGGGGGGGTACTCATCAAATCCTGGCAGCAAGGAGGTATCTGAAGACTCCTCTGAGCATCACAGGACACAGGAGACCAGGTCCCCACATTCTGCCAGCCATTCCCAGGCTCGCAGAATCCGGGAAAACCTGGAAGATCAGACAGGCACCTCTGGGTGCAGTGCTTCTGAGCCAGAGGATGAATGGACCAGGGTTGCCCGAACCAAAAAGGCCAATAATGCAAAAAGGGCCTTGCTTAAGGACCCCTTAAAACAGATTAAGGCAATAAGGAGTGTCATCACCCCTTATCACAAGAACACCAAGTATTCTGTATGGGAACACTTGGAGCTTTACGAGCAAATGATGGAGACTTTCCATTTGAAAGACAGCAGTAGCTGCATGCAGTACGTCAAATGGACATTCTCCCCAGAATACTCCAGTTTCTTTGCTGGGCTGGAGGACCAAAATCATGCAAGATGGTCCACCTACAGGGCGGCCATCTTAAAGCACTTTTCTATTCACCGGAATCCCCACGAGGCTCGCAAGGCAGCCTACAAGTTGCAATGTGGGGAGGATCAGGCCCCACAAGAATTTGTGCAGGAATTCAAGCGTGCCTTTGCGCAGACTACCAGAAGGGTGCGCACGGACAGCAAAGAATTTGTTAACACTTTTTTCCATGCCTTGTCCTAAAACATCATGACTCAGCTAGTGAGAGATTTTCATGAGAAATGGTCACTAGACTGGGTCATTGAACAGGCTACCCCAATCTATGAGGTGCAAAAGCCTATAGAAAATAAAAGTAATGCGCAGAAAAGCCCCAAACCGACCAGCACCCCTGCTGCTGCCAAGGTGGCAGAGGTAAAGGTTGCCCCCATTTTGGATTTGCTGATGGGGGGGCCTAAAAACTTGCCTGCGCAGAATAATTCTAAGCCCAGAAGGCCCTCGGGCCAGTCACAGACAGGGAGTCAAGGAGGTAGTCCCACAAATGGGGTCCCTAACTCCCCTGATTATGTATGTCCCCGCTACAAGGGAAACCGACCCATCCTGGGTTATGTTTGGACTCCTCCAGCCCAAGGGGGGGGATCCAGACAAGCGCCTAACCCTCCTTTCCTCCTAACTTCCCACTGCAGGGCAGAAATTCACCAAACCCTGGGCAGAACTTTTTCCCCAGTTACCCACAAGGTTTCCAACCCCAAAATCATCCATCCTTCTTTCCCCAATTCCCTGAGCCCAAACCACCTAATCCGGGAGAGGGGAGGCCAAGGGTGGAGGGGTACCCAAATATTCCCAACCCGGGGTACTACCAGAGAAGGGATAGCTACCCTTCCCGGGATCAGCCCAGGGGAGAAAACAGAACCCCTTATCAGCCTGAGCGGGTTTCACAGTTAGAGCGCCAGGTCCAAAATATGGCACTGGATCTGGGTCACATGCTGAGGGCTCAACAGAACCCTCAGATGAGCATGCCAGTGCAGAATGCCCCAAACTCGGGGCCTGGTGCTCCAGAACAATGAAGGGGGCAGCACCCCGATAACCCACTGGTTCCCAGGGAGGAGGCACAAGGGGAAGGGGGGTGTAAAGCCTTGGAGGAAGCTTCCTTCCCCACTTGTAAACAGCCCCTGGAAACCCAGGAACAGGAAACAAAATCTCCTACCTCTGAAAGTGTGCCACCCAAGGAGCAGAGAGGAGGTAGGAGAAACAAAGGACCCAAACAGACCCAGTTTGTGGAGGAGGTACAGATCTTTCCATTTGAGGGAGAGGGATCTTCAGAGGATCCTGGGAAAAGGATCTTCTCCTTCAGAGATGGGGGAACTCCTCCCAAAGAAAAATGGGTCCCAAGGGATCCACATCCAGACTGGGTAGATGTGGGGACTGAGCTAGTGCAGCGCATGATCTCGTCCCAGAACCAACAGCATCAAAATCCCCTCGTTCAAACCCATTCTGGTGACTGCCTCCAAAAAGGGAGGGCTGCCCAAAACCGGAACCAGGGGAACTTGAATATCCTATTTCAGGTTGCCAATTTTTCCTTTCAGATTCCCATGACTCTCCACAGAATTCTGCCCAAATCTCTTCTCTCGCAATGTCCAAAACTAAAAAATTGGCCCACCAGTTGTCCAACATTTTTTATTATCTGTGCCCCCTTGAGGAGAAGGAGGAAAGATACTATGCCCCGGTACAAGTACAGGGGCAGGGTACAATTTTGGCACTCGTGGAAACTGGATCCCAAGCTACCCTTCTGTCCAGAAGGGCCTTTGATGAACTAAATGCAGGAAGGGGGGAGAATTACCATATTCCTCTCACCTCTCTTCCTGGACAACTTCAGAACCTTGACGGGAAAATGACCTCCTGAGAAGGTTGTCACCCCTAATAGATTGCGTAAACAAGGTTCTCTGGACCCAGACTAGCCGACCAATAAAATTAAAACAGAGTGTCAACCATGTTAGTTTAAACGGCACATGCCACATGGTTGAACAAAAATCTAACCAAGTAGAATTTCACTTTCAGAACAACAAATTCCAGACGTGACAGTAATAGCAGTAGGACAACAGACCAGGGATGGGGGGTCCTCTCTATTTCTGCAAATCAACCTTCCATCCAGTTTAAGGTGGTATTCCACACTGGAAGGAAACACTCTGAAATTCTTTACTAATCCACAATCAGACATTTCCACTCCAATAGTCCAGAAAGATGTGAAATCAGCTCAGAGCCTGGCTGATATTCAGCAAATTGGAGAGCAGTTGTTCATCCCTTTTCAGTTAAGTGATGGGAAGGACTCTGTTCTCGCCCGAGTGTGTGTGAATAATGGTAAGAGCTTCATCAGCGAAGCCATGTTCCACCAACTCCCAAAAGATCCAGCGATTCCCACATTCAAACTGATAGACAAATGGGAAATGGATCTGGAAACACCAAATTCCAAACATCTCCTGCCAAGCAGGTGTATGCTCAAAATCTCCATTGGCAACAAGAGCATAGTCCATAATTGTTGGATCGAGGGAGACGTCACTGCCACCTTTTACTTAGACAGTGGCATTCTCAATCGCTTTTCCATTAGTTTGGACCTAATAAACTTCAAAGCTTGGTCCCAATTAGCGGATAATCCCATGGGCTTTGATGATCCAGAAAAAGCATTTAGGCCAGCTCAATTGCTACCTTATGCAGTTGAAATTCAGATTAAAGAGGAAGTCACCATCCCAGAAAGGACCCGACAATTCTCCCTGGAAGTGAAAGTTAAAAGAGGAAAAAAAATGAAAAACCCTGATTCTTATATCCATCTAAATGCTTCTCTCCAACAGCAAGTGTTGGGGGTAAACCCAACACCATTAGTCAACATAGAACATGACACCATTCCAATAGAGGTGGAAAACAGTGACTTAAAAAGTATTGCTCTGGCCGCAGGCACCATTATTGGAATGGCGGTTGATGACCGACATTTTTCCATTGATTTAGGAAATGAACTGTTAGGACCAATCCCCAAGAACTGTTTTGACAGTGACAGTGATGACAATATAACACCAGACAGGATCTTTACCCGGCATGGGGGGAACTTCCTGGTGTACACTTCCTGCCCTTATGGTAAGGAAGATGTGACTTGTGACTTCAGAAGGGATGAGGTGATTTTACAGGTCCATGAGGGCTGTCTTTCCCACCTGAAGCCTCCAGTCCAAATCAGCACCCTGACCAGAGACTTCTCCACCCAGCTGGAGGAGGCCGCTGAGATAGAAAAACCAGAAGTCTTTCCAGACTTCAGGCAGATGGTGGAAGAGAGAGTCAACCTAGCTGATGCCTGTGTGACTCTGGAACAGAAGCAAAAGTTGAAACAAGTTTTCTTGGATTTTCAAGATCTCTTTGTGGTGGACTCATATGACTGTGATTGCATCGACATCCACACAACAACAATTCCCACAGACCCTGGCATGACTCCAGTGTTTGTGAAGCAATATCGCTTGCCTCGCACATCCATGGAGTCCCTTACTGAAATAATTAAGAACCTTGAGTCCCGGGGGATAATCCGTCCAGTTCACAGCACCTTCAATAATCCGGTGCTGGGAATATTGAAGCCAAACGGCCAGTGGAGACTCTGCGCCGACCTTAGGGAGCTCAACAAACGGGTCCATATTTCCTGATGGCCTCTTCCCTACATTGACCAAGGGCTGGCCCAGATCCAGGGGTCACAGGTATTCACTGCAATAGACCTGACCAATGGATACTGGACTGTGCCTGTCAGTAGGGAGGACCAATACAAGCTGGCTTTTACCTTTGGGGGCCAGCAGTACACATGGACCCGGACTCCCTTCGGATACCTCAACTCCGGCAATGAATTCAACATTTTCCTACATAAGGCCATGCCCGACCTGGGTGCGAGGGGTAACTTGGCTTATGTAGATGATGTCCTCATCAAAAGTTCATCTGTGGAGGAACACATAGTAGAGATCCGTTATGTTCTGACACAGTTGAGGGCGGCCGGAGCAAAACTTTCCTTTCAGAAAGCACAGTGGTGTAGAACCCGTGTAAATTTCTTGGGGCATGAGATTACTCCTCAAGGTCTCTGTCCCCAGGAAAAGAAAGTGGAAGCACTTCAGAAACTGAAAGACCCCACAACTCTGCGGGATCTAAGGAGCCTCCTTGGATTGACTAATTACAGCAGAAAGTTCATTGAGGTCTACGCAGAGATCACCAGACCCCTGATTCATCTCTTGAAGGGGGGGTCAAGTGGGAATGGGGTCCAGAACAATCCGGGGCAGTAATACAGCTCAAAAGAAGCCTCTCGCAAGCGCCCTGCCTAGCTTACCCTGTCAGAAACAAGGAGTTTTTCTTGGAGACAGGGTTCTCTAATACATGCTTGACTGCAGTATTATATCAAAAGCATGACAAGGTCAATAAAGTAATCTCCTATGCGGGCAAAACTTTATCCTCGGTCGAGGAAAAATTCAACGATTGTGAGAAGGCACTCCTGGCAACGGTGTGGGCATTGAAGAATTACCGCCCGTTTATCCAGCGGGAACACATCATAGTGGAGACTCCACACCAGCCTCTGCAATATCTCCAAAGTGACAGAATCCGGGCCAGAAATGTGAGTAATTCCCGAATTACTTCTTAGATTCTGTCAATGCAAGGTTTTCCTGTGGAGGTCAAATATGGACAAAACAAGAAGAGTCCCCTCGCGCAAGGTCTGGCTGGCTTGCATGATTGTGCCAGAGAAAACTGTTTCGAAGACGAAAGTCTAAAAATCAAGGACAACATGGAGGCATACCTTAATTCCCCACAGAAAGTCTTTGAAGAAGACAAGTGTGAGGGAATGCCCACTGTCTATGTGGATGGATGCTCTTACCATGTTGACAACAATGGGGAGAAAGAACTGGTGGCCGGCGTACGTAATACATGTGTGAATGAGTCCCCAGAACCCTCCGCTGGATACAAGATTGGTCCCCGAAGTAGTCAGGTGGCGGAGTTGATGGCTGTGTATCAAGCCATCCTCACTGCTGTCCAACATCAACTCCATGAGCTGGTCATAATCACAGATTCGGATTATGTACGGAACAGGTTCATGGAGCACCTGGTTAATTGGAAAACCAGCGGCATCTTATGTGCTAATAACAAACCCTTGAAACATGGGAAGTTAAACCGAAATATTGATGATACGGTCACCTCGAATGGGATGACCGTCTACTGGAAAAAGATCAAGGGTCATTCCAAAGTAGAGGGACCAGAGAAAACTGGAAATGACTTAGCTGATCAGCTGGCCAAAACCGGGGCCATCCAAGGGAATCTAATAGAGATTGAGTCCCTGTTGGGGGAAATCCAGGTCACTGCTATCACTAGGTCCCAGACAAATGCTCACAATGATCTTTCAACTGCACAATGGAGTAAGGAGACCCCAGATGCTGATTTGATTTTGACTCAGAAGGGAGATCCAATAATTGGTAAGTTTTACCAACACATTGAGGACCCTGAGAACTTTCCCCTGACGGATACCGATTATATTGGGAAAGAGGACCTTAGAGTGTTGATGAAATGTCCAAATATTTTCCGAATCCAAGACAGTTTGTTGGTAAGAAAATCCTAAGCTGGCCATGATCAGTGGGTGGTTCCTACCTCATTCTGAAGCCTGATGTTAAGTCACAACCATGATGCGGCCACAGCCAGTCATAGGGGGTTTCACACAACACTTGAGATCTTAAGAGAGGTTGCATACTATCCACACATGGGGCAGGACCTCGACCAATACTTGAGGGGGTGTCTTGTGTGTGCACAATTTCAGCCAACATCCCTCACACACCGTGCACCTCTCCAAAAGAGGGGGATGACACTGCCATGGTCAGATTTGCAAGTCGACTACATTGGGCCCGTGATTCGCTCCTCTAGGGAGAATAAGTACATGTTGACGGTGACATGCTTATTTACTAAATGGGTGGAATGTCTCCCGGCCCCAAACTGCAAGGCAGAAACAGCAGCTGCCCTGATGACCAACCACATCTTTTCCCATTTTGGTCTACCCCAAAGGATTGAGTCAGACAGAGGTAGCCATTTCACTAGCGAAGTAATGACAAATATGTGGGAGATACTGGGGGTTAAAAGGAAGCTACATATTGCTTACCGGCCAGCTTCTTCTGGTGCAGTAGAACGTTACAACCGAACCATTGTGAGCATATTAAAAAAGTTTGTGGCAGATTCTGGGCCAAGTTGGGATATTCGATTACCTCTTTTCCTAATGGCCAACAGATCTACCCCTACATCTGCAACTAAAATGTCACCATTTGAGCTGATGACTGGACGCAGGATGGTGCTTCCCCAGCATTTGCTCTACAGGGCCCAAGAGCAAACATTGATCAATGCCTCCACAACTCAGGAGTATGTTGAATATTTAAGGAAACACCTTCAACATGCTTTTGCCTATGCTCAGCGAAACCTAGAAAGATCAGCCGATAACATGAAGACTCATTATGATTTGAAGACTACTAGGAATGAATACAATGTAGGGGACCGGGTTTATCTATACAATTTCCAAAGGAACCAGGCCAAACAGCAGAAATTTCTGCCTACATGGAAGGGACCTTTTGAAATTGTAGACAAGATCTCAACAGTCGCCTACAAGATCCACATCCCCAAGGGTAGTTGGGCGGAAGGGGAAGACAAGTGGGTCCATATTAATCAGCTAAAGTGTTGCCATCCCAGGCACACACTGCAGCAACTGGAGGAGTCCTCTGCAATCCCAGAGGGGGCTGCTCCAGAGTAATACATTTCCAACCCTAAAATATTCCACATATAGTGTATGAAATACCATGAAAAGAATGCAAATGTCTCCTGATGTATAACATGTATATGTTTGCCCCACCATTAATAGTGGTGGGGAAATTTCTACAAATGTTTCTGCCACTTTGCTTTGTCATCCTAGGAGAGATAAACCATGGAGACTGACCAAGGAGGACGACCCAGGGACCGGGAGCAAAGATCTGAGGGGCCCAGGGTACCGCCCGAAACTCCCATCAGGACCGGCGAGGAGAAGCGACCGATCCACCCTGATGGAGGAAAAGATGCTGAAATGTGCCATCTGCGGAATCGGAAGAAGATGATGCGGACATCCCAGCGCGTGGATCAAACCATCCTTTGCACCCGACTCCCCCTCGACTCAAAATCAAAGCGCAGTCGGGCGTGGGGCTTGTCAGGTGTATTGACCCATGTTCGAGTTATTATGCTGCAACATTTGGTGCTGTGGGCTTAGAAAATCCAAGATGGCTGAAAAGCCCACATTTGTGCCAGAATCCAGGAAAACCACGCAGTTTTGCGCACACCAAAATGGTCGCCTGACCTGCCACCCACGAGTGCGAGCATGATGGGCCAGAAGCGCCATGAGTGAAACGTGGTGCCTAAGGAAAAACAGCAGTGCCTGTTAGCTCAAAAAGCGCTTTGAAATCACCTTTGTTTCTCTGAATGCAAGTTCAAAATGCATATTTCAAACATTGCAAGATAGTTAATACAGGAGACCATTGCCAGACCCTATCCTTTGGCTGCACACAGAGCGAAATCAGTGCAAAGGAATATGGTGCTGTTCAAAATCCGTTTTAATTAATGTCAAACATTGCTAAATTCATGGGCATGAAACCACCAAACAAAAAATCCAACTTCTGGTGGGGTGTTCTACATTACTCTACTTTAGAGTCCACATCAATACAATGTTAGCAAGGATCATATGCTATCAAGAAAAATCCCCTTTTTGAAATGTATGAATTCAAGACAGCTCCCAAAAATGGATGCAGTACCGCACTGACCGGCGCTAGCGATCTAAACTCTGACAGGAGGCATGTATTTCAGGAGCTGAAAAGGAACCTGAGTTCGCTGGGACTTCAAAGGCTTGCTGGTCAATGAGAATTCTTAACAACTACTCTTCCCAGGCCCTATACCAGAAGGCAGTCTGATTTAATTAAAAGTTCAAGAAGCCTCTGTCCATGGGAAACCTTCTGCTGCCCCATCAAAAGGAGATCACACCTCTCTGATTGAATCAGCGGAGGGGTACCTGGGACTGCAGGGAAACAGAACAACAAACTTCCCTTGGCTCAAAGCAATTGCTAAATAAGGGGGTCGTAAATGGCTTCCTCTTGGAAGGAACTGGGAGGAGCACTGCCTCAGTGAGCCAGCTGAGCTTGGAGGCGGGGACGAACAAGGAATCCCCCCATGTGCTTTGGGACCTAAACACGCCCATCTGGGCCAGAGCATAATTTTAAAAAGATGGATAATTCATAGTATAAAATTGTCAAAAGTATATAAATAATATCATTATTCCTGTGATTTGTCGATGCACATTTTAAGAGGTGTTAGGACTCTGTGTGATGTTCTGAGACCGAACCCCGCAACTTATTAATATTGCACACACTATGGTTATATCAGAAACATGATCATTTATAGTAATATGCTCAGGAAGGGGGTGCAGGTCTGTGTAAAATTTGATGCCGAACCGACCATGGCAAAACCCACTAAAAGTGCAAAATGTTGTCGATTCTGAACCCAAGATCGCAGGAACATGGGTCTTTAAGAGAGACCTGTCTTAATACATCTGTGATGTGTACATGTATTATGAACCACGTGTGTATCTGGGAAACCTGTTTGATCATGAAAAATTAATTTTCTAAGTGAAACCAAAGGGGAGTGTTCTTTCTGTATGCCATAAAAAATTATGCCTGATGACACCGGATGACTCACAGTTCCAGTCAGAGGACAGAAAATCCTCTAACCTATCAGAATCCTCAGTGGTTTGGGCATAGAAAGTCAGCCTTCCAACCCATTTTCAAAAGACATAAAAAGAGCCACTGAGACCCAGGTAGGGAGATTCACTTCCCACTTCAAACTGATTTCTTGCAAAGCACTTTAACGGACGACTCCAGATTCCAGAACTTGAAGCAGAGGGCCTACTGCAAGCTGAACTCTTATCACTTGGCCTTCCAATCTTGCAAACAGATTTTACCCCAGACTTCCAAGGGGCACATCAGAATAAAACAGCTGGGCTGTGCTGTTTCTGCCTCTTTGCCAAGAACTTTTGCCGGAACCAGAGACCCAGACCAGACCGCAGTGCCAGAACCAGACCCAGAAAACAGAGCTGTATCCAGAACCGCAGACCAGACCAGACCGCTGTGCAGTTCCAAGAACTTTTGCCAGAACCAGAGATCCAGACCAGCAGAGCAGAGCTGACTCAGATAGCTGTGACTTCAGAACCACCCGCCAGAAGTCCAGTCTAAACCTATTGACCAGATCTTGACGGCCTATTTCAACTTTTTAGTGTGAGCATCCAGCCAGAACTGTGCAGAACCAATCTCTTAGTTTAAAATAATCTAATTCAAACCATTTCCACCTATTCAGAACTGCATAGAAATCGTGTGTCCATTCTGTGGCTTCAAAGCTGTGAAGGTGTCATTTGTCATTCTGAATCGTTACTTCATTTCTGAAAATCTACCTCCACTAAAACGTCTGTATCTTTTGAACCGCACGTCCTGGAAGCGAGATTTAACTTTCATTTTAAAGCTAAGATCCTAGGCTTTCCAATGAACCCAGAACGTCATTCCATCTCGGAATAAGTGCCGCGAATTGCAATTTGACTCAATTTCTCCCCCTGTCAAAAATAGCTGTCTTTTGCTTGCAACTGCTGAAATTAGTTTTCAATCTGATAATCATTCCTGAATAATTGCTAGTGTTGACCTGAACTAATTCAAAGTAGCTGTCACCTACCCTGAATCTCCTATAGGGAATTAAAATCATTGTTAGCATATTTTTCACTTCATTGCAAATCACATTTAAAAGTATTTTTGACGGTTTAAAAGCATAACGGTTGCTCTAGGCTTGCTAGGGGGGAACTGGAATTTGTATTGCATTTTGTTTGTATTCCTGAAAACTGTGTGCTCTCTTTTCCATCTCTTTATATTGCATAGTGGGGGAGTGAATTGTCACAAGGAAAAGTGATCATATTATCTCGTGTTGAAACCATATCAGTTTATTTCTGTGTTGCATTCTTTCCATCATTGCTTTTCCTTGAAACCATACAAGTATTCTCTGCTTCCTTATCCTTTCTATACTAACTCCTCACTGATTGAAAAAAGAGTGTGCAATTGTAACATTACCCATTGTTGATCAACATTATTGTTTAATTTTTCAAATAAATCTTTTAATTTGCAAAACAAACCTACTTCTTGGCTCAGTGAGGTCAGGGGGATTCAAAGAGAGGGGTGTTATACAAGGGTTTATCATCCAGATGTATGAACTTGTCATAAAAATATATCAATAAGGGCTTCCCTTGGGCATCCCAGACTAGGCATTGACTTAGTTGGAGTGCTAAATTGGAGTCACTAACAGGACAAACAACTGGCGTGCCAGAAAACCCTACAGAAACATTGGTTTGCCCTGACAGTGGAATGTTTGGAACACGTGAATGATCAATGGAACACTTCTGTACTCCAGTATCTATCAAAAACTGATGTTTCCTATTTCCCACCACCATTTCAATGTAGGGACCTTTCTGATTGACGGGAATAGGTGTAGGATCCAAACCCTGCTTCAGGCAATCCTAACGAAACAGAATGTCATCAAAAGGAAGCTCTTCAGATAAATATGCAGCAGAAGGATGATCAAATATGTTCCTGGTGTCCAAACTCGAAGTCTGATTATCCTGTGAAAAAGGTTGCTGAGGATCCTGTGTAAACTGACCTCTACCAGGGCCCCCTACACCCGAGCGGCCTCTGGATCGTCTACTCATATTCCCAAATGTGTTATTCGGCCTTAGTCAAAGGACGAGGCATTGTGCACGCCACAGACAATAGGCACACCGCCTTGACGACAATAGGCACACTGGTTAATGTTCACAGGACACAAGGGCACATTCCCTTGCAGGACATACTGACCTCTAATCTGAGAACTACCCCATCTAGGGCCTCTAACAATTTTCTGTAATAGTACTTTAGTCTTTAAATCACCTTTTTGTTTTTCAACTCTATCTTTTTCATTATTGCCACGATTCTCGTAGTACTGAGCCATGTGCAGTACTTCTGATTGGGACTTCGCCTGCCAAGCGCTCTCAGAAGACATCATTTGTGACTGGATGTCAGGCAGCAATCCACGCACAAATTTGTCCACAAATAACCTTTTCCCAGACTCTGTGCCTAGGTCTTGTCCGCTGAAATCCGAGAATACCTGTTCAAACTGATTAAAGAACTTGGTGGCACCCTCAGACTTCCCTTGGACACAGGCCGTAAGTTTGTCCCAAATAATTCTTTTCTCTGGAATTATAGTTTTTAATTTTGCAATGATTCTACCAGGCAAAGTTAGTATCACCTGAGGCGGTCTTTCACCCGCTGGCCTTTCTCCATCGAGTCTAGTAATATTCACCAATGTATCTCCCAACCATGGCACGTTCTCTATAGTTCTAACTTGTTTCCACAAATCTACGGGCAGGAGTACAGGAAATAACAAATCCATATCTCCTAAGGTGAACCCTGAGGACTCCAAGACGGATTCTATTTCCTTATAGAATCCTGTTCAATTTTTACTAATATCAGGAATAGATTGTCTAATATTCCTGTCTTGAGAACGGGACGTGAACGAACTGTGATACATAATGTGCAGGAATGTCCACAGCGACTATACCCCGTGCAGCATCGGCCGCAATCTCAGCCTTTGGGACAAATGTCGGAGGAACCTCTCTCATAGGCAACTGAGAAGTAGGTGACTCTGAACGCTTACTAAGCAACAGAGCTAAGTCGAGCGCTAAATCAGTCAAAGAAGTGTCAAGTGAAAAAGCTCTCTTATAAATACTCAATAACTCTTTGGGACAACTAATCTTTCTTTTTACACAATCATCTTGTAGGTACTCTATTATTACCTGTATCACTTTCTTCTGTATTTCTGGCGTATACTGACTATATGTGTCATATACTTCAACTGGAGTTATCGACATATCTGAAATCCATCTAAGCGCATCCTTCATACAAATTCGTGTTTCCTCAGATATCGATTTACGACAAGGAAGGAACCGTTTCTGCACATACATACTTTCCCCCTCGTCATCCTCATTCTGCAACTTTTCTAACTCCTTTCTATACCCAAATAACCTCTCGACAGGCTCATTTACTTTCTCCACAATGTCTCTAGAAACGCTAAGGTATTTAGATCCCTTAACCCTTGTGGGAGATCTGTATTATTTAATTTTCCCCACATTACACATAAATGCATCCCTAAACCTTCAATAAAAACATTTTTCTCAGGAAAATTATCCATATTACAAAGTGTGGCAAAAACATTAGCTTGATCATCCCTCTCCATACAATGCTTAGCCCATGCAATCAAATCACGTTTCTTCTCAGGTGGTACAGTATTGTAAGTGACAACCTTCGACCCTGCACCTCGATCGACTACAAGCGGCTCAGGACCACTTGGAAGAGAGGGAGCAGGCAAATTCAATGGAGGTACTGTAACTGGTGCGAAAAGAAGAGGTGGAGGAGCTGGAGGAAGGGGAACATTAGGAGGAGCAGTAACAACGGAAACAACAGTAGGTAGAGAAGGAATAGCAGGAGGAAGAGGCAAAGCAGCAGGAAGAGGAACATACGGAGGTGGCGCAGAAGCACCAGGCCTTCGTTCATTTAACAATTTGTCGATGAATTCATCGGAAGCATGGAGGTCTTTGGAAGGATAGATTTTCTGAATTCCAAGTAAGAAACCCCTATCCATATTTCTAGTCGATTCAGAATGTTTATCTTGGTCATACAATAATACCTTCTCGGCGTTCGTCTTATGATGGCGTGCATGGTTTTCTCTACTTTTAAGTTGCAGTAACGCTTCTTTTTTCCAGTTCTGCAAAACATCAAATGCTGCAGGTCTAGCCTTTTTCTTTAATAGAATTGACTCTAAATACTCAATACGAGGGATTTCAAAACTACCATTGATTGGCCACTTAAGTTCGGATGCATCTCTGGTTTGTCTGTGCCAAATGTCATTAAATACTTAGATACTTCCAATGCCATGCTTACAGTACATAGTACATGCTGGCGACCCCTCCTGTGGTGCGGGATGGCTAAATTCCAAAGATTGTCTATCGCTGCGGAACAACGCCCTGAAGCAGGTAGACAATTTCCCAGGCATATCAAATTATTGGTGTTACCTGGTCAATAATTGTGTCTGCAGATACAATGCGCCAAATTCAAATTATCAGGGTTGAATTAAGAGTCAGGTCACGACTCACCTGAACAAACCTAAGGAGGTCCGATCGGATTTCAAAGAATCTTACCTAACTAATGTTACCTCGTGTATGGTGATTTCGGCAAATCTGCCCGCCTCGATAAGTGTACCCTTGTCAAGATGCCGTCTCGGACCACAAGCTAATCATCCAGGGATCGGGTCGTGCAGCGCTGCTGAGGTGTCGTGTCTCGTTCAGTGGGGCCCCTTTTTGTCACACCGTCCGATCCCGGTACGATAGCCTGCGTCAACCTTCAACAATCCGGCATCAATCTTGAGGGTCTCTATTTGGGCGCCAACTGTGAAAACAAAATCAAAATATCGATGCCGAGTACCCCAAAAGGAAAAACAAAGAACACAGGTTACAAAGGAACATACAAAGTACTATTTTATACTGAATCCAGTTACAAAGAACAGAGCAAAATCAGATAGCTATCGGCCCTCAGTGCAACACAACAAACTCCAGCATTGTTCAGGGTGTTCAGTGAGAGACGCTGTACATTAGAATGCATTGGCCTTTTATACTCTTCGTGAGCACAATGTCCAGCCCTACTTCGGGTTAATATTCCGCTAATACATCACCAATCTAGGGTTCATGCCGAGTTTCGCACATCCACATGTAACTGGTTTACTCTTAATACATGTATCAACAAGCCTATACGGCAACTGCGTATTCTGGGATTTCCCATGCAGGTCTTCTCAAACATTAATACAATGTAGTTAAACAAGTGTTCTACGTTCAGTATTTGAATACATTGTTCTTAACATATGCTCATGGATTAGTTTCATTGCACGAGTAATCCTTTACACACAGGTCAACGAAGGACAAGGTCTCAGTTCACGACCTCAACAAGTGGCCTGTAGGCAAGTTACATATTAGCTACATACAGAGGTCAAGACAGCCATGTTGTATTTCAGAATGACATCGTCCACCATTTTAACTCACAGGGTGACTTTACAAAGCGAACCTAAAATGGCGGATTGACCTAAAATGGCGGCTTACATTGACTTTAAGGTCAGGACCTTGCAACACAGATTTCTTCGCAAGCGACTTATAAGCAGCTTGCAGTAGGCCAATATACATATATTTATTGCGATAGGAGGCACGATATAATTTCTCATTTGACAAAAGAACAGATGTTACTGCTTTCTATCCCTTTTAGAACACGTCACGAAATATTCTCATTTCTGGATGGCAGCAGCTCCTGTCCTCATGTACTAACTGTGTCTATGATGTCATTAGTTTAATGCTGTTAGTTATTCTGATCGTTTTTGGAGCAATTCTTTATCTCTTCTGATGTGTTTACAAGAGAGGTGGACAAGTGCATGGAGAACTCTGGAGATTTCCCCAGTAGGCTTCTGCACTCTGGGCATCTTTTTTGTGGTAACAGGTAAAATGTTAGTCATTCTCAACCCGCGTCACTGGTACAAATAGACACAATGTCACAACCAACAGTATATGAAGTGATTTATTATGCAATGTCAGCCTACACGTGTTTTGACCCTCAAGGACAAGCAAGTTATGACAGTTGCTGGTGCAGAGGAGCAGCTGAATCCCTCTGCAGGAAGTCCCGCCTCCCTTCTACCTATGTGCTGTAAGCCAGAAGTCACACCATAAATGGCACCAGTGGTTGTGCATATTCCGCTGACAGTCTTTGAGAAAAGTTATCCACTAAGAAAACCCTATCTGATGTATCCCTGTAAAGATGACAATCTCTTAGAAGAGATCCCCAAAGGTATACGAAGATGAAAGAAAGAGAAGTTGGTGATGTTACACGAGATGAGCGTGAAACACTGAGAAGACTGGCCGAAGAAGAGGGTGTATGGACCTTGTAGAATCTGATGACGAAGCAAAGAATTGAGTAAACTTTCATATGCAAAGTGAAGATTACATGTGTGAAGAGCAGTGCAGTAAATGCAAGTCGTTTTATAACTGTGCAGATGCTGCAACGGAAGTAGACTAAGTAATCATAGAAGCTATCTACATGTAGTGATTAGATTTCTGGCGGTGCCGCCATTATACAGAGAATCTGGACATCAGTGTCACAACTTTAGTAAGCTTAAGCCCACAGAGAAGATGTCTGAAAACTGTGTCACAGCAAGAAAGCAGCTGGAATCAAGAAAGGACTGAGAGAGGCTGTCTGGCCTGGTGTCAAAGGCTGGACCAGCCAAGAGCTGGTTATCTATCCTTGAAGAACATTGAACGTGAGAGGCTGAGTCATCCCTTGTTAAGGTGCGAAGAAAGAACACCTTGAGTGTCAAGTTTATTCATTTAATACAATTAAATTTTAGAAAATGAGCCGAATTGCGGTCTCCTTTCACGTGGGTTATGCATGGAAATAGGAGTGGGCATGCAGCTCTAGACATAGACAGCGCATGCTCGCACTCCCATATATTCCCATGACCAAGGATACTTTGCCAGGCCAAGTTCAAAGACAATCTGTATGGCAGAAGGCATGGGTGATGAGAGATGTTGGGCTAATTGGGTGAAGAGAAAAAGTCAAGTTCACCCACTGACACCTGGGGTACCAGATTACGTGCTGCTAGTGAGCCGAATGTTCCAGTAGGGCACGAGCATGCCAACCAATTGTAGAAGGCCATACAACGAAGAGCCTTATAGTTTGATAGCCAATGATGAGCTGTGTGTCAATTAACTGTTGAAGATTACTTGCACTAGGGGATGGCATAAGCTGTCCACCTGACTGTAGAGACCCAATCACAACCCGGTCCCATATAGAAAGTATACTTAGATGTTCCCCTTAATCAAACCACAACCCCTCGTAGGTTTTTGTTGTTTACCACTGTTAGAAAAAACGGAGTGGTGCTAGGAGTTTGCTAAGCCAAAACACATTGAATGCCTAACTCCTTCCCTCTCCAAAAGGAATGCAGGCCCAGACAGATAAGCCAAAACCAACAGGAATCAGTACACAGAGAAAAATCCAGGCACATCACAGAGAATTCTGACTCGGAGGCTAGTTTTGTAGTTACATGGCATCAATGTGACATCACAATCTGGGCCCTTCTCTAGAAAACCTATCACATCCTGTGATTGGGCGTTGTGTGTTAGTCCACCTATGGCGGTCCCTATAGCTGCTAGATTATTAGTTCTCCCATGTCAGATGGCTGGCCCGGCTCATCCCCAAAAAATACTACTTCTACAATGTTGCAGTGTGAGGGTATAATCATTGGTCAGTGCCCATGGCTACCCACCCCAAGGGTCCTGATCTGTGATTGGTCAGAGCTGTCGCCCCCACGCCTGGTACCCAAGTTAGTTCTGAGCTAAAAGTGTACCTTTTCAAGGTAATAGGGACAACTATGTGTCTGTATTATAACGTATGTGAACCACCACAGACTATCAGAGTGCTTGTTCTCATCATGAAATACTTGGCTTCTCTTTAACAACATTGTTGCAAGCCATTGTCTGGCTGCATGAGACTACTTTGCTTTCCCAGCTGCTAGTTTCAGTTCATCATCGGCCTGGTCGGTCACGTGTCCAGAGACTGTGGGCCTCATTACAAGTGCTCCGGTCTGGAATTAACGCTGCCGGTATAACCATACCGGCACCGTTTCCACATCGGCCTAATCATGACCTGCTAACCCGGAAATAGCACCACCTCCAACCGCCACCGCGGAGTTAAAGCTCCCGTAAACTCTGCCTACACGGAAACCCCTCCGTTGCCGGCAATACGAAACACCGCGCGCATCACAACTAGCGCGGACATGGAAACACCGACAACAAAAATGCAGTAAAACCGTGATCATGGTGGCGGTACCGCCGCCACAGCGAACATGACGTTAAACTGTGACTGGTGTCCTGAATCAGGCCACAGGTGCACCAAATCAGCCCAGCTGGACCCAGCAGGCCACTGGGAGCGTACAAAAGGGCCACACCCAGCCCAACCCAAAACAGAACCATGCAGGCAGCAGCTCTAGTAGCATTGGGACTGGGCCTACTCAACCAACAGGCAGCACTGCACATCATGGCAGTAATGTTGCAGAGGAGGAGGAGGAGGAGGCGGAGGCGTAGGAGGCGCAGGAGGCAACCAGTTAACCCTGTACCCATGGCAAACCCCATTGTCCAGCCAGCAGCACCCTGCTGGCAGCCTGCAATACCACGCATCAGGGCCTCACCCTGGAACCTCACCCCAGGACAGATCCACACATTATACCGGCTAGACCGTCCAACAATCCTGTACATCACTGGCCTGATAGAGGACGACATCAGCAGCCACATAGACACCCCCATAGCCAACCCCCCCTCCTGAAGGTCGTGTCTGTACTGCACTTTCTTGGCACCGGTACCTATCAACACACAGTCGGTGAGCTGCACGGCCTATCACAACCCTGTTTCTCAATAATCCTGGTTCAGGTACTGGATGCCCTGTTGCACTATGTGTCTGAACAAATTGCCCTACCCTGTACCCTCCCCCAGGTGATTGCCACCAAGTTGGCCTTCCATGCCATAGCAGGCATGCCAAATTGCATAGGTGCAGTCGACTGCACCCACATTGAGCTGACAGTACCACGTGCAATTGAAATGGTGTTCTGCCATAGGACACAGTACCACTCACTGAATGTACAGATGGTATGTGATGCGACGCAAGTGATTACACATTGCTGCACACGTTTCCCGGGCTCAACCCAAGACTCAATGGTACTGAGGAATTCAACATTGCCACAGTACATGGAACGCTATGCTGGGCAAAGCACATGGCTATTGGGTGAGTACAGCTGCCAATTCTCCGGACCTGTGTAAGTGGGGTGTGTGTGTGTGACCAGGGCAATGAGCTATGTGAGCGGGCTGCTGCAACTGCACATACATCACCCCCCGCCCATCCACTGAATAGACAGCAGAACCCAAACTTCACAAAGCAACACATGACAGGTAGCCACAGTGTGGCCATACACACTCTGACACCTGACACACACAGCCCGAACTCCCGCTGGTACACACACCTGGAGCCACAGCAAACCCCCCCATAATATGCAACACAGCACTCACAATGCACATGATGGCTGTACATGAGACGTCCTGCATCTACTATATCATCACTGTGGAGTGACCCTGCCATGTGTGCACATCACTGCACAATGCCATGCTCACAAGCCACAAGCACACCAATGCATTGGTCAATGTCCAGCTGCCAACCCCCACTATGATGGCCATAGAAGATTAACACCCATCAGTGAAAACACTGCATGACACATACGCATGAATGAACAATGACACAAAATTACACTGCATCTGATGAAGACATGATACTACCAACACTGACATGTCTTCCACATCTACATCCCATGTAGGAGATTCCGGATATGCACTCACGCCATGGCTGATGACGCCTGTACGGAGGCCAAGGAACAGGCATGAGGATGCGTACAACAGGGCACATGTCCGCACACGTGGCATGATTGAGAGGACATTTGGACTACTGAAGGCCTGGTTCCGCTGTTTAAGTAGATCTGGCGGATCACTGCTGTACACCCCAGTGAAGACGGGTAAAATTGCGCTCATTTGTGCCATGTTGCACAATCTGTGCCTGCGCAGGAACATTCCAATACCCCCAGAAAGAGATGATGAAGATGGGGATGGTGACGGAGACGGAGATGGGGATGGGGATGGGATGGCACAACCACCTCCTGGGGGTCCACTAGATGGACAACAAGCACGGGATGCACTGATTCACATTTACTTTTGAGAGACAGCACATCCACAGCATTTCAGGGATATGGTGATGCCACTAAATGAATAAAGGGTATTTCCGTGACCAAATTGTAATTGTCCCTACGGGTCGGCTATGTGTTTTCAGGCATGGATCTGTCGATCGTAGAAAAATTTCCTATGGACCTTACCCGACTTTTCGACCACTAAACAAACGATAAATCAGGCTGCTGTGCGCCGACATTATGTGATAATCCTATCACTTGCCCCGTCGCCCTGGCTGAGCTGCTTTTGTGGCACTAAATCATATCCCCCGCCCCTGAGCCTGACATCAACAAAGCATTCATATTTCCCGCCTCTCTCCATGACGTTACTGGGCTGCGTAGCCAAACGCGCCCAGTCGACTTCTATGCGACTTCACACAGAACCGGTAAAACAACACAGATCATCTCACCACACAGCGCACCACAATTCGGAATATGAAACTGTGGTTTAAAAGTAAACAGCAAGATTGTACAATTGGTAAAGTACATTTATTTGACGTCAAATGTTTAGAGAATATTCAGCGATTCGCATTTGTCTTTGCTCTCGATCCGTAAAAGTTCATCTTGAGTCACGCGCTGTTCCTTTGCGGTACACAGGGTGTTGGTTTACGATAAAAGAAGCACTATGGTCGCACTGATAATCGCAAGGCTGTTCCAACAATGAGGCACTACTCCACCGTAACGGTTGGTATGTTGCTTCTAGCCGCTAGTTCCGCGTAAGGGCATATTGGTCCTTGCCGATCATCCCATAAAATGTTCAGGGTGGTGAAGTTGTTGACATGGAGCTGCACCTGGCAGCTGCAGAACCTGTCGGCCGGGGTCTGGAAATGATGGCGTGGCAGTAGGGAAGGATGTACCTGTATTAAAAACATAAATTAGTCTCTCCAGCCGATCTTCATTAAAATTATTCATTTTATTTATTGGACCTGAAACTATTTGCTAGCGAGGATAGTGCAAGGGAGTATGTTACATTATTCCCAATAACCCACCCCCTCTCCTCTGCCTTCTTCAGAGCCGCCTGAGCGCCAGGGGACCACTTCGGCGTTGATAGTGCGTGGTACAAAATGCCACATTGAACAAACAAGTACAACTTAACCAGGCTTTAACGCTATGCTATTGTTAATATATTCTGGTATAAAATCATCTAAAGGGTTACTTACATTAGATTTGCATTTTCCATTGTCTAGGCGTAATGCAGTCCCTAAATACCACTCCGTCTGTGCCAACTATCTTTTTATAGTGAACAAACATGAAAATCGGTCTTGTTTCTGAAATTTCATCCTTATCATCTCTTACGTTATTGCACCCCTCCTTCAAAAGAAGTCTTTAGGCACGGTGCCTGTCTGTCAAGGTCAAAAAACAATAGAACCTTATACTGCGAATCGTGGGCCACTTCGGCCCACGAGCAATAAATCGAAGCAGCTGACCTTCACTGTGAATGTGCATACATTCTTAATTTGCAACATTCTGTGTAAAGCCATCCCTGAGAACTTGAATTTTACACTCCATCTTTGTACATTGTCCGCGTGCTTTACCGCCCTAGAGAACCATAAATATGGAGATAATTGTCTATTTATGTAAAAGTGAGATTTATCGTTTGTTTAGTGGACGAAAGGTCGGGTAAGGTCCATAGCAAATTTTACTACGATCTACCGATTAATGTTTAAAAACAAATGGCCGACCCGTAGGGACAATAAAAATTTAGGACCGGAAATACCCTTTAATTGTACTGCATATGAAATGACAGATGTCCACTCATTATGGTACTATTCAAAGGTGTTATATTTTCAATAAACCAGGTAAGAAAGTGCATTGGGTAGGTAAGCTGTACACCCGTGCCCACCCACCACCCAAACGTACACACACCCCCAACCAGGCCCCAAACACCTAACACCCTAATGGACCTCCCCCACCACCCAAAGGTACCCACCCCTCTACACCCATGGTGTCCCCAAATGTCATGTTGACTGGCATCCCCACATGCCACTATTTGCGGGGGCACTTATGCGGTGCTGTGTCCTTGCTGGCGGCTCCAGTCAGCCGACTAGAACGCCTCCGTGTCCTGGCAGTGGCAGAGCTGGATGGGGTGGTGCTGGCTGAGGTGACTGTCGGTGTGACTGTGGGCAAGTGCCCTTGAAACGCCTGCTTGGCTACCAACATTGACTGAGCAATGCTGGATTGCACATTCTTCCCTTCCCTGACATGGCGTGCCAGGGTGACAATGGTGGCCGCAAATCGTCCAATCGACCTGGAGAGCCGCCGCACCGACGTAGCATTGCTCTCACGCTGCAGCCTGGCCTCCTCCTGCTGATGCACAGCCTCCTCATGCTGCAGCCTGGCCTCCTCCAGCTGACTTTCCACCAGCTGCGTCAGGGTGGCCTGTTGTTGCTCAAAGTGCTGCAAGAGTGTACTGAGCTCAGCCATGGAGGGAGTTGGGGAGCGCATTGGGCTGTGCAGTTCTTGGGGGCAGAACTGTAGGCCATGGATGGGTGACACCTCATCCATGTTGTCCCCCTCACCCTGTTGTACTGCTTCGGCCTGCATGGCTGGGGCACTTCCATCACTTGATGCAGCCTCCTCAGCTGTGCAGATGGGCTGCGAATCATCATCCGGGGCTAGGGTGGGTGCCTGCATGGGGATGGTGGCATATGCTGGTGTGCCTGATGTAGCCGGTGTGCCTGATGTAGCCGGTGCTTGTGTGCTGGAGCAGCTAGCATCATCCTCCTGGGCAGAAGTGCTGAGTTGGGCGCGTGCAGGTGGCCGCTCCGTTGCCTCTTGGCCGTCCCTGTCACTTGTCTCGACTGTGGGGATACAGAGGGCATGCTGTTATTTTTGTGATGTTACTAGATGTGTCCATCACATGCATCCAACATGATAATCCATGACCACTTGCATGTACACACTTGTGACTATTGATGCACTCAGGTGTGTGTGTGTCTGCTTCCAGTCAGGCACGCACTGTGTGCATTTCCAGGGTTCATGCTTTGGGGATCTGTTACTTGTCATCTGGCCAGTAAGTGGGTCCATTGGGTCACTCCTGCCCTGTTGGGGGGGCATTGTGAGTGGGTCCATTGGGTCACTCCTGCCCTGTTGGGGGGCATTGTGAGTGGGTCGATTGGGTCACTCCTGCCCTGTTGGGGGGGCATTGTGAGTGAGTCTATTGGGTCACTCCTGCCCTGTTGGGGGGGCATTGTGAGTGGGTCTATTGGGTCACTCCTGCCCTGTTGGAGGGGGGGCATTGTGAGTGGGTCCATTGGGTCACTCCTGCCCTGTTGGGGGGGCATTGTGAGGGGGTCCATTGGGTC
Organism: Ambystoma mexicanum; assembly: GCF_040938575.1. NCBI lineage: Eukaryota > Metazoa > Chordata > Amphibia > Caudata > Ambystomatidae > Ambystoma > Ambystoma mexicanum. The sequence continues at coordinate 1,270,636,365 of NC_090922.1, forward strand.
ACTCCTGCCCTGTTGGGGGGGCATTGTGAGTGGGTCCATTGGGTCACTCCTGCCCTGTTGGGGGGGGCATTGTGAGTGGGTCCATTGGGTCACTCCTGCCCTGTTGGGGGGGCATTGTGAGTGGGTCCATTGGGTCACTCCAGCCCTGTTGGGGGGGGCATTGTGAGTGGGTCCATTGGTCGCTCCTGCCCTGTTGGGGGGGCATTGTGAGTCAGTCCATTGGGTCACTCCTGCCCTGTATGGGGGGGGGCATTGTGAGTGGTTCCATTGGGTCACTCCCATTCACACTTATGGCTTTGTACTATGTGCACTTATCAGCATGTGCAGGTGGGCTCACTGCTGCCTCTGCCTCTCCTATGCTGTGGATGCCTTCGAGGTGCATGACACTGCTGCAGCGCTCCTCCCATGGTTGCAACTTGAGAGGGGATGCAGGGCCTCCACTGGTATGCTGGTATCCTGGATGCCATTCGATGAGTTGTCAGTCTCAGGGAGGTAATCTGACCTGTGGTGTCTGAGGATGCAGTGCATTGTGCTTTATATAATGGCCGCCTCCCTGTTAATGTTTTTTTCCCGCGGTCATGCTGTTTCCGCTACCGGTGTTGGTGTTTACCGCTTCCGGTGTTTCCGTGTCGGCGGGGGCGGACACGGGTTTAGCACCATTTTCTGTGGCGTAAAGTCCATGTGCGTGGGTGTTTACATGACGGCGGTGACTCTGTTTCCGCCTCGGTGTGTTGCGCGCGACCCAAGTGCCATAATCGGCCCTTCTTTCTGCAACCTTGCATCCGCGGAAGTGGAGTAACCGTCGTCACGGAATCACCGGATTCCGGCATGGCCGACTCGTAATGCGGCCCTGTGTCTCTGAGCTCGGCAGTTCGGAATTTGTCTGAATTTGTGAGGAGTTATTCGGAACCGTTTGTGCTGGTGTTACTGCAGTTCAGGGAAAGGAATGTCACTTGCATCGTGGAAATCTTGGCAGCAGGCCTGTGACACACATGGCTTGCTTTTCTGTTTGTGCTGAATTCCGCTCAGCTCAGCTTTCACTGAGACCACTGTAGCCTGCTTGTGATTTTCCTGAACCAATGCATGGCTCCTAGCCTATTTGTGCTGTTCTATAGTATCCATAGGTTAGTTGTGTATGGCTCTGTCACGTCCCTCAGGTGCTCCTGCAGTTCCATGCACATAAACATCTGCAAGCATTTACACAGGATCTCTTGCTTCTTGAGGTTTTTACATTGCTGCGGTCAATCTAATGACGTGTATTTGCGTGCATGATTATGTACCATGGTGCGTATGGCACATGTGCTTCATGTCCAATGCTGCTATGTCATGATGTCTCTAATGACTTTGAGCATGTCTTCTTGGCACTTTAGTTAAGGCTGTCAATTGAAGTGCCTTTAAGACCATCCAGAGGCTCCTCATCCACTCTAGGCAGTGTCAGAGCTTGCCCTGGGCTGTAGGGTTGGCGGAGTGGGTACTTCTCTTTGTATCTGTATTTCGGAGAAGCAGTGGGGGTCGGTCCTGAATAGTATGAACAGTCATGATTCCTTCGATTATTCTTCTGCTCCGCGTGACTGGTGGGATGAGGGGTAGGGTGGATTTCAACCTCCCGTCTTCACCACGTAGTATGACATCACGTATGATGAATTTTTAATACATAAATGATGTTTTTATTAAATGCTTCGAGTGAGATTATGCAGTGCAACGATGTTGATGTCCGTTGTAACCCCCTGTTTTAAACAATAGATAATAAAACAGTTAAAAGATTTTGCCTTCTTCCTGAGCTGGTTTATTTGGTGTAGGAGTTACTCTGCAGCCCATCTACTGCACGATATGCTACTTATTTAAGTACCATAAATTCACACTGGCGTGACAAATATTAAGAAGGGACCAATATGAGTCAAGATTCTATATGTCGGCCCAATGCTGCGAGTACAGTCATTCTTTCTGTTTCTCATAGGAAATGGGTTGGGCTTGCTGAAAATGTGAAATATGGGCCACTTTGAAAATTATTTCCGGGATGTCTTTTGGTTCCCGATCGACCCCTGGTTTTCAATCTTATGAATAGGGAGAATTTTAGTCCATTTTTATGTGCTATGGGTTGGTATGTGCTAAATTTAAGCGTGGTATTTTAGTCAATGTGTGTTCCGATTATGAATAATGTAAAACTACTGCCATGGGAAATCTCGTTGATCAAAGTTTTATATTTCATATGTTCATGTTATTTTTAAACAAATCTACTGTGAAGGGTTTCTTTTCAAACAAGAAATATCCTAAAACTACTGACACATGACAAATATTGCTACGAATAAACAACCATTTTAAAACCATTTCACTGCCGTTTCACTTGCACCTCATGAATTTGGAAATCAGTTGGAACATTTTGAACATTATTCAAAAATTCACTAATGAGATCATACCAATGGTTTATAAGGCACTTTACAAATGCTAAATAACATAACATAAAGATAATTGACAGGCTCAAACCTCCCAAAATGTACCCTGTGGAAAAGTCAAACTTATTTTAGATCGTTCTACCCGCCCCATGGACTTCCATGCGATTTCCCAATACACAAACCACAAAACAGGGTTCAGGGTGGGGTGTGAGGACTTCCATCAAATTATAAGGCCTGAGACTTGAGAGAGAGTTTTGACCAGCTAACCAGGAACCCTGAGCCATTGTAAACAGGTCTGAGTGCCTTTAAAAGGCCCAGATTGTTGTTTTGTTTTTGTTGCCGTTGCTTTAGGAGTGGACAGGACAGGCTTGCAAACAGGTGGTTATGGAGAAGTGTTTTCAGTGCTTGTTGCAAGTTTAGGCTAAATTTGGAGAGTTGTATAAGTGTTTGTGCTCATTCTTTGCATTTTTTAGCTGTTTCTTGATCCCTGTTTTATCCCACGTTTGTCTGTGAGAGCGTGAGATGTCTTCCGATGCTGTGGTCAGTGAACTTCCATACGATTTGCGTAATTCAAGACCTTTTCTCCTCATATTAGTCTTACAAGAATCCCTTTATTTGTCGCTGTTACTTGTTTTTGTTTTGCAAATGTATACATTAGCCAGATAAAACACATTTCTGGTTTGGATATCAAGATGTTGAGCAAGATGTAGTGTTATTTTGAAGGTGTGCCATGGGAAGAAGATAAGTAGCTGGTCTACTCCTCTACATCTGTGACAGAGGTTGTGGCACAGATCAAGGGGGGCAGGTGGATGAGATGGAACATGAAGAGGGGAAGGTAGTGGTTGAGGGTGGAGCGATGGTGCTTGTGGGGAGTGTAGATAGTAGTAAAGAGGGAAGATGCTGATTGAGGAAGGAATCCAGTGGTTGAAGAGGAAGAGGAAGTTAACAATACGGAACAGGCTCTGGAGTCTGTAGGGGCAATCAAGCAGAAATTGAAGGTGAATGTATATCTTGACCTTGGATTTGGATGAAAGGAGGAATTACTACTGGAGAAGCAGGGAGAGGTAGGCACAGACGCTCAGGGAGACGAAATGCAGATGGAATAGGAGGAGGAGTTGGTGGTTCAGCAGTAGGTCAGAGAGCACTGAGTAGAAGAGCCAGAAATGGTCCCCAGATCCGAGCTGATGGCTCAAATGGAGAATATTGGTTTAAGTGCAGCAATTCAGGGTCAGGCTATCCCTAAGAGGTGTAATCATGTCAGAAGACATACTCGCTCATTACATTTCAAAACCATCTGGCCATGTGTGTGAAAGTGCGTCAGCTTGCTGGAGAGTGTCACTGTCAGGGGGAGTGCAAGCAGTGTAATATGCAACCTCTGCAAGAAGAAAGTTCATAAGGGTAACCCAACTAAGAGTGCATTGGATGCCTCCTTCATGCAAAAGCCCTGTAGGCTGTCAGACATTTATGTGTTCATGAGTGAATATTGCATGCCATAAATGCAGCTCTGCCAGCACCCTCCTGCAGCAGTAATGGCTACAGGGGAGTGTCAGATGACACTCCAGTTCATCACTGGTCATGCTCTACAAATGAACCTATATTCCACTTTCCACTGGCTAAGTCCAACTGTTTCCCATTCCTCACATCTAGCCAAGCACAGCCTGACCCAGGGGCAACATCAGCTAGCAGGGAAACCTTACTAACATCAGATGTGCAGCCTCCTATTAGTGGTGGAAGAATTCAGGGGGTGATACCATTTGTGAAAAACAGGCTAGATACAGAGATGATGAATGCAGGCACTGTGTTTATTTCCTGTCCTCCGTCAGTTAGTTTGAACTGCATGCTGAGGTAGTCTTGGATGCCATGGAGATACACAATCTCATGTACAACCCTTCCCTTTACTGGATGATTGAACAAGATGGTAGCAAAAGATGCACACAGTGAACTGGGACTTTGAAGAAAAAAAAGGCTTAAGTGGCTCTGCTGGTTAGGAACCAAATGGATACAGTACAACTTCCTGCACTGTCAGTACAGTACTGGGGTGTGTTAGAGTGACTCCACTATTTGGTTCCACAAAATAAATTGAGTATGAACATAAAATAAAGCACTCAACCACTATTGTGAGAGTTAAAGCCTTCAACAACTTTCCCTATGCTGATTCATCAGCATGACTGCAGCTGGCATGTACACACATCTTCATCATCTGCGGAATCCGTGGTGTGGTTTTCCAAGCAATGGTCTTGGTGTTGTCTCCTGTTGTAGTTTTCAGGTGCTCATTCATTCTTATGAAACCAAGTTCTTACAGTTGTGTACAATTGAGGCCGTTCCTGTGTTTTGAGACAATATCCCCAGTATAGGTAACAAAGCATTGTATGCTAGCCAGGGGATCAGCATAGGCTTTTCACAGCTATCTGAACAAGTAAAGATGGCCACATTTACCACTTGCCAAGCCAGAATGACAGTGGATCATCATCAATACCTAGCAGGTGTGTGTCGTACCCTAGGCATCAACCACGTGGTCTGTAGTGGGCTCGATGGATTCTCATGGGGGCTCTGATGCACACTGTAAGCCAGACTGGGGAAAGAGTCTGTCCCTTGCATATTTCCACTCTATGAAATCTTGCATCGGTGCCAACTGGACTAGTGACTGGAGTTGTGGAGAAAGAGCATGCACTGTCCACTAAACATATTTAGAGCGGTGTGAGTAATCAAGTAGGTTGTTCATCTCTGAATATAGGCACTCCCTTCTTGTTACATCTGGACATATACACATCTATATAGTCCATCATTACATATGGCTAGTATGTTCTCTTCCTTATTACAGCTACCCTGCGTATGTGCTGTTTAAGTGTTGCTACCTTGACTTTACATCGTGGCTCAAGAAGATTTACCAGGAGGTAATCAATTTCCCCTTTATTTGGTATCCCAAACATATGTGGATACTGTCAGAAGGTTGAGATCAAATTCATAGTCAGCTGCGCTGCTTCTGCATTACAGACAGTTCTTGTTCATGTATTAGGTTGGATAGTTCTGATTCCTACACATATTCCAATGGCAGCGCCTTGCTGAGTGATGTAGCATACTAGGAAACACACTGGGTGGCATCTTTAAATGACAGCAGCAAAGAGAAAACATCGTCCTCAATTTTACAATGTGTAGATGTTAAGTAAATATACAGATTCCAGCTCTAGCTTTTGAAATATTTGATCACTGCATTGCAGTTTTCTAGCAAACATTCCAGCATCAGAGTTGGTAGTGCAGTTTTCTGTAGGTTATAGGGGAGCTGGTTTGCAGACTGCAGCTTTTCCAACATATTCTGGGTACTGTAGGATTAGATCAAATGTGCTCAGATCTTCTGGATGGACCACACGTATCATCAAATCTAATGGTGGTTACTGATTTATGAATCAATGGTGGTTACTGACTAATGAAGCACGTCACCACAAGATGGAGGGCATGGTCAAAGTGGGGAAGGTTGACCATGAGGAGAGAATCAATGTGCCACACCATCCTTTAATTGCCCACAGGGATCAAATAACAGTGGGAAATGCTGCTAGACACTTTCAAAAGTTGACCTGCTGGAAGATGACTTCTGATACCTGCTATCTTGATATTTGCTTGCAAGAGTTATGGGGGAAGGTGACGTAGTGCAAAATGGTGTCCATGTAATTTGTTAGGTGGGCTTCCTTATCCTCATAGTGTTCCAGTGTCACTCCAACTACTTTCACAACATGGTTGTAGAGGAGGAGTACTGAGGATCTCCGGTAGTACCACTGACTCTGAATGTGAATGCTGGGATCAAGAAGGAGAAGTAGCCCGATACCAAGATTTGCTACAAAGGAGTAGGTCAGCATTTCTATATCCAGCATTATGTAAATGTTGTCATTGAATAGACTGAGCCATTCCTGTCTTTTGTAGTATTGTTTTTACATGCTCAAAAGCCTTTGAAATGGTGGGCTGGCAAACTAAGGGGGGGAATAAGTTGTCCTCTGGCCACAGGATCTGCCTACAGGGCTTGTTAAAATCAGTGAAAAGGCAAGATTTTCTATTTTAGGGTGAAGGATGGTGGTGCAAATGTACCTGTTGTCTACAGTTGAGAGTTGTGAGGCTGCCCTGCCCCACTTTCCTTTCGCCAAGCATGTGAATGATGCCACCTTATATGGGCCCACAAAGAAGACATATCCAAATGAGTATCTTGCTTCCCTCGCAAGACACTTTTCTTGCATATATGGCAGATGGAAAATTAACAGGCTTTTCTTGCATAATATTACTCCACAATCTTTATTTATTGTAGGAGGGCCAAGATATGCCATCACCTTTCCTTCATGTTTGGGTCTGCATGGTATACATTGCTGTGATAATGTGTGGGTACTGTTCACAGAGGAGACAGTGCTGTTGATGCGTCTGACTGCAAAGTTGCACCACCAGTAGCTTGTGTTCAATTCAGACCTTTTTTTGGGAGAAACTGCACACTTGCAAGCAGAGAGTGTTTGAAGATTGCTTCTTGTACGGTGTTTGCACTGGACAATTGCATGGGTCTGCGAATTCCTTCACTCAATTCTTATGTCTTGTAGACTCCCTGTGGATTTCTGGCATTGTCAAAGTAGACATGTCTGAGCCTTGATGTTGAATCAAGGGATGAAGTGCTATTGTTGTACTTTTCTCACTCACAATATATTTCTAAGGACATCAGAGTTGGGGATTTTTCAGGAATTGCCTTTTCATCATTCCAATGCTACAAATTCTTTTGTGACAGATAGACCTGTTCTTTGCTGATTTAGAAATCCCAATTGGTTGGCGTATCCAGCAATTAGACCCATGTACTCTCTGTGTATGATATGATATGATATTTTATTTGCATTGTGCACATACTCAAGTGTTTCAGAGGGCGTGGAGGTTAAGGGAGGGGAAACAAGGGAGGACAAACAGCGATCGTGCTAGGCCCAGTGACATTGAGAATGTGGAAGTCTATGGGAGAGGGAAGGGGGAAAGTGTGAGGGGTAGGGGGGTGGAAATTGCAGAACATGTGATAGAACAAAAAAAGGTAGTTGGGCCACCAGGCCGTAGGTGCGAGAATGAGATGTAGACAACGGGTGTCTGATAGGTGCTGGAAAGGGGACTGTAGAGTTTCAGATACAGATCCAAGTGCAGGGGTTGCCAGGAGGCAGTGCAGGTCTGTGGTTGGGAGGGCTGGGATCTGGGCCCGAAATCAGAGGATAGCCAGGTGCCCGGTGCCAAAGCAGACAGATTAGCAGATGAGAGGAAGAGTGAAGGCAGAAGCAAAGAGGAAGGTCTTGAGGTGCTTCCGGAACCAAACATGGTTTCCCTCAAGTTTCAGAGAGACAGGGAGGCTGTTCCAGAGGGAGGCCGAAGCCGAGGAAAGGGATCTACCCCCAACTTGTTGCTTGGAGAAGCGACTGGCCCTGAGGGAGTTGGAGGGGAAGGAGCGAAGAGCTTGAGAAGGAATTTATTTACTGAGGGAGAGTTGAAGGTATTGTAGACCCAGGCCCCAGAAAGCCTTGTGGACAATTCAAAGGGTTTTGAATGTAATCCTTGCAGACACATAGCCAATGAAGAGATTTCAGGGCTGGAGAGATACAATCCCAGGGTTTCAGGCCAAGGACAAGTCTCGCAGTCCTGTTTTGGATGAGCTGCAGAGGGCGAGAGTAGTTGCAGGCAAATTTAGAAAGAGGCTGTGCAATAGTCAAGCCTAGAGAGAACCAGAGCTCTGGAGACAGTGAGCTTCTGGGGGAAGGAGAGGAAAGGAAGAATTCCTCTGAGGAGATGCGATTGGGAGTTAGAGTTTTTTGAGACATCAGAGATGTGGAGTTGATGATAACCCCGAGGTTCTTAGCCTCGCACATGGGAGCAAGGAGAGGGCCAAGGGAGGTCAGCCAGAGAGTGACAGGAATGGAAGATGCAAGTGTACCGATGAGGAGGATCTCTGTCTTACTGGCATTAAGGCAGAGGTCATTGGTGGTACACCACTCCTGGATTACAGACAGACAGGCAGAGATGAGGGAGGGAGAAGAGGGTCCTGTTATAGATTCAGACACTTTACCCGAATTCACCACTTGCCTTTAACAAATGCATGTGAGTTCTCAGTGGTCTGGCCTTCTTTTCCGCATAGTGAATACATGTCAGTTTCTCATTGTTTTAGCCTTCTGCTATGGAAGGTAAATGCACTGGGTTATCAGTACTTTGGTCCTCTCCTCTGCCTACAACACGAATACGGGGTTCTCAATTCTTTGTCTCCCCTGCCAAACACATGTATGAGGAGTTCCCATTATTTTGGTCGTCCCCTCTGCCTTCAAAAATATTGTGAGGTTGTCAGTGCTTTGCCCTTCTCTGCCTTTAAAATTATATCAACGTTGTCAGTGCTTTGGCCTTGTCTTCTGCCTACAAAAGGCATGCAGTGCCCTTTATGCTTTGGCCTTCTCCTTTAAAATGTGCATGGAGTTCTTAGAGCTTTGGCCTTCTCCTACACTGAGGGTTCTCAGTGCGTTGGACTCCTCCTATACCTAGTAAATGCGCATAGGGTTGTCAGGGCTTTGGATTTCCCTTTCGTCTACAAAATACACATAGGTTGTATTGCCCCTTCACCAACAATTTACCCCCCAATTTATCTAGAAATCATATGTCCCTTAACTCTTACCCCCAAAAATGTTCCATTCTCATTCTCTACCTGAGCCTCTTTTATCAATTTAATTGTACTGTTACCTACAATATGTTAGCTACAAACCCCTCTCTCTAAGCACCCTTCCCCCCTCTTCATATGTCAACAATCGACAGTCACACGTTTCTACTCTCCTGTCTATATAAAGACGCAGTGGTAAACGCAGTAGAACATCATTATCTTCAGACTCATGGAAAAACCTCTTAAGATCATCCCCGGAAAACTGATGGAAAATCTAAGGGTAATACCATCAAACTCATAATCAGGCCAGGTGTGCTCTTTCCCTCTCTGTAATCACGAGTACTGGGTCAGACCCGTTAAAAATAAAAAAATAAAATCACCATTGATGTGCCAATCAAAATCCTTAAGTTGCAGTACTAGTAAACAAACCTGGTCAGAACTCCTGCAACCCAGCATCATCCTTGGTGCATACTGTGGAGGAAAACAGTGCATGTCTTTGGACACCCAGACTCGCTCTGCTTCAACACCCAACAATGGTTGCTCTCCCAGCTAAAACCACTTGCATAGCAGAGCTCTGACGTTTCCCCTTGCTGTGCTTGAGAAGGCCACACAGGCCACGATTCTATCTTCAAATTTTAGGACTTGCATTTTTTCTACATTTAAAATCGGAAAGAAAACACCACAAATCCCAAAATTCATAGAAAAGAAAAGAGGACAGGATAGCGCATAGCTCCAGGGCACTTGGGTGCTGTATAAACATGTACATATTTAAAGAGGCAAAAGCATGCCTCTTTTTGTACGTGAGAGGGGCAGGTGGGCGGAGAAATGTCTATGGGTGTGGCATCTTGTGAGGCAAATATCAGGGTTTATGATTTTCAATTGTAGGCAGGTCTGCCCCAGCCATACTATGAATGTAGGCATGTGTGCTTTTTGCAGCACACACTCGAAGAGCTATTTGCAGAAGCGCCCTTTTAAAATACTGTGAAATGGGAAATGAATGCACATGAATAGTCAAAAAGTTGAGATGCATGTCTGAAAACCAATATAAATGAGCTCATTAAATTCATTCATAATGTGCCCACTATTTGAAAGAGCAGGGTGACCTAGAGTGTTCATGCAGTTCGTGGTGACCAAGTGGGACGACTTTCCCTGATGGAGCGCATCAGGCCCTTTGGGTGTATAATTGAAATCACTTGCAAATAAAGTGAGAATCATATTTCATCTCTCGGGAGTAATTAAACGAGGTGACGATGGCACGCTTACTAATTGTGCAATAACAACTGCAAGTCAAATCAGAACGTTCTGCTGGCTGCTCTGCTCCGTATTCTCCCGTGGAACATTCAGCTGCTGCTGTACCGCATGCAAATTGCATTATTGTGCCACCGGTGTTAACAGCGGCGACAATTTACGGTAACTGGACATTAATTAATTGGCAAATGAAATAAATCTCACGCGAGTGTCCATTGCCATCAAATTAATAACAAATGGGATCATCGGGATTAAAAGCATCGGCGGATATCGGAGGAAATATTAATGGTTCTGTCGAGTGGATGCAAAGTAGAGTTGAAAGATGGTGTCTCTGTGCGGCTGGGGAGCACGAGGATGCAGGTCATGTGACAGCTGGCGCTGGCGCTGGCAGGATATTGTGGCCACCGCGAGTGTCTGCGTGGGTTTCCTTGTGTCTCCATCTGCGCTGCTTTTCTTTTCTTGACCTCTCCGCTCTAGTACTGTAAGTGGGCAATTAATGCAAAATCAAGGTGATCGCAAGGCCAGAAAGGGAAACGAATTCCCTAATTTACATTTCTTTCTTGACGCTTTCACAGTTTGGGCGTTGAAAGGCACATTAGTCTAAGGTTAAATTAGCAAAGAAGTAAGGCTTTTTTTTACAGATGAAATGCTCGAGGGGGGAGGGGGGGCGGGGTGTGAGGATGTTCTCGATTTTGGCAGTGTTATAATTAGTTCCATAGCATTACAAACAGCTTCTTGTGGCGTGTAGCACCTCAACAGTCCACATAGTAACAGGTTTCATGAACAGTCTTCATTTATTTTCTTTTTTTTAATCATCTTTATTTAATATTTTCAGAATAGGCATATGCAAGGACACTTTAGCATACGTTTTGGACAATACAAATTGAGATATTATGCACCCTAACATATTCAACTACTAAACATTGCATACGCCCCAGAAATTATTCATAGATTAATTGATTACAATCTCATTGAGGCAACAATCATTATTCCTAAATTATCCTGTTTTTCACACTTAGACAAAATACACAAAACAAACACACACACACTGGCAACAACAAAAACAACACCTCTTCTTTCCGAAACTGTCTCCATTTCTGAAGTGTCATTATCCTCACTCCTAGTCCTCTTGAATCATCACAGTCCTTTGTAAATGAAGGCTGACAGACTTTCCACACACTAATATGACTACATGTAGGGGCAATGTTATAGGTATGCATTCATGTATTGGATTTTTCAAGGGAAATCCCAGCTAGGAAGCAATGGAGGGCTGCGCATCGAGGATCCCTTGTGGGGATAGAAGCCCTGCTCTCCATCAGCCACAGCCTGAATTCTTTTATACACGGACAGCCATGAGCCAGGCGGGGGGAGGACGGGCTGTAAGGACGGTGCCAGGCGAGTAGGACTAAGAGTAGTGATGATTACTCTTTGTAATCTCCCATTCCCTTACTTCACAAAGACCTCACAAGCAGTACCAATACAATGTGCTGTCATTGTAAACTACAATACTACACAATTAGCACCATGTAGTGATGGACAAAAAATGTTGGAGGGAGTCCAAGTTGCTGCATTGCCCATATCTCTGATTGCTAACTGCAGTGCTGGAGCTGCAGCCTTGGAGGTGGTAAGTCTGCCTTTTATGTTTGTGGCTGTAAAGTCTACATTATCTGCCAGATAAGTGCTCCTGGTAACTAAGGTGACTCGGAGCAAAGCACCACGCTAAGTGCACTTGGTAAGTGCAGTCTGCAGTCCTGCGTGTCAATATCGGTAGATGAGACAGGGTGCTATTGATTGTCTTTAAGGTGCATCTTCCTCCTAGCTTCCCTTTTTTTAGTGGTAATTCTGTAAAGCATTTCGTAAAGCAGGGAAGCAGAGAAGTCATATACCACTGTAACATATTAGGTGTGAAATGATGTCCAATACTGGACTGCTTTTGCAAAGCTATAAGCTACATAGGCACGAGGTGTGGCAAGATGACCTGTTTACAACCCAAGGTATCACGACACCGGAGGATTATAGCACTTCTAACCAAGATGCAGCTTCTCAGAAATGTTGCTTTGACCCTCCCTGTAAGGAAAGATTTCATATTAGAATGTCATTTTCCCTCCATGTTGTCAAGGGTTTTGACCCATGTTGAATCAATAGACTGGGTAGATGTGGGAATGAGCTGTCGCCGCCCATTATTCTATCCCAGAACAAACTAAGTCAATAGACTGGGTGGATGTGGGGATGAGCTGTCGCCGCCCACGTTCATGCCAGAATCCAGGAGAATTGCGCAGTTTGCGCATACCAAAATGGTCACCTAACCTGCCACCCACCAGTGCCAGCATGAAGGACCGGAAGCGCCAGGGGTGAAAGGTGGTGTCAAAGGAAAAATAACAGTGTTGTTAGCTTAAAAGCACTTTAAAATCACCTTTGTTTCCCTGAATGCAAGCTCAAAATGCCTATTTTAAACATCACAAGATATTCAAAAATCTCAATGAACACCAGCAGACATTTGGCAGAATGTATTCTTGTGTGCATACAAAATCTGGGAAGATGAAGAGCCCAAAACAATGTTTATAAAAAAACTGGCTGAGCTGTGATGTCAGCAGCTTAATTGAAATTGGATTTAAAACCACTAAAATCGAAATGTTTAAATTAAATGAGTGACCTACTTTTGAGTGCTCCATAGTTGCAACTGTTAAATGTCATGGTTTTGAACTTAGAATCAGCATTCTAGCTGCATGTGTAAAAATTGTAAGTTTGATTTAAACTGGGAACTAAAGTGACATTTAGCTGAATTCTGCCTGACAACTACCCCCGACAGGAGAAACCTGCTCAGCCACTCTTCCCAGGCCTAGCTGCATCCTGCTGCCCCTGCCAAAAGGAGATGACACCTCTCTGATTGGGTTAGGGGAGGAGCACCTGGGGACTGCAGGAAGTTGAACAAAGCCCTGTCCTGGACTCAGGCAAATGTTATATTGGGGGGGCCGTAAAGTGACTTCCTCTTGGGAGAAACTGGGAGGGGCAGTGCCTCTGCTAGCAAGCTGAGCTTGGGGGAAGTGGATAAACCAGTTATTCCACCATGTGATGTGGGAAGCCACACCCCTTTTTGACCAGGGCATAATTTTAAAAAGATAGATAACTCATAGTGCGGAATGGTCAAAATTATATAAATAATATCATTATTTTTGTGATTTTTCTGTGCACGTTTTAAGAGGTGTTAGGACCCTGTGGTGTATTCTGGGGGGGTTGCTAGCAGAAAATAGGGGCTTACTCCAAATATCTGCATGTTAAAAATCTGACACTTCATCAATTAATGTCCATACTCCTTGCGCACATTTGTGTAATTTTTGGTAAATGTCCGATATTGGTAACCGACCAAAAAGCGCAAAATGTTGTCATTTCTGAATCCCAGCTCGCAGGAACATGGGGCTTGAACAGAGACCTGTCTTAATTCATCTGTAATATGTACATGTAATGTCAACCACTTGTGTATCTGGAAAATATGTGTTTGAATCAAATATAGATTTGTGGACAAATTGACCAGGGGAGGATCCTCTGACCCATAAACAGACCTCATCATGATGACAATCCATTTCCTTCCCCCAATCATGGGAGAGGGGAGAACTGGGCCAATGACAAGTAGAGAGGGGCAGGCTCAGTTATGCCACGCACACACCCACTTTCTAAACACATAAAAGCAGACAGTGCAGGACAGGTAGGGACATTCACTTTCCACTTTCTTGCGGGACGCTTTGCCGGGAGACGCCAGACTTCAAATCCATCAATCTCCAGAGACCAGAAATTAACTCCAGAATTTGTAGCAGAGAGGCCTGAATCCACAAGCTGAATCCTCTTCAGCAGGCCTCAAAACCAAGCAAACTATTCAACAGCCGGGCGAGCTGTTTGAAATTTTTGCCAAGAACTTTTGCGAGAACCTGTAGCAGTATCCAGAAAGCAGTGCTGTATCCGGAACCAAAGAGAACCACAAACCAGACCGTTGTGAGCAGAACCGGTGCTTGACAGACCCAGAAAGCAGAGCTGACCCAGATAGCCGGGACTTCAGAACCACCCGCCGGAAGTCCCGTCCAACCTGACCAGACCTTGACGGTTTATTTCAGAAATATAGTGTGAGTACTCTAGGACTGTGCAAAACCAATCTCTTAGTGTAAAATAATCTAATTAAAACTATTTTAACCTATTTAGAACTACCTCATAGGAATCGTGTGTGTCATTCTGTCCTTTTTAAAGCTGAAAACTGTCACCTGTCATTTTGAACTTTTAAATTTCAAATCCGAAAAACGACCTTCACGAAATCGGCCGTATCTCCGGAACCGTGCTAGGAGCGAAATTTTATCTTAAAGCTAAGATTCTAGGCTTTCCAACGAACCTAGAACCGACTTGCTACTCCTTATAGTGCCGCCGTAATTACGCTCAACGCACGCAATTAAATTTGCCGCGATTTGACATTTTGCACAATTTCAGCCACGTGTAAAAATCAGCATCTCCTTGCTTTCCTTTGCTAAAATTCGTTTTAACCTGCTGGTTACTCATAGAGCATTGCTAAAGTGAGCCTGAACTAATATAAACTAGATATCACCCACCCTGAACCTCTTGAGGGAATTAAAAGCATTTTTAGCACATTTCTCACTTCATTGTCATCACATTCAAAGCATTTTGGGTCCTGTGTTTCAAACTTCTACCTGTTTTCCTCTAAGCTTGCTGGGGGGGAACTGAATTTCGTATTGTATTTGATTGCATTCCTGAGAACTGTGTGCTCCTCCTTCCATTTCTTACATTGCATAGCGGGGGGGGGGGTGAATTGCCAGAGAAAAAGTGATTATATTATCTTTTGCTAAAATCATCTCAAGTTATTTCTGTACTGCATTTCATTCCTCATTGCATTGTCCTTTAAGCCATAAAAGCATTCTCAGCTATTTCATCCTCTCTATATCACTTCTAAGCCATCAAAAAGAGTGTACCACTGTAACATTATCCATTGTTGATCACTATCATCCTCACAAGTGTGCTATCAAATATTAATTTACTATAGAAGTGTGATATATATATATATATATATATATATATTGTTTAATTTTTCAAATAAAACCTTTTAATTTGCGAAACAAACCTACTTCTTGGCTCAGTGGGGTCAGGGGGATTCTAAGAGAGGGGTGTGATATAAGGGTTGTCATCCAGAGTACATGAACTGGACATAAAAATATATCAATAAGGTTTCCATCAGCATCCCAGACTAGGCATAGACTTAGCTGTAGTGTTGAATTGAATCCGCTTACAAAGTGGGGGCTCGTAGCCGGGATATTCTGGATTAGATTTACCACTTGTGCAGCTTAAACAGTGTGCTAACTGACGGGATACATACATCCGGTCGGATCACCACGCTGTGGTACGCTGTAAAGCACACCTCAAAGGGACGCTCTAAGGAGAAGGTCTGTTTTGCAAAATAAAATACAAACTTTGGTAAGTCAGGAAGGAACTCAAATTCCAGAATGACGACCTTGGTAGATATGAAGATAGCTAGGGAGCACCTCTTACATAAACTGTTTGTGAGAGGTGAATGGTCTGAACAGGACCAAAATGTATGGTTACAGGCGATCACACAACAGGTCACTACAACTGGGTCAGATACGTGGAGAGATCAGGGTCCCTTACATGTGGCCCTGAGTGAACTATATATGGCCCCTAAGGCCAAGGATGAGCACAACAAGATTGCCAGGGTAGCAGCATATTTATATTTACATATGGGAACCATGCAGGACAAATGTGCTGAAGGCCAAGAACTGGCAAATAGGCGTTAGAAAAGGCCCAATCTGACCTGGACTCTTCTGAGAAGAGGCTGCTCAGGACCCAGGAGTCAGAAAATGACAGCAGACAGTACATCATTAAAATAAAGGAGAATATGGATACGCTACAACAGGAAAAGGCTGACCAGGGTACCAGATTTCTGGCCTTGCAGAAGGAGTACCAAGAAGGTTTGGACTCCCTACTGCAGAGCCAGAAAAAGCTGGAGCAACAACTGGACTTCAACAGGGCATGCACAGAGCAGGTAGCCACCCTGCAAATTCGATTAGACAGAGAGAAAGAGGAAAGCAATAAATTGATTCTGAAAGACCTGGATACCCAGGCAGAGATTGATCAGGAGCGGCAGAAAGCTGGTGCCTTCCAAAGGCAAAGGGACGACCTGGCGGCACAGATGCAGACTCTTAGTCAGGAAAGGGAAACCTTAGGCCAGGAAGTCTTCCATTTAAAAAGAAAAACTGCAGAAAATCACGTGGCCCTCCAGGGTCTGGGTGACCTCCAAAAAGAGCATCAGAACTTGTTAGAGCACACCAGGAGGGTGGAAGATGCTCTGGCAAGAAAGGAGCAGGCCAGTAGGGATGGGACTCAGGAGGTAACCCTCCTCCAGCAAAGACTGGCCCAGTACTCCAGGACCAATCAGGAGGCACAGAGAGAGAATGAGGCTCTCTGCCAGCACAATGATAGGCTCCAGTAACAGGTAGCGATGCAGGAGAGACTGATAGAGTCTAGTAAGGCCTTAACTGAGGAACTGAAGGCGCAGGCTCTTGCATTGCAACAGGGAGCAGGGGCTGACAGAGATGAAGTTCGCTGGGAAAGGGAAACGTCTGAGCATAACCTCAGGAGCCCTAGTACCGGAGGCCTTCATCTCTCTCAGTCCCTGGACTCTGCCACCCCCATGTCCCCTGGCGCACATGAGCACAGGGCCACAGGGATGCAGTTTACTATCCAGCCAAAAGTATGGGGTTCATAGGCCAGTACCACCCAGGAATGGAGGGGCGGGCATCCGGGTATGGGCACCCAAGCACAGTGCAATTTAGTGGGGAACCCCAGGAGAGTAGGCCCATTAAGGGCATCCTGAAAACCTCTGCCCAGTTAGGTCAGTGGGGGGGTCCCCATCAAATCCTGGCAGCAAGGAGGGATCTGAGGATGCCTCTGAGCGTTACAGGACACAGGAGACCAGGTCCCCACATTCTGCCAGCCATTCCCAGGCTTGCAGAATCTGGGAAAACCTGGAAGATCAGACGGGCACCTCTGGGAGCAGTGCTTCGGAGTCAGAGGATGAATGGACCAGGGTTACTGGAACCAAAAAGGCCAATAAGGCAAAAAGGGCCTTGCTTAAGGACCCATTGAAACAAATAAAGGCAATAAGGCGTGTCATCACGCCTTATCATAAGAACGCCAAGTATTCTGTTTGGGAACACTTCGAGCTCTATGAGCAAATGATGGAGACTTTCCATTTGAGGGACAGCAGTAGCTGCATCCAGTACGTAAAATGGACATTCTCCCCAGAATACTCCAGTTTCTTTGCAGGGCTGGAGGACCAAAACCATTCAAGATGGTCCGCATATAAGGCGACCATCTTGAAACATTTTTCTGTTTATAAAAATCCTCAAGAGGCTCGCAAGGCAGCCTACAATTTGCAATGTGGGGAGGATCAGGCCCCACAAGAATTTGTGCAAGAATTGAAGCGTGCCTTTGCGCAGACCACCAGAAGGGTGCGCACGGACAGCAGAGAATTTGCAATACTTTTTTCCATGCCTTGCGAAAATACATCATGACCCAGCTAGTGAGAGATTTTCACGAGAAGAGGTCACTAGACTGGGTCGTTGAACAGGCTACCCGGATCTATGAGGTGCAGAAGCCCATAGAAAATAAAAGTAATGCCCAGAAAAACCCCAAAACCAACAGCACTCCTGCTGCTGCCAAGGTGGCGAAGGTAAAGGTTGCCCCCATTTTAGATGTGGAGATGGGGGGGCCTAAAAACCTGCCTGCACCAAATAATTCACAGCCCAGAAGGCCCTTGGGCCAGTCACAGACAGGGAGTCGAGGAGGTAGTCCCACAAATGGGGTCCCCCGCTCCCCTGATTATGTAAGTCCCTGCTACAAGGGAAACCGACCCATCCTGGGTTATGTGTGGACTCCTCCAGCCCAAGGGGGGGGATCCAGTCAAGCACCTAACCCAGAGAACTTCCCTCCAAACTTCCCACAGGAGGGCAGAAATTCACCAAACCGTGGGCCGAACTTTTTCCCCAGTTATCCACAAGGATTCCAGCCCCAAACTCATCCATCCTTCTTTCCCCAATTCCCTGAGCCCAGACCACCTAATCCGGGAGAGGGGAGGCCAAGGGTGGAGGGGTACCCAAATCTTCCCAATCCAGGGTATTACCAGAGAAGGGATAGCTACCCTTCCCGAGATCAGCCCAGGGGAGAAAATAGAGCCCCGTATCAGCCTGAGCGGGTTTCACAACTTGAGCGCCAGGTCCAAAATATGGCACTGGATCTGGGTCACATACTGAGGGCTCAACAGAACCCTCAGATGAGCATGCCACTGCAGAATGCCCCAAACCCTGGGCCTGGTGCTCCAGAACAATGACGGGGGCAGCAACCCGATAACCCACCGGTTCCCAGGGAGGAGGCACAAGGGGAAGGGGGGTGTAAAGCCTTGGAGGAAGCTTCCTTCCCAACTTGTAAACAGCCCCTGGAAAACCAGGAACCGGAAACAAAATCTCCTACCCCTGAAAGTCTGCCACCCAAGGAGCAGAGAGGAGGTAGGAGAAACAAAGGACCCAAACAGACCCATTTTGTGGAGGAGGTACAGGTCTTCCAATTTGAGGGAGAGGGATCCTCAGAGGACGCTGGGAAAAGGATCTTCTCCTTCAGAGATGGAGGAACTCCTTCCAAGGAAAAATGGGTCCCAAGAGATTCCAATCCAGACTGGGTAGATGTGGGGATTGAGCTTTCGCCGCCCATCATTCTATCCCAGAACCAACAAAACCAAAAACCCCTGGTTCAAACCCATCCTGGTGACTGCCTCCCAAAAGGCAGGGGCGGCCCAGAACCGGAACCAGGGGAACCTAAAACCGAATCAACAGACTGGGTAGATGTGGGGACTGAGCTGTCGCCGCCCATCATTCTATCCCAGAACCAACAATACCAAAATCCCATGAATCCAACCCATCCTGATGACTGCCTCCAAAAAGGGGGGGGCGGCCCAGAACCCAAAACCATTTCCAGTTGCCAACTTTTTCTTTCAGATTCCCCAGGCTCTCCACAGAATTCTGCCCAAATCTCTTTGCTAGCAATGTCCAAAACCAGAAAATTAGCCCACCAGTTGTCCAAAAATGTGCATTATCTGTGCCCCCTTGAGGAGAAGGAGGGAAGATACTATGCCCCGGTACAAGTACAGGTGCAGTGTACAATTTTGGCACTGGTGGACACTGGATCCCAAGCTACCCTTCTGTCCAAAAGGGCCTTTGATGAACTAAATGCAAGAAGGGGGGAGAATTACCGTATTCCTCTCACCTCTCTTCCTGGACAACTGCAGAACTTTGACGGGAAGGAAATTCCTGCCGAGGGGACTGCAGATTTGGACATCAAAATTGGGCAACACAAGGTGAAACACCCGGTCATAGTAGTGACTCCAGAGGGCACCCCTTGTTTACTAGGGAATGAACTCCTGAGAAGTTTGTCACCCCTAATAGATTGCGTGAACAAGGTCCTCTGGACCCAGACTAGCCGACCAATACAATTAAAACAGAGTGTCAACCATGTTAGTTTAAATGGCACCTGCCACATGGTTGAACAAAAATCTGACCAAGTAGAATTTCATTTCCAGAACAACCAAATTCCAGATGTGACAGTAATAGCAGTAGGACAACAGACTGGTGATGGGGGGTCCTCTCTATTTCTGAAAATCAACCTTCCTTCCAGTTTAAGGTGGTATTCCAAACTGGAAGGAAACACTCTGAAATTCTTTACCAATCCACAATCAGACACTCCCACTCCTATAGTCCAGAAAGATGTGAAATCAGCTCAGAGCCTGGCTGATATTCAGCAAATTGGAGATCAGTTGTTCATCCCTGTTCAGTTAAATGATGGGAAGGACTCTGTTCTCGCTCGAGTGTGTGTGAACAATGTTAAGAGCTTCATCAGCAAAGCCATGTTCCGCCAACTTCCAAAAGATCCAGCCATTCCCACATTCAAACTGATAGACAAATGGGAAATGGACCTGGAAGCACCCAATTCGAAACATATCCTGCCAAGCAGGTGTATGCTCAAAATCTCCATTGGCAACAAGAGCATAGTCCATAATTGTTGGGTCGTGCGAGACGTCACTGCCGCCTTTTACTTAGGCGGTGATATTCTCAATCGCTTCGCCATTAGTTTGGACCTAATAAACTTCAAAGCTTGGTCCCGATTAGCGGATAATCCCATTGGCTTTGATGATCCAGAAAAAGCATTTAGGTCAGCTCAATTGCTACCTTACGCAGTTGAAATTCAGATTAAAGAGGAAGTCACCATCCTGGAAAGGACCCGACAATTCTCCCTGGAAGTGAAAGTTAAAAGAGGACAAAAATTGAAAAACCCTGATGCTTATATTCATCTAAATGCTTCTCTCCAACAACAAGGGTTAGGGGTAAACTCAACACCATTCGTCAACATAGAACATGACACCATTCCAACAGAGGTGGATAACAGCGACTTAAAGAGTATTATTGTAGCCGCAGGCACCATTATTGGAATGGCGGTTGATGACCGACATTTCTCCATTGATTCAGGAAATGAACTGTTAGGACCAATCCCCAAGGACTGTTTTGACAGTGACAGTGAGGACAATACAACACCAGATAGGATTTTCACCCGGCATGGGGGGAACTTCCTGGTGTACACTTCTTGCCCTTATGGTAAGGAAGATGTGACTTGTGACTTCAGAGGGGACGAGGTGATTTTCCAGGTCCATGAGGGCTGCCTTTCCCACCTGAAGCCTCCAGTCCAAATCAGCACTCTGACCATGGACTTCTCCACCCAGCTGGAGGAGGCCGCTGAGATAGCCAAACCAGTCTTTCTAGGCTTCAGGAAGATGGTGGAAGAGAGAGTCAACCTAGCTGATGCCTGTGTGACTCTGGAACAGAAGCAAAAGTTGAAACAAGTTTTCTTGGATTTCCAAAATCTCTTTGCGGTAGACTCATATGACTGTGGTCGCACCGACATCCACACAACAACAATTCCCACGGACCCTGGCATGACTCCAGTGTTTGTGAAGCAATATCGTTTGCCTCTCGCATCCATGGAGTCTCTTACTGAAATAATTAAGAACCTTGAGTCCTGGGGAATAATCCGTCCAGTCCACAGCACTTTCAATAATCCGGTGCTGGGAATATTGAAGCCAACCAGCCAGTGGAGACTCTGTGCCGACCTTAGCGAGCTCAACAAACGGGTCCATACTTCCCAATGGCCTCTGCCCTACATTGACCAAGGGCTGGCCCAGATTCAGGGATCACAGGTATTCACAGCAATAGACCCGACCAATGGATACTGGACCGTGCCTGTCAGTAGGGAGGACC
The DNA here is from genome assembly GCF_040938575.1 of Ambystoma mexicanum. Classification (NCBI taxonomy): domain Eukaryota; kingdom Metazoa; phylum Chordata; class Amphibia; order Caudata; family Ambystomatidae; genus Ambystoma; species Ambystoma mexicanum. The sequence goes on from NC_090922.1 coordinate 1,270,658,009, forward strand.
AATACAAACTGGCTTTTACCTTTGGGGGCCAGCAGTACACATGGACCCGGACTCCCTTCGGATACCTCAACTCTGGCAATGAACTCAACATTTAAGGCCATGCCCGACCTGGGTGCGAGGGGTAACCTGGCTTATGTAGATGATGTCCTCATCAAAAGTTCATCTGTGGAAGAATACATAGCGGAGATCCGTTATGTTCTGACACAGTTGAGGGCCACTGGAGCAAAATTTTCCTTTCAGAAAGCACAGTGGTGTAGAACCTGTGTTAATTTCTTGGGGCATGAGATTACTCCTCAGGGTCTCTGTCCCCAGGAAAAGAAATTAGAAGCACTCCAGAAACTGAAGGATCCCACAACTCTGCAGGAACTAAGGAGCCTCCTTGGACTGACTAATTACAGCAGAAAGTTCATTGAAGGCTACGCAAAGATCACTAGACCTCTGATTCATCTCTTGAAGGGGGGGTCAAGTGGGAATGGGGTCCAGAACAATCCGAGGCAGTAAGACAACTCAAGAGAAGCCTCTCACAAGCGCCTTGCCTAGCTTACCCTGTCAGAAACAAGGAGTTCTTCGTGGAGACAGGGTTCTCTAATACGTGCTTGACGGCAGTATTATACCAAAAGCATGACTAGGTCAATAGTAATCTCCTATGAGAGCAAAACTTTATCCTCTGTGGAGGAAAAATTCAGCGATTGTGAGAAGGCACTCCTGGCAACGGTGTGGGCATTGAAGAATTACCGCCCTTTTATCCAGGGGGAACACATCATAGTGGAGACTCCCCACCAGCCTCTGCAATATCTCCAAAGTGACAGAATCCGGGCCGGAAATGTGAGTAATTCCCGAATTACTTCCTGGATTCTGTCAATGCAAGACTTTCCTGTGGAGGTCAGATATGGCCAAAACAAGAAGAGTCCCCTTGCGCAAGGTCTGGCTGACTTGCATGATTGTGCCAGAGAAAACTGTCTCGAGGACGAAAGTCTAAAAATCAAGGACAACATGGAGGCATACCTTAATTCCCCACACAAAGTCTTTGTAGAAGACAAGTGCGAGGGAATGCCCACTGTCTATGTGGATGGATGCTCTTACCATGTTGACAACAACGGGGAAAAAGAATTCGTGGCCGGCGTAGGGAACGCATGGGTGAATGAGTTTCCAGAACCCTCCGCTGGATACAAAATTGGTCCCCGAAGTAGTCAGGTGGCAGAATTGATGGCTGTGCATCAGGCCATCCTCAATGCTGTCCAACATCAACTCCACGAACTGGTCATAATCACAGATTCAGATTATGTACGGAACGGATTCGTGGAGCACCTGGTCAATTGGAAAACCAGAGGCATGTTATGTGCTAATAAAAAACCCCTGAAACATGGGAAGCTAATCCAAAATATTGATGATCTGGTCACATCGAATGGGATGACCATCTACTGGAAAAAGATCAAGGGTCATTCCAAAGTAGAGGGACCAGACAAAACTGGAAATGACTTAGCTGATCAGCTGACCAAAACCGGGGCCATCCAAGGGGATCTAATAGAAATAGAGTCCCTGTTGGGGGAAATCCAGGTCACTGCTATCACTAGGTCCCAGACAAGTGCTCACAATGATCTTTCAACTGCACAATGGAGTAAGGAGACCCCTGATGCTGAGTTAATTACAGCTCAGAAGGGGGATCCAATTATTGGTAAGTTTTACCAACACCTTGAGGACCCTGAGAACTTTCCCCCGACGGATACCGATTACATTGGGAAAGAGGACCTAAGAGTGTTGATGAAATGTCCAGAAATTTCCGAATCCAAGACGGTTTGTTGGTAAGGAAATCCCAAGCTGGCCATGATCAGTGGGTGGTTCCTACCTCATTCCGAAGCCTGATGTTAAGTCACGCCCATGATGCGGCCACCGCCGGTCATAGGGGGTTTCATACAACACTGGAAATCTTAAGAGAGGTTGCATACTGGCCACACATGGGGCACACCTCGACCAATACTTGAAGGGGTGTCTTGTGTGTGCACAATTTCAGCCATAATCCCTCACACACCGTGCGCCTCTCCAAAAGAGGGGGATGACACTGCCATGGTCAGATTTGCAAATTGACTTTGTAGGCCCTGTGATTCACTCGTCTAGAGGAAACAAGTACATGTTGACCGTTACATGCTTGTTTACCAAGTGGGTGGAATGTCTCCCGGCCCCAAACTGCAAGGCAGAAACAGCAGCTGTCCTGATGATTAACCACATCTTTTCCCGTTTTGGTCTACCTCAAAGGATTGAGTCAGACAGGGGTAGCCACTTCACCAGTGAAGTAATGACAAAGATGTGGGAGATACTGGGGGTCAAAAGGAAGCTACATATTGCTTACAGGCCAGCTTCTTCTGGAGCAGTGGAGAGATACAACGGAACCATTGTGAGCATATTAGAAAAGTTTGTGGCAGATTCTGGGCCAAGTTGGGATATCCGACTACCTCTTGTCTTAATGTCCATCAGATCTACCCCTTCATCTGCAACTAAAATGTCACCATTTGAGTTGATGACTGGACGCAAGATGGTGCTTCCCCAGCATTTGCTCTACAGAACCCAAGAGCAAACATTGATAAATGCCTCCACAACTCATGAGTATGTGGAGAATTTAAGGAAACACCCCCAACATGCTTTTGCCTATGCTCAGCGGAATCTAGAAAGATCAGCTGAGAGTATGAAAACGCATTATGATTTGAAAACCACCAGGAAGGAATATGATGTGGGAGACCGGGTCTATCTATACAATTTCCTAAGGAACCAGGCCAAACAGCGAACATTTTTGCCTACATGGAAGGGACCCTTTGAAATTATAGACAAGATCTCCCCTGTTGCCTACAAAATCCGCATCCCCAAAGGTAATTTGGCAGAAGGGGAAGATAAGTGGGTCCATATTAATCAGCTGAAGTGTTGCCATCCCAGGCACACTCTGCAACAACTGGAGGAATCCACTGGAATCCCAGAGGGGGCCGCTCCAGAGTAATTCAGTTCCAACCCTAAAATATTCCACATATAGCATATAAAATTCTGTGAATCTTGAATATATATGTTCTTGTAACCTAATTTGAAAAAAAAAATGTATATGTTCACATCTTCTGATTTATAAAATGTATATGTCGCCCCACTATATCAATAGTGGGGGAGAAATGTCTATGAATAGGTATTGCCGCTTTCCTTTGTCATCCTAGGAGAGAGGAAACCATGGAGACTGACCAAGGAGGACGACCGGGGACCGGGAGCAGAGACCCGAGGGGCCCGGGGTACCACCCAATTTTCCCATCAGGACAGGCGAGGAGAACCAATCAATCCAACCGGATGGATGAAAAGATGCTGAACTGTGCCACCTACGGAATTGGAAGAAGATGATGCGGACATACCAGCACAGGGCTCAAAACATCCTTTGCACCCGACTTCCCCTCGACTCAATCAAAGCGCAGTCGGGCGGGGGATTTGTCAAGGGTTTTGACCCATGTTGAATCAATAGACTGGGTAGATATGGGGATGAGCTGTCGCCGCCCATTATTCTATCTCAGAACAAACTAAATCAATAGACTGGGCGGATGTGGGGATGAGCTGTCGCCGTCCACATTCATGCCAGAATCCAGGAGAACTGTGCAGTTTGCGCACACCAAAATGGTCACCTAACCTGCCACCCACCAGTGCCAGCATGATGGACCGGAAGCGCCAGGGGTGAAAGGTGGTGTCAAAGGAAAAATAACAGTGTTGTTAGCTTAAAAGCGCTTTAAAATCACCTTTGTTTCCCTGAATGCAAGCTCAAAATGCCTATTTTAAACATCACAAGATATTCAAAAATCTCAATGAACACCAGCAGACATTTGGCAGAATGTATTCTTGTGTGCATACAAAATCTGGGAAGATGAAGAGCCCAAAACAATGTTTATAACAAAACTGGCTGAGCTGTGGATGTCAGCAGCTTAATTGAAATTGGATTTAAAACCACTAAAATCGAAATGTTTAAATTAAATGAGTGACCTACTTTTGAGTGTCACATAGTTGCAACTGTTAAATGTCATGGTTTTGAACTTAGAATCAGCATTCGAGCTGCATGTGTAAAAATTATAAGTTTGATTTAAACTGGGAACTAAAGTGACATTTAGCTGAATTCTGCCTGACAACTACCCCGACATGAGAAACCTGCTCAGCCACTCTTCCCAGGCCTAGCTGCATCCTGCTGCCCCTGCCAAAAGGAGATGACAACTCTCTGATTGGGTTAGGGGATGATCACCTGGGGACTGCAGGAAGTTGAACAAAGCCCTGTCCTGGACTCAGGCAAATGTTATATTGGGGGGGCGTAAAGTGGCTTCCTTTTGGGAGAAACTGGGAGGGGCAGTGTCTCTGCTAGCAAGCTGAGCTTGGGGGAAGTGGATAAACCAGTTATTCCACCATGTGATGTGGGAAGCCACACCCCTTTTTGACCAGGGCATAATTTTAAAAAGATAGATAACTCATAGTGCGGACTGGTCAAAATTATATAAATAATATCATTATTTTTGTGATTTTTCTGTGCATGTTTTAAGAGGTGTTAGGACCCTGTGGTGTATTCTGGGGGGTTGCTAGCAGAAAATAGGGTCTTACTCCAAATGTCTGCATGTTAAAAATCTGACACTTCATCAATTAATGTCCATACTCTTTGCGCACATTTGTGTAATTTTTGGTAAATGTCCGATATTGGTAACTGACCAAAAAGCGCAAAATGTTGTCATTTCTGAATCCCAGCTCGCAGGAACATGGGGCTTGAACAGAGACCTGTCTTAATTCATCTGTAATATGTACATGTAATGTCAACCACTTGTGTATCTGGGAAATATGTATTTGAATCAAATATAGATTTGTGGGCAAATAGACCAGGGGAGGATCCTCTGACCCATAAACAGACCTTATCATGATGACAATCCATTTCCTTCCCCCAATCATGGGAGAGGGGAGAATTGGGCCAATGACAAGTAGAGAGGGGCAGGCTCAGTTATGCCACAAACACACCCACTTTCTAAACACATAAAAGCAGACCGTGCAGGACAGGTAGGGACATTCACTTTCCACTTTCTTGCGGGACTCTTTGCCGGGAGACTCCAGACTTCAAATCCATCAATCTCCAGAGACCAGAAATTAACTCCAGAATTTGTAGCAGAGAGGCCTGAATCCACAAGCTGAATCCTCTTCAGCAGGCCTCAAAACCAACCAAACTATTCAACAGCCGGGCGAGCTGTTTGAATTTTTTGCCAAGAACTTTTGCGAGAACCTGTAACAGTATCCAGAAAGCAGTGCTGTATCCGGAACCAGAGAGAACCACAAACCAGACCGTTGTGAGCAGAACCGGTGCTTGACAGACCCAGAGAGCAGAGCTGACCCAGATAGCCGGGACTTCAGAACCACCCGCCGGAAGTCCCGTCCAACCTGACCAGACCTTGACGGCTTATTTAAAAAATATAGTGTGAGTACTCTAGGACTGTGCAAAACCAATCTCTTAGTGTAAAATAATCTAATTAAAACTATTTTAACCTATTTAGAACTACCTCATAGGAATTGTGTGTGTGTCATTCTGTCCTTTTTAAAGCTGAAAACTGTCACCTGTCATTTTGAACTTTTAAATTTCAAATCCGAAAAACGACCTTAACGAAAACGGCAGTATCTCCGGAACCGTTTGTGCTAGGAGCGAAATTTTATCTTAAAGCTAAGATTCTAGGCTTTCCAACGAACCTAGAACCAACTTGCTACTCCTTATAGTGCCTCCGTAATTACGCTCGATGCGCGCGATTAAATTTGCCGCGATTTGACATTTTGCACAATTTCAGCCATGTGTAAAAATCAGCAGCCCCTTGTTTTCCTTTGCTAAAATTCATTTTAACCTGCTGGTTACTCCTGGAGCATTGCTAAAGTGACTCTGAACTAATATAAACTAGATATCACCCACCCTGAACCTCTAGAGGGAATTAAAAGCATTTTTAGCACATTTCTCACTTCATTGTCATCACATTCAAAGCATTTTGGGGTCTGTGTTTCAAACTTCTACCTGTTTTCCTCTAAGCTTGCTGGGGGGGAACTGAATTTCGTATTGTATTTCATTGCATTCCTGAGAACTGTGTGCTCCTCCTTCCATTTCTTACATTGCATAGCGGGGGGGGGGGGGTGAATTCCCAGAGAAAAAGTGATTATATTATCTTTTGCTAAAATCATATCAAGTTATTTCTGTACTGCATTTAATTCCTCATTGCATTGTCCTTGAAGCCATAAAAGCATTCTCAGATACTTCATCCTCTCTATATCACTTCTAAGCCATCAAAAAGAGTGTACCACTGTAACACTATCCATTGTTGATCACTATCATCCTCACAAGTGTGCTATCAAATATTAATTTACTATAGAAGTGTGATATATATACATTGTTTAATTTTTCAAATAAAACCTTTTAATTTGCGAAACAAACCTACTTCTTGGCTCAGTGGGGTCAGGGGGATTCTAAGAGAGGGGTGTGATGTAAGGGTTGTCATCCAGATTACATGAACTGAACATAAAAATATATCAATAAGGGTTTCCATCAGCATCCCAGACTAGGCATTGACTTAGCTGTAGTGTTGAATTTAATCTGCTTACAATGTGTCAACCCCCAAACTATTTGCTGCTATTTTACACCCTAATCTAACCTTTGCCAGAGAAGCGCAGCCCTCAGCCGCACTCCTCTGGGCTTTCACTCACTTCTTATGGGGAAACTGACATGCCCTTAAGATAGTCAGTACTGGGAGACTTTGTTTCCCTTAGTCCTTTCCTCATGTTGCAGCTTTTGTGCAACATGTAACAAGACTGCAATGTAACTTACTTTACCGAACCCTTGGGTCTCTAGTCATTCCAAAGGCCCTAGAAACTCTTGCTGGACTTATTATGAACTGTGCAGATGTGTCACGGACAGGACTGGTGGCAGCTATCGTTTTTCTTATGTTTTGAACCCTTTCTTGCCATGTTATCCGCGCTTACCATGTTTGGCACAAATAGGTAGCCTGGCTCTAAAATGGCCATACCACGAGGTTCTTTGTCCTGTCCTTTGGCCATCTTGCCCCTTCACCCTCCCCAGGTCGAGCCGACCCGGGTCAGTCCTTATTTGGTCATGCACTTTCCCGCAAAACCCAACGCTTTCGCGGGCTTCTGCATGCCTTGTGTGTGTGCCTCTAGGATGTGGGCTCGGATGTCTATTCCCAATAAACATTCTGGGTGCCTGAAAGTCTGGAGTGTCCTGAATGCCTGGGACCATCGTGGTCTGTGCTTGGTCCACGTATGGAGTGAGTGTTTGTGAGCAGATCTCCCATTGGGTCCTCTCCGTTTTGGCGCAAAGGGAACTTTGGATAAGAGGAGGCCGAGAACACCACTACCATGTCGATCTCCTGAGTTCACATGAACAAAGGATAAGGAGCCAAGTATCCTGCAACAAGAAGCCGAGTCGAGGAACCGCTGGGGACCCGCTGCAAGGTTTGGCACCCTGAGCCCGCTGTCGTCCTGCGAGATCCCTCTGCATCTGATCCTCCTAGAATGTCTGTAAAGATGCTTCAAGCCATTGGAATAGTGGGACCAACTATTCTCGGCACCTTCATCAAACCCTGCAATTAAGCCTCTTTGGAAGTGTCCCTGGGCCAACCAGTGGGCTGACCAGTTTACGCTGGACGTTTGCTCTGTTACCGCCGCAGTTTTGAGGAAGCCCTCGAAACTTGGTATACTGCTTGCTCTGTGTCCACGGCACCATCACACCGAATTTTGTACACTTAGTATTCCCAGGTCTGAAGTTAGACGAGTGCCCCCGGACCGGAGTAAACATGGTTACCGTGTTGCCCTGCTGTGGCAACGACCTGTGCAAGTTCGCTGCACTTGTGACCCCCTTGACCCTGAAGCCTGCTGCAGTGGAATTGGGCTGAATCCTCCACCCAAAGTGGAGAAATTGCCCCTGTCCCATTTGGGAATCCCCGCTGTACCGCGGAAACTACACAGTGTCGAGACGTCCTGATTGTCGCATTCGAACCTGCCAGCGAAGTGGACTGTACTGGCGAAGTCTGTGTCTGCCTGCGTCGGGGACCGGTGAGTAGTCCATACCCCAACTGGTGGCCCCTAGCGCAGGAGGCCATTTTTACACATGAAGTGGCCCCCGAGGGCCCCTTTCTTTACCACAGCTATTGCGAAATAGCGACTCCATCCCGCACTCTCAACCTGCCTCTGCCCACAAGTGGAGGTCCAGCTTGAATAGTGGGGACTTGTTCTTCATTGACCGTATCCACCTTCCTGAGCTGCTAGTGACCCTTGAAGAGACCCTATTTTGTCCATTGGCACAAGCGTGTGCATGTACTATTGAGCATAAGGCTCCTCTCTTTGTAGGGCTTGGACTGCCTCTTAGTTAGGTGTAATCTTGATGTGGAACTGGGTCTAAAGATTACTTGCACTGCCTGTTTTCCTCCCCATCTAGGTGGTCTACACATTTCGTGCCTTTTAATCCGTTATACCCCTCTGGTCTTGTATATATATTGTGTTGATGGTGATGTGTTGGTTTACTTTAGTATTATTGTGATTCTTTGCTATGGTCTATATCACAAAGGCCTTGTAATAAATGTGTCTATATTTTTAATATAACACCTTTCTGGTGTAATTTGTAAGTGTCCTTGCTTTGTGTGCTCATTGAGGTCTTTCAGTCACCCTCACCCCTCTTGAGACTTAGTCTTGACTGCCTGCCATTGCTACCCTGATTGGTCTGGCTTGTCCAGAGGTTACCCTGTTCCAAGAAACAAGGTTGGCCTTCTGAACCTCTGCCCCTCCAGGTAAGAGTTCTGAAATCCCTCTTAACAAATTGGTGTACAGCGGTGGGATAGGACTGAAGGAATCCAGTGTTGCACACAAGTGAAGGCATTTCGCGTTATTCTTACCAGGACACATAGTGAATTGTTGTAGTATAACATTTTAAAAGGCCATAGTCCTATCTAACAGTATGGAAACAAGTACCTTGTTAACTTTAAATGCTTTGAAATCTTCGGAGCTTTGAGCTATAGCTTCCGAGGACAGTTCAGAAGGAGGTGGGGCTGCTCTCACTGGTAGAACTGATGGTTCTACCTCTGCACTGATCCACAGCGACCATGCGGACATGGAGGATGTAATGTCGAATGTTTCCTCTGCCAGTTCTGATGGGGAGGCCATACTTGAATTCAGGAAGCAAGAGCTTCTGTTTAGGCACAAGGAGCTTGAGTTCAATATGGCCAAACTAAAGATAGAGCGGGCAGAAAAACAAAAAGACAGGGATCACGAGTTGGAACTGGCCAAGCTTCAAGTTGCCAATGGATCCAAGGGTCCTGGACATGGGTCTGGGGCCTCTTCTCATCCAAGGTTTCCGAAATATCTGCTCAGTGTGTATGAGGAAAGGAATGACATTATGGACTCGCTGAATACATTTGAGTATGCATGTGAAGTTCAACAAGTTGACAATGCTGATAAAATTGCCTGGTTACTTAGCAGACTGCCCCATTCTGTCTGCAGTGTCATTATGGAAATGTCGAAAGCTGAGAGAGCAGATTTTGCAATGTTGAAGCAGACTCTCATCTTAAAGTTTGGAAAGACACCTGCCCAATACTTAAAAAGATTCAGAGAGTATAAGAAAAAAGAAGGTGGTACTTGGGTATCTTATGTAACTGAATCCTTAAAAAACTTGACTGGCTGGGTTGAAGGGTGTAAGGTTTCTACCTTCGAAGGTATGGTAAGTCTTGTCATGCTGGAACATATTTTTGCATCTTCTTCCCTTGAGCTTAAGCAGCATTTGGCAGATTCAATTGAGATAGATCCTAAGAAGCTAGCCATTGCAGCAGATTTGTGGGCGTCACATCGAGTGTCCCATAAGGACAAGACTCATCCTGGTAAGCAGGAGGAAGGGAAAATGTCCAAAGATAAGGAGGGTGGGGAAACTGATACATCTTCTTCCCAAAAGGGCCACAAAAAGAAAAATAAGGGTAAGACACAAGAGAACTCACAGGGTAGTGGAGGTCAGCCTCCAAAACAGAACTCTGGTTATAGTAAGCCTCCCTATGTGAACAGACCAAATGGATCTTGTTTTGCTTGTGGAGCAACTGACCACGTGAAGGGGGATCCCAGATGTAAGGTCAAAACCTTGGGGGTCCACTCTGCTAATCTGGCGTTCTCCACCTACGAGGAAGAAGAGATTACCAGAGCATCCTTCTCCTCAGACTCCTTCCCCAGTGGGATAGAAGCTGAAGTAGTTTTAGTTTCCCTGGTTTCCTGGGAGCCTAAAGTCTCAGAAGCTTATGCTCGGATTCCAGATAACACCAAGCACTACTTTAAAGACAGTGTGCTGATCAATGGAGTAGATACTCCAGCTCTTAGGGATAGTGGGTGCAGTCGAACTGTAGTGGGTTCTACCTTGGTAGACCCAGAGGAAGTTGCCAGAGCTACTCTGATGCCCACTAAGTTGGCTGATGGCCCACCTCTCATGTTTCCAGTAATACCTGTAAATCTTACTATCAATGGTACAGCAGTCAGGATTCCAGTGATCATTCAGAGGAGTGTCCCAGGAAAGGTCTTGTTGGGCAATGATCTCCGAGCTTTAGGGCTTGTGGCAGACACTGCTGACAGACCCAGCACAAGGTCTCAAACGAGGGCAGCACTGGCCAAGACCAATGCCCTGCCCCAGCCAAAGTGGAAACCCAAGGCTAAAGGTGTCAAAAAAGTAAAAAGAGGGAAAGAAAATATTCCCCCGAACTCACCTACCATTGAGGTGGGGGTAGTTGGTCAACCACAAGGACCTGACGAGAAGGTGGTGATGCCTGAAGTATTTGACCCCAATGACCATCCTGAACAAAATGATTTGTTAGTAGAAGGTCGTCCTGACAGGGAAGAATTCAGTAAAGGCCAATGTGAGTGCCCATCTCTGGAAGGCCTAAGGAGACAGGCCTGCTCCCAGCTTGAGGATGAACCTCCTCGGAAGCATCAGATTTATTGGGAAGGTGGGCTCCTGTATAGTGAGCCTACAGAGTCTACAGAAGGAGACCATAGGAGGTTGGTGGTTCCCCTTGCTGTAAGACCCTTCCTCCTGCAGGTGGCGCATGAAGTGCCCCTTGCTGGTCACCTTGGTATTAAGAGGACCAAGTAAAGGTTATCCATGCACTTCTACTGGCCCATTATGGGGGTGCAAGTAGAAAGTCACTGCAGGAGTTGTGCCTCCTGCCAGTTATCTGGTAAGAGTGGTTCAACAATCCAAGTTCCATTGGTACCACTCCCCGTTGTGGGGGTACCATTTGAGAGGGTAGGGATCGACATTGTTCTTCCCCTTGACCCCCAAACATTCTCAGGCAATAGGTTTATCCTGGATCTGGTCGACCATACCACCAGGTATCCTGAGGCCATCCCATTGAAAACTGTGACTGCCAAGTCAGTTGCAAACGCTTTAATTGGCATCTTTAATAGGGTAACACTCCTAAAGAAGTTGTGTCTGACAGAGGCAGCAACTTTATGTCAAAGTATATGCAGGCTATGTGGAAGGAATGTGGGGTCACCTATAAGTTTTCTTCCGCATACCACCCCCAGACCAATGGTCTGGTGGAAAGGTTTAACAGGACCTTGAAAAGTATGATTGGGGCTCTGGAAGAACCTCAAAGAAGAAAATGGGATCTTCTTTTACCATGCTTACTGTTTTCCTACAGAGAGGTACCACAAAAGGGTGTTGGCTTCAGCCCCTTTGAACTTCTGTTTGGTCACCCTGTGCGGGGTCCCTTAGCCATAGTCAAGGAGGGATGGGAGATGCCCACTCCCCCCATTACTACCCACGCAGTAGACTATGTGTTTGGGCTCAGAAAAAGGATGGTACTCCTGATGGGTCTGGCTAGTGACAAGTTGAAGGCAGGACAAGCTCTGATGAAACATTGGTATGACCAGAAAGCTTCCCTCATCAACTTTACACCTGGTCAGAAAGTCCTGATCATGAATCCCATAAGGTCTAGGGCTTTACAGGATAAATGTTCAGGCCCGTACACAGTGGTGGAGTCACTGGGTGAGGTCAACTATTTAGTGGACCTTTGAAGGCCTGGACAGGCTCCAAAAGTGTTCCATGTAAATAGGCTGAAGGCTTTCATCCAAAGAGTTGAAATCGCAGCAGTGCTATTTTCTTCAGATGATGAGGAAGAGGAGTCTGAACCTCTTCCTGACCTATTCCAAAGCAGTCCTACAGATAGCTCCATTGAGGGTGTCCAAGTGGCGCCTCACCTGACTTCTGATCAGCAGGCTGTGGTGAAAAGTTTGCTTAGGCAATTTCCCCCCCTGTTTTCACAGTCCCCTGGTTTGACACCTTGGTGCAAACATAACATAGACACAGGAGACAGTGTACCTACCAAAAGTAGGGGATACAGAATGTCAGACAAAGCACGGTCTTATATTAAGACAGAGGTCAACAAAATGTTGGATCTTGGGATGATTGAACCCTCTAGTAGTCCAGCCCTGTGGTTTTGGTTCCAAAAGCAGGTACTTCTGAATTGAGGTTCTGTGTGGATTACAGGGCTCTGAATGCTGTCACCAAGACTGATGCAAACCCCTTGCCTAGAACAGATGAGCTTGTGGATACCTTGGGCGCCTCCAAGTACCTCAGCACGTTTGACCTCACTGCAGGCTATTGGCAAATAGCACTTGCAGAACATACCAAGGGAAAGACAGCTTTCTCAACTCCAGAGGACCTTTACCATTTCAGGGTAATGTCTTTTGGGTTGAATAATGAACCTGCCACATTCCAGAGGCTTGTGAATCATGTGTTGAATGGGTTGGACGAATTCTGTCTTGCATATCTGTATGATATAGCAGTTTTCAGTGCCACCTGGGAAGACCATGTGAAACACCTTGGGATTGTGTTACAGGCTCTTCAGAAGACACACTTGACCATACAGGCCAGTAAGTGCCAGATTGGACAAGGCTCAGTGGTTTACCTTGGACATGAAGTAGGTGGAGGGAGGATACAGCCTCTACCCAGTAAAGTACAAGCAGTACAAGACTGGCCTACCCCCACTAAACAGACCCAAGTGCAAGCCTTCTTAGGACTCACTGGGTATTACAGAAATTTCATGGCAGACTATGGCACCATAGCTGCCCCTCTGACTGCTCTCACTACTCCAAAGAAACCCAAGAAGGTAACTTGGACTGAAGAGTGTGATAAGGCCTTCAATGGCTTAAAGGACTCCTTGTGCCAGGCCCCTGTGCTCAGGGCCCCTGATTACCAAAGACCTTTTATTGTGCAGACAGATCCCTCTGACACTGGGATAGGAGCTGTACTATCACAAGTAGAAGAGAAGGGTAAGGAACGCCCTATTGGCTTCATTAGTCGCCAGTTTAAGGACAGACAGCTCAGATGGTCCACAGTAGAGAAAGAATGTTTCTCTGTTGTGTGGGCCCTATGGAAGCTGAGGCCCTACATCTATGGGACCCACTTCACTGTGCAAACTGACCATAAGCCCTTAAAGTGGCTAATGAACATGAAGGGAGAGAATCCAAAGTTGCTTAGGTGGTCCATAAGTCTGCAAGGCTTTGACTTCACTATTGAGCATAGGCCAGGTCTTGCCAGCAATGCTGATGGGTTGTCCAGAATGTTTAACCAACCTGAAAAAGAAACTCATCCAGGGGTGGATTAGTTCCCCCTGTCCTTAGTCCGGGAAGGGCAAGTGTTAGGAAAGATTTCATATTAGAATGTAATTTTCCCTCCATGCGTCAACCCCCAAAACTTTTTGCTGCTGTTTTACACCCTGATCTAACCTTTGCCAGAGAAGTGCAGACCTAAGCCGCACTCCTCTAGGCTTTACTGACTTCTTATGGGGAAACTGACATGCCCTTAAGACAGCCAGTACCTGGAGACTTCGTTTCCCTTAGTCCTTTCCTCAAGTTGCAGCTTTTGTGCAACATGTAACAAGAGCGCAATGTAACTTACTTTACCGAACCCTTGGGTCTCTAGTCATTCCAAAGGCCCTAGAAACTCTCGCTGGACTTATTATGAACTTTGCAGATGTGTCACAGACAGGATTGGTGGCAGCTATCTTTTTTCTTATGTTTTGAACCCTTTCTTGCCATGTTATCCGCTCTTACTGCGTATGCCACAAATAGGTGGCCTGGCTCCAAAATGGCCATACCACGAGGTGTCCTGTCCTTTGGCCATCTTGCCCCTTCACCCTCCCCAGGTCCAGCCGACCCAGGTCAGTCCTTATTTGGTCATGCACTTTCCCGCGAAACCCAACGCTTTTGAGGGCTTTCGCATGCCTTGTGTGTGTGCCTCCAGGATGTGGGATGGGATGTCAGTTCCCAATACACATCCTGGGTGCCCGAGAGTCTGGAGTGTCCTGAATGCCTGGGACCACCGTGGTCCGTGATTGGTCCATGTATGGAGTGAGTGTTTGTGAGCAGATCTCCCATTGGATCCTCTCCGTTTTGGCGCGAAGGGAACTTTGGATAAGAAGAGGCCGAGAACACCACTACCATGTCGATCTCCTGAGTTCACACGAACAAAGGATAAGGAGCCAAATATCCTGCAACAAGAAGCCGAGTCGAGGAACCGCTGGTGACCCGCTGAAAGGTTTGGCACCCTGAGCCCGCTGTCATCCTGCAGGACACCTCTGCGTCTGATCGTCCTAGAAGGTCTGCGAAGGCGCTTCGACCCATTGGAATAGTGGGACCAACTATTCCCGGCAACTTCATCAAACCCTGCAAGTAAGCCTCTTCGGAAGTGTCCCTGGGCCAACCAGTGGGCTGACCAGCTTACGTGGGACGTTTGCTCTGTTACCGCCGTGGTTTCGAGGAAGCCCTCAAAACTTGGTATACTGCTTGCTCTGTGTTCACGGACCGTCACACCGAATTTCGTACACTTGGCATTCCGAGGTCTGAAGTGAGATGAGTGCACCCGGACCGGAGTAAACGCTGTTACCGTGTTTCCCTGCTGTGGCAACGACCTGTGCAAGTTCACTGCCCTTGTGACCACCTTCACCCTGAAGCCTGCTGCAGTGGAATTGGGCTGATTCATCCACCCGGAGTGAAGAAATCGCCTCTGTCCCATTTGGGAATCCCTGTTGTACCGCAGAAACTACATGAGACGTCCTGATTGTCGCATTGGAACCTGCCAGCGAAGTGGACTGTACTGGCGAAGTCTGGGTCTGCCTGCATCGGGGACCGGTGAGTAGTCCATACCCCAACCAGTGGCCCCTAGCACAGGAGCCCATTTTTATGCACGAAGTGGCCCCGAGGGCCTCTTTCCTTTACACAGTTATTGTGAAATAGCGACTCCATCCCACACTCTCAACCTGCCTCTGCACGCAAGTGGAGGTCCTGCTTGAATAGTGGGGACTTGTTCTTCATCGACCATATCCATCTTCCTGAGCTGCAATTTTGTCTATTGGCACAAGCGCGTGCATGTACTATTGAGAATAAGGCTCCTCTCTTCGTAGGGCTGGACTGCCTCTTAGTTAGGTGTATTATTGATGTGGAACTGGGTCTAAAGATTACTTGCACTGCCTGTTTTCCTCCCCATCTAGGTGGTCTACACATTTCGTGCCTTTTAATCCGTTAGACCCCTCTGTTCTTGTATTTATATTGTGTTGATGGTGATGTGTTGGTTTACTTTAGTATTATTGTGATTCTTTGCTATGGTCTATATTACAAAGGCCTTGTAATAAATGTGTCTATATTTTTAATATAACACCTGTCTGGAGTAATTTGTAAGTGTCCTTGATTTGTGTGCTCATTGAGGTCTTTCAGTCACCCTCACCCCTCTTGAGACTTAGTCTTGACTGCCTGTCATAGCTACCCTGATTTGTCTGGCTAGTCCAGAGGTTACCCTGTTCCAAGAAACTAGGTTGGCCTTCTGAACCTCTGCCTCTCGAGGTCAGAGTTCAGAAATCCCTCTTAACACTCCCCGAACTACAGCGATTGTGATACTAATAAGGCTAACTCCTCAAATACTTCAAATTTACCCATTAAGATCAAGATATTAATGATCAAATTCAGTCAACACCAATTGCTCATTTGGTCAGCTTTTCAATGACTCTAGACTCACCCTTAATGTACACATGCATACGTCTGCAAAAAGGAGGCTAGTAGTGCATTTTTCAGGAGCTTTTAACAACTACTGAACGGAATAAGGACCAAGATTTGTTTCAGGATGAGGGACCCACATGCACAAGTTATGCAGTCTAAATATCGTGCATATTGTTTTTAATTCTCACTCGCCAGCCAATGCACCATTGAATTTGTGACACCTGTGATACCTTCTCTTACTGTGGTTCATGTAGTGTTACAGTCATATTATTTCCTGACTTGTTTAAAGAAGTTTGTTCGCACTCACTGAATTATTAAAAGACCTATTTTCTGTGTATCTCAATTTAAAGAGCTCAACATCTGCTTTGGTTTCTCTGGTTCGACCTGTTACAGTCAAATTGCTGTTGAAGGACTTTGTTAAAACAGAATTAGATCTGGTGGATATCCAAAAGTCGACTCTGCAAATTGTGGCTCTGTTATTAATTGATACTGTTAGCAATATGAACAATATATCAGTGAATTGTATTATGGAGACAGGGCCCATACTTCATCCTGTCACTTTAAACATTGATAGGGAGGAAAGCAATTTACTTGTAGGCTCAATAGACTGGGCCACCAGGGCGTAGTCCTGTAGCTCCAGATACGCTTCTAGAAGATTAACCAAAAAGAGAATCAAGTAGCAAGTGTTCAAACAAAACCAAAGTCTAAGAAAGAAACGACAGTCAATAATGACCAACTCCATGAACTCAGAACATTTGTAGCCAGAGATAGAGTGAAAAAGACAAAGTCTAACACTTTAAAAAAAAAATGAGGAGATCATTTAATCAGAAAAGGGTAACTAATGATACTAGACAATTTATGATATAACAGACTCGTACTCTGGAAGTAATTGAAGTTGAACTAGGAACAGAGGAGCTGGCTCCCTCTAAGCCCAAGACGTCTCAACATAACAATAAGAAAGTGTCCAGCGTATGATGCCTACAAATAGAGACCAACTGTGAAAACTGAGCTGGATGTATACTTTGGGAAGATTATACTAATGATTTAAAAGCACTATTTAATGATTCTGAGAACCCTCTACTGTACTGCGAGCCAAACCAATATTGCATCAGTGCCAATCATTAAGAATCATGCAGCAGCTTTTAATAATACCTGGTCCAGGGGTGAACCCCTTATTGTTAGTATGGAAGCTTTATTAGAGGAATCAAGGGATTTACAAATGCCCACGAAAGGCCAACTTTGCGGGGTTCTTACATACCAGGATATATCTCTTATTTGTTTCTGGATGTTTAAAAACACCAGCAGTTATTAAATTCGTATTGCTAGAGATGTAGGCTTTACTTTTTCGGGTCATGAAGTGTGTGTGCAAATGCTGCATCTTCGCGTTACAGCTCTTCTGTTTTTGATGACAAAGATATCCTCTTTTGGGGGGCAACTTTTAGGAAGGTAAAAACCTGTTCAAATATTTTACTAATTTTAGAGTTATTCATATTGTAAAGGATAAAAGAGTGGAGAGGGTCAAGCAACCCCATATGTTACAGTTTTACAAGTCCACAGAGTGGTCTTCATTGTGAAATGCTTTGCAGCCGATACCTGATTTGAGGTTATTATCAGAATATTGGTGTAATTAAGATGGTTTCCTGGAATTCAAGAGTGTTCAACCATGCTATGAATAAAACAGAGACCTGAGACTATTTGGTTATATAAGTTTGCTTGAAGAGGTGTGGCTTGCATATTAATTACATCTGGATGACTATAATTGTTTGCTCAAAGGAGCTATAAGGGTATAGGGGTCCCCCATTATCTCTTTGGAATACATTATCTGTGTAAGCTTTTGAAATCCAAAGCTGTAGCTTATGTTTACTGGCAGCCAGTCTACGGTGGTAGTAACATTTTCTGTTGGAAGACTGGCTTTTAATAAATGTTTAAAGTCCTGTGGGTCTAGTTAGCAGCTGCCTTTTACGAGCATTTGTTGCACACCTATTGGAAAACTTATATAGAGCTCACAATTTTATAATATATTACTATTGGGAGATTTACATCAATGATGTGCAGATATGTATGCGCAGACAACTGAGGTAAAAGAGCCTCTAATTCTAGCAGACTTTCCATTAGCTCAGTAATATAACAAAATGCTTGGACTTGCTTGGGCCGACCTGTTACATGTATGAAGTCTGGAGATGTTAACTGCTAGAACGAAGGGTGATAGGCCAGGCTTTAGGACTAGGGCCAATGGGAAGACCAGATCAAACTTAGATTAAATCTTTTCAACACTCTCCTTGTTGAGACTTATTTAATTCCTTAATATCAGGGACACAGCAGATAGTGATCATGCATATGTACCTTGGGCTTGAGGATTCAACTCTTTAACAAAGTGGTTATTTCACAAGTAGGATGGTTAATTAGGGGAAGATCTGTATAATTGGTCTCGGAAAAACATACATTTTATGTCACAGTTAACTTAATTACAAACACATATTTCAACTGTTATTCTGACACTAAAAGGTCATGTTTATGTCTTATAGCCTTTTCTGAGACTATTATTACTTAGATTTCCAATTGGGGGCTTTGATAATCCAATAAAGGCCACTCTTAATTTATGCTACAATGTTACATCATTCCATAACCATAAATATGGCTCTCCAGAGAGAGTTGAGATATTTGAGGGGGTTAGAGCTTTATGAGAACATTTATAAATATTCTACTTGTAAATTTAAGAAAAATATAAAAATGGTTTGATTCGTCATGAAACAGTTAAATATGTATTTATAAATATATATTTTATTGTATGAAATTGGTTGAAACTAGTAAACCCTACCCAAAAACATTAAAACACATACTTAAAAACAATGAATACAATATCTAACATTTGATACAAAGTAAAATCACAATTCCAGTTTCATACAAATGCAAATACATAGTTATGTGGCAATTCCTTTCATTTCCTTACACAGTCATATATAATTTTTTTGCTTCACTTAATGTCACAGTAACCACTAAAAACTAGAAAAAAAGAAAAATTATATAATTTCCTACTACATAGTGTAAATGAGCAAATGAGCAGCCAATTCACCCCAATGAAATATTTTGGAGGTTTTCACTGTACTAGCCAAAAAAAAGCAACTTTTATCTTTCCTCTCCACTAATTTATTTATTTATGTAGTTATTCATATTTGTTGAGCGCACAGCAGCTCGTAGGCATCGTGGCGCTTGTTACATTGGTGTTTACAGCTTAGTTACATACATAGATACATACAACGGACAAATGGGATCATGAGGGTTATTTCAGTGGGTGTGGATAGCATAACTACTTATAATTCCCTATAGGCATATTGGAATAGGGTAGTATAAGTCTTAGCGGAGTGTGACCCGTGGGTGTGTGAGGACGAACGAGAGTTAATTGAAGAGAGCCGTTTTGAGATTTTTGCGAAAGGCATGGTGAGATGTTTTGGCTCTGAGGGCCGTCGGGAGTGTGTTCCAGAGGTTGGGGGTAAAGTAGGGAAATCCAGTACCTCCTGCCTTGGCCCTGTTGATGTGTGGTACAGTGAGTTGGTTAGAGTAGTGTAGTCTAGTAGGCCTGGTGGATTGAGCTCTGGTTAGCATGTCTGATAAGTATGCAGGTACTGAATGGTTGATGAATTTGTGTGTGGTTGTGAGGATTTTGAATGTGGTGCAGTCTTTGACTGGGAGCCAATGAGCGGTCATTCTTGCTTGTGAGATGTGGTCTCTTTTAGTTATACTGAGAGCAGCTCTGAGCGAGTTATTTTGGGTGGTTTTGGAGTCTTGCTATGTTTATTTTGGAGGTGCTGGCTAGGAGAGCATTGCAGTAGTCCAGCTTGGCTCCTATAGTGGTTCTGGCAATGGAGAGGCGGTTGTTCATTGTTAGAAATGGTTTTATCGCATTGGTCAGTTTTGTGCTCAGTGCAGAGGCTGAGACAAGAGTGCTAACTTGTTTATCCATGGATAGCGTAGCATCAATGTGTACACCAAGCGTTTTAACAGAAGTTAGTACAGGGATGACACTGTCGTTGATACGGAAGTTTAGGTATGACGATTCAAGATTTTGCCCAGGAATGAGGATTTCGGTCTTGTCCCCATTGAGGCATAGACCATTCGTCGCCATCCATGCTTGTATGGTGGAGTAGATTTGCTGTAGGGTAATGGTGTCTTGTTTGTAGTTCCCAGTAAGGAGGAGGAGGAGCACTTGGGTGTCATTAGCATAGTTTGTATATGTGATCCCCAGTGCATCCAGTTTATGAAAGAGAGGCTTAGTAAAAAGATTATAAAGAGTGGGGGCTGTACAAGATCCTTGGGGTACACCACAGTGAATGATAGTGGGTTCTGCATTCACTATGTCCGAGAACACTTTCATCATCCTGCCTTCTAGGAAGGATGTGACCCATGTCGCTGCATGCTTGGAGAAGTGTGCGGCATGCATGAGGTGATTAGTGAGGGTATTGTGATCAACCAAGTCAAACACTGCTGAGAGGTATAGGAGGAGGAGGAGCGCAGGTTTGCCCTTGTTGAGGATGTTGGTGATTTGGTTTTTTAGATCTAATAGAGCGGTTTCAGTTCCATGCCCTTTGCGGAACCCCAATTGTCTCTTTCCTAGAATGGAGTTGGTTTCGAGGTATTGTTGGATTTGTCTATGGGTGGCCTTATCTAGTATTTTAAGGAGAACTGGGACAGTTGATATTGGTCTGTAGTTATTACTTTGAGAGGGGTCTAAGGTTGTTTTTTTTAGTAGTGGACGCACCATGCCTCTTTCAGGCAGTTGGGGATTAAGCCTGAAGTGTTGATGAAGGTTGCGAGAAGGCAAGCGAGTCGCTCAGCATATTCCTTGAAAATTATGGGTGGGCATATGTCGCCTTTACATTGTGAGGGTTTGAGGTATTTCAGAATGTCAATGACATCAACTTCTGAGATTTCTCTAAATGCAAATTCTGGGAAGTTTAGCGATAGGAGCGGTCTGCCTTGGGTGGTTCTGCTTGGGTAGGTTTTTGTAATGGTCTGAGATTTTGTTTTGGAAGAGTTCTATTTTATTTAGCATAGCAGTTTGTATGCTGTTGCACCATGCTTCATCTTTAACTATCTCGTCCGTGCCTAATCAACCTCGAAAATAGCATATCATTGTTCACACTATCCATGTTCCAGACAAACCTTTTTATTAAATTGTCTTTGCACATCAAGTGCTTCACATTGAACCAAAATGTGCTGCCAAGTGTGCAGAACCTTGGGGGACCCACAAAATTAGCACATTTCTACTAACTCTTCCTCTTCACTTCCCCTTACATTTTTAAACCTTCTTAATCTCACCAGTTAAATACAGGTTTAAATGTAATCTGAGACATTCCTCTGCCCAGTATGGGCTGGGGAATCTTTTTAGAAAAGGGGAATATATCCCAGGGGATTCGGTATATTCAGAAAAGGTTTGTGCTATTTGTATGTGCCCACTTTATCTGATGTATTACACCAGTCAAGCTCTCTCAACTTCGACTTGACTTTACCAGGGTTATAGAAAAGCAATTCCCTACTCACTTTACATTCTCCAAGGATATGTTCATCCCTTACCCAAAAGCTACCAGCAGGGCACACCTACCCCTTTCTATAGCAACACCCAGATCATTATACAGGCTATTTAATGTAGGATTAAGTGTAAGCCTGTATTGGGTCAGCACTTTCCACTTGAGCGTATGAGCCAACAAAGTCATCCCCAATTCCAGGTGAAGTGCAGCAATTGGCAGGCAATTTGGCAATGTTATCGTCTTCCTCCAAATGATGCCCTCAATTTATTACCAATCCCGTTCCCCAAAAACATGCATTGTTTCCGTTCCGTACATAAGAGCAGAGAGCACCTTCATTGTATAGAATTTCACAACTGGCACACGTGAGAATTTGCATTATTGCACCCGAATTCTCTTCATTTGAGCAGGCAATTGTTCTGCTTTGGTTCTAAGCTTCCCTAGAACCACTCCCTTATTTGGGCCAGAATCTATCAAAAACCCCAAATAAACAAGGCTTGTCTTTGGGGTCAGAGTTTCACCACACATTGACCATGAAAAGCCAAGTTTGTTTGGTGTTTTTGCAGAGTTTCAACACATTTGTTTAGGCACAGTAAATAACTAATTTGACTCTGCATGTTTCCATTGCCCTAGCCAATCTCTGCAGTCCCAATTGTATAGAGTCCAACAGACTAACATCATCTGCGTATGTTAAATGAGAAACCCCCCGTTCTTCCAATTTAGGAGCTACAAAACTGGCTGTGCGTAGCTATTCCCCCAGATCGGCCAGGTATAAATTGTACAGACATGGGGCCATTCAGAATTCCCTCGACAAAGCCCTGTGCCTATTCAACATCACCTGGATCACCGTCTTACTGTGCAGGTGTACCAATATTGCCAAGAGTGAGTGTGGCAAACCCCAGGCCTCAAGCTTTGACCAAAGATGCAACCAGTTACTCATGTCGAAAGCCATCGAAAAATCGATGGCCATTACAAAAATCTGCCCGTCCCACTTCAACCAAGCTTGTTCCTGGATACAAGAGGCTACCAAACCGTTCAGAGAGGTGGAAGCTCCTCTTCTAAAACCAGTTAGAAATGTTGTCAAGTGGCCCAATGCCAATGTCTAGGCTTCCAGTTCCCGCAAAACCATGCAGGCAAATATTTAGCTCTCGGAATCTAGCAGTGATGTGGGACGATAATTTGTTAGATTGTTCCTGTCGCTTTTCTTAAAAATTTGCACCATTATAGATTGTTTCCAAGAGTTAGGCATATCCTGTTTTAATAAGATTGACTTAAAAATGAAAATCAGAATCACCTCCCATACCCCAGCATTAATCTTAAGAAACAAGTTGGTAAACCCATTCTACCCTGCCGCCCTACAGGTAGAGGAATGTTTAATAACTTCCTCAATCTCTACAACCCCAATATTTAGGCACCATGAGCTTGTAATTGGTACATATGGAACTGTGAAAGTCAATTCCCTATAAATCCATTCAAAGTGACTTCCACATGTTATCTCCGAAATTGGATTGTCCTATTGATCATCCAAGGGGTGAACCAGATTAATAATGAACTCCCAGAGATGTTGCCAGACATTACTGAGCAGAATTTGCAACATTTCCTCACCTGCAAAAATCGGCGCAGTAATATCGGTGCGACTGATACCAGTTTTTATAACTCTGTCTCAGCTTGTTAACCCATCCATCATTTCTTCTTTACAAACAAAAATGTTCCTAGCCCACTGCAATTCTCTGCGTAGGGCTTTTATTCATTCATGAACCAATAAATCAAACTGATGTGTCCTCCGGCCCTTAATTAGCCTCTTTTTTTCACCGTAACAACATATTGGTCAAGCAGGCGATTGTATATGCCCACATCAGGATTTCAGTTTTTTCCGCAAAGCAGGTTATGATTACCAACTGCTCTAGATTTTTTATGAGTTTGCTAGCATTGAATCATTTCTTCCCCAAGCGATTACATCAATTTGACAGAGTTAGCTTCATTAGACCACGATAATAATTGGACTTAGTCCTAAAGGCCAGTGATAGTACTAAAGGGTTGTGATCACTCAACACAGTTGACAGAATTCGGAGTTCGTAGGAAAATGGCATCATACAATTGGTCAATGTTATGTAGTCAATGCAGGACTTACTTAAGTTACTTTCCCAAGTAGGATTTGGAGGAATGTCACCACCGACATTACCATTTAGTAGCATATATTCCATTGTTTTCCAAAAAGGCCAACCATTCAATCCGGCTTGTTTCTGTCATCGATTTGGTGGGCTCCTACCTTCCGATTCAATGCAAACTGAATTGAGATCACCACCCATTATTACATGAACCCCTCCTTGACCGCAAAGGAAATGTTCCAGTATTTTGGACAACTTATTTAAGTAACCCGATAATGTGTTGTGTTTAATTTTGTTATAAACATTGATTTGACAGAGTTAGCTTCATTAGACCACGATTATAATTGGACTTAGTCCTAAAGGCCAGTGATAGTACTAAAGGGTTGTGATCACTCAACACAGTTGACAGAATTCGGAGTTCGTAGGAAAATGGCATCATACAATTGGTCAATGTTATGTAGTCAATGCAGGACTTACTTAAGTTACTTTCCCAAGTAGGATTTGGGGGAATGTCACCACTGACATTACCATTTAGTAGCATGTATTCCATTGTTTTCCAAAAAGGCCAACCATTCAATCCGGCTTGTTTCTGTCATCGATTTGGTGGGCTCCTACCTTCCGATTCAATGCAAACTGAATTGAGATCACCACCCATTATTACATGAACCCCTCCTTGACCGCAAAGGAAATGTTCTTGTATTTTGGACAACTTATTTAAGTAACCCGATAATGTGTTGTGTTTAGTTTTGTTATAAACATTGATCAATAGCGCTGGTGCCCCCTCCCAAGATATTGTTCATTTCTACTATACTTGCCAATATACCATCTGTTACATCCGAAAACACCTTCAATACCTTAATCAAAGTATTCCTTGCTGACGTTATCAAACCCCCTAAAGGCCTACCCTCCTCTTTTTTTGTAGCCAGTGCTGGATGATTGTGTATCCATCCAATGACACCTCCTCACACAGCCCTACCTCCTGAAGCAACAACACTTTGGCCTTCAACAGAAGTTCATTGTTCAACAAGCTGTTATAACCACTAGAGTTCCAACTTACCAGTAAAAGGAACTGTCCAACAACCTCATGTGCTAGAGACCCGTCCCTTTCTCACACATCAGGTTCTGGCCACCCAGAAGGCAGTACAGGAGCCATCTTCAGGAGTCTCCCAGGGGTCTTGATTCTAATACCCTTTTACCTACTTGTTCAGACATAGATCCCACAATCTCACTCACGCCGCAGACCACCTTCAAAGGTAATCTCAGCCCTTGTTTATATTCCCTCTCAAAACGGGTGGACTCATCTTCCTCTCTTACAAGCCTTCTATCTTCCAGACATATAAATCATAACAAAGGTGTCGGACAGAGTCAACCTCTGTCAGTACCAAATCCACCACCAATTTACATTTTATGACCATTTGTACGAACCCCCCTCGGCTAATGTCTGGAAAGAATACTCTCTCTATATCGCTTGAGCTGATAAGGCATAGTTGTGGAATTTTGTGCAACAATCTTAGTACATTAGAGCGATTCAGTGGAGCCTCCTCCGTTATTTCATACAAACGTTCTAAGACTAACACTTTCCCCTCCATTTCCTCTAGTACAATTGACCGACTCACTGTGGCAACCCTAGATAGGGAGGTGTAGTCTCCTTGGGGTTTCCTAGGCACATTTCATGATCTCACACATCCACTACCTCCACAACCCTCTGAGCTACAGTAGGGCCCCACATTCAATACCTCCCTTTCCACACTTTGTGAAATTCTCACTTCCTTAGTTTGTTGAGGGATCCCTGAGCAATACTTTCCATCTATATAGGGAACCCTCGCAGGTCACTTGGCGTTTCACCAAAGATCACCTTCTTCTTCGGCTTAAATAATACATCTCCATCCATGCCCGTAACCATCTCATTTTCTCTCCTATCTGAACCCCCACTCCTATAAAATACATCACCTACAGTCCCCTCCCCCTTTTCAAATTGGTGACTCATACCATCAGTGGTGCACTCAAGCACCCATAACATTGGTTGCTCAATCAGGTGCCCTGTGTGATGGCCTTACAAGACTGGTACTAAAGGCAGACACATTGCCATAGGCTGAAATACTCAATTTTCTATTTTATAATATGGTCTGTGATTCTACTTTAGCAACCATTTGGATGAAACTGGCTCAAGAAACAATCCGCATAAGTATAACCCGTTAGCACATCTGGATGTATGGAACAATATTTTCACCTACAGGTCACTTAAGAAAACGTAATCCTTGACCATCAATTATCAACTTCTTAAAGTTTAACAGACTGGGTTGTAAAAGTGCATGGGGACGTCTCTCAATGAATTCACTCTAAACTGATTGACACATTCTGCCTTAACTGTCACAAATCCACTCCTCTATCTGACATATTGAGCCTTGACAGCAACATTTTGTAAAATCAACAGAAATTATGTGGGACTTTTCTATGATGTTTCTAACATGTTATATTGTCAATGAATCGTGGATTTTTTTAAACAAATGTTTGTACATTTGTTTGTGTACGTTTTGATTCAAACTATCTAATAATATAATAAAAGGCCAGATGTATGTTTGTCCATGTATGTTTGTCAGATGCAGTAGCTTCACCTGTTGTCACAGCTTGAGGGAGCTGTTGCCTTAGGATATATAGAGACAATGCCAATTTGCATACCTTCACCTGTTGTCACTGCTAGAGGGAGCTGTAGGTTTTGGAGGTATAGAGGTCCTTCTGTGTTAATGAAAACCTGCACTTTGGCCCATGCAGACTGGCTTGTACACTAGTAGCACAATAAAGAAATACCTATCAGTGATCAAGCCTGTTTATGTTTCAGACAAGGAGTCCACCATGCTGCTGGTGGATTGGCCCTGGTTTATTTTTGGTAGGGGTATCTATGCTTTCTCAAATGCGGTGATAAAAGCAGACTGAGTTTATTTAGCAGCTCAGCATTGCACTCATTGGCTTTATTACTTCTGCCGTACCTCCAAATGGCACAAATAGGGATATTGCCTTAATGGACTATGACCTTGAGGTGTTTTCTTCATGTATCTTGGAAGCTCAGGCCATGTCCAATGTATGTATGCATCCCTCCTATAGCGTTACTGTATCTGATATTAGGACTGATAGGACCACTTCCTGATTTAAGTGAATTTGGGAACAGGAAATCATGAGCAGTGCTGTGATTGATAACCATTTTTTGTTTATACCTCAGGTATGGTTCTGAATGGTTCTAAATTCTGGATAGACAGATGTTCTGCCGATCCTTCTGACTAAGATGATGACCCGAAGGAAAACCTGATATACATTTAATATCAACTTCATCTATTGGTTCAAATGAAGGCAAGGGCACAAGTCCTTTCCAGAATGCCTCCGACCTTAGTTCTTGCTCTCACTGATGGTTTGTGTGGCATTTCCTTGTAACTCGTGGACTATGCACATGCACCAATGACTAACTACAAGTTATTCCGATATGTAACACACCCCCTTTCCCTTACCAACAAAACTGATGCCTCAGACATATCTTATACATCCCATTCTATCTTCTTTTTGCAGTCAGTATTCTATCCACTCTTTCTTTGTTCCAACTTTCCCCATTTTCCAATATCACTGAAATCCCTAGACCGTCTAGATCAGCACCAAATTGAACATGTACACAAACCTTTATGAACATTTTGGCCCAACCACACCTTAAACAATGTCCCTCTGTGCACTTGGGTGAGTCACATGCAATTCAACCTATTGTACCTATCCAACTCCTTAGAAATAAACTGCAGACCATTATCCAAAACTAACCTGTTTGGGAAACATGTTCTCCAAAATATCAATTCCAAGTAATATTTTTCGCACACTTTTCTCCCGCATTACACAAACCTCTTTCCATATGGACAAAACATCCACCACTATTTAACTCCCCTGTCCACCTCTCACATTCAACAGAACAAGAATATTGATCACTTCAACATCTTAAACCGTATCTGGTACAGGTGACAGCTTCATGGGTGTTGTCCTTGTTTCTAAATTTATCACGGTTCATACAACCTTCACACTCTCTCAATTTGTTCTCAATTTCTGCATCCATTCCAGGCAACCACCAATCACCAATCACCTCCTTCACCTCCCTTTTACTCCACCCTTATAAATGGTTTGTCAGCATTGTCAGTTGCCCGCTTTGTGACATGTGCGCCCCAATGCCACACGTCATAAGCACAAAACAAAAGCAACATAAACATATTGATTCCCTTTTCTTCTGCTCCCTGGGAGCAAAGTGTTATCTCGCCAAGATTGTTTTCTCTATGAAATGTTTGCCAAGCTTGAGTATACAATATGATATGATTGGTTATTTATAACACACTTAATACCCATAGGTTTCTAAGCACGAACCCAAGGATCGAAACTGTGTTGTTCCATGTTGTCTTGCTTCCAAGGTGAGCACGTTTCCCCTGAGCTATCCTCCTGAGACTTACTTCAAATGAATTCAAATTCTCTCATTCTGTAAATGAGGGCTTCCGCAGTCTTTTGTATATCATTTGCCCTTCATTTCCCAGACAGTGATATAGATGCAAATCTTTTCAATTGGAAGCAAATTTTGCTCCATAAACACCATGAATGTAAAACAAAAACCGTTCCTTCCAATCTGATCATCTAATGGGAGGATCCCCTGGGGCGTGCACGTAGAGCAGTGGGCCAGGTATATTTGCCATGGATAGTAGCTTAAACAGTTTTTATGTATGTCAGGTGTTTTAATTGTTCTCTTGTTCTTTCTTTTGTTTCTTCCTCCTTTCCTTTGCGCTCACCTTAGCACAATGCAGTTCAAACGTGCGACTTGTGCAACCAGGGCTTCGGCTGCTTAGAGACCATGATGGTATTTTGGCCATGCAGGGTTCACAAGGGTGACTTCCCATTGCTAGGCAGCCACAGCAGGTGCACAACATCAGAGTGTTGATGATCACCACTGAGTTGAGCACAAGCCGCCCACTGGCTTAAGCAAATGAATCCAAACTCTGCACCTTACTCCAAATTTCCAGCTAGGTCCTCACTTCATGGGCTGATAGGTGGTGGTGTGTGAGTTCCAGACACTCGGCTTAACGTGCAGCAATCAGGGTGACCAAGGCTGCTGTAACTCATTGACTATATACATACATACAATGACTATCTAAAATGTATTCTAATATGTAACAAATTACAATTGGTGAAGCAGGAGCACCAGAATCTATTATGAAAGGACTTTTTTTCTGTGAATGTTTGTTCAATTAGCACCCAGTGGGAAAAGGGGAGGGGGCTGCCAAACAGGAAGCTCAGAACGGGGTATTTACCACAATGTAATTCCTCTCGGAAGTGGGAGGCTGCCATCTTCCCGCTGGGAATTCAGGTAAGTGTGCCATGGCCCTGCTCTCCCTTTTCAATCCCCCACCTCTCAACCCCAATTTCCACAATGCCCACCCACCCGTGCTTGACTTATGTTTTTCTTCTTTCTCCCTGCTGGCACCGGGAACACTCAGTGTACGGGGGAGCGGTGCAAGGCTCTTCCAAAAAGGAGTATGATGATGGCTTTTAATAGAAAATATAAGCAGATACATATGGGTTCTCGCAACACTATTTTTCTCAAGACAGGGACTCGGCAACAACATTTTAACTCAAGAGGGGCTTGGCATTAAAAGTTTTCAATACAATTAGGGCCTAGAAGGTCATGACGCCATTGATCCTGGCTTTAATGGCATACACCACTTCAGTAATGTTTTTCTCCCTGCTCAAAGAGGTCCATTCTTGCAAGACGCCATCAGCATGCTAGCATCCGAAAAACCTTTGTGTATTTGGCCATTTCCACAAATTCTTTACGACATTATTTAATCTGATCTAATTGATTCTATGACTGCTTAATTTTAAGAAGAGCTTGATTCAATTGTCTACCGCTTAGAACTACCACAGCTGTCTAGACAGGTAATTGGGTGGTTAAAACGTTTCTACTCTGTGGGGCTAGCAATGAGGACTTCCTACATTTTGCCCAGCATATGACCAGATCAGAGCGGCTTCACTTGTTCCCTCAATGAGAGCCAAGACGTTTGATCAATGTCGGGTTCTTTTATTTTATTTATTAATGGTGCATTTTCCGTTGGTGGATGGGCTATGCCAACCTTTCTCAAGCGTGCTATGAAGTGCCGGAAACATTGTTTGGCTTATATGCAATGAAATTCCCTATTTGCAAACTTGTAATCTAAGTGAATGTTTTTATGTATTATTTATATTTATATTAATGTAGTATTGCGTGTGATATTTTTGATCGTTGTATGGACATGTTTTATCCAAATAAACGTATTGCTGACTGACCGACAGACTGACTGACTGACTTTATGCATAAATAGAAATGATGGGAAGATCCATTGTGGCTACAACCTCTCCTTTCCGACACACACACAATATTAACTCATGATAAATCTGTCACTCCAATGACAATTCCAAACCAATGGGAATTTCACATGCATTTCCGCTCTGTGACTCCTTAAATAATTTTTTAATCATGCTTTTGATCGTGTTCAGGGACTTTTTTCAAGAATCCTAACATGCTTAATATAAAATAAAAATGTAATTACTTTTTAACCTGCATTTTAGTTTGGTTAGGACTTTTGAAGTATGCACATGTAAGCCGGCAGCTCGTTTATACATCATCTATATCCAAAGGTGTGCGCTGACAGTCCTTGAAATATTTCCCTAATCAAGAGCTTTTTTTATTATGTCTATAGAAATTGATTTGCTAGCTAAAAACATGGAAAACATTTTTATTAAATCTTGAATTAATATAACTTGCAATACAAATAATTATTGGAATAGCTTTAAAAGAAATGTAGGGCTTTCCTCCCAGCTAAGCACGTCCCAACAGTATTCCTTTTTTACTCACACCAGCACACCAAAGTGCATAAGCTGAGGCCAGTTCGTCTGAATCCCAATATTCTTTGCAGGTATGTATGTTTCAGTGTGAGAACAAATTCACCTGAGATGTGGGCACTAAAGAACTTTGGAAACTTTAGGAACATTAATTGAGATATCAAGAGGTATTGTGGTAGGAGAAGAGACCTTTAAAGTGCATAGCCAGTGTCTAATGGTTTTATGCTAAAATCACATTTGGAAACAGGACCTACAACTAGTCCCTGCTTGAATGGACCAAACACCTACAGTTCTTCCAAGACGCAATGCAACCTCTGCCAGTAGGCCCAAATTTCTTCTAAGACTGTCCAGGACACCCTTCCATTTAGGATACTTTCTAAACATTGTATATTTTCCCTCAGACTACTTGCATGAATTTCTGAAATAATAATAATTAAAGCCACATGAGTGAAACTTATAGGGACTTGATTCTTTTCTGCAACCCAAAACTGTCACCAAATGCAACCTATGTATCTCTCCTCTACCCATAGTCAATTGTTACTGCGTTTGTTTGAGCCCATAGTGTCTGTGGGATCCTTTGGTGTAATACCCTGGGGCTGAATACGTGGTAGAGAAGTACTGCATTCTTGACATACTTCTCCAAAAACGTTCTAGTTGTCCTGCCTACCACCACATATCCACTGAAACTACTCTAACGCTCTTCATCACTTAAGTGTACAATTCATGCTTTAATTATCCACACATACAGGATAACTTTGAATGGGTTGGTGCTTCCTTCTCCAGTGATCCTTTATTCACAAGATGTCTTCAGCAAGCCAGGAACTGAGGGCCAACAGTAATTATACCAAATTAGTGTTCCTTCTTAGACATCAATACAATCTTTTAAAATATGTTTTCAAAAATCATAAATCCATAACACATTTGAGGTATATATAATAACAATATAAGCAACATTCATAAAGACATACACATCGCAGCAAACTTCATAAAAAAGTATAAATCACAGAAAAGGTGCAAGTGCGTTCCTGAGTTG
Organism: Ambystoma mexicanum; assembly: GCF_040938575.1. Lineage (NCBI taxonomy): Eukaryota > Metazoa > Chordata > Amphibia > Caudata > Ambystomatidae > Ambystoma > Ambystoma mexicanum. The sequence continues at coordinate 1,270,689,607 of NC_090922.1, forward strand.
TGTACATCTAAAGTGCTAATGCAAAACAGAAAATGTTTAAACAATACACCACTTCAGTATATCATTTAGAAGAACATCCTAAGACCAGGATATGAAATAGTATACCAATTTAGTATAACAATATTATAAGTTAGGATGGTGCAACTTTTAATTTCTTCTTTGCAACCACAATTCTCTAAATCAAATTAGTTCTTATCTGATACCACCAAGCCCAAGTGTGTTCCACGAGGATAGATCGACGTTATCTAAACGATTCGGGTACTGTCCTTTGGATTGACTTCTTCAGGACCTTCCCATATCTTTCTTTCATAAGGACCTTGCATCAGTGAAAGTGTTATCCGTGTAATCCTCTTTTCATTCTTCATCTTCGTTGATATAATTACATCAATGTAACATATGTGACACCATCATCAATCAACAATCAGTTAGTTTTGTTGATCTCGTCAGATTGCTACTTGTACAGTCAGATAAATACCTGCATTCTTCCCGGGATGGAGCCTTCCTCCAGTTAATACCTTTTCTTCTACAATTTCCCTTTGCCTGCTGATGTCATGTCCAGAGTGGACCTCTGTAATTAGGGCTTCAAACCTGGGCCTTTAGTCTCCTTGCCTTTCTGCATGATTTCAAATGTTTATTCCTATACATGGAACACTGCTACTTTATTAGCAGTGGTCTATAGTGGTCTCTGTAACCCAGAGAGAGTTAGAGAGATAGAGAGAGTGGCGCTGCTGTGCTTTTGGCTTTACTGAGTCTGTACCCTCATTAGCAGGGGCGGCAGGAGCTGGCTGCCCTTGCCAGAGTGCAGATGAAGCTAAAGGAAACTCCCAAACTATGTGAAGATGCAGTTTGCCTCAACATAAAGCCACCAAGTACCTCTGAGGTCAAAACACACTACCAAAATGAACATTATGAACGGTTATTTATTTTTATTTTGTGCATTTATAAAGCACACAAAAATGGCCCTTAGGCATCGAGGTGCTGTTATAGTAGAGCTTACTTAGTTGCAAGAGAAAAAAACAGAAGGAACAACAATTACATACATATGTATACACAGGTGTTGACCTACTGGTCCCAAGGTTACAGTGGAGCCAGTCAGGCATTTTTAGACTAATCCATTAAATGGGTGATTAGAGACAAGCATTTAGAATGACAGATACAATAACACAGTGTTATGGTAGGCGGTTCAAAGGTTACAGGGAATCGGGTCAGCCATGCATAAATATTTATAAGAATTAGAATTGGCAATGTATGTATTAGAGGAAACAGAGGGGGGCTCCTTGTGGCTAAGGCAGGTGTTCGCTGGTGAGGGGTGCTGGCGTGATTGACTTAGATGAAAAGTTTAGTCTTCAGTGCTTTGCGGAAGACAGTATATGAGCTTTACTGTCTAAGTGCCATGGGCAGCGCATTCCAATTACTTGGTGCTAGGTATTTGAAGCTGGCGTCACCAGCTTTAGTTCTTATGAAGGTGGGAACGATGATCTGGTTTGCGAGGTGACCTCTTATGGGTCTGGAAGAGGTGACACAAGTAATTCTTTCTGATAAAGATGGTGGGGCTGTAAGAGAAAAGGCACCTATGAGTGATTTCCTTACTTTTGAATAGGATGCACTCTTTAATTGGGAGCCAGTGTACGTTCCTTCTCGCCTGGGTGAGATGTTCCCTTTTTGGAATGCTGAGTGCAGCTTCAAGGGCATTGTTTTATGTGATTTGTAACCTGTTAAGGTTTTTGGCTGATGTGCCCATGTAGAAGACTTTGCAATAGTCCAATTTGGCCCCAATGGTAGCCCTGGCTATCGTGAGGCAGTTTTTAGTTGACAAGAAAGGTTTGACCACATTGATGATTTTATTGGTGAAGGCAGCCGATGAGGAGACAGCACTAACTTGGCGTGTCATGGATAGGGAGGAATCAATGAAAACCCCTAGGGTTTTGACGGCTGTGGAGACGTTAATGAGGGTGTTATATATGTTGAAGGACCTGTATTGATGGTCTAATTTGTTGAGGGTCTCCTTGGTGCATACAACAAGGATCTCGGTTTTGTCCCTTTTGAGACAAAGACCATTAGCTTCCATCCAACCCTGGATGATTGCATACGTATTGGACAAAGTGGCAGAATCTTTTTCGTAGCAGCCTGTGAGAGGGAGTAGGACTTGAGTATCATCGGCATAGTTGGTGTACTCTATGCCATTTTCATCCAAGTCATTAAAGAGTCATAGGGTAAAGATGTTGTAGATGTTGGTGCAGTGCATGACCCTTGGGGGACACCACAGTGAATGGTGGTTCGAGCGGCAGAGGCCTGGTTAGAAAAGACTCTCATGCATCTTCCCTTAAGGAAGGAGGAAATCCATAAGATAGCTTCTGGAGAAGAATGGGCAGCATTTTTTAGTTGTCCACACAGGATAGAGTGATCGACTAGGTCAAATGCTACCGACAAATCTAGGAGGAGGAGAAGTGCAGGCTTGCCTTTGTCCATGATATCACCAAGTTATGTGTGCATCGTATGGCAGGAATGACTTATGTGGGAAGAGCGAGAACAAAGGACGATCAGAAGAGGAAGGTTGTATTTATGTGGACTTCCTGTAAGGGATTGGTAAAGGAAGGAGGACTCTAAGCAGATGGGCGTATTGCGTGGTAGGTGCTAGATGCTTTTATTTTTTTCTACTATTTTGATTAATAATGAAAATAGTTTAGTGCACAATAGGAAGCCTATGTTGTGACTTAGATTTAAAAATAACTTGCTTTGCCAATTAAATACTGTATACATAATGTAGCATCAGGTGTTATTGCCTTGCATTGCATGGACATTTTGGATGCAGTGCTTGTGGTGGTGAGACCTGTTAGAAGGCTAACAGTAATTGACATTAGCTTAATCACAGTGCTTAATTTGGGTTGGTGTTTGCCAGGGCTCAGCGCTGGCACTTATTTCAGAACCCCAGCACTTATTTTCACAGACTCAGATTGATTATGAAGTAATGATAGCCAGAGTATCCATCAACCCTAGTGAGCAGGTGAGAGCTGTAAACACTGTGGGGAGAAACTGTGGGTGGTGGCAGCAAATGTGAGGAACTGCCTGCCTACAGTGTCACAAGCATGCTAGAAAATATTTGGGCCCTGGCACTTATTTTCTTACGAATTAAGAAATGTTAATCTGAGGCGAGAGCACCAGTTTTGTGAGTTTTATGTTGGTAATCCAGTTAGGGGAAAATACACTTCAGGGGACCTAAAACGGGGGAAAACAATGTTGTGGTGTGCAATTTTCAGTAATTTGCCTGGCTAAAATCCCCATTAAGTAGGCAGTGCGTTATACCATACACATAAACAACCTGCCATTAGTTCCACTTCCTGACTATCGTCCTCCACACTATTTGATATACCCCTCAAGCTATGACAAAACCAAATGCAACCAAAATATGGAGTGTTCACTGGTTGGTTGTTACATGGATTAAATGAAGTGCCTGGCCTAATGTCTTGCTCAAGAATGTATTGTGATGTGTCACCCCATAAGCACAACCAGCCACTAGTAACTTAGTGTAATAAAAATCGAGATTACTGTCCTGTCTTTTGTTTGGATGTCTTTCAAACACCAAGAGAAAACTGTTTTTGAATCGGGAGCTGTTCAATATCACCAAATGGAACGATGTACAAACAATGTATTCTCCAAACACTATGTCAAAATCTATTGCTCCATAGTATTTTGCGCAACAATATTCAACTAAGGGGCTGATGCATGGAATTAATTTTCTGCACAGAAAATAGAGTACTTGCGTGTGCAACTGCATGCAAATCTGCCTTTGTCGATTCATGGAATCGAATGCGCAGAACTTTTCCTGGACTTGCATGCAGTTTACGCTGGCTCGGCACGTCTGTGCGAGGCGCTGGCGTGGCTTGCACAGAGGGCTGGGAAGGGTGCGGAACACAAAAATTAGGGAAGAATGTGGGCATTCTGAGGAATGGCCAGCAGGCAGTCCCATGCACTCCCACAATTGCACGCACAAGACGTATTCATGGAATCGATCGCGCAACGCCTTGGCTTGGAAATGGCCACGCAAGTCCTTCATACAATCCATCACCCGAAGGAAGCCGTAAGTACATTTGTGTGTAGGATTTACAGCACGCAGGTGGGGTTGCATGTCAAATTTTAGGGTACGTGTACTCATTCGGGGTTCCGATGTAACATAGGGGTGCGCATAAGCAGTGTAGCATGATGCAGGAATGTTTTACGTGGGATTGCACGCAGATTTCCAGAGTTATTGCAGAGTTCCTAATTTTTATATGCATGTTATCAGCATGCCGGATACAGTTCTGGGGGACTCTGCAGGGTCCCAGAGTCACAGGCCTGCTTACGACTGCACGACTGTTTGAAGGGTGCATGTAGTCTCACCCAGGGGAGCGCGCAAAGTAGCTGATCTGGCAGTTTTTTGCTTTGCGTGCGGGCGTGTCAGGGGCACTCCAGCCGTGATCTGCAAATACAGTTACTTTGCAAAGACAATTCCATGAATAAGTGTAGCATGCATTTTTTCCTCTGTGCGTAGGCTCACACTGTGTCCTTCGCAGCGTGTGACCCTTGTGTGATTTCAGCACAATGTTCCATGAATTGGCCCCTAAGTGGTTGGCTTTACTTCCCTCTCAAACAGGTGGTATGCTACTTCCCACACCAATACAACCAGGCGATTGAACCACTGCCTGACCACCATCCTCCATACAGTTTTTTATTCCCTCAAAGTAGTTCCAAAATCAAATTCATGCAAAATGTCATGGAGGTCATTTTCGTTCCAGGCATAAATTGCCCCGTCGGGACCTGTTACATTTGTCGTAGGCAGAAACGGGTTCCTCTCCAGGCACTTTATGTAATTTGCACTGTTAAGTGCAAAACAATGGTGAAAATGCAGGGGTAAATCGCCTGTATGTCTTTGGTTTTACACTCTGCAGTGCAAATCAAGTAAACGCCAACTGCCATTAATGCATGCTAAGCAGTGTTTACAATGGATTCTTATGGAACCCGACTACTTTTTGCTGGTGTAAAAAGTAGGTGGATTCCACAGAAATCCATTGATTGTTTTCCAACATTCAGATTTTATGCTGGTGTAAAACCAATTCATTTTGTAGGCGGAGGGGAAAACATTTACCTTAAAAAACCACATAAATGCCCCAGAGTATGAAGGTGTTTCAACAGGTGCAACAACTTTACACCTGCCTTTAGCACCTTCAGTTACTCTCATGGGACTTGAACAAAGTACTCTAATGTGTACTATGTTATTTAGCTCCAGTTTATTATGCGAAGCTCCTGGGTTAAATATTCTTCTAAAGCAGGTGATCTGATGCATCACGCACAAGAACAACCGGCTACAAGTGCAACTGCCAGACAATAACTTCCTGAACTGTTTTATTTTACACAAAAATAAAGGCAACATTAAGTGTGAGCAAAGTATTGAGCACTTCATGGTATGTTGTGATATTCAGTCATGCTCGTTGTGCACAGTTCTTCTTATCCAGACAATTTGCTACATTGCACAACAGAAACAAGTGGCACTAGTGCATTGCACAACAGAACCAAGTGGCACTAGTGCATCTTCCTGACCACCAACCACTAAGCAATTGTATGCTTTTCAGTACTTACAAGAGTGAAAAATCAGGCATGAAGCTCAATATAAGAACATTATTCATTGTTCCCTAAAATGCGCAGCAAAATTACTGTCAAAGTTTTTTAATGTATTAAATCAATCGCTTGGCTGATGATTCTCCTTAAGCAGCTATTGTATTTTGTCACACACCTCTACTACCTGTCTCTATTACCACTTCTTGGCCACACCTCCCAACAATTTGATGGCCACCAATGATAGTAGCAAAGTTAACTGATTGCAAAATATGTTGTGTGCCCTGAAATGCTATCAATAAGACATCTGGTGTGATATCTTGCTCTTTCCCAAGTAGACAGTCTGTTAACACAAACATGAAACAACCTGTCAATAATGCCACTGTTTGACCACAACTGTCAAAACAATACTCAGTTCCCCAACATCAGATGAAAGATCAATTGTTTGAAAAATCTGTTGTGTTCTAGTGTGTAGTAGTTGGAATTTCCATCAAGCTCATGTCGCAAATTGGAGCTCAAGTAGGTGATGTGTTAAGTTACACACCCAATCAACCACCTGGTCGTTAAACCTCCAGTTCACTCTATCTGAAAACAATGCTATGTTGCCGCTGCTAAAAGTGCATGATCAAGTTTGAATGGAATATTGAGAACTGTCTGCTTTCTTGTTCTTGAGATTTCGATCAATTACCTAACACAAAATGCTCCTGAATCAGACTCTGTGCTCCATCACCCACTGACTAACACTAACCTTTATTCTACCCAAAATGTGTTCCCCAACCAAATGCTGGCCAACTCCAGGGTGCTACCTGCTACGTTACTGTAGTGTAGTTAATGAAGAAGCAGGTGCAATATTCTCATCAAACTAAGTATATGCTACGCCACACATGCGAGTATCCAGCAAGAGCAAGTCAAAGCGAAACCTAGAGTGCTCCCAGGAAGTCTGCTGCTGTTTATTCAATTGCTATGTAATGGAAATAAGACAAGCAGGGAGGAACGGATGTCAGCTATTCCAAAAGCAGTCACATAATGCCAGCAGAAGGCACTTAGGTTGTCATTGGTGCAGCATCTATAATTGTTAGTTCAGTGTTATGATATGATAGGTTATTTATAACAAGCTTAATACCCAGAGGTTCCTTAGAGCCGCCCTTGGGATCGAACCTGTAGTGCTCCGTGTCGTCTTGCTTCCAAGGCAAGCACATTGCCCCTGGGCTATCCTCCCGAGACTTGGTCATTCCATGACCAAGTCCCTGTAGCTGGGCGGCACCAACCACCCACTATCCTCCTCAATGTTTGGCAACCTTAGTCTGCTTTCTCTGAACTAGTTATCTCCTCTGTGGTCATCTCACCCCGGATCCAAGGTGTCATCCCTCAGCCAATAAAAATCTAGGTGTCTTTCTGGATGCCTACTTCTGAAAAAGCTGCAGAGTTGTTTCAACATTGGTGGTTCACCATCCTCATGTATAGTAGTGATGCTGGTTGAGGAAGGCAACATACTGTTCTGTATCTTACAGAGCTCTGTCCTAAGTGATGCAAAGTGCATCCAGGAGCATGCAGTTTTGAGAAGTCATTAAAACTGTGTAAGGCAGAGCCCTTTCCATGACATTTTGTCCTGTGCCATATGCACACAGAATGGGTCAGAATTATAGTTCTGTGGGGACTCTGTGCTCATTAGGGAAGTGTGCATTCTGAGACCTGTAGTCTCCTAGATAATTGGGTGGTATTGCGCGTTGCAGAGTTAACTCATTTAAAGGCATCCACAGTGCACAGTGAATTCCATGACATTTACCTGGAGAGGCTACAAGTCATCCAGAATAGTGCTCTCTGTGCAGCTCAAGGCATTGCTAAAAGAGACCACATCTCCGAGGCCAGACAACTAGCCCACTGGCTCCCAATAAAGGAGAGAATCGTGTTCAAAGCTCTGACACTGACACACAAGTGCATCCATCTCACTGCTCCCAACTACCTCTCACAAAGAATCCACCCCGTCGCCTCTACAAGACCAACCAGTTCACCCTATACCAACATGCTCTGTGTGCCACTAGTAAAAAGAGCTAGAGCGGGCGGATCCAGCTTCCCATATCTCGCACCTACTCACTGGAATGCCTTACCTCCCACTATCCGAAGTGAGGCCTCCCTCCTCGCTTTCCGTAAAGCAATGAAAACTATCCCCTTTTCATAAGGTCCCTTGTAGCGGCATGAATACTAACCGTAGAACCCACTGCTTAAACTGTAATGACCAATCAATTAAGCTGTAATGATATCTATATTTGTGTTTTTCTTATATAATGTGCCATTTACTGCTACCACACCTTTACCTCTGTAACTAAGCTCATGCAAGTAACAGCGCCTCAAAGCCCTTGGGCTGCTTGCGCGCTATATAAATAAATAAATAAATAAAACATTTAGTCCATAGAGAGTATCTCTAGAGAGTGAGTTAGATTACATATTATTGCATACAGTTCTTGAGGGCTTCAATACTCAATACAACAGGGTGCATTCTGGGACCATTAGCCCTGTGAGGTACGTTCATTACAAAGCATTTCCTGAAGAAGGGCTATCACTGTCTGAGGATTTGATGGTAGGAGTCATGCTTCATACCGCCACATGTACCTGTATATCAAAACCTATATATTCCCCATGTTCAATATAGAACCACAGGCCTAAACGTGGCTTTGGCTAGTTTATGTTACCTCTTTTCTAGATATAGAAAAGATGAGTTCACCAGAGGCTGAGCAGTGTTCGCTGCTAATTTACTACATTCTGAAGATCCCCTGTGTAACACCTGCTCAAGAACCTATGCCCCAGAAGCACATGCTCTAATAAAGCGTGTTTTGTTCCTGTGCCACGGATGTGTCTGTGCCACAGATTCACATTTCTGTGCTTCCTTGAGCAGAAGTTCCTAGGAGTTGCTTAGGTGCTCCTGCGGCTACTACTCCCTCTGGTAATGTTCCATCTTGCTCTGCCCATTCTCGTGTAAACAGGCATTGTTTATGACTGCCTCTTGTAAGCGCCAGCCCTGGCTCTAGAGCATGTTCTCTTCGTTCCCTTGCCAGTCTTGAACAGCTTTTTCGACTTCTTCAAAGTCTGTGACTCTACAGGCGCACTAAGAGAAAACCCTGCTGCCTGCATCTATGTAATCCAAGCTATTCATCGAAGCTGCCCCCTAAAGCGTCATTTCTCTCTTTCTTTTTCATTTTCCGCATCCCCTACCTCAGTCATAATTAGTTATCTCTCGCCGTTGGCGGTTATTCCCTCCGAGTTTCTCCCCTTGATTTTTTGGTCTGTTGAATCAAACTTTAGATCTAATTGTACGGATCCATGTATCCAAAAAAAATGTCAGAATGAAGTCTGCAGTGGGAAAAGGAACCTCCTTTCATAGAACTGTCGCTTCGTAGGTTGGGCATTTGGCCGTTCAATCGTCTGTGACTCAGGGTGGGAAGCAGGAGGTGATGGACAGCCATGGGCCTTCAAGAAGTTTAGTGGTCGGAAGGTGGCCTAGTGGGAGGAAACAATGTCAAGGCCTAGATGCAGATAACAATGGTGTCTGTCTGAAATCAGAACCAACTCACCCTGGTATTTATATACACCAAATCCTGGGCATGTTTAAACACAAGGGAGCTCATGCCACACCACATTTAAATCATTTGTTTGGTGTAGAGGAGGGGTGGAATACAACTTGCAATTCCGCCGCCTTCCTTCCCCTAATGCGCCCGCATGTGCACCGGCATGGATTTTCATGCCAGTGCAAATTCTGGAGATTATGCACATCTATTGTAAAAGCTGACTGCCATGCTTGCATGGTAGGTAGTTGTTACTGTGAACGCTGCTTACCCTACGCTCATAGTAAGGAGCATTCACAATTAAAAGTAAATGCTGCCTGGCATGCAAGTGCGGGGGAAAAGTTCCCCTTCGTCGAGCAAGATGAGCTCCAAGATAGCCAGAATGTAGAGCAACACAAGCTAGATATTAATAGAAGGGTGTATTCATGCCGTGGATGGCAGTGGCATCTTTCTAAAATCAGAACCAAGTCACCTGGACATTTATATGCAGAACGATTATTATTTTTTAAAGCTAGGCAGAATATAGGCCAACGCATGGCAATGAATAGGAAGGGCTATTCACTCACCACCAGGCATGCAATCACTTTGGAAACTGAGAGTGGGCATCCTGCATGGCCTCTAAATGTATATTACCAACTAAGATGAGTGGTACTGCCCTCTTGCGAGAATGGAAGCCACCAAGTATGTACCCCTAAATGGCCTCTAAATACATGTCAACACCTGGAATCTGTGGTGGCGGTCTTCTTGCAATCATTAAAACAACCAAATAATACATCAATATGAAGTTAACATGCATTGGTGCTAAAACGGTCTATTCAGACACTCACATCGCTCACTGCGTTTCTCAGGGTTCGGTAAATTCCTATTGTGCTCCTGGTTTAGTAATTGGCAGCTCTCTATATGTAACATGGCTTAAGTGATACACCATAAGTAGCATTAGCTTAATCCCTCTGCCCCATTAATCAGTGAACACCATTGGAATATGATAAATTCCTTTCCTGGGATCACAGTTCCCAAATATGTTTCCTCCACTATTCACACGGCCATTAGAAATGAGACACTATTAAATTCCTGGGCCAGTATCCGCATCGGCCATATGGTCAGGCAACAAAACAATGCCATTTGTGAAACCATGTTGGGCACAAATTGCCGGCTGTGGATTTCTGAACATAAGCTGTTTACACTATTATGAGAAATATTTTTTCAGACAGTAACTCGATGTTCTAGGGACCTTCCTACGTACAGCATTAGGCTTTCTAGCCTTTAGTCTTGTTGCACAGATTTGCCTCGAACTACAGAGCCAGGCTTATTTGGCGTGTGCACAGTTACATCGTCCATCAAAAGATGCAGGGTGGAAATAAGAGCACTGATTGAATAACATGGCTCTCGCAACCTGTGTCTTTGCTGCTTGGTAGCATTGTCTCTTTATCATACAGTGCCCAGGACCATTTCCCAATGCATTTTCATTATGCCTTTGCCTACATCATATGCTAGTATTTATTTTATATTTATTTATTGGATATTTGTAAGGCACCTCTACAACAAATGGTTTTCAAGGCACCACAAGTCAGAAAAAAGGGAGGGACAAGGGAGAAAGATAACAATAACAGTCCTACTAGGCCTTGTGAAAGTGCAAGTGCAGTAACAAGAAATGAGACGGGGTGGTGCACTTTGCATGAAATGCGAAGTGCTAGGATGGGAAGCGGTTTGCAGGGCAAGAGGAGAGAGTGCAAGTGAGGGGAGGAAGAGGGCCACAAGGCTAGGCGAGTGCTAAGGGGAGGCCAGGAGGGAAAGTGCCAGGGATTGCATGGGGTGCCGGGTGTGAGGGTCACATGCTAAGTGCAAGGAAGGGGATGGACTGGGCAGGACGGGCCCTGTGGAACTCGGAGGAAGACCAGGCAGACAGTCACCACAACAGATAGGGTCATTACCAGGGGTGGGGGAGAGGAAAGGAAGAAGAGAAAGGGAGGGTCTTAGAAGCTTACGGAATTTAAGGACATCCAGCGCAAACCTGAGACTGGCAGGGAGACCATTCCAGAGGGAGGCACCTGTAGAGGAGAGAGATCTACCTCCCAATCTCTGCTTAGAGAAGCATATGATCTGCAGAGAGTTGGAGCTAGAAGCCAAAGGGCTCTAGCAGGGAGGTATTTATGGAAAGAGAGGTGGATGTAGCGGGCTCCCAGGTCACAGAAAGCCTTGTGGATGATACAGAGGGTCTTGAACTTGATCCGAGCAGAAACTCGGCAGCTAGTGGAGAATATCTAGGGCTGGAGAGAGTGGTCCCTGGGCTTGAGGCCAAGAATATGTCTTGCGGTCCTATTCTGGATTAGTTGAAGGAGTGAAGGGAGGATAACGGAAGAATTGTGGAAGAGGCTGTTGCATTAGTACAGCCTAGAGTGGACCAGAGCTATGGAGACATTGAGTATCTGGGGGAAGGTGATGAAAGGGAGAATTTCTCTGAGGAGGTGCAGCTGATAGTGGACCTTCTTGGCAAGGTCCACGATGTGAAAGTGAGAAGGAGAGAGAGGAGCCAAAGATGACAGCAAGGTTTTTCACCTCACTAGAGGGTGTGGGGAGGGGACCCATTGAGGGCGGGCAGAACGTAGGAGGGAAGGAGGGAGCTGGTGTTCTAATGAGAAGGATCTCAGTCTTACTGGCATTAATGCAGAGATCATTGGCAGCACACCATGCCTGAATAGCATTCATAGCATTCAGGCAGTCAGGGAAGAGAGAGGAGGAGGAGGCTGTGGAGAGAAGCTTGAAGGAGAGCTGAGTGTCATTTGCATAACACTGGAAGTGAGAAGAGAAGGAGGAGATCAGGTGGGCCAGAGGAGCAAGGCAGATGTTGAAGTGCCATGGAGAGAGAATAGAGCTTTGATGTATGCTGGAAAGTATGATAGGGAGAGGAAAGGGCCCAATTGAACCTGGGAAGGTTGGTCAGAGAGAAATGACGTCTGCCAGGCCTGTGATGCCAAGGTTGTCCCGGAGTTGATTTATCAGGGTGAAATGATTAACTGTGTCGAAGGCAGCGGAAAGATCTGGAAGGATAGGAATGATAGGAGAGTTGGAATCAAGTTTTGAGAGCAAGTCATCATGGGTGTTCAGGAGAGCATTTTCAGTGCCTCTGCCTGCTCTGAAACCAGACTGGTGGTCGTGATTCTGTGTGTTGGGTCAGTTGGGAGATGACCAGCTTCTCCAGGAGTTTGCGCAGGAAGGGGGTAATGGAGATATGACGGTAGTTAGCAGAGCATGAAGGAATAGCAGAAGGATTTTTGAGGAGAGGATGCACAAGGGAGTTAATGGTGGCTGTGCCCATGTATGTTAGTATCATATGTTAATATGTTAGTATTACCATTGTTAGTATTATCATGCAAAGATTACCATACAAAGACTCCCAGCCTCTCAGCCTGCTATGCCACAGAAAGAAAGTATATCCAGCTGGCTAGACTGGCCTGAATTGGATGTAGGCCAGTGACAATACTGGTCATATTTGCTTTACCTTTGATGCACAGTAAAAATGCACAGTAAATGTGCATCAATGATAAAGCACAGCTGGTGTTATTATGTGGATAGACAGGCCCACATTCAATGTAGCACAATCTAGCCAGATAATAACCAGAGCTGACAACAGACCCATGGTTTACAGGTTTGATCCGCAAATGTCCGCAAATGTGTCAGAAATCAGGCTGAGAAAAACAGTCATCTTAATCTTAGTAAAGTGATGACTTGTTTACATGAAAATTGAGCCTTTCATCTCCTTAAAATTGCTTTACTGAGGTCTGCTTCTGCCAGTGACAGAGCCAGAGCCTTGACCTCCTCTGATCTAAAGTTGCCAGATTTGGGATCCCAAAGTGAGTAGCATTGCATCTCCAAAAAAGTAGATTTAAGGATGCTGGAGTCAGGCACACAAGTTATTGGTGGGTCTGGGTTGAAGAAAATGCTAAATTCTGAAAGTAAATCATGAACTAATATACAAGTGTTTACAACTGGTTAATTGAGGGTCCAGATAATTGCGTGCTTGCCCCATCACTACATACATTCATTACTGATGCTTCAATTTGTCAGGAAAGTCACTGCTAGAAAACAAACATTCCCAGAACAGTTTCGTATGTGCATCCACCACAAAAAAGCTTGTGATGGTGCTAACTGTAGTGTCAGAATCTGATGATATTGAGCGTGCACTGTCCATAAACTTGCTTTGCAGCAGAGAACGCTGCACTGGGATATTGTACTCTGGCTTTTGACTTACTCTTTTTGTTCTATCTGGGCTTTTAGTCATCTCTTTAGTGCATCCACAGACATAGGGCCTCATTACGAGTCTGGCGGTAAACGAGGCAGTAAAACCGCCTGGTTACCGCCGGACTCGTATTACCATTCCGCCTCCGTGATTCCCGAAATTACCGGGGCATTACAACCCCGGTTTTCCGGGAATCACGGAGGCGGAATGGTGTTAATCCCCATTCCCATTGAGTCCTATCGGACTCAATGGGAATGGGGATCATGGAAACACCGGCAGCATCTCGTAATGCTGCCGGTGTTTCCTCGTCCGCCTGCAGGCGGGCGGTGTTAAACCCGCCAGGTCAAACCTGGCGGGGAACATCACCTCCCGCCTGCAGGAGTCGGGATCAGGCGGTCCGGAAACAATGGTGGCGGCGGGTTTACCGCCACCGTTATTTCCGGACCGCCTGATTTGTAATGAGGCCCATAGTCTGTTTCTTTATTCGGTCAGATTGATCACATTCTACCAGATAACACTGGTTCTATGTCATATTTTCACTTTTTGCAGGTCACCTAAAAAAAGACAGATTTTTTTCGACCGATTTTAGGTTGCCTGCAAAAAGCGAAAATATCTCGTTGCCTTGCTCCATACCCCCACCCACTCTGGCTGGATTACTTAGAAATGGCGGGGTTCCACCCCCCAAACCTCCTTCATCAACCACCTCCCTCCCACCCAGAAACCCCCGTTCCCTTAAACACACTCACAAACATGCAATATACACAACACATGTACATACACACTTAACTCTTTTCCGGTGCCTGTCAGCCCCTGAACGCACTCGTGAGGCAGGGACATGATGGATTATTTTAGAAAGACTGCTCTGTGCAGTCACAGAGCAATCTTTCTAACGCCATCTTTTTTTGAATCGGGAATAATAAAACTATATTTTGACCTGATACCGATACACCAGTGTCAGCACCTTACTAAGTGACGTACTATACAGGCTAACCTCTTAAAAAGGCTACACACAATAACAAATATTTTTCAAAATATTCTGCTGGGCAGTTATCAGGTAGGAACCCTCCATTCTCTGGCTAAGGCTTTTACAGTATTCAATCACTGCATTGCACTGTTTCCACATAAATTACTGCAAATAGAGGGTTTTTCTGCAGGTTTTAGGGGAGCTTTTAGCACCACTGCAGATTTCCTAACTCGTTTCCAAGGAAAGGTTAAAATATGCACGTATTATTTATGCCGCACAAACAATCTCATCTAGAAGTGCGTAATAGATTATGATATGGGTCACTATAAAATGGGGGGCATGGACAAGGCATGGGACATGCATGGTTTTACCTACCCCCAGGAAGCTTCAATGTTAAATCCATAATAGTTTCTCATGTAGACTGTGGGGTTTAAGGGAAATAAACTAATTTCTTCATGCTTAATGACTGTGTAGCTATCACTTGGAGGGCAAGGCCATTACTATTTGTGGCATCACACAAGAAAAACATAGAAGGCAAAGTTATAAAAATAGATGGTCATCTGATTGCAAGGTACCAGATTGTCAATTGAATGGATCAGTTTGGCATGCTTTAATGGTTTGTCACAAAGCGTGCCTCAATTCTTCCAGTTAATCAAGTGCTCCATGAACCCATTCCTGACATAATCAGTGATTATGACCAGCTCTTTGAATTGTTGGTGCACTGCAGTTAGGATGGCTTGACACACAGCCATCAAGCCTGCAACTTGACTACTTTGGGGTCCTATTTTGTAACATATTTTGTATTTTGTAATTGTAAAACACCAGTTAAAGAAGTATTACATCTTTGCCCACTATCGCTTTTATGAGGAGAGCACGCTCAAAGCCTCTTTATTAAAAACTCTTCCCATGTGTCTCTGCCTTAATAGTCAGGCTCGATGCACATAGCGTGCTGATGGAAGAACGATTTCCCTGTCGGAGGAGCACATTAGAAGTTGCATAGCTGCCTTTGTGTCACACACTCCCAGCACAGTAAATAATGGTTTCAGGTGCACTCTCTTTAAATCTATAGTAACAGGGCATATTAGCATAAAATGTGTTAATGTTTCATTGGTAGAGGCACACAGTGGGCATAGCCCAGATCTCGTTATTGACCATGTGCGAGTGTACCATGCTCTATGCAATATCCCCGGCCTCATTCATATGTATAGAGTACGCTCATGTGGGGGCTGAATTTCATCAAGGAAGCTCAGCGAGTTTCCCATCATTGAACTGTGTGGGTATGCCGTAGCATTCTTCAAGGAGGCCCATTGGTCTTCCAGCCTTTCCATAGCTTTCCCCCTTGCCTTTGCTTCAAGCTTGGTTTTAGCAGAATTATTACAATTCAGTTGATTGTCCCAGAGAGCTTTCTCATCCCACGTACATAATTGATGTTTGACGTGGGTCAGCCAGCCACAACTCTTTGCCCCTTCCAAAGGTAGGACGTTTTTCAGAGCCTATGTTGTTGTTAGGGAGAATTCTCATTTCTGTGCTAATTCCCTTCAACACTAGAAACCCCCAGTTTTTTTGCTGGACTTTAGGGATTTTTTATTTTAAGCCTTTTTTTTCACATTCTCTAATGTGTTTTGATCTGATTGGGATTGTATCCATCCTTTGTTTTTGGAGTCTGACAAACTCCATAGGCTTCTACTTTTTGTATGGTGACACATATCATCTACAGTGCAGTGTCACAGAGAAATCCTTCAGATTTCTCATAAGATTTAAATGCTTTTTCTTGTGAGAACTACTGTTTCCAAGAATAATAAAGTGAAATTGACTTTACTTACCTTTTCTCTTTGTAGGTCCAGCACACCCCATTCTATGTGTACTGCTGGGGAGTTACTTAGTAGCCCCTTTTCCTACTTACTCAAGTAAACTTTTTTATGTTACCCTCACTACTTTAAATGGCTGGTGGCAGTGGTTTCATTTTCCCACAATTGTGCTTTTCTACAGCAGGCTGAATCCTCAGCTGCAGTATAGCACCCATGTGTGACCATTTTGTGAAAATGGCCCGAGTCTTCTTTTTTTGCCATTTTCTGTTTGTGTGGTCTTTCTTGGGTTTTAGGTTTAAGCCCTTTGTTCATTTTGCCTTTGGCGGTTTTCAGTATTGAAACCCACCTCTGGGTCCAGTGTGTCTGGAAGGCCAGGAAGTGAGGGTGGGGGGATTCCTGAAACACTCCAGTCCTTGGTCTTTAGGAATGCCTGAGTGCACCCAGTCCTGATTGGCTGGCTGTCTGTCCTTGCAGGACAACCACCCTGCTGTGTGAGTGACAGCTCGGCTGTACACGAATAGGAGAAACCTGCTTAAACGGTGAGGGTTTTGGGACTGAAGACAGTTGACCACTAAGAAGGACTTCCCGATGAAGGAACCATGAACAAAGCTTGCTGAATCCTCCTGCACCGTTGAACTGCCCAGTGAAGCCCCGCTGCTGTGCTGAAACTCCTTTTTCTAACTGACAAGAGAAGCTCCGGAAGGGATGACTTCTTTCCTTGGGTTAGTGGAACAGACTAACCCAGAGACAAACTCCACTGGAACACTGGCTGTACTTCTTTGCTGCTGCAGGAACCGAGTGCAGGGGGTCAAGAAATCGGTAGTCGAGTGCAAAGTCTGTGATCTGACCAAAAGCTCCAGGAGTCTCCACAGGACCATCCAGAAGCAGGACGACCAGAGCTTGAGTCGCCTCACGAGAGTGCAGGACTCAAGGAGTGAAGAAGCCCAACAGGTATCCAAGCTCTGCAGTGGTGCTATTTACCAAGCATTGAAACCACAAAGTGCTGCTGATCTGAAAAGAGCCCGTAGCTGCCGCCGACCACCGAATTGCTGCAACAGGAGTCCCAAAACGTCCTCCCTCTTGTCCCCACAACTGAGGCCCAGGAACACAGGATATGCATCGCTGCAACCAGACAGAAGCCAGATGGACCCTCTTCTTCTAACCTAAGGTACTGTTCTGACTTGGGGTACTTACCTCAGTGTCTGTAGCTTACTCTTCTCAGTTGTGACTTGTAGTAGCCGCTTTTCTAGATTTGATCTCCACTCTAACTTTCACAAGTATAACAGCTTGTGACCCTATAGTGAACAAACCCTGTAACATTTACTATCTAAGAAGTGCCTCAGCTTCATAGACATTGCTCCATTTGACTTTGACTGTCCTAGCTCCCTGCAGACCCTTCTATTCCATTTGACTTTGATTCTTACTGTCCCTCATAGGTGATGCATTGGTTTTAAACTACTATTGGTGGGAAAAGGATTTATCTAGACTTCTTTGGAAGATTGAAAGTGATCACATGCTCTGAGAACTTGTTTACCCTTTTTCCTTCCTTAACCTTTCCTTTCCACAAACCTCAGAATTTACAAAGTGTAATAGTGATATATACATTCCATTACTGTCCTATTTAGTGAAGTCACCTCAGGGTGTAGGAAGTGTGTATGAAGCATATCTAAAGAGTATCTACTAGCTTTGTGATAATTCTGAACCAGTATTTTAAAGTGTATTTGATTGCTTATTTAAGAATGCTTATTTAAAAATGACTGATAAATAAATACATTATTATTTTAACTAGAAACCTTGAGTGTGTGGTGTACGTGGATACTTGTATTTGTGGATTTCATTGCTACAGCGCTACAGCTCACATTTGCCCCTCTTGAAATAAGGCTGGCTGCTTAGTCACACTACCAACTGGTGTAGTACAGGCCTATACCGATATGTGGGTTACCTAATACCAAGAGGACAAGGGTTGTGTAGTCTCCCACAGGGTAACTACATCAATTCTTACCTAACAGTTGTCAGCCTGGTGCAGACCACAGTCTGGCTCAGTAAAGTATCGGCTTGAGAGCAACCTGGTCGGCTATGGAAACAACACTAAAGAGTGCTTGCACCAGGGAAGTCGGGGCACTTGTGGGTAGCAAAAGAAACATTTTCAAGAACGTATTCTCAGTACTTGACAGCAGGACCGATTTGGAATACCCCCACAGCTCAGTCCCATAGAGTTCCACTGGTATGGCTTGCTTATCGTATAATTATAGTGCCGGGTAAATTGCCCCACTGCCATGACTAGAGAAAAAAGAATGCATCCCGCTGCTGTACTTCCCAGGCTGGCCTTAGCCATAATAAGTTGATCACACTAGCCACCTACTCATGGAACCTGATTCCCAGATAATCGAAAAATTGGACTTGTTCCAACTTTATGGCATCTGCCATTATTTTTAAAGGAATGTTCTTCATGTGGCGATGCCGTAAAACAACAACTTTAGTTTTGGCAGCATTTGGTTCCAGATCAAGCTTGCTAAACTTGCTCTCAAAAGTTGCCAATGATTTCCCGAGACCCTGAGGGGATGTGGACAGGAGGACTGAGTCGTCAGCATAGAAAAGGGTTAGCTATTTCTTGTTACCAATTCTTGGGGCATCTAAGGCCTTCTTCTTCTAGTGAATCTTTTAGCCCTTGGATATAAAGTGAGAAGAAGAGGGGAACCAGGACACATTCCTGACGCACCCCTCTATTCACTACAAATGGCTTTGATTGCCCCCCCAACACGCCAGGACCACAGCGGACTGATTCCTCAGATTTGTTGTATAATAATTTAATAGAATCCACCAATGGCTTGTGGAAATTACGTTCCCTTAATACCTGCCAACGGGTAGTTCTTGAGACAGTGTCAAAGGGTGATTTAAGATCGAGAAAGATAGTGTAGAGCTTGGTTTTAGACAGAAATACATATTTTTGAATCAGTAAGAATAAAAGGAAGCAGTGGTCCATGGTGCCTCTGCCAGCGCAGAAGCCTGCTTGCACTCCTGTAATAACCCCTGCTTTGTTCACGCAAGTTTGGGGTCTGGTTAGGATTATTCCTCCAAATATTTTGCCTACACAATCTAATAGCATGATCGGGCGATAGTTCTCTTGGCGTCCCCTCCCGCCTTTCTTATAGATGGGGACTATGGTTGCCTCTTTCCAAGTCTTAGGGATTTCTCTCACACCAATGGCAGCATTAAAAACCCTCAGCAGGATTGGGGCTCAGATTAGAATTTCATCTTTATAAAAGTCTACAGGGATCAGGTCAGGGCCAGCCACCTTCCCCAGTTTTTGTGAGTTCAGGGCACACCACTCATTTGAAAATGATCTCCTAAGAAATGTTTTACATTTTGTGGACCTAGTGTTAGACTTGGGAACCTCTGAAAATAAAATATTGCTCTAGAGTCCATTCCTTTGTATGTCTAACTGATGTAACTGATGTCTCAGTAGCATTAACACTGAAATGCATAGAACTGTAATGGAAAGATGCCTCCCTATAAGTTAATAGTACATCACACAGACCATATGAACCACATCCCATGAGAGCCACCCTGGGTTCAGCAGGATGGGATCTCTACAGTTTGGAAAAGGTAGACATTCCCACAAAGATACAGGGCCTAGTAGTACTGAGGCTGGTACTCCCAGAAGGAAGCTCCAGAGGCATTGCCCAAAAATCAATCTGATGTAGCCATCTAGTATGGGTAAGACATCAAAGCCAGAATCAATGACTAGGACTACAGACATACAGTTAAAGTCCCTCATTTCAACCATGGCTCAGAGAACTTACTTATGAAGTGGGGGACCTTCTTGCCCAGATAAAATGAGAACCATGTACCAAGATTGAGCAAGAAGAGACTTCTGACCTAGACAGTACCCAGTGGGGATAGATAGGTGTAGTTCTGCCTACATTCCTGAGGGAGCCAATTAATCACATGAAAAGGAACCAGACCCTGCATATCCTCACAGCTTGTTGTTCCTAGGGTTTTTGAAGCCATAGCTCTAAGGAAGAGTTTGCACTGGCACAAGATGAAGGCCCTTGCTTAAGGTTGGGTTTTTACATTGCCATATCTATTGAAGGAGGCTGCACCCAAACCAGGCTTTGTTTTGTTGAGAAGACTGGTCAACGGGACAACATACCTGGTATCAGCTACTATTTGTGTTCTAGTTCTGAAGGGCCATCCTCTGCTTTGCTCACTTCCATCTTCGTGTCGGGCACCAGGGGATCATGGACACCCAGGTATTTTTCCTCAGCATGTTTTTCTGCATCTGCTTTCATCAAGATATTCAGATTTTCTCTAAAGAATGCTCAGTGTGTCAAAAGCCCTCCTGCTATGATGCAGGCAATGCTCCACTACAATCCTTAACAGAACAAAAGAGGTTGTGGCTGGACTGTTTAATCTTAATTAATCTTAATCTCTGTCATTGCTGTAGGGCAACCCTTCAGACCATTGCATCCTTCCCTTCTGCATGAGACCAAAAGCAACACCAGACATGTGTCTACCTCATAGGGCAGTGTTGCTATAATCACCCTGAGTGAGACGGTGTTAGGGAAAATGAATAAGCTGCACGCCACTGGTCTTTCACTCATCGTTACGGGAAAACTGACATGTCCTTCAGGCTGTCAGTACTGAGAAACTTTATTTCTCTTAGTCTTTCGAATTTGTTGCCACTTTTGGTAAAATGTTATCATTTCACAAAGTACATTATTGTACCACACAATGGGTCTTTGTGTTTTCTGGCCCTAGTCATCCACTAACGATTTTTTGGTGATTGGACAATGTGCCTAGGAGTGGACTGGTGGCAGCAGAAGCTTTTTTGTGTAATTTCAAGGAGCGTTACTGTGCTTACCGCATTTTGCTCATGACTGTGGCTAGTGCTCGTCATGGCCGGGCCACAAGGTCTTTTGTCTACTCCTTTGGACATTTTGGCTGTTGGCCTTCGCCCTTGTTTTTGTGACCTGGGAATTCCTTATTTGGGGATGCAGTTGCAGGTCATGTCTGTGGGTCCCAGGAAGTGAGCTGGGGTAATCTGGTCCCAATGCACACTACTGGTGCCAGGATGTCTGGTGAGCATTAGGGCAATAGAGCCACACTGGTCCCTGATTGGACCACTACTGGCGCGCATGAGTGGGGCAGAACGCCCCATTGGCCAACTGGGTGTGCGCAATCACCAGACTTGTGGCTATGAGGAGGGGTCCAGAATGTAGAGGTGCAGATCAGCAACAGGTCTGCCTTGAACTGTAGATGGCGCTGAGTATCCAGAAGAGCCGAGAAAGACCCAAGGACTATCAGGAACCATGCAGAATGTAAGCGATATTCAATCAACACTACAGCCAAGTCAATGCCTAGTCTGGGATGCAGAGGAAAACCCTTATTAATGTATTTTTATGTCTAGTTCAGTACTCTGGAGGACCACCCTTGTATAACACCCCCCCTCTTAGAATCCCCCTGACCCCACTGAGCCAAGAAGTAGGTTTGTTTTGCAAATTAAAAGGTTTATTTGAGAATTTAAACAATATATAGATATCACACTTTATAATAAATTAATATCTGATAGTACACTTAGACATATGATGTTGATCAACAATGGGTAATCTGGCACTAGCACACTTCTTTACAATCAATGAGGAGTTAGTATAGGATGGATAAAGTAGCAAAAATACTTTTATGATTTCAAGGGAAAAGCAATGAGGAATAAAATGCAGTACAGAAATACTTGATATGATTTTAGCAAAAGATAAGATAATCACTTTCTCTCTGGCAATTCACCCCTCTCCCCTATGCAATGTAAGAAATGGAAAGAGATGGAAAGAGGAGCACACAGTTCTCAGGAATGCAATCAAATACAATACCAAATTCAGTTCCCCCCAGCTTAGAGGAAACAGGTAGGAGTTTGAAACACAGGCCCAAAATGCTTTTAAATGTGATGGCAATGGATGGGAAAATGTGCCAACTGATTTTAATTCCCTCTAGAGATTCAGGGTGAGTGGGAGATGCGTTTTGGTATTAGTTCAGGCTCACTTTAGCAATGCTCTATGAGTTATTACCAAGTTGCAACGGATTTTAACAAAAGAAAGAATGGAGCTGCTATTTTGACAAGTGGAGAAATTGAGCCAAAATCGCAAATCGCGGTAAATTTCGCGAGTGCGTAAATCGTGATTGCGGAAAAAGTATAAGGAGTCGGTTCTAGGCACGTTGGAAAGCTTAGATTCTAAGCGTTCGGAGGAAAGTTAAATCTCGTTCCTAGCCCAAACGGTTCCAGAGATACGGACGATTTAATAAAGGTAGATTTTCGGATTTAAAGTAAACTCAAAATGACAGGTGACAGCTGTGCAGCTTTAAAAATGACAGATGACACGATTTCTAGGAGGCAGTTCTACTTAGGTTTACTTAGGTTTACATAGTTTGGATTAGATTATTTTAACAGTTTGGATTAGATTATTTTAACTAAGAGATTGGTTCTGCACAGTTCTGCTAGGTACTCACAATATCAATTTGAAATAGGCCTCGTCACGGAACTGGTCAGGTTTTGGACTGGACTCCGGTTCTGGTCTCGGCACTTCACAGCGATCTGGATCTCTGGTTCTGCTCACAGCGATCTGGGTCAGCTCTGCTCTGCTGGTCTGGCCTCTCTGGATTCTGGATGTAACACTGCTTTCTGGGTACTGCTACAGGTTCTTGCAAAAATTCTCGGCAAAACTTCAAACAGCTCGCCCGGCTGTTGAATAGTTTGGTTAGTTTTGAGGCCTACTGAAGAGGATTCAGCTGGTGGATTCAGGCCTCTCTGCTACAAATTCTGGAGGTAATTTCTGCTACAGGTTCTGGAGATTGATGGATTTGAAGTCTGGATCTCTGGATGTGAAGTCGTCGGTCAGCATGCTCCACAGCAAATGGAATTGAATGTCTCTACCTGTCCCAGCAGTCTCTTTTTATGTGTCTTGGAAAGTGGGTGTGTGCGTTGGTCATAACTAAACCTGCCCCTCTCACTTATCATTGGCCAATTCCTCCTCTCTCCCTTGATTGGGGGAAGGAAATGTGAGTCAGAGTGATGCTGTAGGTTTTATGGTCAGAGGAACCTCCCCTTGTCAGATTGCACACAAATCTATTTCTGACCGAAATACATATTTATCTATGTACCATTTTTCTAATATTATAGGTCCAGTTAACATATTTTCTGTAGCACCAAACCATCCGATCCCTGTCTTTGTACGATGTCGTGTCCACTGATGACAGAATTCTCCCCTTTTCATCCAGATAATGACCTCTAAACCTTTCCAGATTTTACACAAATGTGCACCAGGGATATGGGTTACAGATGATAAAGTGTCAGATTTTTAACATGCATACATTTGGAGTGAGACCCTATTTTCCGCTAGCAACCCCCCAGAATACACCACAGGATCCTAACGCCTCTTAAAATGTTCACAGAAAAATCACAAAAGTAATGATATTACTTATATAATTCTGACAAGTTCGCACTATGAGTTATCTATCTTTTTAAAATTATGCCCTGGTCAAAAAGGGGTGTGGCTTTCCACATCACAGGGTGGAATAACTGGTTTATCCACTTCCCCCAAGCCAGCTTGTTTACAGAGGCACAGCTGCCCCCCAGTTTCTCCCAAGAGGAAGCTATTTTACGACGCCCCCAATATAACATTTACCTGAGTCCATGACAGGCCTTTGTTCAACTCCCTGTATTCCCCAGCTGCTCCACCCCTAATCTAATCAGAGAGATGACAACTCCTTTTGGCAAGGGGAAGAGTGGCTGAGCAGGTTTCAACTCCTGTCGGGGGTAGTTGTCAGGCAGAATCCAGTTTCATTAAGCCAGGTTTCAGCTAAATGTCACTTTATGTTCCCAGTTTAAATCACTTACAATTTTTACATATACATTAAATAATTACTTCCTTCAAGTCATTTCAGAATATAGTTTTACATTGTATCCACCTCTTAGCAAGTCTTTCCTTGGTCTGGTTTTGTTTCATTTGTTCAGTTTTACACAAAAGTCTGGTGGTTTTAAAACGCCGGCTTTCTGATAGTGGTGAGTACTGGTAATGCAAACATTCTTGGGATTAAGAAAATGAATTCCCCACAGTTCTGAGTTGCTTTTTTGGCAATCAGCATTGCCATTCCCAATGGTTTCAGGCTACTGGGTGTGTAGCCCAATGGTGGTTTTAGGCAGTGCCCTCCTGTGCTCACAACATAGGCAAAAATGGGTGGCAGCCTATTCTTCATGTTTTCCCTGTGCACTCTCTGGGGAGTTCTGGCCATCATGATGTTTTCCATGCCAGTACTGCACAGTTTTATGGTAGGGCTTGTATGCATGGGTAAAAACATCCCACAAGAAGAACTTTGGAATTCTGATCCCGCTGTTGTCCCAGTAGACCCCTGCTTTGCGCTCGATCTCCGAAGACCTGTGAAGATACTTTAAACCTTTGGCATAGTTGGAACAATCATGATCAACACCTCCTGGTTGCGTTGCCAAGACCTTGTTCGGAAGTGTTTCTGGGCCATCCAGTGGACTCTCCAGCACCCGTTTAGGAGCATCATCACATTGTGTTTTTCAGTGAAACTTTGGGAATCTTCACTTACACTGCAAAGCTCCTTTTCACCAAATTGTGTTGTCCCAACTGCTTTGGTCCACAAGCGAGAAGAGTGTGTCAGATTGTGAGAATTGTGCGACAGTGACGTTCACTGAAGGCAGTTTTTTGCGTTCCTTCTTGTGCCCTGAGACCAGCTGCATCAGTGTTTTGTTTGTTCTTCAACCAAGACAAGAGATACAGCTCTTGATGTAAAACGCACCCCCATCTGCACCTGCAGTATATGTTCCCTTTGAAGCTGCATCAAAGGTGGGAATTTGAACCTCTGATGACCTCCTTCAGAGCTGCCACGTTTGGACCCAAACAGAGCTAACAGCTGTGAGTACTGAAACCACTTACTCATCCATTGTTCATGGTGGCCCTTGTTCATCCATTGTATTTTACGCACAAAGGATCCCTTCTGGTTCTATCATTAGCACGGGTAGCCTCTGCTTCCTAAAGTCCTCCCAAAGTTGGGAATAGCTTTGTTCATCGCAGCAGATCCTCCCCTGACTCTTGGAACTTGTTTTCACCTTTCAGAATCCTGTCTCTAACTTTTCCAACTTCTTAGAAATTGTACTTTGTGACGTTATGCACAACAAAGTGCTTTTATGCGCACATTGACCATTGAGCACAATGCTCCATTCATCGTAGAGCTGGACTTATAAAGTTAGGGTTATCCCTCTTTGAAGACTCTCTATGCTATAAAGTTTGCCTGCCCTTTTTCCGTTACATGTTTTGGCGATGTTTAGTACTTTACCACATTTGACATCAGTGACTGTATACATTTTACAAAGTGTGTTGTTTGAGTGGTGTTTTCCCCCCATATTCCATTATTCACTTGTGTTTATTCCTGAACCTAATACACTGCATATTTGTGTATAGTACTGTCTAAGGGTAATTCTTGGTGTCTTACTGCATTGGTCTGGCTATCTTCCCAGAAGAGTTCCCAATTTCACTAACAAGTGGGGCCTCCTGAACGTCTGTGCACCCAAGCAGAGTTAAGAAATCCATGCTAAGAGACGGGTATGACCAGACGTCGGCCCCATGCCTGCTGGGCCTAGAGACCCAAGCTGCTCCTCACTGATGATGCACAATGAGGCCGAAAGCTGAGACTGTAGTCAATCTCATCCCTTACCCATTATATCCACAATAAATATCCACCCAGATGGAAGAGGAAAGAAAGTATAAAAGCCACGCAAGCCCATCTGGCCTTGTGGTTCATTGTGGAAGGTTGAAGTTGGAAGTTACCTTGCAGAGTATTAGAAGGTCTGTGCTGGAGCATAGTGAATGGAGAAGCAGCAATTCAAGCTATATTTAAGTTGGGTAGCACAGAAACTATGAACATCTGTAAAAGGTTGCACAACTATAGTGAATAAGAACGCTTAGGCGCTCGTTTTCGAGTACCCTATAATAACGTCGCAGGGACCTGTTACGTTTTTGAATGAACTGACCTCTGCAGTGTAATTTTCCTCAATTTTTTACCAATTGTACAGCGGATTGCAGAAGGGAAGTGTCAAATTATGATGAAGAGTCTAGCATGGCACCCTTTTATACTCTGCAGTGCAAAATAAGTGAATGCTGTGCACTATGTACACATGGCATACAGCTATGGCAGGCACCCTTTACAATGGATTCCTAAGGAACCCACCTGCTTTTTGATGGTCTAAAAAGCAAGCAGATTCCCTAGGAATCCAAAGCATTTGCTTATGCATGAAAATGCATGCTGGGACAAATGCGGGAGTATTTGCATGGTGGAGAGAAAGGGTGAGGCGCACACTTAATGTACAACACGCCCCTTCTTTCCTCCATGCAAATGGTTGAAAATGAGCTGCACCATTAATTGAATGCGTAGAAGTCTTATGCAGGACTGTTATGCATTGAAATAATGGTACGGCTCGAGGACAATTAGCCCCTTGGAGTTGATTTGAGACAAACCAGCACATTCAGCAACTGTAAACCCGAGTTTGTCATCATTTAATGGTCGGACCAATACTAGCTGCATAAAAATATCTTAAAATTCTTAGTAGTCAAGGGGAGATTATTCTCATTGTCTGTGACTGTGTCATTTTAAATATCATTTGCAGCAAAAAAGTCTTGTGGTTGTTGGCAGGCAGGAGCTGATTATATGGCTGTTAGTGGCTAGATTATCTTTTAGTTGAAAGACCAAATACAAATTGTGTCAAAAGTGTACTGTATTTCATGGTAAGGAGGAGATTATATTCAGGGCCTTTAAATGATGTTGCCATCTTTCAACGGCCAACCAAATCGTAGTTGCAAAAGATGTATAATCCTTGGTACTCTGCAGGGGATTGTGCAACTGTAAGTGACTCTGCCTTTACAGAACAGGTGAAGAGGGAATCCCAGTGACATTTCAACTTGCATGCCAGGGATCTAGGTGGCATTGTGACATTACTTTTCAGTGTGAGAAAAGAAACACCTCAGAATTCTTGGAGGCATGTAGATTACATTCAGTGAGTGTAAACTAGTGCACTTTCTTTTAAAGGCCAGACCAAATACTATGTATTTGTCAAGCTGTGAGTAACACCTCTTGGAATTCAAGATAAGAGCATGTATCCAGTGTTTGTAGGTACATGCCTGGATTAGACTTCCTGTAACCCTGGACATTCTTGGTACATGCATCTCCCTAAACCATGATTAAGGGTGGATGTTCAAGCAGTAAGAAAAGCCTACACATATACCTTTTAACCCATAGGAGATCCATGCGGTATCACAAACCCAGGATTGTGTGTGGGAGCGAGGGGCCATCAGGTCCCTTGCGTCCTCTACTTCTCAGTACAAAACTCGGACCAAGTGCCTCCAGTAGTGGGTTCGCCCTTTGCCCTTATGCAATGTTAACTTTGGTTTACTTTCGCGTAGATGGGACCACTGAGCAGGACACGGGGCATCCATTTTTGTACCCCCCTTCGTCTCCATCTTGGTGACTAGGCCTCACTGCGATAGTACAAAAACGCTTCTCTTCCCTTTTTTCGTAGCAGCCCGGCCAGGTGCGCAGGGCACAGGGCCCCCACCCCTGTTCTCACTCTGACTGGAAAACTTTGCGGGTCCATTCTCACGCTGAGCCGGAGATGCTTGCAACACAATAATAAATGTAACACATCGCTCTTCCTCTGAGATCACTGTCCTGCATGTGAACCAGCATGAGCTAAGCACATAGCTCGTCCATCTCTACAAACGTGTCGTTGCCCCTCCCGCACCCTCGCCAGTGGAAACTTACTGCCATTCTGACCCTGTGTCCCTGCAAGATATTCCTTTCATGTGCCAGACCACTGACCATGCCATGATGCCCACCCAGAAGATCCCCAGCTAACATTAGACCCCTGCTGCAATATATTGTTGCCTACCACTAACAAATGCCACATACCAGAGATTCTTATGTGTACGAACGTTAACTTCAACCCGCGTATTATAGCGGTCAAGACCCTTAACCTAAGACTTGTATAATCCAATGTTATTGATAGTATAGATATATGTGTGACTTTTATAGAGACATGATAAACTACTGAAAGTCTTTTGAACAATTATTATTTAGTGCATGCATTTTTTGAGAATATATTATGTTAGCTTAGCTAGTGACCACCCTGCCTCCCAGCGACCTGACTTTCACCCATGCGGAGCACAGATGACTGACGTCAATCCTCCCGCCAACCAAGCGACCAACCCGGATGAAGAAATGCCACCCCACCTGAGACATCGAGTGAACTGACCAATCCGGGACCAACGTAGTATCCTATGTTAGTTGCGTCATTTACTCTATAAAACGTAATGTAATGATAACTTGTGCAGAGCGCTCTCAGATATCTCTTGAATATTATTCATCAGATAAAACCTTTTCTTGAACTCTCGCAGCCTGCTCTCTTTGCCTTATTCCCCGTCAGGGGTCTGTTTGTTTTATTCTTTTGCACATCAAAGATGGGGAGGGCACAAACAATTGCGACAACTGCCCGAGGTGTATGTGTGCCGTCTTTAGAGAGCAATTCTTTATGTTTCTCAACAATTGTGGACTGTGCGATTGCAAATTTCCCTAAACACACCAGTCACATATTTCATATGATTTTATCTGACAGCTTACATACAGAGTGCTTCCATCAACAATTTGAATGGAATCCTCTGCCAGGGGTGACTTAAATTCCATGTAACTACTGTTGAAAAGGTTACTAATTTGTTAATTTCCTAGCATATACCTTTGTTGGTAATGACATAATTTTCCTTTAAAATCTGTTACCTCTGTAAATTCTATCAAGTGTGTCATGAAATCCCAGCGCGACTGTTAACTTTAAGAGTGCGAGGCGCAGGAATCCTGGACCTCTTCCCCATTGTGCCTGGCAGGTTTCATTTCATAATGCAATTCTGCAGGGTTCCGCCTCGCTGCCTACATGTATTGGCATATCGGACCATGATTAAAGGTGTATTGCGCCTGATTAGTTGACTTGCATAAACGCTCTGCAATGTCAGCACTCAAGATGCAATTGACTAGGATGGGCTACACACACCTTTTCTATTAACGTTAAATCTTTTGCCCATTATCAGTTTGTTCCCCTGCCAGCCGCATTCCCTTGGATCAGTGAGCCGTGGAGTTCATATACAGCATGCCATGCATAATATCATCTTAAAACAATGCAAATTAATATCTGAGAACACTTCAAACACATTATTAGAAAATGCTGAGTCCTCATCTCTACATTGCTAGATATTAACATGATTCCCAGTGCAATTTTACAAACGCAGCGTTAGACGTCAGGAATGATTTTCTTTATTGGTATTCGTTTTGTTCTATGGATGGTCATTCAGTAATCATTTTAAAGCCAGGTTCCCAAAGGGCTTGGGAACAAGGCTTGAAAAGCTGAAACAAGTATGGGCTGTCAGTGTTGTTTTTCAGACATGGAACAAACTATTCCATGTAAAACACGCTCTGTACATTGACTAGGTATTTGGTATAATTCATCCCCGTCCCCAAAACAATGCTTCGAAGGACTTCTTATTGCTGAAGGTGTGTCCAATACCCGCCCGTCACTGATGTTTGAAAGGGAAATGGACAGCACATCTTGCGCTATTTATTTATCTGGGCTATAATGAGGCAGGGTTGTATCAACTTGATCTTAAAGTGATAGATATCGATTTGTATGCTCCCTATTGTGTTTAAATCTCAAATAGATAATTTTTGTATAACACATCAAATATAGTTGACAATCTGTGTGTTTGTGTGTTTGATTCAGTGGCCGTGCAATACATGTCTGGTGCCGTGATGGAGAGCAGAGCAATAGTTTTGGAGTCTGTATGCACTGCCAGGCAGCTCTTTATCTCTCCAAACCAGTAACATTCTACTGCTTCACTGTCCTAGAGAGCAGGAGCATCTTAAACATGAGGGGCCAGATTCTCCAAAATATTTTGGGTGCAGGTGATGAGATGTGCAGGCGCTAGCACATCTCATCACTTGCGCCAAAATAAGAAGCAGTCCCATTCTCAAAGGGCATCTTACTGAGTTCTGTCAGATGCCCTTTTCTTTTACCCCTTTGTGCCCATATCAAGGGTAGTTTCTTCGCATTTAAAACTGCATCCCAAAGTCACAAACGAGATTTGCTTTTAAATGCTCAGAAACGAATGTCATTTCGGACCCTATCATGCTTTTTGTTTCTTAAGTGTTTCAGCCACGGTCTAACCCGTGGCTGTCACACTTGCATTTCCATCACCCAACCGGAACTGCAATTTCTTTTCTTTTAGCATTTCTCTGAAATGTGCTCCCAGAAACCACGTGGTTGCAGGGAGCTTGTCATACCGCCTGTCACTAATGTATGAAAGGGGACTGGACAGCACATCTATGCTCTATTTATTTATTTATTCATTTATTTATTTATTTATTTATTTATTTATTATTGTGCATTCAGTTACATTTGTACTTTTTGCACACATCACAGTTAATTGCAATTATAAAACATAAACGATAACAATAGAACATTTACAACAAATGCACATGTTGGTCCACATGTTAAGTATCAAACTGTTATTAAATGCAATTCATTTAGGAGTTTTAGGAGGGCAATAGATAACAAAATGGCTTTCCCAGCAGAATGTCTATTCCAGAATTTCTGAGTATTAAGCCATTCAATATCATGTACAAATTTAGCAAAATATTTGTTCTCTTAAAGTTTTTGTTGCTGTGCAAGTTATAAGTAGATGTCTCACGTCTTGAGGATACCCCATACCACACAGGTTGTATTCTCCCGCTTCACGATCTAGGTATTGCCAAATCCTTACTGTTTCATTAGTTTTTGTTAAATTTAAGTGAAATCGTAGTAGTTGATAACGCCAATTTGGATTAGGGAATTTTATTAAATAGGGGTGAAAATAGTTACTGGAATGTTCACAGACATTAACATTTTAATACTTTTCATGTTATTAAAAGATGCTCTAGTTGTAATCCTGTCTGCTCTCATTAATGATTGTTTTACTTTATCAGGATTTGAAATGAGTGTCTCACCAGATTATTGACATGTTTGCAAGATGTTTTCATCTTCAGCTTGAAGAGTAGACAAGTATTTACTGTTTTGAGATACTCTGTGGACCTCAATATCTTCATAAAGAGAGTTCACGCGTGGATCAAGAATTGTTCTATATAACTCAAGAACTTTCCAATTGAAGTGTGATTGTAATGAGTGAAACCCAAATTCATAGCGTAACTGAGAGATTGGCAGAGACTTAGGCAGACACACTGTCTTTTTCCATAGTTGACCTTCTAATCAAGCCCAATTTACAGAGCGAGCACTGGAATTGATTTCCAGGCCATATAAAATGTCTGGTATCACTTTACTTTTCTAAAACTTTAGAAGAGGTAGAAGCCAAAATCTACATAGAGAATTTGACCATTTTTTTTATTTGGCTCATAGATTCTTACTTTCCAAGTGATTGGTTAATGTTTTCAATGATTGGGTGGAGTTTGAATGGAAACCTAAATATTTGACCTTCTTTGTAGTCAGTAAAATAAATTGGTTCATCATCCAATGTGATTTTTGATTTTTGCTTTTTGCGTGAGTGTTTTCCAAATCTAATAATATTTGATTTTGATGAGTTAATAACCAGATAATGTTCATGTGCATATAATTCCATTCCTTTGATTAAATGTTGTACTCCTACTGGAGTACAATCAATTAGTGCAAGATCATCAGCACAGGCCAAGAAATGGATTCTACATTTTCCCACAGATGGCCTCATGAAGGAGTGGGCAAATAGAAAGTATGCCAGATCGGCTAGATAAAGGTTAAACAGGATGGCGGCGAGGATACAACCTTGTTGAAGTAACCTCGTCGTGACACACAGGTAGGTAATATGATGGTAACTTTATTCCATGTTACAGTGCTATCTCTCATTAGGAGAGATTGTAGGTAACGACACCGGCAACCCCCACCCGGCAGTAACAGTTAACTCAAACTGTCAACCTTAGAATGTAGCCATGCAATCCCGCACTGCACACTCTCATCTTCACAAGTCGTGCTTTCATTCACGTGCCACACTCCCAACCGTAATACACACGTAATACACATCACGACACATCCTCCCCCGTTCACTATCACAAGAAAACCTTTCTTATAATGCATCAACCCCTTCACATACCGTGTGGACAGCACGGAATGTAACCAACAACACCAAACACCCAATGTCATCTTAACCAAAACAAGGTACAACCCTTACTCCACTACAAAGCAACAGATCCTGAAACATATGACCCAAATGAACACCAGATAACTTAAATTCTAAAGCACCCCTATGCATACCTTCTAACTGAAACACTCCACAAAATGAAACTCCACGCCCTGAAGAACCATCACCAAAACACAACCAAACCACGGAAGCCCAACCCACTAGAAACAAAAAATTACAAACAGAGCATCCACCGGTCGTAAGCTGCCCCTTAGAACATGGGCCTGCCACACCCATAACAAACCCAATGAAACCTTGCTAACACTCTAACCCCATCGAGCACCAACACCTCCTGCCCTGAGCTGCCCCTCAGGACCACGGACCTGCCACGTCCGAACACATTCCAGCTCAACCTAGAGCATCTACCCGCAACAAACTAAAGAGCCCGGCCATCACATTATGGTTTTCCAAAAGAACTCATACCAGAACCACCCCAGTTAAAATTCAACAACACCAATAATAACCATGCAACTGACAACCATAACCAACGCCTACATAATCCCTTGGACCCCAAGCCACTATCCAATAACACCTGAAATAACCTGATGGCCCCAAACCGCTGCCCGAAAAACACTGATATAACCGCCTGGCCCCAAGCAACGCCCAGAAACCTGACACCCTCACACCAAGGAAATCACCCAGCACCAGAAATAAGTAGACCCTACATCCCAAAATTCCCTAAGAGCCTCTAAAAACAACCCAAAAGTAATACAATTACCTGAATAACCGTACCAATGGCCCCTCAGACACCAATGCCACAATGACTTGCACCAAATAACAACCCCAGCAAGTCTCAACAACTTGAACAAATACACCTGAAACAAATGGCTAGAGTAGACCCAACCTTCAGCCATAGCCCTAAAGCTGCTCCACATTTAATAAGTCATAAATATAATGACCACCCACAATGGAGACAAAAACTCAGAACCCCACATGCACTACACTAGCGACATGCAAACACCCTGTGACATGCACACAAAAGCGCCATGGGCACGCCCCAACATGTACACGAGACATAAAATAGTACACCAATAAATGCAGGAAATTGCCCCAAATCCAGTCCAAACTGATGAACCCTCCACCCAAAGGCTATCGGTGTAAAGAAACTTCTACAATGCATATAATCATTGTCCAAAAGTCCTTCTTAAAAAAAAATTAACAACATTTCCATCAGAAATTGCATCCTTTAAGGGAAAACCGTAACTTTGGATGATTGACATACCCCATATAGCCAGGTCCCTCCCTCCCCATAAAGGGAAAATCGACAAGTTAAATATAAGCCAGAATCATCATAGCACACCCACCATTAAAGTGACATTACCCCCTACCTTCCACCCCAGGAAGGTCCATATTCAGTAATGACAATGCTCGAGTGAACACGGTCCCATAAGCGTTTTCTCACGCACATACAGGCCATTGACTACACACCACTTCCTCAATACAAGGGGCAACAACATTTACTATCACACACACTCACACCATCACACAGGCCCTACACAATACCCACCAACAGAGGCCACAACAAACACCAACTACATACACGCTGGCCTCAAAAACGCATAAAGTCAATACCTGACCAAATACATATCAATGTTCCGATTTAGCAATTGACACTCCTGGGTCAAATCCATGCAGAGCCTGGAAAAAAGTCACCTGGAATCCCGAACACTGATGCCTCCACTTCTTCATCACGCAACTACAGAAATCGCCTTCCTTTTCTGCAGAGTTCCTCGATGCACAGACACCATTTCCAGAAACCGCCAAAGCAAAATGTCTCTGAAAACGTACACTTTGTCTGAAAATGACCACCTCGCCATTGCACCCATGCTCATCGACCTCCACAGACAGCAAAATCCAGGCCTTATTCCCAACAGCACGTTCCTCCGGAAGTCCTCCGCCGGGAAAAGACATTGCAATCTTCAACGCCCCCAAACCAATCCCACAGGGCATCACGTTCGAAGAAACTTTCAGCTACATTTCAGCTCTCCTGTAAACACTTCCTCAAAGCCACGCTGCGTTCACACCCACACCCTCCTTGCGTCCTGGATCTACGTGGCCAATCCAACAAGTGCTACAATACGTGGCCCGACATCACATTTATACACCCGGCTACAGCAAACCAGCTGGACCACGGACGATACGGCACCCACGATGTCAGCTACCAACAACTGGACAACGGACTTTACTGGATGCCTACCCAGCATGTTCTCCCGAAGCACACTCTCCTTTATGCTCACCAACACCTCTTGCTGGAAATGGAGCATCGCCAACTCTCTCCTCCATTAGCTAGCCAGTCCTGGGAGTCCAGCGCCTTGCTGGAAGCGGAGTGCTGCCAACTCTCTCCTCCGTTAGCTAGCCAGTCCTGGGAGTCCAGCGCCTTGCTGGAAGCAGAGTGCCACCAACTTTCTCCTCTGTTTGCCAGTCCTGGGCGTCAGCGCCACCCAGTAGCACGCCAACGGGGCCCTACTATGGACCCTCCTGGAAGCTCAGCGCCACCAGCAGCTTCCCGCCAGGGCCCCACTGTGAACCCGGCAGACAGGACTGCTCTGCTAACACCGCTCCCCCGTCCTCACAGGAGTCACCACAGGGGAGCACACAAACACTGCTGGCTTTCTCCTACTAGGATCTTGACGCTCCAGTCCTGAAGCCAGCCCTGCCGGGTAGGGTGACAGGTCTGCTGGAGGGCAGTGTCGTTACAGCTGCACCGTCCCCTCCGCGACAGTTATCCTCCTCGCCATGTGAAGTAACCTTGCCGTGACACGCAGGTAGGTAATATGATGGTAACTTTATTCCATGTTACAGTGCTTTCTCTCGTTAGGAGAGATTGTAGGTAACGACACCGGCAACCCCCACCCGGCAGTAACAGTTAACTCAAACTGTCAACCTTAGAATGTATCCATGCAATCCCACACTGCACGCTCTCATCTTCACGAGTCCTGCTTCCATTCACGTGCCACACTCCCGCACGTAATACACACGTAATACACATTACGACACTTGTCTTTCACCATTTCTTCTGTATATATCTGATGTTAAATCACCAATCATGTTAAGTCTCACTTGGACTATAGTATGTTCATGTAAGGCTATTATTATCTGTAGCAGACCTTCAGGAGTGTTCCATTTCTTTAACTTGGTCCATAGCTTTTCTATATTGACTAAGTCAAAAGCCTTTGACAGGTCAATGCAGGCTTTTATTTAAGGCTATGTGCTTTTAAAGTTAGCCCATTTAGTAGGGTCGATATGCCTTTTCGAAAACCAGTCTGGAACTTAGATAACATTGAATGGGAATCCACCCATTTCGTCAGATCTTGGAGGACTATGCAAGCTAATATTTTGCTGTCACAATCGAGCAAGTGTTATCAGGTGATAATTTGCTGGATTAGTTCTTTTGCCCTTTTTATTTATTGAATGATAGTAGCTCATTTCCAAGATTCTGGAAGTGTTTGTGTTCTTATAATTTATTTTGAAAGAGCTCACACAAAATTAATGACCAAGTTGTTGAGTCAAGTTTTAATATCATATTGATTAGGCCATTATAGAATTAGAGGATTTTTTTATGAAACCTTCTATCTCTTCTTTATCAATATGAAGTGACCAATTAACTTTTATTTTATTTTCTGCTTGAAATACAGGTTGCTTTGCCGAAGTATCAGTGAAATGTTTTATCCAGGTATCATTTGTTATCATAGTAGATTGTTGTACTCCCTGGGATTGTGCATTATAGTTAATTATTGACCAAAAATGTCAAGCCTGTCGTGGCAAGAGGGCTTGAAGCATGATCTGGCCATCATGTATATCGTGCAAAAAACGCCGTTCATGTGACTAGTATCTATATTTGGTCTTTACTTTTTTTCCTTTCCAGTGTTAACATTTGTGCCGATAAAGCAACACCATTTAAGTCACATAACTTTTTGTTGAGGCACTTTTTTCTGCATAGGTTACTTCATCAAAGATGTGTTGATAATTCTTTATATTTATACCTTTTTTTTGAATTTCAGGGGATGAAGATCCCATAGAAATTCTACAAAATTTCCGGGTGAACACAGAATTTGTATTTCTTCTTCCAGTTCATGATAAATGATGGAGTCTAATTTAGAATTTAATTTCAAGATCTGATTGCCAAAACATGCAACCCAATTTCCCTGTGGATTTACCTGAAGCGCAGGAATATATAGATTTTTGTTTTTTAATTGATCTACATGAAATCTGGCTTGTAAAGAACTATGGTTACTATATTTCATAAGGATGAAAGTGAACCTTTGACAACATAGAAGTAGGGACACCACTATGTTGTCGATTGTTGATTTTACTTTGCCATTTGTCCACGTGGGTGCAGGGGGAGTGTCAGTATGTACATTCCCATTAATGATGATTAAGTTCCAATCGCAAAAAAATAAAATCTATCCCATACTTCACCATTACATTTATTCATCCCTGGTTTTGAAGATTTTCTAACTGAGTATGAACAATATGCTGTACAATTACCACTTATTAGAATGAAACTGCTAGGAAATTTAATATTAATTTCAGCTAGAACGATAGAGAGATCTTCAAGAAAAATCTATAAACCTATGCTAGCGGGATTCAAGGAGATGTTAATTAAAAGTTGGCCTCTTGATGTATTAACCCACTTTATCATGCATCTAATAAAAAGAATGCCTGCTATGGCCTGATTTATGCATTCAATGCCACTTCCAATGGAGCAATCAGTAGGCCACCTGAGGGGTGACCCCCGTTACTACGAGTGCCAAGTTAGAAAAATGTAGTAAACTCATCAATATACAGTGTTTCCAGGTTTCCAGGAGCCAAGTCTCTTGTAGGAAAAGTCTTGCTCGGCTAGTAGCTTTGTCCCTGAATGAGGCTGGACCACTTGTGTTCCAACTTATTAAATTTAGATCTTCTTTTCCCTATTGCAAATCTTCTGAAATATTTATTCTATGGAAAACCTCAGTTAAGATGTCAGGGAGAAGGATACATAATTTAGATCTTTCCTTGAATGCCTTTTCAGTATTTGAACTTTTAGTAGCAGGATTTATTTAGTCCATTGAATGTATTTGTGTTGGAATGTTTTGTGTAATATCAATTATTTCAGGGCTTCTGTTATCCGAACATTGAGCGAGGGAGGAGGTTTGGTGGTGAGAACCTCAACACCTATTTATTTAAGCTCGCTTCCGCATAAAAGTAGTGCTTTCACACCATCAGCATTTTTTAAGATGAGTTCCCCGATGTAAGTACATTTTTTTTCACGGAAAAGAAAGACGATAAATGTCTTGTGAGGAAAACATGTAAAGATTGGGGATTTTTTGGTCCTTTTCTGTATTAGTTGGTGGAAGCACACTTTTGGTGCTGCAAAGGGTTTGTATAGATTTGGCTGGTCTGAAGTGGGGGCCAAGGGTTGTAGTGTTTTTTTCTGTGCATGAATTGTTTTTAGGTAGTTCAAGTTTCTTTGAAGGTGTTATCACACACTCTGTGGATGTTTCACTGGCAATGGATTTCTCAGAGTTTTCAACCTGATGTTCTTACAGAACATGTGACCCAGTTTTGGAGGTTTAAGGGGTACAATTGTTTTGCTCATTGCTTCGACTCTTTGTAACCCAATGCTGGTTTTCATTTTAGGAATTGTTAAATCTATTATAACGATTGTAACGTCAATTTGATTAGACTGGTTGTTGGTCGGCACCTTCTTCTGTTTTATTTTTTGAACAGATGCAGCAGTCAAATTATTTTGCTCTTTTTCTCATTTCAGGAAATTAATGCTTTAAAGAAATGTCTTTTTCCAGCTTTCTTCTGTGTCCCAGATTTCGGGTTGACTCCCATCTTATTTGAGTGCCCTGAATTTGCTGGTGGATTGCAAGGTGTTGTTTTGTTACCTTTTTTAATGTTTTTATTTTCGTTGTTTCAGTATTGCCATAGTCACATCTTCTGGGTATTCATGATTATTTGATGGTTTATACTCCTTTAAGATATTATTTATTTCTGCGACAGATGTTAAATCTGTAATGATTTCTAGTGGATTCTTGTTTGTTATTTCCTTCTCTTGGTGTGATCCCTTGTGGAATTAATTTTTGTCGACTGTTTGGGCTAATCTCATGAATTCTTCAAGGACCGATGTTGAGCAAGGGGTATCTTCTCCATAGAAGATTTCATCGGAGCCAGCGACAGGATTGGTGTACGTGGTCTGTTTCATTTTGTTATTTTCCGCCAGCAAACATTTAATTTTGTTCCACATTGCTCTTTGTTTCCATGAATGAGGAAAATTCAGTTTTTAAGACTTGTAAGCTTTCTGTATTGTCATTTTCATTTGTGGCAAGGAAGTCTGCCATTTCTTTTCATTGAATGTTTAGTGCAGTGTTCAAACTGACTAGGCAGGTTTCACAATTGCCCACTTCATGTGATAGCTCCATCAGAATCCCTGAGTATGTGTGTACCTATACTTTGAGGGATTCAAACACATTGCCAAGAGAGGTAAGGACAAAACTCAGTGTTGCAAGATTAGAGTCTTGTAATTATTCAACTTCTGTGTTATGAGAGCAAGGGATATTGGGAACGTGTGCCGTGTCACGTCCTTGTCTAATGTTTGTGCTGCCAGTAATTGGGGCAAACTGACAACCCTTTGGAGTGTTGATGGTTAACGGGACTTCAGCACCGGCCCTTGCATGAGTTTGACTCTCACATGGGTTTAACTCAAACGTTGTGTGAGTTACACATAATCCGTTTTCATCCAAATGTGAATGATTTGAACTTGACTCATTGTCAGGAGAATGATGGATTGTGCTGGCTACACGGGATATGTTTTCAAATGCATTCAGGCTCAGTAATCTTTTTTTAGTAGCTGCAAGACTCAACATTTTTCTCTTTATTGAAGATGTGGAGACAGTATAATCAAAATTACGATGCATTGCATCTTTGACTAAGTGGGTTGAAAGTAAGTGAATTTCCGTTGGAACGGAATAGGCCGTCGGTGTGACCTTTCCATTTTTATTTACATTCGCAATGGGGTTTTCACTGTCGGCCTCCTCTGTAGGAATGTGCAATTCAGGGCACACAGTGGACTGAGCTATCATGATTGCATGACTTGTGTGTTTTGCGGGCTAACA
Organism: Ambystoma mexicanum; assembly: GCF_040938575.1. NCBI lineage: Eukaryota > Metazoa > Chordata > Amphibia > Caudata > Ambystomatidae > Ambystoma > Ambystoma mexicanum. The sequence goes on from NC_090922.1 coordinate 1,270,729,172, forward strand.
GCGGGTTCCTGTTCTGGCGCTTTGAAATCGTCTTTCTATATGGAGCTCTGTAGATTGTACATCCTGTTCAAAGTGGATGATGAACGTGGCTGATGTTTAGATAATATGAGCAAGGGTACTTGTATCAACTAGATGATATATGTGCACAATGTGGAAGCATATAGACTCTATATGGACTGTGTTTGAGGATTGCCTTACCCATTAGATGATCGATGAGCGGCAAGGCAACAATCAAAACTGAGTCAGCCCACCAGGCCTCTGGCCAACTTGGCGAACACACACGCAGCACTCCGCTCATAGACGCTTATCTCCCACACTCACCGCTGTTTTTTTAGCCTTGGGGAGCAACGTTTGAGGACCCTTGCAACAATGTTATAGATGATTCCAGAGGACACGGACCAGGGCCCACAGAACACAATCCCCACATGACTACACTTGACCACAATGCCCCACTTAGGCTCCACTAAAAACATCTCCCCTAGTTCCTCCACTGAAACTGACACTTTGCTCAATGTGGGGTGTGGGCTGCACACACAGTGGGAGGGCCGTATTGATCAGTAAGGTGGGGGAGAAGGGTAATTAGAATGGATATGTAGTGTGGGGTAGATGGGGTGGGATGGCTGGTGGCAAATCTGTTCGACAACTGGATTCACTGACCCTCTTCTTACTACCAGCTGGGAGGGCTTGTTCGGTTCTGCTCCGCACTCAACACCTCACCTCAGCAACGGGAAAACGCAGGCGTCAGGCCTCAGACTGCAGAGCAGAGCTTCAGCTTCATTGCCATGACTCGTTTCTCATTTAGTATCTCGTTTGCGAATCCTCCTTTGGAGTTAGAGGAAGTTAGAAGAAAGCTGCCCAGCTCCTGGGACACTAAGCACGTCAAGCCGCACTGCTCCTCCTAACTCACAGCCACTTCTGATGTGAAAAGACACTAACCAAATGTGTATATTGTCAGAGGTAAGCGTGTTGCAGGGAAGTAAGTATTGAAATGTTTATTGAAAAACCACAGGTTCTGCTCTTTGTGCTTTTGTCCAGCCCCTCCTGAACTGTGCAGATCACCGTTGAGAATAAGGTGACCACTGCTTTTCAGCAATGAGTGCAAATAAAGAAACAAAACACATTCTGTGTACTTTTTTTTTAACTTGTGTTCATTTTTGAGAACCTACCCTGGACACTTAAGGACTGTCTAAATTAAATGTGCTCCCATCAACCACGTTAATGCTGGGCTTCATACATTAATGCCAGGAATGTGCTCCCATTACTCTTATATGCAAGGGGACTGGGTAGCACATCTGCATGTCACTTCCCAGCCCCTCCTGAAACGCTCAGGTCAACTTTGAGAACAACTGAGCATTTCTGAAAGTAGCACAAATGAAACATGCACATTCTCTGCGTTCCTTTCGTACGCACTACCTTTTGAGAATATGGTCCTAGATATTGTTCATAAAAGAGGATGGTCTGTTGGGAGCAGTTAAGAGAAGATCACATTAAACTAAGGCATGATTGGCAGGAGAGTATGTAAATATGAAATTGGCACAATACTAGACTGCAACTTCTTTTTTACATATATACATTACAGACATTGTTGACACAATTATTATTAATAAAAAAAAGGATATGCTCCGAATTAGGCATTGCTTTTGAAGCAAATACTAAGGTTGGAATTAGAACCCATATATTCAGTTCCTAAACCCTGCAATGTTGACACAAGGCCCACACATTCAAAGTGATTTATTATTGAGGAATAGAAATAATAAAATAAGAACAAAATGATGATTTTGTAAACTATTAAGTGTGGCGTGGACATGTGAAGAACGAAGGGTGGGTCAAAAGCAAGTGTATTTATTTATTTATGTCCTGTAGATGATTTATTGCACACCACATAATACCATGCAGCGGTGAGGGAGCGGAAATGTGGTTAATGCACTAGTCATTCGAGTGTTGCTATAGTGGTCAATCACTGTAGAGAATTGGAAGATAAAAGGGTGATTGTGAGGAAATGAAAAGTAGTTATTCCTTCATAGGCTGTGAGCTATAGCACTAGGTGTGTTATAAATAGGCGTATAATACCCCTACCATACACAAAAAAGGAAATGCTATCTCCATCGGCAGGGGAAATGTATATGTCTATATAAAGGAGAAAGAACTGAAAAATGTACTAAATAACTTGGCCATACACCTTAAGATCACTGGTAACCCGGCACACCAAGTTCATAAAATATAGACTGTATGCTATAATATATCACAATTAATATATAAATGTATTCAAACCAACGTAAATTCAAGTAAAAACAAGTCGACCCAAAGACATCAAAACACAGTGGAACAAAAAAACGAATACCTAGACATATTGTCTAAACACACTCCTAAAAAATATATCAACACAATAGACACTCCACTAAAACATTAAACATTCTACATGTGCTGTAAAAACTCCCGAGATGTTTCTGTTCTTCTAACACCTCAACAGGGTGAACATTCTTTAGGGGAAAACACTGTGTACAAAGGGTCATTTTTTCATCACATAAATGAATACACCTAAAAAGCAAAAAAGAAAAGGAGATTTTAAGGCACAGGTCAAAAAAGTACTAAATATATGAAACCACACTGCAGTAAAAAAATTCCTGGAGCGTGGGCGTAAAAATGAAGACCAAACTAATCAAGTCAACCTCAGACAAGTTCTACAAATGAACTATTGAAATTACCTTCACTGTGTAATTTCTTCAATGGTGTGCTGAAAATTTAGACTACACCATATGCACCAATTAACAGATGCATCTACTGCTGTTACAGGTGCAATAAGTTGCCCCAATATTCCATTAAAACCACTGCAGAGACAAAGAGAACAAACACTGAAACATTATTATGGGTGATGACATGCTTATGTTCGAAATGAAAAGCCAAAAAACAAAGGGTCTTAGTACCATTAATTACCTTCAGTCCAGGACAGATCCCACAAGGCTATAACAGGAATTGGCAAGAAAGTCACGATTCAAATTGTAGATCACAGAACCTGAATACAAATAGAAACAAACCTTGTTTCCAAATGGTCAATCCATCATTACAAACCTTATTTATTCTTATTTATCTGCCCAATATCTGTGCGTGTTACACCCAGTGACATTCAATCTCATGAAAAAGTGACATGTCATGTGCAACCAACTGTTCATGTGCACGGTCAGGGCAACAAATGTAAAAGCCCGGGATGGACTAACAAACCATTCTTGGGACTACTCCACTATTAATATCGACAGGAATGGCTGGTGCAATATCGTCATTACGGAATGAAAAGCATTACTTCAATAGGCAGCCCGGAGCACAGTAGTACTACACGGGTAGCTTACCTCAAAACAAACAACAGCAAACGCACCGCCAAACAACGTCCGTCAAGTCGAACATCAGACGCAGAGTTCCCAAACGAGGCACAGCTTGCAATGGTGAACAGCAACAACGGACTCACCCATTAAATGGGGCAAGTTAGTCATAAAGAAAGGACAATACAGAGGCTCAGTAATAGGCGGCCATATTGAAAAAGGAAAAAACGCCTGGAGCACCATGCATGGAAAAAGCCCCAGAAAGAGTGCCAGGTGCAAATGGAGGCACTGCATTCAAAACATAGGGAGGGAAGTACCATTCTTTTTTGAGGAAGAGGTTTGAATAATTAGCCACATCAGAAATGCATGTTTTCATGGGAACAGAAGACTTTGGCATGCACTTGTCTCAGAGTAAAGAAACTGCTCTTATGTAGAGGGGGGACATTCTCTAAGCTACCAACTCCAATATTGCTGCAGAGTAGTCTGAGTGTAGAGGAGTAGGTAAGAGGTGTTACAGTGTAAAGATTATGAGAGGAAATAGGATGGTGTAATGGGGCAGATGAATATGCAGGTACCACCTACTGCCCTTTCTCAGATAAATATGGAAGTACAAATTCAAACCCCGACCCTTCACCAGTACTCTGCAGGTGAGAAACGATACAAGCTGAGACAGCCGTGCTGCCCCATGAATCTTGATTTGAGAGACGAGACATATCAAGACATGTTCTAAGAAACAATATTTCAATATTTCAAATGTGTACACCTCTGCCATAAAGAATTAGTTAGGCTGTGCAACACTAGTAGTGATTAAAGTTAGATAGTAGAAAGCACAAATAGTGTGCTGTATATATCATAGAAGAAAGGGGATTCCAGAGAGGGACTCACTACACTGATAAGGCAGATGGAATAATAGGCAGAATGGATGCAGTGTACACGGGCAGGGAAACCAACATATGGCAGATGCATGAGGTGAGTGTAACATGAACAGAGTTGAATATAGGTCACCAACATTGGTACAAAAAGTGCAGAAGTACAGCCATATTCCTAGCAGAGAGGCCACAGCAGGCCTAGATGTTAGCAAGGTCACAGGCAAGATGCTAATTTCATAAAAACACATTTATTTTTAGAAGCTGCCAAGCTGCCCAGACAGTAGTTAATCACATTCGTCAAGGTCAGATGCATGGAAAAAGGCCGCAATGGAGATGCAGAAGGCAGGGGCAAGAGAACCATTTCCAGGATCAGAAGCAGTAGACTCCCAGGCTAATTAAAGGTTCAATAAGAGCACAACCAGATGTTGATGTCCAGGTGTATGTGATCAGTATGGTGAAAGACTTTCTCACAAATAGATGAAGTGTGTCCCTAGTGGCCTCAAAGAGTACAACATGCATGTTAAAATTAGTTAAACGTCCAGTAAATTCTCGAACATAGTCCCCTAACACGTTATCAAGGCATGAGGAACACTCGCTATTCATTATAAGCCAAGTACAGATAAGACACCTTTTGAACTCCATACCTTGCACACAGCTACAAGATGATACACAATGCCAAATACACAGGCCTGGGAATGATGGGGAGTACTTTTTATTGGAATTAGTGCAGACCATGGACTTCTCTCTCGCCCTACCCTATGTGTGTCTAATACTTTGATGTCTTCTCAAAGTGTACAAGGTTGGTGGTAAAGTGCCAACCAACAGAAATACCTCTTGCCACACTGTCCATGATGAAAAATGACAGCCAATTTGTGGCCAGTATAATGATGTAGTGAAACTATTATCTATGATGAGATGGGCTCAGGAGGAACCATCAGAGATGTATAAACCAATGAGGAAAGTAACACTTATATCATCTATATTATATATTTCTTAAGATATTAACCAATCCTAACCACTCATAAGTTTTGTAAATGATATCGTATTGTGATGTTATTGCCTACATATGTTCTGTACAAATTCTGCTCACACTCTTTGTAATATTGAGAGCTACTTATTTTGAGTTTTCAAAAAGCTGTTTTTTACCGTGTACTTTGAGTAATCCATTATTGAGTATTGTTGTTTATGCTAGTACAGTAAATGTGACCCATCTCTACACTTGGCAGCAGTGGATGGTTCCCTAGGAGTTTTGTGCACTCCCGAGATTCCTTGCCATCCCATTAGGACATAGAGGGCAGTTTGTGGCAAGTGGAATTAATGTGCATCTAAGAAGAGAGGTTAGAAGGTACCCCTGTTGATGCTCAGTCCTGCCTGGTCTCACACGCCGCTCCGCTGAGCACAGAGGGTTGAGCAGGAAGATAGAGGAGACTCGATGCCAAAAACCTACAGGGGATCCATCGATGTAAGTATAAACTGTGCACAGCAAAACTGAAAATACAGTGGGCCTCATTACGACCCGGTCGGTAAGGGATTACCGGTAACGGTAAGGGCACTGGTACCGGTAATCCCTTACCACCCTACTACCAGGGGTTAAGGACGGGACCCGCAAGGGGACTTTGGTGCTAATAACGGTACCGCAATTTGCGGTACCGTTATTAGCGCCTTCCCCATTCCCATTGAGCCCTATGGGGGCTTAAATGGAAATGCGGAAGGGCCCTGGTGAATGGGGAATTACCGCCCCGCCAACCTTGGAATGGGGCGGTAATAGCTTCATTCACCAGGGCAGAGTCAGTAAGGATTTGGAGGCAGCCATGGCACTAATAGCACAATGGTTACCTCCAAACTCCTAATGAGGCCCAGTGTATAGTGTTTTGTGTATTATTGATTTATGAGATATAGAAAGAAAGAAACCTTCCGACAAGGGTTGGGAAAGACTGCACAGTAAACCCCTCTTAGGGCAGAGAAATAAAGAGAAGGATTCCCGCATATAATGGGAAGACAGCTGTATTTTGATTTATGTTAATGATTGCTGGAGTTAGTTTGTTTGTTGTGGTATACCATAGGGAAATATACGTGATTTGTTGTGTTAGTAGAAGAGAGCATGTGTGTTGTCAATGAAGAAAAGTGGTTTAGAGCATGAGCAGTGGTTTTGTGGTGCTGCTCAGGGTAGGAATGTTGGGCTAGGTGGTCTCAGAGAGACAGATGGGTGTATTAATGTTGTAGAAAAACATTTTAGAGCAGGTGTAGGAAAAAGGAGAAAGAAGGGTGTTGAAGTGGTGTTTACAGACTATTGGTAAGTTGTGTTTTATATTGTATTCACAACAGATACCCCCATCACCCATTTGTGCAAGTCAATTCCCAGCTACAAAGACAAGATATCTAAGTACCACATTCAGTGGGTTAAAGATCTGGCTGGCAAGATGTTTATGCATTGACCTCAGCACGGTACTCATTCAAAAGAGGCGTTGTAGCACATTTGTACATATTTACATGCCACACATAAGGGAAAACAATTACAGAACAGACTAAGCATACTCAAGCGTGGCAAATGTTCGCCAAAGAGGTAGAGGAACATAGCAAGAAAGAAAGGATGCTTAACCACCATGACAAAAGGCACACATTGCTCACAGCTCCTCCTCCTCTTCTGACCAGCGTCCCACCCTCAACTGTACAGGGACTATAACCATTAAAGGTTGCTTGAGGGTATACCAGCTATACAAATATTTACCCCAGAATATAGTGACAAAGACAGTAAAAGTGGAGATAAAGTGAACAAGCAAAGACTGTTGTTGCTGCAAGTAGAACATGACTCACAGTGTCATTTGCAAGCACAGCTAACAGAAGCAGAGAAAGAAGGTGAAAGAGCAAGAGGCATACAGGGAGAACAGGATGTGACCACAATTGTGTGAGATACATTGATAGGAGGACAATTAATACTCAAACGTGATGGAAAAGACATAGACGATTCAAAAGGAAAGGCATTAGAAGATGGAAATAGACAGGAGATAGAGAGGGAAATGGGAAGAAGAGAAAGAAAACAGGAGCAAGAGAGAGAGTGGGAGAGGCGCTGAAAGGAAGTTGTTGACATAATTAGCCGACATACATTGACTGACAGAGAGAGTGAAGACATTACAAGAAGAAACAGGGACAGCTTGAATGGGAGTAGAAGAGATAGCATGAGTGGAAGAGAGAATTGGAGGAAGTCTCCACAAAGTATGGGTCACAAGGTATTGGAGGAGATAGTGAATGGGACATATGTGAGCGATCCATATTGAAAGCTAGATTTTTAGGAAGAAGATGAGGATTAAGATGAGGAGGAAAAGGAAAGACAGTCGGAATGGGAAAATGACAATGAGAGCAGGGAGGATGAAGCTGCACATGCACCTCCTACAGGTGCACTATGGGAAGAGAGATTGATTTGATAGATTTGGAGGGAAGAGCGATAAAGCCCATTAGTTATCCATTGCTCCCAGAGAGACGTCCAATGAGTCCAGAAAGGAACACACTGTATGTAAACAGATTAAGAGATCTACCAGGCCATGAAAGGTTTCTATGGCAGCACTGCCTTTGAAGACAAAGGGTGCGGCTGCACCCGTGCACAGTAGTGGATTGACACAATAGCCCTTATTACAGAAAGGCAGAGAATTAACACAATATATACCCACGTCACATACAGAGAAAAATAACTTAATATATAAATTGCTGTCACTTACAGAGGGTGCGGGGAAGTGGATTCCTTACAGTGAGGATCTATGTATTAAGATAGGTACAAACAATGTATCTGCTCCCTTTTTGTATTGTACAGATACCCCAGCTAATCTCTTGGGCAGAGATCTCCTAAGCAGGCTGAACATGATGATCACTTTTATGGATGAAAGTATAGTATGCTTGACTCCAGGTTTGCATGCACATTATAATGGCCACATGACAAGGGCGGTGCCTGTACATTCAGCTTTGATCCTTTATGGAGTAGTGGCTGTGTTAGGTTGGTTCATGGGAATTAAATATAAGACATGGCGGATACCAATTGAGTTTTTGTTTGCACTGCTGATTGTAAGGAACTCATGGTGACAACAGTAAAGACAGACACAAGTGATCACAGTTCAATGGTGTTTATTAAACTGCAAATGCAGGGTGGAAACAGATGGGAGCAAGTGTCGACCATCAAATGAAAATAAAGAAGTCCTTGTGGTGTCTTGTCAAAGTAAAAAGCCTATACTAAAATAGAACTATTGCCAGTTCCTTACAACTAGTTACTGAAAGAGTGTGGGGATAGAGTGTTCTAATAAAGGAAAAGTGTTCACAAATAATAAGTCAGGATGTGATTGCCTTGAGGTATCCATTCATTAGATTTTTAGCACGGGACAAAATGGGACTTTGGAGCACAGCACACGCTGGAGCCTTCGAAGCAAGAGCTAACAGTTCTGTAGCAGTTTATCAGGTTCTTCATTGGCTAAGTCTCTTTTCAATAAAAGTATTTTGCCTTTGAGGCCAGATGCTCTCTACAAACAAACACAAAGTTCTAATCTACGAAGACGTTGGGTGATGGCTTCAACTCTGGGTCCCTCTCTTCTGGGTGCAGACCCCTCACAAGTCGTATTCAATGAATTAACAATACAGTTCCTTTCTCAGTGAACTTTAGGTTGTGACTTTCCACCCCTGAGTCTCTCTTGGCCGCGCTCGGACCCCAAATGACAAGGGGGACACTTCACTTCCCCTTAACTTGCAATATTACTTGCTTTCACAAATCTTTTTTCAGTTCTTCGGGCTTTGCCCCTGGTTGTCGGCTTCCCTCTGCCGAGTTCACTCTCACTGACATTTGGTTGTCGGCTTCCCTCTGCCGGGTTCACTCTCACCAACCTTCGTAACACACTGTTCATGTACTAATCTTAACCATGCAGGATTTACTTCCCTTAGATTTCACAATCATCTGCCGTTCAAAAACTTTCCACGGTACAGAGGATTTTTTACGAGACCCCTGTAAGACCACTTTGAGATTTCTTCACCTCTTCCCAAGTCCTTCTGGTTACGGTAGTCTTTACAATTGGATAATCAACTGATTTCTTGAGTAGGCACCCACGTGGTGCCAACCTCCTCTACTGCTGGTTTCCCCCCTTCAAAACATTTAACAGTTCTTTGTTCAAAGTTCCAATAGCCACTTGCTACTTTCTGTTCAACACAGTTCTGTTTCTTATTGGTTCTCTCCTCGACTCACCAGCTGTGATGAACTGCTTGGCTTTCTTTCTTCACGGAGTCAAGGTTGGTACCACCAAGACAAGCGTCTCTCCCCTGCCTGGTAATCAGCAGAGGAAGGTCTCATGTATCATAGACATCTGTTGCAACACACTTTGGCTGTTGTTCACAGACTTATTACCCCCTCTGGAGAAGCTTCACAGACCTTGGTCTGAAAGGGCAAGGTTGACTCCTTGTCAGCCTCTTGGTATGCACTGTCTTTCTCCTGCTCTTGAACTTCTGTGCTGGGTTAGCTCTTACATCGTACGGTCTGCCTTACTCGTAGTGTGCTCTCTTACTCCACCTTTTATCCCTGTGGGGAAAGGAAAGTGGTGTCAGGTGTGGGTGATTTTGGTCAACTGCCTGACTTTTACTGACTTTTGGGTTGGGACATGTCAGGTTAACAGGTTTTGCATTAATCTGTTGCTGTAAGTGTTCATGTTGGAAAGGGGAAAGGTTCAATAGGGAATTACAAACTTTGTATCAGGGGGTTTGTGAGAAAAACAGGAATGACCACAATTTTTTTTAATTTTTTTAAAAGTTTTTATTAAATTTCACAAACAAACAAACAATAAACCAAACAAATAGTGCATGTTCCAACAGTTTCAATACACTTTTTTAACTTCCTAACCACTACTCCCTCTACCCACCCCCCTTGCGAGTCTATTGCATTGAACCTTCAGTTTCCACACCCTGTGGTTCGGTCACCTCTTCCACAGGCTCAGTCGGGTCATCCAATGATCCAAACAGTCCGGCTATCAGTGATTACCAGGCCATCAGGGACTCATTCTCCTCCTCCCCCCATTGCAACACGCTTCTTGCCATGCCGTGGTTTCGGCTTCTGCCCATTTTTGCAAGTCCTTCCATCACACCTCTATCCTCGGCACATGGCATGACTTCCATCCAATGGCAATCCTCCTTTTTGCTAGCACATAAGCCAGGTCGCTTAGTTTGCTTACGTGCCTGAGTTTCTGTGGTCTTGGGAACCTCCCCAGCAGACAGGCCCGCACCGTATCCACTACCATCTTGACCCCTCTTCCTTCTAGTTTCTCATTTACACCCCTCCAGAACCTCTCTATGATCGGGCATGACCAGAACATATGCACCATGCCCGCATTCTCTTCGTCACATTTGGGGCATGCTTGCCGACCTGCATTCTCAAACCTCGATATCCTCCAAGGCGTCATGTAAGCCCTGTGTGTTATGTACAACTGTATCTGTTTGAGCCTTGCGTTTCTAGACACCTTCTTATGATACCCCTGCACCCTTTTTCACATCCCATCTCCCATTTGGGCCCCAACCTCCGTTTCCCAGTCCAACCTCAACTGCGTGACCTCCTTCCCCACTTTCGACATCACCATCTCATACAGTCTGGAAATCCCATGACCCCCATCAGCTATATCATATATCACGTCTATGGTGGCGTCCAATTCTTCCCCCAGCACAGTTTCAGGCCATGTTCTCTTAATCCTCTGTACCATTCTGTGGTACGTAATGTACTGGCCTTCATGCAACCCAGCTACTTCCCGTAGCACCTCAAAAGTAACACTAGAGCCCTCCTGCCAGATGTCCCCCACCGTTGCCACCCCAGCCGGTTCCCAGTGGGTCCGGAGTATCAGTCGCAGCTGAGCGTCCGCCCCTGTCAGTACTACCAATGGCATCTGCGGAGAGCATGGGGATGGGTCCCCCATCATTTGGCATGCCCTGCGCCACACCTTCCACCCTAGTAGCATCATTTTAGGGCACCCCCCCATTTCCGCTCTGGGTGCCCATATGACCTCTTTCAAATAAAAAGGTGCACAATCCCGCCCAAGCAACCTGTGTTCGGAGGTCTCTTCATCAGATAGCCATTTGGCAACATACTGCAACAGGCTTGCCACATAGTACGCCTCATAGTTGGGTATCTTAATTCCCCCTTTGTCATGGAAGTTTTGAAGCTTCCACAACGCCACTCTGTTGCGCGTGCCGTGCCACACAAAGTCCCTACACATGCTATTTAGTTTGGTGAAGAACCCCCTAGGAATCAGGTATGGTATATTCCCTAAGTAATGTAGGAGCCTCCGCAGGACCACCATCTTTAGCATCGCTCCCCGTCCCATCATCGCCCAAAACCGCATGCACTTCTCGATGTTTCTAATGGCTACTTCTGTGTTACACTTGTGCTCCTCTTCAACAGTGTGGTATATATTAATCCCCAAGTACCGAAACGTGCGAACCACCCATGGCACTTGCAATATAGGTAATCGCTCCGATGGAATCCCCTCGTACCCCCCAAAGGGAACATGCTGGACTTCTGGGGATTCACTGCTATGCCAGACAACACAGCATATCTCTCCATCACTTCTAGGATGTACTGGAGATTTTCTTCTGGGAATCGTAGGTACAGCAGCATGTCATCTGCGTATAGGGAAATCAGGTGCCGCTCCCCTTTCACCTCAATGCCTATAGTGTCATATTGTTGCCGCAGATAGATCGCAAGAGGTTCCAGGGCCAGTATGTAGAGCATAGGAGACCACGGGCATCCCTGTCTAGTACCCCTGCTAAGCTGCCACCTCTCTGAAATCACAGATCCTGTCTTAACTCTAGCCAGCGGTTCACTGTACAAAATCTTCGCCCACCTCACATAGCCAGGCCCTAACCCATAGTGTTTCAGGCCTGCCAGCAGCCACGGCCACCTGACGGAGTCAAAGGCCTTGATCGCATCCAAGGACACGATTGCCATTTCCTCATCCCTTCCACTGCCAAACTCAATGATCCTCTGGAGTCCCCTATGATTATTGCTGATGTTTCTATGGGGGACATAGCCCGTTTGATCCGGATGTATTAACTTGCTAATGACCCTCTTCAGTCTATTCGCCAGGACTGCAGTCAGTATCTTGCCGTCTTGGTTCAGCATCGACACAGGTCTAAAGGAGCCACAGCTACGCCCAAGTTTATTTGGTTTAGGGAGAGGTACTATGACAGCCTTTCTCAGTGACTCCGGTAAGCGGCCCATCTCGAATGCTTCGTTTATCATTTCTAACAGCGGGGGGAGGACCTCTTCTATATATAACTTATAAAATTCCCTTGGAAGCCCATCTGTCCCCGGGGTCTTACTAGTAGGCAACTGCCTCACCACCTCCCCCAGTTCTTCCAGGGTAATCGAGGAGTCCAATTCCTCTCTTTCCTCCTCGCTTATCTTGGGCAGCCCCATATCCTCCAGCGTTTCCTCTATCATTACGCGGCTGCTTTCCCCGTCTTCCCCGTATAACCTTTTATAGTAATCCACAAACGCTTGATTAACTCCCTCCTGGGTATCCTCTACGCTACCATCTTCCCTATCTATAGTTCTAATTGTGGCTCTGGGGGTCTCGCTCTTATATAACCACGCCAAAAGTCTCCCCGGTTTACCGCCTCCCGGATGCTGTCTCTCTATGTACCTTTTATAATTAAGGTTCCACAACCTCTCCCAATATTACGCACATTTTTGCTGTAGCTTAAGTATCAAATCTAGTTTCTCTGCTGTGTCATCCCCAGTTTTTAAGGCCACTTCCAGTTTTGCTTCCATCTCCCTCAGTTCAGCCGAAACCCCCCCCTGTAGGCCCTTGGATTTTGCCATGGCCGCCCCCCTCATGACAACCTTAAAGGCCTCCCATAATGTCCCCGCCGAGTCGACACTCCCATTGTTGGTTTCAAAATAGTTTACTATCTCCTGCCGCAAGTCCTCTCTGAAGAAGCGGTCCCTCAACGCCTTTGCTCGTAGGCGCCATGTCGGGATCCTCGCCCTCGGGGGGCAATATTGCCATGCAAGAAAAATGGGCGAGTGGTCTGAGAGGATCCTGGCCCTGTACTCTATGTATGCCATCTCCGCTATCATGTCCGGTGATGCAAAGACATAGGCCCTCATTACAAGTCAGGCGGTGGACCATGGTGCTATTAACACCATGGTCCATGCCGGATTCCGCCATGGTGGATTGCGGAATTACCGCCCCATTCCAAGGTGAGTGGGGCGGTAATTCCCCATTCACCATTTGCCCTTCCCCATTCCCATTTTTGCCCCATAGGGCATAATGGGGATGGGGAAGGCGCTAATTACAGCACCGTAAATTACGGTGCCGTAATTAGTACCAAGGTCGCTTAGTGCCTTGGACTTTAACGCCTGCATAACTGCTGTGGGGCCGAGTAATGCGAATATTGCCTTTCCCCACGGTGCCACACTCTCCATGCATCTTCCAGCCCAAAGTCATCAAGCAGTGTCTATAGCACCCTGGCTGCAGGGGCCGGTCTATCTAATTTCCCATCCGATCTATCCACCCTCGAGTTCAGTACACAGTTGAAGTCCCCTCCCCAGATCACCACGCTACCCACACACCCGCTCAGATTCGCACTCAGTGTCCTAATGTACGCCGCTGTGTTTTGGTCCGGGGTGTACGTGTTAACAAGACTTATCTCCCTGTTCTCTACCAATCCCCTCAGCATAACCATCCTCCCGTCTGTCTCAGCCACCACTTGCAACCGCTGAAACGGGACATGTGGCGCTACCCATATAAGTACTCCTCTTGCGTAGGTCGAGTAAGACGAGCCCACCAACACCCCTTTCCACTTTCCCGCAATCATGTCCATCCTCTCGCGTGTGAGGTGGGTTTCCTGCAGCAATGCAATGTCTATTTTCTGCCTGCGCAGATACAGCATAACCTTGTTCCATTTTAAATAGCTGTTAAGCCCCTGCACATTCCATGTGAGTATTTTAAGGTCCCCCATGGCCTGGTATAGTCCCGTTCCCTCCCCCGCAGGTATCGTTTAGCTTCAAGTTCCAATCCAATCCATATAGGCTTGCATCCCATTCTAATACCCCTTTACCCAAAAACACACCAAACTTCCCGTTCCCTCTCCCCCCCACCTCCCATCCCTTCCCCAACACTCTCCCCCCCCAACTGTTGCCCAGCTCCATCCCTGGATCTCAGGCTCCCCCGCATCTAGCTCTTTCCGGCTTTCGCCTGTACTCGAAGCTCCGCAGGGTGAGGCCTCCCTAGTGGCCAACCTACTACAACTACAACTATAATTCGGGGGGTAGGGTACTTCCGCCCTGCGCTCCAATAGCACATCAATCAACTACACATTGCCAAACAATTTAAATATATGTAACTGCCACTATATTCCAGTCCATCAAGTCTCTTACAATCAGCAATATGTAATCGAACATCAGCCTCTTACAGCCAGGCCCATCGTTCTCAGCCTTCGCCTAGGCGCCCTCAGGAAGTTCGCTCACCACCCTAGCAGTATGCATAACGTATCTGAGTCACTTTTCGCGTCCATTTTGTGTCTCTTCCGTGTCTTGATCCTGGCAGCCCTGCAGATCCAGCCATATTGTTGCTTCTTCCGGAGTGTTAAAAAAATTAAATTTGCCCTTATGGATGATCTTCAGTTTCGTAGGGTACAGCAACATATATTTTATCCCCACAGCCCGTAGCTTCCTTTTGATAGTTACATAGCTGTACCGCTGCCTTTGGACCAGCATAGTATAGTTTGGATATGCCGTGATAGTACTCGAGGCCCTCTCAATTGTTCCGCCTTTCCGAAAATATTCCAATATTTTCTTGCGGTCTTTATAGTTCAGTATTTTAGAAATTATCGCTCGTGGAGGGGCCCCTGGTCTCGGCTTCCTCATAAGGACCCTATGTGAGCGCTCCACTGCAAAACCCTGCGAGAGTGTACCGGCCCCAATTGTTTGTAGGAGTACGTTCTCAATGTAATCAGCTGGGTCCCGGCCTTCTTCGCCTTCCGGCAAGCCCACCATGCGAATATTGTTTCTCCTCGCTCTCCCCTCTGCTTCTTCTGCTCGAGACTCCAAGTTGGCCACTTGTTGTTTAAGGACATGGATCTCCTTTGCATTGTTGGTGCTGGTGTCCGTGTTAGATTTCACCGTACCCTCCAGGCAGCTTGTGCGTTCCGCCAGTCCCCTGACATCTTGTCTCAGAAGGGAGACTTCGATGCCCACCGCTTCGATTTTAGCTTCCAGGGAAGTGCGTAGGTCCATCATCACAACCCCCCAAGATTCCACAACTCTGTGATGGCTGATGATTATCAGCCGCTGTGGCACCCTCAGCCTGTACCACCGGGCCTTTGATTGCGCTGGCCACAGGAGACTGCTGTGTTTTCGCAAAAATGTCCATCGTGGGTTGTTTGTTCTTAATTTTGCCCACGCCCCCTCACGCCGCCATATTTCAGTCTCCGTTGGGTCTCCCTACCGTCCAAGTGTCTTCTCAACTGTAATTTCCGCTCTTCACCGACCGTCGTGGTGATCTCAAGGCAGTCGCGACATCTTCTCACTGCTGCTAGTTGCTGATCAATGCCGAGCGAGCGCTGCTCGTGCTTGTCGAGGTGCGGCCTGCATTTTCACACCTCTGTTGCCCTCAGACACCTGCCGTCCGGGTCAGCCCCCATGCCTCCACGACCCAAGGCCCACAGCCCCCAGGTTTTTTTTTCCGTCTTCACCTCGCCATTGCTGTTCTTTCCCGGTGGCCTTCACCTCTATTCGTCCTCTTCAGATACCCCAGTATCGTTTCCTTTGTTGTCGGCCATCTTGTGTGACAATGGACCGAACTGCCGCCGTCGTTCGTCGAGCAATTCCTCCAGACTCCCTGTTTACGATTCTCTCAATCTTTACACAATGAGCAGAGCATACATTCCCGTGCCTATGTGATTATGTGATCAATTCTGGAACCCGTGACGCATTTTCAAAGGTAGTTTTTTCGGATCATCTGCCGGATCCTCCGGAGCTACACGGGAAGCACGTCCTACTCCATGGCTGCTCAAGCCACGCCCGCGACCACAATTTTTATCATAAAATAAACAAGAGGGTTTGTGCTAACTGTAGTTGTTGGTCACATTTGATTAGGAGTTTGGAAAGTGATAATCAGAGGGATGGGATTGGTAGGGATTATGAAGGAAATGGGGATAGTCAGAATCGTGGACTGAACAGAGGGGATTGTGAGAAAGGAAAGTTTTGTCAAGGTAGATTGGGTGTTCAGAAATTAATTATCAGAGGCACGAAAAGTAGAATGATTGGGAATATCCTGGTAGAAGACAGGATAGCAGGGATTCTGGGAGTTGTGGTTTTTAATGGGTTTACCAGATGTGGTTGGGTTGTTGGCTTTATCTTTGGGTAAGGAAGATTCACTGGGTGGAAGGGATGATGAGCAGGAATAGCTATTAAAAGCTTCATGGACTTAGTTCCCGTCACCATCCTCCCTGTTGGAGTATTACCCCGAGCATAACCCCGGGCTCCCCTACCCAGGTGATCCTCCCCCGCTGGTACACCCCCAGGAACTGGATCCAACAGCGATGGCCGTGTCCTGGCCACCTAAATAAGGGATTCCTAGGCTTGTTTTATAATAGTTTTTATGTGTACTAAATGTACGAACTTAATTGTGTTTTTTTTAGAAAGTGTTTAAAATAAAACATGTATTTTCATAATCATAGTTTTATTCTGGTTGAACTATTGAAGATTCTATCTACCTTCATAATTGTTTTATACTTTATACACCCCAAAAAAGGAAAGGATTTCACTATTGGGTTTCCCCCTACATTTTAGAGTCTAAGTACAGCATTTATGTATCGTGGCCAGAGAGCTGAGCACACAAGGTTTCCCCAGGAGTACTGTGAATCTCTTAGTGTTTTCAATAGGGTTGTTAAGAATATACCCAGCCAGTTACGGTGAAAAAGATGCAGTAGTTCTTGGGACTCTGTAACTATTATAGATCATGGATCTTTGACTGCTCTTGATACCCAAGGCCCTTACTGAAAGGACTTGAGGGAGCACAGAAGGTGAAAGGTCTGACTGAGTGGTCAGAAGAGATGGTGACTTGCTTTCGGAACTCAAGGGTGCGATCGGCAATGCTCCAGTCTTGGTGACCCTGGATTACTATTTTCTTTTTTGTATACATTCTCACATTAGGATGGGTAGGCAACGACAGTGGTCTTGGCACAGAAAACATCACTTGGCCATAATCCTTTGGCTTATTACAGCGGACTCCTAAACCCAGTTTTGCAGGGCCAGTTTCTGTGTGGACAAGCTCTAGTGGCAGTGGCTTTTTCTCGATACAAATGTATTCTACCATTAATATGGGCTGCCCGGTGACATTGCATGTGGAGCATGCGGTTTTGCGATTTTGGAGAAGCCCAAATCAACTTTGACGACACAAAGAGTTTCTGGGTGTGAAGTTATCCTATCAAATGCTTCCATACATCAAGTACGCTGTCACCTAGTCAATCAAATGACATTTGTAGCTGACCCAGTGGAACCTCATGACATTGTCCATGACTGTGTTTTATGAGGGAGAAGAGGAAGAGAAAATACATTCTAAGGATGATGCCTTGAAGGGAGGTGAAGTGTTCATTGTTGATGGATCTTTATTTAATGTTTGTATTTATTGTATTTATTATATGCCCACACCCGGAGGTACCACAGTGTAGTTTACAGTATACTTAGTCTTGGTGTTACAAAGTTTGAGAAGAAGTAGAATACAGTTTACAGATAGGTATAGGTTTACAATTTGCATTTCTATAGTAATCTAATAGTGTAAGCTTAAGCATGCTTGACCTTAGGAAACTAAAAGTGGCAGTTTTGACAGAGGAAAGAAGCATAGTGGTCAGAAGAAAATCATAAGCGTGTAACCCAAGGGTAGTTCATGGGATGGGGGGTGATAGATCAGTAAAAGGCGGAAGTGAAAAGTTAAGGGAAAATCAAAAGGTTAGAATTTGTTAAAGAGCCATGATTTGAGTGATTTCTTGAAGTTGTTAAGTGTGGGCTTAACAATTGATCAGGACACTGGTAAGAAGCATACGGCTGCAGCTGTTGTGGGCCTTGTGTATGGGGAATACCAGTTCAGGATTAAGAAATGGTTGCCTTCACATTACATCACGCAAGCAGCGGAAATAGTGGCACTCATAGAGGTGCTGGAAATGAGCAAGGGGAAAGTCGTCACTATTTATTTTGACTCTGCATATCTAGCCTCCACGGTACATTCAGGCTTGGCTAGATGGTGAAGGTGAGAGTTTAGGAGATATGATATGATAAGAAATGTATAATTGTAGGCACTACACAACAAAGTAGGGAGACAAAAGGAGGACAACCAAACAATCTTACTAGGCCATTTGTCATTCAGATTATGCAAGTGCATAAGGAGAAGGGAACTGCAAAAGGGAGAGGAGAAGTCCAAGTGGGGGCAGGGGAAGTGCGTTCAGGGCAGCAGTGCTCTGAGTAAGTGCAGCCAGGTAGCCAGCTATGGGTAGTGCAACGAGGCAAGGGGATGTAGGGTTACAGATACAGCCCATAAGTGTGTGAGAAAATGGAGAAAGTGCAGATGGTTGCTGGTCGTTGAGGAGCCTAGTACCCATGAGGTGCTGAGGATAGTGAGGCAACTAATCCACACAACAGGCAGCAGCTTCAGCAAGGGAGAGGAAGAGGGAACACAGAAGTGAAAAGGAAAGTCTTGAGCTGCTTCCGGAATGTGAAGTGGTCCTGATCGAGTTTGAGAGAGACAGGGAGTCCATTCAAGAGGGAGGCCCCAGCGGAGGAGAGAGATCTACCTCCCAATCTCTGCTTGGAGAAGCATCTGATGGTCAGAGAGTTGGAGGTAGCAGAGCAAAGGGCTCAGGACGGAAGATGTTTCGGAAGAGAGAGTTGGTTGTAGTCCGTTTCCTGGCCCCAGAAAGCTTTGCAGATAATGCAGATTCTCTTGAACCTGATCCTTTCAGACACAGAAATCAGTGGAGCGATTTCAGGGCTCTGATGGGACACCTGTCCAGCATGCTGTGCTCCTATCTAGAGTAATCGAAATATTAACCTTGTCATGCAGGTATAACAAAGCTATTAACATATGCAAACGTATGCATAATTCATATGTCTTTTTATATGAATATTATTTCTGTTCTTCTAACAAATCTAAATCTGTAACCAGTATTTGAATCGAACCTAGGGTTCTGTAGTTTTAGCAGAAAATGTATTTCCCATGCTCAATTCAAATGCATCTCTTTTAAAGCTGACTAAGTGCACCAGATTTGAATTTGTGTGTGGGCTAAATCAATAATAATTGAACATCTGCTGTTATGAACAAAGAATGTCTTTTTACTCAACAATAACGAGAATTGGTAATCTAATCTGTATGCCTCAGGCCTAATGGTCTGCCAAGGCATGTTGCAGGCACCTACATGTTTGGAGGTGATATCAAATGGTTGATCAGACATATGTCAATCTATTCCCAAGGTGGTCTTCCAAATTAGCTTAAAAATGTAGGACCAAAAAAACCTGATGCTGGAATTCATTTTGACTTGTTTTTTACATTTTAAAACCAGCTCTTTTGTCTCAAGTCAGTGATGGGGTGAATCCTAGAGGCCCTTTTAATCAAGGTGACACATCATACTATGGATGGGACGGAGAATACCTCTCAAACCTAAGCAATAAGACCGACTCGGGAAGTTGGCAAATAACTCTTGTTTTATTTGCAATTGTCTAAAACAGGGAGTACAACGGACATCAACATCACATTTATTTACAAAAAAATCATCATAGGTGATGTCATACTACGTGGCAAACTAAGAACACCTATGGGAGATTGTGGTTGGACTAAGGATACTATCTAGGTATACTTTCTGTATGGGATAGGATCATGATTGTCTCTATAGTCAGGTGGGCACTCATGCCCTCCTTTAGTGTAAGTCATAGTGCAAGTCATCTTTGACAGTAATTAGAAACACAACACTTCATTGGCTCTCAAACTATAAGGCTCTTCATTATACAGCCTTCTACAATTAGTTGGCACGCTTGTACCCTTCTGGAACATTCGACTCGCTAGCAGCACGCAAGCTGGTAATTCAGGTGCTGGTGGGTGAACTTGACTGTGTCCCCCCACCCAATTAGCCCAACATCTCCCATCACTCATGCTGTCTTCCATTCACTTTGTCTTTGAACTCTGCCTTGTAGAAGCTTCTCGTCTCTGATACTATAAGGGAATGTATGCACTCGCTATCTTCAATCTGGTGTACCATGTTCTTCATCTATTTACATCCTCCGCTCATGTGATCAGAGACTGTGAATCAGACAGTATTGTAGCTTTTAATCATCTTTAATGAAGAAAACTTGGCACTCCTTATGTGACCTGTAATATCCTTTATGATCTGCACAATAAGGATGAGCAATCAGTTAGCACTGACACATAGGTTTTAGAACAGCCTGGGTGGTAGCGTGCAGCTGGCAGGTGTTATGGGTTTGCTGAAACTAACGCGCCTGGGGAAAGTCGCATGAGTTACAAAGGGGTACATCATCCAGTTGGGGCTGATGGTGCGGGTGGTGGGTGGGGACTAAGTATTCATCAGTTCAAGTTTAAGCCTGAGTCGGACGTCAGTATGTCATGTGGAATGAGGGTTGGCTGTTGCAAAGACAGGCTTTCAGGAAATGTTGTAGCAATGTTAGGAGGGGGAAGGTGATGGGGCAAGGGAAGGACTTCATTGAAGGAGTTAAAAGTTGGGAAAATAATGGTCATGTTAAAAGCAAATATATGAGTAATAAGTGCACACACATCAAATTTGTTGGCAGAGCTTGTCGTCTATGGCAGCTAAAAGACCCAAACACAGAGGGTTGCAAATCAGGCTGCTGACCTGGAATGTCCGCTGCCTTAACAACCAAGTTGTGGAAAGGAAAATCAATGCATATGTATCAAGAAACAGGTCCCAGATATTGATGTTGCAGGAGACACATGCTCTGGAGAACCACCTTTGCTCATAACTGGGGTCCTCTAAGATATTAGACAGAATATTCCGCACAGGCCAGAGTCCTCCTCACTCTTGCACATCCTTGTTGGGTTTCTGATTTACTAGAAGCAGGGTGGACCCACTGGGTCGGTATGTGCTGGTATGGGGTGAGGTAGCTGGCCATCCAATTGTATTTGTTAATACTTATGGACCGAATTTTGATGATCCAGAGTTCCACCATACAATCACCGAAATGTCGATTCCACTATATGGGACCTGGGTGATATGGGGGGAGATTTTAATATCATTCTAAACACGAAATTGGACCGGTCCTCAGATGCTCCACAGGCACTCACTAGAGCGGCACACACATTACATCATATCTCACTGCAGCTCCCCCTCACAGACATATGGTGAACACTTTATCCAAAAAGCATAGAATTCACATACTACTCCTCAGTCCATGACTCAGAGTCCCGTTTAGATTTTTGACTATTGACTCCCCTGATCGCCAATATGGTTTTGAATTGTATCATCCATCCACACAACATTGTCCGACCACTCTACAGTCTCATTGGCCATTGACATTTCTGACACTCCAGCACATGCCCCGAGATGGATGATGCCTTCTGCTCTCCTAAGAGACCCCTGCATGACCGAAGCCCTGCATGTTGAAATTACTGATTTTTTTGCCATTAATGCAGGATCGGTCCGTACTCATGGAGTGCTCCGGGACACATTCAAAGTGTGGGTAAGGGGCATCATAACAGCCAAAACCTCTGGATCAGTCAAAAGTATTAGAAGGGAACTGGACCAAGTTGAATACCAACTCAGGGAACAGGAAAATGAATATAGTAAAGCACACAATGAGGAGACCCTTACAAGGATACAGGAGTTACTGGGTGAATTCCACAAATGAGCAGATAGAGAGATTCTATATATGGCTGCCCCTACCTGGGCTTGAAGATACGGAGAAGGGATAAAGCTGGTAGAACGTTTGTGAATCTGGTAAAAGCCGAGAATCATCGTAACTCTATTACTGGGATTCAGGGCATGGATGGCATGGTTAAGACTAAGGGTAAAGACATTGGGCCTCATTATGAGTCCTCTGCGCTGGAAAGCGGTGATTCCGTGTCGACGGTGACTCCGCTTCCGCAAGGTTGCGGAAAGATGGGCCGA
Source organism: Ambystoma mexicanum (assembly GCF_040938575.1). NCBI lineage: Eukaryota > Metazoa > Chordata > Amphibia > Caudata > Ambystomatidae > Ambystoma > Ambystoma mexicanum. Next base: position 1,270,751,496 of record NC_090922.1, read on the forward strand.
TTACGACATGTGGGTCGCGCACAACACACCGAGGTGGAAACGGAGTCACCGCCATCATGCAAACACCCACGCGAGTGGACCTAGCGACACATTAAACGGTGCTACAACCGTGTCCGCCACCGCCGACACGGAAACACCGGAAGCAGAAATACCATGACCTCGGGAAAAAGACCGGAAACAGAGAGACGGCCATTATATAAAGCACAATCCACTGCCATCCGGAGACACCACAGGTCAGATCACCTCCCTGAGACTGACAAACCATCCAACACCATCATGTCATCCAGGATACCAGCACGCAGGCTGAGAAAGCAACGCTTCAGTGAGGCTGAGCTCACAGTACTGGTGGAGCACATTGTTGAGCATGCTGAAATGCTTTTCAGTGCAGATCAGCGGCGTGCCACTCAGCAAAGGCGCAAGGAGGTGTGGGCGGAGGCAGCACGCAAGTGCACAGCGGTTGGCGTGACCACACGTTCAGTGAAGGAGTGCCACAAGAGGTGGGATGACCTCAGACTCCGGCTGCGCAACCTCATCACTGCACACCGCCAACACAGCACTGGAACTGGTGGAGGCCCTGCATCCCCTCTGAAGCTGCAATCGTGGGAGGAGCGCTGCAGCAGTGTAATGCACCTGCATGGCATCCACGGCATAGGAGAGGCAGAAGCAGGAGTGAGCCCACCTGCAGATGCTGGTAAGTGCACAGAGTACAACGCCATACGTGTGAATGGGAGTGACCCAATGGCCCCACTTCCAATGCCCCCCCCAACAGGGCTGCAGTGACCCAATGGACCCACTTCCAATGCCCCCCCCAACAAGGCTGCAGTGACCCAATGGCCTCACTTCCAATGCCCCCCCAACAGGGCTGCAGTGACCCAATGGCCCCACTTCCAATGCCCCCCCAACAGGGCTGCAGTGACCCAATGGCCCCACTTCCAATGCCCCCCCCCAAACAGGGCTGCAGTGACCCAATGGCCCCACTTCCAATGCCCCCCCCCAACAGGGCTGCAGTGACCCAATGGCCCCACTTCCAATGCCCCCCCCAACAGGGCTGCAGTGACCCAATGGCCCCCCAACAGGGCTGCAGTGACCCAATGCATCCACTGACTGGCCAAATGATGAGTGACACATCCCCAAGGTACGAACCCTCAACATTCATACCGTGTGTGCCTGACAGGAAGCACAGACACACACCTGTGTGCATAAATAGTCAAAAGTGTTGTAATGCAATTGGATATGGATTGTGATGCCTGATGAATGTGATGGACACATAACATACAACCACACAATTAAACACATGTCCTTTGTATCCCCATAGTTGTGACAAGTGACAGCGACGATGGACAAGATGCGACGCAGCGGCCACCTGCAGGCGCACAACGCAGCACTCAAGTCCAGGACGATGATGCAAGCTGCTCTGGCACACAGGCACCAGCAGAACCCGGCACACCGGCAACATCAGGAACACTGGCAGAACAAGGCACACCAGCAGAAGACATTACCCACCTGCAGCCAGCCACCCATGCCCCGGATGATGAATCACAACCCATCTGCACAGCTGAGGAGGCAGCATCAAGTGATGGGAGTGGTCCGGCCATGCAGGCCGAGCAAGTGCAACAGGGTGATGGAGAAAACATGGATGGCGTGTCACCCATCCATGGGCTAGAGTTCAGCCCCCAAGAAATGCACAGCCCCATGCGCTCCCCAACACCATCCATGGGTGAGCTATGTGCAAGATTGCAGCACATTGAAGAACAGCAGGCCACCCTGACGCAGCTGGTGGAAAGACAGCTGGAGGAGGCCAGGCTCCAGCATGAGGAGGCCATGCAGCAGTGTGAGGAGGCCAGGCTGCAGCGGGAGACCAATGCCACGTTGGTCCGTTGGCTCACCAGGTCCATTGGCAGATTTGCAGCCACAATTCTAACCCTGGCACGCCATGTTAGGGAAGGGAACAGCATGCAGTCAAGCATTGCTGAGTCCATGTTGGTAGCCCAGCAGGCCTTTCAAGGACGCTTGCCCATCATCACACTAATGGTCACCTCAGCCAGCACCACTCCATCCAGCTCTGGCACTGGCAGCCCACGGAGGCGTTCCAGTCGCTTGTCTGGATCCACGAGCAAGGACACACCTGCACACAAGCATCCCCGCAAATAGTGGCATGTGGGGATGCCAGTGAACATGGCATTTGTGGACACCATGGTTTTTGGATGGGCGGGAACGTTTGGGTGGTATGGGTGGTGGGGGTTAGTCATTAGGGGGTTAGTTGATAGGGTCCTGTTTGGGGGTTGGAACGTTTGGGTGGTTTGGGTGGTGGGTGGGCATGGGTGTACAGCATCCCTAGACCCGATGCACCTTCTACTCTTTTGAAATGATAATACAAAACCTTTCAATACTGCATTAATGAGTGGACATCGGTCATTTCATTCGCAGAAAAACATCATTTAATCATTGGCATCGTCATATCCATGCTTTGATATCAATGTGCAGTCTCTGAAAGGTAAATGCGAATGAGTGCATCCCATGCTTGTTGGCCATCTTGGGCACCCTTGGGAGGTTGTGGTGCCACTCCATCACCATCCCCTTCCCCATCGCCATCCCCATCTTCATCTTCTGCATCTGGGGGAAGTGGAATGTTCCTGCGCAAGCACAGATTGTGCAGCATGGCACACAAAAGCACAATTTTACCCGTCTTAACTGGGTTGTACAGCAATGATCCTCCAGATCTGCTCAAGCAGCGGAACCTGGCCTTCAGTAGGCCAAACGTCCTCTCTATCATGCCACGTGTGCGGGTGTGTGCTCTGTTGTACGCCTCCTCATGCCTGTTCCTTGGCCTCCGCACAGGTGTCATCAGCCATGGCGTGAGTGCATATCCAGCATCACCTACATGTGAAGTAAATGTGTGGGACATGTCAGTGTTTGTGGTTCATCTCACGATCTGATGCAATGCAATACTGTGTCATCATACATTCATCCATAATGGCCTTGCCATGGTCTGAAGGGCAGGTGATTACCATCCAGCGGTGATTGTTGTAGCTGGTGTCATTTGGACATGGCACTATTACTTGTTGTGCATATGAAGTGGGCGTTATACGCGATAGTTGTTGGTGACTAATGCACTGTGCAATGCCAGGCACACATAGGGGACTAAATCCATGGCCGGTGATGATTATGCTTTTGCAGGATGTCACATGAGCAGACAACATGTGTATTGGGGGGAAGTGGACCTAGGTGTGGATGGCTACATTGAGAGGATCCACCTGTATGGCCTGTTGGTAGCATTGGTCGTATGTCTCCTGAGGGAGGTGTTGTACAGTGGCAACCGGTCATATCTATATTTTAGATGTGTGGGTTATGCTGACCATCCATTACATGTGCAAGGGGTTGATACATGTGCAGTTGTGGCAGCCCTCTTACACGGGTCATTGGCCTAGACATTCAACACACTTCCATAGGACATGTGCATTGGCAGAAGTACTCACCCAAAAGCCATGTGCTTTGTCCAACGTAGCGTTCCATGTAGCGTGGCAATGTTGAATTCCGCAGAACCATTGAGTCATGTGTTGAGCCTGGAAAACATGCACAGCAGTTTGTAATCAGCAGTCCGGCATCACATACCATCTGTACATTCAGTGGCACTGTTTCCTGTTGCGGTACACCATCTCCATTGCACGTGGTACTGTCAGCTCTATGTAGGTGCAGTCTAATTCACCTATGCAATTTGGCATGGCTGCAATGGCATGGAATGCCAACTTGGTTGCAATGACCTCTGCAAGTGTACGGGGTAGGGCGATGTGTTCGGACCCATGGCGCAGCAGAGCGTCCAGTACCTGTCCCAATATTTTAGAGAAACAGGGTTGTGAGAGCCTATGCAGCACACCAACTGTGTGCTGATAGGTTCCTGTGCCTAGGAAATGTAGTACTGACACCACCTTCAGGAGGGGGGGGATTGCAGTCGAAATGGCAATGTGGCTGCTAATGTCGTCCTCATTCATAGCGGTGATGTACATGATTGTTGGCCGGTCCAGCCGGTATAATATGTGGATCTGTCCTGGGGTCAAGTTCCACGGTGAGGCCCTGATGCGGGGTATTGCAGGCTGCCTGCGGGTCCGTGCCGGCTGTGCATTTGGGTTTGGCATGGGTGCAGGGTTTGCTAACTGACGCCTGCGCCTTCTCCGCCTCATCCTCCTCTGCAACATTGCTGCCACTATGTGCACTGCTGCCTGTAGATTCAAAAGTCCCAGTCCCAATGCTGCTGCTGCTGCTGCAGCTGCCTGCATTCTTGTGTTTCGAGTTGGCCTGGGTGTGGGTGTGTCCCTTTTGTAGCCTCCCAGTGAGCTCCTGGGTTCCGCTGGCCTCATTTGGGGCACCTGTGACCGGATTGGCCTCACCTGGTACTGTTTAACGTCATGTTCGCGGCGGCGCCGTTACCGCCTCCGTGGCCACGTTTTTCCGCCATTTGTTTGGCAGTGTTTCCATGTCGGTGGTACTCGTGATGGCCATGGTGTTTTGTGTTGGCGGTAAGTGGGTGGTTTCACCGCCGTCGCTCTTTACGGATCCCTTATCTACGCGGCAGCGGTTTGTGGTGGTGGTGTTTCCGGGTCCGTGGATCGTGATTGCACGGTCACGGAAACGGCGCTGGTATGGTTTTAGCGGTGACGTTAAGTCCGAGTCGGTGGACTCATAATGAGGCCCATTAATGCCAAATGTACACAATTCTACTCCACTATATATTCTAATCGGGGTGAGGTCCCAGAGGAGGAACTCAACCGATATTTATTGGCCGTGGGGCTCCCCACACTTTCGACCGAAACTAGGCTCACTCTGGAATATCCTGTAACATAAAACGAGATCATTAATGCCATTCGGTCATTGGCGTCTGGGAAGGCGCTGGGTTCGGATGGTCTGGGGATCTAACTCTATGAGGAGTTCCATCAGGAGCTGGCTCCTATCCTACTGGTGGTGTGGGAGGAATCCATGGAACTAGGTACTCTACCACAGTCAATGCACGAGGCCATCTTTACAGTGTTACTTAAACCACATCAACCCCCTCATGATGTGGCCTCATATAGGCCTCTGTCATTAATTAATACGGATGCTAAAATATTAGTGAAAATCCTGGCTTCAAGGCTTCTCCCCGTTATGTCCCAACTGATACATCCAGACCAGTCAGGCTTTATTCCTAGAAGGTCTGCTGCTTTGAATTAACGCTGCTTATTCAAAGTGATGGCACAGGTGAGTACTCATGCAACAGCGGTGGTGGCCGCTCTTGATACCGAAAAGACTTTTGAACTGTGTCATAGAGTTATTTGTTTTTGTTGCTGCACTGTTTTGGGGTTGGCCCATATTTCCAGCGCTCTGTTCGACTACTGTATTCCAACCAGGAGCTTAACATACCAAACACTTTCAGCACTATTCTCACTTGGAAGTGGTACCAGACAGTGCTGCCCCTTCTCTCCATTACGCTTTTCTCTTACTATCAAACCCATGGCTGCACTGGTTGGAAAGGTACATGGACACAAAGGGATACGAATAAACAGAAATGCCCAGATTATATCATTATATGCTGATGATACTCTTCTATATGTGCGTGACCCTGAACACAACTATCTCCCATAATGAACAACATTCATACATTTTCCCACTATTCAGGTTATAAAATAAACAATTCCAAGTCAGAACTGTTCTCCATTACACCTATTAACACACAGCCATATAACATAGGAGCGTTTAAATGGTCAAGAATACATTGCCGGTACTTGGGTATCATGGTGTCGGGCGACCGACAATCACTGTACACAGACAATTGCGAAACCTACTTACAACAATTGTCTACCAAGCTACTAGTATGGGCAAAACTCCCAATTTCTCTCTATGGGCGAGTGGCACTTCTGAAAATGGTGGTTCTCCTGAAATTATTGTATTTCTTTGGCAATATCCCCTTCTGGCCGGGACGTGCTTTCTTCACCACACTTAAACCATAAGCCTCTGCGTTTGTCTGGGGGTCCAGAGTGGCAAGAATACCTTGGCAAAAACTGTGTGAACCTTATGCATGTGGTGGTCTTGCGGCACCTGATTTTGAACTATATTAACTGACATCACATGCCTAATTTGCAAGATACCGGTATAACCCTGAAGACACTGCTACACATATACCCCTGGTGAAATATGCTGCGTCCCCCATGAGCCTTTGCTCAGTTATATTTAGCAGAAAGCATAGGGACTCCTGCACATTTGACCCTGTAAGCACTACCATAAGTGCATGGATGACAATCTTTGGGAGGATTCACTGTGCTGCTTTCCGGGTATTTCCCCCACGTTTGACGAGATGCATCAAAAATCTTGGGTTCCCATAAGGCAATTGAATATAGGTGACAATTGCCCTGAGGGAAAATGTGTCACTCAAAACGGCTTTGTTAATACTATAGGGTGGGGCCAATTGAAATTGCTACAATATCACAGAATGCGAGCTGCATTCCACAAGAGATGGCCATCATTCCCGATGGAACCAGAGTCACATGAAAGCACCATCATGTCTAGACTATATAGGTTAATACAGTTTCATTTTCCCCCTCACAATTCCATTAAAGAAGCGTGGGTGGGGCATGTGGGAACCACAATTGGAGATGATAAAAGGAGCAAATACTGCCAGCTAACCAAATCGGTATATTTGAATGCTGGGCGGCAGCTGATTCAGTTTAAGGTCCTGAACCAATTGCACTACACCCCTGCCATCATGGCTAAGTTCGTGCCAGATTGTTCTAGCAAATGCCTAAAGGGTGGAAGCCCGCAAGCGGACGCCTTCCATATGTATTGGTCATGCCCCCTGATTGTGACATTCTGAGGTAGGGTCTCTGAGGCTATAGAAGACATAGGGCCTCATTAGGACTCTGGCGCTAAACCATGGTGCTATTAGCACCATGGTCCATGCCTGAGTCCGCCATGGCAGAATGGGGAATTACCACCCCATTCCGAGGTTGGTGGGGCGGTAATTCCCCATGCCGCCATGGCCCTTCCCCAATCCCATTTTTGCCCCATAGGGCTCAATGGGAATGGGGACGGCGCTAATTACGGTACCGCAAATTGCGGTACCGTAATTAGCACCAAGGTCCCTTTGCGGGTCCCTACTTTAACGGCCGGTAAAACCAGCCGTTAAGGTCGGGTCCCGCAAAGGGACCTCGTAATTAGGCGCCAGGTGTTTAACGGCGCCGCAGCCTTTTACGGCGTCGTTAAACACTTAGTGCCTGGGTCATAATGAGGCCCATAGTAAACATTCCATCCTCACTTGCTCCACTAAAGTACCTGTTTGGGGATTTTGGCAAGACCTCTGAGACAACAAGAAGGTTGTTTAATGTTGCATCTGCTGTTGCGAAGAAATGCATATTAAAATGTTGGAAGTCTAAGAATGCACTCAGCATTGACGACTGGCTATGCAAACTAACATATGTATATGAATGTGAAGAGCAATTTGTACTTTCTGATCCTATGACATGCCACCCTAAGGACATTTGGGCTCCGTCCAGGAAGTAATTGTGAAAGACTAATTCTGATGTAGATAGTGCCAAAACCCAAGCCAGCATTCTTTTGGAGATGCTCCACTGCATGCATATGATTGTGAACAATGTTGTTTGAAATATCACCATTGAATAAATAAAGTTTAAATAAAAGAAAGCTTGGCACTTATGGTGTTATTTCTTGGCAACTTCACAAGGGATGCTGTTGCTTCTCACGTATACTTGTTCTTCTCAGGTTGATAACAAGTTCTTGGGTGCTTCCGGCGTTTGACATCAAGCCAGACAACTTCTTTGGCCTTTCTTCAAATTCGTGCCTCTTCTTTGCTGTGACACATGCATAGCTCTCAATCTGTTTTTCTTCATGGAGATTTGCTTGCTAAAATAAAGATAAATTATCCAGAATTCTATATACATATATGTTGGCGGCTCCATCTGCAGTCTGTATACTGCGTGTAGCAAGACTTATAAATACTTAGTCAACTTGCGTTACAGCATCTGTACAGTTATAAAACGGCTAGTGTTTTCTGCAGTGTTCTTCACAAGTGCAATCTTTATTCCACACATAAAAGCCTTCTTGATTGTTTACTTCGTTATCAGATTCTATATTGCCTACGCATTCCCTTCTCTGGTCATCCTTCTCAGTGTGTCACACTAATTTTGTGGCATCACTAGCTTCTCCTTTTCACATCTTCATACTTCTTTGGGAGCATCCCTCAGGAGACCATCAGTCTTCGCGGATACTTCATGTAGGGTCTCTCAATGGATACCTTGCCTCAAATACTCTTTGTGGCATAGGTACCATTTCTGGGGTTGCACATGTCGCAATTCCCGGTTTCCAACATATAGGCAAATTAGGGGCGGGACATCCTGTAGCATCATTTGGCTGCTCATCTACCCTCACACCCCCCTCTGGTCGATTCATCGACCACTCCTTCACCAGTTTCCACATCTCGACATTCTTTCTTGAAAAAGTGCTTCTTTGGAATCCATATTTTCATTACTCCTTTCAGGGACCCTGCTGATTTTACATGTTCATCGACACTCCAGGTCATATGGCTGCATTGGCCATTCGGATTACAGTAGATCCATAATCCCACATACTTCAGTGATTTTTTTGATGCAGGAAATTTGTTCCCTCTGGTGCTAAAATACTGGCCTTCAGGTAGTCTCTGATTTTTTCATCTGTCTATTCCTTGGGTCCGAATCCTGATTCGACATCTATCATGATCTTCATTCCTACTGCTTTCTTCACTGTCTTCTTGCACTGTGTAATTATTATACAGATTACACAGAATCCAAACATCACCATCACCAATATTGCTCCCAAAAGCTTGAGGATATTTGCTATCCATTGTGGAATCCATGAGAAGATGGATACGAACCAGCTGTCACCTGCAATATCTTCTGTCTTGTCTTCCATTTTGTTGTGCAGGTTTGTCAGCAACATTATGGCCTCCATCAATTTTCCATTCTCGTCATCATGAGAAGGTATGAATGTGTAACATGATTCTCAGATTTTGGCGCAAACACCTCCATCCATCGCTGTGATCATCTTAAGGACATAACTGTTCTGGAGAGTCATCTGTTTTATGGCTCTCATTTCTTCCTTGATCACATTGAATCCCTTTATGGTAGTGTTGATCATCTGCAGGAGTTCCCATCTGGTAATCTTTAGTGATTTGGCATTGGCCATCGTCTGGATCCCTGGCATAAAGATAGTCGTGAAGACCGCTGCAGTCTGGCTGAACAACCTGTGCTCATATGGAATGCTATCAAAGGCTTCTATTGATTTAGCAGCAAAATAATTCTCTCTCCTAGTCCTATTTTGGAACTCAAGTGATCTTCCTTTCCTCAAATGGGCATCTGGGGATAGCACTGTTCCCAAGATCTGTTCCTCTCAGATTTTGGCTTCTTCTGGAGTTTTTCCTTGGATGTTCAGTCTCGGGTTACCCTCTCATTTAATTCCTGTTCCTTTAGCTTCTGGCCTTGCATACCTGATTATGTGATTCCTGGTATGGGCTCTGTTTCTTGTCTTAATCTCCTGAATATAGTCATCTTCATCGGGATATGCTGTTTCTGTTGCCCATATTAGTGAGGTGTCTTTTCCCATGAACTGTCCTCTGGTGTTACACATTGCTACGTGCGACAGACAGTGTGCTGTTGGGACATCAATTTCTACAGCCACAGAGATCTTGGATTTTCCCATGCTGTACGGTACAAGTGCACAGACGAAGCATTCTCCTTCTGATTTTCTTCTCCCGACCTCTTTCATGTGTTGGTACCAAATGTTGTTTGCTAGATGTGCTGTGCTGTCCAGGTAATCATTTAATTCGCTGTTATCTTCGTGTGGGCATCTTGTGATTCTTAGTGCCCTTTTGTAGTTAGCTATGACTACGTCTTGGCACGCGTCGGTGTGGATTTTCCCTGCTGAGGAACTCTCAGTCATTCTGGTCGGTGGAGCAGGCTCCATTATCTGTATCGCTGTGGTAGGAGAAGGTTCTGTGGTTCTTTTCTTCTCTTTTTGTATTCTCTCGTAGCGCTCCTTCAACCACCATTCATTTGACATCTGCCCAATGTATGGTCGCATTGTGGGCCTGGTGCTTGTCTCTATAGTCTCTATGGTTTTATTGTTTAGTTCCTCATTTAGCTTCTTTGCTTTAGCTATACCAGGGAATAAATGGTTTATCCACATTTGTGTCCTTGCAGAGAATTCTCTTGTAGCTGCTTCTGTCTTCTGGAGAGCTTTTGCTAAATTTTCTATTGTCTGATTTTTGCTTGCTTCTTCTTAGTCACCTTTAATATTTTCGGGAAATGATAGTTCGATAGGCAGCAGTGTGCTCTCTGCCGTCCTTGTTCGAGGTTCTGCAGCCATTGACACTTGCCCTTGTTTGTGTGCATTCAGTGTGGGTTTGCGTGTAGTGGTCAGTGCTATGTTTTCATTCATTCCGTGCTGACCCTGTCTCCAGCTTTTCTCTTCATTCATTACTTCAAGTGAGTATGCATCACTGCTAATTACATTCAATTTCAGTTCGTTTACCTTACCATCAGATTTTCGTGGAACCAGAATGACTATATAGGGTCTGGGTGCTTCCGTGGGATTTGTACGTACATTATCTGGAGGGTGCATTGAAATTGGAACGCTTTGTGCACCAATAAAGAATGCAGTTCTGATTGTTAGTGACAGAAAAACAATAATAATCACTATACATATGCACATTATCGTTCGATATGACAATTTGCAGCATTTTCTTCCAGGGAAGTGGGGGCGCCACTCCGTCTGTGGGAGGACTAGGTTGCTGTTCTGGGCCCCCATTTCAATCATATCAATTGTTAACGTTCTATAAAGTTCTATTCTTTTTCATTTAGTTCATTATTGTCTTTCAGAAAGTTTGTAACATAAAGTGTCGTGTGCTTCGTAAGTGTCCCCCTCTCGAGGGTGACAATTGTCTCTGGTTACAGGATGCAGTTCCCTTGCTAGACTATGGAAAAAGATTAGACTAGCCCCTTTAGTGAGTCACATTCATTGAGCAAATTCAAAATACGTCAATTCCCAGTCCACCCCCCAAACTTGTTTTAGTCCGGAAGACATGCTGGGTTCTACTCAATGCAAAATTGAAGGAATAGCAATCACTTCAAATCAGAGTCAGAAAAATAAAAATAAAAATAAAAAATAATAAATAAAAAATAAAAAATAAAAAATAAAAAATAAAAATAGACGGTGGAGTCCTCGCCTATGCTCTCTCGATCTGTCCCTCGGCGGAACGATGAAGAACTATGTCTCTGTGTCTTGGATCTGTCCTTCGGCGGAAAGATGAAGAGCTGCTTTGGTTTCGATCTGTCACGTGATGGAAGGTTTCACTGCAATCTCCTTAGGTACTCTCTTTGAAAGATAGACAGCTCCACCTGGAGCATGATGCCATCGAGGAGTGTTCCCATGTGTGCAGTGCTAGCTGGATCTCTGAAGAAGGTGATGACGTCAACCTCTGCAGGCTTTCCCACCATTTCTGGATAGTCAGTGACTAGATGGAACAGGACATTGTGTGCCAGCCGGCTGTCCTCAGGTGACAGAGACATTTGTCTCGCTTGGCTGGGTTCTTGGTCACAGGCCTTTCATTTGACGTGAACAGTCTTTGCACTTTCCTGCGGCGTGGATTGCGACCACGTAGTTGAGCTTCATCCACAGTTGGTTCAGATATTCATTGTTTCTTGGATCTCTAATGCACGTTACTGTATCTGTGGTTCTCCCGATGAGTCCTGGGCACTTCTCTATAATGCTAAAGAAAAGCGTGTATGTCAGTTCATCGATGATCACTTGTGGTGGAAGCATTTGTGTCCTTATTACTGTATTCGGGCAACTCAGCGAGGGCTTCCTCGATGACAGTCAGCAGTTGCCAGATTAATTTCTTATTAGCAGGATCTTGTATAAAGTCTCTCCCTACTAGTGACAGATATTAAAATTACCACTAACTAATACATCCCATGTGAGATTTCTGCCGATAGATACCATGTATTCTGTGAAACATAGTCTTGGTATTGGCTGCTTCAGGACACCGTTTTGCTTATAACCGGAAAAGTCTTTCGCTCACAGTCTATCAGAGTCTTGTTTTTCAGCAATGCTTAAGGATGGCTTGATTCAAAAGTTTGTGTTATCAGTGTGTTGTAGCTTTGATGCACAATTCTCTTCCTTAACCTGCAACTATACTGCACAGAGTATCCATATTATGTCCTTATTCCCCCTTTCCTGGCAGAAAATGTCCCTGTTTTTAAGCCACAATTGACACAGGAGTTCCTTTCCTTGGCCTTTGCTGCTTATGCGTCCTTCTTCCTCGCCATGGATCTTGTCTGCATGGGCTGAGAAGATCCATGCTCTCCTGCCTTGCAGTTTGACGGCTGAGGGAGCGCAGTCTTCTACGATGAATGGGCCGTTGACTCTTGGCTCGTCCCACATTTTCCTTGTGTGGTTTCTTACCAGCACTGCACCACCAGGGAAGATGATTGGCACACATAGACGTTGAGATGTGTCTGTTTCAGCACCTCCTGCTGGGTCTGGTGTTGTGCTGCACCCTTTTTGCTGTTGCTGTACTTGGTCTGCAACGATAAGAAGGCTTGATGTCATGCAGTTCAGATATTGCGACAACTCCGTTCCCAGGACTTCTCGGGTGTACTGGGCATCACATCTAGCTCTATCTCGAGGGGTAAGGGGGGTCCTCATTCTCCTTCCCTTGACTATCTCGTGCAGCGTAAGATGATGGTCGGAGCCTGGTTGGTTCAAAGAGCCTACAATGCCAGTGGTAGACAGTGCAGCCATCCCTTCTTTAGAGTAAGCTTCAACCTGGCTATCCTTTCCTTTAACAAGCCATTGAGCCTCTCGCATATGCCATTTCCCTCTGGATGATACGCCGAAGAGAACTTGTGCTTTATACCAAACAGAAAGCTAACCTGTTCAAAGACCGAGTTTACAAAGTGGGCCCCGTTATCTGATTTCATTACCTCACACACCCCCATCTAGGGAACACTTCCCTTACCAGGAATTTGGCAGCACAGGTTGAGTCTGGGTGTGTACAGGGACCTGATTCTATCCACCTGGAGAATGGACACACCACTGCAATTAAGTACCTGTACCCGTTACATACTTGAATCATGTCGACATAATCGATGTGCAAGTGCTGAAAGGGCCCATTTGGCGGGGGGATGACTCCTCTCACTACTTTTAATGTGTGCCCAGCGGTGAACTGCTGGCAGATTATGCAGTTCACCATAAAGAATGCAACATGCTCTGCGAGCGTTGCAGCTAGATTTTCTTTTGTCATATGGAAGGGGTAATGTAATTGCTCCAATGCTATCTTTAGTAGGGCTACAGGCATTACTGGTTTACCAGTGCTGTCTTGCCTCCACAATCCGTCTGAGGGGTTTAAAGAACACCCTCTACGCTTCCACAGGTTCTTTTCGTCCTGTGGTGCCTCCCCTTGAAGCTCCATCAATTGAGTTTGCCCCATATTACTATAGGCCTCTGGCCCTATTCCATCGTGCTAGTCCTGCCTGCACTGTGGATGTCACATAGGCGGAGTCACTCTACACCGTTACTTCCTGGTATGCATGATTCTCAATGGTGGGTATCAATGCCAATAATTCTGTAGCCTGTGCTGAATAATGAGATGGTATTTGTGCACTAACGAGTACTTGAAACTCTCAGTTTGCTATGTGTTTCATTATGGCAACACCCCTATATCTTTGTCGGTCTTCTTGGTCAATTTTTGAAGAACCGTCAATGAAAGCGATCTCACCACTTACCAGGGCATTTTCTTTCACCCTGGGGATTTCATCATATAATTCTTCATAATGTGCGCAGTCATGTATCGGCTCTCCTTCATTGACTGGCTCTGCTATGAACGTGGCAGGGTTCACTGTTTTACATCAAACTATTTTGATCGATGGATTTGATATAATCACCTCATAGGCAGAGGCCCTTTGAGATGTCAGTGTACCTTTTGGTTTCTCTAATATGGCAAATAATGAGTGCTCAATGTATAACGTCATGGAGCATCCCATTACAATAGATGTCGTCTTTTCTATCGCAAACACTGCTGCAGCTAAACTTTGTTCACATGGGAAGTGGCCTCTCATGACTGGGTCCAGGTTCCCACTGTAGTACGCCAGGGGCATATACCCCAGTGAAGTTCTTTGGGCGAGCACTGCCGTCATAACTCTGCTATCTGTGTGAGAGAACAGGTAGAATTCCTCTGCATAATTAGGAATCCCAAGAACTGGGGCCATGCAAATTGCTCTGTTGAGTTCAGTAAACCCTTTGTCCATAGCCACAGTCCATTCAATTTTTTCCTTTGTCGTCTCGGCCTTCTTTAGGGCCTGGAGCAAGGGCTTGGTATACGAGCTGTAGTTGAAGACCCATGCTCTAACATAATTGCACAGGCTTAGGAAGCTCTGCATTTGCTTTATCGTGAGCTTCTTTGCCGTGTTCATGATAGCTTCAGCCCTTTCTGGGGTTACCTTTTTTCCTTCATGTGAGATTAGCTGGCCTATGTATAGCACCTCTTGTTGACAATATTGTAACTTTTCTTTGTCAACCGTATATCCGTTCTCTGCCAGTATAGTTAATAGCTGGATCGAATCGCGCCTGAATTGCTGTTCAGTGGTGCTGCAGATCAGAATGTCATCCACATACTGCAAAACAACACTGTCTACTGCAATGTTGATTAGGTCGATTTGCAGGACTCTATTGAAAATGGACGGGGACTCACAATACCCATGGGGTAATCTCGTACTTTTCAGACGCATTTGTCTGAACGTAAATGACGTTAGGTCTTGTGAGTCATGGTGAAACGGGATTGAGAAAAAACATTTTTCAAATCAATCACTGAAGTTTTTCGCCTCGATTGGTATGTTACACAAGATCGTAGATGGATTAGGGACTAGAGGGAATTCGGCCTCGACTATATTGTTTAATGCTCTTAAATCTTGGATTAAACGTCAAGACCCTCCCTTTGATTTCTTGATGGGGTAAATCACTGTATTGCAGGGTGATTCTGACGTCAAAAGGATGCCCTGATCCATCATGGTGGAAATTGTCTTTGCGATCCCTTCATCCGCTTCTCTGGACATGGGATATTGTCGTGCTCTTGGTAAAATTGATCCTGGTTTCAGTTTAATTTTCACTTCTCCTGCCCCTTTCAGGATGCCTACGTCATAGGGTCCTGTAGTCCATACTGAGACAGGCACCTGGGCCATATCGTCATCAAAGTATGCAGGGCAGATCAGCGCCAACATCATTCTCTGAGGCACTTCTCGTTTTATCATTTTGACCCAGAATATGAGACTTACTTCTACCCTGGTCTCTTCTAAGTCAGGGTGCTCTTCGAACAGATCATCATCGGTGACGTCAGTCACTCTGTACCCTTCTTCAATGGCGATAATTGCACACCATTACCTGCCCTCGTCATCGTACCCTTCG
Organism: Ambystoma mexicanum; assembly: GCF_040938575.1. NCBI lineage: Eukaryota > Metazoa > Chordata > Amphibia > Caudata > Ambystomatidae > Ambystoma > Ambystoma mexicanum. Next base: position 1,270,766,970 of record NC_090922.1, read on the forward strand.
ACCAACGCTAGTTTCCCTTGTACTGCTGCATTTTGTATCATCAAGGGAAATACTTGTCCCTCTTCCTCATGCGTAGGTATTCTTGGTCTGAAGAGAAACTCATCATGGATTCTCATAGTTCTATCTGCTAGGCTTGGCAACCCTGCCATGAGCACGCGTATGCCATATGCAAAGACTTCCGGTTCTAATGGTATAGCTCTCATGGCTATGAGTCCGGAGTATGCTCTGATCATTTCACACACGTTAGAATAATGCATTCCTGGAGTGGAGCATACTATGCCCTCCTCTGTGAATGATATAGTCATATTTAACTTTGTCATTAAGTCTCCACCCAAAATATTTACTGGGGTCTGGCGTGAATATAATAAAGGTACATTCATTTTGCACTCTCCTACGGAGACTGGGAGATTATCCGTAAAGGGAACTCGACTATGAGCTCCTGTAAAACTCTGAGTATCTATGGCCTGGCCGGACAAGGAAAATTGCCTTCTCGTATGCACGAGCGTGTTGCACCTGTGTCAACCAAGAAAGACTATTCCTTCCCCCCTATGATGAGATTCACCCTTGGTTCCCTGTTAGGGTCTGGTGCCACTGATAGGATCGAGCACATTAGAGTTCCCAGTGAGCTGTCCTAGTTCATATATATTTTTGGCCTACTATATACTTGTGGATTTTCTCCATTCCAGGGTTGCCTCTCCTCCCGGACATATGCGGTGGTGCCTGTTGGGCTTGCCCTTGTGCCCCACGTTCGGGGCTTGAACCGCTTGCTGTGCACTTTGCTGCAAGCCTGGTGCTGGCTGTTACACTGTGTGATTCTGTGCACCGCCCTGTTGGGAGTTTGCAGGCGGATTCACCATACCTGCTCCCATTCCGTGACCATTTTGCCACGTGCCTTGGCTTATGCACGATCGCGCCACATGCCCTGTCATACCACACAGCCAACATACTGGTGGTGGTCGGGCCGTCTGTCCATTTGATATATCTGGCCCACCCATCTGCACATATCGAAAGCCTCCTTGATTATTTTGGAAGCCTCCCTGATTACTTTGCCATCCTCTTCCTCTGAATCCGCTTCCCCTCGGGAAAAAGTTTGCATTACCCTGGTTCTGTTGTGGGTTAGCCACCTGTTGTATGTTCGGTTCAGCTGGGCTTGTCAGCATAGCTCCTTCAAGAGCATACTTTGAGAGTTTCTTTTGCACCAGCTTCGCTTCCTCGCCCTTACGAGTTGCCTCCTTTTTTCGATTCTTTTCTTGCAACAATCTACACTAATGTGCAATTGTCAACTGTATTTCAGCCCAAGATTTAGCCTCTACACCTACCAATTTCTTGAGCTGTTTCTGCTCTGGTTCTGGTAACCCTTGGCACAATATATGGTAGCATACAGGGATGGATTTTGTCCAAGATTCATGCATTTCGAGCACCCACGCATCTTGAAAATTCTGGATATAAAGAAGCGGATCTTCTGACTCCTTCATTTTTCGAGTCATTATAGCTCCCATATAGGAAGTGTCTGGATACAGTACTCATAGTGCTTTCCATACTGCTGCTCTGCAATTGTTGAATGGTGCTCCATCATGGCCAGTGTTAATTATAGTAACACCAGGGTACCCGGCCTGTGCCCAAACATCTTCTGCTCTCTCGCCGAGTATAGTGATTAGGAGACCTTTGATGTCACCAATAGATAACGTGACACCCCCTGTCATCTTTTCAAACTCATGTATCCACTTCCCAGCTCCCGACGTCAGCATTGGAAGCTTATTTTTTAGGTTCTCTCGATCCATGTGTGGCCATGGAATATATTGCGGTCTTGCTCCACCCTATTCTAAAAGCGGGAATTGGAACACGCAGTCCTCCTTCTTTTTCCCCATAGCTCTCCTGTCTATCACCGGGGTAATATTCCTGCATCGCCGTCTACTTGGCAATGTCCTCAATCTGTCTACATAGGCGGGTGCTGACACCCCACTGTAAATTCTGATGCCCTTAGTGTGGACTCACTAGTGTCTGACCATCGCACCCCTTTGTCCCTTGGGAGCCGATTTTCACGCTGTCTCCCTTCTTCATTTGTCTCGTATCATCTCCGCAGTCGGACATCGATCATTCTCAATTCACGCGTCATCCTCAGTTTTACTGATTTCTAGTCTGTCCAAAGACAGTCTTTTGCTCCCAATACTTTGAGTGATATCCTCGGTGTCATACAGCTGAGTGCTCTCCAAATGCTTGTCTTCCCCCTCTCCTTGAGATATTCATTCTAACCCCATCCCATCATATATCTTATCGATCATTTCTCTGATGCTTCTGGTCAATTCTTTGCGCTTCCTCGCCTCTTCTCTGACCTTATCGTCTTCCCTTCTCCTTTAATTTCTACATTCATCTATCCTTTGATTTTCCTCATTCTTTCGCCTCTTTATCCTTTTCTCACGTACTCTTTGCTCTTCTTCCAACCTTTTCTGATTCTGTCTGTACTGATCATAGGCTGCCTTCTGTTTTTCTTGCTCTTCGCAATATATCTGTTCTCGCCTCATCCTATCTCTCCTTTTTATCCTTTCGTCCCTTATTTCTTTATCCCTTTCTTTCTCCCTTCCTCGTGTTTCATCAGACCTCTCTCTTGGTTTCACATCATCACTTCCCTTTCCATCAAGTTTCAACAATATCTGTCCTGCCATCCATTCATCTTTCGCAAATGCTATCTCATCAGCTCTATCTTTATTTCCTTTCCATCCCGTTCCCTCTTTCTCTTTATTGAGGGGTACACTTGTCTGATCCATCCTTTCATCATCGCGTCTCTCCTTATCCCTCAGGGCTGCGGAGGTAATATTAATGTCCTGCTCCTTCTCTTTGATTTCTTCACTACTGTACATAGGTGACTCATACGCAGGGTTACTATATCCCGTAGCTGCCTTTAGCTCTCTTAGTGGGTATAGTCCCTCTGTCTTACTTCCCTCAATTTCTGGCTCAGGCGGGGCCGGTGGCGCGGTTGGCGTCTCACCGCCCTCCGTGCATACGTTAAATATCCACTCTGCGGGAGGCTCTTCCTCCGTTGGCTGTTCGAACATTTTCCACATTTCTAGAACAGCAAGATGTTTCTCTAGTTTTTTGCCCGTATATGTGGCATGTAAATAAGTTGTCATGTGTTGTAAAATGGCCTTAGATAATGACCCATTCTGTGGGCATGGCATAAACATTTTGTGGGCGGTACCCTTAACCCACTCTGCACTATACTTCTTAAGCTTGGGTGCATGTTTGGACAATTGCTTGCACAGATGGGTGATTGGGGTTATCTCTTCCATGCTTGTACTCTGGTTCTAGCAATATTTTCATGCACTTTCTCCACTCCCGACAGTATGAGCGAGCACCAATACTGCAAGCTCCAATCCAATCTTTTCACGTCAAATTTTTATACCATTAATATACTTCAAGAACATCAATCCATGTGTGATTCCCTCTCTGCTTTGGAATCGCGTAAAACCCAACTTCATTTCACACAATCAATGATTTACATAATTCTACATATGTGACATACAACAGAACACGTAGAATATACACTTGACAGACTAGACACACACCAGCAGGACACATATATCTCTGCCTTCTAATCAATACCCCAACATGGAGTTTAAACAAACTCCTTTTATGACGGCTTTAATCATCATAGTAGCCTAATTGTGCCCTATTATATGAGTTCACGTTTCTTCTGACCGCTGTATTAAAGCGCAGAAACAAGGCGAATCCTCTTACTTTTTATCTCAGGTGTCCTTCGTGGTATCCCCTGTTTTTCTCTCTGGTGCCCCTCCCGGTAACCACTGTTTTCTCTCAGGTGTCCTCCCGGTAACCACTATTTTCTCTCGGGTGTCCTCCCGGTAAGCACTATTTTCTCCATTGTGCTCTAGTCATTATCCCCTTATATATCTACAGTCTTCTCTACTTCTGACTATTTTATTTTTTCCGCCTCCCTCCGTTACCTTTTCCCTTACTTGTTCTAATATCTAACAGAACATTTGCCACAATGTTGAATTTATTGTTTCACTCACCGCTCGCATCTTGCCTCTCTGGATCCTCGGGATCGTGGCCCCTCTTTTATGCCTCCTTCAGCCTTTTCGTTCGATAGGCTGCCTGTAAGAATGAGAAGGGTTAATGCTTTGTAAGGCAGGTTCCTTCAGACCCACTGCAGTTTTATGGGCTTATACTATCATTATCCACGGGAAGCTTCTCAGTCTACTTCGGCCGAATGGGGAAGGACTTGTGATATTGACGAAGACCTAGAGTTGCTTTGTGTCGATGGGTCAATAGGTGTCTTAATAATTCATCAATAGCTGATGGTCAGAAACCATCCTCGTCGCTACCAAGTGTACTGGAGGGTGGATCGACACCTGAACGGGCCCATTGAGATTCAGAGCTCGCCCTCTGGCACCTTAAAACGAGATAGCTGGTCCTTGAGGAGGATGGGGTGCAGGATTCACTTACTCCAACACAAATCAATAGGGACAACTCAATGGACAACTAAAGGGAAGTCCGTTTAATGACAAGTACAAGAAACAGTGAAAGAATTGGAAATCAGCAGTGTTGCGATCGCCTGTCTCGCTTCAACTTCCAAGTTCTTCATTCAAACAGCAATAGTTATACCAAGAATTTGTCATCATTGACATGTAACACTCATAAATTGACATGCAATTCTATTGGTTGGAAAAGGTTACTTAAGTATAGGTGCTATATCTGTATATGGTAATAAAGCATGAGGATTGGATAATTCTTATCGGGTGGGCGTCTACGCCCACCCCACTACATCACTCGTCACTACATGCACAACGTCTAATTGGTTCTACAAGCTATAGGACCCTAGATTATTTGGTCTATTCTGATTGGGTGGGTTACACCCTTAGGCATAAATCTCCACTTTAATTAGCAGCATGCAGAATGGACACCCAGATGCGGAGTGCCCCAAGTTTCACCCTGCCTCCCTTCCATCAATCAGTACCTTTAGGGCTATGTGTCAATTAGTTGGCTGAGGATGGCCTCGAAACTGTAGCTCTTATCAGGAAACGTTATGGCATCCTCTGGTTTTGGGTGACATCAGACGTTGGTACTTCTTTGCCCTTGGCTGGTCACGTGTCTGTTCACCGTGAATCTGCTTCATTTTCTCTCTTTTTCGTGAATTTAATTCTTCCATAGCCTCGCCACCTGGCTGAGGCCTCCTTTTCACGACCTTCACTGGCTGGCTGGTATGCTCTTAGGTTTCGTTTCTCCGGAGTTTCCGCTCTCCTCCCTTCCTGGAGTTGACCTCGAATTCTCAGGCATTGAGCTGCTTCTTACTGAGTTTCGATTCCGCTCCTTCCTTCGGCTTTGGCTGGAATATGAATCTTGGCCTGTTTTGCCCCTTGCAGCCTGGAATAGTTTCTGCTTTACAAAATGGAGTCACACTTGTATAATGTGCTTCATTGAGGTAGATACATAATTGGCACTTGCCGCTCTATTCTTCTACTAAGCATTGCAAGTAGTACCGTTTACTTAGCTTCTTGCGTTCCGAGCGTATTTACATGCATTCAGTCAGTTGCACAATTCGATCCTCATTACGTTCTTTGTGCTGCAATGTTGTATCTTCTTATACGTCTATCACATAATTATTCTTTACATTTCGTCCTTGTGTATCATCTTTTGCTTGTCGTTTTATGGTTTTCTGTACGTTACGTCTGCCTGGGTTCTTATGTTGTCACCATTTGCCTTCAATTAAGGCTCTGTGTGCCTCTTCGGGGACTGTCTGTAAGTAGTCTTCATTTCGTGTCAGCTGCTGGTATGGTTGTCTCAATGGATACTGTGCAGCCCACGGTTGTCTGGTGATAGGTGCTTCAATATGTATACAGGTCCTTCTGATATGTACTGGACAGAGCCCCACTGTGGCTCTCTGTTGGTTTATTTTCTCCTTATACGTCATATACCTTGGCGAATATGCTTCAGGTACCTCGAAATGCGGGGATGGGGTGCAGGCCGTTTCTGGGACCTCCTCTACACCGTAATGTAGTTCTCTCTGTTAGTATTGCTGTCATAACGGTCACTTAATTGTATGAAAATAAGAAAAGTTCTTCAGCATAATTGGGAATTCCTAAAGCTGGAGCTGTACAAATTGCTCTCTTCAACTCTTCGAATCCTTCCTCTCTTTCCTCAGGCCATTCTATTTTCTCCTTATTTACCTGTGCTTTCTTTAAAGCCTGCAACAGGGGTCCTGTGTATGAGCTACAGTGAAATATCCATGCTCCTATATAATTATATAATCCCAGGAATCGTTGCATCTGCTTTACCGTGTGTGGTTTTGCAGTTTTTATAATTGCTTCAGATCTTTCAGGTGTCACCTTCTTTCCCTCATGTGAGATCAACTGGCCTATATACACCACTTATTCTTGACACTACTGTAACTTCTCTTTGTCTGCCTTGTGTCCCTTGTCTGCAAGGATAATAATGAATTGAATCAAGTCTTCTGTTATACTACCAATCAGAATGTCATCTACGTACTGTATCACAGCATTTTTGAAATCAATATTGCCAAGGTCCATCTGCAGTACTCTATTAAAGATCGATGGAGACTCACAGTACCCTTGAGGCAAACAAGTATGTTTCAGTCGAATTAGGGAAAACATGAAGCAAGTTAAATCTTGTGAGTCTTTATGCAACGGAATTGGAAAAATGCATTTTTCAAATCAATCACCATAAAATATCATGCTTCTATTGGGACACTACATAGTAATGTCACCGGATGTTGAACTAAAGGAAACTCAGCATCTACAATCTGGTTACTTGGTCTCATATCTTATATGAATCTCCATGACACTCCCTTTAATTTCTTCACAGGGTACACTGCGGGATTGCACGATGACTCTAACGGTACCGGAATACTTTGCTGCATCAGTGCTGAAATAGTCTTAAAAATACCCACATCTGCCCCTGGAGACATATGGTAATGTCTAACTCGAGGTAAAATTGCTCCTGGATTCAGCTTTATTTTAACCTCTCCCACTCCTTTTAATAGGTCTACATACTAATGGCCTGTAGTCCATAAAAAACTGGGCACTTTTTTCCAAGTCTTCGTCATAGAATGCTGGATGTTGTCGCATTGTAGCCATATGCATTGGGATCTTTCTTTTTCTCTATTCTGATCCAATATGTAATGCTCATAAAAAATACCACTTCCTCATCTGATGGATCATCTCTGAACATATCGTCATCAGTGATATCAGTCCATCTACACCCTTCCCCAATGGCAATTACTGTTCTCCATGGCCTACCTTATCATCTGTTCCTTCGAGCATTGCCATTTCCCTTCACACTATGGCTATATCTAATTCTAAGGGGAAAGTCTGCCCCCCTCTTCCTCCATAGGTACCTGTGGTCTAAACAGAACTTTATCAGGTATCCTCATAGTCCTCCCTAAGACTAAGCCAGGTAGATATGTTAACAGAATGCTCACCCCATAAAGCAAAACTTTTGGCTCCATCGGTACACATTGCAGAGCCATTTGCCCTGTAAACGCCAATATAAATTCACCCAAATTCATATAGTGTATCCCAGGCATGGAGCGCACTATACCTTCACCAGTAAAAGAAATCATCATATTAAGTTTTATCATTAAGACTCTTGCCAAAATATTAATTGGTGTCTGTCGTGACTGCAACAATGGAACAGACATGTCACATTCTCCTACAGAGACTGGTAATTTGTCAGTAAAAGGAACTCGACTTGTAGCTCGAGAGAATCCTGGAGCATTCATAACATTTCCCGATATTGGATATTTCCCCTCTCATATACATGAACGAGTAGCACCAGTGTCAACTAAAAATGAAAAGATTTGCATCTTATCGTCACATCAACCCTTGGTTCCTCTTGGGGGTCCGGTGTCATGGTTAGTACTGAACACATCAAGTCACCCTGTGAGCTCTCCTATTGTGGATACCTACATACCCCTGTACCTGGAAAGGATTCTCTCATACCACTGTGACACCCCCTATTCTAGGTGTCAGTAACTGTCTTATGTTTGCATTCTGCTGTATCTGCATGGGCACATGCTGCGACTGCCCTTGCAGTGGATTCAAAGGTGTTTGCTGCGATTGCTGTGGTTGCTGTACCTGTTGTACTTGTGGCGCTTGTGGTTGATACACTGTATGATCCTAGGTGAATCCTTTCCTAGTTTGTGAGCTAAATGCTGCAGGACAAGTGGTCCTCGCTATTGAGTATTGTCCATTTTGTATATACCCTTGGCTCCCACATGTGCACACAATGTGCCCTGTCATTCCACAAGTCCAACATATAGGAGGGTTTCGTCTGATCTGGCACATCCTGATTCTCATTCTGCCCATTCTGAAACCCATTTTGAATGTTCTGAAATCCACCCCTTCCTCTGTGACCCATGCCTCTACCCCGTGGTATAAACCCACTTCTTCCTTCATTCATCAGGCATTGATTATTTGACTATGTTGTATTCACTGCTTGCTGCATGCTACACTTCTAACCCTTGTCCGCTTGTCAATATTGGGCCTTCTATGGCGTATTTTGAAAGTTTATTCTGAACTAATATGGCTTCCTCAATTTTTCTAGCATCATCTTTCTTTTTATTCATCTCCTGTAACAGCCGACAGTGATGCACTATAGTGAACTGTAGCTCATTCCATGTTTTTGCTTCCATTCCCACCAACCTCTTAAGTTGTCTTTGTACCTGCTCAGGCAATCCCTGACACAAAATGTGGTAAAATACTGCCATTGTTTTTCCTTCTGGCTCGCACATTTCAAGAGACCAGCGCTCTTGAATGTCTTCAATGTAAGCAAGCGGATACTCATCTTCATTCATCTTTTGCGTTGGAATCGCACCCATATCTGATACATCAGGATATTGTACTCTGAGGGCTCTCCAAACATCTGCCTTACAATTATTAAATGTCGCTCCATTGTGTGCCATATTTTGTGCAGTGACACTTGAATAACCTGCTCTTGTCCAAATGTCATCTGCTCTTTCTCCAAGAATAGCTGCAAGGAGACCCTTATTGCTAAGGTATTTCCTCTGGTCATTTTCTTGTACTCATAAATCCATTTTCCCGCACCCACCATTAAGCTGGAGAGTTTGCACCTTAAATGTTCCTTGTCCATCTGTGGCCATGGAATATATTGTGGTCTCACTTCTCCAATAGGGGAAACTGCATCAATCCCATTACGCAATCTGCTCCCATTGTCTGCCTATACATAGTAGGAACAATAGTTGCTGATCTCCATCTTCCTTAAAGGGACATTAACTGGTTTACATATGGCTGCGATTCCCCCTCACGTTATACAATCATCCTTTAGGGTGCTCTGTTCATGCTATAGGATCTGGCATTCTATCCTTAGGTTGTTCTAGATCAGACCATCTTACTCCATTGTCTGCCTGTAAATCTCCCTCAGGGACACAAACGCTCCTTCCCTCCTCACTGAAGGATTCTCTCTCTTCATCTGACATGTCTAGTCCCCAACCAGTATGGTTCTCTTCTCTTTCACCCTTGTCTAAGGCTAGCCTACTTAAAGACAGGGCTCTATGCTCAAAACCGAGTGGGCTTGGCTTCATTAATTCATTCTGAATGCAATCCATCTCGCGTTCTTGCTGTCTCCTTTTTCAGCTACTTCTCTCTGCTTTCTTGCTTCCATTCTAACTCTTTCCTTTTCCTTTCTCATTTCTTCTCTACTTTCCTCTGCTCTTCTTTCTTCCTCTTCCTTTTGTCTCTGTATCCTCTTATCTCTTCATTTCTGTGATTCCTCTTCTTCTCTCTTTCTGTTATGTCTATACCGCTCTTCTATTGCCCTCTGTCTGTTACCATACTCTCTTTGTTCTGCTGCCCTTTCTTCTTTCTTTTGTTGATCCTCCTGATACAGCTGTTCTCACCTCTGTTGACTCTTCCTTTTCTACTCATCTTCTTTTAATCTCTTTATTCACTCCCTGTCTTTCCTATCTTGCTCATCTCGATCTTCCCTGTGCCTAACTTCCTCAATACTTTTCCCATCTAGTTTAAGTGATATCTGTCCGCCCTTCCATTCATTCATTCTGTACACGTGTTACCTCGTCAGCGTTATCCTTTTCTCCTTTCCATCTCTTAATTTCCTGTTCTATGTCTGTCGATATATCCGATCGCTTGTTTTTCTCTTCCCTGTTTTGTAAAACCTTAAAGATCTCCTCTTTTCTCTTAGTCTCCTCTGGACTATCATCACTGCTATAAGCAGGCAGTTAAATGCTGGATTACTATACCTCTTTGTCGCTTTCAGTTCCTTCAATGAATACAATCCTGAGTTTTCTGTATTAACACTTTTAACTAAAAGCAAGGCAAGAGGAGCCGAAGGCTTGACACCTTCCTCTTTACATTGGTTAAGCATCCAATCTTCAGGTGGTGGATCCTCTCCATCTTCCTGGTACATTTTCCAAAGCTCTAAAATAGCTAACCTTTTCTCCAATTTCTTTCCTGTGTGTGTATGCAGTGTACAAATATGTGGTCATGTAGTGCAATACTGACTTTTCCAAAGATCCCCTTTGTGGCCACGGCATGAACATCTTATCTGCCATGCCTTTCACTCATTCCGCACTACACTGTTTGAGCTTGAGCATATGTTTTGGCAAGGTTTTACACAAATGCATCAAAGGAGTAACATCTTCCATTGTGACAAGTCTCTATTGACTGTCAATACCAGTGCTTTACAAAAATACTTGTATGAAAACAGCAAATATGAGCATGCTCCAACAATCGCTGCTCAAAACCTCTATTTTCCAATAGTCTCAGTCTATCAGTCTAGCGTTAAGCCAATACCGACAACTTCTCTAGACAGATGATATACCTTCTCAACCTTCTCTTAATTTTCTTACTTAATTATCGCTCTTCGACATCTTAATATATCACAAATACACAAACAGACAGACTAGTCGACTCTTCACATTAATCCTCAGCGCTTTATTCCTTATCTCTGCCCTTAAATATACCCTGATTATACCCTGATTAACAGGATTTAATTCATCATTTTACAGGAACCTGTCCTCTGCGTAACCTAAGTTACTTTGACTGAAGTGTATGATGACTTATTCTGAAATCCTCTTTGACCAGGACACTCGGGCCTTTATCTCCTTATCTCTTATCTATATACACAAAAATCACCACTCATTACTTTTTCCTACACGTTTCCTAAACTACCACAATCCCATCCTCTTAATTTGTCATGTCCATTAGTCTACTCAGCATTCGCTCTTTCAGCTTGAGGCCTTCGGTATCGACTCCCCCTCCAATCGACCACTTTCGCCTTCCATCCGCAAAGCGCCTGTGGAAGCCAGGAGGGATTTTGTCAAAGAGGGACCCGTCCCACCTTTTTAATTTTCTTGCAAGAATTCTATATTGGCCACTCTCCACAGGAAACCTTGTGATCTTCCGGCTAGATGGTGAAGGGCATTCAAACGTCCGAAGCACTGGAGTTTACTGTTTGATTGGTCTTTTCATCAACCATCCGACATGCTACCACATGAACCCTAGAGGCCCTTTTAATCAAGGTAACACATCATACTATAGATGGCATGGAGAACAACTCTCAAACTTCAGCAGTAAGAATGACTCAGGAAGTTGGCAAATAACTCAGTTTTATTTGCAATTGTCTAAATCAGGGAGTACAACGGACATCAACAGATGTCGCACAGCATAATCTCGAAGGATTTCATAAGAAAACACATTTATATACTAAGAATTGATCATATGTGATGTCAGACTATGTGGCAACTAAGAAAACCTATGGGAGATTGTGTTTGGACTTAAGGGTACTCTTCAGGTATACTTTCTATATGGGATCGGATCGTGATTTGGTCTCTATAGTCAGGTGGGCACTCATGCCCTCCCTTCGTGCAAGTCATAGTGCAAGTAATCTTTGACAGTAATTAGAAACACAACACTTCATTGGCTCTCAAACTATCAGCTCTTCCTTATACAGGCTCCTACAATTGGACGGCACGCTTGTACCCTTCTGGAACATTTGACTCGCTAGCAGCACGTAAGCTGGTCTCCCAGGTACTGGTAGGTGAACATGACTGTGTCTCCCTACCCAATTAGCCCAACATCCCTCATCACTCATGGTGTCTGCCATTCGTTTTGTCTTTGAACTTGGCCTTGTAGTAGCTTCTCATCTATGGGAATATAAGGGAGTGTGTGCACTCACTATCTTCAATTTGGTGTACCATGCTCTTCATCTATTTACATCCTCAGCTCACGTGATCAGAGACTGTGAATCGGCCCATATTATAGCATTTAATCGTCTTTAATGAATAAAACTTGGCACTCGTTATGTGACCTGTACTATCCACTGACATGGGTCACAGCTCTTGAAAAAACAATCAAGGTCCAGCATGAAGAATAATATGAACTGTGCTTCCAGGGGGAGTACACCTGAGATCAAACACATGCTGCAATAGAACTCTCATAATACCTGACATGTGAAAAGGAACCGCAGCTTTAATGGACCATTACTGAGGGTGTGGCAAACAGGCATACTTGCACCTCCCATCATCAGGGAGGGGCTACTGTGCTCTGGCAATGCTGTACTCTGCTCTACTGGTGATCCTGGAGAAGCACATCACGGGTGAAGGGGTGCCCATACCACGGCAACTGGCACACAAACCTGCAAGTGAAGAGCCCCCAATCTATGATGTATTATCAGAAGACAAGCTGTAAAATCAAGTGTCAAGCAGAAAGAGAGAATCCAACTACCTCTCTAAGGACTCTTCAGATCTCCTGGCACAGATCCCTGATCAATACAAGCTTTTCAACTCTGCAGAGACATTTTTTGCATCACTGATCCCCAGTATCCAAGCATGAGCAAATGGCAAATGTCTGCAAATATTCCGCTGGGAGCTGACCCAACTAGCGAATGACACAGAATAAGGTTTCAATGTCATCAAGGTAGAACTAAGAGCACTTAGACTAATGACAATGCAAAACAGGTACGTGCTGGACCTTCTCACAGCTATGGAAGATGGTGTTTGCCGAAAAGTCGGGAGTGCATGTTGCACATCCGTGCCGTCTTCAGATGCTGAAAATGGGACACTTTTGCATGTAATATCAGCAGTGAATGAATACGGATGAAAAAAGAAGGTGGTGTTCAATCCAGTTACTGGTTCAGGGCAGCATTCGACTGGGTACCATCATGGCTTCACACGGCAATGAAGTTACTGGTGCCCATTGTTGCGTGCCTTCTGCTGATCTTATGTGTGTGCCAGTTAGGAGTCCGATGCTATGCAGAGGTGATTCCTAATAGTGTGATGATGATAGGGACTGTGGCTAATCCAAATTGAAATGGGAATATGCCTCCTGATACTAGGGAAGCCCAAGTACAAACTGGTGAGAGTGATAAACCAAAATACTGCATGGTGGCCATTTACAGCACAGGAGATATAGTGGATAATTACGGGCACACAATCATCAAACAACCCCAAGATCTAGAAAACTATAAAGAGGTGTGGGTTGACCTAGCCGGGGACAGGGGTGCATTTATATGACATGTACTCCTGAAGAATATGCACGGCGTGGGGAAAGTCTAAGAAGTTTGTGTCATGCCTGGATGCCAATAAATGGTACCCATGCATGGGATGAAGCTGTAAAAAGAGCAGAGGAATGTAGACGTACTGGAGGAGAGTATTCATTACTTTAGGAGTAACGAAAGGGGGAAGTGTTGGGGAAAGGTGGTCTTTTCCACCCCTCTCACCACTCCCATATTGACGGATTGTAAGAAGATTCAATTCAACACTACAGCTAAGTCAATGCCTAGTCTGGGATACTGAATGGAAACCCTTATTGATATATCTTTATGTCCAGTTCATGAGTTCTGGATGACTACCCCTATATAACACCCCTCTCTTAGAATCCCCCTGACCCCAATGAGCCAAGAAGTAGTTCTGTTTTGCAAGTTTAAAAGGTTTATTTGAGAAATAAGACAAAATATGGATACCACGCTTTTATAATAAATTAATAATCGATATTGCCCTTATAAATATAATGTTAATCAACAATGGATAATCTGACACTAGCACACTTCTTTATAATCAATGAGGAGTTCGTATAGGATGGATCAAGTAGCAAAAATACTTTTATGATTTCAAGGGAAAAGCAATGAGGAATAAAATGCAGTACAGAAATACTTGAGATGATTTTAGCAAAAGATAATATAATCACTTTTTCTCTGGCAATTCAAAAGTATAATGAGTAGGTTCGTTGGAAAGCTGAGATTCTAAGCTTTCAGAGGAAAGTTACATTTCGTTCCTATCCCAAACGGTTCCAGAGATACGGATGATTAAATAAAGGTAGTTTTTCGGATTTAAAGTAAACTCAAAATGACAGGTGACAGCTTGCAGCTTCAGAATTGACAGGTGACAGTTGTGCAGCTTTACAAATGACAGATGACACGATTTCTAGGAGGCTGTTCTACTTAGGTTAAAATAGTTTGGATTAGATTATTTTAACTAAGAGATTGGTTCTGCACAGTTCTGCTAGGTACTCACAATATAAATTTTAAATAGGCCTCGCCACGGATCTGGTCAGGTTTTGGACTGGACTCCGGTTCTGGTCTCGGCACTTCACAGTGATCTGGGTCAGCTCTCTGGTTCTGCTCACAGCGGTCTGGGTCACTCTGGATCTCTGGTCTGGTCAAGTCCGGATACAGCGGTCTCTGCACGGCTCCTCGATCTCTGCACTGGTCCTGGCAAAAGTTCTTGGCAAGGTATTCAAGCAGCTCGCCCGGCTGTGAGTAGCTTGCAATGATTTGAGGCCTGCTGCAGAGAACTCAGCTTGTGGTTTTAGGCCTCTGATTTAGGTTCTAAAGTATAAGTTCTAGGTTCTGGACTATGTAGCTGGAGTCATTCTGGAACTGGTATCTTCTGGATGTTGTGTGGTCCGGCAAAACGCTCCGCAGCAACTGGATTTGAATCTCTCTACCTGTCCCAGCAGTCTCTTTTTATGTGTTTTGAAAATGGGTGTGTGCCTGGGCCTAGCTAAACCTGCCCCTCTCTACTTGTCATTGGCCCAATTCTCCCCTCTCCCATGATTGGGGGAAGGAAATGTGAGTCAGAGTGATGCTGTAGGTTTTATGGGTCAGAGGATCCTCCCCTGGTCAGTTTGCCCACAAATCTATATTTGATTCAAATACATCCTTCCCAGATATACAATTTGTGGAAATTACATGTGCACATTATATATTCCTTATGGTCCATGCTTGTCCGCCTCTGATCTTCCTGGGGGCTTGCATTAACTGGTTTTGCAATATCGGACATTTACACAAATTTACACACATGTGCGCAAGGAGTATGGACATTAATTGATGAAGTTGATGAAGTGTCAGATTTTTAACATGCAGACATTTGGAGTGAGACCCTATTTTCCGCTAGCAACCCCCCAGAATACAACAAAGAGTCCTAACGCATCTCAAAATGTTCACAGAAAAATCACAAAAATAATGATATTATTTATATAATTCTGACAAGTCCGCACTTTGAGTTATCTATCTTTTTAAAATTATGCCCTGGTCAAAAAGGGGTGTGGTTTCCCACATCACAGGGTGAAATAACTGGTTTATCCACTTCCCCCAAGATCAGCTGCTAGCAGAGGCACTGCCCCCCCAGTTTCCCCTAAGAGGAAGCCACTTTACGGCCCCCCAATATAACATTTGCCTGAGTCCAGGACAGGCCTTTGTTCAACTCCCTGTAGTCCCCAGCTGTTCCACCCCTAATCTAATCAACAGGGCCATGTGACCTCAGGATGTAGCCAGGCCTGGCAGCCAGTATCAACTCCTGTCGGGGGTAGTTGTCAGGCAGAATTCAGTTTCATTAAGCCAGGTTTCAGCTAAATGTCACTTTTTGTTCCCAGTTTTCTACATTCAAATCAAACTGACAATTTTACATATACATTAAATAATTACTTCCTTCAAGTCATTTCAGAATATAGTTTTACATTGTATCCACCTCTTAGCAAGTCTTTCCTTGGTCTGGTTTTGTTTCATTTGTTCAGTTTTACACAAAAGTCTGGTGGTTTTAAAACGCCGGCTTTCTGATAGTGGTGAGTACTGGTAATGCAACCATTTTTGGGATTAAGAAAATGAATTCCCCACAAGAAGGTTGTATCTTTGGAGTGGTCTCGTGCCAACTGTGCAGTTCTCCTATTCTGGAGTGAATGTGGGCGGCGATAGCTCATCCCCACATCCACCCAGTCTATCGATTTAGTTTGTTCTGGGATAGAATAATGGGCGGCGACAGCTCATCCCCACATCTACCCAGTCTATTGATTCAACATGGGTCAAAACCCATGACAAATCCCCCCGCCCGACTGCGCTTTGATTCAAGTCGAGGGGAAGTCGGGTGCAAAGGAGGTTTTGAGCCCTTGCGCTGGTATGTCCCCATTATCTTCTTCCAATCCTGTAGGTGGCATAGTTCAGCATCTTTTCCTCCCTCCAGTCCATCAATCAGTTCTCCTTTCTGGTCCTGATGGGAGGATTGGGCGGTACCCTGGGCCCCTCGGGTCTCGGCTCCCGGTCCCCAGTCGTCCTCCTTGGTCAGTCTCCAGGTTTTCTTTCTCCTAGGACAACAAAGGAAAAGCGGCAATACCTATTCGTAGACATTTTTCCACCACTATTAATGGTGTGGCAGACATATACATTTTATACTTTAACATACCTAACATTTTACTTTTGAGATACAAGTTATCATTCAAAGACAGTGGCTTACAAGAGTATAATATTTTAGATACTATATGTGGGATATTTTAGGGTTGGAACTGAATTAATCTGGAGCGGTCCCCTCTGGTATTGCAGAGGACTCCTCCAGTTGCTGCAGAGTGTGCCTGGGATGGCAACTGGAGGAGTCATCTGATTTATATATACCCACTTGTCATCCCCCTCTGCCAAAACCGCCTTTGGGGATGCAGATCTTGTAGGCCACAGGGGAGATCTTGTCTATTATTTCAAACGGTCCCTTCCATGTAGGCAAAAATTTTCTCTGTTTGGCCTGGTTTCTTTGGGAATTGTATAGATAGACCCGATCACCCACCTTATATTCCTTTCGGGTAGTTTTTAAATCATAGTGGGTCTTCATGCTCTCGGCTGATCTTTCTAGATTCCGCTGAGCATAGGCAAAAGCATGCTGAAGGTGTTTCCTTTAATTCTCCACATACTCATGAGTTGTGGAGGCATTTATCAACGTTTGCTCTTGCGTCCAGTCATCAACTCAAATGGCGACATTTTGGTTGCAGATGAAGGGGTAGATCTGATGGCCATTAGGACCAGAGGTAATCGGATATCCCAACTTGGCCCAGAATCTGCCACACACTTTTTTAAGATGCTCACAATGGTTCGGTTACATCTCTCAACTGCTCCAGAAGAAGCTGGCCGGTAAGCAATATGTAGCTTTCTTTTGACCCCCAGTATCTCCCACATCTTTGTCATTACTTCACTGGTGAAGTGGCTACCCCTGTCTGACTCAATCCTTTGAGGAAGACCAAAACGGGAAAAGATGTGGTTAATCATCAGGGCAGCTGCCGTTTCTGCCTTGCAGTTTGGGGCTGGGAGACATTCCACCCACTTGGTAAAGAAGCATGTAACGGTCAACATGTACTTGTTTCCTCTAGACGAGCGAATCACAGGGCCTACAAAGTCAATTTGCAAATCTGACCATGGCAGTGTCATCCCCCTCTTTTGGAGAGGCGCACGGTGTGTGAGGGATGATGGCTGAAATTGTGCACACACAAGACACCCCTTCAAGTATTGGTCGAGGTCCTGCCCCATGTGTGGCTAGTATGCAACCTCTCTTAAGATTTCCAGTGTTGTGTGAAACCCCCTATGACCGGCGGTGGCCGCATCATGGGCGTGACTTAACATCAGGCTTCGGAATGAGGTAGGAACCACCCACTGATCATGGCCACTTGGGATTTCCTTACCAACAAACCGTCCTGGATTCGGAATATTTTTGGACATTTCATCAACACTCTTAGGTCCTCTTTCCCAATGTAATCGGTATCCGTCAGGGGAAAGTTCTCAGGGTCCTCAAGGTGTTGGTAAAACTTACCAATAATTGGATCCCCCTTCTGAGCTGTAATTAACTCAGCATCAGGGGTCTCCTTACTCCATTGTGCAGTTGAAAGATCATTGTGAGCACTTGTCTGGGACCTAGTGATAGCGGTGACCTGGATTTCCCCCAACAGGGACTCTATTTCGATTAGATCCCCTTGGATGGCCCCGGTTTTGGCCAGCTGATCAGCTAAGTCATTTCCAGTTTTGTCTGGTCCCTCTACTTTGGAATGACCCTTGATCTTCTTCCAGTAGATGGTCATCCCATTCGAGGTGACCAGATCATCAATGTTTAGGATTAACTTCCCATGTTTCAGGGGTTTGTTATTAGCGCATAACATGCCTCTGGTTTTCCAGTTGACCAGGTGCTCCACGAACCCGTTACGTACATAATCCGAATCTGTGATTATGACCAGTTCGTGGAGTTGATGCTGGACAGCAGTGAGGATGGCCTGATGCACAGCCATCCATTCTGCCACCTGACTACTTCGGGGACCAATTTTGTATCCAGCGGAGGGTTATGATAACTCCTTCACCCATGCATTCCCTACGCCAGCCACCAGTTCTTTCTCCCCGTCGTTGTCAACATGGTAAGAGCATCCATCCACATAGACAGTGGGCATTCCCTCACACTTGTCTTCTTCAAAGACTTTGTGTGGGGAATTAAGGTATGCCTCCATGTTGTCCTTCATTTTTAGACTTTCGTCCTCGAGACAGCTTTCTCCGGCACAATCATGCAAGTCAGCCAGACCTTGCGCGAGGGGACTCTTCTTGTTTTTGCCATATCTGACCTCCACAGGAAAGCCTTGCATTGACAGAATCCAGGAAGTAATTCGGGAATTACTCACATTTCCGGCCCGGATTCTGTCACTTTGGAGATATTGCAGAGGCTGTTGTGGAGTCTCCACTATGATGTGCTCCCCCTGGATAAACAGGCAGTAATTCTTCAATGCCCACACCGTTGCCAGGAGTGCCTTCTCACAATCGTTGAATTTTTCCTCCACAGAGGATAAAGTTTTGCTCGCATAGGAGATTACTTTATTGACCTTGTCATGCTTTTGGTATAATACTGCCGTCAAGCACGTATTAGAGAACCCCGTCTCCAGGAAGAACTCCTTGTTTCTGACAGGGTAAGCTAGGCAAGGTGCTTGTGAGAGGCTTCTTTTGAGTTGTCTTACCGCCTCGGATTGTTCTGGACCCCATTCCCACTTGACCCCCCCCTTCAAGGGATGAATCAGGGGTCTAGTGATCTCTGTGTAGCCTTCAATGAACTTTCTGCTGTAATTAGTCAGTCCAAGGAGGCTCCTTAGTTCCCGCAGAGTGGTGGGATCTTTCAGTTTCTGGAGTGCTTCCTCTTTCCTTCCTTGGGGACAGAGACCCTGAGGAGTAATCTCATGCCCCAAGAAATTAACACGGGTTCTACACCACTGTGCTTTCTGAAAGGAAGGTTTTGCTCCGGCGGCCCTCAACTGTGTCAGAACATAATGGATCTCCGCTATGTGTTCCTCCACAGATGAACTTTTGATGAGGACATCATCTACATAAGCCAGGTTACCCCTCGCACCCAGGTCGGGCATGGCCTTATGTAGGAAAATGTTGAATTCATTGCCGGTTTTGAGGTATCCGAAGGGAGTCCGGGTCCAGGTGTACTGCTGGCCCCCAACGGTAAAAACCAGTTTGTATTGGTCCTCCTTACTGACAGGCACGGTCCACTATCCATTGGTCAGGTCTATTGCAGTGGATACTTGTGACCCTTGAATCTGGGCCAGCCCTTGGTCAATGTAGGGCAGAGGCCATCGGGAAGTATGGACCCATTTGTTGAGCTCCCTAAGGTCGGCGCAGAGTCTCCACTGGCCGTTTGGCTTCAATATTCCCAGCACCGGATTATTGAAGGTGCTGTGAACTGGACGGATTATTCCCCGGGACTCCAGGTTCTTAATTATTTCAGTAAGGGACTCCATTGATGCGAGAGGCAAGCGATATTGCTTCACAAACACTGGAGTCATGCCAGGGTCCGTGGGGATTGTTGTTGTGTGGATGTCGGTGCGGCCACAGTCATATGAGTCTACTGAAAAGAGATCTTGGAAATCCAAGAAAGCTTGTTTCAACTTTTGCTTTTGTTCCAGAGTCACACAGGCATCAGCTAGGTTGACTCTCTCTTCCACCATCTGCCTGAAGCCTGGAAAGACTTCTGGTTTGGCTATCTCAGCGACCTCCTCCAGCTGGGTGGAAAAGTCCCTGGTCAGAGTGCTGATTTGGACTGGAGGCCTCAGGTGGGAAAGGCAACTCTCATGGACCTGGAAAATCACCTCATACCTCCTGAAGTCACAAGTCACATCTTCCTTACCATAGGGGCAGGAAGTGTACACCAGGAAGTTCCCCCCATGCCGGGTAAAAATCCTGTCTGGTGTTGTATTGTCATCACTGTCACTGTCAAAACAGTCCTTGGGGATTGGTCCTAACAGTTCATTTCCTAAATCAATGGAAAAATGTCGGTCATCAACCGCCATTCCAATAATGGTGCCTGCGGCTAGAGTAATACTCTTTAAGTCGCTGTTATCCACCTCTATTAGAATGGTGTCATGTTCTATGTTGACTAATGGAGTTGGGTTTACCCCTAACCCTTGCTGTTGGAGAGAAGCATTTAGATGAATGTAAGCATCAGGGTTTTTCAAATGTTGTCCTCTTTTAACTTTCACTTCCAGGGAGAATTGTCGGGTCCTTTCTGGGATGGTGACTTCCTCTTTGATCTGAATTTTAACTGCATAAGGTAGCAATTGAGCTGACCTAAATGCTTTTTCTGGATCATCAAAGCCCATGGGATTATCCGCTAATCGGGACCAAGCTTTGAAGTTTATTAGGTCCAAACTAATGGTAAAGCGATTGAGAATGTCACTGCCTAAGTAAAAGGCGGCAGTGACATCTCACACAACCCAACAATTATGGACTATGCTCTTGTTGCCAATGGAGATTTTGAGCATACATCTGCTTGGCAGGAGATGTTTGGAATTAGGTGCTTCCAGGTCCATTTCCCATTTGTCTATCAGTTTGAATGTGGGAATGGCTGGATCTTTTGGGAGTTGGCGGAACATTGCTTCGCTGATGAAGCTCTTACCGTTGTTCACACACACTCGAGCGAGAACAGAGTCCTTCCCATCATTTAACTGGACAGGGATGAACAACTGCTCTCCAATTTGCTGAATATCAGCCAGGCTCTGAGCTGATTTCACATCTTTCTGGACTATAGGAGTGGGAGTTTCTGATTGTGGATTAGTAAAGAATTTCAGGGTGTTTCCTTCCAGTGTGGAATACCACCTTAAACTGGAAGGAAGGTTGATTTTCAGAACTAGAGAGGACCCCCCATCACCAGTCTGTTGTCCTACTGCTATTACTGGCACGTCTGGAGTTTGGTTGTTCTGCAAGTGAAATTCTACTTTGTCAGATTTTTGTTCAACCATGTGGCAGGTGCCGTTTAAACTAACATTGTTGACACTCTGTTTTAATTTTATTGGTCGGCTAGTCTGGGTCCAGAGGACCTTGTTCACGCAATCTATTAGGGGTGACAACCTTCTCAGGAGGTCATTCCCTAGTAAACAAGGGGTGCCCACTGGAGTCACTACTATGACCGGGTGTTTCACCTTGTGTCGCCCAATTTTAATGTCCAAGTCTGCAGTCCCCTCAACGGGAATTTCCTTCCCGTCAAAGTTCTGCAGTTGTCCAGGAAGAGAGGTGAGAAGAATTCGGTAATTCTCCCCCCTTCCTGCATTTAGTTCCTCAAAGGCCCTTTTGGACAGAAGGGTAGCTTGGGATCCAGTGCCACCAGTGCCAAAATTGTACCCTGCCCCTGTACTTGTACCGGGGCATAGTATCTTCCCTCCTTCTCCTCAAGGGGGCACGGATAATGCACATTTTTGGACAACTGGTGGGCTAACTTTCTGGTTTTGGACATTGCTAGAGAACAGATTTGGGCAGAATTCTGTGGAGAGTCTTGGGAATCTGAAAGAAAAAGTTGGCAACTGGAGATCAGAGCCATTGTGGGTTCCCCTGGTTCCAGTTCTGGGCTGCCCCCTCCCTTTTTGGAGGCAGTCACCAGGATGGGTTTGAACCAGGGGATTTCGGTATTGTGGGTTCTGGGATGAGATGATGGGCGGCGGTAGCTCAGTCTCCATATCTCCCCAGTCTGGATTGGAATCCCTTGGGACCCATTTTTCTTTGGGAGGAGTTCCCCCATCTCTGAAGGAGAAGATCCTTTTCCCAGGATCTTCTGAGGATCCCTATCCCTCAAATTGGAAGACCTGTACCTCCTCCACAAAGTGGGTCTGTTTGGGTCCTTTGTTACTCCTACCCCCCCTCTTCTCCTTGAGAGGCAAGCGTTCAGGAGCAGGAGATTCTGTTTCCGGTTCCTGGTTTTCCAGGGGCTGTTTACAAGTTGGGAAGGAAGCTTCCTCCAAGGCTTTACACCCCCCTTCCCCTTGTGCCTCCTCCCTGGGAACCGGTGGGTTATTGGGGTGCTGCCCCCGTCATTGTTCTGGAGCACCAGGTCCCGAGTTTGTGGCATTCTGCGGTGGCATGCTCATCTGAGGGTTCTGTTGAGCCCTCAGTATGTGACCCAGATCTCGTGCCATATTTTGGACCTGGCGCTCAAGTTGTTAAACCCGCTCAGGCTGATACGGGGCTCTATTTTCTCCCCTGGGCTGATCCCGGGAACGGTAGCTATCCCTTCTCTGGTAGTACCCCTGGTTGGGAAGATTTTGGTACCCCTCCACCCTTGGCCTCCCCTCTCCCGGATCAGGTTGTCTGGGCTCAGGGAATTGGGGAAAGAAGGATGGATGATTTTGGGGCTGGAAATTGGGTGGATACCTGGGGAAAAAGTTCTGCCCAGGATTTGGAGAATTTCTGCCCTCCTGTGGGAAGTTGGGAGGGAAGTTCCCTGGGTTAGGTGCTTGGCTGGATCCCCCCCCCTTGGGCTGGAGGAGTCCACACATAACCCAGGATTGGTCGGTTTCCCTTATAGCGGGGACATACATAGTCAGGGGAGCGGGGGACCCCATTTGTGGGACTACCTCCTCGACTCCCTGTCTGTGACTGGCCCGAGGGCCTTCTGGGCTGTGAATTATTTGGTGCAGGCAGGTTTTTAGGCCCCCCATCTCCAAATCTAAAATGGGGGCAACCTTTACCTCTGCCACCTCGGCAGCAGCAGGGGTGCTGTTGGTTTTGGGGTTTTTCTGCGCGTTATTTTTATTTTCGATAGGCTTCTGCACCTCATAGATCCGGGTAGCCTGTTTAATGACCCAGTCTAAAGATCTTTTCTCATGAAAATCTCTCAAGAGCTGGGTCATTATATATTTAGGGAGAGCATGGAAAAATGTACTGACAAACTCTTTGCTGTCTGTGCGCACCCTTCTGGTGGTCTGCGCAAAAGCACGCTTTAATTCTTGCACAAACTCTTGTGGGGCCTGATCCTCCCCACATTGCAAATTGTAGGCTGCCTTGCGAGCCTCTTGGGGATTTCTGTGCACAGAAAAATGTTTCAAGATGGCCGCCCTGTATGTGGACCACCTTGAATGATTTTGGTCCTCCAGCCCCGTAAAGAAACTGGAGTACTCTGGTGAGAAGGTGCACTTTACATATTGAATACAGCTTTGGCTGTCCTTCAAATGAAAAGTCTCCATCATTTGCTCAAACAGCTCTAAGTGCTCCCAAACAGAATACTTGGCGTTCTTATGATAAGGCGTGATAACACTCCTTATTGCCTTTATTTGCTTCAATGGGTCCTTAAGCAAGGCCCTTTTTGCCGTATTGGCCTTTTTGGTTCGGGTAACCCTGGTCCATTCATCCTCTGACTCAGAAGCACTGCTCCCAGAGGTTCCTGTCTGATCTTCCAGGTTTTCCCGGATTCTGCGAGCCTGGGAATGGCTGGCAGAGTGTGGGGACCTGGTCTCCTGTGTCCTGCGCCGTTCAGAGGAGTCTTCAGATTCCTCCTTGATGCCAGGATTTCATGGGTACCCCCCCCACTGACCTAACTGGGCAGAAGTTTTCAGGATGTCCTTAATGGGCCTACTCTCCTGGGGTTCCCCACTAAATTGCACTGTGCTTGGGTGCCCATACCCGAATGCCCGCCCCTCCATTCCTGGGAGGTACTGGCCTATGAGCCCCATACTTTTGGTTGGATAGTAATCTGCCATCCCTGTGGCCCGGTGCTCATGTGCGCCAGGGGACATGGGGTTGGCAGAGTCCAGGGACTGAGAGATATGAAGGCCTCTGGTACTAGGGCTCCTGAGGTTATGCTCAGGAGTCTCCCTCTCCCAGCGAACCTGGTCTCTATCCGCCCCTGCTCCCTGTTGCAATGCAAGAGCCTGCGCTTTCAGTTCCTCAGTTAAGGCCTTACTAGACTCTATCAGTCTCTCCTGCATCGCTACCTGTTGCTGGAGCCTATCATTTTGCTGACAGAGAGCCTCATTTTCTCTCTGTGCCTTCTGATTGGTCCTGGAGTACTGGGCCAGTCTCTGCTGCAGGAGGGTTACCTCCTGAGCTGTGTCCCTATTGGCCTGCTCCTTTCTTGCCAGAGCCTCCTCCACCCTCCTGGTGTGCTCTAACAAGTTCTGGTGTTCTTTTTGGAGGTCACCCAGTCCCTGGAGGGCCAGGTGATTTTCTTCCATTTTCCTTTTTAAGTGGCAGACTTCCTGGCCTAAGGTATCCCTTTCCTGACTAAGAGTCTGCATCTGTGCCGCCAGGTCATCCCTTTGCCTTTGGAAGGCACCAGCTTTCTGGTGTTCTTCATCAAACTCTGCCTGGGTATCCAGGTTTTCAAAATCAATTTATTGCTTTCCTCTTTCTCTCTGTCTAGTTGGATTTGCAGGGTGGCTACCTGCTCTGTGCATGCCCTGTTGAAATTGATCTGTTGCTCCAGCTTTTTCTGGCTCTGCAGTAAGCAGTCCAGACTGTCTTGGTACTCCTTCTGCAAAGCCAGAATTCTGGTATCCTGGTCCGTCTTTTCCTGTTACAGGATATCCATATCCTTCTTTATTTTAATGATGTACTGTCTACTCTCATTTTCGTACTCCTGGCTTCTGTGCAGCCTCTGCTCAGAAGAGTCTAGATCAGATTGGGCCTTCTGTAATGCCAGCAGTTGCCTACTCGCCAGATCTTGGCCTTCAGCACATTTGTCCTGCATGGCTCCCATATGTAAATATAAATATGCCGTTACCCTGGCAATCTTGTTGTGCTCATCCTTGGCCTTAGGGGCCATATATAGTTCACTCAGGGCCACATATAAGGGACCCTGGTCTCTCCATGTATCTGACCCTGTTTCAGTGACCTGGGGTGTGATTGCCTGCAACCAGACCGTCTGGTCCTGATGAGTCCACTCACCTCTCCCAAATAGCTTATGTAAGAAGTGCTCTCTGGCTATTTTCATATCTACCAAGGTCGTCATTCTGGAATTTGAGTTCCTTCCTGACTTACAGAAGTTTGTATTTTATTTTTGCAAAACAGACCTTTCCCTTAGAGCGTCCTTTTGAGGAGTGCTTTACAGCGTAACACAGCGTGGTGATCCGACCGGATGTATGTATCTTGTCAGTTAGCACACTGTATTAATCTGCACAAGTGATAGATCTAATCCGGAATCCCCGGCTACGAGCCCCCGCTTTGTAAGACGATTCAATTCAACACTACAGCTAAGTCAATGCCTAATCTGGGATACTGAATGGAAACCCTTATTGATATATCTTTATGTCCAATTCATGAGTTCTGGATGACTACCCCTATATAACACCCCTCTCTTAGAATCCCCCTGACCCCACTGAGCCAAGAAGTAGTTCTGTTTTGCAAGTTTAAAAGGTTTATTTCAGAAATAAGACAAAATATAGATACCACGCTTTTATAATAAATTAATAATCGATATCACCCTTATAAATATAATGTTAATCAACAATGGGTAATCTGACACGAGCACACTTCTTTATAATCAATGAGGAGTTAGTATAGGATGGATCAAGTAGCAAAAATACTTTTATGATTTCAAGGGAAAAGCAATGAGGAATAAAATGCAGTACAGAAATACTTGAGATGATTTTAGCAAAAGATAATATAATCACTTTTTCTCTGCCAATTCAAAAGTATAAGGAGTAGGTTCGTTGGAAAGCTGAGATTCTAAGCTTTCAGAGGAAAGTTAAATTTCGTTCCTATCCCAAACGGTTCCAGAGATACGGATGATTAAATAAAGGTAGTTTTTCGGATTTAAAGTAAACTCAAAATGACAGGTGACAGCTTGCAGCTTCAGAATTGACAGGTGACAGTTGTGCAGCTTTAAAAATGACAGATGACGCGATTTCTAGGAGGCTGTTCTACTTAGGTTAAAATAGCTTGGATTAGATTATTTTAACTAAGAGATTGGTTCTGCACAGTTCTGCTAGGTACTCACAATATAAATTTGAAATAGGCCTTGCCACGGATCTGGTCAGGTTTTGGACTGGACTCCGGTTCTGGTCTCGGCACTTCACAGTGATCTGGGTCAGCTCTCTGGTTCTGCTCACAGCGGTCTGGGTCACTCTGGATCTCTGGTCTGGTCTTTCCAGATACAGCGGTCTCTGCACGGCTCCTGGATCTCTGCACTGGTCCTGGCAAAAGTTCTTGGCAAGGGATTCAAGCAGCCCGCCCGGCTGTGAGTAGCTTGCAATGATTTGAGGCCTGCTGCAGAGAACTCAGCTTGTGGTTTTAGGCCTCTGATTTAGGTTCTAAAGTATAAGTTCTAGGTTCTGGAGTATGTAGCTGGAGTCAGTCTGGAACTGGTATCTTCTGGATGTTGTGTGGTCCGGCAAAACGCTCCGCAGCAACTGGATTTGAATCTCTCTACCTGTCCCAGCAGTCTCTTTTTATGTGTTTTGAAAATGGGTGTGTGCCTGGGCCTAGCTAAGCCTGCCCCTCTCTACTTGTCATTGGCCCAATTCTCCCCTCTCCCATGATTGGGGGAAGAGAATGTGAGTCAGAGTGATGCTGTTGGTTTTATGGGTCAGTGGATCCTCCCCTGGTCAGTTTGCCCACAAATCTATATTTGATTCAAATACATCCTTCCCAGATATACAATTTGTGGAAATTACATGTGAACATTATATATTCCTTATGGTCCATGCTTGTCCGCCTCTGATCTTCCAGGGGGCATGCATTCAAAAATGACAACATTTTGCACTTTTTAACTGGTTTTGCAATATCGGACATTTACCCAAATTTACACACATGTGCGCAAGGAGTATGGACGTTAATTGATGAAGTGTCAGATTTTTAACATGCAGACATTTGGAGTGAGACCCTATTTTCCGCTAGCAACCCCCCCAGAATACACCACAGGGTCCTAACACATCTCAAAATGTTCACAGAAAAATCACAAAATAATGATATTACTTATATAATTCTGACAAGTCCGCACTTTGAGTTATCTATCTTTTTAAAATTATGCCCTGGTCAAAAAGGGGTGTGGCTTCCCACATCACAGGGTGAAATAACTGGTTTATCCACTTCCCCCAAGCTCAGCTGCTAGTAGAGGCACTGTCCCTCCCAGTTTCCCCTAAGAGGAAGCCACTTTACGGCCCCCCAATATAACATTTGCCTGAGTCCAGGACAGGCCTTTGTTCAACTCCCTGTAGTCCCCAGCTGCTCCACCCCTAATCTAATCAACAGGGCCATGTGACCTCAGGATGCAGCCAGGCCTGGCAGCCAGGCCTGGGAACACAGCTGTTGATCCAGTATCAACTCCTGTCGGGGGTAGTTGTCAGGCAGAATTCAGTTTCATTAAGCCAGGTTTCAGCTAAATGTCACTGTTTGTTCCCAGTTTTCTACATTCAAATCAAACTGACAATTTTTACATATACATTCAATAATTACTTCCTTCAAGTCATTTCAGAATATAGTTTTACATTGCATCCACCTCTTAGCAAGTCTTTCCTTGGTCTGGTTTTGTTTCATTTGTTCAGTTTTACACAAAAGTCTGGTGGTTTTAAAACGCCGGCTTTCTGATAGTGGTGAGTACTGGTAATGCAACCATTTTTGGGATTAAGAAAATGAATTCCCCACAAGAAGGTTCTATCTTTGGAGTGGTCTTGTGCCAACTGCGCAGTTCTCCTATTCTGGCGTGAATGTGGGCGGCGATAGCTCATCCCCACATCTACCCAGTCTATTGATTTAGTTTGTTCTGGGATAGCATGATGGGCGGCGACAGCTCATCCCCACATCTACCCAGTCTATTGATTCAACATGGGTCAAAACCCATGACAGTATCTCATTTGTGTTGAATGGGGAGACGTCCCACCTCCCGCTCAAATGTAATCTGTATTAATCAACTTCTAATTACTAATAAGGAAAACATGTAACCAAGCCTCAATTATTGTAACACACCAGATGCCATCTTTTACTAGGCTGAAAATGATCTCTAAAAGCCTGTCTCTTCCTCTGCCCTGCGCCTCACACTGCCAGCCCGGGCCCCCACCCCATTGTCTTCTTCCAGCTGCGCATAAACCCTGTTCTCACAGAAGTTCATCCATTCATTGTTGCAATCTTTAGTATCGTCCAAGAACAGATGAGCTCACTGAGCCGTGTGATACCGGAGCAGAGCCCCCGCCTGAATGCTCATTCATCTACACAAATCTGCCTGTGCCCCTTCGGCCCCTTACCCTGCCAATCTACAGTCCACAGTCCACTGGGCACATTCCCTTCTGCTCTTTGATACAGATACAGATACACATCTGACCTCTCGTAGTGACCAAGTCAGGATACCCACCAGAGCCCTGACCCCAGAATTCTTCCTAAACCTAACACTTGTCTATTCGTATCATGAGGCATCAGGTACATCAAAACCCCACAAGATGGACACCTGGGTCAGGGACACAGGGTTTATGGGTACAGGGGTGCAGAGGGTGGAATGCATACCTAAAATTTGTTAGTGAACTCTGAGAAGCACCCTCATTCCTGCCAGACTTATGATTGTCATTTGTCTCATGCTCTAAGATTCTGTTATATTAGATTAGCCACACAAGGAGTGTATCATTTTAACAACACGACCTTCACCGCACTGGGAGATGAGCCCAACGTGCTGCGGGAGAGACAACCAAGCAACAGCCAATCCAATGTGCTCATTGCCTAAACATCTATAATGTACTAATGAGTAAAGCCAATTGTATTGTAGAATTCTGTGCTTGCAAGGTGGCATCATCAATGACATTTTTCCAACTTATAATGTGCTGACCATGTAATGTTTGGCAGTTTGCTCTCTGGGTAGCAGAGTTCTCTGCATGCACAATGATCTTATATAAAACTTTGTTCTCCTTGCAATCTACCTCCTGGTCTCATTCCCTAGCGGGATGTGTCCATTATTCTGAGTTTTGGATAATCGTGTCGGGGAATGGGCAACTTCAATATCCAATCAATTCCAGTTTGGCGTTTCATTTTACCTACCCAAAGGCCAGACACATTTAGGCACCTACTTAGGGCTCAGGGCATTTATGAGAGCCACGTTTGATGATTTGTTGGAGTATGCTGTTCAAAACGACCTTTTTATAAGCATGAGCAAAACCATTGCCATGGTGGTGGTGTGCCATATAATAACTGGTTGGCTCTGGTCTCTGAGCTTGGAAACATTGAATAAGTTGAGTACTATCAGTATCTGGGGTTAGATCTGTCTGCTAGTACAGGTTATACCCATATTAAAACTGGGAAAACGTGCAAATCTCAACCACTCACGTGGATGATAACAAAGTTTCCTGCTCAGACAGCGGGCTATTCACTTGGCAGAATCCTGCAGCTTTACAAACAAAGCTTCTGCCCGCCATATTGTATGGGCTGGAGTCACTGGCCAGGAGGGATTTCGACTGTCTTAATATACTTGATGTGTATTTGGAGAAGCATATTATACCTGGGCCCTGCGGAGTATATCAGAATGGAATTGGGGCATGTCTCCCTGAGGAGTCAAGCTATGATATGCAGAGGGACTCTCTATATTAAATCTAGAATGGACCCCGTCTTTCCCCCGCTGAACCTGTTGAATAGCCACCATAACACAGAGCTCTCAGGGCATGGCAGGAATGTTAGCTTTAAGCAATTGAATGGTGACTGTTTTGCCAAAATTAACTGGCAACCAGACTCCACGAGGGGACAGGCTTTGGCACCCTGAAAAGGATTTACAGGAATAAAGTTGTACAATGGGATTGGGTTAAGAACTACGGTCACTTGAGAACCCTTGCGAATTATAAGTATGTGTCTTGCGTCACTCACACGTACTTAAAGGTCAAACCTACTTACTGAGATGCTCTAGCCCTGTGGTTGGAAATGTAATGCTTCGACTACGTACGAATCAGCTTTCACTTTTGATGAACTGAGGTGCCTACACTAAGATCCCTATTGAGCACATACTATTTTGCATATGCATTTTAGCAAATAAGCAGGAAACTGTGCATGTTTTTACTAAAGGCATTATTCGATTGTGGTGCTATATTAATAAACACGTAAAGGAATGAGGTGCTAGTGTTGTCTGTGGAGTGTATATATGTTCTTAATTTAAATTTGTTGTAATCTGAATTTTATGTAACTGTACATTTATAATATCTTAATGTTGAATCTTGTAAAATGCCTTTACATTGTTTTTGTATATGCTTATTATCAGAATTATCATGTTTTAATAGAAATGACATGAGATAATAAGTGTATCAACTATAATGATTATGATGAATTGTAATGTTCATGTTTTACGTTTATCAATGTTTTTGAAATTTGTAAAAGTTCCTAGTGAACTAAAACACATATATAATAATAATAATAATAATAATAATAATAATAATAATAATAATAATAATAATAATAATAATAATAATAATATATAGAACAATTGTACTACTATTGACTGAGGACATTGTGTTCAATAGACAATAGACATTTCAAGGAATTTGTGAACTTCAAAGATGTACTTTGTTCCTCTTCTTTGATGACAGTATTTGCCTACAGTCGGGATTTATTTTTGTATAGAGTTGCATCAAACGATGGAGTTGGACGGCAATAGGTGAGGTGACTGTGGTATGATCAGGGTGTGCATAAAGTTGGCTACATTTTGTAGGGATTAATGAGAAGTCTGTCTTTCAGTGCAGGAAACATGTCTTTAGCTCAGGAAGTTTTGAAAGTATATGGTTGCTCTCAGGACCTTTCTGAGTTGTAAGTGGTCTTCTTGGATTGTCACATATAGGTATATTTTTCCACAATTGTCTATTTTGAGTCACCAATATTGTAGTGTCTTATTTCTCAGAAAGTTAGCAGAGGAAGCCTTCCTCGTGACACACATCTTGTAGTGCTGTTTGAGGTGTATACCTTGGCCAGTGTCACGGGTGTCTAGGGTCTTGCCTCAGTGTGTTTGCTGGAAAATACACAGAGTTGTAAAGGCTATCATTTCTTTTTGATTCAGAGAACCAGAGGAAGTTATTGAGAAAGAATATATAGATCTCTGGAGCACCAGGATGTGCCAGAGTCAGTGGGAGACGTGTGCCTGTAGGGCATTTCACATCAGCTAGAGCAGCTGCAGAACATTAGGGATTGCAGATGTGTGCATAGTAAATTGAAGGCATTGACTTTTGACATTCATTCAGCATCAGCAGTTTTGGCCGAAACATCATTAAGGTGTACACGACATACTCAGTTATTGCAACCAGAGGAGACGTTTCAGTCCACTGTCTCTGGGCAGAAGGGGGAGACTGTATCTACTGAAGATCCAGGATAAGCATAACGTGCAGGAAAGCATAGTCCGGGAGGTCCCAAAGTCTCCCTCGGAAAGACCACCAACATCCACTAAGTGTGAGAATAATGATGAGAAGGGGGATGAGCACGATAACGGGGACATAGCTGGATCCAGTCCGCAACACATGATTTTGGAAAACAGTCGTACAGAAGAACAGAAGGTGTAAGATAATGCCACATTTAGAGAGCCCTGAGGGAAGATCAAAGCTTCTCTTCCCCCGTTGCCTACGGCCCTTCAACCACAGTTTTGTAGATTTGAACATTCAAACAGGAAAACGAATGACAGCAGCTTATCGCCAGCACTGTGTCAGAAAACTGGACACTAAGGAAATGTTGGTGGCAAGTGGGGCATCATATCATTTCAGTGTCACATGATGCAGCACCATACACAGGGTGGGGACGAACGGTAGCCACTGCCAATCACCATATAAGACCCCGAGCTCATACTGTCCACAGAAAGCTTCACTGTCGTGACACAGATCTAGTGACTGGATCCATTAATGAGTGAATCTAACAGTGTGTGATGCTGATACTATTTGTTCTACTTTCATTCTGTTCCAGAGCTCTGACCCTACATATTCAGTACTACCATTAAGCAAAGAAAGGCACCTACCAACCACACAGACTGTATTAAAGGCAATTGTTGGGTTTCTGCCTGTGCAACGAGACCTGCAAAAATTAGCAGTTTACGGGCACTACAGTCCCTGCTACACTACAGCCAATATCCTCGCTCCCCAACACCCCTGCCCTTTAAAGTTTGCCAATAATTGAAGTGTAGTGTCTTTCAAGCTTGTTATTGTTAGCACACAACAAGGGTCTATCATATATACTCAAGCAAAAGTATCTAAATATATATTTTCATGAGTTTCAACTGTGAAAAATTGCTACAGTGCATTTTTTTTCTACAGCCATATTTATGTCTTTATTTATTGTTAGGCGCTTATACAATAAGACTATACTGTTTGAAAGCGCCCTCATGGCACAAAGGGAGGGTGGGTGGGAAATACATTGCAACACAATATTAAGAGCAGAATGGGAAGAGGAAGAGGGACAAACCTACTATGCCTTGTGAGTATTCAGAACGTGCAAGTGCAGAAAGGAAGAGGGAAAAAGGGTAAGTACTGGGGAGTCCGAGCTTGTGGGTGAGTCTTGGACAAATTGCTAGTAATGTTAAGTGCTACACAGCCTGGGCTGCAGGAGGTGTACTTGTGAGTCTCCAGAGTGGAGAGTGTGCAGATGCAAAGTGCTAATGCTAGCCAGAAGCTGGGAACTATTGGTGTGGGAGGTCAAGGCCCGAAGATGCATAAGGGCCAAGGACACTGAGTCTTTGGCTGTTTTCCTGACACAGATCCTTAGCTGCTTTCTTGTACACTAGCCCATAAACGAAACGATGGGAAATTCACAGAAATAGCTATTGCAATTGTCGGGATCCCCTGCCTGATACTAATGTACAAATCACTTTGCGCTGGGAGTGAACTTCACAGTGAGGGGTCCTTAAAAAGCCTGTCATTGTGAAAGGTTTCAAAAAGAAAGGATGATAGAAATACAAGGGAGACGGAAGTGGTTTGTACCACTGCGGTCTCATTTAAAAAATTGGGCGAAAGGATCACAAGCGACCCTCTCATGCATTGCGCAGCCACCTGCATCTGTTTAAGCAAGACCATGTGAATATGTATGGTTTCTACACCTTTATAAGTGTGTTCTGTTTGTTAATACAGGATAGACTTGTAAATGTAATTGCCAAAGGCAGTGCCGTCTTTAATATCCACTGACCTTTGTGAATATTGCACACACATTTTTGGGCACAAGTGAAGGACTGGTCTATGGCACACGTGCTACAAAAACGACATTCAGAACAGGGACCAATAACTACTGACTATCGAATTCGATACCAACATGATCTGCACGACATTGTATAGTGTTGGTGACTTGCACTGCTTGATGGGTCACAGTGAAAAGTCTATTTTTCATGAAGTTTGCTGCAACCTGCAAAACATTGTTCTGTTCCTTACTCTGCCACTTTCTAATCGCTTCTCTGGATTGGCCAACAATCACTGCTGCTGGGTATGGGATACCCCTGTTGCCTAACTGTGGATCACTTCTGCTCAAACCCTGAAAACAGGAGGAGAGGAACAGTCCTAACAAAAAGATTCTCAGTAAAGAAGGCCTTGATCCAAAGTGCTTTGTCCTAGGAGAGGGGAGGCCTAACTTGTTTTTTGTAAGCAAGACGGCATTCAACTCTGAAACATCCAACATGGAGACATTGATCCGAAACATGGTAACTCCTAAATAGATGATTGCAGGCCACGCACTCCTCTTCATCTCTCAGCCCAGCTGCTAATACAAGCAGTCAGACGAAAAGCTCTGAAATCTGCTCTGTCTGGACCCTTGGGGTAACATTTAGACAAGTCAATAAAGGTTTCGGATCGGAAACAGAATGTTTGTTTCTCCATCTGTCTGTAGCATCTGCCTGCAGTAATATTCCTTCAAATGCTGTCAGTCACACAGAAACAAGAGCTTCGCTGCTGTCCACACAGGCTCCATACAGGCTGAGGACACATCCCCCTCCGAACGACAACACAACCCCCTCTGAACAAGGGAGGGACCTCTCAGATAGATCTTAAACTACACCGAGCAAAAGCTATCTATCACGAAGACGTGCCAAGTGCATGCATTCTTTTTCTACTCATTCCTTTCATTTTCTGAACTCTGTTCTTAAAGTATTTCATATTCAATGCAAATCTTTTTTCAGCACTCACTTCGATGCAGCCTGACCAATTAATATGAGGCTCCAACCTGTACAATGAAAGTAGTGACATTGTTGATGCTTTTCACGCTCGTGGCTGGGGTGGACTGGCCTATGGCAAACTCTGGAGATGTCCCAGTAGGCCTCGGCCCTCTGGGCCTCTTCTGTGTTGTATTTCCCATAGGGATAGGGTTGGACTTGGTGAACATGTGTAATATGCAGTGGTGCTCAATTCTGTGAGCAGGCACATACATCCCGTACATCCTTGTCTGATGAGTTGAGGTCCTACTCTCTCCACCAAGCCCATCAAGGCCAATCCTTAACACCCACGTATTTGCCTGAAATAGCATATTTCTTCCTTGAGAGCAGAGGACACCTATGTTGTGAATGTATTCGCTCACCAATGAGCAGTTAACTATGCTCTCTTCTCTGTTCACAAGACATGCAAGCTGTCTGTTGCTAAAGACACCTATGACATATGTGGAGAACCATCCCAGACATTAGTCACCACAGTTTGGTTTCTAGGACTTGCGATTTCACTTTCTCTTAACATGGGCTCACATGTACCTGCATATAGAAGGCTGATAGCTGAAAACCATGGCTGTCTGAAGGTGATCCTCGTGGCGTTGGGGCCATTCGACCCTGTGATAAATCGGAAACAAATTGGCTATAGGATGAAGGACAAGAGTATTACAGCATTACTCCTTAAGGCTTAATGTTAAACAGTATCTTACTTTCTTTCGGATGCACTGTTATTGCTAGGTGGCCTGAAGAACACTCTTCTCTGCATTTGTTGCAACTAGTTTCCATAAAAGATACCTGAAAAAATGCATGGGAGGCAAATGGGCAACAATGTTTGTTTGTTTTTGTTTGTTTATTTTATTTATATCGCACACCTGACCCGGAGGTAATTGGGCGCTAGAAGGATAGTAATGGTTACATGGCATAGAATAGACAGTTGTGTGCATGAATACAGTTTGAGCAGTCAGGGTAAAATTACAATGGTACATATAT
Source organism: Ambystoma mexicanum (assembly GCF_040938575.1). Lineage (NCBI taxonomy): Eukaryota > Metazoa > Chordata > Amphibia > Caudata > Ambystomatidae > Ambystoma > Ambystoma mexicanum. The sequence goes on from NC_090922.1 coordinate 1,270,802,569, forward strand.
ACATATTATACATTATACATATTATACATTGGGTCATAGCAGTAGTACAGGGTGGATGACACATGTACTAGATGTGTAGACCACCTAGCGGTTAGTGGTATCTAAAAGCTGTTATATTATGTTTTGTTAAGTATCCATGTGATAACATGGCTTCTGAATTTGGTGAAGGCTTGAATAGTTTGAATATTCTGAGGGAGAGTGTTCCATAGCTGGGCGGCTAGTACCTCCGGCTCTTTTTAGATTGTATCTTGGCACCACCAGACATGGTGTGTTGGATGATCTTGTGATTCTGTTGGATACCTTCCATGTGAACTTGTCTGTGAGATAAGGGGGGTGGGGGGGCTTGGTAGTTAAGCGCTTTGTGAGTGAGGCAGATCGTTTTTAGGACAATTTTGTCATGTATAGAGAGCGACCTGTAGTGCTTTCTAGTTTCTGATATGTGCTCTCTTTTGGGAATATTCAATGCTGCTCTGAACGCGTTGTTTTGCATGATCTGTAGTTTATTTAAGATGGCTTTATTCGCTCCTAGATAAATACTGTTGCAATAATCCAATTTAGATTGTATGAGCGCTCTCGCTAGAGTAAGGCAACTGGTGGGGGATAGTAAAGGTCTGCAGGCTCTGATCAACTTGTCGGTGTAGGCTGTGGCCAATGAGGTCATGTTAATCTGCTTAGTTAGGTTAGACTGGGCATCGAGGTAGAAACCTAAAGTTTTTACATGTTTGGCAGTGGGTATACTGTTCCCATCGATGAGGATATTTGTGTAGTGAGGACTTAGTTTGAGAAGTTTGTTAGATGATCCGACTAGGAGTAATTCTGTTTTATCATCATTCAGGCAGAGGCCTTGTGTGGCCATCCATGCCTGAATGATGATGTAGACTTTGTTGATCCGCGCAACGTCTATATCATAGGTTCCTGAGAGGGGTAGGAGTGTCTGGGTGTCATCTGCATAATTTGTGTAGGTGACACCCAGACGGTCCAGTTTGTCAAATAGTGGCTTTGTAAAAATGTTGTACAAAGTGGGCGAGACGCAGGATCCTTGAGGGCCTCCGCAGGTGATGGGGATGGGGTCAGCAGCTGCCGAAGGTGAAAACACGTGTATTGTTCTGTTAGCGAGGAAAGATTGGATCCAGGCAACTGCGGTATTGGAGAAATGAGCCGCTGAGGATAGGTGGTTACAAAGTATGGAGTGATCCACCAGATCAAAAGCCGCAGAGAGGTCGAGTAAAAGTAGGATGGTCATCTTTCCTTTGTCTTTCAATTCATCGATCTGGCTTTTGAGGTCGACAAGAGCGGTTTCTGTTCCATGCTGGGGTCTGAAGCCAGATTGACGGGTACCGAGTAATTTGTGAGTTTCAAGATAATCTTGTATTTGCAAGTAGGCGATTCTGTCCAGAATTTTCAGTAGAAAGGGGACTGTCGTGATTGGTCTGTAGTTAGTGGGTATAGCCGGGTCAAGGGTCTGTTTTTTTAATAGTGGTGGAGCCCAGGACTGTTTGAGGTTGCTTGGGACGAAGTTGTTAGAGAAGGAGGAGTTTATAAGTTTAGTAATGAATGGGGCAAGGTCTCTAGCTGCATCTTTTATAATCTGGTCTTACAGTTAGATGGTTTGAGAGACGCAATGATTTTTTGGACTTCAGGAATGGTGACTTTTTTTAATGTGAAACCTGAGTTAATGTAAGGGGTAGGTGTGGTGTGTGGTGTAGTGACTGTTAGTTGGGATCTTCTGTGAGCTATTTTGGTCTGCAGTCCTTTCATTTTGTTGGAGAGGGCATTTTGAATGCTGGTGCACCAGGCTTTATCCTTAGTGCATGTATCTGGCGGTGGGTTGGGGTTCTCTAGTTCTCTTAGGATGTTGAATAATTATTTAGTACTGGAGCTGGCTTGGGCTATTCTGTCATTATAGGTTTCTTTTTTGGACTGGATTATCTTATTTTTGTAGGTGGCAGTGATAATGGCAAGGTTAGTTTTGTTTTGAGGTGCAGGGGATGATTTCCAGCGTGATTCCCATTTTCTTTTTTCAGTACGGAGTATTTTTAGCTCTGGAGTGAACCACGAGTTAAGATGGACTCTGGGTTTGCTTTTTAATAGTTTTAGCGGGGCTATAGCATCAATGGCTTTAGTCATGGTCTCATTGTAGATGTTAATTAAAGTGTTAGGATCATTGGTGTCAAGTAGGGCATTGAGTAGGGGGGCTACCAAAGGAACTAGAGCATCTGCTGTGATGTTACGTTTATTCCTTGTGAGGCAGGGGGGAGCAATAATGGGCTTTTTCTTTTCCAAGTTGTTGATATTCAATTCAAAGGTCATAAGGTGGTGGTCTGACCATAGTAGTGGAGTCGGGTCTAGTAGGGTGATAGTGCAATTGAGAACCGCAACCCAGTCAAGTATCCTACCTTTTTTGTGGGTGGGTTTGGTGCTAATTTGAGTACAGCCTTGTTCTAGTAATGCAGAGGCTAGAGAGATGGCGTGTGGGTCGCTATTGTCCTTATAACCGAGGTTGAAGTCTCCTAAAATGATACTTTGTGCCGTGGGTTTGGTGGTGTCGGCTGCTAGGGCTGTGATATCTTCTTCAAAGGACCCAGGAGGTCCTGGGGGCCTGTAAATGATCTGTAGTGTGATGGTGCTGTTAGGTGAGGTTTGGAACTTAATTGAGAGGAGTTCACATGATGCCAGCGAGGTAGGGGTGGCTAGTCTTATATTGAGAGTGGCTTTATAGATAATGGCTATTCCTCCTCCACGAGCCGTGGGTCTGTCTGCACGGAGAATGGAGTAATTATCTGGGACGGCTAGGTCAATAGAAGGGCCTGCTGCCTCATGCAGCCAGGTTTCTGTCATTACAAGGAAATCAATGTTATTGGTCACAATAATGTCAATAATGTCAATAATAATAAATAATGTCATTGTGACATTGTTCACATGTCACAATGTGAAGTAGTGACGTGTTAAAATTGAATACGCTGATCCAGCCTGTTGTTTGGATTCTGGTACTGCATATATAATAGTAAAAGCATGTTAGCAAGAATCAGAATGTAATGATAAGATGGTACATTTCTCTGATGCATGCTTCTGGAACTTGTAGTTCGGGTATATTTCTGTAAAGATTTGCCATATGACAAGGATAAAGAAACACTGGCTTTTAAAATATGTATTAATACATGATATGATAGGTTATTTATAGCGCACTTAATACCCAGAGATTTCTAAGCACAGACACGGGGATCAAACGCGTGCTGTTCTGGGTCGTCTTGTTTCCAAGGCGAGCACGTTGTCCCTGAGCTATCCTCCCAAGCCATAAACTGAGGCAGGTAATTGCACCTCAGAAAGGGTGATCTTATAACCAGTCCCCCCTTTAATAAGCTCCATGCCAAACTTATAATAAATACACATGCCTTTCTAAACCAGTTTCTTGATCTTCAGCTCCTTCTCTCTAGTGACACAAAGCAGACTCAGGTCCCAGGTGCCATTTTGACAGCTGCTCTGTCAGCTAAGTCACACAGCCCAGAGGCTACATTTAAAGGCTGCGTCTCTGTTCTAAAACTACACAGTCATTAGGAATGACTATTCTGGTGGCAATGTAATCTTTAAAAATAAAGTCATACCTGAGTTTAGGGCATGGTGGAAAGTAATTCACATAAGTGTAAGTAGCACATCTGACTTATTTGATACATTTGTCAACACTGTAAACCGATGCCAGTTGTGTAAGGATGGTGTGTATTATGGTCAGACAGCCTGGCTCTGCCACCCGTTGGCACAAGAGATTGAATGACTGGCTGTGCCTCTCATTTGATCCTTTGTGAGGGGCTCTTTCAAGCAAGACAACCCCTCACTAGGAGCTGTCCTGGGAAACAGGAATCCAAGGGAACACTGTTAGGTGTGTTTTAACTTTATTGTGAACAGTACATAGGCTTCCACTTCTGTATATAGTTAAGTGCAGCATCTTTTAAGTACTGCATCCTTTGAACAGGTTGCATGCTCCAGGTGGTGGTAAGATGTATATCAAGTGGACCAGGAAGCCGGGAATGTTAATGTGGTTGCTTGGGTGATGGCCTCCTGTCTCAGAGTTCTATCTAAGGAGATACATGACCGAATGCATTGAGCTTCAGACAATTGGCAGGATCTCTACTGTAGGAGGGCCTCTTGATAGGTGTCACTTAAATAAAGTGATGGAGCACTTATATGCCTGGCTTCTTCTGGATTTAACAATTTTGGCAACAAGCTCTTGAACCTTGGGGCCCTCCTGCCCTTCTTTTGGATCGCTGTCTCTCCGTTGTACCTTGCTGGCCTGTTCCACACCATGTCTGGGTGAGGACTGTCACTGCTTGTTGCCTGTGCTCGAACAAGAAGCTCATTCCTGCATTTACCCTATTTGTGCTGCCTTTTGAACCTTCAGCACTGTCGTCATCGATCAAGTCGATGGTCAAATCAACCCTGGTGTTCTCATTGAACAGCACCCCATGAACACTGCATACAACCTCCCCATCCTGAACTGCACATCCAGTCACCAACATCTTCACTGTCGAAACATCCATCAACTGCTGAACTGACCCTTGTGGCTCTAACGGTCTGCAATCTTTGAATGCAGTGAACTGCAGCTCAACCCCAACATTCAAGCCTGGTTCGAACCACTTGCACAGCGTCTAGAAGATTGGTTCAACTTTAAACCCTAGAGACTGTTTCGATCACTTTTAAACCATTTTGTGCACAATACTATATCCTTGAATGTACATTATAGTATTTGATTGTCTTTCAACCCTGCTTCATTACCCAGAGTGCTGCATATATATCTTTTGTATATTCTGTGTTCTTTACACAGGGCTTGCTGTGTGTAGCGTTTTTTTTATTTCGTTATTTTTGCATATGGTGTATTTAATTACAGCATATATATTTTCATATAACCTTGATTGGACATTCCTTTATGTTGGACTGTTTTACTTTGCCATCTGGCTTCCAGCTTGTTCAATTCCACACCCCTCTTAAGAGTATAGCCTGCCCTTGCCCCAATTTACCACCAAAGGCAAAGGAAGTAATTCTATGTGTCTGTTTTACCTTTATGATTGGGATAACTCTTGTTTTGTTGAAGTGTGAGGGCTGAGTGGGTGCTTTAACCACTAATCACCCTTGTACTATTGTGGGGCAGACGTAATTTCATCACAATTATACTTGCAGTCCTGAATTTGTAATATACGTAGCGTAAGTGCAACAATGCCAAAGACAAAAAAAGCAGTGTAGGATGTGATCCTTATACGGCTGACATGGAGCAAACTGGAATAAGTTCATTGCTCAGCTAAATCAGATAGGATATTCCCAAATGATATAAGGCAACCAGTGAATTCTAAAATAATAGTGCTTCCATCCTCTTGTGCCACCTCCCACAAAATGCCACATCACATTAAAAGATCACCATGATATCACATTTAGTTTTACATTACTATTTTGCAGGGAATTTCATCAAGGTTGGTAATCAGTTAAATTGAAGTTTTTATTTTTAAAATGATAGATGTTAGTTATTCTTTCTTTTTTGGTGACAATAGTAACATGGAAAGCAACATAAAATGTTACTAGATCTCGGAGTTTAAGGATAAGACACTGTACTCTGATTGACCAGACTGCATAAGGTTGGCTGAGTTTCCATAGCCATGTCCCAGAGAAATATAACAAATTGTGTTGTTAGGCAGAACAACCAAACGTAACTTAAAGAAGGTCACAAGTTGTCAGAAGCTGAACAGTAAAACCCAGAGAAACATGAGCCCAGAGTGGAGTGAGAATACACATGGCATAGCACTGCCCATTTTAGGATAAAATACATTCACAGTGCACCCTTAGCCGAACAAACATATATCCAAAGTAATCATTATCAATGGCTTAGCCATAATTAAGAAGTAGAAAAAAACACAGACATTTACACATAGCTCACATCACATAAATGCCACAGCGATAATGACAACTTGTGAGGCCATACACATGAGCCCTATTACTCATACTATAGAATTTACCATTATTCAGAGGTTAGTACAGTAGTTCACATCTAAATCACACTGGCCCTCATTACGACCCTGGCGGAATTCGGAAAACGATGGCGGAAATGCAATACCGCCATCGATTAGCGCTCAGTGCGACTATGACCCATCACCGCAAAGTACGAAGCCATTAGCGACACCGTAGTGAACGCCTACGCTAACTGCACCAAGCACGCGCGCGCGCGCCATGCCAAACCGTAAACACCACCATGGCGCAAGGGTACGCTAATTCCGACCCTAGCGGACATGTACCTAACGCCATCAAGCATGGCGGAATGTACCATTCCGCCATGGTGAGAAGTACGGCATCGCGAATCAACCGTAAACGGCCCCACTGAGTGCCTGTACACCGCTCCCTGCCCACAAAGTACAACTCCCCGTAGGTGCAATGAAGTCACAATGCAACCAGTGAAATGTACAAGTCACCCATGCATGCCAACGAACAAATGAAACACAAGAGGGGCCAATGGGAGCTGCAGGGCACAGATGGCACGAATACAGAAGCCATCCCAATGGACATGACCACAGTCCCCCACCAAGAAACGCACGCAAACACAGGCACCTGTGACCAGCAATATTCCGAAAATCACATCATTCCACCAGTCCACCTGGCTGACCGGCATCTGTTACACAAAACCCAATCCCCCGCCCCTGAGCATGACAACATTCAAACAGTCATATTGGCAGCCCCCATCCCTGACCTCACGGGCTTCGCAGGCAAACGCGCCCAGTACAGTACCACGCAACTAAACTCCGAAGCTGGAACCCAATGCAGATCTCCTCACAATACATCGCTCCCAAATAGGAATATGCCACATCACTTGCAAAGAAGAACGCTACACGGGCCAAATCAGAATAGAAATTTAATGCACAACAAAATCACCAAGCCCATACAGCCATCAGGCCATGAACTCCAAAACACATTTCACCATTGTGGGCTGCATCCGCAAGAAATGACCAGCCACTACTTGTGTGACGCCCTGTTCCATCATGGTACACAGAGCCACATTCACGTACGAAAAGGCAACATGGAAGCGCACAGAACCGCAGGGCCGTCCCAATGGGGAGGTACTAGTCCAGCTGAAAGGCCGAAATGTTGCTCCGAGCCACTAGTACTGCGTAAGGGCATGTGGCCCATTGGCGATCGTCCCATAAGATCGTAATGCTGCTCCACTGATTAACACGAAGCAGCAGGTGTCGGGAGTAAAAGCCATCTGCAGGAGTGGCATACAGATGGCAGTGGCAAAAGGGGAGGAGATACCTGTCAACCAAAAGAAAAGAAAAAGAACAGAATGGCCATCAGAACTACATCCGAACAACTCACTTCAATGATCACACTGAATCCACAGCCATATGCATGCTAGCCCACTCCAAAGGATCATCACCACCCCAAAACCACTTGCGACTCATAACCATCTATATCGAGGTGTAAACACCATCACAAACGAGTGTACCTGTGCATGCGTCTGTGAAAACAGAATCCATCTGATGGGATAGTCAACGTGCATGGACACAAGTGTCTGAAGGCGCGTCGAGAAAGGGAGGGCTCAACAATGCCAGATAGACGATGGTCCCACTATGGCAGCCCTGCATCACATAGCGCAGGGGAGGCGGATAGATTCCAAGAAGCCCTGAACATGGCAAACTCTGTATCAAATCATCTGCCCATGCATCCATTCATCATTCCCTCATCCCGGTATAAAAACGCCTGAACATTTACTCACATAACATTAGAAATATCCATTGAGTCTGTGCGTTATGCAGCCTGCAAAATCCACAGTGCCCCAGCCCGTAATTCCAGTGTTGTGAAGTAACATGTATTTGGGAACGTCCGGCCTCATCGCCCACGTCGCTATTGCGCATCCCAAACTATTCATATCAATCATTGCTCCCTCGCCATGGCCCCTGTCTCAAGGACATTGAACAATAGAACGTTATATTTGCAGTCAGACCTGTGGGCATCTCCTCGCCGCGAGCTGAAAACCGAAAGCGCCGCCCTTCGAATTCCTCATTTGCAACATCACGTCGAAAAGGCATCTGTGGCCGTTTGAAATCACAAATTAATCCATCTAGTGCGGCTGTGTGTGAAAATGGCAACTGCCTTCACCCACAAATGGGACGCCCCGCCCGTCGGTGCAACTCGGTACAGTGATGCATGAGGGCCCACCGTTACTCGAGTACTACGTTCCACTGACCCTTCACAAGTCTGTTCGCGACGGCAAAGATTGTATGTGAAACAATGGGACCATAGCCGAATGTACATATCAACAAATGTTACACGGCCATCGGGTACAAATACATGATTGCAATAGCAAGATGCCATTACCGAATTGCAGCGTTGTGTGCGGGACGTGCTCGGCCAAAGGGGAGAGCAGCTTGCACAGGTGGAATGAATCACCACAGGTGGAGGCCATACAGCCTGAAAACACATAAATTGCACACCCAGTCTCCTCCCCCAACCACTCCCACTCCGAAATGCTACCGGCAGGACTCGCGATGTTGGCCCTGGGGGACCTGATAGCACTGCAAGTACTCCAACTCCAAGAAGAAGACGAACACCAACTACAACCGGCCGCACGGAGGAGACGCAGGAGGAGGAGGAGGGCAAGGCAGGGCCAGCAAGGGCCGCCAGCACAGCCACTACCACCACGCAGGCAGGCCGCAATCCCACGCCTCCGAGCACATCCGTTCAACCTCACTGATGAGCAGATCCACACCCTCTACCGTTTGGACCGGGACACCATAGCCGCCATTGTGGACATGACACAGGCTGACCTTGTCAGCATGATAGATAGCCCAACCGCCATCCCACCCCTACTGAAGGTGGTGTCTGTACTCCACTTCCTGGCCACAGGCACCTACCAGCACACAGTCGGACAGTTGCATGGCATTTCTCAGCCACTGTTCTCACGGACACTATTGCAAGTGCTCGATGCCCTCCTGCAGCACGCAGACGACTACATCTCCCTACCACGCTCGGAGCAGGAAATTACAAACACGAAAGTGGGATTCCATGCACTTGGCGGCATACCGGGTTGCATTGGTGCCATCGACTGCACCCATGTTGAATTGGTCGTCCCACATGCCATGGAGGCCCAGTACCGCAACCGAAAACAATTTCATTCCCTGAATGTACAAATGGTGTGTGACTCCAACAGGATCATTACACATTGTTGTGCCCGATTCCCTGGATCAACCCATGATTCTATGGTCTTGAGGAACTCTACAATACCACGCTACATGGAGCGACATGCAGGGAACAGATCCTGGCTACTCGGTGAGTCTCATTACATGCATGATAATGTGGGGTATGTGATTCGGCAATGACCTGGCAGGAAGGGGGGGGGGTGGTGTGCGTACGTAGCAATGGCATTCCACATAATCCGTTTATCGTCCACATACAGGTGATGCTGGATATCCACTGAAGAGATGGCTCCTCACACCAGTCCGGAACCCACGGGACCAGCATGAGGAGGACTACAACCATGCCCACTCACGTACCCGTGTAGTCATTGAACAGGCATTCGGCCTACTGAAGACTCGTTTCCGCTGCCTCAGCAGGTCTGGCGGGGCACTCCTGTACCGCCATGAGAAGGTTGCAAAGATGGTGATGGCATGTGTCATGCTCCACAACATGTGCGTACGTAGAAATGTGCCCATGCCCCCTGACGCAGAACTGCAAGCACCTGATGATGGTCATGATGAGGGTGGGGATGTGGCAGCACCTCAAGGAGTCTGCGAGGCACCGGAGGGCCGTGACATTCGTCAGCATCTCATTGATGCATGCTTCTAGCACTCACGCCTGGTGGCTGATACATGGACACGGTACTCGTGGCACTGTGTGTGTCTGGTACATGCACAATATGGACTGTACGCCTATGATGGCCTAGTACACAATAATCATTGTCCACACATCACATTGGTTGATCGTGCATTGTTTATGGCATATGTGATATCATATTGAACACCCTATCGACCCGCCACCCAAGTGAGCCCAACACACCCCCTCCACCCTCCTACCTCCCCCCCGAACACCAGTGTCCAAAGATGCTCATTGTCAGTGGGCTGTCGCTATTGCAAGCCCCCTCTGCGGGTATCAGGGGCACCCCTGCCTGTGGAGCGCAGGTTCCTTCCAGATCTATGTTGGGGGCTGCCCTGGACGGAACTTGCAACGGATGATGTCTCTGCCTGCTCACGTCCATGCATGTCCCTAAGGGTTTGTGAGAGCTCAGTGAGCACACGGCGCACTGCGGCAAGTTCGGCACATACGTCTGTGGACGTCGCATGCAGTTCCCCCCTCAGGCTCTCGGTGCTTCTCTCCATTTGGACTCTCAGGCTCTCGGTGCCACTCTCCATTTGGACTCTCAGGCTCTCGGTGCTAGTCTCCATTTGTGCCCTTAGTGTCTCTGTACTTCTCACCATTTCTGCCCTAAGTGTCTCAGTTGATGTTTCTATGTCTGCCTTAGTGCCCCCACATTCATCGGCATGGTCCTTGAGGAGCGTGGCCAGTTGCTGCTGTTGCACGATTAACTGGTCGAGGGACTGTTGCCTCTGCTGGGCCATGGCCATTTGCGGGGGTGTCACAGAGGGGCTGTTGACCTCATGTTGCCTTGCCACAGGGCTTGTGGGGGATGGCCAGTCGTCGTCTTGTGGGTGCCCCTGCGTGGTATCCTCATGTTGTACGGGATGGGACAGACAGGGGGATTGGGACAGGTCATGGATGGATCTGACTTCGACATCCCCGTCTTCTGTGTCGGAGCATGCTGCCATCAATGGGGTGTCACCTATGGTGCTGCTGCCACCAGAGGCAGTGCCTTCTGTGGCATCCATTGGGGGGACCTGTGGTGGTGGTGTTGTGGGCATGCTGGCTGCTGGGGTGCCTGTTGATGTTCCCTCCTCTGTGCTGCCACCTGATTTGTGCTGCTGCCGTGTCTTGATGCGTGCAGCTGAGGTGGAGGGTCTTTGGCCGTTGGTCTTGGCCCTCTTTGCAGGTGTGCTGGTAGGGGTGTCCTGATGCTCGTCGTTTGGATCGGACCCTGTGGTGGAGTAAAGGAGGGCGAGGGTTATTAATGGGTCTGTGGGTATTGGAATGGCATTGTATCACATGCATTGGGGTGGTACCTGAGGGTGATTTGGGTCGGGGCCTTGGAGGTGCTTTCATTTGTGTGTGGAGTGAGGGTGCAGTTGTTTGGCAGCCTGCAGTTAGGGTGTGCCTGCTGCACGTGTAGTGGGTGTTTTAGGGGTTTTTAATTATTCATGTATTTATTGTGAGTTTTAAAGTGCGCTATCAGGCCGATGTGTGTGGACGTTCTCCTGGACATGTGTTTCTGTTGCACTATGTGGACACATGGTACTTCACATGATTGGACATTGTGGATTTAGCATTGTTTTATTTGGCCCACCTACCTGAATCTTCGGATGTCTGCACTCCTTTCTCCATCCCTCCGACTCCCTCTATGCTCTCCATTCCGATGGTGGAGGCACAGATTTCTTCCCAGGGGGTCAACTTGATGGGTGATTCAGGACCTCCCCCGGTGGCTGTGGCAATGTTGCGGTTGGCAGAGAGTATGCTGCGGACGCGTATCCGCAGGTCGTCCCATCGCTTTCGGCATTGCTGTGGGGTGCGGGGTGCGGTCCCCACCGCACTTACCCGCTGTGCCACCAGAGCCCATATGGCCTTCTTGTTTGCAAGTGCCGTCCTGGTCATTTGTGTGCAGAAGACGACGGCAGCATTCTCCTGGAGGGTCTCTGTTAGCACGGTGAGTTCCTCACGGGAGAAGTGGACCTGCCGCTTGCGGTCGCACGCTTTCTTCGCTACATTTCCCATTTTTCTTGGTTTCGCTAGGGTGGATGACGGGTTGGGGTGTGTCTCAGGGTAGTGTTTTTAGTGGTTGTGTGGTTTTAGTGGTTTTATAGGTGTACGGCGGGATGTTTCCCGTTCCGGGCCCATGTTTTTACTTCTGTTTCCGTATATTTCCGGTCACCGTACTTTCCGGTAGGCGCACACTGCGGTGTCCGCTGTGATGTGTGGCGGTATTGCACCTAGGGCGCCGTACGGCGGCGGTGTGGGCCGTTTTGGGGTCATTTCCGCCATCGCGGACTTTGCACTTCCGCCATGGCGTGGTGCTCGTGCCCGATGGGTCGGAATGGGCCGCACTTTGCTCCTTCGTGCAATGGCGGAAACGCTATTTACGCTGTGGCTGTCCGGTCAGTCACTTTCCGCCAGGGTCGTAATGAGGGCCACTGTCTGAATGCAATAGCAAAATAGAGAAACCTTTATGGCAATATACATTGTGCAAACACATTCATATTTGTGCCATTATGAAAAAGCAAAGTTTGTCAGCAGCTGGACCCCAGCACACAAGGTCAGAATCTCATACAAGATGAACTCATGAGAACCAGGAAGGACATGCAAGTAGCCTTTCCACCAAGTGAGTTGCAAAATGAACTGATAACACACCATTCTTAAAGATGAGAATGGTATTCTGGTGCCAATCACTTAGATCATTCAGGACAGAACTTAAATGTTATAATGTTGTGTTACATAGTCACATCTCACATTTTGATTGGTAGTTATGTCTGTGCTTACTCACTCCACCATTTATTCCTTCTGGAACAGCCAATGGAAAACTAAATTGGACTGCTACATGTTTTACCACCCACCATCCAATCACAGAGTGTGAGAAGGACAGTGACATCACAGGACATGATCTAACTAGCATAGATGTCACTGGTACCAAATGTTTAGAATTGGCCAATGAAATTGTGTAATGTATAGAAGCACATATACTTTAACTCATGCCAACCAATGGCAGGTGAAGACATTTGTAACAAATTGTTCCTTTTTGCTTTCTGTAACCACAGTATAACCATGCACTCACTCCTCTAGAATTTGAATGTCTGTTAGATATTTCCCTGTCTAGGCAGTTATAATAAATGTTTTGCTTTTCTCTTATCTCGTGTATCACATGTTTTGGCTCTTTGGATTCCATTAATTTATACACAATGGTAAACCTTCTCACAATAAATATATGAAATCCCACGTGACGCATAGTATAGCACAATTCTTGAAAAATAGCAATGAAAACCTCCCTACAGAAGTAGAGTGACCATATGCAATATTACTGGTCGGCCTGTCAGTGCTAACTTTTGAAGCAATTCTAAGCAGCTCTGCACAGATGTTTTTGAATATCAAAAAATTGTTCTGATACTTTAATGATTAAAAGAAGATCTGGGCTTCCAAATTCAGATTCCTTAAGAGACGTTGGGATGGAGATTTGCTTTAAGGCATGTATTTGCAACTACTTTTTCATGAGCAGCCCCACCAACAGCCACAGTGACCAGCACATCCCTATCTATTTCACCTAACCACTACTACTCACTGACCCAGGGACAGTTTGTCCATAACGAGTGAGGAGGTGTCGACCCACCAAAGCCCTTGGCTATGATGGATGAGCTGCACCAACCTTATTGCAGCTGAGGGAGCACTTCTGGACTAGCGTCAACTGTAAAGAGGAAAGGCGGTTTCCCCTTGACAGTTTGTACCCCGGCTGTGCATGTCCAAGGGGGCCATGAAAGGTTGGGGCATTTTGCTTCCCCAGCCTTGCATGACCCATTGGAGATGCAGGCTGGGGTGCTGCATGTTTGTATGTGCAAGGTGGCACTCCTGCGCCTACCCACACCTACAAACGTAGCTGCTTGGAGTGAGGTAAAAAATTATTATTCTTAATACGTGACTAGATTGGCATTTTGGGGCAGCCAGTCTAGGCCTTTCTTACTGTGGCATGGTATTTTATTCTGGGCATATATGATCAAACATAATACATGTTAATATTTGTCTAGACTAGCATTTGGGGCTTTATGTGTCAAGCAGTCTATTGAATGAAAACAAAATAAATTCAGCTCTTACCAAATAGCACAGTGCAATGTGACACTGACCGGTCACCAGCAGGGTTCGGGTTTGAATCCCTAGCATGGGAAAAGAAAAGCAAGTGTATTGTGTTGCTATCTGGGTGCGAGTGGTGCATGATTGCATTTGATATGCATTTAAATGACCACCATGTGTGTGGCATTGTCCTCCCACAGCATGCAGTTTTATGCAGCCACATCTTCGTAGTCTGCATAAACCTGCATGCTGTGGGGGACAATGACAAAATAATGGTGGTCATTTAAATGCATATTCTTTCAGTTCGTTTCACATTTTTACATGCACTTGAATTGCAAGGATCATATTGCAAAGAAAGTCCAGGTGACTTGGTATCATCTTAGGTTGCTCTCCATGGTTAAACCCTACATCCCAATCTGGTGGGAAATCCTGTGGAAGTCTTGGTCCTGTGACATGTAGTTAGGGTCAGTAGAATACTGGTACCACAATGCTGGCTTTATCTCCCTAGACAATTTAATTAATTTAAGTCACTGTTTCTAAAACAAGCAAAAAAGGGACTCTTGCAGTAACAATACTTTTATTGGGCTAACTATATTTATGTCTGCCTGAAGTGGAGAACAAGGCGGTCTCGAAAGCATGAGGTGGTCTTGAAAGCTAGCAGACAAAAACATGCCGTTAGCCTAATAAAGTTATCATTACTACAAGAACCCCTGTTGTTTTTTGCTTTTTCCCCCAAAACAACGATCTACAGTTTTTGATTGGCTGATACAGTATCTCGACCACTCAACTAGACTAAAGAATGCTCTTCCAGTAGCCTTTCCTCTTAGAAACGGTCATTTTTTTGCAGTAACTGCAATGGGCCTGAAATCTGCTGAATTTTAAATGTGTGTACTGATTATGTTATATGTGTATTTTCTTGGATCTGCATAGTGCACGGTTTCGGCAGGTTTCATTCGTCATAAGAGTTTAAGATGAGATAAAACTGATAACACCACTGGGAAAACCAGAAAAAAGATCAATATACAAATAATAAAATGCTAGAGAAGGTGCTTGGAGCATTCTGAGGGTGGAATGTTAGGCAAACCAGTCCCTGAGCATTCATGTCACATGTTGTGAGGGAAGCTGAAGCAATCATTGTGACAGTCATTCCGGACCTATTCTAGGCCATATTTTAGCCTACTAATATTTTGATGTTGTAATTAAGTGAAAATGCCAGCAGCTGTGGGCAATACCATCTGTTATAGGCCCAGAAGGCATTGAAGTCAGTTCGAGCAAAAGACAAGGTTGCATAAGGAGGCCCAGGGTCCCATAACTTTTGGCATTGCCTTCTGATGAATGCTAAAACAGTACTAGGAGCTGTGGATGCTGGAAGCTGTTTGGCATTTCAATGGTATGTTGGCACTCCAAATGTGAAATAATGAGACCCAAACATGAATAAAAATATATTCCAAGATGGCTGCAGGTGTAGGCCATCTGGCATCACCAAGCGGAGAGTAGTGGTCTTTCAATTGTTCATTACAGTGAAACAGGAGGAAGAAGCATTGCCGAAGAACCACCCAGAAGTCAAGAGAAGGAGCCAAAGACCTGCCACAATGTAACTAATGGCTCAAAAGAGGACCATTCATGCGCACAGGGTGGGATTACAGACAGCCGCCATGATCCTTTCAGCTGAAGGTTTCTTTACTAAAAAAAGAGCATTGACAAGAATCACAAAATTAGCACTACCTCATGTGCTGGAGTTTTCAGCCTTTTGAAGAGAAATGATTTCATGCACACCTCTCTAGAAATTTCTGTGAGTATTTGGGGAACAGAGTGTACATTACCACTGAATGTGCGTGGAACTGAAGGACTTCAACTCCATAGCCACAGGTCACAATGTTGATGATCTTGCATTCCAAATTTGAATATTCCTTGGATGGCAAAGAATACTTGTATTTAGCTTCTTATTGGGTCACAATGATTGGAAAATCAGAGTTTGGGAGAAATGCAGTGGTCCAGTGGGAATATGGTCTTAGGAAAGAAGGATGAGCTCTGATCTATGATCCTTGTCTAGACCGTCTGTCTCAGTTTCACATTTAGTCAAGGGTCTTCAAGACTGTGCAGAAGGTAAAGTGGATGTTGTCACTCCTATGTGAGCCATCCAGTCAGACATAGAAGCATGTATTCCAATTGGGATTCAAAACCAATTACATTTAACAATACACTTAAACATTACGAAAATCTACAACAATTTCCAATCAGGAAAGAGGAGCATCAAGAAATGATTTTAGATTTGTAACATTTGCAATATTCCACGGTTTATTCATCATAAAAAGTGACTCAGAACAATCAGAACATTCCTCAATGGCTTCCACAAGATCCAACTTCCAAATGAAAAATATGAAGAAGTATAAACTGTTTAAAAATGCCTACACTCATCCTTCCACTGTGCCTCTGGGAATTGTGATAGTCAACTAACCAGGTACAGGGCAGATATAGGCGAGTAATCTGAGAATATCAGTGCTCCTGTCTTTCTAGAAACACGTGTTTTCATCTGCTCAAACACTGGCAGACTAGAAATTGAGTCATAAACAACTTTAGACAAACTTCTCCGAAGTGGAGGGCTGCTTCTCCTCAGAATGCCTATGAATGACTTAATATGAAAAATTAAGGACATCCTCTAAAAGTCCTTAACAGTGTGATACAGTAATCAAGGATGTCACTGCAGTCGTCACTTCTGCCCACCACAACAAGCAATCATCTCTTCTTATTATTTAGGATTTATCTAAAGCTTTTGGTGTGATGGATCATCGTATGCATTGCTCAAGTCTTTACTATCTTTTCATTTTGGTATCTCTGGTTAGGCTTTTTTGTGATCTCCTTCTATCTCTCATTCAAATTCTGTATTTTGGGGGTGGCTCCTGCATTCCACTCCCAATCGACCCTGGTGTCCAACAGGGATCGATCCTTGGCACCCATCTATGTGTGTGTTTTATTGACTACACTAAGGCCTTTGATAATGTTGACAGGTATAAGTTGTGGGATAAACTAGCCAAGTGGCACATATATCCGGTCATATTACATTTCTTAAAGGAGATGTATAGAGAAACTACAGTGGTAATCTGCTTAGATAAAGGTGCCAAATATTCTCCGCCCATTAGTTCAAATATGGGTCTTAAACAAGGATGTTTTACATCTCCAGTGCTCTGCAATCTATATGTGGGAAAGATGTGTAAATATTAGCAATTTCCCCCTGAAAATAGGGAAGAGGCTTATTAGTTGGTTAATGTATGCAGACTATAGGACACCATTGGGATTAAAACGGATGTTGAACGCGATACAAATATACTCAACAAAGAATAATTTAAGTATTAATGATGGCAAAACCAAGATTA
Source organism: Ambystoma mexicanum (assembly GCF_040938575.1). Taxonomy (NCBI): domain Eukaryota; kingdom Metazoa; phylum Chordata; class Amphibia; order Caudata; family Ambystomatidae; genus Ambystoma; species Ambystoma mexicanum. The sequence continues at coordinate 1,270,819,848 of NC_090922.1, forward strand.
TGGAGTTTGGGGGAATGAAAAAAAGTAGACACAAATCTTGATATACATGGAAAATTGACGCCAAAAAAATTGAGGTGGTTGATAGCTATCCATATTTAGGTATACCCATTATAAATAATTTTTAAAAAATGACATAGTAAAAACAACAGTGATTAAAAAATTGAACCTTCTACGAGGATATATGAATAGGAAAGGGGGATATTCTGTAGAAGGCCTCCTTTAAATATATAAAAACTACATTATACCTGGGGCACTACATGCTCTGGAATACATGGGAGAATGATATATGGGAAGCCTTGGGAGAATAGAAGGGAAACAGTGGAAAACTGCACTGTGCCTACCCAAGGCAACACCAATAGAAGCTATTAGGTGCAAATTGGGCATTACTACTTTGGAAACACTAAGGAAGATAAAGTATTGCAAATTATATGTTAAAATTGTAGTCCCAAATAGCAAAGAAGAACATTTGATGAGTTTAATAGGGGAAACATGAGTAAGAAGGAAAGGGGAAATACCTTTGCTCAAGACTTGAAGACTACCACTTTAAGGTTCCTAAACACCGTAAATGTGATGCTCCCAACTGAGGTAGGAGACATCTGGCCTAAGTATAAGGAACTTAAAAAGAAAGTCCTCGTTTGGGACGTAAGTAATAATCTGTCTAGTCTAAACAAAAGAAAAGATATAGGATGTATTCAGTACAAGGACTAAAACCTTCTATTCCTCGAATTTACCTACTGAAGATCAGAAAAAGAGAATTTGTAAGATTCATCACTCTGCTAAGGTTTAACATACTACCTTGTCATGAATACATTGACGCATGGATAGGCATATCAATGGAGGAAATATTGTGCAGACATTGACGCAGGGAAGATGAAACATCTGTTAACTGAATGTCAAGAGCTACAAGAGTACTATTACAAAGTTTATAAGGCCCTCGTGTGTGATCTAAATATGATTATGTCTGACCAACTTTTGTCGCATATTTTTATGGCAGAACCATTGGTGTATATCGGAGCAGCATTTTACATCAAGGAGAGAGTTATGGTGAAATCATTTAACATATTATAAATAGTTGTGTCTACGATTTTAAGTAACAAGGGTAAATTGAAATGACATGCAACCACTAGGCCATTTGTAGGATGATATGATTTGATTTGAATTGAATTGAATTGTTTTTATTGCGCAGACGAAATATTGTAATAATTTTAATAATTTTGTTTCTTAGTGTATAAGGTTTTAATTAACCAATTTGCACTTTAAATTTAATTTAAAAAAAGTTATTGTCTTATCTATCGTCTCTTCCTATGATTTGAGTTGTCACTTTCAAGCCGATGGCTCCTACATTTTCTTTTCCTTCATTTCAGATAACTGTCAAAACACAATTTATGAGCATATTTCTAAGGAAAAACAGTGGATGCTCACCCACTCATTACATCTCAGTTCTTCAAAGACTGAAACTGTTTTTTCCTGCCACTAATCCGTACAATTGTTTTCCCCATCAGCATATCTCTCCCCGCATCTCTCTTGTCCAACTCCTTTCTACACTCTTCCTCTGCTTACAATAATAGCAACATCTTTATTCCCTCAATGCCTTTTTAAGTCACATTTCCTCTGTTTTTAGCATGTGACAGTATCAATTCGATCACATTAAAAAAGTCTCCTTGTTCATACTTTGTAGGTAACTATAACCTTTATTCTGACCTTAATATACTGCTCTTCTGTCTTACTTGCTCTGCCTGCATATTATGCTAGTTCACCCAAACAGTCAAACTTTAATTATGACATGTGACAACTTTTCAGTTTTACACTTTTCATTTCTCCTTCCCTTGCTAGTTTCCATTGAATTTCTTTTGCTGCTTGACTCCATTTATGCTATGTTTGTCTTGTGTTTAAATGTGTGTATTGTCTCGTACCTCCCTACCTACTATCGGAAAATATGAAGTTGAAGATCATTTCCCTAAACAATCTGAATCTATAAACGGTGCTTCTTCTTTTTAATGTGGTGCGTAGTGGGGACCAAATGGAAAATGTTGTTCGAATACAAGAGAGAACAGACATAACCTTAGAACAACACCTAAAAAGGTATATGGATATATGCCACAAACTGTTTGAGATTTCACACTCATCTGGAACATTTGTGCAAGCAAGCCCTACAATGAATTGCCACCTGGCAAGGGTCTGAAAACCCTGGCTTTTTCATTTTTATTCAGTAATAAAATGTTGCAGGTAAATCCATCTCCTAAAGTAAAATCTGCTAATCAGATGTCATAAACTACATACCAAAAGCATAGTGTGTACTTGTGCCTTGCTGCATCAGTATCCTGATTCTCAGTACCCGCTCTACCAAATGCACCGAACAGGTCCAGACTTCAAATGTGCCCTATTGACAGCTGCAGCGACATTCAAGTCTCTGAGGCGCAGGGTCTACATTTGAAATATGCACCACTGTTCCGAAAACCCTATATTTATGGACAAAAAGGTCTAGGAGCCCCTTTGCCGAGAACGAACAAGGCAAAATTACCTGTTCTATGGGAAGGTGTTCACTCAGGAGGGTTTACAACCACGTTTTAGCTCACTGTTCCTTTCATAGAAGAGAAATATCCATTTGCATATCAGTCTTTGTCCCACCCACAAGGGCAGTCCTGCACTGAAATGCTAGGCAATTCTCCTCTGACCAAGAGTACCAACAGCAACCGCAGACACGTGTTTCAGCCTCACCAGGCCTCATCAGTGAGGTGAAGCTATGCCTCTCGGAGCACAGTGTGCAAGGGGTCCACGTCTGGATTACCCTGTCCCCTCCTGGTGGCAGAATAATATTTAATAAACATAAGACATACATGAGTTAGGGGATGGTTGATGGTATAATTATTAAAGCCACGTCCAATTATATTTTGCACATGTCTCAGCCCTGTGTGCCCAGTTCAGTGGTGGAAGCATTATGTGTATTCCTCCCAAACAGGACCTACCACTGTCCACTGACACGTCGGTTGACTTGGGGGATTGCTTCTGTTTGTTCTTTTTTAAGGGAAGGTAACACCCTTTCACCCAGGACAATCACTCCACAGGATACTGGCCTGGAAACAGAAACCAAGAGGCACACCCATTCACAGAGAGCCAGGCCTCAAACCAGGGAGCTGCATTTCAAAAGGCATTTGATCCTATTGAGAAGGAAAAGAGGCAAAGTTAGGGTAGCTAGAGATGGATCTGTACAGTTTTGTACAGTTTTGTAAGGGGACTAGAATTCTAATTCTCTCTGCCTCTCTATCTCTTCACTTTGAGCGTGGCATCCTAAGGGCAAAGACCACACATTTCAAGAGCAGGGGGACTTATTCCTATAAAAAAAGGGGTCTCTAACCATTTCTTTGAATGTTCTTGGGAATCGTCATGAAGCATCTTTCAATCATCACTTGGGCAGATTTTGCTGCACCCTGCTAAGAGAGCAGTCATTGCTAAAGTCCTGCAGTTGTGAGGTGGAGACAGGTGTTCCAAGATTGACCAGCTCAATCCCCTAACCACACCCAGGGACCATTGGGGGTGAACTCTGCTGCTGGTCATAAGCCTGCCTTTCTGCCAGCCACCAGTTTGCCTAGGACCTCACTGTGCTGCAGGTCCCCTGTAGGTGTTTGCCAGCCTTCCCCATGCTTGGATGTGGCTACAGGACATGCCCCGCCACAATATCACTGTCTGGATTACATGCAAGGCATATTTTGTGGGTGGGTACTCTACCTGTAAGACATAATCTATTAACATTGCAATCAGTTCCTCTAAGACCACTAGCACTACAGGCTGGGAATGCCTGTAGGACATAACGTAGTGGCAGTGAAGGCAGTGGTGACGTCCTTGGACACGGACTTACACCTTGGATCACATGCACTAACAAGACCTGATATACACTCAAGCCATGTTGCTTTGCCAAACTCAATGGCCCTCATTCCGAGTTAGGAGGTAAGTACTGTCCCTTACTGGCACGGCGCAAATAGCGTGTCCGTGTTGGCACCAGCCCACTAATAACAGACTATTACGACTTTGCGGGCACGAGCTTTGCGCCATGCCAGTAAGGGACGTAGCGTCATGCCGCAAAAGGCCCCCAAAAAGCCCTTACCAGCATGAAGCTAGGCGCGGATTACACCTTTGACACAGTTCAATGCGACATTAGCGGTGACTGTAAATAGCGGTGACCGTAATTAGAAAACTCCACTATTTACAGTCACCGTTAAATAGCGGAACCGGAAATAGCTTCATTGCACAGGAACGAGAAGGAGCACGGTGGCCATCTTTAAAAACACAATCCATTGCAAACCTCAGCACACAGGACCCCTGGGACACTGGTGATCAACCGAAAAGCACATCCTACCACCCAAGAATGCCTAAAGCACCCAAGAAGGGATCTGCCCGCCTGTGAAAGGAGAGATTTAGCCAGGATGAACTACAGATGCTCGTCAACACCTTGCATGAGCATGCAGGGACAATGTTCAAAAGCAACCTGAGGAGGGAGGCAGTGTTGCGCAAAAAGGAGATTTAACCACTAGTTGGCCAGAAGGTCAGTGCAGTGGGCAACACCCCCCACACGTGAAGGATTGGTGTAAGTGGTGGGATGACCTGCAGAACATTCTTTCGGTAAACCGTACCCAGGCCTTGGAAACCGGATGAGGACCAAGTTCTCCCATTAAGCTCACCCCGTGGGAGGAAACATGTGCAAGCATGATTGGCCCATAATCTATAGAAGGCGTAGGAGAGATGGAGTGTGGCAACATGACATCTGCTGATGGAGGTGAGTGTCCAAAGTAAAAACTGCTAAGCCAAATCTGATGAAAGTCAATGCCAATGTCTGTCCAAAGAGTGACGCCATGGTCGGCCACACACACACTCCCTGTAAAGTATGCCGAAGCTAGTGAGACACATGCTGATGCCTGGTGCAAGGCCGTAACGTACATGACACATACCACACAAAGTAGGAAATTCCATGAGGCACACAGCGTGCATGACCTACATTGTGAGCATGTCGGACAGCACAGTACCTGGCCAACATGAGTGACACCGACATAAGGCTGCATTTACCACCCATGTATGAAATGACTTGCCCTTCCCAACACAGATGCCTATTACCCACAATTGTGTGGATGTACAAATGTATGTATGATTCTTATCCAAACATCACTCATGCCATCCCTCTCTTTCACCCCCACAGGCAGTGAGCATGACAGTGAAGAGCAGGACACCACCCCTGCACAGGACAGCAACCATCCGTCCACATCCAGGGGCCAAGACAGGGGGCGCTGTGTTCCAGCAAGGAATCCACCACAGGGACACATACCACCTGCAACACCAAGGCCCGTGGAGGGCTCACCACCCCCACCCCCACCCCCCACTGTTCTGCCTGCAGACACCTGTCTGACACCCCGTTCGGAGGAAGCCAGTTTGGCTTGGGAGGTGGCAGCCATGGCACCCCTCAAAGTTGAAGACAGCCCCGATGACATCTGGGGCACCATTCAGGATGACTCAGTGGATGTTGTCCACACCCCAACACAATTAGCATCCCCCCAGGTATCCATGAGTGACACCGTCAATACCAACACCCGGAGCAGTCTGGGCAAGACCACACCCAGGGAGATATCAGTCCCGTATTCAGTCCCGGGGAGGATGAGCAGGCTGGGCATGCCAGCCAGATCCCCAGCACGGCCACAGGTGCAGTCTCAGGAGCACAGTGGGCTGACCAGCTCACTGCACTAATCCAGGAATTTGTGCAGGAGAACCGTCAGGCCAGGGAGGAGTGGCACACGGAGTTGAGGACACTGGGCCGGTCCATCACGGTTAACACGAACCGTCTCTGCAAGGTGCTATGGTGCATCGCTGATGCTTTGGAGGCAGGTCTTCCCGCCCAACAGCCTCAGCATGAGGCCACACCATCCACCAACAGATCGACACAAACCAGCCCGCTCTGCCGGTCGGTCAGTGCGCTGCGCCAACGGGACATGCCCCCCCTAGCTCTGGGAGTGCTGAGTGACTGTTCTGGCAGCCTCATGTAGGCTCTGTGGACTCTATGGGACTTGTGTGGGGGAGTTGTGGGGGGAGAGGGAGGGGAGGAGGGTGTGTGGTGGAGTTGTGGGGGAGGGGGAGGAGTGTGAGGGTGTGGGGGGGAGTTGTGGGGGGAGGGGGGTGAGGGTGTGTGGGGGAGTTGTTGTGGGAGGGGGAGGGGAGAGGGTGTGTGGGGGAGTTGTGGGGAGAGGGGGAGGGGTAGGGTGGTGGAGGGTTTTGTTATTCACGTTAATATTGTTACTTTCAATACACTGGTTGTGTAAAAAAAAAGACCAGAGTGGACATTCATCATTGTGCATGTCATTTAATCTTGCACAGTGCATAGTGTACATGTACCCCCACACCCACTGTCCTATGTCCAACCATTATGTCACCCTCTGCTGACATGTATGTCAGAAATATTGTGCGATCACTGACTGGCGCACACAGCATGTCCCTCCTGTACATCGCCAATGTGATGAGGTCCTTCCACATCTTCATCATCCCCTTCATCATCATCAGGTGGTAGCAGTTCCATGTCAGTAGGCAGGGGCACGTTCCGGCGGATGCACATATTGTGCAGCATTACACATGCCATGGTGATCTTGGCCACCTTCTCATGTCTGTAGAGGAGTGCCCCACCCGACCGGCTGAGGCAGCGAAATCGTGCCTTCAACAGGCCAAAAGTCTGCTCAATTATCACACGTGTACGGGTATGAGAACGATTGTAGTCCTCCTTGTGCCTGTTCTGTGGGTTTCGGACAGGGGTCAGGAGCCACAGCTTCAAGGGATAGCCACCGTCACCTGCATGAGAGGGGAATGAAGGTAATTGTTCCCAAAATCATGTTGGACAGCTGTACTAGTCTCACATGCCTGCAGGGAATCGGTGCCCACATGCACATGTCCCTGGACGCATTGACCCAATTTCAGGTCTCTCTATGTGTCCTGTGCCATGTACTAATGGTGTGGGTTGCATCTTCAAATGATTCATGGTGTGCACTGACATCTTGTTGCACGTGCATCGTATGTGCAAACAGCAGTGTTGGAGTCAAATTAGTGATGTGTTCTGTGAGATTTACTAGTAGGGAGCATTGGCAGTAGTCTTTACAATATTGGGCATTCTGGGCTGATCATTCCCATGGTGACATGCAGCACTCCAATGGGTGTGCCGACCCTGTGACACACTATGGGATCCCTAGTTGGCTCAGTTCAATGCACTCCCAGGAATGATTGTCCTGTGTGGTGATATGCTGGAGACAGCAACATAGTACATATGCACTGCATGGTGCAGGATGGTCGTACGGTGGGTGAGGGCCGCTGATGAGTGATGCATATGTTGTGGGATGTGGTCTGGTTACCTGTTAGTCATGTAGTGATAGGTGTCGACCTTACTTCATCACTATGGGATTTGGGTGTCATGTACGTTTCTGATGCTTTGGGGCACAGTGTTAGGTGATGTGCACATCGTGCAGCCACATCAACATTCACACCCATGTGGAGTATGCATCCCCCCCATTCCCACCAAGGTGGAGTATGCATCCCCCCCATTCCCACCCAGGTGGAGTATGCATCCCCCCATTCCCACCCAGGTGGAGTATGCATCCCCCCATTCCCACCTAGGTGGAGTATGCATCCCCCCCATTCGCACCCAGGTGGAGTATGCATCCACCCACATCACAACCCCGATGCACTGCCATGGCCCAGTCAGGCAACTCACCAAGCAGCCAGGCACGTCATCCAGCATGTCGATCCATGAAGAGTGGTAGCGTGGAGTTCCGCAGGACCATAGAGTCATGAGTTGATCCGGGGTATCGGGCACAGCAATGTGTGACGATCTTGTTGGTGTTGCATACCATCTGCACAATGATGGAGTGGTATTGCTTGGGGTTGCGATACACCACCTCCATGGCATGCAGGACCACCAACTCCACGTGGGTGCAGTCGAGAGCACCTACACAATTGGGCATGCCTGCCAGTGCATGGAAGGCAACCTTTGTATCGAATATCTCCTGAGGAGTCCGTGGTAGGGATATGTAGTCCCTTGTGTGCTTGAGGAGGGCATCCAGCACTTGGTTCAGAATCCGGGAAAATAAGGGTTGGGATATGCCATGCATGTGCCCCACTGTGTGCTGGTAGGTGCCTGTGGCAAGGAAGTGGAGCACAGACACTACCTTCAGTAGAGGTGGGATGGCGGTGCATATTTCTATGAGGCTCACTATGTCGTCGTGTATCAGGTCCACAATGGTGGTGATGGTGTCCCGGTCAAGCCGGTACAGGGTGGGGATCTGCTCAGGGGTTAGATTGAATGGATTGGCTCTGATGCGAGGGATTGTGGGCTGCTGGGTTGGTAATGGTGGCTGCTCTGGTGGGGCATGCTGGCCCTGTCTCACCCTCCTTCTCCTCCTGCGTCTCCTCTGTGATGCGGTTGTTGTTGTTGTTGATGTTGTGGCAATGCAAGCAAGTCTTCCAGCTCCAGTAATGCTCCTACTATTGGAATCATCTTGGTGTGGGAGGGGGTGTGGTGTGTGGGTGTGCTCCTTTTGTACTGGGCCTGACTCCATTGCCTCCACCTGTGCTGATTGTGTGCACCTGTGGCAGTTTGGGACACTGCTCAGGGCTTTTTACGGCATGTCGGCAATGCCGGTATTTACGCCGTGTCGGTAAGCACTTTTTTCGGCTTCATGAGGCCGTTATTTCTATGTCCGCCTCACTTGTGATCTACTCCGGTTTACGGCATGCCGCTAATGCCAGCATGGTGGGTCGCGTGTGTGCGAACAAACCGCTATTAACTACATCATACTTTACGATGCCGTTAATAGCAGTCTGGTTGGTCGGAATATGCAGTAGCGGTTATCGATGCAGTTATCCCTTTACCAGCATCGTTTTTCCCTTTGCATCAACCTCGGAATGAGGGCCATAGTGCAATTAAGTACAAATCAATAAATATTTGTCAGTGAGAACTGCAATGCTGAAAACACTACTACACATGCAGTCACCGGCCTTCCCAAACTCTCTAGAGCATACATGAACAGAATCTATGTAGTGCCAGTATACATGTGAGGCCATGTTCTAACAGAACATGGGGCTTTTACATACTAAGAAACCTATTCCACCCCCTAAAACCTCTATGCAAAGGTCATGATAACATATCCAAAGTGCAAACACACTATGCACTCATAAGGGAATAGTTAGTCCAGACACAAGTGTGGTAAAGACACGTGTAAATGCTTAGAAATATCATACTTACCACAAACAGAGGAAATGTTAAGAATTATAGAGTAGACACGGGGGAAGACACATACCCACAGGCGCTCCTGTAAGCCCCAGAGACATGCCACCCTTTCCAATGGCATGGACTAACTGAGACAATCCATGCATCATGCTCACCTGGGTGCCGATCACACTCGTAGATCTGCCAATTATCATATGGCTGTCCTTTAACACCAGATCCAGGGACTTTCAACACAGGTGGGCCCTGCGCACACACCAACAATGCTTTCTGTCATTCAAATGTTGATGGCAGGATTAGAGGGCATCTTACTTGGGACAGATAAGAACACTGTCATCTCCATCATCATTTCAGCCCTGCAAGCCTACAGTGACCCCCTTCTTGGAACTTGACAGAACACAGCATAGTTGGCAGACAATGCGTTCCACCCTGCCAAAACCATCAATGAATCTATGCATTGACTGAACTCAGAAAACTGATCTGATGCGCTTCTGACAGGAGAGAACACCCACTTGCTTGGCCGGGCCCCATCTGACCCACTAAAGTGCACCTTCAATCTTCTAATTGAAAGAAAACATAATCTTATCCACAAGGGTGACCTGCACATTTTCGGGGGTGCTGAGCGGCAGGGAAAATGAGTGCGCTCCTAATTCTAATGTATAACAGGATCTCATCACCCACATGAGGTCTTAAAGTAAATTTAACGAACGGTCCATAATTGTTAAACGTTATTGCTGTATGTGCTTTGAAATCCGCAAAAGCACCCCCTTATTGATGCAAATGCCGAAAGGGGGTGATAAAGGGCCTCTGAATGTGACAAAAGACGTGCCGAAAAAGTATTGAGAATCTTCCCCATCCTTTTTTTAATTCTACCTGGATTTTACATTTTTTAGCCATATTTGAGCAATAGTCACGTGTCTGAAATTGTGTCAAGCTAAATCAGACCTTTATTGGCTTGGCTCGATTCGACTCTAGGGCCAGCTCTACGGAGGCTTGAAAGGCTTGGGCCGATTCAAACATATCTTCTGTGGTCCAGCAAGCATTTGATTCAAGTAATTTAAGGCTCACTCAAATCTAATGTATTGTATTTTTTGGTTAGGAAACCTTGTGCTTCTAACATGATTATTTACATACAATGCTTACAGTAACAAGGCAATCCTTAGACCATGCTCCTTATCTAGCAACATGAATATAAATGAGTGACTAGCTTTGAAAGCGGTTACCATGATGCATGTAATGTATGGGGTGAGTGGCGGAGCTGTCGTTCCCCCTTAACTTTGGTGGCCCTTCAGATTGCCCCACCCCGCCATTATTTAGCACAGCTGCCAACTGAACCATGTCTCAGCACAAAGGTATTATCAGAAAACACACGAGTAGGTCAGGCTGAGGAAAAAGGTCATCACATTCCTAAAGTGATGAACATTTTAGATGCAAAGCGAGTATTCCCTCTGTGTACAATAGCTTTAATGAGGACTGCTTCTGTAAGGTTTGCTTTCAGAAAGCACCCACACATCTTCGATCCGTAAATCTGCATCTTCTCTGAAGACATTTAAATGGAGTCTCAAAATCTCCTCATGGGCCATTTATAAACACATATATTTCCATGATGTCATGGACCATAAAGTCTATCTTTTTGTCAGATTTGTTTTTTTTATTTTTTATTTTTTACAAACCAGAGCTAAGAAGTGACATGGTCAGTCAAGGGTCCGAACTGCAGACTGGGCTTAAATCCCAGCTTCTCAACATAATTAAGTTGTGTGATCTTGGGCAAATAATTTTCTTTTACTGCACATCATCTGACAAAATTGTTAGTCCATAAAGCTTTATAGTCTACACTTTTTTTTAAAAAAAGCCTCAATCACCCACACACACACTAACGGATTCTTAAAAGAAAATGTGTGAATTTCACTTGAAATACACAGTTCTGCAGCTAGGACTCAGGTCAAGCCACTTACCCGGAAGATCACAGGAATCACTTATCATGCACTGATGACATGTCTCATATTGACATTCTGCTATACAAAACGTTTTGTAACAGATTATTGGATAGAAATGATGCACACCTTTTATACTAAGTCAGCAATTTAATTAGACAATCTGCCTCTCTTGACAAATGCGTATGTGTCCTCTACACTTTCTTCAGTTGAGAAAGGCAAATTGAATGAAATGTGCATATTTCACTTTAGGATATGTTGACTTTCCTTGGTGTCACTTGCCATTGCGTTTGTCTGAGTCCTGCTACTTTTTTAAGGACTCGAGCCCAAGGTCTAATGCAACCATAGCACCAAAGAGACCTTGACCTGAAAACTCACCACTTTAAACTCTTTATTCCCACATTTCCTGCGCAAAATGCCCCTTCTTCTGCCCAAGCCCTTCTTTCACCCTGCCCATTTATGATCCTTTTTTTTACCTGCTCTCAACTTTCCTTCAGCTAGCGTGTCCGCCCCTCCCCAACATTTTCAGCAAAAGTTCTCCTGTTAGTGCCATAGGAAATAGACTAGGGATGAAAACTGACGATAGACATATGGAAGGTTAAATGGGGTAGTGCTATAGTAATGACAAGGAAGCAAAGGTAGACAGTGCAAGAGATCATCTGGGCTGAAGGAAGAAATCTCTGTTTATTACTGATTTAAAACCGTGGATTCTGGTATGATCTGAATGATCAGAAAAGGGAGGAGACATTGGGCGAGCAATGAATAGAAAGATTGAGAGTGTTTGAGAAGAGTAGGATATGAGTGGAGAAGTAGCAAGAGATTACCGATGACTGGGGGGCTAAGCATGGGTTGATTGCAGTAGTCGAAGTGTACGAAAAGAAGAAGTGGAACGATATTCCCTGCTGGCCTGCACCCACTCCCCACAAAACCCATCACAACGCCCCCTCCAGCAAACAATACAAACCCCCAAACACATGCACCTGCTGTTTAAGGGAACGTTCAGTGTAGTGCACTGAAAGTGCAAGTTTCAACTTCTTCCTACACTTTTATTTTAAAATGAAACCATTCCAGAACGGGTTCTTGTTAAAATAAAAGTATAGTAACAGTAAAACTTAATTTAAAAAAGTAGAGGAGCACCGCTCCCAACTGCTCCCGCTCACTTCAACCATTGGTTGATTGAAAAGCTAGAATAAGGAATTTCAAGAGGGAGACATTGGTTGTGCAAATAGAGCTAACCAGCATGCAGATCATGGGGGAGGTGCCACGAGAGTGTGGGTGGAAATAGACAATGTGAAGGATTCTGTCAAAGTGTGGGAAAGAGCAGAGTGTGAGTCCCAATAGTCCAAGCAACTGAGTACAAGAGTGGAGTGGCTGATAGGTGGACGACATAGCTTTTAAATATTTAATAGGTTGAGTCTGCCCTGGCAGAGGCAGTGTTTTAATCATCAGAGGTTTTCTGTTGCTGTCAAAGAATGATTTTGAGCCTTAAGGGGTGTGGGTTGAAGTTAGAGGAGAAGGGCATGGATGCGGAAAGGAGGGGGGGTGCATTGTGCACTGGCAGGTATATTATTTCTTTTTTCGATGACTTAATACGAACCATTATCACTAAGTTGCAATCCAAGACTTTCATGTGATGAAAACAAGGAAGGAAAGGACTTTCTGGGCAGCATCAGCAAGTGGTGAAGATCCCTAAGTGAGAAACTTTAGGGGGAGGTGCGGCAAGAGCTGGTTAGAAGTACTAATTATTTTTTGACTTGTGATGTGAAGGGTTCAACAGAAGCACTAAACATGTGTAATAACAATGGGTAAGATTGGGAGAATGAGTTAAGGCAGACTTGAATGTGGTGATAGGTGGTGGAGAGAAGGAGGAAGTGGTTAGGATGTCATAGGTTTTATAAATGTTTTGTTAAAAGTATAGGGCGAAGTCCTTAAGGAACAAAGCGGCTGAGTGAGGTTTGAGGAGGGCAATTTGGAGAAAAGGTGATATTTTTAGGGTGAGAATGCAGATATGATATGCGAAGTGAAGTAGTAAGATTCCACGGATGAGAGGGCAATGTTTAACTGCAGAGGAGAATCTGACCAATTCAATGATGTTTGGGGTCTGTTCCGGAATGTTCTAGTTAACTGATGTATTATTTAAATGCTTCTTGAAATATGTGTAGTTTAAATGCTTCTTGCAATGTCTCAGGAATATGATTTGGTTTCATTGCTGATTCTACCATAGTAATCTGTTGTGTGGACTTTATACGTGACACTTATACAATATGTTATACAGGGATTTATTTATGTATCACCTTTGTTTTTGTTTTATCTTTTTCTTTCTCTCCTCTCTATCCTCTATCATCGAAAGTTTGTTGATATGACTATTTCAACCATCATGTTAGCACTGTTCTATCAGTAGTCCACATATTTTGCTTAGATTGTGTTTGTACAATTGCTTTAACCTATTGGTGTTAAAATAAAATACACATTTTAAAATGTGAGGATTCTGCAGAACATTCTTGTGGGTAGTGACTATATTAAGATAAGCTGTTTGCCTGTAGTGAGTGGTAAGATATACGTGTTAATGCACAGTTGTGGCATTGATAGCCAGGGGTAAATGCGCAAGTGGGGCAGTAGTGGTCAAAAAGGAAGTGTAAACCAGATTGAAGTTGTAAAACACTTGCTTGGTGAAGGAGACCTTGGGTGGGAAGAGATACCTGAGAGAGGATTGCAGGATTCAGGTTTTCATTTGCATTTAGTGGTGGATTGGTGTGGTGCGAGAGGAGGAGGTAGTGTGACAGTGAAACGGATGAGAGAGTTTTCAGAAGAGGAAGGGTAAATAGCGAGGCTGCTAATGCTGAGGCAGGAGGAGAGAAGGAAAAGTTTGCATGAGCTACCATAAATGTGTGTAGGGAGCGTATGCAGAGAGTGCAGGGAATGATCAGGAGGAGTGTCGTATTCAGAGTGGTGGGTGACAGAGATTAAAGGGTGTCCGAAGACACCCATCAGAACAATTGGAGCTTTTGTTAAGTGTGAGTCAAAATGGCGAAGTAAACAAAGGAGTAGAGAAGGCCAGGTTGGGTGTAAAGAAGAATAGCGATGTGAGAGGGTGGGCGTATCTGGGGGCTAGTAGCTACTGCTAGTCTGCATAAAGGGACAGGAGATAGCTGGTCGTTTATTTGGTGTTAGTGACTACTATTTAATGAATTTATTCAAGCCAATTTTTGCATGCATGTTTGTGCTTAAAAAGATATGACCGCTTCAGTGGCAATGAAAGGTTCCCTTATGTGAACATCGAGAGTACTCCTATTTATTAAATCTCCCAGTTAGCCCCATCCTTTTTTGTTTAATTATTATTATGAAAGACAGTGAGAGCGTTCTTTTGAGATACATTATTTGTCATGCACACTTTCATTCCTCACCAAACTTGGTTTGCATCCAGTACATCAAAAGGAAATTCCCACACACCAATTTACAAGCACATTCTCTGCCCCCCCCCCCCCAACATTGTTTAGAGTAAAGTAATGCGCAACCTAAAGTAAAACCGACACTTTTTGCCGCAGGAACAGTGGGATACATTTTCCTGTCTCTGTTCGGTTGAGTTTTAGTGAGAAGCAAAACATGTTGAAGGTTAGTCCAATGACAGTGAAGTAAAGAATACAGGTAAGGGTTGTGTCTCTAGGCTGGAGGGTAGGCTTGTTCTTGCTGTGTGCGCCTGGGCTATGACTCAGGAGTGATAAGGGAGGGGGAAGTTGAAAGGAGGAGTAAGGGGGAGGAATCTAAGGATGATGTAGTATACCAGATGTGAGGGATAGGAGTAGAGTGCACGAGATAATAGATGCATATTGAGATGTATTTAATGCAGGTGTCAGTGGCATGCTTGTGTCGAGCAGTGCCAAATAGTTGCTCTGTGCACCGTCAGTCATCCTTTGCAGCAGACACCTGGAATGGAGGATATCTATAGGCCTTCAGTAAGAGTGCTATGCACGGACAGGTCATGTGACTGTATTTTCCTATCAATGAAAAGAGGTTCTGATGTTGAAATAGTCACTGGCTTGCTCCTGCTCACTGGTCTTCCAATGTCATGTCATTGAGTGGGTTGATGGAAAGCTTTCAAGTGGGGATTTGAGTTACTGCATGCTGCTGCAGGCCTCTGAGTGATTCTTGGTGAGTCTGGGTTGACCGATTGTTGCTGCTAGGTCATGTGACCTCGTCAGAGGACACCTATGACTGGAGGTTCCAATCAGTGACTTTCAAACATGATGTTGAAATGGCTGTCTGCCCTCCTGTTTTCTGGTTTCAAGATCATGAAGAATGAGGGTCCAGGAGCAGACGATGGCAATGAGAATAAGCACAGGTGGGTATGTGCTTACTTGCAAACTGCTGCTGAGGGCCTCAGCCTGCTGGTGAATCTGATTTGCAGGTATATCTTCTCGGGTGATATGACCAGGTATGTCAGGTCACCTGGCCGTACTAACAACAATCCATGACAACAACTTTGTTACAAGACCACTGGCAGCAGGCTAGCTCCCAGAGTTGCAAAAAATCCCTGACATCTGCAAGGTAGAAATGTTGACTGGCCAGAGAACAACTACATGTCACTGTATCATGGAGCAAACATAGCAACACTTGAGAATACATACTTAGGCTGCTCTATGTGCAGTCCCCACTACTTTGCACAGCCACCAACCCCTGGGGGTTTTCTGCAACTGAAGATTAAGCACTACCGGATAAGTGTACCCATCCAATACCATTTGTTGAGGCAGAGTTAACTCAAGCCAACTGGAACTGGCTTGTATATTTCAATTGCATGCATGGAATGGAAAGACATCATTGTCAACAGATTGACCTAGGGACAGGCCTGTAAATTGGCACAAGCTGACATTGAAGGAGACAGATTACGTTTATCGCACCACACCACACCTCAATGTCAACAAAATGCAGGTGTAGGAGACAGCAACTCATAACAACATTACATAAGCGAGGGTGAGCAAAAGGGTTAGGCTAGGTGCACGTTGCCACTGATACTGTGTGTCATGCAAGTCATGCATTGCAGTTGGAACACATCCTGAAATGTCAATGCCATTCCATGCCATTGCTTGGTCCACTGTGTTCGGCAAATTAAATATAGTTAAGCAGTTGCCTTACACATCAACAAATACAGGTAATACCGAACAATCCCTCGTCGTGCCACCATCTTACATGCTTCATTTGACAGACTTCAAACGAGCAGAGTAGTTGATTGTTGAGATCTGCCTTACTGCTGTAAGGATATATTTGGGGATTTTATTGGCAGTATGAAGTATGCAGTATGGAACTGCAGCCATTTCGAAATAGGTGCCAGGCACTGTTTTTCAGCAAGTATTATTTTTAAAAGCATTTATTTTATTGGCAGTATGCAATATGCAGTATGGAAATGCAGCCATTTCGAAATAGGTGCCAGGCACAGTTTTTCAGCAAGCATTATTTTTAAAAACATTAAAAAAGTTTTAGAAACATGCCAGTCATTTTAAAGGGCAGAAGGGCATAGGGACAATTTGGATGTTTTCATCTGTGCAAAACTGCTTTAGAAATACATAATTAACTAATCCTAACTCATTAACTGTTCATCTAACATATAATGCAGTTCTAAACACAGCGCGATTCATTCCATGTAAGTTTTTTCTATGGGGATATATGCACCAGCAGGAAAGGAAATTGAAACAATTGCTTTGCTATTCTGAAGTATTCATTGTTCTAAACAGGTGAAGAATAAGTGCAGAACATTCTTGTAATTTGATTGGAAAATGAAAGGGTGGAAGAACTGATGTCATGGGAGGATGGCTTGTAGTTGACAGTCAGAGAGAGATTTTTTAATGGGCAAAATAAGGGGAAGAGGTCAGAGCTGTTTGGGACTCGAGTGCGAATGGTGACTTCCAGGGATGGGATATCCGTGACTGCAGTCTTGGAGATAAAAAAAGAGGGTGAGAGCTGCCTGGCTTTGAAGTATGTATTCTGAGCCAGTACAAGGCTGTGTTCCCGGGAGTTGCGCGAGGGAGGTTTGCATAAAGCTCCGGTGACAAGTGCTTCAGAATTCGCCCATTTTGGTGAGTCAGTTCAAAGATGAGGAGTGTGGGCATGTATGAGATACATTACACATATTAAAAGGCAGTTTAATGAGGTAATTTTAAGAAGGTAAATATCATGTCTCTCTAAGCACTGGCTAAGAAAAGGATGCATACTGATTTCATTTTGCGATGTGTTTATTTTGATATCTTTTTGATGCATTTGTTCTAAAAAGAATTGAATACAAGGTTTTTATTTCTTCCATGTTGCTATATGCTTGTTCTCTTCACTGTTTTTTGTTTTAGGAGACAAGGTTATGCTCTCTGTTGGTAAGCGGGATTGTGTATAACATAAATATATTATAACAAAAAGCCAAGCTGGAGAAATTTTGTTGGTTTTATTTTATGTCTCTCATGTTTATTGTACTAGGGGAAAGAGTCAATGAGTAATTATAGTGTTTTACCAATGTTGTAACAAATTTTGCTTCCTCATTTACCCTATGCGACAAGTTTAGAATAAGAGTAAATGTATACAAATAAGCATGACAGAAGATTGTGTGGGTGTGAATGAGTCCTTCTTTGCATGCAGAAAATAAGTTAGTGTCAGATAAGACACATAGGTTACTGGATGTAGATAAGCCAGTAATACCAGCCACATACAATAGGTGTCATTCTGAATAAACTCACTGAGTTCCCTGAAAGTGTGATAAGTCTAGGGAGTTCTCTACAGGCGACAAAGAGATATTCCAATAGAGAGGAAATGTTTGTTTTATGATGGGGAGGTAGTATAAAAAGATATGCTCACCACTACACCACAAAAATAAGGTAATTCTGAAAATACCACAACAGTAAGATACCACTAAAATTGACTGCCAATAAAAGCTAACACTATATATCACCATAACAAGGGTATTACTGAACTATCTCTAATGGTAAGGCCAGTTTAACACCAGTTTACCACCAAAATATCACAGTAAGAAAATACCACCAAATCCCGAATTCGCCCCAAAAAGACAAAAACTCCTACACTGAAAATCCCTGTTGATGATGTGGCCATTGTTTGAAAATTGAATTGAAGTCTTCTTTCTTCTATTGGGCCTGGAGTTTACCATCTCATGATCACCCATATTTAAACCCTACTGTTACTCCATCTCCTGTCTCTCCAGAAATGCTGAGTGACTAGTAGACTATACCTTACATGAAAGATCGTAGGGACAACACTTGAGACCTGCCTAGTGGTATTACAGCCTCTGCAACATGCATAATTGGTACCAAGAGTGAGCTGCAAAAGTACATTGGGCCTGCAGACACAGAGATTTGAACACTGATTTATAGCATATTTTGATGTGAAAAAGGTCATGATAGTTCTCTGGAGGTTTCACTGGTGATGGCAAGTTGAGTTTACTGAGGAAATAATTTTGATGCGCTAATTTGATGATTGGGATCTGTTCCATCCAGTCATGGTGGAACCTGGAAAACACATATTTTGATGCATAGAAAATGCCAGAATGGGTATTTAAAGGGGCTCACCTGCCAATGGCTGCTGGAATTTAGAATAGAAACAGTTTTGTAGTGGTGGCTTAGAAAGTATAATGATCACAATCAGTGCTGGTCTGTAATGGTTGCCCTTTCTATGTGACTTCCTTCATGTAGAATTTGTTTAGCTGGAAACACCTTATCTTGAACAGAAATTGCAAGTATTTCCTTTTCAACTGAAAGTTCTGGTTATGGCTTGTGGATTTTACTGTGGATATTGTTTTGAAATACTAGTTTGAGAAGATTAATGATCACGAGCCCGGTAATCAAAACAAATTCTGCGCTAGGTTGAGAATCTCTCCCTGCGAACCAGTGCTCCAAACCTTTAGAATAGATACAATCAGCTCAGTGGGGGGCACTGGAAGGTAATCTGGACTAGGGTTCTCCCACCAATCCGCACAGACACTGACACATACTGATATGCTCACTCTCTCCTCTACACCATCAAACAATAGAATGCAGCTATACCCCTCAATCAATTTCGGCCTAGCTGCACACATACCTAAACACATCCATGAACACCTCAACATTCTTTAGATTGCAGCTATATCCTACAAACAAAAATTGGCCTAGCTGCACACATAATCTCATACACAAGTTCCACCACCTCTATAAAGCAATCTCTCAGGTCAAGGGCCTTGCTGCACACATTCTACTGACCTCACACAACCACTGCACCACACCTAGCATTAGAATGCAGCTACACACCACAAAAACCGGACCGGCTGCACATATACTGAGTGTACACAAGCACTATTTACTACACTACTCTTTCCACTAAACTGGACTACAGTGCCCGAGGGCGTTCAACCCACATTGCTTTGAGATCAGGTCTTTCAAGAGGCTTTTTGACAATGGCTTTTGGAGGTGGCTGAACTGTACCTGTCTATTTCCGTCTATGGGGAGCTAATGAATTCCCTAGGGATCTGTTGGTCAGTGTCTTCATGGTGGGCTGTATCCCCAATCATGGCTACATGTGCACATGTGCATATGTGGAAGGCAGGGAAGGTAAATGGTGGGATTATACAATTACTACGCCTCGTTTACTGCGACCACCGACAATGCTGACTTTCTTTTATTTCAAACCCCGTTTCACCACATATATATGTGGGTGGCTGGGTACATTATGTAATGGATGAAGGTGGGCTGCTGGGGTTCTCCTCCCGCATATAAATAGGGTGAAAAGGGGATCAACATTTTTAAAAATTCTGCATTTTCGGAGGTCGCAGTAAACAGGGCGCAGTAATCACATAGATCTGCAAATGGCCAGGAGGTGTGTGATTTGTTGCATGTCATTGGAATTCATCCCTGGGGGCCACATTAGCTCTGTGCATACATTAGCACATAACCACTATTGAGAGGGATGCCTGCCTTTCCTACTAGGTACCCATATATTACCATGGAGGTATCATTCTCCACAGACCCCTCTGAAACCTTTGGTCTCTGCATTGAGTAAAGTAAACAACTCAGAGCTTTGAGAGAAAGGAGATAGGTAGAGAAAACCTACAACAGTCTGCTTCTGTGCCTTGTGGAATACAGGGGAAGATTACAGATGTTAACATCTCATATTGTACCGCAGTAGCCTTTTAACACACACCCCACCTACTAACAAAGACAAAATGCTTACAAATGAATCAAAATTGCTTACTAAAATGATCTGCATGTTTTGAATTAAAATGTATCATACCAAATTGTGGATTGTAGGCAGAAATAGGAACATCACATCAGCAAATCATATTTTAAATGAACAACTTTAATTTGCAACAGTTATTTTGCATTAGAGGGAGAAATGTGATCCACAAGATTGTTATGTTATTTTATGTTGATTTATACTGGGCAATACTACCACACAAGGACAGTATCCAGGCGATCATGTGGCTTTGCAAGAGAAGAGGGCTGGGTGTGTTAGTGGGGATAGGATGATAGGACAGGTTTAGAACCAGGAAGAACATGCATCGGTGTGTGTTTGATTGCATGTGGGAGTTGGTTTGGGAGGCCCTGCGTGTTGAAACCATATGGGTAGGAACCAGTGCCTCGCATGTGTGTGGGTGCGTGTGTCATGGGATGTTAGGGTGGGGTTTGTGATCATGTGCACTGGTTAGTTATGGTCCAGAGTCATGGATGGCTGCTCGGGTTTGAATATATTGTGTTAATGTGCATTTATGTAGTGTCAATGGATTTATGGACTATGTGCAGGGATGTTCACGCTAGTGTTGTTTCCAGAGTCTCAGAGAGTTGTTAGCTGTGAGTATGAGATTCATTCTCGGTTTGTTTATGTATATTGTGGATAGCCACTAGTCATGTTTAGTGGCGTTGGTTATGCTGGAGGAGAAAAAAGTGTCTGGCTTGAGTCTTTAGTTGCTGCTCAATGGCATCTACCAACATTCTTGGATGTGGTTCGTCGGCCGATCTCGCCTCCCCTCCGGGCCTGTAGGCTGGCTTCCCCTGCGGGTTTGGAGGCGGAGGGTCTTTTGTACCTAGTGTGTTCTTGGTTATTTGTATGGGTTAGTCATGGCAGTTGAGTGTGAACCAGCTCCGCGGTCGGCTGCTGAATGGGTGCTCAGCTGGTGTTATAATAAATTGTGGAAGTGGTGCTTGACCGGGTGGCCCTAGTTGGGTGGATGGGTAAGTTGGGTGATGCTTAGGCTTTAATGCTTGACCTGTCTGAGTTTTCCTTGTTGCATAAATTACACATGGATGTTATCCCTAAATCTGTCTGTTGATTTTGCAGCCTTCTCTACCTTGATCACTCTAGTTGTTGGGCATGGATGGGAGGGCTGGTCAGTCCGGTGTTCTAGTTCTCTTTGATTTTGCCACTGTTATCTGTGAGCGCGTCCCTTAGTGTGTTTCTTTTGTTCCACAATGTTTTGCTGTCAATGTTCCTTTGTGCAAGTCATTCTCTGCTGAATTACCAGGTTTTAAGTCATTTTCTGAAGGTGATTTGGTCTTCTGTAGTTCTAATTTCGGTTCTATGTTGATTCTTCCCCAGTTTTGTTTTTTCCACATCTTTATTTTAAGAAAATGTTTTGCTGAAAAAAATAATTGAATTTCTTTTTTATTTGGGGGGTTCCCCTCTCCAATCCCCCTCCCCTATTATTTGTTCACTATACACCACCCCACCCTACCACTTATATGCCCCCCCCCAGATTGTTCAATGTTTTTTTTCGGCAAACCATTTTTGGCAAAAAGTGCCATGGGAATAAAATGGGTGATGAATGAATGTCGTACCCTAATTTCTTTGGGCATGATGTTCCAAAGCTTAGCAATTAGGTGTGAGAATGCTGTTCCTCCGAATTTCCTTTTTATGTATTGTTTTGCCTCTATTTGTAGGTTGGTGCTTGATTTTAGGTCCCTTCTTGGCTGGTATCAGCTGATCTTGGCTTGGACGAATTTGGCTCCATGTCTGTGTAAGGGTTTATGGGCGATGAAGAGGGCTTTGAATTTGATGCGTTTTTTATTGGTAGCCAGTGAAAGCTTGTCAGATCTGGAGTGATGTGGTCTCTTCTGTTTAATCTAGTAGAATCCTGGCTGCAGTGTTTTGTATTCCTTTGGAGTATCTTGGTGAGTCTTTATGACATTCCCAGGTAGAGACTGTTTGCAAAGTCAGTTCTTGTTAGTATCAGGGATATAATTGCAAGGGTTCTGTGAGGAAAGGGGAGGTATGGGTGTAATCCTCTAAAAAGTCTTAGGAGGTAGAAGTACTTTCTAGTGATTGCGTTGACTTGTGGCTCCAATTATAGTTTGTTGTCCATGAGTATTCCTAGGTTATTTACTACATTGGAAGTCTTTGGTTGTGTACCCATGCTGGCTGGCCAGTCCAGTTGTGGGTTGGTTGCATTATTTTCTGTGGGTAAGAACATTATTTCAGTGTTTGCCGGGTTCAGTTTGAGATCGTTTGTTGTCATCCAGTTGTAGATGTCTGTGAGGCAGTTGTTGAGGCAGGTATTTTGTTCCTGGATTGTGGTCGTCTTCACAATCAGTTTTGTGTCGTATGCTTATTTGTAGGCGGTTAGTCCAAGGGTTCAAATGATTTTCCTCAGGGGGTACATGTAGATGTTGAAAAGCAGGGTAGAGAGGCTGGATCCATGTTGTACTCCACAGGAGATGTTTTTGGTGTTTGAAATGAACTGTGCTAAGTAGGCTCTTTTAGTTCGGTTTGTGAGGAATGAGTTAAGCCACTTTAGTGCGGATTCCTGTATGCCACATTCTATGAGTCTTTTTATTAGTGTTGCATGGGTAATTGTGTCAAAAGCCGCTGATATGTCCAATGTCCAATAGTACAATGGCCGACTGGGCACTGTTTATTTTCAAGTCGTCCCATATCAATAGGAGCGCTGATTCTGGTCCTCTCATTGGTCTGAAGCCAAATTGTGACCAGTCGAGTATTCTGTTTGTTTCAACGTATTTCACCAGGATCTTGTATACATGGTTTTCCATTGATTGCCCACAGAATAAAAGGTGTACACTGGTCCATAAGTGTTTGAAGCTAATGGCACCTTTCCTGCTATCATGTGTACATCTCACATCCATTTAATCAACACTTCATCACATGTGTGACACCTCAATAACTATTTTCAATTGTGTACAACATTAACACCAGAGTGCAATCCCAATGCGCATTGAACGGTACATTAATAGTGTGTGATTACTACATTCATTAATGCATTGTTTTACATGTACCCGGTCTAAAATGTAATGTGCCCAATCACATTTTACCCAATTACCAGACGACTATGTGATGCAGGATTAGGACCAGGAGTAAGAAAGAAGACACCACCAAGGATGAAACCAAACATGGCCTTTCCAGCAACTAGGAGACATATACTTCACCTGCCAAAATCAAAACACCTACCAGTCAACACCCACCCTCTACAACCCTCACATGCCCACAGCATTTCCACTACAAGTATGGACAAGATCACTGTGCGGAAGGTGATGCACATCCTGTGTGTGGTGGATGTTAGCTACAATTTCTCAAGTGCTGAAGGCATGGACATATGCTCTTGCCTTGGCTAGATATTTCTTGCAGGTAATCGTGATCCTTGTATGAAGCTCTGCTGCCCTGATGGGGTCAGAGTCAGGGTTTTGTGTGATGCTATATGAATCCAAATGTTCAGGGGAAAAAGAATGTAGGCTGAAAAATCTCTAGAGAAGAGTAGATCATATAACTGTAACGCTCACCTGACTCCCACGGAGGCGCAGGCCTGGTTCGCGCTGCTGTGACCTCTTCTAAGGTGATGCGCAGGGTTTGGAACACGGACTGGACCGGGCCCCCAAATCTGGCTTGTCTGGCTCGCAGAAGTAACCTTCTGTAGGCGAAAATAGGGGATTAACTGTCTGCGGGGTAATGCAATCAGCCTCCCACTTACCCCTCTCACCCTCCTCGAAACCCTTCTGTGATTCTTGGTAGCGTCTCACCTTAGGGTCTGGAAGGACGAGCTCTCAATCCTGCTTCTGATGCAGGGGCGCGTTGGTATCCAGTTACTTCACTGGATTTTCGGATTGGTGAGAACCAAACTTGCTTGGCTTCCAGGTAAGTTTTTTAATAAGAGGTTCCCCTTGTGTCCATGCATTAATGTACTAATGCTAGTGTCTTTTTCCCCATAGGGGCCGGGGTACAGAATGCCGGGGAACAGGCACCGACCCGAGATGAGAGGTGAAATTCTTGTAGAAATCAGGTAAGTCTTTAAGGAGTGTTTTTTGGTAATGTCTTTTCATTCGCTCATTAACACTGATGTCTCTTTTTCCCCTTAGGGGCCGGGGTCCGGAAATGCCAGGATGCGGTACGGACCCGAAATGAAGAGGGAATGAATCAACAAGTAAGTCTTAACATGGAGATTTAGCTTTCCTTATTCCCTTCTCTCTCTCACCTTTTGTTCTGGTCTTTTTCTCCCTAGGCGCTGGGGCGTGACTGCGAATCCGGATGATCTCTTCTGAACATGGAGGCACCCTGTAAAGGTGAGTGGAATGCGGCGCTGCAGTGATCGACGCGATGAGCTTTTAAATAAAAGTCTTCCTTTTCAGGATTGTCGGCGAGATGTCTCTGGGATGCGGATTTAGCAGGTAAATACTTTTCTTCTTCTGTTCTCTTCTTCTCTTCCTTTACAGGTGATCCAGGATGCTGGCAGGCGTGGCAGAAGTTAGGATGCAGGAGCAGACACGGTGAGCGTCCAGTTGCTAGATGCAGAACAACGCGAAGCACGTGTGGCTGTTCGGGTGGGGTTTAAATAGCCTTGGAAGAAGTTCCAGGTATGTATCCTTCCTCCAATCAGGTATGTATCCTTCCCCGACCACGCCCGGATGGTAAATTAGTCCCACAGGTAAAGTAGTTCCTTTCAGGCCTCAAGGAGGCCGGGATCCTGCAGCATGGTCTGCATCAGGTAAGTGCACCCAAGCACTTCCATAATGAGCCTGGCGCTGATGTTTTTTTTGAGCCTGGCGCCATAGGCACCAGGACACTGTCCAAAGGGCCCCTATATGGGGTTGCTGGGTCCTTCCTTGGGGACTGGATGTCCGCTCCCCGGGAGCGGGCATCAAGACAGCACTCCCCCCCAAGGCCCCTCCCAAGGTTGTTCCCTCCGGGGGTTTTGGTTTGTCTGGGAAGAGTCGGTGGAATTTCCTGACTAATCGAGGTGCATGCACATGGTCGCTGGGTTCCCACGACCTCTCCTGAGTTCCGTACCCCTTCCAATCAATAAGGTAGAACAGTTTTGACCTAAACATTTTTGAGTCTAAAACGTTCTTCACTTCGAATTCGGGCTCCCCATCTATTAGAATAGGTTCTGGAGGTTTGAGTAGTCGGGTTCCGGGTACCACTGGTTTCAGAAGTGACACATGAAAAACAGGGTGAATTCGCATGCTAGCTGATAAATCAAGTTTAACAGCCACTGGGTTAATTATTGCCGTAATAGAATAAGGTCCCAGATATTTTGGGTTAAAAGTTCGAGGCCCTTTGAGTGGTAAATGTCTGGTAGCTAACCACACTTGATCCCCAATCTGATACGGAGGTGCTTCACTCCGATGTAGATCAGCATTCTCCTTGTATTTTCTCTTGGCTTGTTGTAAATGCGTAGTTGCCTCTTTGAAGGCTTGGGTAATTGTAGAATTCAGATGTTCTACTGCAGGCATTCCGAGGTTCTGAGGTGAGTCAAGGTTTGAGGTTCGAGGGTGATGCCCAAACAAAGTATAAAAAGGACTGTGGCCAGTTCCAGAGTGTACCGAATTATTACATGCGTATTCGGCTATCCAAAGAATGTCTTTCCAGTTGCTTTCAGATTGCTGTAACATACACCGTAAGTATTGCTCAAGGGTCTGATTTGTCCTCTCGGTCTGACCATCGGTCTGAGGGTGGTGACTGGTCGATAATCTTACGTCGATCTGCGCCATTTGACAACATTTGCTCCAGAAGTGGGAAATGAATTAGCTTCCCCGGTCAGAGATTAGTATAGATGGGAATCCATGTAGCCGAACAATATTTTCGAGGAATTCTTTGGCTAATACAGAAGCTAAAGGTAAACCTTTCAAAGGAATAAAGTGGGCCATTTTGGAAAACAAATCCACAATTACCAGAATAGTATTGTACCCCGAACAAGGAGGCAGGTCCGTAATAAAATCCATTGATAGGGTGTGCCAGGGTGCTGGCGGTATGTCTAGAGATTGAAGGAGACCGGCTGGTCTTTTCTTTTGACTTTTATTTTGGGCGCAAACACCACAGGACATCACAAAAGATTTAACATCTTTTCGCCAAGAGGGCCACCAAAATTGTCGTTTCACCTTTTCCTCTGTCTTGGCAATACGGGGGTGTCCCTCTATTAATGCATCATGATAACCGGAAATAACTAGTTCGTGTAATTCCTTATGTGGCAGGAATAAGCGTCCTTGGAAATAAGGTAAACCATTATCTATGGTAAAGTCTGATCCCTTTTGTATCCAATCCTGTAAGGTTGTAGGGTCCAGGAGTTGTTTCACTCTGGCTTGAATGTCCTCAAGCGTCTGTAACGAAGTCATGCCTAGAATCCTCTGTTCGGGAATTATTGGTACGGGTTCTGAGTTTGTATCAGATTCTCCCATTCCAATTCGGGATAAGGCGTCTGCTTTGCCATTCTTACAGCCAGGTCGATAGGTAATCACAAAATCAAATTCAGCAAAAAAACAAAGCCCATCGGAGCTGCCGTGATGACTGAGCCTTGGCGGTTTTCAAATACTGTAAATTCCGGTGATCAGTGATCACTGTGATGGTATGTCGAGCGCCAAGCAGATAATGCCGCCAGGCTTTAAAAGCAGACTTAATGGCTAACAGTTCTTTGTCCGTGATTGCATAATTAACCTCGGGTGCCGAGAATTTTCTGGACCAAAATGCTACGGGATGCAGTTGGTTGGTTTCGGGATCTCTTTGGGACAGGACAGCTCCCATGGCTAGGCTGGATGCGTCAGTCTCGACGAAATAAGGGAGATCTGGACGCGGGTGTTTCAATATAGGTGCAGAGGTAAACTTAGCTTTTAAATCCTGAAAGGCCTGCTCGGCTTCTTCAGACCATTCAAAATGTTTATTTTTCCTCAAGAGTGCAGTAATGGGTTGTACCACGCGTGAAAATTCCGGGATAAACCTGCGATAGAAATTGGCAAAGCCGAGCATGCTTTGAACCCCTTTTACAGAGCTAGGTGATGGCCATTTGAGGATGGCATCCACTTTTCTTGAGTCCATTCGGACTCCTTTGGGTGTCAGGATGAAACCTAGAAACTCAACTTCTGTGGTATGGAAAACACATTTCTCCAATTTAGCAAATAGTTTGTGTTGGCGCAGTTTTTCAAGTACTGCCCTGACGTGTTTTCTGTGATCAGATTCCGAAGAGGAGTACACCAGAATGTCATTGATATATACGACAACTTAAACATCGATGAGTTCCCGAAGGACATCATTCATGAAGTATTGGAAGGCAGCCGGCGCGTTACACAATCCGAAAGGCATCACCTGGTACTCGAATAATCCGTATTTAGTACGGAAGGCAGTTTTCCATTCGTCGCCTTCTTTAACTCGTACCAGATGATAAGCCCCCCGAGATCTAACTTGGTGTATATGCAAGCGTCCTTCACCTGGTCAAGGAGTTCATGGATCAGAGGCAGTGGATAACGGTTTTTAACCATTATCTGGTTCAATGCGCGGTAATCGATACAAGTTCTAAGGTCGCCTTCTTTTTTGGGCACGAAGAACAAAGCCGAGGATGCCGGGGATTTTGACGGGCGAATAAAACCATTAGCTAGGTATTGATCCAAATATTGTCTCAAATGCAGATTCTCAGGTTCGGTAAGGGTATAAATCCTGCTACAAGGGGGTTGTGCACCGGGCACCAGATCGATTTGGCAATCGTACGATCTGTGAGGAGGTAATGTGTTGGCCTGTTCCTTTTGGAAGACGTCCTGAAAGTCTTGGTATTCCGGAGGTAGTTGCATGGAGGCAGAGGTTACAGATGCTAGATTAATCTTCAGGTTTTCTGGGTAGCAGGTTTGTGTACAATCCGGGAAGGTTATTCTCTTAGCTCGCCAATCAATTCGAGGATTATGTGTCTCTAACCAAGGGATTCCAAGAATAACTTGAAATTGTGGAGCCTTGATTACATCAAACACAACACCCTCCCGATTGCCATCGGGACCAATAAGAGTCACCTCAGTAGTGGAATGTGTTACCGGTACAGAGGCAATTTCAGTACCATCGACTGTGGTGATGACATCTTTGCTGGTTTTAGGACGGAGAGGGAGGTTAATCCTAGAGACCAATTCACGATCCACATAGTTTCCAATAGCCCCACTATCGATGTATGCCTTTATTGCATGCAACCGCTTAGGCTGTTCTGGATCTACGAGAACTATTGGCACAATGAAATGCGAGGTCTGAGAGTTAGTTTTCAAGCTCGGCAAGCGGACCCCTACACTTGTCGGGCGGAGTCGTTTCCCGAAACAGAGTCTTCATGGTTTTTATCAGCGGCTCCTACCGCCTTTTGGGGCGGTTTTGCCGGGCAATCTCATAGAAAGTGTCCAGAATTCCCACAATAAAGACATAATTTTAACTGCCGCCTCCTTTCACGTTCCTTTTGAGTTAAGGGTCCTTTAACCCCTCCAATTTGCATAGGCTCAGAGACATCAACTCCCTTGGGATTAGCATGGGTCTTGACCAACACCCGGGTCTCAAACCTGGACCGATCTGCTTTTCTGTTTTGAAGTCTGTGATCCAATTGGACCACTAAGTCTATATACTCTGTGCATTCTTGGGGCGGATTTACAACTTGGGCCAAGACATCTTTAAGTTCTCCGCATAGGCCTCGATAAAACAACGTGACTCTTTTATCCTTTGGCCATCCCGTTTCCACAATTAGTCTATTAAAGGTTGCAATATAGGATAGGAGGTCCTGATTGCCCTGTCGCAGGGATAGAAGTTCGTCATCCAGAGCCTGCCCCTGAGAGTGTCAAGCAAATAACCTTTCCATGCTTGCTTGAAACCTTTGAAATTCACGGAGAATCGGGTCATCTTGAGTAACCAGTGGAACTGACCAATCGGCAGCGCAGCCGCTGAGATATGACAATACAAAGGCTACCTTGGTCTGATCATTAGGGAAGGCCCCAGGTCTGCATAGGAAGTGCAAACGACACTGATTCATGAATACGGCGAATCGTTTGGGGTCCCCAGCAAAGCGTTCGGGTGGGGCCAGCGGCATGTTTCCAGGTAGATTAATCTGCACAGGGTTACTGGAAACCACAGGAACGGGGTTCCCTCCGGAACCGGGTAGAGGAGTTTGCCCAGCTTGACCTTGCAAAAGCTGTCTGGCCAGGTCATCAGTTCTTTCCTTTGATATTATTAATTCCCTCCTTAGGGCATTAGTCTCTTGACGAGCGGCATGTACTTTGGCCCGTAATTCCCCCAGTAATTGGGCCAACTGATCAGTCTACGAACTTTCCATAGCGCCTGGGTAGGAATTTGTACGAAGGCTTTGCGTTCTGTAACGCTCACCTGACTCCCACGGAGGCGCTGGCCTGGTTCGCGCTGCTGTGACCTCTTCTAAGGTGATGCGCAGGGTTCGGATGACGGACTGGACCGGGCCCCCAAATCTGGCTTGTCTGGCTCGCAGAAGTATCCTTCTGTAGGCGAAAATAGGGGATTAACTGTCTGCGGGGTAATGCAATCAGCCTCCCACTTTCCTCTCTCACCCTCCTCGAAACCCTTCTGTGATTCCTCGTAGCGTCTCACCTTAGGGTCTGGAAGGACGAGCTCTCCATCCTGCTTCTGATGCAGGGGCGCGTTGGTATCCAGTTACTTCACTGGATTTTCGGATTGGTGAGAACCAAACTTGCTTGGCTTCCAGGTAAGTTTTTTGATAAGAGGTTCCCCTTGTGTCCATGCATTAATGTACTAATGCTAGTGTCTTTTTCCCCATAGGGGCCGGGGTACGGAATGCCGGGGAACAGGCACCGACCCGAGATGAGAGGTGAAATCCTTGTAGAAATCAGGTAAGTCTTTCATGAGCGTTTTTTGGTAATGTCTTTTCATTTGCTCATTAACGCTGATGTCTCTTTTTCCCCTTAGGGGCCGGGGTCCGGAAATGCCAGGATGCGGCGCGGACCCGAAATGAAGAGGGAATGAATCAACAAGTAAGTCTTAACATGGAGATTTAGCTTTCCTTATTCCCTTCTCTCTCTCACCTTTTGTTCTGGTCTTTTTCTCCCTAGGGGCTGGGGCGTGACTGCGAATCCGGATGATCGCTGCTGAACATGGAGGCGCCCTGTAAAGGTGAGTGGAATGCGGCGCTGCAGCGATCGACGCAATGAGCTTTTAAATAAAAGTCTTCCTTTTCAGGATTGTCGGCGAGATGTCTCCAAGATACGGATTTAGCAGGTAAGGACTTTTCCTTCTTCTGTTCTCTTCTTCTCTTCCTTTGCAGGTGATCCAGGATGCTGGCAGGCGTGGCAGAAGTCAGGATGCAGGAGCAGACACGGTGAGCGTCCAGCTGCTAGATGCAGAACAACGTGAAGCACGTGTGGCTGTTCGGGTGGGGTTTAAATAGCCTTGGAAGAAGTTCCAGGTATGTATCCTTCCTCCAACCAGGTATGTATCCTTCCCCGACCACGCCCGGATGGTAAATTAGTCACACAGGTAAAGTAGTTCCTTTCAGGCCTCAAGGAGGCCGGGATCCTGCAGCATGGTCTGCATCAGGTAAGTGCACCCAAGCACTTCCATAATGAGCCTGGCGCCTATGGCGCCAGGACTGATGTTTTTTATGAGCCTGGCGCCATAGGCCCTATGGGGCCAAAATGGGAATGGGGAAGGGCAATGGTGGAAGGGGGAATTACCGCCCCGCCAACCTTGGAATGGGGCGATAATTCCCCTTTCCGCCAAGGCGGTGCCAGTATTTTACCGGCATGAACCATGGCTCTAATAGCGCCTTGGTTCTCCGCCATCCGTGTAATGAGGCATAAGAAGTACGCATATCAAACTCTGAGACAGAATAAACAATAAGAGAGCCCATACACTTACTAGAATAGTACTGGAACATGTACATAGGGGATCAAATTGAGAGTGCACATGTGTATGGGGTGTAATATGTTTGTATAAAGCTTTTTGCATGTTTAAATTTACAGAAATAAAACAATAGCAAAAATAAATAAATAAAAGCAATTTTAGTTACATTTTTCAAACAAAGGATTGAAGTCAAAGAGATGGATACAAGTAGAAGAAATGAATATGCAAAGAAGGAAGAGAACCTTAAAATTCCTAAACAGAAAGACCGATATACAAATAATTGATAGAATGTGTAAACAAAGGAGCAAGACGAACACTGGTAAAGAGGTTTTCAAAAAAATGAAAAATAGTAGTCAAAATATTTTGATTCACGGATGATGAGCAGCAATTGATTGTGCTTGCTCAAAAAGATTAAAATAATACACTTGATAAATCTAGACAGAAGAAGACTAAAGGATCAGGTAAGTATTAACAGTCTAAATTGACTTGTCATTATGGAGGATATACCTATGTAGAACATTGGCAAGATATACGGCCAAAATTAAAAAAGTATCATTCCGAGTGGGTGAAGGGCACAACTAATAAAACGCTTATGTCATAGCCTAAAGAGGGTTAGTTGTCAAAACCAATACTGCGTTACATGGCGACATATTTACATGCCACTTAAAAAGGAAAGAAGTTAGAGAAAAGGTTTGCAATTTTAGAACTCGGGGAAAATGTACCAGAGTGAGAAAGAAGATCCAGCTGAGAGGAAATGGAGAACACCCAGCTCACTATAGTACAGAATGACTGGATGGGAAGACATATATTGCTCAAACTAGAAGACAAAGTAATTGATCGAGTTCAATAAAGAGAAGACAGGGAAGAGCGAGAGAAGAAAGAAAGAGAAAGGAGAGAGAATATACAAACAAGGAAGGGATAAAGAATGTAAGCAAAGCGAAGAATGGAAAAGGTATGAGATGAGAAAAGAGAAGGAGAGATTAGAAGAAGAGAAATGAGAAGAGACAGAATCCCAAAGATTGAAAATACGTATGTTACAAAGAAGGCGAGAGGAAGATGAATTGAGGGAGATAAAGAAAAGAGAAGAAGACATTAACTGAAGTAGGGGTTTAAACGATGATGATATTGAATATATATGCCAAAGAAGCATAGTGCCCATACGAGCACAAGAATAAACTGAAGATGAGAGAGGGTCATAACCGTCCCGTGCGGGGTTGCAAGGAATATATGGGATACCAACATGGAGAGAAGAGGAAGCAGAAGCTATAAGGACAAGGATTGGGAAATTATATACGCAAATAAGGGATAAGGGAGGATGCAAAACTCAAGAGGGTGAACGAGAAGCTTCCTTTAAGGAAACAGGAGGAAGAGTGGATGACGTCATTGCAGACGATCATATAACTATGTCCTTAAGCAAACTATATATTGATGATATGGACAAAATAACAGTCATACGAGTTGGGTCATAATGATGTCAGATGAAGAAAGGATGGAAAACGAGAGAGCATGAAAATAGGGAAAATCGAGCATTAGATAAAGGGGTAAAATGGTCATATTTAGAAGACCCCACAGAAAAAATGCCAGAACCAATACCATATACTGAACGACTGCAAGCACGATCACACTGTATAGGAGAAATATATCAATAATTTATATAGCCAGATGAAGAGCATTTCCAGGACGGAGACAAACGAGAGAGAATATTACTGCTTGGAAGACAGTGTGGGCAGGTATGATTATGGATCAGGATTTTCACAGTTTCCACTATTAGAGAAAAGGGGGGAGTCCAACCACAATATATTCCATGGACCCAGATGGATAAAGAGAATTTAAAGTGCATAGTACCAAATTTAGCTTTCGGTGTGGGAAAATGGATTTCTGAATTAGAGAAAAGAACGTCAGGAATGACCTTAGCCATAGGCGATATTAAAGGCCTATCATAGGCGATTTTAGGGGAGAGAGCTGATGGCATTTGGAAAAGAGCAGGGTATCCAAAAGTAACTGCACAAAACCCAGTGCATGATGGAGCGCCATTTAATAATTGTAGAGCAGATGTATGATGAGCACTTTGAGCACAATATCCTCATACATCGGATATTGGAGCGATAATGACTAGGAAAATGAGAGAGGAAGAAGACCCCATTGCTTTTATTCACGATATTCAGGACAGATGGAGTTTGGAGATACATGAACCATCGGATCAGAGGGTAGCATTATTTTACCACATTTTATGTCAAGTGCTACCAGAGTCAGTTAAAAAAGCAGATGGGAATAGAAGAAAAATCTTGGCCAGTGATACAATTGGCAATTGTGCATTGTTGTAGAATATTAAAGGTGAAAGATAAAAAGAAAGCTGAGGGTAGGAAACAGGAAGAGACGAAGTTGGTGCAGAAAGAATTATCACAATTCGCCATGGAGGGAGCAGGGGGTGACAAATAATGAGGGAGCGAGAGCGACGGCACTGACCGTCCATCTACTGCAGAAAAATAATGCAGCATATGCCGTGGATCAGAACTGAAGAGGAAAGGGGAATGGGCCTTGAGGAGCAGGAGGATAGGGAGCGCAAAACCATTGAGGAAGGGAAGCATTTAATGGTGGACAGCCACTGCAATGTTGGAATTGCAGAAAAATAGGAGCACTTGGACAGAGCATGCAGAAGCATGGAGGCATGCAGCAGCAGAATTGTCAATATCCAAGAGGGGGGATATTCTCCAAAGTACAATACAGATGCACAAGGATATTATGCTCAAGATCCTATGCAACCTCAGACGTATGCACCACAATCACAGCAAATACAGCAAGTAATCATACAGATGCAATCACCAGAGGGGCAGCAACAGCAACCATCCATGCAGATGCAACAGGCACCAACACAACAATTACAATATATTCCAATGCAACAGGCAAGTGTGCCACAATGGCACATTGATACGGGAGACACAGAAGTAGCCACACCCACATTAGGGCATGTGACTGTGGTAAGAGGAAATCCTTTCACAAGCAAGGGGATGAATTTATATCCACAATAGGACAGCCCACAGAATGATTTTATGTGTTCAGTACTATCTGTAACACAGGACCCCTAAGAGGAACCAAGGGTCAAGGTGACGATAGGAGGCAAGACGTTTTCATTTCGTGCAGACACTGGAACAACTCGTTCCTGTGTCCATGAGGGAAAATACATAGTGTCAGGCATTGCCATGAATGTGCAGGGATTTTCTGGGGCGATGAATTTAGTTCCATTTAAGCGGAATTACCGATTTCTAGGAGAACACGACATGTCTTTGCCATAATTATACTCTAGACAAATGCTGGTAAACATACTAGTGTGTGACTTAATGACAAAACTTAACATGACAATATCTTTTACTGACTACGGAATAGTGTGCTCTAGCCCAGGGATACATTATGTAAATGTAAGAACGTTTATATTAGCATTTACAGGTAGGAAAGCCTTGTGAGGAGTACCCCTAGATGGGAAAGTGTTTTTTATATGGAGTGACTGTTTTATTATCATAGTTGCCTTCATTAGTAGGTAAGCTATTGAGAATACCTGATAAGTTTGGGTTTATACCAGAAATATCCATGGATGTTGAGGAATGGCAAGTTATCCCTTTAGAGTTAGAAGCCGCAGTGGTCAGAGAAGAAAGAGTGATGCTTTATGGGATAGACAATGAAGGAAGGGGATGGAGAACGCTGATTGCTCTGAATGAAGGGTATAGGTTACAGATGTGACAGACAAGGAGCTATTTAGGGATGACTATTCAGATGACGAGTTAATATTTTGTGTAACTATTACTTATTGGATTAAAGTAGAGAGTATAGAAGTACCACAGATGATGGCATTAATAAAAAAAGAACCAGCCATTCTTTCAGAAAGACTTGGAAAAAGTAGCAAGTATTGTATGGACTACAAGTCCATATGAAGTGGACCTATTAAAAGGAGTGGGATCAGTTAAAATTAAGGTCAAACCAGGAGCCATTTTTCCGCATGCAAAACACTATCCAATTTCCATAGATACAGACATATGTATATTTGAAACCATATCCGCTCTAATGAAGCAGGGTATCTTGGTACCATCTGATTTTCCATGTAACATGGCTGAGTACCCTGTCAAAAAATCAACAGGGGGGTTGTGGAGATTTATCCAGGACTTTAGAACTCTAAACAATATAGTCAAAGCTGAGTTTCCTTTAGTCCCAAAACCAGTGAAAATATTGTGTAATATTCCATGGAAAGCCAAAGACTCGCAGGATTTCACTTCATTTTCATATAGAACGATTTGCCTGAAACATACTCATTTGCCCCAGGGGTATTGTGAGTCCCTGTAAATCTTTAATAGAGTCCTTCAGATGGACTTGGGTAATGTCCAAGTTGAAAGGGTAATCAAAAACGGTAATACAAATGCAGAAATGTTCAGGTCTATTCAACTATTGCAGGGCCTGAGTTTTTCATTACAGTTCGTATATCCAACCACTTTTGAAAGGACCCAAATAGGCACAGATTGCTCAAAATAAACTAATGTAGACAGAGGAGAGGACTGAATGATTTTTAAAAATTAAAAAAGTCGATTAGTACAGCTCCTGTATTAGGAATTTCAAATTACAGTGAAAAGTTTTACTTATTCTCTCATTCAAATTGAGAAGTCATGACAGCATTACTTACACATAAAACGGCATTAGGACATGGTCACATTGTCTTTTTATAGTGGGATTTTAGATCCAGTTATGAAAGGACACTATCCTTGTGAGCAATCTTTAGCACCTGCTACAATTGTGATTGAAAAAGCCTCAAGTATAACTATGGGGTTTTCAGTAATGTTGTTCATAGAACATGCATTATTTGCGATTTTGGAGAAGACTAAAAATACATTGACCACACAGAGAGCATCACGGTATGAGGTAATTATCTCAACCCCTGAAATCAAGATTGTTAGGTTTAGCACAGTGAATCTAGCAATGTTTATAGCTTAACCAGTGGGAGAAGATGATGATGTGCATGACTGTATAATGACAATATTCCCCAATTTAGACACAATTCTTTAGGAAGGAGGGAAGTGGTCTTTACTGATGGGTCATTAAGAATTTATCAAAAGACGGGTATGAGAATATGTTATCGGCAGTGGTAAAGCTGAACCAATGGGGTAAATTTGAGGTAATGATTAGCAGTAGATTGCCCCCAAATTACTCAGCACCGGTTACAGAATTAGCAGCGCTTATTGATGTGCTGCAATGCTTTGAGGATTAGGAAGTGATGTGTACTCTGATTCCCCGCCTATGTGATGTCAAGAGTACAAGCAGGCTTATTACGTTGGAAAATTAGGGGTTTCCTCTGTGCTGATGGCACTCCAGTGCACCAAGCAGGTTTAGTAGAAAAACGTATGGAAGCATTAAGTTTCATAGTGACTATAGCAATCATTAAATGTGCCACCCATTCAAAGAGAACAGATTTAATCTCTTGTGGAAATTAAGGCACAGGGCCTCATTACACGTTAGGCGGTAGACATGGCGCTATTAGCCCATGGCTACCCCCTTACCGCATTCCGGGTCTGTGTTCCCAGAATAGGGACTTACCGGGTCATTCTGACCGTGGAGGACCCGGTAAGTCCCCATTCCGGGAACCATTCCCCATTCCCATTTGAGCCCCCATAGGGCTCAATGGGAATGGGGATGGAGCTAATAACGGGCCGTCTATTAGCAAGCCCGTTATTAGCTCTGAAGTCCCTTAACAGGTCCCTTCCTTAACGCCTGGTAAAATGCTAAGGGACCTCGTAGTAGGGCGGTAAGGGATTACCGGCACCGGTGCCCTTACCGGTGCCGGTAATCCCTTACCGCCTACCATGTAATGAGGCCCACAGACTTAGAGGCCAAAAAAGCAGCCTAATAATCAACCACATTTGAGATTGAAGTAAACTATATAAGGGAGGCATTAGGGTGATGCATGCTGGTTAAGGAATGATTTAATATGACGTCCATTGTGCAGTTAATTGATACACAAGGTCGAGCATCGCATGGAGAAAAAGAGTTATAGAAAAAGCGTGGGTGTTCCCTATCCCCCAATGAGGCAATTTGGAGACAGGATAGCACTGGTAAGCTAGTTATGCCTTTAGCCTTATTTAGGGTACCTTCGTAGCAGCTTCACAACCCAGTGCATGTGACGCGAGAG
This sequence comes from Ambystoma mexicanum, assembly GCF_040938575.1. Classification (NCBI taxonomy): domain Eukaryota; kingdom Metazoa; phylum Chordata; class Amphibia; order Caudata; family Ambystomatidae; genus Ambystoma; species Ambystoma mexicanum. Next base: position 1,270,857,262 of record NC_090922.1, read on the forward strand.
AGCCTAGCTGCTACAACTGCAGAGAAGGGGTTCATACCGAACCTAAGTGAACAAGTGGAAAAGTTTATTATAAATTGTACTGTGTGCCAGAAATGTACTGCAGGACAGATTTTGCGAATAGTGAGAGGAGTAATCCCTAGACCCAATGGACCATTTCAGCATCCACATATATATTATGTGGATACGCTGCAGAATTGCAACAGCTAAAGTTGCATGCTGGTTGTAGTATGTCCCTTTTCCAGATGGATCAAGGCGGATCCATGCACACACACTGTAGCCATGTGCGCTGCTAAGTTCCTTGTGCACAAAGTATTTCCAAAATAGGGTGTGCGCAAGGTTTTGCAATTCGATAATGGACCTCACTTAAATTAACTATTTGAAAATATAGTTTTGTTACTAAGCGTAAGAGATAGGTTTGCATCAGCTTATCATCCACAAGCAAATGCTGCTTGTGAAAAATTAAATGTTCTTTCAAAGTAAAGGATAGCAAAATTTAAAGTCACTTGAAAGAAGGGATGGCTACATTGCCCAACCCTTGAACTATATGTGTTGCAGAATCTGCCTGGCTCAGATGACCATCTAACTCCTCATGAGTTGGTCACTGAATGCAGTATTAAAACTCCTCTCATTCCCCCAACAAGGGCAAATATACATGCCCATACTGTAGAAAGGGCATTAGGAAATGAAATGCATGATTATTTGAAACCAATTATTGCAAGTGTTTCTTTCATGTCTCAAGAGCTCCAGAACCAATGGGATTGTTCAAAAGGAAATAACAAAGACAATAAGCCTGTTGATTTGGAATATACAATCAAACCACTAAGCCTATAGCGAGGGGACCAGGTGATGGTGTGCACATTTGTATGCACTGGGAGTACCCCTGTTTCAATGGCCCACACGAAGTGGAGGAAGTTAGCCCTTCTGCCATCAAACTGAGGGGAAGGTGAGCGTGGATCAAGCTACACAACATCAAACCCTACAAAGGAGATCCCTTGACTCTTCCTGAAGGTACCCGTTGTGAAGCAAGTGAAGAATTTCAGCATGTGCAGACAAGATATATGACCAAATTCCAAGACAAGGAAAGTGACGCAGATGCAAACATTTTAGATTAGGGTTTCCAAAGTACTGATGGGCTTGCAGTGTTCCTGGAATGCCTTCTTAGAATAAGTCAAAAGGAACAATGAGAAAGAACTAGTAGAACCCAGAAGAAAAGAGAAACATCTTGCTTTCTATGTTACCTATTGTACGCATATTCTTACTTGCTGTTTTCTCCTACGTACTGCAGTCTTAGCCAGCTTTATTCAAGAGAAACACTAACATTGTGACATTTCTTCGAACCCCCCAAAAAATTATTGTTTTAAGAATTATCTTGTCAATCATTTTACAGTTCTTTTTAAAAAATGTATGAGTCACCAATAACTAATAAACTTGATATATTAAAAATAATTAGATGAAATGGAAATGTTTCAAGAAGTAAGAAATGCAGCTTCACGGAAGAAATGTACTGTGCGTAAGATAATTATTGGAATGTTTTGTAGTATTTAGATTTTAGCTGCTATTCTTATTACATTGGCATTTACACATATTATAATTAGCAATAAACAATAAAATAAGATATCTACTATTACCCCCATTAAAAGTGAAAAAAAACACTGATGCCTGATATTTAAAGACATTTTTCTCTTTCAGGAGAGATGCTGAAGAAGGTAATGAAAGTATAAATCCATATTTTGACAAAACGACTAATTCACAACCTATGGTACCAGCACATGAAAGAGATGGGAGAGAGAACATCCGAAGAAAGTTGCTAAATTGTTCACTAATATCCTATGCCATGAATGTGGCACAAAAATGTATCGCAATGGAAATGTCTACACATGATGTAAAATGTCTCAGTCATCTGGCAGCATGCACAACCAGAGGACAATTCAAAGGAAAATTGGCAACTTTTAGGTGACTAACAAGACCAACTTTCCCATACAAAGATACATATGTGAAAACACAGAGAATCGAGACTGGAAATGGGTCAAAAAATACAAAACGTATGTATTCATCCCAGTATGGACAACAAACAGAAATGTGTGAAATGAACAGATTGAATTGCTCAGACATAAAAACAGGATAGCAGGGATGCTGGGAAAGAACACAGCTGTTGTTGTATGGGCGTGTAGCCACCAGTACTGGATCGGAAGATGGACTGTTATCATACCCTGCACACTTGGTGAAGAAGGAATCAATTCGCAAGTGCTACAGGTGAATGATGAATGCCTGGAATCATGGGCCAAGTAGGCAAAATTGCTAACCTGGGTTTATAATAAAGTAGGACCAGTGCATAAATTGTAATTAAAGAATGCAACAACCTGCTTCAAGAATGATGGAATGGTCCGTGTTGGAGAAAACAAATGTTGTGGAGAAATAATTGAAGTAGACAGTAATGAATGGAGGAACTGCAGTGATGATAGATTGATAGTGGGCTTGAAAATCCAGATCCTACATGCAGTTGCCTAAGAATTGGGAAGGACTGTGCTTTATCGTAAACGTACATGTTCCAGCATTAGTGATCACTCAAAGCAACTTCAATATTGAGGAATTTCCAAAGGAGAGAACTATTTCACATGAAAATCAATAGAGGATTTTGACAATATTTCTGATGAAAGCAAGCTATCTAGCAAGGCAGCCATCTATATTCATGCCAGGACTTCAAGTCAGAGTAAATGCCAAATGGCTTAACATTACACGATGGGCGCTGCTGCAAACGAACAATGCAAAAATAAACAGATTCAATGCAATCAAAGAAGAATTGAGAGCCATCAGGCTGATGATGCTTCAGAACAGTTATGTCCTGGACCTGATAACAGCAATGAAGGAGTTGTTTGCGCCAAGATCGGACGTTCTTGATACACATTCACACCATCTCATGATGGAGGAAATGGAACCCTGACAGATGCAATAACGATTTTAACAACCATGCATAAAAAATGCAAGAGGAAGCTGATAAGACGGCAGCAGATGTTTGGTTCTCATGTCTGTTTAAATGGATTCCATCTTGGTTGGCAAATGCCTTCAAGCTACTTAAAGCAATAATAGTGTTAATGATGCAAGGATTCTGTCTCCTAAGGATCGTCTTGGGACAATCCCAGAAGACAGCCAAGAAAGCTATTGGAATGAAGATAACGATTGACATTAAAAAAGACACTGGAGACAGAATGCAGACAGAGTAAAGTATTAGAAAAGGAGTTCTCTTGCACCCCCACGAACGAAGTTCTATTATCCCCATGATCAAAAGAAGTATGTGGGACGATGGATACTCTGTTCACCCACAAGGGATTGTCGTCCTATGACCTGGAGTGTGGATGAACATATAAAGAATGCAGGTCACCCGAGGGGGGTGACAAAGATATGGGACCCGAAGAATAGAAATATGATGAGATGATAGAAGAGGATGTAGCAGGAATTTCAGAGGAGGAGAAGAGAGTTGTCAAGATCTCGACCAGAGGGGAGAATGTAGAGATGCAGGTGGATGCCTTTTCCAAGGTTCCTGCCCCCTCACCACCATCTTATTGGAATAGCAGGCAAAGAGCTACAATTGGGAACCCATGTATGAATCCATGCAATATTCATGTACTGCGTGGAGAATATGAAGGATGATATGCACTCAGGCAGCCATACAGAATGTACCGCTACGTTGAAACAGAAGAAGGATGCTACCAAGTTGTCAGAATGTGTCTATGCATGATTTGGATGTACGTTAAGCAAAGTCTGATGTCAACAAAAGGATATCCTGAAGACGATATATGAACCTATGATGTGAAAATATTTAAGAATGACAGTGTAACTGAAGCACTAAGGGCAACATGTACCTGAAGATAAAATAATCGTGACTATAAAGAAGGTGAATTCATTTGCTGACCAATAACTGTAAATACGCTGTAACGCAAGGTATGAAAGGCATATGGAAGCTTGCTAAAAGAGGTATAGGAACAACATTTAGAATGGCCTTTAGAAGAGCTGGGCGACGGCTCATGCCAGAAATCAACCCAGTTACCTCAAAAATGAACCCAGGATTGCAAAAATAAAGACATGTATGAAGAAGCTGTTTTCATGTGCAAAATAAGGGAGTACACTGTCATTGAATCAAGGAGGTTATTTTGAGAGATGAATGCGGAACATGAAGGGAGTCAAATGAATAGACCATGTGCGTAAGACATATTTCTATTAAGATTAGGAGAGGCAAGACCGTTTGCACCACCCATTTATTGTATAAATAAGAGAGCAAGAACTCATGTTAAGTCCAGATGGAGATAGTGGTGTGCTCATGCTCCCTTCAATGTTCCAGGACAGTGAGCAGACTGTGTGGTCAACTACAAACGGAAGACCTTGGATAAGGGTCAGGTTGATGAAAGATGATGGACTCATTTGGAAAACAGAGAATGAATTGACTCATCTCATACCCCTAGTTTTCGTTTGCAGGTATGTGCTTCTAAGCAAGCTGAAAGTCCAAGGTTGGATTGGTTTGCCAACCAATTAGAAAGCCTGCATTCACTTTTACATACAATGTTGCATTCACCAGTCCGCTGCCATATTCTCTTTTAAAATCAGTATATGATGTAAGGGTCTGTCCTACAGACAAGGGGAGGTAATGAGATATTAACAATTATATGATTTTATAAGTAGACATGTTCCCCTTATCCAATCCCTCCCATTGATAGGTTTTTGTACAATGCTGCGTAGGATGACGTCATGAACAACATTTGTAAAAGCACATAAACTCTGTACGAACAAGATAAGGTGTGAATACTCATGCATCTATTTTGATAGCTGTTATATCTCCCTGCTTTCTTTCATTGAGATTAAAGCAGTATTTTACCATCTTCCTTGAGTTTGTCTGGTTATTTGGCATAAGATATTTTATTATTAATTCCATCTATTGCAAAGAAGGTGCTTCAAAAGTGCCACAGCACTGAAATGCAAGCTCTTTAGGGATGTGCTAGATGGGAGCCCTATGAAGATGCTGAAACCACCCGCGAGCAGACCTTAATGTAGACTGCTTGTCTTTTGTCCATGCTGACACAGCACTGCATGTTTCCTTTGAATGTTTAGCCACTTCAAAGTTTCCCTCAGCTACCATTTGGTTAAGGCCATCCAATATCACACTGAAACCCAGTTCTACGTCACTGGGTTGCCTGACCACCAAGAGATGTCTCTGTCTCACATCCCAAGTTGTGTGGGTGGGAAAGGCATGATCCTTTCTGTCTCCATTCTTCCCTCCACAACCATCTACTTCTCCGTGGCACAGCAGTCTCCTGTACGATGCAGCTGTCATTATGCTCACAGTGGTAATATACATTGTAGGTGAACTCCACAGCGATCAAGCCAAGAAAATACAGCCAGCTAGCGAAAAAAGGCTAGGTACATCCTTTTTCAAGCTTTATTTTGTATACAAAAGAAAAATGGTGACAATGGTATTATTCATTTATGTATTTTTTTACCCGTGGACATCAAGGTGTACAAATGAAATGGATGGTTGGTGAGACCCTATAGATAGGCTACCTGCTCTATAAGAGATGCTGGCCATTGGTACCAGCCCCTTCTGCCCATTTTCTTCCAAGTGGGTTCCTTCTTGCATGCTGTCAGGCATTAAGCTAAAATTAATTGGTCATTATACAAAGAAAAACAATACAGCTAACCTAATGAGCACCTTGTACTGCAGACAAGGACTAAGAGGATACTTTGATCTTATTGTATCTTAACAGACTACAACTCTTTTCTAGATACATCAACAACCATCCAAAGCTCCCCACCCTCATTTTAGATTTGTTCTTTGGCCCCTCCATGCACCTTGCAGCACAAATCACGTGTCCTAAGGTGAAGGCAATTGGTCCCTGCTTTCTGATCTTTTCTGATCGATTGGGGGTCTGATAGTTTTATGATCTGTGATCTGGGGCTGACTGGTACCTTGGAATGGTGGGGGGTTCTTGGGACAGGGGCATCTGGGTGCTATTACTTAGAGCTGGGACGGGGAAGGTTGGCGGCTTGTGCCCTCCTTCTCATGGGATCGCTTCTCACAGAGAGCTATCAACCCCCTTGTGGCCTTGCAGGGTGCATTCACTCTATGATACGAATGCTGGCAACATGACACAACAAAGGGTCTATGAATCTCGGCAGCTCTGGCCTTTCTCACCGGTGCCCAAGCTACAACCTATTCCCGCATGTGTGTGGGTCAGGCTTGCGCCCCTGGTTGCACCGCAATATGTCTGCTACTATCTAAGATGGTGTTTGACTCCTAATGTACTCTAAAGCCAAAGCATTCACCATCCTCCCTGCACCATAGCCCCTGTTGACACTCCCAACCCCTGTAATCTCCCTAAGCCCCTACTGCACATTTCCAGGCATCTGCCTCATCCGGAAGCACTTGAGGGTCTGGAATATCGTCCCTTCTTCCCAGCACACATAAGCCTAGATCGCCCTGAAATCAGCCAAAGCTTCCATCTGTACTGTTGCTACAGCCCCATCTAACACAACCTTTGCTAACTTCTTTTTAACCAGTTTTTCTTCCTTTTCTTGTGCTCGCTGTGCAGTTACCTTCTCCTTTTCTTTCAACCATTTCCAATTATGAATAATAATAGACTGAATTTCCACCCCAACCTGTCATCTCAATCCCTACTATCTTATCAAACTCCTTCTGTACCTCCTTTGGGAGGCCTCTTTTGACTAGGAAATAGATACATTTAATCATTCAATCCCATGAATCTCCCATCTCTGCCCACCACAGCTCTTGTACATGCAATATATATTTTGCAGGGTCCTCATCATCACGCATCGTTTTTTGCATAATACACTGGAGATCAGGTGTATAGGGGTACACATGCTGTAGTGCTGCCCAAAATGTAGGCCTAACATCATTAAAGGTTCCCTGTCGTCACCCAAATTCATACCTGGGTTCCCTTCTTTAGCCCAGATGTCGTTGGCCTGATCTTCCAGAATCGACACAAACAAACTTTTAAAATGCCCTAAATCCAAGGTAGTACCAACTGTGTGCTTCCCAATTGCAAATATCCACTTACCCTCCCCGGCTGTAAGGGACAGGAGTGCCTTTATAAGATTATTTTTATCCATTTTTGCCCATGGTACATACTGTGCTCTTCCCGGGTTCCTTATGTTGAGGGTTTCCTGTTTTAGGGGTTTATTCTTTTTTACTTCTGGGGGTGTTTTTCCACTGTTTAAACAAGTTCAGAATCTGTGTTTATCAGTGTTTTCCCATTTGCCCCTTCAACAAATCTCAGACATCTGTTTTTATCCAATGTAAACACACAAATGTTCTTTTATTGTTTCATTGTTTGTATAAGTAGGGTAATGTGTCTCCGAGCAAGATGTTATAAACACTTCCCGGAGAATAAAGATGAATGTGCTAATCCGGTAATATCTAACATTTCTACAAGTCAAAATTATTCTAGTAAATTATGCAATACTTTTTCTGGAACTCTCTGCCCATTCTTGCCCTTTCTTTTCTTCCCATGAAGACTTTAATTTGTGAAAATGACCTTTCCACATTGTAGAGACTTCTAATTTAGAAGATAAGGCATAGTGTGATAAAATAATTTTTCTGGGAGCACTCACTTTGGTGTAGATAAGTATTATTTTGACTGTCAAAAGAAATAAATGCCAAGCAGATAATAACTGTTTATCAAGTGCTGCTCAGTACCAAACGAGAAGGGACTCTCATTAATGTACCCCCTGAGGCTTGACTGGTAAGGGTGAGCAGAAAACAACTGTTTGTCAGGTGCGGGTATAGCAGAATGTTCTAAAGGCAACTCAGCAGGTTAGATGATTGTTGCTAAGATGATTTATGTTCATACCTTCCTGTAAATCATATGGCTTTTTTCCTATTCTTGCAGCAATATGTTCTTTAAAATGTGTTGTTTTGACTGAGGATAAGCATGGCTCTCTCGATTCACTCTGTGTGTGAGCTTTTGTCCCCACAGCGAAAATCAAAAGCTGGCACCCATGTCTATATGCACAATAAGTGAACATATCTTAAAGTGAAATATACAAATGCACTTCCCCCTAGAAGCAAGTGTGCAAGACAAAAGAGCATTGGACTTTTAAAACAGTAATTAACACCAGAAAAATAACCTCAGAGAGGAAATGTTCCATTAAATGAAAAGTACTTCCACCATAGTAAGGTATTCACACACATATATATACCATTGTAGAACTATATTAGGGAAACAGTGTGCAAAAGGCAAAAAATGGCGTTTGGGTTTTGAAAGGTTTTAACAAAATGTAATGTGTGAAAGGTTTACCTTCTTTGTGTTTGACAAATGCAGGGTTCATCTATGATGTGATGAAAGTATTACATTCTACCAAAAATAAACAATTTTTTGGTGATAAATATGAGCGCCTGAAAATAATGTAGTTAGTTTAAAACTGTTCTGTGAACATTGGCCTGGGGGGCGGCATAGATTTAGGCAACAAACTCGTGCTTTCTGTGTGCTTTCAGAATGATATGCCCACTTGCATTTCTTCACATGGAAAGGTTACGAGTGTCTTCTCCAAAACAATGGTCCCTTAAATGAGCCATCATGTATAAATTGCTCCCAATTTTAAAACTCTCCTTGAATAAAGGAAGTGCAACATAGCAATTAAGGCACCTGCAGCTTCTGATTGGCTGCTGAGTGCAGGTGCTCTAGAGAGCCATAGGAGGTTGGGAGGTGATTGTGACACTATGGCCTCATGGAAGCCTCACGCGGCTTTCCTTTTAATGCTGACAGGCAGCTGACACTTTTCAGTCAGATACACATACACATACACAGAGGATCTGTGGCCACAAACAGAGACACTGAAATATCCATGTTAAACAATTTTTTGTAAATACAAATATTTGTCAGTAGTCAAGGGCTATTTTGAGGAATTTTAGCCAATTTTAAGACGTACATCAGAAACTACAAAAATGGCTCAAATTAATTTACAATTCCTTATAATAGCTCTGACCAGATACGAATACAATTATTATTTCTTTTTTTACAAAGAAAACAATGTAACCTTGAATGTGCAGTTTTTTTTAATAAGGTCAGGGGAAGGCGGGGAAGCAGTGGGATAAAGCAAACAAGCATATATGGGAGGGAATAGGAGTATGGCCCTTTTCCTATTGTCTGCCAAGCCCCCTCTCCAGCCACTCCTTGACCCCCAAACTTCCTTCCATCCCTGCTCACAATAAAGTACCACTGGGATAGAGGAAACCGTGTTTTTCAGTTTAAACCTAAAGAACACCTTTTCTTCCGGGGTGTTTTTCCAGTGTTTATCAGATTTCACTGAACACAGGAATGCCTGCTTATGTAGTAATGGAAACTGTGTTCTTACTGTCTTCCCAACTTTCTTCTTTCCCATCACTGACCGCTTAGCTACTGCCATCCATCCAAACCTATTTCGTAGCCTAGGTCCCCACAAGCTTTCTACTCACAGAGAAATCATGGTTGACTGCTATTGCCCTACCAGCTCATCTACTGTATCCCACTCCACTTCACCTTTGTACGTATAATCATACTCTTCTTCCAACCTTGCAGCACCATAGTCCATACTTTCCTATCGCCTCCTCCTATCTTCCCTCTCTTTCTCTACATGCCCATCCTTGATAGCTGTGCTTTCTATCCAAAATACAATATCTCCTGCCCCCCATTCACCCACCCCTACCGAAGTCTGCTGTTGGCTCCTGCATTCTATTCTTAATTGCGCAAAATTACCCTCCACCATCCTCAGTGCATCAACCAACTCCTTTTGTGGTTTGGTATCATTTCCATCGATTCCTTACACCACACAGCAGTTGATGCCATGGGGTTAGGAAGATCCTGATATTGTGCTGGTGTAGGTGGCAGGGGAGCCGTGATGGGCAAAGGGACATACATAGGATTTGTATATCTCGACGCAGGCACTAGTGGGTTAACACCCTAACATGGGCCACTGGTCTGATTTAACAGGGCCCGCAGAGGCACTCGGGCGAACAGCCACAGTAGTAGTTGGGCTACACAGAGTGATCCCTTCACATATCACCCTTAAATACTCTGTAGGTCTGTCATCCAAATCTTCAACCATTTTCCATAATTCTAACTTCCTATTAATCAGTTTTCTTCCTTTACATTAAGCCGCCAAAAACATACACATATGATCCAATATGTTCTTATTATTTGTGCCCTGCTCTGGCATTACTCAAACACCCCCACCGACCCCCCCTTTGTTTCCACTACCCATTCCTTATGGTACATGAGAATCTTATCTTGGTACAGAGGAAGGGCTTTATACATGTAATCCAACAGGGTTATTGGCTCCATTGTAGGCACCCCTTCCGGTTAGTATTTTACAGTATGTTTCAACACCCATATCCTGCCCCAAAAAACCACCCCTTCCCAATAACCATGGGGTATGTCCCTCACTTACCTTTATTCACAACTCCCCTTCACTCGCATACACACACACACTCCTCTCTCACACCTCCAATGTCACACCACAATGGTCCTTCCTCCAGTCACCACTAACACCACAAAAACAAAAAAGGTTATAAACACAATAATTTCTACTTTTTGATTCCAACACCCCCCTTACATTGGTTGAGGAGATCTCAGATTAACGAGGGCCTCTACCACAACTACTTATCGTTCCCACGCCTTTACAGTGGACAGAGAGATCCCATATCTTTCTTTTTTTTTCTTCAATACACAGCACTGTCTTCCCATTACCTCAGGAAAGGGTCCTGTTTATTCCTCAATCCATAATATCAAACTCATTAAAAAGAAAATATATATGATACCACATGGTTTCCTAAACCATCAATCCAATCTCTTCTCAGTGCACACATATAAGCACTCTCCCCTAATCTCCACAACACCCATACTCTCCCCTCATACCTCACTTGTTTTTCACCAAAGAGGGTGCACTTACGCCTGTGTGTTCACCCAAAGTCCTCTGTCGAGGGGTCCTGTTAACTAACTGCACAATCTGGAGACAGTGCCCTGCTACAAAGAACAGACAGGAATTCTGATAACACGGCTCCTGTAAAACTCTCAACGATTGTGCACAAAGGGGACTGGTTGCTGCAAGTGGATGCAGCCCCTCCCAATGTGCAGCCAGGAATTCTCCGTCCATGCAGGGATACTGGGATCACGTCTGGGTCCCCAATAATGTAGGTGAACTCCCAAGCCATCAGACCAAGAAAATACTACTCACTAGGGAACCACTATTATGGTGAAACGGCTAAAGAAGGAACAGATTTTTTTTGTTTTTACCCCCATCATCCATACTTTCATTTGGTTCAGCCTTCATGTCTCCTTCCATTCTAGAAAAACATTTCTTACACCCTTTGATGCACCCCACAATAAATCAATACATTATTAATTTGTTACCCCCCCAACAGATTTTCTTTTTGTACAAGTCACCTCTGGATTTACTTATTGGATGTGAACCTCCTTCGTTTTTTTTTTTTACATGGCCCCATTCTGGTTTGCGATTTGGACATGGGGCTCCCTATATTTGCTTTTTTGTTACAGCCCCAGATCTTTTTAATTGATGTGGAGGCCCCTGGATTATATTTTTTAATCCACTGCACCTCAAATTTCATTTTTTTTTACCAGATCTTTAATAATTTAACAATGTTCACATACATAATCAACTTACATTTATATGTACAATTCATCATAACATAGTTCTTATCTTCCTTGTATATCAACTCAATAGTAACTTCCCCCGTTCCCCCTACCCCCCACCAGTTCTTACAGGTGGTACCGCAAGTCCTCCCATCTACTGCTCAGTCCTCTCCTACTTCTAGAATCCCCAGTGCTTGCAATTTCTTCGGGATGTACAGATGTACCATATCTTTGATTGCATAATTCATGTAGGTTGACCATATCTTATTCAACTTCTTCAGAGAGCCTTGTATTGTTGCTGTCATTTTTTCCACATCTATCGTATCCCATATTGAATAGAACCATTGTATGATAGATTATGGTTCCTTCTGTTTCCATTGCCTGACTATACACATTTTTGCAGTCATCATTAAGATAGCCCATAATCTTCTTTCTCCACCCCCACGCCATGTTGACCATTTAACATTACGCCTAGGAGGACCGCTGTTCCGGTGAGTTCTTTGTCCAGTCCCATGATGTCAAGCACTTTTGTCTTCACCTCTTGCCAGAAATGTCGAAGTTGCTCGCATTCCCACCATACATGCTCCATCGTTGCCACTTCCCAACACCACCTCCAACACTATGTCGGCAGAGAGGGGAACATTCTGTGAAGCATTTCTGGGTTGTAGTGCCACTGGTGTAGCACCTTGTATTGTAGTTCTCTGTGTTGTACTGATGTGTACAATGTACACCAGCTTTTTAATGCCACATCCCATTCCTTGTCGGTGAACACCTTTCCCCTCACCTTCCACCATTTATCCCTCAGTGCTGTTCCAAATTCCTCCTCTCCCCTTAGTAATATCTTATAGATTGATTAAATTAATCCCCTGTTGTTCTCTGTTGATACTATTAACTTTTCCCACTCTGTGTATTCCCTTGTTGCCCCTTCCCTCATTGTCGGGGTACCCGTCCAGTGTCTTCGTTTTTGGTATGCAAATAGATCCCCCTGCTTCAGGGCAGGTTCCCGTCTGCATTCTGCAAATGTCTTGAAGTGTGTTCCCTCATATAGATTTCCTATCTCACTGATCCCTCCTTCAGTTCACCATTTAAATCTGCTATATTCCCTACCTGGAGGGTAGCCAAAGATGGGTGTCTTTGGAGATGACCAGGGAGATAACCTACATTTCCTGTTTAGCTGGTCCCAAACCTTCATGGTATTTCTTTTGATCAGATTCTCCCCTAGCTCCTCATGTCTGTCTGCCACTCTCATCCTCGCAATTTTCCAGATGTGCTCTCCAGCCACCGCCTGCTCCATGCAGACCAAATGATTTGTATTGTCCGCCCTTCCCCATTCCGCCATTGTTCTCAGCTTTGCTGCTTGGTAGTTACTACTTTGTTATGTTGGGACAGGCCACCCCCCTCCTCCCGAGCCGTACTCTTGAATAGTGTCTTCCTCGCTATCCTTGGTTTATTCCCTCCCAGATAAATCCCATAATACATTACTGGATGTCCTTTAGCATTCTCCCGGGACTGCAAGTGGTATTGTCTGGAAAAGGTATAGAAGCCAGGGGAGTATATTAATTTTGACAAATGCTATCCTTCCAAATCATTATATATATAGCCCCCTCCATCTCATCAGGATTGCCTTGATTTGTTTTATTAGCGACGGATAGTTTGCCCCTATTATTTGTTGTATGGACACAGTTAGGTTCACTGGTCCAGGTGCCCATCTGAATGGATTGTTATTTTCTTACTCTCTCCTTTCCCTCTCTCCTATGGATATATTCAAGATCACTGACTTCCCAAAGTTAATTTTGAATCTCGATACTGTTGAGAAGGCCCTTATCTCTTCCATTATGGCTGGTAGCGATTCTCCCGGTTCAGTGATCATCAGAATCACATTATCGGCCAACTGGCATATTTTGTGTTTTGCCCCTGCCCATCCGACACCGCGGATCTCCCTGTTCTTCCTAATCTGGTGCGCAATAGGTTCCATCACCAGCACAAAAAGAAGTGGGGATAAAGAGTACCCCTGCTTTGTTCCTCTCCTTATTGAGAATGGGTCAGTCAGCCCCCTGTTCACCTTAACCTTTGCCCGGGGATTCCGATAATTAGCTTGTATCACCTTCATGAAGTACGGTCCTAACTTTGGAATGAGAGTGATGTGTGCCATGGTAATAGATTTTATTATCTCCCCCGTTTCCCTAAACCAAATGAACACCTTAGAGAGGACTTTGGCAAGTAATTCCTTAAATGTTCTATAAAATACTGTCATGTGTCCATCCTCCCCCGGGCTTTTGTTTCCCAGCAGTCGTGCAATCGCTCTTTGCACTTCTTTGCACGCTATAGGTTACTCTAGCTGTTCTATTTGCTCAGAGGTTAATCGTGGCCCATCCCAACCTGCTAAGTATGCCTCCTGTTTTTCCCCCTCCGCCGGTTCCTCCCGATATAGCCCCTCATAGAATTCTCTCACTACCCTACGTTTGGCTCCCTCCATTCCCACTTGCCTGCCCCCTCTATCTTCCAAGGTGTCTAAAATGGCCTTATGTTCCCTGGCCCTTATCTGTCGCTCCAGCGGTGTCCCCCCGACTTTTTGCCATGCTCCTAGAACCTCTGTCTGCTTCTTAGTAAGGTGCTCTCCACCGTCCTTAGTTATTTGCTTCATTTTCCCTCTCGAATGGCCACTTCGTTTGTTTCTGTCTCCTTGTGCATCTTCTCTAAATCTCATATCTCCTCCTCCAGTTTCCCCTCTGCTTCCCTTCTTGCCTCACCTTTCTCTTTTGCAACCCTTATGAAGTTCCCTTTTATATGTTGCTTGTACATGTCCCACCTCTCCCCCGGTTATTTACATTCACCCCCTCATCCTCCATGAGTTTGTGTATGTCATTTTCTATTTGCTGCCGCACCTCACGGTCTCTAAAGATGTATTCTTCTAACCTCCACCCCCTTGTCCCTCTCTGCTCTTGCCCTCCCTCCCATTTCAGTGAGATCAGCGCATGATCGGATACTGTCATACGTCCAAACTCTGTTCTACTTGTTGTTTGGACTACCCCTCATGTTGCCATGATGTAGTCAATTTGAGAGTATATTTTATGGGCGTGTGAGTAGAAGGAATAATCCCTCTCTTGTGGGTGGTGTGTCCTCCATACATCGTTTACCCCCTCTTCTTGGAATCGGTTGAGCAAATGGTTGGATATTGTCCATGTCGCATGCCGCCTCAGGCCCCCTGACTGGTCCCATACAGGGTCTGCTGCAAGAATAAAGTACTCTGATACGATTATTTCCCCCTCCCCAAATTTATTGAGATCTCCAGGAACCTGTCGAAGAATCCCTCCTGCCCCTGATTGGTGGCATATACTGATGCCAAGGTGTATGTCTGGCCCCCTATTACCCTTTTGATCAGCACATACATCCTCTCAGTATCTCGCTTTACCTTGACACCTTCCATTTGTAAATTTTTATGCAAAAGGATTGCCACCCCTGCCCGCTTAGTCCCTGCCATGACATGGAATTGCATTGGGTAGTTCCTATTATGCAGGCATCCCTCATATCCCTTTGTCAAATGCGTTTCCTGTAAGCATACTATTACTGGCCCCTCTTTGTTGATCTCCCTTAGAATAGTGGCCCTCTTATTAGGGCTGTTTAGTCTCCTTACATTCCATGAAATTAGTTTATACGTCCCTTCTCAAACCGAATTTCCCTCTGTTGCCCCGGCACCCCCTGTTCCCTCTGATCGACTGAGCTTCCATCCTGTAGTATCTTGCCCCCACTGAACAGCCCCCCCCCAATTTGTGATTATCATTGGATCCATTGTCCAGGTTCTTGACGTGGTCCCCTCCTGTGATCCGTGGATCGCTTGGCCCCCTGCCCACTTAAGTCCCCTCATTTTACCCCCATCAGGCTATATTGTAGTCCTTGTGTTTTTTTTGTGAGCTTCTTCCTGGGTCACTATGCTCGCTTTCAAGTCGTCTTGTGATTCTTCGTAGTCCACCCTTGAGGCCTGGCTTGTGCCTCATCTGACTTCTCTCCCAGGTAGGTTTTCGTACTGTCCCCTCTCAACTCTCCCTGTGCCATCCAAGGGCTCTCAGACCGTCCTCCACCTGGGACACCGTCTTTTCCTCGTTACCCATACAAAATTGTAGTCTTGTTAGGAAGATCCACCTATATCTCATTTTCCTTGTGTTCAATTCTTCCATAAGTGGTTTGAAAGACCTCCTCCCTGCCAGCGTAGCTTGGGATAAGTCGCCAAAGAGCTGGAGAACACCCCCCCACTCAGAGGCCTGCCCCTTCTTCCTGGCCGCTCCCACCCACTCTGTGCACCCTTACTATCGTCATACTCCGAGCCGGCTCTCCCTCCATTAGGTTCTCAAACAGTTCTCGAATGCAGCCTTCCAGGTCCGAGCCCTCCACTGCCTCCCCAGGTCTTTAATTCGAACATTGTCTATCCGCGAACAGTTATTGATATCCTTGCATTTATCCTCGAGTGCCCTTATTCTCTCTTCTTCCTCCTGTGCCAGCTGTGACCATTTGTTCCATCTTGTATCGAGCTCTGGTCAGATGTTCTTCAATTTCCATTACCCACTCCCCAAGGGAGTCAATGTCTTTCCGGTTGCTTGTAATGGCCTATGATAGTTCCTCTCTAATACTTGCTCCTTCTGCCTTGACAGTTTCTGTGAGGCGCCTTTCAATTGGGCCAGTGGTGCTTGAAGCTCCTCTTTTGTGAGCACCATTCTGGTGTCTCTGTGGTCTTTCGAGTTTACAAAAGGAAGCTTAGTTTGAATATGTTCCTTGTGATGCTTTTCTCCTTCCGGCTCTCCTGTGTTAGTGTTCTTCTTCCCTTATTCATTTATTGTGGCTCTCAGAGAGTCATGTTACTTCCTGGACTTGGGGATCTGTTGTGCACCATGAACATCCAAGTGCATTTTGTGGCCTGTCTCAGTTTCCCAGATTTCTTCAGTCAGTTATAGGGTATGGGCATATGTGGCCCCTCTTCCTCACTATAGCAGCCATGCCTGCTCTTTCCTTCTCCCTCCTCTGCCTCTGTATTCTTGTAGGAAGAGTTTGTGCCCATTCTCCCTCTTGCTGTCTTTCACCCTTTTTGGCCTGGGCTCCTCCTAACCTGGATTCTTGCAGCACTTCCCGGGTCGCTCTGGTCCTTCTCTCTCTCGCGGCTTCCGATCAGTTGCTCGCCACTCCCATTTCTATTCTTTGGCTCCTCACCTCCAGGCCGGTATGGCTCAGATGGGATTCTCCTTCTCAGTTTGTTGTCTTCTCCCTCACGCCACCGGCAGCACTGACCAAAATCCAAAGCAGTTGTCAGCTCCCTGGATCGTCTCTGGCTTCTCCTCTTCAGGCAGTTCACTCCTCACAGCTGCTGGGTCCTGCTGTGCTGTTGGGCTGGTCCCAGGTGCCGCAGACCTCTCTCGGATCTCCCACCTTACTCCTTCACCGTTTTCGTTTCTCTTCACCCGGGTCCGCACCTCTGTTCCTCGATGATCAGCCTTGCATTGCTCTTTACATGCCTTCTAGCCTGCTTCCTCTTCCAGTCTGTAGGATCCCAGTGCTGGGTCTCTCCGCTCGGGTCCGCCTCGCTCCCCAGAGCTAATGAAAGCGGCCCGCCATTTTTCGCCCAGAGCCTTCTCTCCATAGCAACCTTCTCCTCCTTCCCTCACAGAACCTCTCTTTCGCCCCGGTCGGGATGCCTCTCCTCCTTTTTGCGCGGTCTTTCCTCTACACTCTTTCTTTCTCTTGTCAAGCGTGCCTGATGTCAAAGCTTCTCTTATTGCCACGGTTTCGGGACAGAGCTCCACCATCCCACGTCCACACAGCCCGCCATCTTGGCCACGCCCTCCTCTCCAATTTTATTTTGAGGGGCCTGGCTTTTATTTTTAAGTGTAACTATGTTGTCTCCTTTCACCTCCAAATCCACTTGCAGTGACTGATGCATCCTGACCTTCCTTTTGCAGCTGGAGTTATTTTGTTTGTAGTTTATGATGGTTTTTCTTTTTGGTTGGGGATAGTGGGAATGCAGTGGACTGAAACTCAGCTTTATCTGAGAAAGTTGCTACATTGTTATTATTGTCTCCCATCTACATGTTTGCCATTTTACTTTGAGACCCACGCCCGTGCATCGTATGCCTAAGAGCCCAACCATCAGGGCCCTCAACATCTCTATCTTCCTTAAGCCTGAGCACATTGCATTTTGTGGAAATGTTGTGCAGCATAAAGCACATTACCTTTATCCGGTTACCAGACATTTCGTCGTAAGAAAATGGTGGACAGGACATTTGGTCGAAACCATTTGGTCGAAAACCAAATGGTCGAAATTTTTTTTATTTTTTATTTTCACTTTTTTTTTTTTGGGGGGTCCCCCCCAACCCACCCCAATCCCCTTTTTTTTCTAAAAAAACCCTTTTTTCCCTAAACTAAAACCTAAAAATATATATATATATATAAATAAAATAAAAAATTCGACCATTTGGTTTTCGACCAAATGGTTTCGACCAAATGTCCTGTCGACCATTTTTTTTCGACCAAATGTCCGGACACCCTTTATCCATCAAACCTTGTGTGCATAGTAAGGTGCTGCCCGGCCTGTGTAAGTTTCAGAACCTGCTAATGAACAACCCAAATGCCTGCTCTATGGTTCTGATTTGTGCATCATTCCACCAATGCAGTCGTGGTGTCCCGGGCTGCAGTAGCAGGGTCATGAGGCATGGGCTGGACGGAGTAATGATTCCATAATGTACTTGCTAGAGAGACTGTGGTTAGGCTACCTTGCGAGGTTTGGCCATTTCCTACCATTTTTCTGATGCAAGGCTCCTCTGTGAAAGTTCATGGGTATTTATCAGGTGCATTGGCAACAGCTCAGAATAATGGGTGTCAAAACACAGGCCCGGCTTTGAACATGTTGAATGTTTTACGCTGCATAGGGCTAATCTTGAGCACACTGATGATGTCTTTTCTGAACCAGTGCCATGCCAAAATAACATCTGTGTATGGAAATCTGTCTGTGTGGTCATATGTGATTGCCTTAACATACTTTGTTTTGAAGGAAGCACACCGCTGAGATGTGAGTAAGCGGTTATTTACGCTAAGATTCATATTTGGTGATTATCTTCAACAGGGTGGTATTGATGTAATGTTCTCCCTGTTTGGCTATTTGTTGTCCTCAGTTTCAGCCAGCAGTAACAGTATACTGGGTCTGGTGGGAGAATATCACCATTTTGCATCTTGAATGGGGCAGGTTCTAGAGGATGTCTACATGGCCGTTCGTTACTTAATGTATTAATTGTGACTGCTGAGTTGCACTTGGTCTGAGCAGTAGATAATTTCAGGTTGTGTTTAAGTTGTAAAACATGCTTTCTGGATAAATATTTATTCCATTAAGTATGGATTTCGACTGAAATATCTGTGTGAAAGGACTTCCGGTAAGAGGTGGTGAATTCACATGAATGATCCATGTAACTCCACCACCTGTGGTGGGGCATTATTTTCAGAGTGATATTTAAGGTGAAACGCCCACCTGCATCCTCCTTGTGAACAAACATTGGTCAGAGTGGTGAAATAGGCAGAATTTAGGTTTTTGTGATGAATCCTGTGGAGTCATCACTAATCTCCAGACTAAAATCTCCTTCCATGGGGCCAGGGGAGGTAGCCACTACCTGATCCCGACCCTGGTGGTGGTATTCAGAGGGAGGATCACATGGGAGGAGTTGGCTGTCAGGGAGATGTGGTGACTCCATCATGAGAGACGCAGTATTTCTCCCTCTCAGATGAAGAAGACCTCATGATTACCAATGCCATGTTGTCATTTTACGGACCCCGCCTAGGGGTAAAACTTTGAAACCCCTTCTTATCCATCACCACAGGAAAGACACCATTCACACCTCATACATAAAACTTCTTCAACATCTCCTGTTTTTGATGGCTTTTATTTTTATAAAGATTTAAAACAATACAGCTTTGAAAAGTTAAAAATACCTATGAAGTCTCATAAAACCTCAAGTACTGAGACGAGGAAGATGATATATGATCTGATATGTCATTTATAACACACCTATACACAAGTGTTTCAAGATGAAGAAGGAATGAAAGGAACATCAAGCTGAATGCGTGGCCTAGCTGTCCTAACCAAGATCGGCTGCACAGGACCTTTAAATCCAATTGAGAGTTGCCATTCAGAAATGGAGAAGGAAGCTGAAGAGCAAACAGAGCAGGAAGCGGCACTGGCAGCAGAAGTAAACAGTAGGAGGTGATCTGTCCTGGGCAAGGCAGATGCCTACAAGCATTTGCTTGCAGGCACACCTACCTGGGAGGAAGGGAGACCAGGAAAAGCACTACAGATGCACCGATTGGACCGCCGAAGTGTCAGCAGGCATGGCGAGGCTGTTGGGAGCGCGGTCCAGCTGGAGCCCTGCACCAGCTCACGAGAGCGAAGCCGACAGTGGAGCCAAGTAAGGGTCAGCGAAGCCAGAGATTATTTCCCAATGCTGCAGCTTCACTGCAGCAGCATGCCATGGTTCCGATGCCAGAAGACACCAGTGAGTCTGCCATTGGGCCTTTGTGCATTTGGGACCCCGAACATGTGGACAGGCATTTAGACAAACATTATTTGTATACCGACCAGGTTGGGGAAAGATGGAACAAGCATTGCCACAAGCAAAATGAGCATTCACAGGAAACAAACATTAGGGAAGAAGACGAAAGGCACATTCTGTACAAGCCCCCTTATCTGAGAAGTCAATTTGGGGAAATTTGGAACAAGCCTTGCCAGCCAATCCCCATATATGAGATGTCAATATGGGGGTAGTTGTAACTAGTTTTTACCTAAAGGTAAAGGAGTATAAACAGTGTGGAGGTACAACTGTGTTATACCAATAAGGACAAGAACATTGTGTGAAGTCCAAGTGAAAGAAACCATCAGGCAGTCAATCAAGATAACTGGCAAGAGGGTAAACCAGGGGATCTGTGAGACGCAAAAGGGGGAGAGAATTTTTCTTAACATTGTAGGAAGTCCTGGTAAAAGAAGCCCTCTGGCAGTTGGGACTTTTGGGAAAAGATACCTGGCATGGCAGTAGTTCAGGGGATCTGCAAAACCCAGAAGGGGAAAAGAAAACTGTGAGCATTTTAAGAGAAGTCCTTTTTGGGAAACCATCAGGCAATTGGTTGTTCTGGGGAAAGATACCTGGCAGGATAGTACACCAGGCAATCTGAGTGGCCCAGAGGGGAGGATTCCTGGCACGGGAGTTTACCAGGTACATCCTCTAAGCCCTGTGAAAGGGAAAGCTTTAATTGAAGCAATACCTGGCAGGAGAGTACACCAGGAGATTTCAAACTGTATTGGAAAAGAAACTTATTGCCATCTTAAACAAAGCATTAACAAGGAGACACTGCATCTCCACTTAAAAGACTCATTGAGAAATAGACATTTCATCTACTCTTAAAAGACTACTTGAGAAAGAGACATTTCATCTACTTTTAAAAGAAACAATGAGAAGGAACGATTTAATCTATTTCCAAAGACTCATTGTTTGAAAGCAACATCTTTGCTACTCAGCTGAAATAATCCTGGGGAAGGGATGCCAGGCCCTGGATAGAGATACTCTTTGTTGTATTTTCATATTTAATTATTACACATTTTTACTTATTTTAAACAGAAACATTTATTGCACACCTTTAATTGCTCATTTATAAGTGTGAGGGTCAGACATCTTTTGGACACGAGGACGGATTGTATAATTTTGATGACAAGACACAGATTGAGCTTTAGTTTTAGTTTCCTAGGTAGGGAAACTCTTGTTAAGATAGGGACAGAAAGACCTTCATCCAACCCTTTTATTTTAATTAAAATGTCTGATCTCGAAAACATTACAACTTTGTGTTCACCTCTCATTTCTGACTCCTCACAGTTTGCATCTCTTATGGCCTCCTAGCCCACAGTCCAAATTAGGGTATTTCTGTGTCTGTTTTCGATGTGTTTTTTTTAATCATTTTCGTTTCTTTTCCTGTCACTGTACATAGAAGTCTTGATCATTGTTTTAGCATGCTTGCAAGTTTGATTTGGTTAACTGGCATATCTTTCATGTGCTCTCTTTCTATAATTCTCCTTCAGTCGCTCCACTATTTTATATTGATTAATAGTATTGGCTTCTGGTTGTTCTCCTTCAGGTACACATCCTCCTCTCATGTTTCAATGTAATTAACAATGGGAAGTTTACAGCTCGCTACTTGGTGCTGTCAGGTGGCATTCTCTCTGCAGCCATCTTGGAATGTATTTTTTTATTTCATGTTTGGTTCTCAGTTTGCACTTTTACATGCCAATAGGTTTTCGGTTAGAATGTACACATAATATCTGAATACCAAACATGCCTCCAGCACCTATGGCTGCTAATACTGCTTTAGTTGTCAGCAACAGGCAATACCAGCAGTTATGGGCCCTTAGCCCTCCGTATTTAACCCTTGTCTTTGGCTCAAACTGACATGAATGCCTTCCAGGCCTACAACATTGACCATACACTATAACCTTATCACTTAATTACAACATTAAATTGTTGGTAGGCTATTGTAATAAATGTGCTAGACCAGGTTCTTAACAACTATCACATTAACCTCTTATGCTGCACGTGCAGCATGCCAAATAAATACTGATGTCTCCAATGCCTAATATTGCAGATTCAGAACGCTCCCTTGAAGGTTCCAAGCGCCATCTCCAACTAACCTTTTATGATCTTTATATTGATATGTGTTCTGGTTTTCCCAATAGCGTTATCTTTTTTATTTTATATCATTTTAAACTCGTATGAAGCGTGAGCCTAGCCGTAAAGCGTCAGCGCACTGTACAGATGCAAGAAAATACACTAGTGGAAAATACACTATGCACTGATACCATAATCAGCACATAAGTTAAAATTCAGTAGATTTCAGACCCATTACATATATTGCTAAACAAGAAACGTTTTAGGCCTGTTTTGAAGTCTAACACGATAGGATCCAGACGAAGGGATAGTGGAAGAACATGTCCTTTTTTAGTTGGGTGGTAGGAGGACTCTATTAGCCAATGCAACAGTGCAGATTGTTATTTTGTGAAAAAGAAAGCAAAAAAACATATACCTGTATTACGCTAACTCTATCCTAGCTTTCATCGCCACCTTGCCTAGCCTCTTCCTCAGGCAAACACAAATATGGAGTTAGCTTAATAAAGGTATAGTTGCCACGAGAGACCCCCCACTTTTGCTTTGTTTTTTTTTAAACAAACGTGTATTCTTTTGGTTGCGCAGGGGGGGGGCGGTGGGGGGGGAATCTCGCTTTGGTGTTTTCTTCTTCTTGCTCCCAGTAACCTCCAATCATGCCACCTACTGACTGCAGGTGCAATACCTCGTTAAATCTTAATTTTGAAATGCCCTGGCTTCCTCAATAAATCAGCATTATAAACCAAAGTGTCCTGAATATAGGTATTTAATGGCAGCCAGTGCAAGTAGACACACTGTGGGGCGTTGTTAATGTATTTTCGTCTTCCTGCAACTGGTTGAGCAGTTGCAAGAAAAACTGAATTCGGGGGCTAGACATTTGGCAACCATGACAGTATTCCATCACCCCAATCTACGTGACATAGAACCTAAACTCCAACAGGATGTCAGAACAGATGTCCACCGATGCGGAGGTTAACCCTACAGAACAACCTAAGCTGGTATCAAGATTTGATATGATTGGTTATTTATAACACGCTTAGTACCCAGAGGTTTCAAACTGTGTTGCTCCATGTCATCTTGCTTCCAAGGCGAGCACGTTGCCCCTGAGCTATCCTCACGAGACTAAGCAATTCATGTGGCAGTAGACAGAGACATGTTCATTTAACGCCAGGAACCAGGGTAGGAGAACCTGTTGCAGAGCCATGGCAGACAATCAGGCCTGTAACCCAGCTCATAAGATATTTAATACAAAGACTAAACACAGTGTGCAATGGGCTTGAGCGAGCAACTTAGACTGGAAAAATGCTATGTTAGACAGAGTAACTGCCTGCCATTTCTCCCCTCATACGACTATAAGAGTCTTTGCTTTCAGACAAATCTGGAACAGGAAGCCTAACACCCAAATGTTCCTTCCCAAGCTACAGAGAGCTTGCAGGGTTAGCTTAGACTACGTGACAATAGCAAGTAGGAACATGGTCCAACAGTCATCTACGAAAAACAAATATGACGGCATAAACGCTGTCTCTGGAAGGGTCCCCACTGTGGGGAACATAACTAGAATAAAACACCTGTACTCTCCCCAACATGGCCTCATGCAATTATGCAAGTCTGTCAAAGTAGAGAGGGTATTTCATAATTCTACCTGGACCAGTGATCTCAGAGTGTTGAATATGGAGGGGGTAGCAACCTCTTCACTGCTTAGATCCTCACAGGAGGTGAGAACAAGGAAGTGTAGAACCCTTTTGGTGCATAGAGGGGGAGGATGGCAACAGTGATAGCCATGCCAGACTTGGGTGGGCTCATCTCCTAGGATTTGTTTGATACCTACCTATCTCAATAATTATGTTAACTTGCATAGTGTGTGACATGAAATCTTCTTCCTTCCCTTGTTCGACCTGTTACAACCCTGGAGCATAGGAGCCCACAGGGTTTGAAGAGGTGGATGGATGAAGAGAGTAGCCAGAATCTGGTGGAGCCTTTGAATTGCACATCACATAATTAATGTTCCAATCTATACAGGGTTATGCGTGGTCATTTATATGATAATTCTATCAAATCCATTCAAAAACTCTTTAGCTGACGTGAGGTAGATGTAGTTAGTTAGATCCATACCACAAAAAGTATAAGAACATAAGTTGAGGTTTGTGACAAATCTGCTTCCGGGGTAGCAGTGGTCTACGGGTGAAAATTGGTTTCTAACCCATCAATCAACCCCACACCGCTAATACACCAGAAGGAATCCGAAAATATTGGAATTACAAACAAATTATAAACCTCCTTTTCCAATTTTAGTAACATGGATGACGGCAGGCTTATCTCCTCTGAAGGTTGTGGATCATTGCTTAGTTGCAATACAGCTAAAATACAATTACTACCCAATGATAAAAGGAGTGTGCAGTCAAGGTAGTATAACAATATCTACTTTATTAATATCACAACAGACAGTTCTAACAACACTACAGAATACAAACCACCTTGTAAAGGAGTGCAGGGTACAGACAGTTCGAAGAAGAAAAAGGGATGCACTCTGGATACTGACAGGAGGGTAGTCAGTATGGTTAATAACCACAACACTTTGTTAAGGTTTCTTGGCTTCAGCACAAAGGAAGCAACAGGTTTTACCATGTCTCATGGAGTCTACTTTGAAGGACCAGGGGGACATAACCACAATGTACCTTTGGCGGCAGGTTTTCTTGGGGCTTGACGGGGTCAAGTCGGCTCCAGAGCGCTTTGCAGGCTTCTGTGACAGAGTTCAAGATGGGAGTCAGCTGTGGGGATCAGGCGGCAAGACCGTTTGGTGCTCGAAGCTTGATGAACAGCTGCAGGCTGGCCTACATGGCGGCACAGGGTCAGGAATCATTGTCTCAGTGCAGATTGGTGTTTTCGAAGCACTGGTCGAGACGTCTTGGATTTCTTTCAGTTACTGCAGCTTGACAACAGTCAGCATTGCAGACGGTTGTGGATGGAGGAACTCGACTGGTTTGAAAATTGCTTAAAGGGGGACAGATGTAAATGCTTGTTGAGGCATTTCTCCCAGCTGCTTCAAATGGGCTTGAATCAATTTTAAGGTGGACTGCCCAAAGCTGAGGAGTGTGTTTCAGGCAGAAGCCTTGTCCTTGGTTGTAAGTTCAGAGACCTTTTGGCACTCCCTATCCAGGAAGTTTGCTGCAGATCCTAGTTTTGTGATGGCTGGGTAATGGTTCTGGCATGGCTGGATGGTGCTCTGAGTTCTTTCTCCCTCTGTTCCCTGGGAGAAGATTAGGGGATACTTCCCCTTATGGATATCCTGCCCTTCCAAAACTGGCAGAAGATGTAAGGCAGACTGTACCTTCAGCCAGGGTCCAAGGTTGAGCTCATATTTCTTACTTCTTGTGAAGTCTTCTGATGATCTGTCTAAAGAGGGGCTATGGCACACTTTTAAAGCCAAGTGGGCAACAGTGATTGGTGAAGGTTAGGCCTACCTTAGTGAACCAATCCTGGGGTCACTGCCACCAATCTTCTGTATGTGTGAGTTCATAACTAGAGTGCTTTGCAACAGGAAAAGGTAAGGGGGTGAAACTGAAACATGGGGTGTCATCTGCCTGTCTGTTGTGTTCAAAGAGTCTCTCTGGTTAATGATCCTATTGTGTGGTTCCTGTTAAAGCGGCAAGTCTCCTATGAAGATGCTGAGAGACCAGACTGTCTGGCTCCTGCATACCACATTCTGGTACCCATGAATGGGGTACCCATAGTGGGGGTGGCCTACTGCAACAAAAGACCCAGACAAGACAGTTCACGGCCATTGATACTGAGAGGCAGGAGATGGCTACAGGTTGACACAGCTACATATGAAAGGTTCTTGGGTTTCCTGTCTCCTTTGTTATCTTCTACAGCAAGACCCCATGTGGGCCTGTTTGAAGTAGCCCCTCTGGGTATGATAATCTCTGTCACCAACTCCAAGGCTTAAAAAAAGAGCAGATCGGTTACATAGAGACTTTGCCAGTTAATCAGGCTGCCCAAGGCAGGGGGAGGTTTAATCTCCTACTTTTCTGGGATGACATTGTGCTCTCCTCAGTTGTCATATTTCAACTAAATATGACAGGGGCAGACTGCACCAGTAGGCTTTGTGCAGAACAGAGTACGCAGGTCTATGTGTTTGTTGTGGAGTGAAAATATTAAAATGTGTCCAGAGTTCAGTCTACCATCATCAATTTAATTAAACATTTAAATGTAAAGTTAGAATGTATTATAAGTTAGAATTGAATACCTAAAAAGCAACATATTTTGTCAGTTCATGTATCATTGTAGCTATAAGAACTCCTCTGTGTCGCTCATATACTTGTACATACCATCACTGATGACTTAACAAATCACATTTTCAGTGGCGTCACTGATTACATTGTATACAATTTATACAATATACATATAATGACTGTCAATAAATCATGGATGATATCACACATGACATCAGTTCCATCACTGACGACATCCCACAATGCAAAGTTTATCGTTATTGCACGCTAGTTCACGTTTGTTAATGTGCTTGGTTATGCATAGGACAATAGATTTGGATTAAATTAATACATGGCTGGTAACACATTTCTATGTATATATGCTACTTTCACCAAGGATGATGTGCATAATATTGGCAACAATAGCAATCTGCCAATCGTCTGTTCGCCTGTGATATTGATCTACTCGCTACTGGTATAGTTTTAGTGATACTGGTATAGCTTACGTGAATTGAGTAAGTATTGTACTTTCTTAGGAAGCATTGCATCAATACAAACACACCGGTCTGCAATATTTCGTAATTGGTTGGCTTATCTGCCTGTAAGAATTTCCTGGAGGTGGAAGATGAAAATGGAACGTTAGTAAATATTAAAATCAATACACTACCATGCTTATTTTCCCTAAAACTGCATATATATTGCCTTGAGGATGTCATTGATGATTCTGACTTTGACATGCTTTCCTCTTGAAAGCCTGAAACTGTGGTCTGCCGCATTGCACCCCGTTTTCCACTTGCAAGCAGCCTCTGCACAGTATTGCTTCTCCTTTTAACTACTTGAGCTTCCTACTGTGTTCTATGCTCTCCATTTCTTTTCCCAACATGTTAATCTTCATTGACACAATCCGCATCTAAAATGGTGCCTATATTATTACAAATGGCGTCAACTTTTCCTTTCACACCCTGCATATGTATGCTATTCTCAGCATGCTTCTGAACACAATTCATACTGAACTATTATCAAACTATAGTGTAACTCAGCAGGAGGCGCGTCCATTAGATCCTACAATAGCACAGTAGCATAGCTAAAGAATCTAGCATGTTCTCTGCTCCCGGAGATCCTCACATTTATATTAACAAATAAACGGAATGCATACATTCAGCCCATGTCGCACTCGGCAGCAATCATCCGTCAATCGCTGCACGACTCTACACTGCCACCAGAGAGACATTGTAAAGAACAGAGCCGCAACTTCCAAGCTCTTACACAAAAACCATCGTTTCTATCCCCACCTCCTACTAACATATCTAACAGCACTGGGATCTAAGACTTTCTAAAAGTCCACAAACTACTGTCAGTAGCAAAACCAATCTCAACAGTAGCCAGAGGCGTTGCTGGGGGCTGGGGGGGTGTCAAGGGGGGCATAGCCCCGGTCTTTTGGTTGTAGCCCTGTTTAGAAGCTCAGGAACTACAACCAAAATGCTAGCTAGCCCCGAGTCCCGCCAGGCCCGACATTAGAGTAGCCCCGGATCTTTTCCAGACCTAGCAACACCCCTGACAGTAGCAGTGAAAGACAGGTGAGTAACACATACTAGGACCCCCAGATATATACGTCATAAAGTCTTTAAGTAATGTTCTGATATAGTTGAGCCCTAATTCCATAACGAAACACGCAGAAAGGCGTCCAATCCCCGGTTCACTATAAGAATAATCCACACTAAACAGTTTAACAAAATATTCACATATGATGTGACGCACAACGTTCCAAGTGAAGCACATTTGCATATGATATGCAGTCTTTCATTTTAGAAATACGCTCATATTTTCGAACTGTGTAAAACCATGATCAAAGACATGTTTGTACTGTAGATGCATTTCTGAGAATCACGACTGCACAATGGAATACCGCTTCAAAGTGGGCCCTATCCCACAAGCACACATGCAGAATAAAACCCAGTGAAAATCAGAATCTCTCGACTGGCCGAAACAGTCTCATGCTTTCATCTATGCAGAGGATTGTTCCATTAATAGCATACATCAGGACAATATTGCAGTCTCATGCTTTCATCTATGCAGAGGATTGTTCCATTAATAGCATACATCAGGACAATATTGCAAACAGTTGGCAAACCGTACACACCAAATAAAATAAAGTGCAAACATCTTTCTTTCCTGTGCTCACATGTACTCTATTCTTCCCTATAAATGACGGTCCTGTTTCATTTTCAGTTTTGCTATTGGGTAGATACGCCACAGCTATTGCATTCGAGTACAGATCGGCAGAATTGGTATACAAGGAGGGGCATACAGCTTGTAGGTGTTGTTTGTTTATTTACCCACTCCTGGTCAGCATATGGAGATGATAATCCCCATGGCCATTCCCACCCACTTCCTCCACCTCCCCACTCAAAACACACCTTCATGGGGTTTATTGGAGATACCATTTCCTAGCCTTACCATCAAACTTTGTGCTTGAACGGCCTGCCAGTGTTTTTTCAAAGCAGTCTTCTGAGAGTTAATGACTTAATTGGAGCTGTAAACACGCTCCTGGAGTAATAAAAAAAATTCTTAAAAAGGTCAGCCTCGAGCCACTCGATTTATAGGCACTATGCTGGTCCTTCACTGAAGTCCTGTATAAATCAAGTATTCAGCAAATCTAGCACTGTTTGGCTTGTGCATAAATATTGGGCATTTACCAGTCACCGCTACTGAATGCCCAGGAACTCGCACGATTTAGCAGCTGCTACTGTTAATGGGCCGTTCATACAACTTTTATCTTAAAATAGACATTTTATGCCATTTTCCAAACATATGTAAAGTATTCACAGACCAAATACCCACGCACCTCGTTGACAGCAAAATCCCCAGAACATGTAATGTGGTTTGACTTTATTCAAAGACAACATGACAATAGCCAAGGAGGCAAAAACCTAACAAAAGTAACCACTGGGTCAGAAAAGTAGCAGGCATGCGTGCACCCACAGTGGAATTGGGATTCCAGACATCTGTCAGGATCCTTTCACCTGAAGGTTTCTTTTCTAAAGGAGAGCATTGGCAGTAATCCCAAAAATATCTTTGCATCAAGCACTGGAAGTCGCACCAAGTTGGAGAGCGATTCTTTCTCTCGTTCTCGTACTTTCAGTATTTGGGGGGGAAGAGCGAATATTAGGCCTGAACGATTAGGGAACCAAATAACTTACACTCCATAGCCACAGACAACAATTGTGAGAACCCAACACACCAACGTTTAGCCCCCTCCCCATTCCCACTGGATCACCATGCTGGAGAAATGGGAGTTGTGAAGATATGCAGTTGTTAGGTGGGAAGATGGTGTTAGGATGATGGTGTTAGGATGGAAATTGGGGGAGCACAAGATGATGGTCCTGGAGTAGAGATCCCCAGCTTGTATTATTCAAGACTGCGCTGAAGGGAATCTGGAAGTCCTCACTCTGGGATACGGCATCCACTTCAACCAGGTTTAGGAGCATGTGTTCTAATTGGGTCTCCAGCATCTTAAATTCAACAACATACTTGGCATTTTACAAATCTTGCTGCAATTTCTAGTCAAGAAAAGGGAGAATCATTAAAGCATTTTAGATTTGTAATAATTTAAATATTTATAATGAGCACCAGTTTGTGGATCATAAAAAGCAACTCAGGAGTATCAGAACATTCCTCCACGAATGCCTGGTGTACCTCAGAGTTTTGGGTGGAGGATTGGGAGGCATAGCTGCAATTGTAGACGCTCTAAATGAGAGATATTATTAAGGGCAGACAGCTAGTACTGTGCTCCAGCAGTTACGAGGTGTAATAAGGTGATTAAACACTGGGTACGATGGGCTTGGGCGAGCAACTTAGAATGGAAAATGATGTGTTAGACAAGAGTAACTGCCCACAATGTCTCTCCTCATACAACTATAGCATTCTCTCCTTTGGCACACATCTAGGACAGGAAGTATAACACCCACATGTTCTTTCCCTAGCTACGGAGAGCTTGCAGGGTCAGCTTAGACTATGTGCAGTAGCTAGGAGGAACATGGTCCGATAGTCACATAAGAAAAAAACGAGCAATTGACGGGTCCCCACTGTGGGGAGCATAACTAGAATACAACATATGTTCTCTCCCCAACATGGCACTATGAAATGATGACAGTCTGTCAAAGTAGAGTGTTGAATATAAACCTAGGCCTCTCTCCCACTATACAGAACTCTAAAATCTAGATGTGTTCTCTCCTGTACCTAAACTGCATTGTGAAACCTAGGACTATCTCTAGTAATATTCCGTGCCATTCGGTACCATCAGTGCCTCATGTCCTCCTGATTTTCTGTTCACTGCCATCTAGTATTCTGTTCACTGCCATCCAGTATTCTGTCCACTGCTATCCAGCATCATATATTCTCATTCTGACCATTCGGACTGCAAAACAGTGACATTCATAACAAACCATAGCCGGATCCTGTCAAACCTCACATGCACGCAAGAACGCTCTGCATATATTGTGCACCAACCCAGCACTAGCGCGACCGCTGTGCCGCTCGTGGTGGTTACCTATACTAACTTCCTGTTTGTTATTTTCTCCATGCCGTTGTGTTCCTAATCTTCCTCCTTCCTCAGTCCTGCTCAAGTACAACTGTGGTAAGACTTCCGTCTCCTTTTCCTTGATTCTACTATACACATTTGAACAAGTGGATTACAATTTACCTTTGATCTTTCCTAGGTCATCAATCCATAGGATAAAACACATCCCATTAAAGGTAGTACTGGGAAGGTCTGGGAACATGCTGTGCTTGTTCTTTTCCCGCATTTGCTTTAACCTGTTGTTATTTCATTTACAGCCTAGTTTGGAGGTGCGCGTGTTCCCCGCTCTTTTGTGTGATTTACTCCTCTGTCTGTTGACACAAGCAGAGGAGCGTATCATAAGAAGAGTTCCCTCAAGTTGATGAGACCTAGGTTCTTGGTGAACTACGGCTTACGAGTGGAGTCCTGAAGGTCTGCTGTTCTGCTTCCTCCATCGGATCTACCAAAGGCCCGCTTCCCTGAGCTCCAACTAGACCAGTCAGTAACAGAATTAGAAGCCAATAAATGTGCCAATGGAATCACGCACATGATGACAGACCTACGGACTCACTTGACCACATCACATGAAGCATTGCAGCAACGCATCGATTCCCTTCAGGATAGGGTTGCTTCTCCCATTGTACAGGGGGCTGAAGACTCAGGATCTGTCACTTCTGGATCAGGGTTCCCTCTGCCTCGACAGGAACCCATCCCCATTGTCATGTCCATGCAATTCCCAATGGCTCCTCCATAGCACTGCATGGGTGATCCTAAACAGTTTAGGACATTTATCAACCAATGCAAGTTGCATTTTCTCTGCCGCCTGTCCCCATTTCTCAATTCCACTGCTAAGGCAGCTTTTGTTTTGTCTTACCTAAGGAGTACTGCCACTGCATGGGCAAATCCATTATTGGAATCGAATAGCTATGTACTATACGTTTGCGATGTCCTAATCACCGCAATGAACCGAGTGTTTGACACTCGTTACACCACCCAAGCCACAGATTAGGAATTCCTTAAGCTCAGACAAGGTAATGCTTACCTCTTGAACTACCTGGCTAAATTTAACCAGTTGGCATTGGAAACCAATTTCCCCGAAGAAAAGAAGTCCACTGTTTTTTATCAGGGTCTCTCGAAGAGCTCAAGGATACCTTGTCCATGGTCCCTGTTGTTCCCACCACCTTTGGGTAATTACTCGATCAAGTCTTACAGATCGAAGCCCGCAGGGCTGAAATACGAGGCAAAAAGAAACCGGTTCTGGTTCCTATGCCACATGATACTGCTGTAATCCAGTTGCCTGCCCCCGAACCTATGCAAGTCGGGGCCGTCCACGGTCCTTTGACTCCAGCACAGAGGAAATACCGCAGATCCCATAATCTCTGTATGTATTTTGGCTCATCAGAGCATCGGTTGCCTGACTGCAGAAAAAAGCCCAAGAGCAAGCCGGGAAACACCAAATCCTGGCAATAGACAGAGTCCCTACGCTGGGAAGAACCGATTTGGACTCACCCATTGCTGGTCAATCCATACTATTCCATCTCCCAGTTACGTTCCCTGTGGGATCAGGAGCGCCTTTCTCTGCCTCAGCTATCATAGATTCCTGGGCTACTGGTTATTACATGGACCAGCAGTTTGCTGTTTCTTCTGGGATGCCGACAGTGTCTAAAGCCCAACCTGAGACAGTCAACGCGGTGGACGGATCCGCTCTCATTTCAGGCCTAGTCACACAACAAATGGTTCCAATCACCATGTGCACATTGGAGGGCCATTCAGAGGTTATAACCTTCGTTCTCATCAGAGCCCCAGACTACAAGAATATTCTGAGTCTTCCCTGGCTCCAACATCATGATCCGGTCATCGACTGGGAATTGAGTCTGATCCAGTTTCCGTCTGCAATATGCAATAGTAATTGTTTGCTCCTTCATGGTGTTTCTGTTGGGATGCCCTGTCAAGCCTTGGCAGCCACGTCCTCTCTTATCGGGACGGTCTCTGTTGCTTCGGCAGTTCGTATACCCTCTGCGTATGATGACTTCCGTGACGTCTTTGATAAAGGGATGGCAGAAACTCTTCCTTCACATGTAGTCTTTGATTGTCCAATAGATCCAGTACTGGGTGAAAAAATACCGTCAGGACGGGTGTATTCACTGACCCTAAAGTAAGATAAGATCCTCAAGGAATACATAGACAAGGCCCTGTCTATGAGATTTACCCGTTCTTCTAAACCACCTGCGGCCTCACCGCTTTTTTCATGCCAAAGAAGGAAGGCACTCTAAGGTTACAGGGCCTTAAATGCGGTAACATTCAAAAACCAATATCCGTTCCCCTTGATCTCGGTGCTCCTTGACCAGTTGGGGGCTTCCTAGGTTTTCACCAAATTAGATCTCTGGGGTGCTTACAATCTTGTGCGTATAAGGAAAGGTGATGAATGCAAAACAGCCTTCAAAACCTGCTTCGGTTTATATGAATATCAGGTGATGCCATTTGGCCTTTGCAACGCCCCGCCACCTTCCAGGCATTCATGAATGACATCTTTCATCACATCATGGACCAGTATCTCATCGTCTACTTGGATGACATCCTTATCTATTCACTCAATCTATCAGACCACATCCACCAAGTGTGTTCGGTTTTGCAATGCCTGCCTTTCTTTGTAGAAGCCGATTATTTATGTATTTATTTATTTATTTACATGCTTATAGCTCGCCGAAAGCCTGCAGGCATCAGGGTGTGACAACAGCAAACAAACGCAATCAATAGACCATACAATTATATCATATTACACTTTACAAACAACACAAAAGGCCATCAACAGAGGTATGTCAGATTTAGGGAGATCAACTATATCAACAACACAGTTATGATGCAAGGCCAAAAGGAAGGATCATTTAAGGAGAAAGAGTGTAAGGGGCGAAATCCCTTATAAATAAAATGTGTCAGAGAATCACACTGCAGTTCGATGATCCTCTGGGAAAGTACTTGCACAGTCTTAGAAAGGCAGGTAAGGAACTGGCCCCACAGCCCACTAGGACACAGTCACTATTGGGTTGTGAATACCAGTCTTTTAAGTCCAATCTGAGAAGAATCTTCAAATCAGGCAGTCTGACCACGCCAGGCCCAGTTCTCTGTCTAAGCCAGGCTAGGACCTTATGACGCAGAGCTTCCCTGGATTCCAGATCTTCCACCTTGCAAATATTGGTGATGACAAAATCACGATGGTCCATAATAAAATCCTGTGTACTTGTATCCTCAATTTTGTGCAGTGCCTGTGAAATACATATTGGGAGGATCGGCCTTTCCATTAGAATCAGACGTAAGCCTAATAGGCCCCATAGGTCCGCTGCTACAAGGATCGGTTTGTGAGGTTTGATCTGACCCCTCCTCGGGCTTTGCTGTAGGAGCCATTCTATTACAGGCGTGTCCTCGCTCCGGCGAGATCCATCCCATATCCTACTATTCTAGGAAACTGTCAGCATATAAAAGGAATGACACTATCACTGAGCGTGAATTGTTGCCATTAGAGATGCATTTGCCGAATGGAGACAGCTTTTGCTGGGTGCTCGGCACCCAGTCAGAGTTTACTCAGACCACCAAATGCTTTTGGCATTGGAAAGTGTGCTCTCCGTCCTGCTTTCAGTGCAGGGGCACGTAGATTGATGCAGGCTCGTTGCTTCCTAGTTACTTCACTGGCAAGAGTCTGACAGGTAAGTATAATGAGTCTTTTGAACAGTTCAATAACTTTGTTCCTTTCCTTCCTTAGATGATGGCCGGCATCCGGGGATGGTGACGTGCTGCTGAGATGAGTAGGGCATGAAGTTTAGTGAGAGCTCGATGCGGGATGCAACCCTTTCGTATTTGTATTGAACTGAGTTATTTTTCTGTGTCTTTTAGGTGCTGCAACGTTTTCAGCGTGGATGCCGGTTATGAAGAAGAAATGCGGTGAGTAAGCGCGATATGCGGCGCCTCTTGATGTTTTCACGCTAACCTGGAGTGTCTTTTCCCTCTTGCAGATGGATGAGAAGTTCCAGAGACAGAGTTCCCCATAGCGGCTGGGATTCAGGTAAGCGTTTGAAGCTCGTACAGTCTTTAAAAATAAGCGAAGATTTGCTGAATGCTTACTAATGCCTTTTTTCTGTTCTTTTTCCTTTTCCTTAGGAAGCGGCGTGCCGGGATGGGAATGATACCGCCGAAGATGCCCACAGAACAGAAGAAGCAATGAATGATGGGCAGAAGCGCTGCAAGGTAAGGCTGTTCCTAACAGTGTTCTTGTTCTTGCAGGAGCTGAGCGCAGAAGAAAGATGCAGGCCTGCTGGAAACCGATCGAACATGGTGAGTGTCACGCTGCAGGTGCAGAAAACACAAAGCATGTTTCTCAGCCTGGACGTGGCTTTAATAGTCTCTGGGTATCCCAGGTGTCTATGGGCTGAACCACACCCAAAAGACTAGACTGCACATTTTTCGGGAACCGAAATATGTGGGGGCATCCATCTTGTCCCCATTAATGCACTACAAGTCCAATCCCCAATGTTATCCTATGGGAGTGAGTGAGTCTGGTGCCACAAGCGCCAAGTCTGACTCCAAATGGGTCTTTGGAGGGGTGGAGAGGCCCTTGAGGGCCATGGAGGTGATCGTGGCCTGGCTCCAGCCTGACATCTTGGAGGGCTTGGGACATGAGGGGCAGGAATCATGACAGCATAAGGCCCCTCTCAAAGTGGCTCTTCTGTCTGGTCCTGGTTTGTTTGGATGGTTCTGATGAAATCGTCTAAGCAAGCAAGGTGTATGGTTGTACTCACAAGGCTCCCATGTCATGTCTTGTGGACCATACCCCTTCCAGTCTACTAAGTAGTATAATTTGGATCTGGTGTACTTTGAATCCAGGATGTCCTTGACTTCGAATTCTGGCTCCCCGGCGACTACTACTGGCTGCGGTGGCGTTGCTACCCGGGTCCCAGGTTGAACAGGTTTAAGGAGAGACACGTGGAACAGAGGATAAATCTGCATATTTGACAGCAAAGCTAGTCTGACGGCCACAGGATTTATCACAGAGGTGATGGTGAATGGACCCAGGTATCTTGGACAGAAAGTTCAGGTTCCTTTAATGGACACGTGTTTAGACGCCAGCCAGACTTTGTCTCCCACTTGGTAGTTGGGGGCCTTTGCTCGGTGTTGATTAGCAAAGTTCTTTTGGTGATTCTTAGCTTAAAGTAGGTGTTCAGCTGCACTTTTCAAGGTTTGAGAAATGGTTGTGTGCAAACTTTTGACTGCTGGCATTTCCAGGGTTGTAGGAACGTCCAACTCAGAAGTACGTGGGTGCCTGCCATACATGGTATAAAAGGGTGTCTGCCCAGTGCTGGTGTGTAGGGAATTATTATAAGCATATTCAACTATCCATAATAGGTCGAACCAGCTTCCTTCAGCTTGGTGTAACATGCAACGCAGATACTGCTCGAGCGTCAGATTTGTCCTCTCAGTTTGACCATCCATTTGGGCATGGTGACTGGTGGATAGCCGGATTTCGATCTGGGCCATAGAGCAGCATTTTCTCCAGAAGTTAGATACAAATTGAGTATCTCGGCCTGAGACCAAAACTGAAGGAAATCCATGGAGCCGTACAATGCCTTCAAAAAATACCTTTGCCAGAGTGGAAGCATATGGGAGCCCCTTAAGAGGAATGAAATGTGCCATTTTTGAAAATAGGTCCACGACCACAAGAATAGTGTTAAACCCTTGACTGGGTGGTAAATCAGTAATAAAATCGAGGGACAATGTGTGCCAGGGTGCTGGTGGGATTTCCAATGGTTGTAATAGCCCAGCCGGTATCTGCTTGGATGACTTGTTTTGAGCACACACTCCACAAGATAGGATGAATTGAATAATGTCTTTACGCCACGTGGACCACCAATAATTTCGTTTTACCTTGGCTAGGGTTTTAGTGATTCCGGGGTGGTCCTCGATCAAGGAATCATGATAACCGGGCATGACTTGTTCTCGTAGCTCTTGGTTTGGTATGAATAAATGATTCCTGAAGTAGGGCAAGTGATCTTTTATCATGTAATGTTCTCATTGTGCACTCCACGCTTGTAATTGCTCCGGACTCATCAGGTTTTGGATTTCTTCATGTAATTCTTTCTGAGTTATGGTTGCTGTGACTCCTAGGAGCTTGTCACTCGGGATGATTGCTATTGGGTTAGGGGTCTGATACCCTTGCTCTTCCACCTGCATATGGGAAAGGGCATCAGCCTTCCCGTTTTTCACCCCTGGTCGAAATGTAATCACGTAGTCATATTCAGCAAAAAAAGAGCCCAACGTAGTTGTCGTAAGGATTGGGCCTTTGCCATTTTTAGGTACTGGAGGTTGTGGTGGTCAGTTATTACGGTGATTGTGTGTCTGGCGCCCAAGAGGTAGTGCCGCCATGCCTTAAAGGCTGACTTAATGGCCAGGAGTTCTTTGTCTGTGATAGCGTAATTGAATTCAGGGGGTGTGAATTTACGCAACCAGAAGGCAACAGGGTGTAACTGGCCCGTTTCAGGGTCCTTTTGTGAGAGGACGGCTCCCATAGCCATGCTTGAGGCGTCCGTTTACACCAGGTATGGGAGATCAGGGACAGGGTGGCGTAAGATTGGGGCAGATGTGAATCTTGCTTTGAGCTCCTGGAAAGCTTCCTCGGCTTCTGTTGTCCACTGGAACTTTTTGTTGCTTTTCCTTAGCAATGAAGTGATGGGATGCACGATTTGCGAAAATCCTGGGATGAACCGGTGATAGAAGTTTGCAAAACCCAGCATACTTTGAACCCCCTTGAATGAATTTGGGGATAGCCAGTTCAGGCTAGCATCTACCTTGTGTACATCCATTCGGATTCCATTCGGGCTGAGAATAAAGCCCAGGAATTCCACCTCGGAGACATGGAATGAGCACTTTTCGAGCTTGGCGTAGAGCTGGTGTTGACAGAGTTTCTCCAATATGGATCGGACGTGTGAAACGTGGTCCTGCTTTGATGCGGAATATACTAGAATATCATCAATGTACACTAGAGCACAGATATCAATCAATTCCCGTAGGACATCGTTCATGAAGTATTGAAATGCTGCAGGTGCGTTGCAAAGGCCAAAGGGCATTACTTGATATTCGTACAAGCCGTATTTGGTGCGAAAAGTGGTTTTCCATTTCTCCCCCTGTTTTACGCGAACAAGGTGATAAGTCCGCCTCTGGTCTTGTTTTGTGTAGATTTGGGCATCTTTGACTTGATCAAGCAATTCTGGGATCAGTGGCAGGGGGTAGCATTTTTTTACGGTAATCCGGTTCAGTGTGCGATAGTCGATGCACGTTATCAAGTCCCCCTCCTTTTTCGGTACGAAGAATAGAGGACTGGCTGCTGGAGACTTCGAGGGACGGATGAACCCGTTGGCCAGGTAAGGTCAAGATAGGCCTTCAGGTGCTGGTTTTCTGGTTCTGTGAGTGCGTAAATTCGCCCACAGGGGATTTGTGCGCCTGGTATCAGGTCGATTTGGCAACTGTATGGTCTATGCGGGGCAGGGTATTAGCCTGTTCTTTCTGAAAGACATCTTAAAAGTGCTGGTAGTCACTTGGTAGGGTGCCGATTGCCACAGTTGCAAGCGTGGAGGATCTGGTGTCTATTGGTTGTTCCTCTTGGCGATAACATGTGTGGGCGAAAGCTTTGGGAAAGGCCAATTCTTTTGCTTGGCAATCGATTCGAGGATTGTGAGCTAACAACCATGGCATTCACAAAATTAACCGGAACTGTGGTGCCTTAATGAGGTCGAAATCGATAGATTCTTGGTGTCCATCCTGACACAGAAGGGTTAAAGCTGCAGTGCATTGGGATTCTGGACCAGAAGCTATTTCCGTGCCGTCGGCAGTGGTAACAGTGTCGGTGGTTGATTTAGGGCATAACGGAAGCCCCATCTTTGCCGCAAGATCCTGGTCGATGTAATTCCCAACGGCTCCACTGTCAATGTACGCTCTTACTGTGTGCATCTGAGATGGTTGTTGGTGATTGATCAAGACACAGATAGTGCAAAAGGGGAGGTCTGTAGTTCACTTTCTTTGCTCGACAAGTGGACCCCTACACTTGCCGGGCTGGGGAGTTTTCCTATTCCTTGATGGTATCTTCCTTGTCCATGGCCCCTACCGTCCTCCTCGGTGGCTTCACAGGGCACTCTTTAAGGAAATGTCCTGACCTTACACATTACAGACATAACTGCTGCTGTCTCCTTTTATCCCTTTCTGCTTTAGTCAAGGGGGAACTGACCCCCCCCGTTTTGCATTGGTTCTCCTGAACCTTCCGTTGTGCGGGCAATATTGTCCTTAAAACGCACATACATAGGACGAGGGTCCGGTCTGGTTCGATCTGCTCTTCGGTCCTTCAACCTATGATCCAGTTGAACAACAAGGTCAATGAATTCTGAGCAATGAATTTCGGGGGGTTCACTACTTGTGCGAGAACATCCTTGAGCTCTGCCCGCAACCCGTGATGAAATAACGTGGTTCTCTTCTCCACTGGCCATTCTGCTTCAACTATGAGTCCATTGAATGTGGCTATGTATGTGAATAGGCCTTGATTCCCTTGGAGATAGAAGTTTGTTGTCTAAAGCCTGCCCATGAGTATGGCGGGCAAACAGCTTTTCCATCTCCTGCAGAAAGCCCCTGAAGTCATGCAGCAAAGGATCGTCTTGGGCCACAAAGGGTACAGACCAGTCTGCGGCGCTAGCACTCAGGTAGGATAGCACAAAAGCAACCAGTGATTGGTCATTCGGAAAGGCCCCTGGTCTACAAAGGAAGTGCAGGCGGCACTGGTTCATGAACGTTGCAAACCTCTTGGGATCCCCCGTAAATCGTTCGGGCGGGGCCAATGGAACTGTCCAAGGAAGGGTTATCTGAACGGGATTGGCTGATGGTGCTGGCATGGAGGGCATGCTTCCCGGCAATGGTGCATGCCCTGCTTGTGACTGGAGAAGTTGCCGGCTTAAGTCATCAGTGCGTTCTTTGGCTACTATCAGCTCTCTCCTCAGGGTGTTCGTCTCCTGCCTGGCTGCATGTACTTCGGAACGTAGCTGCCCCAACATGTGGGGTAACTGGTCGGTTTCTGACGTTTCCATGACGCCCAGGTGGATTTTGATGTGAGGCTTTGTGTTCTGTAACGCTCACCTGGTATCCACGGGGACGTCACTTAGCCTGTTTGCATATAAGTAGGTGCATTCTGCTACTGGTGTTTTGCCTTTCTATGCAAAGTATGGTCAACACCCACAATATTTACCTCTGGAGCCGGTTTTGCCTACCGAAATCTGTCTGCTCTTTCCTGTGTCGGGACGATCATGTACATCACAATGTCCGTTCACATCTGCTGCTGCCCCCAGGTACGGGTTAAGAAGTACGCTGATGTCCATCGGATCCCAGCCCCAGTCTATCACACTGGTATGGTGGTGTGGTTGTCTACACACAATCTACAGATTCCAGGTAGAAAGGCTTTGCTTCCTCGCTTTGTGGGCCCCTATAGGATTGTGTCTTTGGTCAACCCGGTGGCTGTCAGGCTTGCCCTTCCTGCTTCTTAGTGAATTCATCAAGTGTTTCATGTTTCCTTTGTCAAGCCCTGCCTCCAAGCTACCCGGCTGCCCTCGCACCCAGATGCCATCCTGGTGGACGGTGAGGAGGAGTATGAGGCGTCCCGTATATTGGATTTCAAACTGAGACAGGGATCTCCACACTATCTTGTTGACTGGAAGGGATTCGGCCACGAAACAGGACCTGGAAGCTTTTGGCTCATATTCATGCTCCGGATCTCCTGTGTTGTTTTCATGCCTATGGGGGGGGTTGCCGCTGTCTTTGGGGGCAGATGCTGTTACACTCAGGGAGAAGCAGGTCCCTCGCTCTGTTCGGCGTATGTGTTTGTATACACACTGCTTGGCTGCACCTGTATGGCAGCGTTGGAGGTTGCCTTGGCATCGTACATCAGCTATGGCTTCCTTGCTGCAAGCGCGTATACGGCATCACCTGATGCCTCAGCTAACTTCACCCATGAGACAGCCCATAAGCTCTGCCTCCTAAACATCACATAAAGGCTGTACTCCGAAGCAGACTGCTGCTTCTAATTGTAGCATTACTTCCTTTCGTTTTCGGCAAGCATTTATCTTGCATTTTGAACTCGGGCTGTTTTCTCTGATTTCTTCTGCCTGCTCCTAATGCAGTATGGATCCTCCTGTTGCTGACGTGGATTACGTTTTCTCGAACTGTCTCATTTTACGATGGCCTCTTCCTGCTCAGCTGCTGCCGACCTCAACGTCAGAGCAGACTCCATTCCGCTTAGTGTTCTTTTCTTTCCTGGCTCTTCCTGCTGCCCGGCATGGGTAAAAACAAGGTGAGCGTTCTCTGGAAAGAACAGTTATCATTTCACTCGGACCAACTAAGGAACACGTTTTATGGATAACACTCTTCCTTGACGGAGGTCCAAGTATTAATATCCCGTGCCATTCTATACCGTCAGTGCCTCACGTCCTCCTTATTTCCTGTTCACTGACAGCATTCAGTATTCTGTTCACTGCCATACAGTATTCCGTTCACTGCCATCCAGCATCATATATTCTCATTCTGACCATTCAGACTGAAAAACAGTGACATTCATAACAAACCATAGCCGGTTCCTGTCAAACCTCAGATGCACGGATGAATGCTCGGCAGATATTGTGCACCAATCCAGCACTAGTGCAACCCTTGTGCCGCTCGTGGTAGTTACCTATACTAACTTCCTGTTTGTTATTTTCTCCATGCTGTTGTGTTCCGAATCTTCATCCTTGCTCAGTCCTGCTAAAGTACAACTGTGGTAAGACTTCCTTCTCTCTTACCTTGATTCTACTGTACACATTTGAACAAGGGGATTACAATTTACCTTTTATCTTTCCTAGGTCATTAATCCGTGGGATAAAGCACATCCCATTAAAGGTAGTACTGGGGAGGTCTGGGAACATGTTGTGCTTGTTCTTTTCTCACATTTGCTTTAACCTGTTGTTATTTCTTTTACAGCTGGGTTTGGAGGTGCGCATGTTCCCTGCTCTTTTGTGTGATTTACACCTCTGTCTGTTGGCAGCTACCAGCAGAGGGACGTATCATAAAAAAGAGTTCCCTCAAGTTGAGGAGGCCTATGTTCTGGGTGAACCATGGCTTACAAGTGAAGCCCTGCTGTTCTGCTTCCCTCATCAGATCTACAGAAAGCCTGCTTCCCTTAGCTCCAACCAGTGCAGGAAATAACAATCACGACCAGTAAGTAAATGTCTCCCTCAAGGAGCATCCCTTTCATCCTTAATCTTCAATTTCTACCTATATCCCCTTGCCACAATCATCCGCTCGCACAATCTTACATGCTAAAACTATGCAGACGACACCCAGATCATCCTCAAAATCCCCAAATTCCAAGTGTCTGGCAGTCCGGACCTGTCATTCTGCCTCCCTGATATCGACCACTGGATGACGACCAACCACCTCATCCTCAATTCTGGGAAAACTGAAATCCTGGTTTGTGGGATTAAAGCGCTCCTCCCCCAACCAATCCCTTGACCCAAACCGCTAGGACAAACACCAGCAATCTCTAACATGGTAAAAAACCTTGGATGTATGTTGAACTCAGACTTATCCCTCATCCAAAACACCACCATGTGTCCAAAACCTGCTTCTACCACCGAAGGATTCTCAGGCGCATCTTCCCTTACCTCACCTATCCTCACCATTTCCCGGCCATCAATTCCATCATCCTGTCCCACCTAGAATACATAAACTGCCTCCACCTAGGAACCCCAGCATCTCAACTAAGGAAACTCCAAAGAATCCAAAATGCGGCAGCACGCCTGCTCATTAACCTGCCCACCAGAGAACACATCAGCCCTACTCTAAGAGTCCTCCACTGGCTCCTGATTGCTCGACGCTCCACCTTTAAAGCAATGTGTTTCACCCACCGCACAATCCACAACACTGGCCCGGAATTCTTCCGAGACAGAATTCTTCCCTGCCAACCCTCTAAGGACCTTAGATCCCGCTCAGCATTTCGCCTAGTGATTCCACATCACAACTCTGCAAGGCTGGGCAGTGTCTCTTTCTCCGTCCAAGCGCCAATCATTTGGAACTCCTTACTGCTACACATTCGCAACACTGAAAACCACCTGAAATTGAGGAAGGCACTTAAAACATGGCTTTTCCCAGTATTCCAATATTCCAGTGATTCCTGGTACCTTGATAATACACCACCTAAACAACACCCCTTGCACCAATTACAACACAAGGGCTGGTAGCTTTTGCAGCAGCGCACATGACACACTATCACCCCATGCACAACAACATTCACCTCTGACAAGTACAACAGGTAAGCCAGCAGCTTCGCTGTGGCACACCTGCAATAATCACACCCACGCTCGATGCCCATTAGACCCCTAAACACGAAAGACCACGAAAAATGAGACGAATTCCAGGGTAGCCGGCATTCGCCTATAAGGCACACTGCAATAAACTCACCCACGCTCAGCCCATCCTCTGACCCTTTTCACTAGAGAGACCACGAATGACGAAACCACACTCTCCGTTCTGAATGGCGATTGCACCATCCAAACAACTCTGAAGATCATGTTACGTATAATCCCTGACGAGGTTTGGTATGTATACCTACATCACATTTGTGGACACAGGTTGCAGGCATGTCCAAGCACCCATGCACCATAGAATGCAGCTACAGCTATGCTTTCCGGTCTAGCAGCTCATATAGCTGTCCACACTAAAACACCTGACGTACCTCAACACATCTCCCACTAGTTTACGGTGACTACCAACGAAAAGAAATCCAGTAGCGCCGGTCACACATCGATTCTCTCAACAATAGCTTTCTATTGCAACCTCCAA
This sequence comes from Ambystoma mexicanum, assembly GCF_040938575.1. Classification (NCBI taxonomy): domain Eukaryota; kingdom Metazoa; phylum Chordata; class Amphibia; order Caudata; family Ambystomatidae; genus Ambystoma; species Ambystoma mexicanum. Next base: position 1,270,901,225 of record NC_090922.1, read on the forward strand.
CAGTGCCCGCCCACGTGCCTGGACCTCTCGGGCTGCTTTTTCAAGCATAGCCAGCCATCCAAGTCCTAGACCAGCAAAAATGCACACACGCATCTCCTAAGCTAAACTTGCAAAACTTTCCAGCACATTGACTAGAGTCACTGAGGGCGTTCCAATCCAGAAAAAGCATATTGGGACCTTACAAATGGGGAAAGAGTGCTATATAAATAACCAAACACAACACAATGCAATACAATATGGAGGGGGTAGCAACCTCTTCCTGGCTTACATTCTCACAAGAGGGTAGGAACAAGGAAGTGAAGAGCCACTTTGGTGCAGAGTGTGGGGAGGATGGCAACAGTGATAGCCCTTACATACTTATGCCGGGGAGAATCTCCTAGGGTTTGCACTGTACCTACTTATCTTAATGATTATGTTAACTTAGATAGTCTTAGTCGGGAAAATTGGAAAGTGTGTGGCATGAACTCCTGTTCCTTTCCATGTTCCACCTGTTACAACCATGGACCATACAAGCCCTCGGGGATTGAAGAGGTGGAGAGATGAGGAGAGAAGCCAGGAGCTGGTGGGACCTTTCAATTGTATAACACTTAATACACGTTTTAATCTTTACAAGGTTCTCGGTTTCGACTTCCTTCAAAAACCTAACAAATCCATTAAAAAAATCTTCAGTTGATGTGAGGTAGATGTAGTGCAGTTAGTTCATTAGACCCATATTACGAAAATAAAATGTTGAAATTCCTATATAAAAATAAATTTAAAGTAACAATGTAATACCTAAAAACATATTTTGCCAGTTTATGTATCATTGTAGCGGTAAGACCACCTCTGTGTCGCTCATATACTTATACATACAATCACTGATGACATTACACATTACATTATCACTGACTTCACTGATATCAGTGCTTAACTGATTATATCATATATGATATATATATATAATGACCATCAATACATCATGGATGATATCACACTTGACATCCGTGCCATCACTGATGACATCACACAAAGAGGCAAGGTGTATCATTATTGCACGGTATTGCACCTTTTCTTTTAACTACCTTTGTTATTCATTAGACAATAGACATGCATTAATTTCATACATGTCTGATAACACATTTCTGTGCATATATGATGTGTCAGCAAGCATGATGTGCATAATATTGGCAACAATAGCAATCTACCAATCGTCTCAGTGATGTTATCAATACAATACAATGAGGAATGGCACTCATATCTTTTCTGTTCACCTGTGATAGTGATCTACTGACTACTGGTATAGTTTAAGTGATACTTACATAAGTATTGTGAATGGAATAAGTATTGCACTTTCTTAGAAAACACTGCATCAATTCAAACACACCAGTCTGCAATATTTCTTAATTGTTTGACTTCTCTGCTGTAGCCTTGGATTTTCAACCTTGACTTTCGAAAATGTATTATTTTAGACTTTGGTTTTCCTTCCTGTGAGCATTAGCTAGAGGTGAAAGATGAAGATGGAACATTAGTAAATATTAAATGCAATGCATTACAATATTAATTTCCCCTAAAAGTTCATAATAAAGATATATGTTGCCTTGATGATATCATTGATGATTTATTGTTCGTGTCATCACTCGCTAAAGGCAAGCCCGTCTGTGCCCGCCCGTGCTGGGATGGGACGGGTGGGAGTGCTTGAGAGAGACTATTTACTCTTCATGGCCCCCACAGGCACTATATGGCCAGCTGGCTGGCTTTCTAATGTGCCTTCTACGTCCTACACTGCCGCATCTGTTGTTAACAATCCAAAACCTGCTGCGGCTACCCCTCCGCTTCTACTATTGAACACTAGGTCCCTCCCAGCTCATACTGGTGAAATCTGGGACCTACTGTCCAGTAGACAACCAGATTTCTTATGCCTAACTGAAACCTGGCTTACTCCCAGCTCAGCACCAGCATTAGTTCAAGCTATCCCCGCCGCTTACCTTATCACACATCTTGATTGCCCAAAACGTGGAGGGGGAATTGTGGTTATCTTGTGGTTATCTTCCAGGACAAGTATGTGGTTACCCAATTGCTGTGTTCTCATACACTGGAGATGGAAGCTCTTCTTCTGAAAGTGGTTATTTCTCTACTCTGTACTATTAATTTCTTGCTTATTTACCGCCCTCCAGGCCCTATAGGCTCCTTTGGTATAGGCTTGGCTGACCTTAAAGCTAGTTTGAATCTGCAATATAACAACTTAGTGGTATTAGGGGATCTCAATCTACATTTTAATTTGCCAAGACCTATTGAGTTTACTACCCTTTTTGACAGTTTCTCCGATCTTCATCTACATCAACGGATTCAAGCCCCCACCCATTCTCATGGTAACACGCTTGATTTAATATTTGCCAAGGACGAACTGCTATGTCCTGGCTCCATCGAACCAGTGGTATGGTCTGACCACTACCTGGTATCCTGTACTTTTACACTTGTGAATCCCCCTCCCAAAATACTTCTGCCAAAAACTCTACTACGTTCCTGGCGTTCGGTCAATACTAAGGCTTTAAGCACTCAAATAGCTATCGACTGTGCCTCTCAGAGGCCCCTATCTCTAAAACGACTTTCTCAATCATTTGTGGCCGGCGCATATCTGCATGCCCCTCTCAAATTAATCCAAGGCCGGAGACTACCCCCCCAACCCTGGTTTACTGACCAGCTTAAATCTGCTCGTCTGAAACTCAGACAATTGGAACGGAAGTGGTGCAACAGCTACAACCCAGTGCTTAGAGACTCCTACAAACTTGGGCTCTCTGATTATCTGGCCGAGGTTAAGCTGGCCAAATCCCCCTTTTATTCCCAGAAAATTGAAGATGCTTTATGCCAGCCTAAAGCCCTGTTTTCAATTGTACACTCATTGGCCTCTTCTGAGGCCATTACTTCTAGGCTTAAGCCCTCTCAAAAGTTCTGTGACGATCTTGCCTCCTTCTTTATCACCAAAATCGCTCAAATATTGCAAAATCTTCTGCAATAAGGGTACCATATGCTACCACACCTGCATCTGTCCCCCTTACTGACCAATCAGCTAGCTGGTCCACTTTTCCCCTTTTCAGTTAGGAAGAAGTCCTAGCTGCTATCTTGAAAATTAAATCTGCATCCCTGAGGATGCTATTCGGCCATCATTATAAAAAAGATGGCCCCTGATCTATTAACAGACATTACCTCGGCCAGTAATGATTCATGCCAATCGGGCTTTGTCCCCCTGGAGCTTAAATCAGCTAGGGTTATTCCCCTTCTTGAAAAGTCCACACTTGACCCCACAGTTCCTGCTAATCTCTGCCCAATCTCCTTACTCCCTTTCCTGTCTAAGCTTTTGGAGTCCCTCAACACTCCCCTTATGTCTTCTTTTTTGGAATCTTCCAAAATCCTTCACTCTGCTCAAGCTGGCTTTAGACCAGGGAGAGGCACGGAAAGTGTATTAGTGTTGGAACAGGACGATATGTCCAGACTAGTTGACGCAGGTGGAGTAGGTGCTCTAATTGTGTTGGATTTATCGACCGTGTTCGATATGGTTGACCATCCAATTCTACTCTCACGTCTGGCTCAGGTTGGGATATCTGGCCAAGTTCTTGCTTGGTTTACTTCTTTTCTTTCAGATCATACCCAAAGTCTGGCCATGTCTCCTTTCCTCTCTTCTCCTTGCTCCCTTACCTGTGGTGTCCCACAGGGATCTTCACTCTCGCCAATTCTGTTTAACATATATATTTGGGCACTGGTCTGCCTCATACACTCCTATGGCCTCAATTGCTATTCCTACGCAGACGATACCCAAATTCTGATCCGTCTAGATCAACATCAGAGCAGGGTTTCGTCGTGTCTCCATGATTGCCTGAGAGCCGTAGGGGACTGGATGGACCAGAATTGGCTAAAATTCAATGGCGACAAAACAGAGGTAATGGTGGTGGGTTGCCCTCCGGACTCCTCACTGTGGACCTCAGCCTTCTGGCCCTCTTCTTTGGGTCCACTTCCGAGCCCAGTTGATAAAGTGAGAAATGTAGGCGTCATACTTTCCGCTACCCTTTCCATGTCCAATCAAGTGACGGCTGTGTGCCAAGCCACCCATCACCAGATCAGGCTCCTTAAGAGAGCCCTACCTATGATACCAGAAGTCTTCCACCCTCCCGTAGTGGCTGCGTTACTGCTCTCACGTTTAGACTACTGTAACTCCCTGTTTTTGTCGCAGCCAATTGGTCTCATACAGCGGTTACAGCGCATGCAAAATCTCCCGACTAGGCTAGCTACTGGCACCCCTTACGGTGCCCACATCTCCGCTGTACTCCGCCAATTGCATTGGCTTCTGTTGGGTCAGCAGATTCTCTTTAAGTCCCTGTGTATTGTGCACAAGGCAGTCTTTGGCCAAGGAGCTGAGTTCTTGCAAGCAACATTTATTTGCTATGTTCCTACACAGGCTCTATGTTCCTCGACCACCAACCTATTAGCTGTCTCCAAGTTTAACCGTGAAAGGATCGGGGGGGGAGAGCCTTTTACATCACTGCAGACAGACTTTGGAATAACCTCCCCCCGACATTGAGAAGCGCTCCTAACCACCTGGGGTTCAGAAAGGCTCTTAAGACAATCCTGTTCTAATTTTTCTTCTCCGGGCCACCCTCTGTGGGATTCGCTCCCTCTCCTCAGTGTCATGATGCTTCGGTGACCATGCGCTTTATAAGCTCAATTAACATAATATAACATAACATTAGCGATTTCATTGGTAATGTCATTTGTAATATTCGTCACAACCTGACTCTGAAATGCTTCATCTTTAAAATGTAGAACTGCGGTCTACTGCATTCAACCCTATTTTCCACTTGCAGCAACCTCTGTGAAATCCACATCAGTATACTTCCCCTTGGAACATGGACTCACTTTTCTCTGCACAGCATTATTTTATCTAGATGACCTTCCTTCACTGTTCTATGCTCTTCTCTTCTTAACATGTTCTCCTTTATTGAGAGAAACCAAATCTAAAACGTTGGCTATATTATTATAAATGACTTCAACCTATCTTTTCACACCCTGTACATGTATACTACGCTCAGTATGATTATGATCAGTATTGATATTGAACTGTTGTCAAATATAATACAACTCAGCAGAAAACACTTTCATTAGAATATACAATAGCACAGTAGCAAGGCTAAAGCATCTAGCATGTTCTCTGCTCCCAGAGATCCTCACATGTATAATCAAAAATACATGTAAGCCATCCATTCAGCCAATATTGCAGCCATCAGTCAATTGCTGCACGACCTTTTACCACCACCAGAGTGAGATGTATTATAAAGGAACAGAGCTGCAGCTCCCAAGCTCTTACAAAGAGCATCCCATTCACGTGGTGCTCTTTGTATCACAGTCTCCTACTGACTACTAACCACACTAACAGCACATGAAGCAGTGGCTTTCTAAAAGTCCACAAACTACGGACAGTGACAACATCTCAACATCAGCATTGGCAGATAGGTGGAACAAAAGTTAGCATAACAACAAATACATAGAATGGCCCCCACACACGTACGTCAAAAAGTCTTTAAGTAATGTACTGATACAGGTGAGCCCGAACTCCAAAGATGAACACACACAAAGGCGTTCCATCCCCAGTTCACTATAGGAATAATCAATTCTAAGCAGTTTTAAACAGTCTCAAATATTCCTATATGATTTGACAAACAACTTTCTAAAGGAAGAACATGTCCATATCAAATGCAGTCTTTCAGTCTAGAAATACGGTTATCTATTCGAACTCGGGAGGATAGCTTAGGGGCAACGTCCTCGCCTTGGAAGCAAGACGACATGGAAAGACGACATGGAGCAACACAGGTTGGATCCCCAGGTCTGTGCTTAGAAACCTCTGGCTATTAAGCGCATTATGAATAACCAATCCTATCATAACTGTATAAACCCATGAGTCATGTAGTCAAAATATCAGGCTTTGTGTAAATAGGGCTTCATGGGGCTGAGAAGTAGTCTTGAGAAAATGTGGATGAAAGATATAGGGGAACCATAATTTGTTTTATTTTATTGTTTAAAGTGCTGACCAACCTCGAGAGCAGCAGAGTGCGGCACAGAGTGTGGGTAGCCAGCATTTGCACTGCCATATTGTAACTGTAGTGCAATACAGTGAGGCCTGTTTGTCAGTAAGTGCGTCCATTGGAGTTAGTCGTTGTTGAGGTGTTGTTGAAAAAGCCATGTTTTGAGAGATTTGCGAAATTGGCAAATTGTGGGGGCATTCTGGGCCGACACCGGGGTGAAGTTCCAGAAACTGGGTGGTTAACAAGAGAGGGGTTGTCTGCGGGTCCTCTTGCGGACAAGTTGTGATTCAACCCAGTTGGTGGATTTGATGCGTGAGGAGCGTGTGCCAGAACATATGTGGAGCTTTGCCGACAGGCATGCTGTTGTGCTACTTGTGACTGCTTTGTAGATGAAACATGCAGTCTTGTACAGTATCATGACTTGGAGTAGAAACAAATGTAGTTTTTGAGGATGGGGTAATTCAGTCAAATTGCCATTGCTCCTGTAGTAAGACATGCTGCAGCGTGGTGGACTTCTATTAGGAAGCCAAGTGAGCAGCTCGGAGCCCTGTCAAGAGAGCATTTCCCCCATCAATGTGCAAGACCACACGTGCCTGAACTACGGTCCTGAAGTCCTGTAGCAGGATGAAGGGTTTGATTTTTCAAAGGGTAGAGATTTTGAGCCTGGCAATTTGGGATTTCTTGGCTGTGTGTTTATAGACGGACAGGCTGCCATCAATGGTGAAGCCTAAGGATTTTGCTGTGTCTGAGACTTGTGGATCATATCCTTCTCGGGGCATAGCATTAAGCCATTGTTGAACACGTTTTTAGCAGGAGGATGATGATGATGAACCCAGTCTTGGATGGGTTTAGTTTGAGGTAGGCATTCGACATCCAACATATATATAAACAGTGACAACAAAGTTCTTCACAGAGTTGGTGGTTGAATAAGGATTGCTAATGACAAATAAAGGAGATACAGGGTTTGAAAACAATCAAAACAATTTTTGTACTGTAGATGCATTTCTGAGAATCAAGACTGCAAAGTGGAATGCTGGTAAAAGTGGGCCCTATCACACAAGCAAGCACACAGCATAAAGCCCAGTGAAAACCAGAGTCTCTCAACTGGCTGAAAAAGTATAATGCTATCATTGATATAGAGCATTGTTGGATTAATAATGTGTTTATTTATTTATTTATCTATTAATTTGTATAGCATGCAAAAGGACTCAGGCATCAGGGCGTTGGAGAGAAACAGTTACATGGAGCCCGTAAGCAAGGATGATAGCATACATAGTGGATACATTCAGCAGGTAGAACACAAACATCAAGTAGGTAAATCAATGGGTGGTTTGAGTTGTACAGGTTAGTCAGACAGCCAAGTTTTTAAGGTTCTGCAGAAGGTCCAGTAGGATTCCTCCATTCTTGGTGCATGTTGGAGGGAATTCCATTGCTTAGCAGCAATGACTGGGAAGCTAGACTCGTCTGCTTTTGCCCATTTGAATTTGGGTAGAACCATGTTATGGGTATAAGGGGTTCTCATGGAACTGGTCGAGTGAGCCTTGGTGATTATTTGAACCAGGTAAGGAAGGGCAGATTTAGAGATACACCTAAGGAGAACCTTTCTTGGACAGATAGCCAATGTGCCGCTCTCCGGACAGCTGAGATGTGTTCTCGATTGAGGATGTTCAGGGTGGCATGTAGGCTGTTATTTAGGATAGTTTGGAGTTTCTTTAAGTAGGACTGAAGTACCGGCCAATAGTACATTACAGTAATCCAGCCTGGTGCCCACCACTGCACGAGTGAATTTCAGGCAACTCTCACTATAGAGGAAGGATCTGGAGGCGTTTAGAGGCTTTGTTGAGTGGGCTGCCGAAGATGATATTGCATTCACTTGCCGGGTTAAGGAGAGTGTGGCGTTGAGGTAAACGCCAAGTGTTTTAACAGCTATAGAGATCGGGATCAGAGAACCATCTATATTACAGACTGCATATTTAGGGCCCACATGTTTTAGACCTTCTGATGGACCAATGATGAGAAGTTTTTCTTTCTCATCTTTGAGGCAGAGGCCATGAGCCGGCATCTAGGCTTGGATCGTGGCATAAGTGGCGCTCAGCGTAGCAGCAGCATCACTGTAGGAGCCAGTGAGGGGGAGGAAAATGTGCATGTCATCATCATAATTTGTGTAGGCTATGCTAAGCAAATCCAGGAGGTCAAAGAGGGGATTTGTGAATATGTTATAGAGGGTTGGTGAGATGCAGGACCCTTGGGGTACACCACAATTGATTGGGGAGGGCGCTGCACAGGCATTATCAAAGAATACTGTCACTACTCTAACTTCAAGGAAGGAGGCGATCCGAGAAGATGCTTCCGGGGGAAAGGAGGCTGAGGAGGTAAGGTGGCAGCATAGTATACTATGGTTGACTAAGTCAAAAGCTGTGGAGGAGCAGGAGGGCAGGTTTTCTTTGTTCCCTGATCTCATCCATTTGGTTTTTCAGGACATGGAGTGCTGACTCTGTACTATGCCCTGGACGGAAGCCAGATTGCCGAGTTCCTAGGATTTTGTTTGATTCTAGATGGTGTAGAATTTGAACATAGGCTGCTCTATCCAGTACTTTTAGTAGGAAGAGTACTGTAATGATGGGTCGGTAGTTATTCGGTGAGGCTGGTTCAAGTGTGTTTTTTTAGGAGGGAAGACCGAGGCTTCCTTGAGACTAGAAGGTACCATGCCTGTCGGGAAGGATGAGTTGAGGAAAGTCGTGATAATCGGCGTCAGTGCTTCAGCACAGTCTTTGACCAAGGGTGCTGGGCAGATATCCCCTTTGCATCTCGATGGCTTTTGACTTTTTAAAATGTGCTGGATTTCTTGAATGGAGATTTTGTGGAAATGTGAACAGTGGGAATCCAGAGGACTTGGACATGGACACATATGTAGCCTGACTGGAGTTGGTAAGGTAGCTTGTTTGGCGCAAATTCTCTTTTAGCGTTTCCATTTTTAGCAGTATAGTATTCTGTATGCTATCACACCAAGCGAGGACTTTGATCAAGGTGGAGGCTTGGGAGACTGGGGCTTCCAGTTCCCAATGGATTGCAAATAGTTCCAGGTTGTCTGAGTTAACATTAGCTATTCTGGTCTTGTAGGTGGTGGTTTTGGCATGGATGATAGCTTTTTTATATTCTGTAAAGGGGTTTGAGCATTTCAGTTTAGATGTATCCAAAGGGTTACTTTTCCAGCGGGTTTCCATAAGTCTTTTTTCAGCTTTGAGAACCGTTAGGTCCTGGGTGTTGAGATGAACAATCGGTTTAGCTTTTTTAGGTACTAATGGGCCAATACTGTCGATGTCATTGGCCAATGTTTTGGTGTAGAGATCCACTAAATTCTTTGTGTCGGGTGTGTCCAGGAGCTCTGGTTTAAGGATGTCGAAGAATGGGTAGAGGCTGTCTTTGGTGAGTTTTCGGCAGCTGCAGAAAAGAGACACTAGTAGCATCTTAGTAGGTGGTATGGCTTGTGGGCCAAGGGGGATTGAGAAGGAGATGACGTGGTGGTCTGACCACAAGCACAGATTATTGGCTATGACAGAGAGGTGGCAGTTGAGATCAGCAAGCAAGTTTAAGGAACACCCTTTATTTTGGGTAGTAGGGCTGTGGATACACTGGCAAAAGCCTAGGGCAGCCAGAGAGTTGGCTAGAGAGGTGGCTGGTAGGTCAGTATGGTCGTTAAGGCCTAGATTGAGATCACGCAGGAGGAACACTTGTGAGGATGGCTTGATGTTATCTCCAATTGTGTTAAGTAGGTCTTATTTGAAAGTTAGCGTGGTACCAGGTGGGGGGTTGAACAGATGGGCAGTGATTGAGTTGTTAGGGGAGGTGGTCAGTTTTAGTGATAGGAGGTCACTGTTGTCGTTCGGCGAGGTGTTAATTTGTCTGATACTTAGGTGATCTATGGCTATGAGGGCAACTCCCCCTCCTCTGGAATTCACCCTATCGTTCCTGTAGATGGTGTAACCAGGTGGTGTTGCGAGGGATAGAGCCAGACCACGTGCCGCGTGTAGTCAGGCCTCCGTGATAGCAAGGGCATCAAGGTTGTTCACTGTCAGGTGGTTGTGGATGTCTTGGGCGTGCGCATGCAGTGACAGGCATTTACCAGTGCTAGATTGAGGGGTGGATTTGGTGACTTGTGGGTGCCTACTTTAGTAGTGGGAAGGTTTGTTTGGGCAGGGGTATGGATGGCTAGAGTGGAGGACAAGGTTCAGGTCATGCTTGTCAGTCACATTCAAGACCTGGAAGGTAGTTGAGGCACCAGCAGTCCACACAGGGATTTTTTGCACAGTATTAGCCAGAGGTAGGTGTCATGATTCCTGCTCCTCATGTCCCCAGCCCTCCAAGATGTCAGGCTGGAGCCAGGCCACGATCACCTACATGGCCCTAAAGGGCCTCTCCATCCCTCCAAAGATCCACTTGGAGTCAGACTTGGCGCTTGTGGCCCAGACTCACTCACTCCCATAGGATACCATTGGGGATTGGACTTGTAGTGCATTAATGGGGACAAGATGGATGCCCCCACATATTTCGGTTCCCAGAACTGCATGTGCAGTCTAGTCTTTTGGGTATGGTTCAGCCAAGAGACACCTGGAATACCCAGAGACTATTTAAGCCACGCCCCAGGCAGAGAAACATGCTTTGTGTTTTCTGCACCTGCAGCGTGACACCCATGTTCGGATCGGTCTCCAGCAGGCCTGCATCTTTCTTCTGCGCTCAGCTCCTGCAAGAACAAGAACACCGTTAGGAACAGCATTACCTTGCGGCGCTTCTGCCCATCATTCATCGCTCCTTCTGTTCTGCGGGCATCTTCGGCGGTGTCATTCCCATCCCGGCACACTGCTTCCTAAGGATTAGGGGAAAGAACAGAAAAAAGGCATTAGTAAGCATTCAGGAAATCTTCACTTATTTTTAAAGACTGTACGAGCTTCAAACGCTTACCTGAATCCCGGCCGCTCTGGGGGAACTCTGTCTCTGGAACTTCTCATCCATCTGCAAGAGGGAAAAGACACTCCAGGTTAGCGTGGAAACATCTAGAGGCGCCGCATACCGCCCTTACTCAACGCATTTCTTCTTCATAACCGGCATCCACGCTGAAAACGTTGCAGCACCTAAAGGACACAGAAAAAGAACTGAGTTCAATACAAATACGAAAGGGTTGCATTGCGCATCGTGCTCTCACTCACCTTCTGCGCTACTCATCTCAGCAGCACGTCGCCATCCACGGACGCCGGCCATCAGGAAGGAAAGGAACGAAGTTAGAGAACTGTTCAAAAGACTCATTATACTTACCTGTCGGACTCTTGCCAGTGAAGTAACTAGGCAGCAACGAGCCTGCATCAATCAACACGAAAGAAAACAAGGTGAGCTGTCGATCAAAGGGAAGGGTTGCACCCCGGGGAAGAAGGGGTTCAAGCACACAGAGGCAAGAGGGAGTTAAACTCTACCAATCCTGTGTTTCAGGCCCAGTCTCCAGTCGAGTAGACTCCAGGGAAGGGTTCGAGGTCGTAAGAGATCAGAACAGGCTGAGTGAGGTCCCCGTGGATACCAGGTGAGCGTTACAGTAGGTCATTGACAGGAACAGTTTTAAAGGCACTATTGATAGAGTTGGGCTCAACGAAAATATCACTGGACAGAATATTGGAGAAATGATGTGAGCCTGACAGCATGATCTTTGAGTTGTGTAAGGGTAATACTGATTGATTCAATGGCGTGGGATGTGGATGGTGGACTTGTACTAGTGGTAGCACTGTAAACTGAATATGCAGGAGGTGACAATTTCTGCAAATAGACATTGCTATTAGAATGATGGGCTTTCTTAGCATAGGCAGGGGTACACACATCACCTATGCTAGTAAGGGGTGGTGGAGGAGACATTTTCTGCAGATACACAGTATTATTAGCATGATTGCATTTCTTAGCATTTTCGGGGGTAGTCACAACGGTTGGGCTGGTATAAAGTGCAGGCTGGAATATTTAGAGTCAAGCATTAGTTCTATTAGCCGGTGCTGAGGTAGAATTCAATATGATTGTTGCAGTAGGTGCAAGGTTCTCTGTGGTATTGCTCCTGAATCTGGTGTTTGGAAAGCTGTCCATTGTTGCAAATGGATGTTGAACAGATTTGTCAGCTGCAAGGTGGGGAGGCATATAATTACGCCGACAGAAACATGTACGTATGTAATGAAGGTTGTGCATAGTATGGATTAGACCTGAGAATGTGCCAGGTACCAGGAATATGGCACGCTGTTAGGCGCAGGTTTATTAAAATGACATTACATGGTTTAGACATTTTATGGCTTGTAGTTGCTAATGCAGAGGCATGATCAACCAAGGAATGGCTCATGTGAGGGGTTTTAAGCAGTGCATGCAGAAATAACATCGGCGGAATGGCTCTGTGAGCCAGCAATGTTTTGGGCATGAATAAAACAAGGACAGGTTTATCTCTGATGATTGACACATACAATTGCGAGAGGCAGCAGAGGTCCGGAGCCTTCCTATATCCTGACAGGTCCAGACAGGGGAGTCCCAAGGCCTTGAGTGAGGGCCTTTGGTGGGGTCCAGCAATGCCTGCCATCTGCCAGGAAGTCTGGTTACTTGAGGCACAGCTGCTGTATCGTTGCGTGGAAGAGGCGGACAATAGGCAGGGGCTGTCGTTCTGCCAAAACAGAACGCTGCAACAGCGGCCATCTTAGCCTGATGTTGGTCTTCTTTTCAGAGTAGCCCGACATGGCTTGCCTTCTCCTTCCCTCGATCATTGCCCCGATGGATTTGAGTAAATAGGCACTCAGGTGTCTTGCGGGGGATACATAATAAATTACGTTTTGGCTATTAGGTGGTGCGTAGAAGCTGAAACTATTGCATTTGAGTACAGCTAGGGAGAAAAGGATTATGAGGAAGGACACAAAGCTTGTTGGTGTTGTTTATCCCACTTATTGACTACCCATGGAAAAGATAACCCCTATTACCATTCTCACCCACTTCCTGTGCCCCTGTGACCAAAAGACAACCTCCTAGGATTTCTTTGAGCTAACTTTATCACACCTTACCATCAAACATTGTGCTAGAAGTGCCTGCCAGTGTTTTTTCAAAGCAGTCTTCTGAGAGTTATTTACTTAATTGGAGTTTTAAATGAGCTACTGGTTTAATACAAATGTCTTAACCAGGTTTAAATTCAGAGACTCGATTTATAAGCATCATGCCCATCCTTCATTGAAGTCCAGTTAAAAACAAGTATTGGCAATGCTGACAGCAAAATCACCAGAACATGCAGTAAGTTTTGACTTTACATTATAAAAAACGGAGCGAGTCAGGACAGGCTGTACCTTTGTTTTTACTACCTAATTGGGGTTACAGGGATCTCCACGTCTTCCATCTGTCTCCTTCTCCAACCACTCCTCTTCCCCAAGCTGTTCTCATTCTCTCTTCTCAAACTCTCCAACATCCTACACAGCATACCATACACCACTCTGCTTTTAAACAAATGCCACCGAACCTCATGCTATAAAGTCTTTCAGGTAGGTAGGCTTCCTCAGCTGTCTTGCTGACAATAATAGCTTTCCATCCCTCCTGATCATCCTTTCCACTTCACATTCCACATCTCATTCTTCTTGCATTCACACCCCCTAGTTGTGAAACTGCATTTTCCTCTCCCCATGATTGGTTTCCATTTTGCAAAGGAAAAATGTGCTTGCGCCTTGTCCCTTTTCTCGTCCTTTGTGTCCCCTTTCTTGTCCTCCATACAGCTAGGTTTACACATCATCACCCTTTCCATATTCCATACTTTTCCATCCAATATACCAATGGCATAATGTGCAAACTTTGTTACCTGTATTGGTTTAGACACTCAACACTCCCTTCCTAAGCACGCTTAGAAGATTAAGTAATGCCCACTCACCAATCTTTGGGTACTTGGGTCCTAAACTCCTGCTCTGTCATATCTTTCCTTGTTTCTCAAGTGTATCTCAATTATCTTCTTACTTACCTTTCTCAGTCTATTTCCACAACAGCTGCCTTATGTAACGAGAGTGGTGTCGGCAAAGTGTTGGGTCCCTACCCCAGCTAAATTCAAACAGCCATATCCCCGATGTCGTGTGTGGTGAGAATCTATGTGCTACAACTGTAATTGTACTGTACACTTAATATGGGAATGGTTATCAATTAAAGCACCTGCTACCATTTTCTAGCACATATCTCTGCATCAAATGAATCAACCAACTTAAAAACCATAAAAGCTTTTTCAAAGACTATCTCCTGCTCAACAATTCTCACTAGAAAGACTCCTGAATTATCCTGCATTTCTTATTTTTTTTTAAATTATTTTTCATTTAGTTTATTTTTTTTTTATTTTTTTTTAATTTACTTGTTTATACTCAAGAACATTTGATTTTTACAAGACGTTGATACGCTACATAGAAAAGCACATTTTGTACAAGAAGAAAGATTGAAACCAGTAAACTAAGTGCTTCACTAAAGAAAACTTAATGTCCCAGCAGGAAAGAACATCAATATTCATTTAATTACACTTGAATAGGTTGTATATTCTGGTTTAAACTCAAAGCTGCTTCTAAGATCTTTACTGTTGCTATAGACCACTTAGTTCTGTCTCCTGCAATCAGACGGCACCACCCTGTGTTTTCCTCTCGGAGTGATACATCATACATCAAAGGGAGCAAATAGGCTTCCCGCAAGAATGCGGTTCTAGTGCAAGTCATGAGTAAATGTCTTATAGTTTCCACTGTGTCTGGCTCCGAACAGAATCTGCAAGTATGAGTGTTCATTTTCGTGCGGATTGCTATGATTTCCTGCGTCGGTAGCTGATTGAATCTTATTTTCATAAAAGTTTTCTGCATTTTATTGTTGGGAAATTTTATGCAGTAGCTCATAGGTTGGTTAAGTTTGTTTATTGTTGCTGGTAAATGAGCCAGGAGCTTGTTTCCTATTGCATTTTCACCAGTTTGGATCCAATCTGCTTGTGCTATTTTTGCTTTGATTCTGTTGGGATTCACGATCAGGTCGTCTGCTGAGCAAGCCAAATCTGCTAATTGTTTTGTACGTTTTTGTGCCCAATTATTTAATGCTCTACAACGGCATTGGCTGAGCTCTATCTGGACCAGCTTGTAGATTGGAAGGGCATCTGGAAGAATGATTTTCCGAAAGAGACGCATCTGGCTTTGGTTAACTGATGCATGTAATGATAGTAAGCCCAATTCGCGCATAACTGCAGCAATTGAGGAGGATTTGGGCAGACCCAACACGGCTTTCCATAGGTAGCCTTCCAGCTTGGTCCATATCGTATTATCAATGTTCAACACAGCGTCCATGCCGTAGATGATTGACGGAACTACCTTTTGTTTGTAGAATTTGATCGCTGGGAGAAGCGAGAATTTGCCATATTTCCGATCCACTAATTTCGTTTGGGTTGTCAGAGTTTTGATCTTTGTCCATAGCGCTGAATGAGTCGCACTTTCTGACCTTTTTGAATCTATCATGATTCCCAAATATTTCATAGTAGACACGGTTTCAAGTTTCGTGTTGTTCAAATACCAGTGGCATTGGTTAATCGTTGTTTGACGACTTTTCCCCATCGTCAGTATTTTTGACTTGTGGATGTTTATCTCCAAATCGTTATCGCTGATATAGTTTGGCAAGTTCGTGAGTTGGCGTTGGAGACCTATTTGGGTTTGATCCATAAGGATCAAGTCATCAGCGTATAACAATCTTGAAATTTCAGTATTGCCCAATTTGGGTGGAAAGGCTCTGACTACCGGTTGTGTATGCTGGAAGTCTCCCATGAAGGCGATGAATAGGGCCGGAGCGAGCGGGCAGCCCTGTGTGACACCAAGCTCTGATGGAAATTGGTCCGATAACATCCCTTGCCGATTTAGGCGTACTCTTAGTTTGGTATCCGTATGTAATGCGATCACTGGGCCTAAGATCTTTGCTGGGCAATTCCATGTTGTTAATTTCGCCCACAGCTTTTGACGGCTGATCTTATCAAAGGCTTGTGTTAAATCAATGAACGCAATATAGACTGAAGGAGCACCGTTCTTGACATTATCCTTTATGATGTTCAAAATCAGGATGTTGATAATGGTGCTTGCGTTTTTGACAAAGCCCGTTTGGAATTTATCTAGACAGGGCGCCGATCTCGCCCAGTTGTGAAATCTAGTTAATAAGAGGGTCACAAAGATCTTTCCCATGATGTCAAGGAGGGCGATGGGGTGGTAGTTTGCTGGACTTTCTCTATTTCCCTTTTTGAAAATAGGTACTATTACTGCCTCAGTCCATGTTTTAGGTATTTGTCTAGTGATCGTACATTGCTTGAAAATGTTTGTAATTAAGGCGGCCCATTCCTCTGGGTGCTGCTTTAGATCTATATTGGTTAAGCCATCAGGTCCGCGAGCCCTAGAGGTTTTTAATTTCAACATAGTT
This sequence comes from Ambystoma mexicanum, assembly GCF_040938575.1. NCBI lineage: Eukaryota > Metazoa > Chordata > Amphibia > Caudata > Ambystomatidae > Ambystoma > Ambystoma mexicanum. Next base: position 1,270,917,724 of record NC_090922.1, read on the forward strand.
GCCAGAATTTCGTCGCAATCAGCCAGGTCTTCCCAAGATGATGTTGTGCAGCATGGAAATTTATTTGGAGTATGTGGGATAGGAGCAAATTGAGATGAAAAGAAGGATATCCACGCCTGCTCTGATACGGCATTCGAAAGTTGATTGTTTGTCTCATCATCTTTATCTTTAATCAGGGACCAGAATTCTCTGGGATTTTTTGTTGTTAAGGTCTTTAGCATTTGCTCTGAGTCGTTCTGGTACATTGCTGCTTTGTGTTGTCTCACCCAAGATTTCTATAATTTTGTGGCAGCTTTAGCGGAGTCCTTTTGTTCCTGATTTTTGTAGACTTTAGCCAGGCGGTTTAGTTTACGCATTTGTTTTCGTTTCAGAACCAATTCAATATCATACTCATGTATCCCTTTTCCGTTGGGTCGATGACATAGACCTTTTTCTTTCCTGTGCGGCAACAACAACGGCGTGTAGTTTGGTCTTCTAGTTGGGTCCGTCATTGTTTTGGTGATTACATCAAATTTTTTGGCGATTTCCTTGATGTTTGTCGCTGTAAATTGGATTTGCGACGACCTTCGCGCTACGTCCACCTCAAACGGATATACTTGCTTTGGAGTTGATTCTGACTCGAGAGTCATTATCAAGGGGTTTTGGTCGCTAGATTTTGTTCTGTGTACCTCAAAAGAATCAACAAAAGGGAGAAAGGAGTAGGACACATAAATATGGTCCAGTGTTGCTGACATTTCTGCTCGTTCCCAAGTCGGAATTCAGGGTAGATGGCCTCGAGCTGATGCAACGTTGTAAAATTTTCTTGAGTCCATAAAATCAGACCACAGGGCACCTCTCACAGCTGAGGGGCAGAGATAGGACGTGGTAGAAGTTTGATCGATTCTTGCGTTCAAATCTCCACAAATTATGATGTAGTCAGTTTTCTCTTCAAAAAGGAATTTGTCTATAGTTTCTGCGATGCTATCAAGAAAATCCGTGTTACTTATTCTCTGCGGATTCCAATAGACGTTGATGATTGCGAGGTTAGATTTCGTGTTACTTCTCGATGGGGTTTCTGTACGGAACCACTCAGCTAATAAGGCTAACATGCCATATGATTCGGCCACTTTCTTTCTAATAGAGATGCCCGATCCGATTTTAATTGCTGTTAGGAGGCCTGAGGACGGTCTTCCAAATAAACCTTTAACTGCTGGATAGATGAATGTGTCATATCCATCTAACACTGGTGGTTCCATAAGCCACGTCTCCTGGAAACAGATGACATCAAAGTTGCTCAAGTCAAAAGCGTCTGGCTTGGTCAGATGATCATGACCCCTCGTGTTCCAAGAACACATGCTACTCCTATTCCTGCAAGGACATTCCGGTTTTAAAAGTGCCGTAGGCGTCGCTGAATCTTTTAGTTGTTAATTTTGATGGTTTGGGTTTAAAACTTTTTTAACCATCTCCAGGGCCCCGATGGTTCGCGCTTTTTATTGTTGGGCCACTCAGCACTTTCATCAGTAGACTCTGGATGCCTATGATTTTACCCCCATCTGGGATTTGAACTCCAGTTGCCATCGTATTGGAATTTTTGATGATTTGTATTGATGTTAGACAAGTGTAGTCTCGATCTGAATCTCCCCCTGCTAAATTCAGGCTTCTCCCTAAAGGTAACTCTTCTATTGCTCACTGACAGATCTGTAAAGTTAGAGTGACGTTCCGGTTGGTTTGCCACCGCGTTACTTGGAAGAGGAACAATCTTTACCGCAGGTTCAGACACAGGGTTTTCTTCTAGCGAGAAACCCAATTGAATCACAGCTGCGGTCACATCTTCATCACCGTCTAGGTCCACAGGATTGTTCACATGAAGGTAAGTTTTTGCCTTCCGGTCCCTATGGTAAGGCTCAACTAATACAAAATCCGATGTTTTTAAAGATTTCAATGCTGGTATATTAGTTAAGATTTTCAAGACCGTCTTTCTGTTCAGGACTAGGAAGTTTTTTCCAGGTGCAAGTTGTTGCATTTTGTAGACTCGAGTAGATGTTGCTTTAGAGTCACACCGCCGCCTTGTCTCTAAGGGGGTCTTTGTTACAGCATTCTCAGTTTTTGTCTTTTCAGAGATATTTTCATGTTTTGGTCGCAAGTCCCGTTCTTTGGCGGAAGAATCCGCTGGTGCTTTTCCCCCTCTTTACAGATGGCAACTTTTGTTTTGTTTGTATTTGAAGGTAAGGATTTACTCGCAATTTGTGGTTCTTCTGCATCATTTGCATTTAACTCTGGGTTCGGTTCCTCTTCATTCAAATGAACCATCCGATCAAGAAGTGACGAGTTCCCCATTGAACTTTGCTCATTTTGTTTGGAATTATCAAGTTCGATGATAGTTTGTTCAATTTCTGGATTGTTGTACACTAGGGCTTGAGGTGCCGCATGGATAGTTACAATCTTTTCCTGAATTGTAACAGTTACTTTGGGAATTTTAAATATTGATGGCGTTTTTGTGGGTTCTTTGCTTTTTTTCCCGTTTTGAGGCGTGGAGATTGGACGCTGATTTCTTAGGGTTTGATTTACCTTTGCGCCTTTTGTTTGCAAGTCCTTTGGATTTAACAAGGGAAGATGTTCTAACTGAGAGTTTTGCATATTTTCCCCAACATTTCTTACGGTGGTTAATCTGGTAATTAAAGACTCAAGCCGGGTAAGCTTAGAGTCCCATTGTTTTTCTTTCTCCACGTTTTGTTGGTTTTGAGCGGTGATGAAACCTTCCAAGAATGTTACTTTTGTATTTAAGGTTGAGACGAGAGATAAGGAATCCTTCATTGAATCGTTAATTGATTCATACAATTTTACAAAAGGTGCCAGGCCCACTGTTATAGCGGACATGATTGTAAGTAAGTCAGTTTTTTTTGTTGGTGTGTCTTTAGGTAGGTTACCTACCATGTCACTGGGTCTTCTGTTTCTCACCGGTGTTGAGGTGTCTTTTGGAGAGTCGTCGTATGGAAACTGTCTTCCAGATGTAAAATCTGATAGTGTTGTTTTTTGCCCATACGAAGCCAGCACAGGTCGAACAGCGTTAAGAAGGGACTTGTTCCTTAAGTCCGGTTGGACTGGTATTGGTGACAATGTCTTTCTTTGGTTATTTCCACTCGTTAGAGGGTAAATAGTTGCTGGTATTAACAGATTATTCCCCAGTTCGTCTCTCTCCGAACGATGTAGGGGCACGTCTTCGTCGAGGAGATTTATTGCCTCTGTTCATGCTCCCGTTTGACAAGAAATGATTTTGTTTCTTTGAACATCCCTGCCACCTCGACTGGTGGACAATGGAATGGTTGACTGATCACACTGGACCTCAGCTGCACTATAGATGGTATCCGCTATCTTTTCTTTTTGTGGCAGCACTGAGGGTAATTCCAGTGGGACATCAAGCATTTCTGCGTCAGAAAGTTCGATGTCTGTTTCTGGTATCCTCTTTGTTTGTTTAAAAAAGAATTCTTTAAGAGTGAGTGGTGTCGGGAGATTGTGCAGAGTAGATTTGACTAGGCCGTATTTTTTTTGTTTTCAAGGGGGCTGAAAGTCATTTGTGTGGGGGGCGTTAAGGAGCATAAGGATGTCACTTTTTTCGATAAAATGCCAGAGTTATTAGCATTAATTCCACGGTTTTTCCTTGCTGTGTAAATTTTACGCGGTTCTTTCTGCTTCTCCAGGCACAGATGTTTGCTCCTCAGTATCCTACCAGATGGACTTTTTATTTCGGGGCGAAGGGAGGAAAGTTCAGAATTTTCCATAACGATTTCAGGTCTAGGAAGCAGGGTGTCCGTTTGCAAGTCCATCTCTCCTTACCTCCTAGCCTCAGTAGACTGCAGTTGACTGCTCGCACCTCAGCGAGCCAACTCCGCGTGTCCGTTCCGCGTGAGTACTGAGGCTTTTGACAGTGAACACAGTAGAAGGACTGCAGGCAGGCAGGTCTGGAAACAGGGAGGACTGCAGTTGACTGCTCGCACCTCAGCGAGCCAACTCTGCATGTCCGCTCCGCGTGAGTACTGAGGCTTTTGACAGTGAACACAGTAGAAGGACTGCAGGCAGGCAGGTCTGGAAACAGGGAGGACTGCAGTTGACTGCTCGCACCTCAGCGAGCCAACTCCGCGTGTCCGCTCCGCGTGAGTACTGAGGCTTTTGACAGTGAACACAGTAGAAGGACTGCATTTAGTTTATACAAACTTTTGAAAAAGAATTTCCAACTCACAATTACTTGGTGTCAGAAAAGCAAAGATAAATTAGGGTACATCTTAATCACAATGGCTTGTGCAACAGTTTTAAAGTCCTTTAATGTCCTTTGTTGCTAGCCATCCTGGTCCAATTTTCCAGTCCTTGTTTGGTTTATCAGTTTATGTTTCTTCAGATGTTATAATCCTCCGGGTTTCATTATTCCCCCTTATTCAGTCTCTGCTTCCATGACACATCTATGGTGTGTTTCTCTGCAGTGCTACTCACGTTAATATAAGTTTATAACACTGACTCCAAGTTTTGTAGAAAATTAGTCAACCCAAAAATGTCCTTTTCTCGCGGGTTAAACCACTTTCGCCACAATTGTTCTCCACACAAGGTAGGATATTGTTTTACTAAATTTCCTAAATGCACAGATCTCATATCTTTCAAGCTTTCGCAATACAATGTAAAATGTTTAAGCGTCTCCTGCTCTTTAATGCAGAAGCAGCAGCTTAATACTGCTAACACGTTCCAAGTTCTTATTGCATAGCTTACCCTTGTGTTGAATAGATTAATTCGAACTTTCATGTACAGAAAACGATGTCTAGCACTTGGTGATTTCATCAGATATTGCAACATTATGTTCCGATCTTTGGCTTCAGTTGCGGCATCTTTCATTAGGTTATGGCAATTTCGATCGTCCACTGTTCGACACCAATCCAATTCCCATAACTTTTTCTTAACGAAGTACGGATTGGTTTCCAAGGTTCTTTGATCAATGCCCAACTCTGCTAGCTTATTTCTGCATCCAATTACCCATTTGCACAGAACTGATTCTGAGTTTCCCGTAAGGGCATCCTGTATATTTTAAACTGGGGGGAGCAATCAGGTATGGTTATCTTCCTGTATATAGATAGCATGTTCCATAGTTCACAGGCTTGCATAGATATTAGATTTAGATCATATCTAATGCAGGCGCTCGAGATTCCCTTTTGTAGATGTAATACTCGCCTCCAATATTGATTTTCCAGTTCTGGCCATTGGGTTGCAGGTACTCCCAGTGCGCTTTCTGCGCTATATATCAATGTTGGTAGCGCTTTCTGGTTGTAGTGGGCCAGAACAGGTCGAAGAGAGAATTTCCCAAATCTTTTATTTATAATCACTCCTTGACTTGATAGTTGTTTGCATTTCTGTTTTACATTCTCTACCCAGGGGGCATCGTTTATGTTGCTGTTGATCCACATTCCTAAATATTTTGCTTTTTTCACACATCTCAAGTTGTCATTGTGTAGACTCCATTTAGGTACACGATTTTTGTTTTGTTTGTTGTTTCTTGTTAGGTCTTGAAGAATTATTATTTGTGACTTCGCAGAATTGATCTTTAGTTTGTTTTTCTCCACATAGCTTTCTAGAGCTCTCAATTTTCTTTTCAGACCAATTGGCGTTAGATCCAATATAGCGATGTCATCAGCGTAGAGCATCCAGTTTATCCGTGATCCATTGATTGATTGATGGAGTGCTTTTATGGGTTGGAGAAGATTTTCAGGACATTTCCATTTCTTCACCTTGCTCCAAAGTAACTCTCGATCAATTGTATCGAAGGCACTTGATAGATCCACAAACACTACGTACATTTTTCTATTTTGGCGGATCACTTCCATTTTTAAGAAGTTCAGAATCATCAAGTTCAGACCGCATCGAACCCCTTTAACAAATTCTGATTGGTGTGGATCATATTGTTTGGAACCATATATCCAGTTTGTTAGTTGGATTTGAAGCTGCGAGGCGAAGATTTTCCCCACCACATCAAGGAGCGCTATGGGCCGATAGTTGAGTGGGTTAGTACGCGCCCCCTTGTTAAAAATCGGTATGACAGTAGCACTTTTCCAAGATGTATCTTGGAAGGGATCTTTCGGTTCTTTAGAATGGCTGAAAACAACGTAAAACAGACCTCCGTCCATAGCCTGGGCTGTTGTTTTAGCATCTGATTCGTTAACCCATCGGGTCCTGGGGCTCTTGATGTACTTAATCTCTTGATGTTTCTAGAGATATCTTCTTTGGTTAATGTAATTGACCACTCATTCTCCAATGTGGTGGTTTCTTTTATCTTGATTTCATTATTAAAAAATATTCTCGCGTAGTGCTTCACCCATAGTTCTTCTGGTATTGTGTTTTTTATAATGGCACCTTGTGGAGTTGAGATGTTATTCAGGTAGGACCAAAATTCATTTGTATTTCTGTTGGCTAAAGTTTTCATCATGCTTTCCGCATCGCGTTGCAGCATGATGTGTTTGTGACTGAGAAGCCAGTTCTTGTAGGTTTGTTTCAGAGTTTTTGCCGTGCTTCCATTGCTCAGATCCGGTTTCTTTTGGAGCTGTCTTAGTTCTTTATTCAGTATTTTTCTTATTATTGAGTTCTTCATCCCATACATGTTGGTTCCTGAAGTTTGATCTTATTTTAGAGAAGTTCTTCTCTCGATATTTCTCTAGAAAGGTTGTATATTCAATTTTCTCTACCACTGATGTTTCTTCTAATGATTTTAGCAGTGAGTTTACTTTGGTCGCGTTTAGTCGCAAACGATTACGGCCCGGTTCAACCGCTAGATCATTTTTGGCAGTATCAGGGAGACTTCTTATATTGTGAGTCTCCCAGTATATTTTTACTAGGCTGTGGTCACTATGTTTCATTTCGATGATTTATAGCAGTGCAACTTCACTTTTTAGTCTTTCGTTTGCAAACATATAATCTATTGTGGAGCTTAGCTCATTTCTTCGCCAAGTTGGACGAGGCGGAATATCTCCCATCCCTTCTCCATTGAACATCTGTAGGTTCCATGATTTCATTTCATTTACTCAGATTGGTCGCATAATCTTTGTCTGTTTCCTTCACGTCTCGTCTACTTGGCAGGCAATTTATGTTGAGATCGCCACATATTAAGATATTTACGTCTTTTTCTGTCCTCTTATCCTGCATTTCAATACCTCACCTATTTTTCCATGTGATATATAAAAAAGGGTAAAACTAACTCTCATACTCACAACAGTCCTCTGTGATGGTAGAGAGCTGAGAGCTGAAAGTCTATAGCTTTCAGAATACCACATATATAAAGGGTGTAGCCCTTCCGAAATAGACACACAGCCGAGAGGTGAATGCCGGACGCAGGCAAATAACCAAAGCCACAGAGGATGGTTAGAAATCCATAATCAGGGGGCACAGGGACCTAGCGAATAAAAGAAAAGAAACAAAGGGGTTAATGAACCCGGAACAGAAGAGGGGGCTACTAGAAACCTGGAGATAAAAGAATCCCTGAAAGGGAGTGAACAAGAAGCTTTTACCCTAGAAAGTAGACAAGGAAAGAAGAGGAAAAGTCCTACGAGGGGTTATGCAAAGGATTTAGCCTTCCTGGGGGAAACACTGGGCCGTGAAGCAAAGTCCAGAACCAGACAGATAACCATAGTCATAGATGGTAGCTAGAAACCCCAAAATCAGATCATTAAATCAAAATCCACAGACCCACGTGGTGCTGCCAAAAGATATCCCACTCAGAGAATGAGAGAGACCCGAAGGGGTGAGCCAAAGCGAACTCAAATATCCACCAAGGCAAGCTAAACATATAGGCCCTCATTACGACCCTGGCGGAAATCGAAAAACGATGGCGGAAATGCAATACCGCCATCGAATAGCGCTCGGTGCGATTATGACCCGTCACCGTAAAGTACGATGCCATTAGCGACACCGTAGTGAACGCCAACGCTAACTGCACCAAGTACGCGCACGCGCGCCATGCCAAACCGTAATTACCACCATGGCGCAACGGTACGCGAATTCTGACCCTAGCAGACATGTACCTAACGCCATCAAGCATGGCGTAAAAGTACCATTCCGCCATGGTGAGAAGTACGGCATCGCGAACCAACCGTAAACGGCCCTACTGAGTGCCTGTACACCACTCCCTGGCCACATTGCACAACTCCTCGTAGGTGCAATGAAGTCACACAATGCAACCAGTGAAATGTACAAGTCACCCATGCATGCCAACGAACAAATGAATCTAGGGGCTCCAAGTGCCTTGTGAGTGGCCATCCATATTTGCCATGGCACCATTGCCGCACTGATGCAGCACAGGCATGTGAAGGTTCAAGTCCAGCAACATGAACTGAAATATGAGACAAACAAAAACAGGCCCCCCCATCGACTGACACCAGTGTAAGGCAACATTCAAAGCAGTAACCTGAGTGAGACTGCACCAGCCCTGTACTCCTGCCAGTAAACAAACCAACCATCAGCATAAGCATGTACCACACAAGTTGGCAGAGTGACTGAGCAGCCAGGCTCATCTCAAGAGGGGCCAATGGGAGCTGCAGGGCACAGATGGCACGAATACAGAAGCTATTCCAATGGACATGACCTCAGTCTCCCTCCAAGAAACGCACGCAAACACAGGCACCTGTGACCAGCCATATTCTGATAATCACATCATCCCACCAATCCACCTGGCTGACCGGCATCTGTTACACAAAAGCTAATCCCCCGCCCCTGAGCATGACATCATTAAAACAGTCATAATGGTAGCCCCTATCCCTGACCACACTGGGCTTCGTAGGCAAACGCGGCCAGTACAGTACCACGCAACTATACTCAGAAGCCGGAACCCAATGCAGATCTTCTCACAATACATCGCTCCACAAATAGGAATATGCTACATTACTTGCAAAGAAGAACGCTACACGGTTAATATCAGAATAGAAATTTAATGCACAACAAAATCACCAAGCCCATACAGCCATTAGGTCATGAACTCCAAAATATATTTCATTATTGTGGGCTGTATCCGCAATAAATGACCAGCTTCTTCTTGTGTGACGCCCTGTTCCTTCATGGTACACAGGGGCTACATTCATGTTCAAAAAGGCAACATGGAAGCGCCTAGAACCGCAGGGCCGTCCCATTAGGTAGGCACTAGTCCAGCTGAAAGGTCGATATGTTGCTCCTAGCCACTAGTACTGCGTAAGGGCATGTGGCCCATTGGCGATCGTCCCATAAGATCGTAATGGTGCTCCACTGATTAACTCAAAGCAGCAGGTGTCGGGAGTAAAAGCCATCTGCAGGAGTGGCATACAGATGGCAGCGGCAAAAGGGGAGGAGATACCTGTCACCCAAATGAAATGAAAAAGAATAGAATGGGCATCAGAACTTCATTTGAATTACTCACTTCAATGATCACACTAAATCCACAGCCATATGCATGCTAGCCCACTCAAAAGGATTATTCCCACCCAAAAATCACTTGCGAATCATAACTATAAAAATCGAGGTGAAAACACTATTACAAACGAGTGTTTGTGTGCATGCGTCTGTCAAAACAGAATCCATTAGATGGGATTAGTAACGTGCATAGACACAAGTGTTTGAAGGCGCGTCGAGACAGGGAGGGTTCAACAAGAGCAGATAGACGATGGTCCCACTATGGCAGCTCTGCATCACATAGCGCAGGGGAGGTGGATAGATTACAAAAAGCCCTGTACATGGCAAACTCTCCATTAAATCATCTGTCCATGCATCCATACATCATTCCCTCATCCCGGAATGAAAACGCCTGATTATTTACTCACATAACATGTGAAATTTCCATTGAGTCTGTGCGTAATAGAGTCTGCAAAATCCACTGTGCTCCAGGCCGGAATTCCAGTGTTGTGAAGTAACATGTATTTGGGAACGTCCTGCCTTATCGTCCACTACGCTATTGCGCATCCCATACTATTCATATCAATCATTGCATTCTCGCCATGGCCCCTGTCCCAAGGACATTAAACAATAGAACGTTATATTTGCAGTCAGACCTGTGGGCGTCTCCTCGCCGCTAGCTGAAAACCGAAAGCGCCGTCCTTCGAATTCCTCATTTGCAACATCACGTCGAAAAGGCATCTGTGACCGCTTGAAATCACAAATTCATCCATGTAGTGCGGCAGTGTGTGAAAATGGCAACTGGCTTCACTCACAAATGGGACGCCCCGCCCGTCGGTGAACCTCGGTACAGTGCTGCATGAGGGTCCACCGTTAATCGAGTACTACATTCCACTGACCCTTCACAAGTTTGTTCGCGACTGCAAAGATAGTATGTGAAACAATGGGACCATAGCAGAATGAACATATGAACCAATATTTCACTGCCATCGGGATCAAATACATGATTGTAATAGCAAGATGCCATGCGTCGAATTGCAGCGTTGTGTGCGGGACGTGCTCGCCCAAAGGGGATTGCAGCTTGCACAGGTGGAATGAATCACCACAGGTGGAGGCTATACAGCCTGAAAACACATAAATTGCACACCCAACCCCCTCCCACAACCACACCCACTCCAAAATGCTACCGACAGGACTAGCGATGTTGGCCCAGGGGGACCTGATAGCACTGCAAGTACTCCAACTTCAAGAAGAAGACGAACACCAACTACTACAACAACCGGCCGCACAGCGGAGACGCAGGAGGAGGAGGAGGGCAAGGCAGGGCCAGCAAGGCCCGCCAGCACAGCCACTACCACCACGCAGGCAGCCCGCAATCCCACGCCTCCGAGCACATCCGTTCAACCTCACGGATGAGCAGATCCACACCCTCTACCGTTTGGACCGGGACACCATAACCGCCATTGTGGACATGACACACGCTGACCTTGTCAGCATGATAGATAGCCCAACCGCCATCCCACCCCTACTGAAGGTGGTGTCTGTACTACACTTCCTGGCCACAGGCACCTACCAGCACACAGTCGGACAGTTGCATGGCATTTCACAGCCAGTGTTCTCACGGACACTATTGCAAGTGCTCGATGCCCTCCTGAAGCACGCAGACGACTACATCTCTCTACCACGCTCGGAGCAGGAAATTACGAACACAAAAGTGGGATTCCATGCACTTGGCGGCATACTGGGTTGCATTGGTGCCATCGACTGCACCCATGTGGAATTGGTCGTCCCACATGCCATGGAGGCCCAGTACCGCAACCGAAAACAATTTCATTCTCTTAATGTACAAATGGTGTGTGACTCCAACAGGATCATTACACATTGTTGTGCCCGATTTCCTGGATCAACCCATGATTCTATGGTCTTGAGGAACTCTACAATACCACGCTACATGGAGCGACACGCAGGGAACAGATCCTGACTACTCGGTGAGTCTCATTTCATGCATGATAATGTGGGGTATGTGATGCAGCAATGACCTGGCAGGAAGGGGGGGGTGCGTACGTAGCAATGTCATTCCACAAACATCCTTTATTGTCCACATACAGGTGATGCCGGGTATCCACTGAAGAGATGGCTCCTTACACCACTCCGGAACCCACAGAACCAGCATGAGGAGGACTACAACCATGCCCACTCACGTACCCGTGTAATCATAGAACAGGCATTCGGCCTACTGAAGACTCGTTTCCGCTGCCTCAGCAGGTCTGGCGGGGCACTCCTGTACCACCATGAGAAGGTTGCAAAGATGGTCATGGCATGTGTCATGCTACACAACATGTGCGTACGTAGAAATGTGCCCATGCCCCCTGACGCAGAACTGCAAGCACCTGAAGATGGTCATGATGAGGGTGGGGATGTGGCAGCACCTCAAGGAGTCCGCGAGGCACAGGAGGGCCGTGACATTCGTCAGATTCTCATTGATTCATGCTTCTAGCACTCACGCCTGGTGGCTGATACATGGACACAGGACTTGTGGCACTGTGTGTGTCTGGAACATGCACAATATGGACTGTACGCCTATAAAGGCCTCGTACACAAAGATCAATGTCCACACATCTCATTGGATGATTGTGAAATGTTTATAGCATATGTGAAATTATGTTACACACCCCATCGACCCGCCACCCAAGTGAGCCCAACACACCCCCTCCACCCTCCTACCTCCCCCCCGAACACCAGTGTCCAAGGATGCTCATTGTCAGTGGGCAGACGCTATTGCAAGCTCCCTCTGCGGGTATCAGGGGCACCCCTGCCTGTGGAGCGCAGGTTCCTCCCAGATCTACGTTGGGGGCTGCCCTGGACGGAACTTGCAACGGATGATGTCTCTGCCTGCTCACGTCCATGCATGTCCCTAAGGGTTTGTGAGAGCTCAGTGAGCACACGGCGCACAGCGGCAAGTTCAGCACATACGTCTTTGGACGTCGCATGCAGTTCCCCCCTCAGGCTCTCGGTGCTTCTCTCCATTTGTACTCTCAGGCTCTCGGTGCTTCTCTCCATTTGTGCCCTTAGTGTCTCTGTACTTCTCTCCATTTCTGCCCTAAGTGTCTCAGTTGATGTTTCTATGGCTGCCTTAGTACCCCCACATTCATCAGCATGGTCCTTGAGGAGCGTGGCCAGTTGCTGCTGTTGCACGATCACCTGGTCGAGGGACTGTTGCCTCTGCTGTGCCATGGCCATTTGCGGTGGTGTCACAGAGGGGCTGGTCACCTCATGTTGCCTTGCCACAGGGCTTGTGGGGGATGGCCAGTCGTCGTCTTGTGGGTGCCCCTGCGTGGTATCCTCATGGTGTACGGGATGAAACAAACAGGGGGATTGAGACAGGTCATGGATGGATCCTACATCGACATCCCCGTTTTCTGTGTCGGAGCATGCTGCCATTAATGCAGTGTCACCTATGGTGCTGCTGCCACCAGAAGCACTGCCTTCTGTGGCATCCATTGGGGGGACCTGTGGTGGTGCTGTTGTGGGCATGCTGGCTGCTGGGGTGCCTATTGAAGTTCCCTCCTGTGTGCTGCCACTTTATTTGTGCTGCTGTCGTGTCTTGATCCGTGCAGCTGAGGTGGAGGGTCTTTGGCCGTTGGTCTTGGCCCTCTTTGCAGGTGTGCTGGTAGGGGTGTCCTGGAGCTCGTCGTTTGAATCGGACCCTGTGGTGGAGTAAAGGAGGGCGAGCGTTATTAATGGGTCTGTGGAAATTGGAATGGCAATGTATCACATGCATTGGGGTGGTACCTGAGGGTGATTTGGGTCAGGGCCTTGAAGGTGGTTTCATTTTTGTGTGGATGAGGATGCAGTTGTTTTGCAGCCTGCAGTTAGGGTGTGCCTGCTGCACGTGTAGAGGGTGTTTTTAGGATTTTTAATTATTTATGTATTTAATGTGACTTTTAAAGTGCGCTATCAGGCCAATGTATGTGGACGTTCTCCTGGACATGTGTTACTGTTGCACTATGTGGACACATGGTACTTCACATGATTGGACATTGTGGATTTAGCATTGTTTTATTTGGGCCACCTACCTGATTCTTCTGATGTCTGCACTCCTTTCTCCATCCCTCCGACTCCCTCTATACTCTCCATTCCAATGGTGGAGGCACAGATTTCTTCCCAGGGGGTCAACTTGATGGGTGATTCCGATCCTCGCCCGGTAGCTGTGGCAATGTTACGGTTGGCGGATAGTATGCTCCGTACGCGTATCCGCAAGTCGTCCCATCGCTTTCTGCATTGCTGTGGGTTGCGGGGTGCGGTCCCCACCGCACTTACCCGCTGTGCCACCAGGGCCCATATGGCCTTCTTGTTCGCAAGTGCCGTCCTGGTCATTTGCGTCGAGAAGACGACGGCAGCATTCTCCTGGAGGGTCTCTGTGAGCACGGTGAGTTCCTCACGGGAGAAGTGGACCTGCCGCTTGCGGTCGCACGCTTTTTTCGCGACTTTTCCCATTTTTATTCCTTTCACTAGGGTGGATGACGGGTTGGGATGTGTCTCAGGGTAGTTTTTTTATGGTTGTGTGGGAATTCTGATTTTATAGGTGTACGGCGTGCTGTTTCCCGTTCCGGGACCATGTTTTTACTTCCGTTTCCGTATATTTACGGTCACCGTACTTTCCGATTGCCGCTCATTACGGTGACCGCTAAGATGGGTGGCGGAATTGCACCTAGGGCGCCGTACGACGGCGGTGAGGGGCGTTTTGGGGACATTTCCGCCATCGCGGACTTTGCACTTCCGCCATGGCGTAGTGCTCGTGCCCGATGGGTCGGAATTAGCCGCACTTTGCTCCGTCGTGCAATGGCAGAAACGCTATTTACGCTATGGCGGTCAGGTCAGTCACTTTCCGCCAGGGTCGTAATGAGGGCCATAGAAAAGAAACATATGAAGTTTGTACAGACTTGAATGGAGGGGCACCAGAATTGGTTGTTTTGTTATGAGGAATTCTTAAAAACCTTTTATGCCTTATTGAGAACATAACAGGAGTCAAAGCCTGAGAAGGATAAAAAGAAAATGTCTATTTTGTTTACATAAGATCTTTTGGTGTTTCAGTGGAACTGTTAAAGTAACAGATTACCTGGGAAACCAAGACGGGACATTCCCAAAGATATTGGTCATTCACGAGGCAACAACAAGCAGAATCATTGTTGAAATGTAGTAGTGTTAGGGTCAATTAAATAGCGTAGGTTTGGGATGGAAGGAAGAATTTGTTTGTTTATGACATCCGGATGAGAACCTTTTGTTTCACTTTATCAGCTAGGGAACCTCTCCTACAGCAATTGGGCTAGGTGAGGGATTTACCTTTACGTGTTTTCTCAAATATGCCCAGTTGTTTTTATCAAACATGACATGTCCTACCTCTGATGCACCACAATACCTAGACTCGTTTATCCACTGATTCCATGGGAATTGCATTTTCTGAGTCCCGATACGAGGCAGCAGGGAGCTCAATTTTAACACCTTGGGGAGACTCATCTACACATGGAGATGGCATATCAAGGTGAGGAAGGTGGGTATATTATTTCTTTCCTGTACTCTTGACTCAAAGACAACATGATATTTCACCTGTTAAAACAGGTTGAGGGCTGCTTTGTCTCAAAATGCATGTGAATGAGCTCATGAGGAAAATAAAGGATAAAGGAATTCTTCTAAAGGCATTAACATTACCAAGCAGTAGTTAAGGTTGTCACTAACTTACTTCTTTTCAACAAAACAAACTGTCATCCATCCTTATTCTTTTTTATTTGTCTTTTTAAAGCTTTTGACATGGTAGATCATGGTATATTCTGCTCATCTCACTCCTATCCACACTCTTGCTATCTCTGGTTAAGCTTTTTGTGTTCTCCTCCTATATCTCATTTCAAGTATGTGTCTTTGATGTGACTCCTCCACCCCCTCTTCCAATAACCGCTGTTGTCCCTGGCCACCTTCTATGCTTTTTCTGAAGTATTCTTATTTAATCTATAATCTCATCCTCTGATTTGAGTTGTCGCTTTCATGCAGACAACTCCTGCATTGTCTTTCCTTTCCTCCTTTTATGAACACAAAACACAATTGCTGACTGTATTTCTATGGTAAAACATAGCCTGGTCACCCACTTATTACATCTCAATTCTACATAGACTCTTTTCTCCACATTTCCTCCACCCACAATATCGGCATCATCTTCGATGCCGGTCTGCCTTTTTCGAGTGACATTTTTCCTCTTGCTCGCATCTATCAGTATCAACTCTACAACATTAAGAATTTCAGTTTTCTTACTTATCATGAAACTGTGAGTCTCATTCTTAACTTAATATTCTGTTCATGCTCTTTCACGCTTATAGTCAATCTTTAAATCTGACATGTGACAACTTTACCGTTTAACAATGAATTCTCAAATTGCTTCTTTAGCTACTCTTCATTGAGTTCCCTCATTCTGTTTGGTTCCAATTTTGCTATGTGTGTATTTTATTGAAATATGTTGATTGTCCCACGCTTTAATTTTCTGCTCACACTTTTTGCTCATATTACACTACCTGTTAAAGGTTCCCCCTCTCGTGTATCCAATGGCATTTCTCTTCTTTCTTCTTATTAGCCCAACTATTTGGAATGCCCTCCACTTCCGGTTTGCCCACCCCCCAATCTTGCTACCTGTTTCAGCCTACACTAGTATCTCCTAATATCTTCCTTCTATAATAATTGGTCATATATGTTGCTCACTCATACTATATCATTGATCTGTTACTGTTTTTGATAAATTCTCCATAGAGTGTTTTGATGAACATGCTTTGTAAATCCAAATGAACAACAAATATACAAAATTACAACTTTATCACATAGGAAACTGCAACTTTGCAATGCCTACAAGTCAGGGACCCTAATGATGATTCTGGACTCCACTATCCAATAGATTTGTTTGCAGCATTTGTAAATTAGTTTGCCAGTTTGAAGCAGAATTGTAAAGTGGTGGACAAGCAACATGGTGTCTCCGATTGGGCTTTTAACAGAAACTCCTGCAGGACATTTTCAGTCGCAACAGAGGAGTAACCGCTGAACAAAACTGCACTGAATTTGGAAGGCTTATTTCCTTGGGCTTCATTCAATCATCTTACAAGTTTGGTGAATTTATTTCAGTTTATGTTCTAAAAAGTAGAAATCTGCCCATAGAGTGCTCATGTGCAGTTGTTGAATATCGTGGACATCAGAACTGTACATGTTCATATTTAAAGAGAATATATAGAGCAACTTTTGCAAACTTAATAATGGACAGAAAAAGCAAGTAGCTTTTTGGGGACACTCACACATATTCAAGAACGTTGCAACTGTTTGTTAACAGTAGTTCTGTTATGGAAGACAATCTCTGATCACAATCACTGGAAATGGCCTGCGTGTAATAATAATGTTTGCAATGCCTGTACATTTTGCAGGGGTTCTGTATTTGGTGATAGTAGGACATGACTTGAGGATTTGTGAAATGCCACCAGGACATATCCCACATACAGTGGTGGCAATAGAAGTGTGCTTGGGGCCTGGATATATGGATGGAAGTGCTGTGAAAAGCAGCAGAACACGCTTTGAATGAGGGAGTGTCAGTACCGCTAGTGCATGCCTAAAGAGCATGACCTTGCCACACTACCACTGTCTAAAATACACGTACATCAAGACAAACAGGTAGAATGCCCTATACGTCAAGTGGGCAGTTCAGACAGTGGTAACCAATTCATGGCATACCTTTTGCGTGGGTAAGAGGTAGGAAATGAAGTACGCCTGGGCATGGCAGATCTATGAGGTTCCTTTTTTGTTGAATCGTTTGATCTGATTTTACTACTTTTTCAAAAGCGGGGCTACCCTCTACTCCCCTCTATGCCCCAAACTCCCACCCTTCTATATACAGAACCCAAAGTTATCATCTGTAGGTTTGTGGTGAAAAAGATGGTAAAGAAATCTGGCAAAAAGAATTTGGCAAAGTTATACTTGGGAAAAGTAAGGAATACTGACATGGTGGCAGGCCCTAACATGGCCAAACTATAACCACCAGCAATAGAAGCAGGGAATGCCTTGTGTGTAGGCTCACAACCTGTACCAGTGGTGATGCCCCAGATTCACTAGTACTACCTGATCTACTCTGTTCCTTCACCAAATCCAACACCTGTGCAATTGACTTTCACCAGAGTAAGGAATACAGTGTGGATCACATTATAGCCCAATAAACACACTGCACAACTACAAATGGAGAAGAATGTGTCAGTGAGAATTACACTGCTCCACACACTTCAATAGATTCAGACAGTCATTTACCTTCCCAAGCTCTCTTGAGCACATATGCACACAATCTATACAGTTCACTAGACAAGGTGGGGCTATGTGGCAACACACAATCTGGGGTTGGGGGGCTTATACCACCCCCAAATACTACGATGCAAAGGCCATTATTTCATGCCCAACGTACAAACAAACTATAGATTGTTAAGGGCATAGTTTGCCACACAAAAGCGTGGTAAAGACACATGTGAATGCTTGAAAAAGCAGAAGAAATAGAAATGCAAAGCATAGAACGGAGAGGTGGCCACTTACACACAGACGCTGCTGTGAGCCCCAGAGACATGCCACACTCGACATAGATCTGCCAATTATCATATTAGTTGTCCTCTAATATCAGATCTAGGGACTTTCAACATGGGTAGGCTCTGTGCTCACAAAAATAAGGCCTCTGTAGCATGTGCCCCACACCATGTCATGAAACCCAGTGACATAGTTTGGAATGTGGAGCGGAGAACCAGAGGCGCATGGAGAGGAACGGGAATCAGCGACAGTTGGAAGGGTCTGGTGAGACAGAGCTCGCATTTCCTGACCCAACCTAGGGAGCTAAATTCACAATAAAATATTAATATTAAATAACCATATCAACTCTGTGCCCTCATTGGACACTACAGAAGTGGACCCTTGCTTGTATATGGCAAACTCTGCCCATGACAGAAGAGGGATCGGTTGTCTGCGGAAAGCGGATCACCCTACGGCAATCTGCCAGAAGGTCAGAGTGCAGTGCTGATGCACAATAATACACAGAGGGCACATGAATAATCCATAAGGGTGCTGGCAGGCCCGACTGAAGAGACACAGGGACACTAAAGGAAAGGACCCGCTACCATAGAAGCACTGTCACGTTACGGGTGGCCATTTTGAGAAAGTTAGGCATCAAAGTTTGAGCAGCATTTCAAAGAAGCGCTTCCTACTCGTCCCAGTAAAATATAAAGATATTATTTTCATTACTGTCTCCATATATACTATGTCCATCAGACAAATATTAGACTGCAAAAGGCATCTCTGGCAGAGATAGATTGTATATTTTTATTGCAGTGTGTGAGATCACAGAAGCAGTACTACTGGGTGCAGAGCTTATTTTCTAGAACTGTTTTGAGATTTTGACTTGGGAACAGGTTGTAATTGTGTAGAGGTTATGTAAGTGGGTATGGGTTGGGCATACACTCAATCAAGCATTTAATACAATTGTACTTAACATGTTAAAAAAAGCACTAAAATGATGATCAATCATTGTAGATGTTCAAACAAAAAATCACACATATGCAACTCTACAAAAACTATACAGGTCCAGTAAATAGAAAAAACAGGCTCTACAATTCAACACAGGTTCTAACTGATATAAATGAGGTAAGGGAAGTGTTCCACAAATGGTCAAGCCTTTACACACAGGCTCATTCTTTAATTGAGAGAAATCTAAACCAACCACACCCTCAATCTGAAATCCACAATGTAAATATTAAGGCTTGTAAAGTATGAGGTCAAATGTAAAGAGTGGGTCATAATCCCAGCTTCACTGTTCACCCAAAGTGTGTGATTCTCGGCAAATATGTATTCCTACTTTATCTAAGTGTAAACAAAAAAAGGGATTCTTATTTGAAATAGTGGTGTACTTTTATTTGCAAAATTAATGCCTTCCAAGCCTTTAACTTTGCACTCCGATTGGTTATAGGGAGACATATATTTACATTTTTAGAGCGAAATGTAACCACTACAGGCTTCCAAAACCTCCCCAAATCAAGGAATACGATCCTGCATCGCATCGCACACACATACATACAAGCACACAGACACACAAACATACATACACACACATAGACACACACGTTTGCACACACAAATGCACCAACACACAAACACACAAGTGCACACTCACACAAACACACACACACACACACACAGCATTTAGCCACAACTCTTTTTCCCTCCATGCTTCTTCTCTTGTGGTGCTAATTACCGTCAAATAAATAGTTAACACAGCAACTGTTTTGCTCTGCTCTACACCCAAGAGACAGCCCACTTCCTCAACCCCCGAACCCATTCATGTTTAAAAATACAAACCCTAATACCACCACAGCATAACTTAAAACCAACATTCACAGTTGTTAATCCTGTTAGTAACACAGCCATGTCTTGCAATCAGAGCTCCCCAGGGGGAAGTCCTCTGCTCACTGTCTGTGTGTTTGAGCTACGGCAGATCCAATTAACTCTGTGGAGTTTTCCTGGCCAGCAGCTCCAATCAATCAACTCCAATCAATCAGCTCCACAGCAGGAGACATGAATTCTGCTCTAGAGTACCAAAAAGTCAAAGAATGGGCCAAGTGATCTGTCCCAACCTCAGACAGAAGTGCGCCTTTTAAGGGGTAAAGACCGGCACCCCAGGCACCCCTCCTCAGCCTCTGCTGCTTCCCGGGCACAGAAGCATTAGACCTGTACAATTATAAATAAAACACATTTAATGTATGCTGGGTGGTGGTTTTGCTTTGTATGTTATGTGGGCTACTAATATGTATTTAAAGTGTCTTATTATGTGATAAGGGTTTTAAGATGTGTATTTTGCTTTTTCCTTTTCCTCTTTTTTTGTTTGTTTTTATAAATATTTTGTAAGATACGATTATTGTTTGTAAGTAAGTAAAATTTGTAAAGGTGTAAATTAAGTTTTGCTACCAAAAACAAATAAACAAATTTTAAATAGACAAAAAAAACCACATTTATCCTGCACACTGTGTATTTCCTGATGATGCGGCAAAAATGCACATTATATCAACACAGAATATAAAACAGATATTTCCTTTTTCTTTCATATCCTTCTGGGGTCATTGTATCAGAAGTTAAAAATAGTCTGGTCACCCTGGATGACTATAGATAAGTAGTCCCCCATGTGCATCTTAATGCCCTGCCAAGGCTGGAATCCTGTCATCCTCATGCAGTAGCTCTAACTCAGGAAAATACAAGCCCTTCCTATCAGTACCCACAAGTGTTCTCTGCTGATGTCTGCTAAAATGCAGAAATGCCAACATAGATTATGAAATATCTGGCTTCCTGTCCTTCATAATACCATGAGGAAGAGGCAGCAAATATTTTGTCCATCTCTGGGATAGGGTTCTGTTTACACAGCTCTCTCTGATTTTCGCAGTGCAAACCCCCATCCTCGGCCCACAGCATGCCCAGTCCTCTCACATCTTTGCGTCAGAAGCATACACTTCTTGCATGGCAACATCTGATGATATCTGTCATTTGTAGTTGTATCTGTCAGCTGAAGGGCCATAGATCTCGAGCAGTGCTGGGGCCTTGTAAAACAGCATGGGGTGCATCTGAAAGCTCAGGAGGGCTGGTCTATAGTCAGCAAGCTGTACACAAACGTGCCTCTGAAACACTAAAACACACAATGTACAGCAGTCACATTCTCACTTCTTTTTCCACCTACATTGTGTTAATTTAAAAGAAACAAGCATTGGCAAGTCAATAGTTGGTGCTTTTGTGCTTTTGTTCAGGCCTAGTGAAGGCAATGTTTCATGACGCAAGTTGTTTTCACTATTTAAGAGAAACGTGCATTATCAAAGCCAAATGTTTGGACTTCTGTGTAGGGCCGGTGAAGGTTCTTTGTATATAAACACACTCAAATGCAAAGTTGGTGTTGAACTGCAGTGAATTCCTGCAAGGACATGCATTGCCAAAGCCAATAGTTTGGGCTTTTGTGTTGTTATGGGGAAGACACTTTATATATAAAGCAAATTCAAAATGATAAGGTTATTTTTGGTGCCATCAAAGGGCTGGGATGTCCTCATGGCATCTATTTATGCTATATATAACATTTTTATTACATGTATATCAAAGTTTGATGTTATTGCTTCATGAAGTGATCTCAGCTGTATACTGTATGGGATTATTTTTGGACACCATACAACGTCTGGGGTGTCATGACTTCATCTATATATGCTATATATATATAGATTTTATATCCAATGTTATATAACAATTATATAAAATGTATATACAAATGTGGGGGTTTATAAAAATGTGTGGGGGCCATAACATTGTTATTGAAGTTATCAGGGTTCTTATCAAATGTATATCAAATATTTTGGGGGTTAATCACATTTATATAAAAGTGGCAAGACTAAGACTTGAAATGGGGGCCAGGGCATTCTCTGCACAATGTTACATACTGGAACTAAATATGTAAGGATTCAAAGAAAGGTAGGAATAATGTGTTATCGAACCGTACGGTACAATTTTTTATTTTTTTTACGAATGCAAAAACTACAGAGGATCTTGCATCAATGATACACTTATTAGTCTAACTCATGTTTCTGTTTGTTAGCTTTTAACATCACATGGGTCCCATCAACAGACACTAATTGTACAAATGAAACAGTACCTTTCATTTATATGGAATAGAAGTGATCACAGGAAAGGAAGTAACATGTTTTAATGTTATGCATCATATTAAACCACATGATATTTTACCTGTGCACCAATTCCTATATGTGTTGAATTATAAGGTGAATGCTTCAAATTAAGTTAAAAACACAATGGCCCTCATTACGACCCTGGCGGAGAACCATGGTGCAATTTGCACCATAGTCCATGGCGCTAAGCTGCCAACTCCGCCATGGTGGTTGGCGGACTTACCGCCCCATTCCGACCTTGGCGGGGCGGTAAGTCCCCAATCCCCATTTACCCTTCCCCATTCCCATTTTTGCCCCATAGGGTATAATGGGAGTGGGGAAGGCGTTAATTACGCCACCGTAAATTACGGTGGCGTAATTAACAACAAGTCCCGTAGCGCCATGGATTTTTCCGCCTGCAAAAAGCAGGCGTAAAAATCACCATGGCGCTACGGGAACTCGTAGTCAGGCGGAAAGGTACGCCATGCTTTACGCCGGCGTAAACCCCTTTCCGCCAGGGTCGTAATGAGGGCCAATGTCCAGGCACTGATTTCATTTTTCATTAGTCATTTATTTCTCTTGTATTACAATTTTCCAAAAATTAAAGATCCTTTTGTTTTCCAATATTTCCAAAATAAAGGATATTTTGTCTTTGCATTGTTGTTTTATACATATCACAACATTTCATCTCTCTACACGTGTTTCACCATGTATTTAACATGGATCTTCAGGAGTGAATCCTGTTCTTAATTATGTACACATTTGTCTGTGAAGTCACTTGTTGTTTGATTTGTGTGTTTTTTTTTATCCCTCAATGTTCATTTGCACAGCTTGTTCAAAACTTTGTGATTGGAGATACACTTGTCCCTTTCACCGCTGTTCCGCGATGATCATGTTTTAATGTTATGTTTATGTGCATTTTGTAAACTATTTGCATTATGTCCTGATATATGATATCTATGGTACGCCTGATGTAATAAAAGGTTCCCTTGTATCAATGAAAGCATTGGAATGTCATGCTTTGCGTTTGCTTGTGCATTAGCAGTCCACTTTGACAAGCATTGCAGTGTGAATTAGGATGTGCTGTCAAGTGTGTCTGTCATTTCTCATGACTTACAATCTTAATTCTCAGAAATGCATTGAGAGTACAACACTTCATTGCGTGTTGAAGGTGCATTTTCGAGATTCAGAGCCATGCTGGTTGCACGTTTTGTGTGCATCTGTGTGCTTGCTTTGTACACAGAATGTACACAAAATGTTTGAGAATTGGTTCCATGTGTATTCCTCTTCTGGCACTGTCTGTTCCATTGGTTATATTTAGATCATCTTTAAAGTGTTTATGTGTAGATAGATTGATTAATTCTTTGCAAACTCTGCCTCTCCTTTATTTCATTTTCATTAGCAATCCATATTAAAAGGTCAACTCTCTGCAGATATTCGTTGTCACCATTTACATGTACATTTTGCTGTGATCCCCTTTATCTTTCGTCAACATTTTCTCAAGACTATGGGCCTCATCACAAGTTGGTAAGTGTGGTAAAAATACAGCGGTAATAACGTTACTGCCGCATTACTGCACCACCCAATCACAAGCTCTGAGCTGGTCATGAATGTGCCGGCTTTCTACCCATTTTCAGTGCAATTACTTCAGTGAAAATAGCACTGCGGTAATTCTGCTGAAAATCCCCCATTGAGTCCTATGGACTCACAACAAATGGGGACTTACACCGCCACTTGTAATCTGGTGGTTATACAGCCGGACCAATTGGTGGTAACGGTAATTGCGTTAGGCGGTTTTCCAGCGGATCTACCTCTGGGATACTGTCCAACTTGTGATGAGGCCCATTATATCTGCTCTTCCCAAGCCCTCTGAAACTTTATTCCTCATCTGCTACATTATTGCTGTGAGTCTGACTCAAATATCTTTTCTAAGTCACTCATTTGCAGACAAAATCGTGCAGTAATACAGCAATAGGACACTTCCAGTTTATACGAGCATTTCTATGATGAAAGACTCTATTTGCAACTGCGTGTATATGGAACGTTGTGTTATTTCATATCTGAATATTTTAGTCTGTTTTTCTTTAAACTGGATTGTTCTTGTGCCGGTGGTGGAAGCATTGTGTGCTTAGTTTTGGCATTAGGACTCATCTATACAAGTGCACTGCATCAAGACCTTTTGACGTAAATATGTGGGGGGCCCTTGTATGTGTTTCCAGTTATTCTAGGTTTTGTTCCACTCATCTGCCAACGCTGATGTTGAGGTTTTGTCACTGTCAGAGGTTTGTGGACTTGTAGAAAGTCGTGGCTTCCAGTGCTGTTAGTTATGCGAGCTGGGTCAGTAGGAGATTGTAATACAAAGGACACCGTTTGACTATGAGGCTGTTTTGTAAAAGCTTAGGAGCTGCAGGTCTTTTTCTTTAAAGTATCTCTCACTCTGGTGGTGGTGTAGAGTCATGCAGCGACTGACAGATGATTGCTGCTGAGTGAAATATTGGCTGCTTACTTTTATTTGCTCTTATACATTTGGACGATCTCTGGGCCATCCTAGTGTGCTATTGTATGTTCTAATGGAAATGCCTCCTGCTGAGTTACACTATAGTTTGATAATAGTTCAGTATGAATTGTACTCATAAGCATATTGAGAATGGTATAAATGTGCAAGGTGTGAAAGGGAACGTTGACGTAATTTGTAATAATACAGGCACCATTGAAGACGTGGTTTCAATCAATGGAGCTAAACATGTTGGGAAAAGAAGATGACAGCACAGAAGCTCATCCAGTTAAAATGTGAAGTAATGGTGTTCAGAGACATGCTCAAAGGAGAAACATACTGATGGATTTCACGGAGGTTGCTGGGAGTGAAAAATAGGGTGAAGGCGGCAGACCACAGTTTTAAGGAGCAAGGTATTTCAGAGTCAAATTGTAAGGAATGTTACAAATCACATCACAGTGCCGCCTTTCCTTCTCTGCTCCTCCACCCCTTCCTCACTCCCCCATCATCTCTAAGCACCCTTATAGTTTCTTATGCTGGTGCTAAGTGTTTATTTAAAAAACAAAAAGAAATTTGCCTTGCTGCGCAGCGCTGCATCGTAGTTTCGTAATGCAATTCCTATTCAGTCATCAAAATAGAAAATTTACTTCAGATACTACGGCGTGGTGTTAACCCATCTTGAACGGAAATTTGTGAGGGCAATACAATAGTGGGCAGCGCTTTACCTAAAAATGGGACCAACTTGGTCCATATCCACTCTTTCAGATGGTAAGTCTGATAAAGTCATCTTAGATATGGGGTGGGGGCGAGACTCCCAACATTTTTCGCTGGACTCATAAGAAAGCCCCTGACTACTCTTTCAATCTGGATATCACAACCGCGCCACGTGAAGAAATTGCAGATGCATTGCTTGGCCCCTGCGACCTAAACTCATTAAACAGGCCCACAACCCTTTAGGAGGAATTATCTGGACACATTTATACATAAGGACCATCAACATATAATGAATCTCTGATGAGCCATAATCCATCTAGACCCCAAAGCTTCTGGTCAGACGTTTTCTGAGGGGCCACTTTTTCAACAATGACATCATTGTTGAAAAACATTGTTCCAAATTATTCTGGTGCACTCATTGGACAAAACAGCCTTCCATTGACTTTGAGGCAGATTGTGCAGTGGTGTTATTTACACCTCAAATGTATTCCACAATAAATGTGTACTCTTAAAGTGAGGTGACCTATTTGCTTATTCTTGCTGAGTTTCTGTATAGACCATTGGTGATCAAGTTCTTCTTTAATAGTTCGTGGCCCATGCTTATCTCAAACGTGGTACCCCAAAGGAAGGATCTCAGTTTTTTCAAGCACCCACTTCACTGCTGGATGTTCCTGTTTTGGTGTAGAGTATGATGATTTTGAACACAAGTTCAAGTGTCAGAAAGGATGTTAGATCTTCTCCACCCTCTGCTTGGTATAAAATTGCACCTAGACCAAGTTTGCTGGTGTCCAAAGAGACACTGGTTCACCTGTCATCTCTAAAGGTCTTGAGTGACGGCACTTGGTTCAATATTTAGAATTCTTAGTGACACGTGTTTTTCCATTGGAATTGAGAACCCTGTATAAGGAGGCTCTGCAAATGCGCAAGTAGAAAGGTTGATATAAAGCATGAGTAATACTCTGCTATTCCTGAAAAGGAGATGTGTTCTTCTTTGTTGCATGGTATTGCATTGTATTGGCAAATTTTAGATGCTATTTATAAGACCCTTTATTAAATCCTTCCAGGGTTTACTTACGTTGGCAGATTTTATGTGCCTTAAGTATACTGGGGGGCTCCCTTTGTTGTAATTGCAATTCTCTCTGCTCAAGGTTATGACACATTCAACATTTGCAGAAGCCTCCCCAATTGTTGGCCATATTCTTTGGTGTCTTTTCCATACAGAAGGATATAATATGATATGATATGAAAGGTTATTTATAACACGCTTAATACCCAGAGTTTTCTAAGTGCTGACCTGGGACTCGAACCTGTGTTACTTCGTGTCATCTTCTTTCCAAGGTGAGCACGTTGCAGCTGAGCTATCCTCCTGAGACCCTTTTGAGAGCTGCAGTAACAGGCAAGTCACTTAGGCAGATGGGCTGCATATAAAATATGAACCGCTGTTCCACAAGTAACATAAGAAATCACAATCATGGGGGCAAGTATACTCTTTAAACATAAGACATACCTGATTTAGGGGTATGGTGGCTGGTATTTCATATCATCATTAAAGCCACACCTCAATCTGTATCGTACGAGTGTCAACACTGCAAGACAGGACAGACATGTTCGGGCTATTTTTATTCCCCCTAGACGGGATGTCTCTGCTGCAACAAGAAGACACGAGCCAGTGGGAGTTCCCTCCCTTTTCATCCTTTGTGAGGTCTGGTAACATTTCTCACCAACAAGTCAGCATCTCAGCAGGAGCTTTCCTGGGAAATAGGAATAAAAGAGCACACCCTATACAAACGGACTCACCTCACACTAAGGTGTTGCATATAAACTAGCCTTTTGATGCTATGGGTCTCAGAAGGGAGGAGATTAGAGCAGAGGGACGGTCCTCAGTACAAGGGGAAGATTTCCACCATTTTGTTTATCTCTGTACCTCCCTTTCCTTCCTGTCTCCTCCACTACCTTTAGCACAAAGCACCTAGAGCTTCACTAGGCCTCACCTATTGTCAATCAGAAATGTCATCAGGCCTAGCATGATAGTTGTTGTATGTTCCACACCTCCCTCCCTCCACTCTCTCTCCCTTTCCTCACTCCCTTCCCTCACTCCCTTCCCTTACCTATTGTCAATTCCCTATCAAATGTCATCAGGACTAGTACGATAGTCTGTCTGTTCCTCTCTTTCCTCCTCCCTCCCTACCTTCCCCCATCTATTGTCAATCCACTTGCACTATCAGAAATGTCGTCAGGCCTAGTACGATAGTCACTGTCTGTTCCTCACCCCCCTCCTTCCCTCACTTATTGTCAATTCTCTTGCGCTATCTGAAATATCGTCAGCTCTAGTACGATAGTTAATTACCCATTCTTAATGTCTCAAGGCCCTGTGAGAATGTTATTGTATTTTTCCTTGCTCCCTACCCTGCCTTGAAGTGCTTTGAAACACATGTGTATAGGTTCTATACAAATAAACTGTCAATATCAATATCGTTACGAAAGCAGACAAACCCCTCTTCTCAAAACATCAGGGATTGTACCCCTCAAAGCATGATTGCTTGTGTCCAGTCCACTCTGGAATTTTGCCCATTAAAGAGGGTATCTCGCTTTCCTTCTTAGATTACGTTTTGGACCATCAGGACCATAATGAAGAATTTATTTGGACCATTTTTGGGAGAGTTGACCTATCCAAAGAACTCAGCCACTGAGGGTGGAAAAGGGGGATTCCTATGAAGAAGCAAGCTCTGCTCCCTACCCACTCCCAGGGCACATTGGGGGTGACTCTTGCTGAGGATCAACACCTGCATCTTGATAGAAAATCCCCTCTAGTCTGAGATAGCAGAACGTGGAAGGAACCCCTGTCCTTGTACCCCTGGAGTGGGTCTCACAACATCCTGAGAGCCAGGACAGTCATAATCCCTGTTTCCCGTCAAACAACTTTTAACCAACTTTGACACAACCAAGTCAATGGGAACCAGCAGTGCTGCCTTTGGCACAAGCTCAACTTTGAACCACCATGCGTGCATCAGTGAAGCAGCCTGACACAGTAGCACTCAAGCAGAGTCTTGTCATCTGCAAGGCTCAAGCACAAGCACACCATGCACTTGAATCCTAAATCACTGCATCAGACGCAACATCAAACCATCAGCACTTTAAATCACTGCTTGACTCGAAGAGCTGGATCATTGATCCAAACATGCACTACTCATCCTCTAAAAACAAGCTTGATTGTCAAACTGCTCCTTGTGATGCCTTTGACCTGCACTGCCCAACGCAATTTAGGAGCTGCACCGACCACCTGATTGACCCAACTTAATACAAACTCATTGCCAGGACCAACATGACTTCGACACCAATTCGACCTGTAGATACAAACATTTGAAGCCTGTCTCAAACCCGTCTACCGCCCAACATTGGATTAAGGTAGTTTGGGCTGACCCTGTTCCTCTGGTCCACCTTTTGGTGCCCTAGCCAATGGCTAAGTCGCTCTTTCAGCTTTTTCGTTTGCATCCATTGTGGTTGCTGACTGGCCTTACAACCCTGTTCCATTACCCATTGTGCTGCATCTTTCTATCTTCTGCATTTCTCTGTCTCTACTTTACAGCAGTGGTTTTTTAAAGTATTTGTATATGTATTTGTACAATGGTGTGTTTAAGTATAGCCTATATAATTTTATTGATCCTTGATTGGACATAAATTTTATTTTGGACTCTAGTCAATCACATTTACACCCCTTCTGAGAGTACAGTCTTCCCTCGGCCCATGTTACCACAAAAGGTGAATGAGGCATATTTCTTGGCTGTGCCTGTATTACCTTTAAGATGGGTATCACTGTTGGTTTGTAGAAGTCTGGGGTCTGCACTGGCGGTTTAGTCACTGCTCATTGCTATACTCTTACAGGGCAGAAGTAATTTTGTCACAAATAGATGCAAGAAGCAGAGATAAAAAGCCCAATTCCAGGCACATTGCCTGAATAGGAAGCATCTCTTCTGAAGCCAAGCCCTTTTATCCACTTCTGCCACTCAAGGTGGTC
This sequence comes from Ambystoma mexicanum, assembly GCF_040938575.1. Lineage (NCBI taxonomy): Eukaryota > Metazoa > Chordata > Amphibia > Caudata > Ambystomatidae > Ambystoma > Ambystoma mexicanum. The sequence continues at coordinate 1,270,947,044 of NC_090922.1, forward strand.
AACCAGATCAAGAGCCTCTTCTGCTCAAATATTTGTTCCATGCAATATGCACCACATTGATCTTCCATATTTTTATGCGTGGGTGGGGCTAAATGACATCCCTCCTAGAGACAAAACCCCATTAAGCAGGCCATTACATTTATACATATATTGGATGTCACCTCTCTCATAAAAAACCCACGTTAAGTTGTTTTCCAAAGACACCACTAGATGCTCGATATGATATGGTATTTATAACGCACCTATACACAAATGTTTGAAGGCACGACTAGGCCAGGGAGGGGGAACAAAGGGAGGACAGACAGCGATCCTACTAGGCCAGGTGTTAGTCAAATCGCGCAAGTGCATGGGATGGGGGAGGGAAGGTGCGGGGGGGAGGAGCCAAGGGGAAGGGGCAGTGCAGGACAAGGGAATAAAATAATCACAAAGTAAGTAACGGCCGGCAGGTGGCAAGTGCAAAGGTAAGTGCAGAACTCAGGTGTCAAGTGCTGGTGGTGGGACTGTAAAACATTTCACAGTTTAAAGACGTTACATACTTCCTGACCGTTGAAATGTGTTTTTATTATTGGTACATTCTTGTAATATAACTACCTGTGCGCTCAAGCGTATCAAACAATAATTGCACTCCATGTGGCATCATTCTCTGTGATTTCATTTCGTGTGATATTAATACATATGTTCGTAAGGTTGTCTGCACATTGATTGAGGCACAGGGCCCTGTAAAGCCTATGCCCCGCCCTGACTGAAGACAAGAAGTGGGCCTGAGCATGGCCTGGCACAAAGCTAGACCCTGGGCAGAAATGCTGAGTTTTAACAATGGTGCTGAGGCTCTGGACAGATCTACAAGATTAGCTAGTCCTTATTGTTGAGCAATCGTTACAATGTTGGAGCTCCAGGCACAGTTCTATTCTCGGCATGCACACTTTCAAAATCTAGAAAACTCCAAGATGTGAAGATGTGTAGGAAGGACTCCCAAACTGGTTAATCACAGAGGTTGAAATTTGATGTAAAACATTACTCTAGTCTAACTTCTAGCTTCATTTTTCTGTTCTGGTTTTAGGTGAAATGTGACACATGTGCTGTGCCAATAGATGTGGAGTTTGCAGCTGTTTACTTCATTTTACATTCGTAGCAAATCCTTTGGCCCTCTCTCTGACTGACCCCCTTCATTACCCCACACCATCTCACGCCCCTCCAGACCCAAGTTCTCAAATGATGAGAGGAAGGTCAGGAAGATGGTGTGGTGAAGGTGGGTCGATTATCCCAAGAGAACGCCAGCGAATCCTGTAAAGAAAATGAACACTGTGTGAGCCACTGCACACTGTCTGGCTGACATACAGAAGTTCTGGAAGGACATGAGTGGAGCTGGTTGCTGCAAAACCACTGTGACCACAAAAGTGATGGGTGGAAGGTTTTGAATGAATCTGAACCACTGGCAATTGCTGTGGGCAACCTTCCACACCACCGTTTTTTAGCCCGTCTGCGCCATTGCAAAAGGGGTCCAGCCATGTGCAAATCAGTCAGCTGCCGCAAACATTGGTAGCAGCCCAGCCCGAACTCCTAGGCCAGGTCGCCTCTGAACAGAAATCCAAGCAACCCCAGAAATGTTTCGGCCTTGTTGGACCTCCTCAGTGAGGTGCAGCCTGGTTCCCTATGGCGCAGCGAGCAAGGGACCCACGTCTGGGCATACCCTCTCTCACATGGAGAGACAAACTGTGACCACAAAAGTGATGGGTGGAAGGTTTCGAAAATTCATTCGAAACCTTCCACCCATCACTTTTGTGGTCAGCTGCAAACTCCGCATCTGGCCTAGCAGTGCGGGCTGGGCTGCTACCTTCGGTGGCAGCAGCTGCTGACTGATTTGCACATGGCTGGTCTCCTTTTGCAATGGCCCAGACGGGCTAAAAAACGGTGGTGTGGAAGTTTGCCCAGAGCAATTGCCAGTGGTTTAGATTCATTGGAAACCTTCCACCCATCACTTTTGTGGTCAGTGCTGCAAAACCACAGCAAGACCTTAGGATACAGGGCTTGGTTCACCAACACCACATCTTCAGCCACACTGCGTTAGGACGAGGCCCAGGTGGGAGTCGAGACTAGAGCAGAAGAGGAAGCCCCAAAATGTATTCCTGACAAATGTAGTGGCAATGATGAACCTAGGGATGCGAGTGAGTGGACAACACCATCAATCTGTGCTTAACTGCACAAATGTCACTAACTCCCCACCTGAAACACATGTCAGTACCCCGGCACTTATATCTTACTACTTCTCTATATCGCTTTTGTCAAGTCATGCTTATCAGGAGATAGGTCATAAAGGACTCCCTGTGCATATGCTCAACAAATAACACCATTTCACTGGAGACATCAGATCCCAGTCTTATGCTCAAAGAATATCCCTCTGTAGAATTCGGTATTTGTGGTATTTTGCGCTTTGACATGTAGAATTCAGCTAACGTGACATGGCCAGCGTGTATGACTGCATGCCTATACAAATCACCAAAGTTTAGAGGCAGGCATGCCCATGTAGCACCCGTGTGGACTGTTGCATGCTGGGAGCTTTGGAACTCCCCGGGAGTTTGACATAAGGTATCCAAATGGCAGAACCCAATCACTATTTGTGTTCGCATGTACAACTGGTAGGAACGTGCTACATGCTATGCCAAGATGTAAACATAGCAAAGTCATGAAAGTATTTACCTGGCCAACACATCAGTGCCAACACTTTGGAGGCAGCAGTGCGCTCAATGCAAGGGACCCCACTTACTCGCTCACTCACTTGCTCGCAACAGGACACATTCAATGTCAGTTGGGCACCATGCAGTCGATGTGTGCACACATTTCTATTATATATTACTGTCACAGTGACGCCCTCTGCACACTATGGCCTTCACCGACTGTACAGGACACAGCACCATATACACCTTAGAGCTTAGAGGGTAGGGGACATAGGAACCCATCAACCACATGTAACCATATCTATTGAGACAAAAAGTATGGGTACATTAGAAAAAATGTACCTTTCATATTTAACTGCAGTAGTATGTTCTTTCAACTGTTATTCTAAGAAACACATATCATGAACAGGACATGCTTTGGTCTGTGCCTGCCATTATACAGACACAATGTCACTGTGCATAACAACAGCTGATATAAGTATGCATTTCTGCAATGTTCCAATGTTATATCCCATCCGGGGAACCCAACTTCCATAGTAATGACTGTAAATGGGTAAGGCATTATTGTATATGTGCCAACTAGAGATTCTAATGACATCAAAATACAAGACAGTATAGACAATGTTGGACAGATAAGAGTGTCCTGGCAATATGTGCAGGGGTACTCACACGTGTGACATCTAATAGAGAGTTGGTGATGGCATTTACTGCAACACATGGGTATGTGCATCTGAGGGATTTCATGACGTGCGCTACCTGGCTCTGCGATTAATTAGTTATGGGGTAACCATGGGAGCCAGGTACCCTTCTACATCAGTGATGTAGGACCTGAGGGTGACATCGAGATGACACCTTTGTCTACCCCAGCCTTGCCTCTCTGGCAGTCCGTCAAGAAAACCTAGTCCACTGAAATCAGCCACTACTTTGTGTCCCCTCAAGGTATCACAGGGCTCTAAAGTCAGGCAAAATCCCTTGAGAAGCCATTTTGGATGTAAGCGTTCACTAAGCAGAATGCCAGTAGGTTTGTGGCTGCAGCTCCACTCTGCTGAGAATAGGGAGAGCAATGAGGAAGACCATAACAAAGTCACAGCAGACTTCTGAGGGTTGAATCCAGCATATCTACCAGGTATTTATGCTGAGTGAGTAGAACGGGGTGAGCAGCAAAAGACTTCAAACATCAAACACAGATTCAAGCTTCCTGTGTTGATCCAAGATGGTGGCCAGCTTTCATAAAAGCTGAGATCGTGGGCCCAGTGTTGGCAGGGGTAGGCAGATGAATCTGAAAGGAAACTGGGCATTCATTCCAACACGCAAATCCCATTACATCCACCCAAATCAGTCACGCCTCAGCATAACGAATGGAGGACAGTCGGTGAACCGTGTGGTGGGACTTGAGCCCTGTGTATAGTGTTCAGAGCGCTTTAAGGGTGAAAGGAGAACAGAGGTTCAGAAAAGGAGGATGTTGGAGGCAAGAGGAGCAGGAAGAATTAGACTTGTTTCTAAAAGGCTGCAAAGGTGACTAGGAGGAGAGGAAAGGAAAAGAGGTGACTAGGAGAGCAGGGCGTGATTGGAACCAAGAGAGGAAGGTGTAAGTGGAGGAAATGGGGGTGAGGAGGAAATGGGGGTGAGGAGGAACAGGAGGAGATTGTGAACCAACAAAAGGAGGTGGAGAACATAGGGAACACATGAGAGAGCCAGAGGAGAGGGGAACAGAACAACAGAAGGAAAGAGGGGAGCACTATAATCTGGAGAATAAGGTTACAGGCAAACCTGTGCAGGCTGAGACAGAGAGGGAGGGCATGCAAGATGTGTGGTGGACCAGTGTGTGTGGTGGAGGTGAAGGTATGAGCATGTAGTGAAGTGACTAGGAGGTGACCGAAGCTCAGTGTGAAGAACGCAGTCAAGAACTACATTACCCAGAAGGGCTGTAGTTCCTAATGCGTACTTTCCCCTGAAACCTGGTGCGGACGCACCGGCGCGCACGGGGCAAACTTGTCTGTTGGAAAAGGTATTTAAAAGTTTTGTCTCCTCAGTCACTCATTGATTCTTTTTACTTTGTTGCTACTCTGCGCATTTACTTTGTGACTATGGGCCTCATTACGACCCAGGCGGTAAGTTACCGCCTGGGTCGTACCCTTACCACCATGGTGTAAACTACTTTTACACCATGGTGGATGGCGGATTTACTGCCCCATTCCAAGGTGAGTGGGGCGGTAAATCCCCATTTCCCATTTTACCCTTCCCCATTCCCATGTTTGCCCCATAGGGCATAATGGGAGTGGGGAAGGCGCTAATTACGCCAACTTAAATTACGGTGGCGTAATTAGCACCATGGTCCCTTAGCGCCATGGATTTTAATGCCTGCAAAAAGCAGGCGCTAAAATCACCATGGCGCTAAGGGACCTTGTAATCAGGCGTTAAGGGTTAACCCCTTAACGCCTGACTCGTAATGATAAGATTAGATTTACAACCTTACCTTGGAACACGTACATAGTGTGATTTAAAACTGAGTATTTTGTTTGCTATGCACTCACTGTGCGCAGTCAAGAACTACATTACCCAGAAGGGCTGTAGTTCGTGATGTGTACTTTCCCGTGAAACCCGGCACACATGCACCGGTGCGCACGGGCCAAGCTAGCCTGTGCTAGTCCATGCTGGGCCAGAAAGGGTCAGAAGTACTCACTAGCAGCTATGGGCATCGCAGAGGTACTCGGGGCGATCACGGCTGCAAGAGGTATCTTTGATAAATATTGCTAACAGCTTTTACAAATATAGATACCAGATTAAACATTTCAAACATTAATAATCAATATGCCAGCTTTACCACGCTAAGCTCAATTAGTGCCTTATGCGTAGAGGAGGAAGTGGCCCTTAACCCACCAGCACTGATCGCTGAGCCTCTAAATTCGGAAATAACATATCATGTGGATGGCATTGATAATAATCAACTGTTTTCACTCACTGGTGATTTAAATCTATCAAGGGTAGCCCCTCCTGTTAAAGGAGAAATTATTCCAATAGATAACGTCCCTAGTACTGGAAAAGAAGCTACGGTTACTGAAAATAAGTCCAGACTGCCGACTATTCCCACCTCCAATATTAAATTTCTTATGCTAAATAACAGATCGTTTATAAAGCATGCGATAGACGTTGTTACACATATAGAAGGTAATAACCTAGATTGTGTGCTATCTCGGAAACATGGGCACATGCAGCTGCTGGTCTCTCCCTTAACTTAGTCATTCCTCCAGATATGGGATGATTAGATGTGATAGGAAGGAGGGCAGGGTGGGGGGGGGGTTGCATTTATTCATAGACTATCACTCAATATATGGGAAACCAAGGGACACATAATGGAAGGGGTGGATTCCACTTGTGTCAAGATTGGATTAAACACTGAAAATACACTGAATGTGCTATTAATATATAAACTCCCTAAAATAGCTGAAGACTTTTTGGTAAATATCTACAGCTTTCTTCTTTGAAGACTATTTCGAATTATCTGCTCATGGGAGATATCAACCTATGGATAAACCATAAGGAAGATATTGAGGCTACATAGCTACAAACCACTTTGGAAGAACTGGGTTTTGAGCAATGTATCCATGAACCAACTCATAACTTGGGTCACACACTGGATGGGGTAGCTTGTCACAAAGTTAAAACTAAGGATGTTTCTGTTCTACCTTGCCCCTGGTCGGACCGCTTCTTTGTAGAATTTACTGTAGTAGCTGACTTTCCCAAGAAAATTAAACAGAGATTTGGAGTAGAATTCTTATCACAGAATTTGAAAAACATCACGGTTGATAAAACCGAACCACTGCTCCACTCACTCCTAAACATATCTAATGTGCAATCTCCTGTGGAGTTATCCAGGGCTATTTTAAGGTAGAGTCCAAGCGTAATGCATGGTTCATTCCAGAGTTACAACTATTGAAATCACTCACTCTACAAGCGAGCCATTATAGAAGCTAAGAAAAACGTCTTTAATAACAGGATAAAAAACGGCCAGTCTGACACTAAGGAGCTCTTTAACATCTTGAAATAGCAAGAATCTATAAATAAGACCATACCAGAAAGATCAATTAAAGACAATGTTGTTTGATGTGATCTGATGCAGCAGGCTATGCAAGATAAGTTAAATCGAATCAGGGCAAACATCACTGAGAAAAATGATAAACTCATGAGTAAGGAGACTACAAATACTGACTACGTTTTAGAAAGATCTCCATCTATTCCGGTCTTTAATTTCTCTGCGATTTCAGTAATAGAATTGGACAAAATAATTAAACAACTTAAGACCACCAAATGTTAAAATGATTTCCATACAGCAATGATTATTAAAACTTGCTCGCCTACATTACTTATAGCAATTTGCAAGGTTATCAATGCCTCATTGAAAACTGGAATTGTACAACAGGACCTTAAGAAGGCTTTGGTTATGCCCATCTTAAAAAAGTCAGGGCTGCCAGTTGACCTGCCCAGTAGTTATAGGACTATTACCAACACAGCCTTCTTATTGAAAATATTAGACCTTGTGGTCTATGAGCAAATATCCAAACACCTAAAAGCCTATTCGGTGCTAAATGAACACCAATCGTGTTTTCGTGTGGGCTTCGGAATGGAGACAGCTCTTTTAGAGCTCAAACCTAAGCTACTGGGCTGCATGTATAGGAACAAAGCCTCCCTATTGATGTTGCTTGATCTTTTGGTAGCATTTGATCTGGTTGACCATTCAATCAAGTCCACCAGGTTGGATGAGTTGGCAAATTTTCTGCATTGTCTATTCAATGGGTTTCCTTGTTTCTCGGCAAACCAAGATAGTAGGGTTTTTTGAAGAGAGGCTGAATCTGCACCTACTACTGTAAAGTGGTGTCCACCACAAGATGCGTGCGCGTCACTATGTTTCTATAATATCTCCACTGTCCCATTATTTGCTATGTTAGCCCATGAGGGGGTGATATTTTACCAACTACGTCGATGACAAACAATGTGTCATCCCGTTGTCCAGCTCCCATGACAAAGATGAAGCAGATATTAATAAAATCTTTGCACTTATTGAATCCTTGATGATTCATAACAAGCTAGCATTAAATAAAGATAAATCCGAACTGCTGGTAATTGGGTCATCCCATATGTTACTTAAAGTGGGCCCTAGACATGAAAGATACTAGGTACTGAAAAGATTATCCCGCTCACGAAAGTTAAAACATAAGGAGTGATATTCGATCAGCGTCTCACCATAAAACATCACATAAGCAGTTTAGTATCATCATGCACCTATTACATAAAGCTGCTGTCACACTTAAGACCTCTTATCTCACAAGATAACGCTGAAACAATTGCCAGAGCAATCATAGGGTCGAAGATTGATTACCGCTCTAGTCTGTTAATGGGTTTCCATAAAGTTACTCGAAACAAACTACAAGTATGCCAAAATGGAGCTGTTAGAGTGGTAATGAGGCTTTAAACACAGAGATCATATCACAACGGCTAGACACACTCATCACTGGTTACCAGTTGAATCCAGAATTCTTTTTGGATCTCTGACTATTGTACAGAGGTGCAGACAAAGAAAAATGCCCAGCTGTTTACAGCATCTTCTGACTATTAGAGTCTGTGGTAGAACATTCAGATAGAATAAACAGTATCTCTTGTCTATCCCTAAATGCAGAACAGGGAAAGTTTCTAATACAGCTTTCTTTGCATTCGCACCTAATGTTTGGAATTCTCCCCCCCCCCCCAGAGCTGAGAGGAATTGAATCTCTGGACATTTTTAAAAAGAAACTGAATACTAATCTGTTAGAATACACGATTAGACTCCCTTTCCTCTAAGAACGTATAAAATGTACTTTGATATCAGCTCATCTATGTTAATTGTTGTTGTTGTCTTGTTGTGCCCTCAAGCCCCAGGATCCATGGCTGCGCATAATACATTTTGTAAAGTAAAGTAAAAAGTAAAGTATATTGTTTATTTATTGGTTATTTGTAATGCGCCTATACACAAGTGTTTCAAGGCTAAACAATGCAAGAGGGTGGGGGAACTAGGGAGAACAAAAAGGTAGCAATCTTATAAGAACTTGTAACATTCAGATTGTGCAAGTGCAGTATTGTGAAGTGGGGGATTAGAGGACAGGGAAGTGCAGGAACAGGGCAGAGGGGCCCGTGAGAGGAGAGTGCCAGGAGAGGGTAGATGGACAGAGCTAGAGTAAGAAGAGAAAACAGGGGAACGGGGGCCAAAAGTAAGTGCGAGGTAGGGGGCTGGAATGGCTCAAGGCCAGCCAGGAAGTGCAGGTACGGGAGACCGTTAAGGCCAATTGCAAGAAGGGTAGATGGCTGGTCGTGCATCATGGGAGACCAAGTGTAGGGGTAAACTGGACAATGGGGGGGGACTGGTGCCCTGCATGCGTCTGAAGGAACCAGGCCACCAGTCTAGGGCAGAGGAAGATATTGGCAGGGGAGGGGGAGAGGGAAGGAAGAAGAGAAAAGGACAGTCTTGAGGAGTTTCTGGAACTAAAGGAGATCTCAAGTCTGAGAGGGGCATGGAGTCCATTTCAGAGTGTGGCGCCTGTGGAGGAGAGAGATCTTCCAACCACTCTCTGCTTAGAGTTAGATGACCAAAGGGTTCTAGCATGGAGGTACTTAGGGATAGAAAAATGGCTGTGGTGGGGTCCCAGACCCCAGAAAGCCTTATGGATGAGGCATGGGGTCTTGAAAATAATCCTTGCATCAACCGGGAGCCTGTGGAGAGACTTAAGGGCTGGAGATATGCAGTCCCTGGGCTTGAGGCCAATAATAAGTCTTGCAGTCCTATTCTGAATTAGTTGAAGGGTTCAAAGGGGCAAGTTAGGCAGATTGAGGAAGCGGCTGTTGCAGTAGTCCAGACAGGAAAGAACCAGAGTCGTGGAGACATTGAGTTTCTGATGGGAGGAGGAAAGGTAGAATGCCTTTGAAGAGGAGAAGCTCAAAGTGGGCCTTCCTGGCAAGCTCCGAAAAGTGAAGGGAGAAGGCGAGTTAGGGTTATGGGATGGGGTCCAAGGAAAGGAGTGTTGTAGGGAAAGAGCGAGCAGGGGTCCAAATGAGAAGGATATCTGTCTTCCTGGCACTATGGCAGAGATCATTTGTGTTGCACCATGCCTGAATAGCAGAGAGGCAATCAGGAATGAAAGAGGAAGGGGAGGAAGCAGCGAAGGGTAGCTTGAAGGGGAGCCGTTTGTCATCTGCATAACACTAGATGTTAGGAGAGAAGGTGGAGATCAAAAAGGCTAGCGGGGCCAGGTATATATTGAAGAGTTAGGGCAAGAGGATAGAGCACTGAGGGATGCCACAGGTGGAGAGAGTGATAATGGCGAGCAAAGGGCCCAGGTGAACCTAGGAATGTTGGTCTGAAAGGAAGGAGGTCAACCAGTCCAGAGCCAGGACCGCAATGCCATGGGTGTCACCGAGTCAATTAATCAGGGTGGCGTTATTTGAGATGGAGTACATAGGCCCACAGAGGTGTGATGAGAGTAACCAGAGGATGAAATTGTGTAACTGTAAAACTGTACCAAGATCAATGCTATAAAAACCACTAATCAACCCAGACAACCATCCAGAGGACATCAGGAGGCCTAGGGGCTTCAGTCTGGTGTCCTCTAGCCAGCATTCCTGTAGTTATACAGATATGGACAGTGGCAATCGATGAGGCCTGGAAGATCCCGCACATTGGATACTTGAAAAGGAAGTGCAGTAGATACTTAAACATCCCAGACATTGAACATGTGAGCCCCTCCAATCACCCACCAAGATTGTCAAGACGGGCCCCAATGTTTTGAGACTATTAGGACCCAGGAACCTCCTTTTTCTGGCAAGATTACATCACCAAAGATCAAAGAATTACAGGAAAAACTGTGGTACCATTACCTGCCAAATTAATCCACTTTATCCTGTAATGAGTTGTTAAAGATTAGTTTGGCAGGTTTGAGGGTAGTAGGACTATTGAAACCTGAATCCAAAGGGAATCCATTCTGCTAGTGAGTTATACAATGATAACCTTGTATGTGTTGTTAAAAATAAATCCATTTGAAATCAGAACCTATAGACCATGTGTCTCATTAATTTCCACTCAGCTTGGGTACTGGGGAAATGTGACTAGAAAGGTTGGAAACAATATTACCATAGCACAATTCCTCAGCAATGTGTTACAGGAACAGTTACCCCCAAATAAGCAACACTGGGTCTCATTCTAACCCTGCCAGTATCCTGGCAGTAGTCCCATAGGATATGTCACTCCGTAGGCACAGGTAGTCACTGTTCTACTCCCACCTCCTCTACCACTCCCTTCTTCCCCATGGTTTACAGTCTAGAGCACCTGTCATGGACAGACTGTCAGTGATGGTGGTGGGCCTGTCACTAGTTGTGGAGTATGGCAGAGAACTGCTAAATACATTGTGGTGCTCAGAGCAAGTTCTAGTGCACCTGTCTCTGGAAGCACAGAAAGAGTTTCAGACTTTTCTGCAGCTGTGGGAGGACTTGTTTGAAGCGGCTAAAACCGCTTGGAGAGAAGCAGCAGAGGCAGGCTACGAGGCCTCTAATGTTCAGGCAGGAACTGCTGCATCTGCTTCAAAGGTCGGTGATGACTCTTCCAATGCCACATAATTCATCATATACCTTTATGTTACTATCCTTGCAATTCTCACTCCACCGTGGCATTAAGCTTCCTCCAATATCATGTAAAATGATTGGGCCTTACCAACTCGCACACCTACGTAGCAGGAACATCAGCTAGAGACCTTTACCTACGAAGATTCCAAAGAGACTGCAACCTCAACCTTGCAGTGTTGTTGGAATGCCAATTCTATCCCCCTGTTAGGACAGTTTTTCTAAAGTCCAACTAAGGGCTTTATAAAAAACCATATCAGAGGCAATACAAAAACTCCACTCTTAGTATAAGCTTGTCCCATCTGAGAACACGTGTTAACATAGACAGAGCAGCCAGGCTTATCTCAGGAGGGAGAGAGAGCTGTAGGTCATTACGAAGAAATTGTAACAATCATAGGGTTTCCAGCAGACCCACCTTTTCACCTTACCGTTACAGACACCCGATATCCCGGTGTTACTAACAGTGCTTTTGCTTCAGTGATTACTCTGCCGGTAGGGGCCTTAACTCCCTGCAGCTCAGGCCCTCCAGTAGTTCACTGTCCTTAGTGGCAGACTCAGAGTAAGCCGGTCTGGAAATAATGCTGCACCCGGTAGTGCCAGCTATTTTACCAGCATTTCTTCCAGACCTGCTTACTCCAAATGACCATATAGGTATTGTAAAACTAATTGTTGATTTGAAATACAGGAGGCCAAGATAAATCTTGCAGAAGTAAGTACCATTCCCAAAAATTATAAACACAATTATAAAAAAAAACAACTCAATACCTATAGGATACAAACAAAAGTATAAGCCTATTAAGAATAGCACTATGCAGTTCAAGCTGAGTTAAACCTAAAGTTATACATTCAGAAAGGCAATATGCTATTCTTAGGGAATAAAACCAGGTTAGTTACTTTTGTATTGCAATAAGTAATTCAAGGGCAATTGACCCTGTTGGTCATATCCTACAGTATAATTCACTTTCAGAATCACCTAGTTATACCTACACTGGTTACAAGTATATCTTGGAACAGTATGTAAGTTTCTTCTTTTATGAATGGATACAATTAAACCACAAGTATTACTTTTAAGAACACAGTTCAGAGCTAGTAAAGTAACTCATGTAGTTTCTGGAGGGGGGCCTTAAGCTACTCAAGGGTAAGTATGAACACAGTAAGCTATTTTAGAACTGCACTAAGCAATTCAGGGAAAGCAAACCCCAATTACAGTTTAAGATGAGCAACAGCTATTCAAGGTCAGTATAACCTATTGGTATATAAACGTATTAAACTATTTATATTACAGGAATAGACGGTATAACCAACAATACTTTTCGGAAGTGTAGAATACAATTCTAAGGTAAGTAGGAATGTTATGACTATCTTAGATGTGCTCTAAAGCGGTTCAGGGAAAGCATAACCCAATTATACACTTTTAGAATGGCATACATTTAAGAATGGCATACAGCAATTCACAGGTAAGTATTAATTCCAAGACTGTTTAAGAAATTCCCTAAAGCAGATCAGGGAAAGCAAAGCCCAATAACACACATTTAGAAAGACACGTTTTCAAGGTGGGTAAACCGTATTGGTAAGCTTTAATATTCATTCGCTTTAGAAATGATAAAACACTACCAACACTATTACTTTTAGAAGAGTGAAACACAATTCAAAGCTCATAAAATGACTTCTATACGTTCTAAAGGTAGCAACTTAAAGGTGTCAAAGTTGGGAGCCAGAGACACAGCGCAACCAACATACAGGGTTAGGGGCAAAAGACAGATTCTGTATGGCGTAAGTCATTATGAAAACACTGTGGTGTTGTCCACAAAACAGCCAAAGAATACCATAAAGAGGACATTTAGAACTTATAAAAGGCTCCTTTGCCCATTTTGCAGGGCACTGGCCTATCAAACTACACATCCCAGCAGTGCGTGTTCCAGGAAAGCCACAATGGGAGTGACACACCTGTGCGCGTGTGCACAAATCAAATCACAGGGCTTGTGCTCGAGTCCTCTTGCTGAGAAGACGTGTCTCAGAGCAGGTCCAGCTTCCTATGCTTTAGCAAGGGTCCATGCCCCACCGGATCTGAAACCCGGCCCCTCGCCTACTTCGGATAAGTGCTGCAGCATGTTAACAAGCCACATGGAGGAGGGGGGCCGCGCAGCGGGCCCAGCCCCACCAGACAACTGGTCCCTGCTTCCTGATAAGCTAAATGCTGGTGCCATGCTGCATGTCGTGTAATGAAGAGCAACACTAACCACTTGTTATAGATGATGTCATTACGCTGCGTGTTGACGCGGCATAATACGCTCATTTTTTGTAGATCGCGGATCTCGGTCACACTGATCTACATCTGAGCAGACCAGCAGAGATGCATTTTTGAATTGCAGCATCTACTTTTTGAAGGTGAGAGAGAGGCTAGAGCCAGTCTGGAATTGGCAATGCTATTAAGCAGTTGGGCATAACTGTGCGATACACACCATGTTATCGCTACACTTTGCCTTCCGGATCTGTTTTGATTTGACTTTCAGGCTGGGTTGGTGATATGGTTTGCCTTGAATTTTCCATATGAAGCTGAAGGCACTGGAGACAGATTGTCCCTGAGTTGCATGACTGTTTCTGACTTAAATAAAGCAGCCAGTATAAACAAGGTAAGTTTTTTTTTTGAGGTTTCAGAGTGTGTAGGGGCATTACCTTACATATATTTTGAACTCATCAGGTGCCTCCTTGTCACCCACCTCCCCCTCTCTAAGAAATCCAATGGCTGGCACAGAGGGATAGCAGCTTACATTTGAAAACTCCACAGATACCTTTTCGCTACGAGAAGAGACCCAAACATGTTCACGGGTGAGGATAAAGGGTGTGTATTTTGTCCCCTTTGGATTGGTCTAACTGGTGGGGGAAGTGGGAATCATATACCATTTTCTTTATTGAGGTTAACTGTTAGTAATTGGTCTTAGGTATCGGTCCTAGTGGAGTGAACGCCCTTATCTATTAGACAAGTGAAGAGCAAGAATTGGAACTGCTAGAAAGTTTGAAGACATTTCTCTCTACAAACTCTTGGTTTAGGTATATTAGTAATTGTATACCTTTCCACCCTATTGGTGATTAGAGTTTGGCTAGGTTGAATAATCAGACCCAAAATGCGGATTTAGTAATGTGTTTGTCTTTGTATGTACCCTTAGATATAGGAATCTGGTGTGTAGAGGAATGAAACAGATCTACCTGAAGCACAAGACAAATGTCTGCTCCTGAAGAATGTCCAGTTACTTGCAACACTGAGGATAGAAACTTATATAAATTTGGCTGGGCTATGCTGACACAGTGGGGAACAAGAGAAATTGAGTTGCCACTGTGTTTTTCGAATCAAGCCATTGTGAACTTGATTCTGTGAGGTGGAATAATTGTATTATTGTATACTGCTATGTTGTGTATATGTGTTTTTTAAATGTTCTTTGTTACTTGTGCTTGAATAAGTGAATGAATTAAAAAATGATATTTTAGGAAACATCTGGTGTGCTATTGATTACATGGTACGCAGCCCATATTTGTTAAGTGGTTGAGTAAAGATACTTGGTATCTTAAGGTACATGATGTTGTGTCATTATAGTTTGTCTATCCCTTCATTTGGTTGAAAATATATATATAGATTGCATCCTCACTTTGTAGGAGGGATCATCACTGTAGTGTGGGGCAACCCTGGAATGAAATAAGGTGGTTGGTTTGTGCCACTTCTGCGCCTTGGAGCTGTGGAAACTGTCAGATGGTAAATATCAACTTCAAGGACAATTTGTAACTTATTCTGTGGAAGAACCAAAGTTAATCAACAACTCATTTACAAGTAGGTACTTTCAACACTTGTTATGGATTTCAAGATAGAAGCCTTACCATCAGAGTCCTTCCGTAATTCTTGACCATACATTTTCTCAGTGGCAGAAGAGGGACTCGATTGCTCTAGGAGCCAGCTGTAGGCAGTCAGGATTCAGTTTAGTTGCAGAAAAGTCAAATTTCCAGAGGATACCTCTTCACACAAGTAAGTATCACTTTAGAGTTAGTTGAAAATTGGTTAGGGACTACACAGAAGGCTCCCTGTATGCGTCCCAGCATTAGGCCAAGGCAAATGGTGAACTGGATGAAAGTGATAGACTCTAAGTGAATGTCTAAGTATAAGTTCCATATCAGTATAGAACCGTGAAGGAAAACGATAGAGTGCTTAACATTAGGTGGGGCAACTAAGCCCTCCCCTCAAAATGGCCACTATGAACGTCACTAAATACACAAAGTTCCATTGGCTACACAAACTGTAGGACTCTTAATTACGTGGTCCTCTACAATTGGTTGTCTTCTAACCCCCTTCAGTACTTTTCTACCTACGTTTAGCAGCATACAGACTGAACATCCAGGTGCTAGTGGGCTCATCTAAACACTAACTTCCCTCCAAATTATTATATCGATCCATCATCACCTCAATGGTCCAGTGTCAATTAGTGCTTTGAAGTGTGGCCTTGAGTTTGTACGGTGCCCTGAGAATTTTTAAGGAGTGAAGGCACAGCCTGCCCTTGTGCGTAGGTGTGACCACCTGTCATGATGCCTACACCCGGGGACCCAGACCAAGTCCAGCAACCCTGGAAGCAGTCATCAAGCTACCCCAAGCAAGCCCAACAACCCCTGCTAGGGGCTATTTGGGTGCAGTCCTGGTGCCTATGGCGCCAGGCTCATATGGAGAGTCAGTTCTGGTGCCATAGGCGCCAGGCTCATAGATTAAAACTTACCTGATGCGGACCATGCTGCAAACTTACCTGATGCAGACCATGCTGCAAGAGCTCCAAGCCAAAAGAGGCTTGGAAGGGACTATTTTACCTAGGGACTATTTTTTTACTCGGGTGGGGCTGGGGAGGAATACTTACCTGGGACTACTTTGGAGGTTATTTAAACCACGCCCGAAGAGCAGCACACGCTTCGCGTTATTCTGAATCCAGCAGCGTAACACTCACCGTGCCTGCAAGTCTGCATCCAGTCTTCTGCCACGCCCGCCTCGAGTTTGGAGCTCCTAGAAAAAGGGAGAAAGAAGGAGAAAAGGTTAGACCAAGAGCAATACCTTTGATCCTTACCTGAATTCCTGATTTGTCACGCCTTCGAGCTGGAAGAAAAAAGTTATTTTATGCGCGTCGCCTCGCCTGCTGTAGCGCCGCGCTGAACTCACCGGCCTTCGCAGCATCTTCACATTTCACCGCATCCTCCTGCATGTTCCTGCCGCACTCCGGCACCTAAGGAGAAGACAAGAACAGCAAGGTGTGCCAAGGGAACACACAGAGGAATACCCCCATAGACTTACCTGATTTTACCACCGGGGATACTATTCTTCTTCACGGGTCGGCTCAGCTTCCACTGCATCCTAGCCGAACCCCGGCCCCTAAGGGGAAACAAAAGGACAGCAAGGTGAAACAAGGGACTAACAAGGGGAACCTTCCTCACCACAAAAGGCTTACCTGATTTTACCGCCGGAGGCATTATTCCCCGAGACTTCATACTTTCTCTCAGCGCCTGAATAAGGGAGAAAGCAACAGGTTACATATGGACATTACTTTATCTAATTGTGTTGGATAATACAAATCTTTACCAGAACATTACCGGTTGCCACGAGGAACTCTTCAGTAAGGTCAAGCTGCAACCTGCAAGGAATCGGACAAGAATGAAAGTCAGGCATTTGAACTCTTACGAACTACATACTTAAGGCGTCTTGCCGGGAATATCGCAGTCAATATTGTCCTGGAACTCACCAATTCCTTCGAGCCAGTGAAGCAACTGGTTATCTACGCGCCCCTGCGCTCAATGCAGGATGTAGAGCTTATCTTTTCAAATCATCAGGTGAGACTATAAGAGGGGACATCCAAGGTGATCAGATGGGAGAACAACGGGGTGGGGGGATTTACGCTCAACTCCACGGGTGGTTAATTTCCTTTCTCCACTTGCAGAGGAATATTCCTATGGGCCAAGCAAACAAAGCTAGGTGGGCTAGTCTAGTCCGTCATCTCGGCCCTACGCGTCACATTGGTGGAGATCGCAGCAGTCCAGTCCAGATTTACGCCTCTGTGGGAGCCAGGTGAGCATAACAGAACGCGAAGCCTACCTACAAATTCCCACCCGGGGTTATGGATACCTCAGAGACTGACCAATTGGCCCAATTACTAGGGGAACTGAGGGCTGAAGTGCATTCCGCCCGTCAAGAAACCAATGCCCTTAGGTGGGAACTGATTTTGTCAAAGGAGCGAACTGATGACCTTGCTAGGCAACTATTGCAAAGCCAGGCTGGACAAGCACCCCTACCTGGTTCTGGGGGAAATCCAGCTCCTGTGTTGTCGAGTAACCCTGTGCAAATAAACCTACCTGGAAATATTCCATTAGCTACACCCGAACGCTTCGCTGGAGATCCCAAAAGGTTCGCCGTTTTTATGAACAAATGCCGCTTGCACTTTTTATGCAGACCTGGAGCCTTCCCAAACGATCAAGCCAAGGTAGCCTTTGTATTGTCATATCTCAGCGGCAGTGCAGCTGATTGGTCAATTCCACTAGTTACTCCGGATGACCCAATTCTTCAGGATTTTCATGGCTTTTTGAGCATGGAAAGACTATTTGCCCGGCACTCCCAAGGACAGGCCGTGGATAACAAACTTTTGTCCCTACGACAGGGTAACCAGGACCTTCTATCTTACATCGCGACCTTTAATAGGTTGATAGTGCAAATGTAACGCTCACCTGATTCCCACGGAGGCGCTGATCCCGGCTGGGCTGCTATTGTTTCTTCAATTGAGAAGCGTAGAGCTCGGACGACTCTCAGGACTGGGCTTCCTCTTATCGAATGTCTGACTTGCAGGGTAAGTTTTCTGCAGCTGGAAGAAAAAGGGTTAATCACCGTTTGATGGGATTCCTTCTCCCACCAATCGCCAGTTTCTCCCACAGCCTAGCTTTCTACTTGTCTCGGCGAGCTCTCACCTTAGGCGTATAAATGCTGAGCTCTCCATCCTGCGTCTGGTGCAGGGGTGCGTGGATTCCAGTTACGTCACTGGATGAGTTCAGTGTTGAGGCTCAAGTCTTTTGCGGCCTTAGTTGTGGCACTGGTGCTGGGATGCCGAAGAGCGATGCCGCCGTTACTGCACGACCGGATGCCTGTAAGTATACTGTAGTCTTTAGGCTTTAAAAGATGGGCACCTCAATAATGTCCCTTTTCCTTTGTTTCAGGCCTCGGGATGCTGTGGGCGTAGTTTTCCGTTGCTGCTGCACATGCCGATGCACGTAAGTATAATGTTCGTTGGCCGCTTTTAATGGCACCTCTAATAATGTCCTTTTTCTAGTTTTCAGGTCCTGGGATGCTGCGGGCTTTATATCCATTGCCACTGCATGTGCCGATGCACGTAAGTATAATGATCGTTGGCCGCTTTTAATGGCACCTCTAATAATGTCCTTTTTCTAGTTTTCAGGTGCCGGGATGCTGAGGTTGATGCGGTGACTGGATTCCGGGATCTGGTAAGTATTGTTCTGTGTCTTTCTTCATCCACAGGTTGCTGCGCGGAAGCTGAAGATGACTCTGGACCTGGAATGCAGGAGCCGACTCGGTGAGCGTCCTGCTGCTACTGCAGAATAACGCGAAGCACGTGTTTTCCATCGGGCGTGGTTTAAATAGCAGAGAAGTGCTTCCAGTGTGTGTTCTTCCACCGGTTCCACCCAGGTAAGAAAAGAGTTCCGGAATGGAGGGAATAGTTCCTCCCAGCCCTGATGGCTGGGGACTTCAACCAGACTGGATTGTTCTGGGTAAATATGCAGCATGGTCTGCCTCAGGTAAGTCCACACAAGCATTATTACACTGTTTATCAATATGAGCCCGGCGCCTATGGCGCCGGGACTGAAACCCTTCATGAGCCTGGCGCCAAAGGCGCCAGGACACGGTCCAAAGGGCCCCTGTGGGGGTCTGCTGGGTCCGGAGTAGTGGAAGAAGGGTCTGCTTCCGAGGGCGCTGGGCAAGTCCTGGCCCCTCGGGAGTAGCGCCCATGACAGCACCCCCCCTCAAGGCCCCTCCCAAACTTGTCCTCCCCGGGGGTTTTGGTTTATCGGGAAAGGTTCGGTGAAATTTCTGGACTAGACGAGGAGCATGGACGTGGTCATAGGGTTCCCATGACCTTTCCTGAGGTCCGTAGCCTTTCCAGTCGATTAGGTAGAATAGCTTCGAACTGATGATTTTAGAGTCCAAAATGTCTTTTACTTCAAATTCGGGCTCCCCATTCACTTGAATGGGCTCTGGAGGATTGGTCAATCTGGTTCCAGGTTGCATGGGTTTCAAAAGAGATACGTGAAATACAGGATGTATTCTCATATGGGTTGGCAATTTTAATTTAATGGCCACTGGATTAATTATGGCCGTAATTGGATATGGTCCCAGGTATTTGGGGTTGAAGGTGTGAGGCCCTTTAAGCGATAAATGTTTGGTGGACAGCCAGACTTGATCCCCAACCTGGTATTGAGGGGCATTGCTTCGGTGTTGATCTGCTCCTTTTTTGTACCTCTCTTTAGCTTGTTGTAGATGTGCAGTCGCTTCCTTAAAGCTTGGGTAATAACGGTGTGCAATTGATCCACGGCGGGTGTTCCAAGATCTTGAGGTGGATCAAGGTTGGAGGTTCGAGGATGAATCCCATACAAGATGTAGAAGGGACTCTTCCCGGTACCCGAATGAACTGAATTGTTGTAAGCATATTCAGCTATCCAAAGGATGTCCTTCCAGTTACTCTCTGACTGTTGTAGCATGCATCGTAAATATTGCTCGAGAGTCTGGTCTGTTCTCTCGGTTTGCCCGTCGGTCTGGGGATGATGGCTGTTTGAATGTCTTACATCGATTTGAGCTAATCGACAACAGCTACGCCAAAAGTGGGAAATAAACTGGCTCCCCCTATCTGAGAGTAGTACTGACGGGAAGCCGTGTAGCCGGACGATGTTTTCAAGAAATGCTTTGGCTAGGACTGATGCTGAAGGTAAGCCTTTTAGCGGAATGAAGTGGGCCATTTTAGAAAACAGGTCCACAATAACAAGAATGGTGTTGTACCCGGAACAGGAGGGTAAGTCTGTGATGAAGTCCATGGAAAGGGTATGCCAGGGACACGGTGGGATGTCTAATGGTTGCAGAAGACCAGCCGGCCTCTTCTTCTGACCCTTGTTTTGAGCGCACACACCGCAGGACATCACGAATTCCTTTATGTCTTTTCTCCACGAAGGCCACCAGAAGTGTCTCTTCACCTTTTCTGTGGTTTTGGCAATGCCAGGGTGACCGTCAATTAATGAATCATAATAGCAGGAGATTACCTGTCTTTGTAAATCGGCGTGTGGTAGGGACAATCGTCCTTGGAAATAAGGCAAGTCATTGCTTACGGTGAAATCTTTTTCTTTTTGTAACCAGTTCAGTAAGTCTGGTGAGGTTACAAGTTGTTTAGTTTTTTCTTCAATATCCTCAATGGATTGTGAAGAAATCAGACCCACAATCCTTTGTTCAGGAATTATTGGTAGAGGTTCTGGATTGGCAACGTTATCTCCCATTCCAATTCGGGAAAGAGCATCCGCTTTGCCGTTCTTGTTGCCGGGGCGATAAGTGATCACGAAGTCAAATTCAGCAAAGAATAGAGCCCAGCGAAGCTGTCTGGAGGATTGAGCCTTGGCGGTTTTCAGATACTGCAGATTTCGATGATCTGTGATCACTGTGACGGTGTGTCTGGCCCCGAGGAGATAATGCCGCCATGCCTTAAAGGCTGATTTAATCGCTAGAAGCTCTTTGTCTGTGATGGTGTAGTTGATCTCAGGCGCCGAGAACTTCCGAGACCAGAATGCCGCAGGATGCAGTTGGTTAGTCTCTGGATCTCTTTGTGATAGGACTGCTCCCATTGCTAAGCTGGAGGCGTCGGTTTCAACGATGTAAGGGAGGTCCGGGCGTGGGTGTTTCAGTATTGGCGCCGAGGTGAATTTAGCCTTTAGCTCTTGGAAGGCTTGTTCTGCTTCTGCGGACCATTCAAAGCGTCTATTTTTTCTTAAGAGGGCGGTGATGGGTTGTACCACTCGTGAAAACTCTGGAATAAATCTACGGTAAAAATTGGCAAAGCCTAGCATGCTTTGAACGCCTTTCACGGAAGTAGGAGACGGCCATTTGAGGATAGCGTCTACTTTTCTCGAGTCCATGTGGACTCCTTTGGGTGTCAGAATAAATCCCAAAAATTCGACCTCAGTGACATGAAAAACACATTTTTCGAGTTTGGCAAAAAGTTTATGTTGGCGAAGTTTTTCAAGGACCGCCCTAACATGATTTCGATGGTCAGCTTCTGAAGATGAGTACACAAGAATGTCATCTATGTAGACGACAACGCAGACATCAATGAGCTCTCTGAGGACATCATTCATAAAATATTGGAAGGCGACCGGTGCATTGCATAGTCCAAAGGGCATCACTTGGTATTCAAATAGCCCATACTTAGTGCGAAAGGCCGTCTTCCATTCATCTCCTTCATTGACCCGTACCAAGTGATAAGCTCCCCGGAGATCAAGCTTAGTATAAATACAGGCGTTTTTTACCTGGTCAAGGAGTTCCGGGATCAGAGGTAAGGGGTACCGGTTTTTTACTGTTATCTGGTTCAGAGCACGATAATCTATACAGGTTCTGAGGTCACCTTCTTTTTTTGGTACGAAGAACAGAGCCGAGGATGCAGGGGACTTCGACGGACGGATAAAGCCATTGGCCAGGTACTGGTCTAAATACTGTCGCAGATGAAGGTTCTCAGGCTCGGTAAGGGCGTAAATCCTACTGCAAGGGGGAGTTGCACCGGGTAGCAAATCTATCTGACAATCGTATGATCTGTGGGGTGGCAAGGTGTTAGCCTGTTCCTTTTGAAAAACATCTTGCAACTCTCGATACTCTAGAGGTAATTGTGGACCGTCAGCCATTACTGACGCTAGGCCAATGTTGGGTCGTGGATAACAAGTTGGTGTGCACTCTGGGAACTTTATCGTCTTTGCTCGCCAATCAATCTGAGGATTGTGTTTCTCCAACCAAGGAATCCCTAGAATTACTTGGAATTGAGGAGCCTTGATCACGTCGAACACAATTACCTCCTGATGCCCGTCTTGGCCTAGTATCGTCACTTCAGTAGTGGTATGGGTCACTGTTCCGGAGGCGATTTCCGTCCCATCCACCGTGGTAATGACGTCTTTAACCACCTTTGGACAAAGAGGTAAGTTCATCCTAGAAGCCAATTCGTGGTCCACATAATTTCCAACTGCTCCGCTTTCAATGTATGCCTTAATTGCATGCAAACGATCTGGTTGCTCTGGGTTTACGAGGACCATTGGCATTATGAAGTGCAAGGTCAAAGAACTGGTTTTTACGCTCGGCAAGCGGACCTCTACACTTGTCGGGCGAGGTTGTTTCCCGGCTCAGGCTTTTCAGAACTTTTATCAGAAGCTCCCACTGTCTTCTTAGGTGGTTTCACCGGGCAATCTCGAAGACAATGTCCTGAATTTCCACAATAGAGACATAGTTGCATTTGTCGTCTCCTGTCGCGTTCTTTCTGGGTTAGGGGACCCTTTACAAACCCAATTTGCATAGGTTCGACGGCTTCAACTCCTTTGGTGTGACTTTGAGGCTTAGGGAACACTCGTGTTTCAAACCTGGATCGATCCGCCTTTCTGTTTTGTAGTCTGTGATCCAATTGGACCACCAAATCAATGTTCTCTGAACAATCCTGAGGAGGATTCCCTACCTGGGCAAGGACGTCTTTGAGTTCGCCACGCAAACCCCTGTGAAAAAGCGTGATTCTTTTGTCCTCAGGTCATCTGGTTTCCACGATTAGCCTATTGAATGATGCAATGTAGGCCAAAAGATCTTGATTGCCCTGTCGTAGGGAAAGGAGTTCGTTGTCCAGGGCCTGCCCCTGGGAATGCCTTGCAAAAAGTCTTTCCATATTTGCCTGGAAGGTCGGAAAATCACAAAGGATCGGGTCATCCTGTGTAACCAGAGGGATCGACCAATCAGCGGCACTGCCGCTAAGATACGAAAGCACAAAGGCTACCTTAGTCTGGTCAGTCGGAAAGGCTGCAGGTCTACAAAGAAAGTGCAATCGCCATTGATTTATAAACACCGCAAACCTTTTAGGGTCACCAGAGAAGCGTTCAGGCGGTGCCAATGGCACATTTCCGGGTAGGTTGATTTGAACAGGATTGGCTGAAGCCGCTGGGATATAGCTCCCTCCTGAATTAGGTAGCGGGGTTTGCCCCGCTTGTGTCTGTAATAACTGTCTGGCGAGATCATCAGTTCGTTCTTTTGATATTATCAATTCCCTCCTAAGGGCATTCGTTTCCTGGCGGGCAGCATGAACTTCAGCTCTTAATTCCCCTAATAACTGGGCCAGTTGGTCTGTGTCGGAAGTTTCCATAGCGCCTGGGTAGGAGGTTATTGGTGGGCTTTGCGTTCTGTAACGCTCACCTGATTCCCACGGAGGCGCTGATCCCGGCTGGGCTGCTATCGTTTCTTCAATTGAGAAGCGTAGAGCTCGGACGACTCTCAGGACTGGGCTTCCTCTTATCGAATGTCTGACTTGCAGGGTAAGTTTTCTGCAGCTAGAAGAAAAAGGGTTAGTCACCGTTTGATGGGATTCCTTCTCCCACCAATCGCAAGTTTCTCCCACAGCCTAGCTTTCTACTTGTCTCGGCGAGCTCTCACCTTAGGCGTATAAATGCTGAGCTCTCCATCCTGCGTCTGGTGCAGGGGTGCGTGGATTCCAGTTACGTCACTGGATGAGTTCAGTGTTGAGGCTCAAGTCTTTTGCGGCCTTAGTTGTGGCACTGGTGCTGGGATTCCGAAGAGCGATGCCGCCGTTACTGCACGAGCGGATGCCTGTAAGTATACTGTAGTCTTTACATTTTAAAAGATGGGCACCTCAATAATATCCCTTTTCCTTTATTTCAGGCCTCGGGATGCTGTGGGCGTAGTTTTCCGTTACCGCTGCACGTGCCGGTGCACGTATGTATAATATTCGTTGGCCGCTTTTAATGGCACCTGCACCTCTAATAATGTCCTTTTTCTAGTTTTCAGGTGCCGGGATGCTGCGGGCTTTATATCCATTGCCACTGCACGTGCTGATGCACATAAGTATAATGATCGTTGGCCGCTTTTAATGGCACCTCTAATTATGTCCTTTTTCTAGTTTTCAGGTGCCGGGATGCTGAGGTTGATGCGGCCGCTACTGCGCGTGCAAAAACTGGTAAGTTAAGATGAATGCGACTGCCTTCACCCGAACCCCTTTTTAATTATGTCCTTTGCCTTTCAGGTGCAGAGAAGCTGCCGAAGAGAAGGCCGCGGTTAGCTCCGTTGCAATCACGGATGGATCAGGTAAGCGGGCGCGGCTGCGAGCGAATTGCACTTTTCTAACCTTATGTTTATTCTTTGCAGGTTTTGCCGGTGACTGGATTCCGGGATCTGGTAAGTATTGTTCTGTGTCTTTCTTCATCCACAGGTTGCTGCGCGGAAGCTGAAGATGACTCTGGACCTGGAATGCAGGAGCCGACTCGGTGAGCGTCCTGCTGCTCCTGCAGAGTAACGCGAAGCACGTGTTTTCCATCGGCCGTGGTTTAAATAGCAGAGAAGTGCTTCCAGTGTGTGTTCTTCCACCGGTTCCACCCAGGTAAGAAAAGAGTTCCTGAATGGAGGGAATAGTTCCTCCCAGCCCTGATGGCTGGGGACTTCAACCAGACTGGATTGTTCTGGGTAAATATGCAGCATGGTCTGCCTCAGGTAAGTCCACCCAAGCATTATTACACTGTTTATCAATATGAGCCCGGCGCCTATGGCGCCGGGACTGAAACCCTCCAAAGGGCCCCTGTAGGGGTCTGCTGGGTCCGGAGTAGTGGAAGACGGGTCTGCTTCCGAGGGCGCTGGGCCAGTCCTGGCCCCTCGGGAGTAGCGCCCATGACAGCAAACTGGATGGCCTGAGGTAAAACGAATCAGGTTATTTCATCGAGGGCTTCGAGGAGAACTCAAGGATGTCTTGGCTCAAGTCATGAACCCACCTCAAGACTGTGCTGAATATATAGACCCAGTGGTCCAGTTAGATCATAGACTTCAGAACAGAAAGGCTGATCGAGCCAAGTTTGAGAACAGGGTGTTCGTCAAAACCCACGCTAACCCCAAAGGAGCAGAGGCTTCAGAACCCATGCAAATCAGAGGGGTTAAAGGACTCTAACCCAGAAGGAACGAGAAAGGAGACGGCAAATGCAATTGTGTCTACATTGTGGAACTTCTGGGCATTTTCTACGGGATTGCCCTGTAAAACCGCCCAAGAAGGTGGTAGGAGCTGCTGATAAAAGCCATATGGAGTCAGACTCGGGAAATGACCATGCCCGACAAGCGTAGAAGTCCGCTTGCCGAGCTTGAAGAAGGATACTCAGACCTCGCATTTCATCATACCAATGGTCCTCGTAGATCCAGGGCAGCCATCGCGTATGCACGCAGTAAGGGCATACATTGATAGCGGGGCCATAGCAAACTATGTGGCCTACGAATTGGCTTCCAGGATGAATCTGCCTCTCTGCTGAAAAACCACCTCAGATGTCATCAACACAGTTGTTGGAACTGAAATTGCCTCTGGGCCTGTAACTCATTCCACCGCAGAGATGACATTATTGGGTCCGGATGGGCATCGAGAGGCTATTGTGTTTGATCTAATCAAGGCCCCACAGTTCCAAATAATACTGGGGATACCTTGGTTGGAAACACATAATCCTTGTATTGATTGGCGAGAGAAGAGAATAACCTTCCCAGATTGTGCGCAAACCTGTTACCCAAAGAAAAATCTGACCGCAAGCCTGGCCACACTAACCACAGCAGTCATGCAACTACCTCCTGAATACCAAGAATTCCAGGATGTCTTCCAAAAAGAACAGGCAAACACCTTACCTCCTCACAGATCGTACGATTGCCAAAATCGATCTCATACCCGGTGCACAACCCCCTTGTAGCAGGATCTATGCTCTTACGGAACCTGAGAACCTTCACCTACGACAATACTTAGGCCAGTACCTTGCCAATGGCTTTATTCATCCATCTAAGTCCTCTGCATCTTCAGCTTTGTTCTTCGTGCCTAAAAAGGAAGGTGACCTCAGAACATGCATAGAGTACCGCGCATTGAACCAGATAACTGTTAAGAACCGATACCCATTGCCTCTGATCCCTGAACTACTAGACCAAGTGAAGGACGCTTGCATATACACTAAATTAGATCTACGGGGGGCATACCATCTGGTACGTGTAAAAGAGGGCGACGAATGGAAGACTGCTTTCCGCACTAAGTATGCGTTATTCGAATACCAGGTGATGCCTTTCGGGTTGTGCAATGCACCTGCAGCCTTCCAATACTTCATGAACGATGTCCTTCGTGAACTCATTGACGTTTGTGTTGTCGTATATATCGATGATATTCTAGTATACTCCTCTTCAGAATCTGACCATGTGAAGCACGTCCGAGCAGTCCTTGAGAAATTGCGCCAGCACAAACTATATGCAAAACTAGAAAAATGCGTTTTTCATGCCACACAAGTTGAATTCCTTGGGTTTATCCTGACCCCAAAAGGAGTCCGAATGGACTCACGAAAGGTGGACGCAATCCTTAAGTGGCCATCACCAAGTTCAGTTAAGTACAACGGCTTTGCCAATTTCTACCACAGATTCATCCCGGATTTTTCACATGTTGTACATCCCATCACAGCACTCTTGCGAAAAAATAAACGCTTTATGTGGACTGAAGAAGCTGAAAATGCCTTCCAAGAGCTGAAAGCGAAATTCACGTCTGCACCTGTATTAAAGCACCCGCGCACTGAACTTCCATACATAGTGGAAACTGATGCATCCAGTCTAGCCATGGGAGCTGTCCTGTCTCAAAAGGACCCTGAAACTGGCCAGCTTCACCCAGTAGCGTTTTGGTCCAGAAAGTTCTGGGCACCTGAGTTAAACTATGCGGTTACTGATAAGGAGTTATTAGCCATTAAATCCGCCTTCAAGGCTTGGCGGCACTATCTTCTCGGTGCCAGGCATACCATTACTGTGATCACCGATCACCGGAACTTACAGTATTTAAAGACAGCCAAGGCCCAATCGTCACGTCAACTCCGATGGGCATTGCTCTTTGCCGAGTTCGATTTCGTGATAACCTATGGACCAGGTTGTAAGAATGGTAAAGCAGACGCCTTATCCCGAATAGGGATGGGAGAGGCAGAAGTGAACCCTGAACCAGTACCTATATTTCCCGAACAAAGGATTCTTGGCATGACTACTCTACAGACCCTAGAGGACATTCAAGTAAAGATCCAGCAACTCTTTGATTCTACAGCCTTGCAGGACTGGGTAAAGAAAGGCCCGGACTACTCTGTCACCAATGATCTGCCTTATTACCAAGGATGGCTATTTCTGCCACACAAGGAACTACAAGAGCTAGTCATTTCCCGTTATCATGATGGAGGGGCACCCAGGTATTGCAAAAACTGAAGCTAAAATTAAAAGACAATTCTGGTGGCCCACCTGGCGAAAGGATATTAAATCATTTGTGATGCCTTGTGGCATTTGCGCCCAAAACAAAAGTCAAAAGAAAAAACCAGCTGGACTCTTACAACCTTTAGCCATTCCGCCTACACCATGGCACACCTTATCGTTAGACTTTATTACCGATCTACCCCCATGCAACGGATTTAACACCATTCTAGTTATTGTGGATCTTTTTTCCAAGATGGCCCACTTTATTCCTTTAAAGGGATTACCTTCTGCTTCAATCCTGGCCAAGGAGTTCCTCGAAAACATTGTTCGCATACACAGATTTCCGTCCGTATTGGTCTATGACCGGGGCAGTCAGTTCATTTCACATTTTTGGAAAAAATGCTTTCAATTGGCGCAAATCGATGTGAGGTTATAGACCGGTCACCACCCCTAGACCGATGGTCAAACGGAGAGGACCAACCAGACTCTCGAACAATACCTGCGTTGTATGTTACATCACACGGAGAGTAATTGGAAAGACATTCTTTGGATCGCCGAATATGCATACAATAATTCAGTAAACTCTGGAACTGGACAAAGCCCCTTTTATACCTTATATGGGCACCATCCTCGAACCTCCTCAAACCTTGACTCACCCCAACACTTAGAAATGCCCTCAGTGGACCATCTGCACGCTACGATTACACAAGCCTTTAAGGAAGCAACTACACATTTAAAACAGGCGAAAGAAAAATACAAGAAAGATGCTGATCGGCATAGAAGTGATTCTCCACAATACCAAATAGGGGACCAAGTATGGTTAGTCACAAATCATATACCTCTAAAGGGGACACAGATCTTTAACCCCATATATTTGGGACCTTATTCTATTAAAGCCATTATCAACCTGGTGGCTGTCAAGTTGGACTTACCTGCTAATATGCGAATTCATCCCGTCTTTCATGTGTCACTTTTGAAGCCGGTACTACCAGGGTCAAGACTAACCAAGCCACCAGACCCCATCCTTGTAGACGGAGAACCCGAATTTGAAGTTAAGAACATCCTGGACTCCAAGCTGATAAAGTCAAAACCTTTTTATTTAATCGACTGGAAAGGTTACGGACCACAGGAAAGGTCATGGGAACCTAGTGACCATGTTCATGCACCCCGATTGGTGAAAAAATTCCACCGAAATTTCCCAGACAAACCGAAACCACAGGGAAGAACGACTTTCGGAGGGGCCTTGGGGGGGAGTGCTGTTATGATGCCTACCCCCGGGGACCCAGACCAAGTCCAGCAACCCCGGAAGCAGGCATCAAGTTACCCCAAGCAAGCCTAACAACCCCTGCTAGGGGCTATTTGGGTGCAGTCCTGGTGCCATAGGCGCCAGGCTCATAGATTAAAACTTACCTGATGCAGACCATGCTGCAAGCTTACCTGATGCAGACCATGCTGCAAGAGCTCCAAGCCAAAAGAGGCTTGGAGGGGACTATTTTACCTAGGGACCTGGGGACTATTTTTTTTACTCGGGTGGGGCTGGAGAGAAATACTTACCTGGGACTACTTTGGAGGCTATTTAAACCATGCCCGAAGAGCAGCACACGCTTCACGTTATTCTGCATCCAGCAGCGTAACGCTCACCGTGCATGCAAGTCTGCATCCAGTCTTCTTCCTTACCTGAATTCCCGATTCATCGCGCCTTCGAGCTGGAAGAAAGAAGTTATTTTATGCGCGTCGCCTCGCCTGCTGCAGCGCTGCGCTGAACTCATCGGCCTTCGCAGCATCTTCACTTTTCACCGCATCCTCCTGCATGTTCCTGCCGCACTCCGGCACCTAAGGAGAAGACAAGAACAGCAAGGTGAGCCAAGGGAATACACAGAGGAATACCCCCCATAGACTTACCTGATTTTACCACCGGGGGTACTATTCTTCTTCACGGGTCGGCGCAGCTTCCACTGCATCCTAGCCAAACCCCGGCCCCTAAGGGGAAAAAAAAGGACAGCAAGGTGAAACAAGGGACTAACAAGGGGAACCCTCCTCACCACAAAACACTCACCTGATTTTACCGCCGGAGGCATTATTCCCCGAGACTTCATACTTTCTCTCAGCGCCTGAATAAGGGAGAAGCAACAGGTTACATATGGACGTTACTTTATCGAACTGTGTTGGATAATACAAATCCTTACCAGAACATTACCGGTTGCCACGAGGAACTCTTCAGTAAGGTCAAGCTGCAACCTGCAAGGAATCGGACAAGAGTGAAAGTCAGGCATTTGAACTCTTACGAACGACATACTTACGGCGTCTTGACGGGAATATCGGAGTCAATATTGTCCTGGAACTCACCAATTCCTTCGAGACAGTGAAGCAACTGGTTATCTACGCGCCCCTGCACTCAATGCACGATGGAGAGCTCATCTTTTCAAATAATCAGTTGAGACTATAAGAGGGGACATCCAAGGTGATCAGTGGGGAGAACAACGGGGAGGGCGGATTTACGGTGAACTCCATGGGTGGTTAATTCCCTTTCTCCACTTGCAGAAGAATATTCCTACGGGCCAAGCAAACAAAGCTAGGTGGGCCAGTCCAGTCCGTCATCTCGGCCCTACGCGTCACATATGTGGAGATCGCAGCAGTCCAGTCCAGATCGACGCCTCTGTGGGAGCCAGGTGAGCGTAACACCACCTCGATCTTCCAATTCCTTCCTTCCACGTGACTGGACACCATGAAATCGAGCCTTTTCGTGTTTTTGATATTATTTTTTAATGGTCCTCTGTCGTCTTTTGTTTTGCTCAAGCCTTCTGAACAGGAGCCTCTTGTTCCTTCATACAATTTGTATCCAATGTCAGCCAATTCTTGTTTGATAAGACTTTGGCTTCCTGGCTCATTCAACTCCTTCTACTGAGATTAAATTTGCAATTAAAATTTCTTTTAACTGCGACACACTGAAGTGAGGCCTTCTTGTTCATGTTCAGCACTGCTTTATAACATGTAGTGCAAAAATCCATCTTTTATATGGCCATATGCATCTATGTGTATATTGGCGCTTGCAGCGATCTATTTACTATAAAGCTTAAACCTAGCTTTAAAGGTTAATTTGCTGCTTGTGTATCAATTGCATCGGTACACATATAAACTAGCTTAATGTCTTCATCTGTGTCTGTGGCATAAGATTATTCACCTTGATCCCAAGATGTCACTTATCCTTGGTACTTTCTTGATGCCTTATAGAATATCTGCATCCTCTGGTCTCTGCATCTCTTCTGTGTGCGTCATCCCTTTCTGTGTGACATCACCATTCATCCTTGCCTTTCATCTGCTCTGCTTTTTCAGGAATCTCATTCAAATGGCCATCATATTGTCTTGCATGTAGGTACGGTTTCCTCAATGGGTACCTTGCCTCCCAGATTCTCTTAGGTACTGGTACTCTTATGGGTACTGCACAGAGTCCATGCTCTCTTCCTCGCTGATTCAATTGTTCCGCATACGTCACATACTTTGGTTCCATTCTATAGGAAACAAGGGTAGGGCAGTTGGACGGGGCGTACTTGGCTCCTCCTCTACACTCCACCCTCTGGGCAATTCATCTACCACTTTATCCTACTCCTTCACCTCTAGCCATCCTGGTCTGAAGAATTGTTTCTTGGGGGTCCATATATTTATGACTCCTTTCAAGCAACCTGCTGACTTCACATGTCCATCCTTGTTCCATGTCATGAGCATGTACTGTCCACTTGGACTGCAATAGATCCATCTTCCCACATGGTTCTTATGGTTCTTTGGGTATAGGAACTTTGTTCCCTCAGGTGCATGGATACTGGCCTTCACAAAGTCTCTGATTTCTTAATGTATCAGATCTCTGGGCTTCTATCCTGGTTCAACATCAGTCATAATCTTCATTTCTATAGCTTTCTTTGATGTTTTCTTGCACTGCGACATAATTATCTTGATCACACAAAATCCAAGTAATACCAACACAATCAGGGCTCCAAGAAAGTGAACATATCTGGCCTCCATTGTGGAACCCAAGAGAAGAGTGATCCAAACCAGCTGTCATCAGCAATGTCTTCTACTTCGTCTATCATCTGGCCATGGAGTTTCGTCAGCATGTCTATGGCCTCTGTCAAGGTTCTATTCTCTTCATCATGAGAAGGTATGAATGTGCAACATGATTCTCCAATTTTTGCACAAACACCTCCATCCATTGCTGTGATCATGTCCAAGACGTATCTGTTCTGTAGAGTCATCGGTCTTATGGCTCTCATCTCTTCTCTGATTGCATTGAATCCCTTTGTAGTAGTGTTGATTGTTTGCAGCAATTCCGATCTGGTTATCTGAAGCCACTTGGTATTTTCTCCAACTTGGATGCTTGGTATAAAGATCAACGTGAACACTGAAGAAGTTTGGCTGAACAGTCTGTGCTCATATGGGATAGAGCCAAAGGCTGCTATTGATTTGGCTGAAAAGTAGTTCTCTCTCTTTATCCTCTTTATCAGTTCCACAGATCTCTTCTTCCTTAGGTTAGCATCTGCTTTTGGGAAACTGTCAAGATTCAGATCACTCTTTGGAATCACTAATGCTGGAACATGGACATTCACCAGTGTGCCTATTCCTCCCCAGTCTTTAGGTAGCCTTATGTAGGCCTTGGATTCACAAGCACAATAATGGTCCATGATTACTGCTGTTCCATGCCCCATCCCTGTTGTGTCAAAGATACGATTGCACTTCTGATTTTCTCCAACTTTTCGTGTACCATTCCCTCTGAAGCACAGCTTTGAGCTCTCCAAAGGTACTATTTGCAGGGGTCCTCCTCTGTCTTCGACCCATGTCAGTAGTTTAGAAAGTCTTGGCCACAACGGTTTGCACACCTCTTGTACATTCAAAATAGTGGATTTAGGATGATTAGTTACCATCCAGGCTCTGAAGATCACCACTCCTTTTTCCCATCCATGTGATGATAACACTGATCCCCAGATCTGCATCTGACCTCTGTTCTTCCAAATTCGAATATCGTCTGCAGACTTTCCTGCGTTCTTCAGTTATTATTCACTTCCCTTCTGATTTCAGCTCGTTTTACGCCTAGATTTCAAATCTGATCACAATACTCCTTGTCTTTGCATTGTTTCTTGTCTTTATATCTTGAATATAATCATATTCATCTGGATCTGTCCCTTCAGTTACCCATTTAACAGAAGCACCACTTCCCATGAACTGGCCTCTGGTTTTGTAAAGTGCTATGTGTGACAGACAATGTGCTGTGTGCACATCTATTTCAACAGCTATGAAGATCTTCGACTTCCCCATGCTGTATGGCAGGAATGCACATACAAAGCATTCCTCCTTTGAAGTCTTCTCCCAACTTCCTTCATGTGTTGGTACCATATGTTATTTCCCAAGTGTGCCGTGCTGTCCAGGTAATCATTTAATTCATAATTATCTTCCTGTATGCTTCTTTTACATCTCATTCTTTTCATATGAGCTTCCATAATCATATCATGAAGTGTACCAACATAGCTTCTTCTGACTGAATTAATCACAGGAACATCCGTCTGGGTTCCCCTTGTAGGAGAAAGTTTAGAACGTCTCATCTGTTTAGCAGCCCATTTAGGCATGAAAATGTCTCTCATAATCTCCATCTGGGATCTTCCTTTTAAAACTGCTTTTGGGTCAATTGTCACTGGACCAGGTGTATGTGCATGTAATACTTGTGTAGGCTCACCTTTTATCAACCCTTTACCTTGCCTGTTTCATCAAACCTGTCTCTGGCATCCAAAAATAAGTTCTGAGACACTCTTTACTTGTGAACGATTATTAATGACATCCATCTAAAGCTCAGGCAATTTGCCATCTCTCTTTGGAACAGGAATGACTACATAGGAACTAGGCTGCCTAGTAGTTGCCATGCATACATTTTCTCTTTGCACAGAAACATGCACAGGAGTGTTAGCTCCATGTGTACCAATATAGAATGCTGTTCGCACAGTTAATGAAAGCAGTACGATTATGAACACAATGCAAGTGTAGATTACACAGTGATACGTTAACCTACAACATCTAATTCTTGGACAAAGTGAGCGCCTTTCTTCATGTGGTAGAATGATATTGCTGCTTAAGTGTCCTATCTTGACTACCTAAGGAAGGAAAAACGTAAAACTTTAATATATCAGCATTGTGAACTGCTTCTTGAAGCTGCTATCTCCACTCAGCAACTCATTCTTGATAAGTTGTCTGCTTACTGGATGATGAAAACAACTTTGTCTGTGTCTTTGTAATCAGTCTTTCAATAGTCAAAATGTAGACGCCTCTTTAGTATGAAGAAAAACAACATCAGTAAGTCTAAACAAGCTGTATGACGTAGATTATCTCCCAATCTACACCTCGAATCTGCCTCAGCCTAGACGACATGTTGAATTTCTTTCAGCAGGAACCAAAACTCTTTCTTTATCAGAAACCTCTCAATCTGTCCCTCGAAGGAATGTTTCTACACCGACCTGTGATTTTGCTCAGAATAGATGCTCACTTGGATGATGATACCTTCTGGGATCACATTCAGATTTGCAGTGTTTCTTGGATCCCTTGGAAAGTTGAGCACATCATTGTGCCTCCCAACAAGGTGCGGACATTCTTCAATCAGACGAAAGAACACCACACTGACTAGTCTATAAACTGCTTAGTTTGATAGGGGCATTTGTAACCTCCTCACTGTATTCAGGTAGCTGCAAGAATTGTTCAGCGATGACTATGAGAAATCTTCTTATCACTTCTTCATTCTTAGGATTTTGTACAAAAGCTGGAATGTGAGTGGTTCTTCCCACCAGCGAAGGGTAAGCGCACAGCACCAACTAGAAATAGGTAAGAATTTGC
This sequence comes from Ambystoma mexicanum, assembly GCF_040938575.1. Classification (NCBI taxonomy): domain Eukaryota; kingdom Metazoa; phylum Chordata; class Amphibia; order Caudata; family Ambystomatidae; genus Ambystoma; species Ambystoma mexicanum. The sequence goes on from NC_090922.1 coordinate 1,270,981,751, forward strand.
CTAGAAAGGTAATTACTGGGTAACACCATAGGTAAATCCAAACAGGAACTCAGTGTCAAACAAATCCGGGTATTGTACCCTTTTCCAATTGCTGTGGCCACGATCAAAATCTGGCATAATCCACTTCTTATCAAGGTTTAAGCATGCCTCACTCATCCAAAGTCAATAAGCTACTGTGGCTTTAAGAACAAAAAGATCTTCTTTCACTCTGAAAATGGAAGCACAGAGTGTTCAAACTAGTTTTCCTTGACCCTTTCATAAATGACTTAAAAGAAATGTCCCGAATCAAGCCGCAGTCCAATGAATACTTTATCTTTCTACTTGTCAGCTCCTGTGCACTTCTTCCTTGTCATAGATATCGCCATCACATGCTGTGGTTCTTCCCTGATGCTTGTACTTGCCTCATCATGTAGGGATGCAGGCAAAGGAGTTTCTCCAGCAAAAATGTTAACGTCCCCCTAAAAGATCCAAGCATGCCCGCCCTGCACTTTGACAGCAGACGGTGTGATGTCTTCCACAATGAACGGACCACAAAAACGGAGTTCGTCCCACTTTGTCATCACATGATTGCGAATTAGATGCACATCTCCTGGGAATAATTGGAGAACACAACGTTCCTTAGATTAGTCTGTCGAAACATCTCCTTCTGTGTTCTATACTGCTCTACACCCTCGTCTCTGCAGCTGTCCTGAAATGAGAGCGATACTGTCATACAGTTCAAATAATCACATAATTCCAATCCTAACAGTTCTGCCATTGGCTGAGCATCACTTCTAACTCTGGATGGAGGCATTAGAGTGGTTCTCATTCGTCTCCCTGTCACTATTTCATGGGGTGTGAGATGATGGCCATAACTGGTTCCTCAAAGCATATAATGCCAGTGGTAGGCAATTCAACCACCCTTTCTTCAAGGTAAGCTTCAACTTGGCTATTCTTTCTTTAAGCAAGTCGCTGAGCCTCTCACGAATCCCATTTCCTTGTGGATGATAGGCCGAATAAAACTTGTGCTTTTTACCAAGCAGCAAGCAGATCTGTTAAAATATCAGATTTACAAAGTGAGGACCATTATCTGACCTCATAACTTCACACAATCCCCATCTAGTTAAGACTTCACACAAAATGTTGCTGCACAGGTGGAATCTGGATGTGTACATGGGCCTGCTTCTATCCACCTTGTGAAAGGACACACTACTACGATCAGGTATCTATATCCATTACATACTTGTACCATGTCGATATGCAAGTGCTGAAAAGGGCAATTAGGTCTCAGAATGACTTCCCTAACTGTGCGCAGTGTATGGCCAGCCAAAACTTTTTGACACACAATACAGTTCACTATAAAAAATGCAACATCCTCCATTAAATTTGGCACAAACAATTCCTCAGCAATAGTTACAGTGAGATTCTCCCTAGTTGTATGCCCAGGGAGTTCCAGCGCCACCCTTAATAAGGCAACAGTCATCACCAGTTTACCAGTGCGGTCCTGTTGCACAAGGCTTCAAAGGGGTTTAAAGAACACCCTCTTAGTGTCCACAAATTCTTTTCCTTTAGAGGTGCGTCCCCCTGGACCTCTACTAACTGCGTTTTTGATAAGTGGTTGTACCATTCAGATACAATAATCATAATGGTCATTCACATCATGTCCGAACATTCATCATTTCTTTATCTTTAATTGCAACGCGCTTGGCCTCAGTGTCTGCTGCTTGAATTCCACGTGAGATAAAATCTGTCCCTTTAGTATGGGCTGCGCATTTACTGAATGCAATGCTACTGGGAGTTGTAGTGCCTTGATGAGCCTATCCAATAAGGCGAGATGATGCACTGCGTGCCGTCCGCTCCGAGGTAGTCCCTCCTTTTCCAACATGCCAGCCCTGCGTGCACCGTTGCTGTTACATGGGCGGAGTCGGTGTAAACTCTAACTTCCTGGTCTGCGTGACTCTCAACTGCGAATATAAACGCCAATAATTCTGCAGCCTGTGCTGAATAATGAGATGGCAATCGAGTACTAATAAACACCTGAAATTCCCCTTTAGCCGTGTGCTTTACCACAGCGGCACCTGTATATCTCTGTCAGTCATTTTGAGTGATCCTTGAAGAAACGTCAATAAGCACAATCTCTACTCCTCCTAATGCATACTCCTTTATTCTGGGGAGCTCATCGCAGAACTCTTCATAGTTCGCACAATCATGTACAGGCTCTCCCTTTGTCATTGGCTCAGCTATGACCATGGCAGAATTCACCATTTTACATCGAACTATTTTAATCGCTGGATTTGATATGACTAACTCATAGGCAGAAGCCCTTTCAGAAGTCAATGTGCCTTTTGGTTTTTCTGAAATGGCAAATAGTGCGTGCTTAACAAATAACATCATGGAACATCCCATTACTATGCTTGCAGCCTTCTCTATGGCAAACACGGCAGCTGCTAAACTTTGTTTGCACGGATAATGACCTCTCATCACTGAGTCTAAGATTCCACTGTAATATGCAAGGGGCTTGTACCCCAACGTGGTTCTCTGTATAAGGACTGCTGTCATAGCAGTGCCATCTGTATGTGAAAACAGGAAGAATTCCTCAGCATAATTGGAAATCCCTAAAACTGGAGCCTTGCAAATAGCTTTTTTTCAATTCGTCAAACCCTTCTTCCATCTCCTCAGTCCACACAATATTTTCCTCCATTGCATGTGCTTTCTTAAGGGCCTGTAACAGGGTCTTTATATATGAACTGTAGTCAAAGACCCATGTTCTGACGTAGTTACATAATCCCAACTCTGCATGTGTTCTATCTTGTGTGGCTTGGCTGTTTTTAAAATCAGCTTTTCAGGAGTAACCTTTTTCCCTTCATGCGAAATCAATTGGCCTATGTACAGCACTTCTTGTTGACAATATTGTAACTTTTCTTTGTTAACTTTATATCCTTTGCCAGCGAGTATAATCAGCTGGACAGAATTGTGTCTGCACTCTTCCTCTGAGGTGCTGCAAACTAAAATGTCATCTACGTATTACACAACGCTTTCCAAAGCGATATTGCTTAAGTCCATCTTAAGGACTCTATTGAAAATCGATGGGAACTCACAGTACCCATGGGATAACCAAGTGATTTTCAGGTGAGTTTGTCTAAAAGTAAATGACGTCAGATCCTGTGTGTCTTTATGCAATGGGATTGAGAAGAATGCATTTTTCAAATCAATCACAGTGAAATATTGTGCGTCGACAGGTATACTACATAGGATTGTAGACGGGTTAGGAACTATAGGGAACTCAGGCTCTACAATTCGGTTTATTGGGCAAAGGTCCTGTATAAGTCTCCAAGACCCCCCTTTAGATTTTTTGATAGGGTACACAACAGTATTAAAGGGTGACTCTGACGTCACTAAGATACCCTGGTCCATCATGGCAGAAATCGTCTTAAAAATAACTTCATCTGCCTCTTGAGAAATGGAATATTGTCATGCTCGAGGTCAAATTGCTCCTGGTTTCACTTTAATCTTCACTTCTCCAAACCCCTTTACTAAGCCTACGTCACAGGGGCCGGTGGTCCATAATGAAACTGGCACATTTGCCCTATATTCATCAAAATATTCAGGATGTTTTTGTACTATCATCCTTTTCTGATTAACTTCTCTTTTAATTACTCTTACCCAATATGTAATACACATCGAATATTACATCATCATCAGATGGATGATCTCCCAACAGATCTTTATCAGTGATGTCAGTTAATCTGTAACCCTCCCCGATAGCGATTACTGCACGCCATTGTTTTCCTTCATCATCATGACCAACAAGCAAAGCCATTTCCCCTCGTATTATGGCTGCTTGTATCTTTAAGGGAGAAACTCGTCCCTTTTATTCGAGCATATGTATGCTTGGTCTAAACAAAAATTCATCTGGTGTTCTCATTGGTCTTCCTTCTAGGCCTGGTAACCCTGACAACAGGATGCGTACCCCATATTGAAACACCTCTGGTTCTAATGGAATTTCTCTCATAGCTAGTTGTCCGGCATACGCCATAATCATTTTGCACACGTTTACATAATGTATTCCTGGCGTTGAACACACTATACCTTCATCAGTGAACAAGTGTGTCATATTCAACTTAGTCAGTAAATCTTGTCCCAATATATTGACAGGTGTTTGCCTTGAATAAAGCAGTGGCACCTTCATGTCACATTCTCCTATAGAAACTGGTAATTCTTCTGTGAAAAGAACTCTGTGTGTGGCTTCTGTGAAACCCTGAGTATTCATGGCATTGCCAGACATTGAAAATGTTCCCTCTAGTATACATGACCGTGTTGCAACTGTGTCTACTAAAAGTGAAAAACGTTTACCTCCTATACTGACGTCCACCCTTGGTTCCTCATGAGGGTTTGGCATCACGGATAGTATTGAACACTTCAGGTCTCCCAGTGAGCTGTCCTATTGCAGGTACAGCCTCATCCCATTACCTGTGAATGGGTTCCCTCCATTGGCAGTGACATCCCCTATTCCAGGAGTCAGTAACTGCCATGTGTTCGTAGTTTGCTGAAGCTGCATAGGCGATTGCTGCGACCGTCCTTGTCGCAGATTAACTTTGACCTGCTGTGGTTGCAAGCCTTGCTGTACTCTTGACACTTGCTGCTGCACTGTTTGATTCTGCGCAAATCCATCTCAATTCTGCTGCAAATGTGCAGGTGGATTAGACCGGCCATTTTGCACCATTCCTTGACTTCTACATGTGTGAAAAACTGCCTTGTCATTCCACACTTCCAACATAGAGGCAGTGGTCTCCCAACTGGCCCATTTTGCATACTCTGATTACCATTCTGCATATTTTGAAACCCACCTTGGTTATTCCGAAAGCTTCCCTGATTACTCTGCCAATTCCCCTGATAACCTTGCCAACCTCTTCCTCGAAAACCCCTTCCTCATGGAGTATATCCACTATTTGTTTGATCAAACTGCCTTTGATTATTCACCTGCGGCATGTTCACTGTCTGCTGTGCGTTTGATCTTTCTACTCTGGTCAACATTGCCCCTTCAATGGGGTATTTGTATAATTTTTTCTGCACTAACTTTGCCTCCTTGCCTTTGCGAGCATCGTCTTTTTTGTGATTCTTTTCCCGTAAGAGTATGCAGTAATGCGCAATAGTCAGCTGAATTTACGACCATGGTTTAGCCTCTATCCCTACTAACGTCTTGAGCTGCTTCTGTACTGGCTCTGGCAGCTCTTGACATAATATATGATAGAATACTGGTATTGATTTTCCCCAAGATTCGCATGTTTCCAACGCCCAAGATTCCTGAACATTTTGAATGTAAATCATATCCTTCCTTCATCATTTTCCTCATTATAGCTCCCATATCGGACATGTCGGGATACAGTACTCGAAGCGCTTTTCAGACTGCCACTCTACAGTTATTGAACGGTGCACCATTGTAAGCCATCCTGACTGTAGTCACACCAGGGTACCCTGCCGTTGTCCAAAAGTCATCAGCTCTCTCACCAAGTATGGCGATTAAAAGACCCTTAATGTCCCCTATAGGCAACATGTTTCCTCCCGTCATTTTTTCTGATTCATGTATCCATTTCCCAGTGCCAGAAGTTAAAATCGGGAGTTTCCACCTTAAATTATCCTTGTCCACATGGGGCCACGGTATGTACTGTGGTCTGGCCCCTCCTTTTTCTAACCAAGGAAACTGAGACGGCCCAAACTCATTCTGATCTCTCATCATTTGTCTGTCCGCTGCAGCGACAACATTGCCACATCGCTGTCTACCTGCCAATGATCTTAACCTGCTTACATAAGGTGGCAACTCTCCCCTCTGACCATGGAGTTGCCCCCTGGGTCAGTCTGACTGTGTCAATGGCTCCGACACCTTAGACACATGCATGTTTAAGTCCAACCATCTTACTTCTTTACCCATAGAAAAGCATCCATCAGAACCACATACGTCATCTCTTTTCTACCCCATGGAAGGCTTCCCTTTCTTTGACTGACATTTCTTGTGCCCAACTCGTGCAACTTCTCTCTTCGTCATCTCTATTTAGAATCAGTCTGTCTAAAGGCAGCTCCTTATGTCTCGCACTACATGAGGCTTCCCCTGTGTCATACAACTGAGTGCTCTCGAGACGGTCATTTTTTCCCTTCCTCCTTGGATCTTTCTGAGCTCTCATTTCATGGTATACTTTATCGATTGCATCCCCAATGTTCCTCGAGTCAAACTCGTATTCTAGATTTGCTCTAGACTGGCCTGGTACTGACTTGTATTCTGGAAAGAATTCCTCTATATATTCCCATGCTACCTTTGGATCAGGATTTCTTACTTTTCCAAGTAATCAAGATCACATGCTCTCTGCCTTCTTTTACGTTCCATATCATAATAAAATTCTCTTTGCTTTCTAGCTTCCTCTCTCACTCTGTCTTCCTCTTTCTTTTTCATATCCCTTCTTTCCTTTTCCCTTCGTATCTCCTTATCTCTTTGTCTTTGCATTCTTTTATCCCTTAACTTTTGTTCCTCTTCTTCTATTTGTTTTCTTTCTAGCCTCTCTTGTTTATCAACTGTTCTTTGTTTATTGCCACGTCTTCTTTGCTTTTCTGCTCTCTCTTGTTTTTTTGCTTGCTCGTCTTGATAGAACTGTTCTCATCTCTGTCTATCTTTCCTTTTTGCTCCTTCGTCTTGTAATCGTTCTTCCCTTTCTTTGTCTATTTTATCTTTCTCATCTTCATCTCCCCTTGGTCTTACGTCCTCAATGCCTTTACCATCGAGTGTAAGCAAAATCTGTCCTCCCATCCCTTCGTTCTTTAAGCGCGCTATCTCATCAGTTTCATCTCTTCTCACTTCCATCTCTTTATTTATCTTCCTATATCTAGAGATGTACTTGGTCAATCGCTTCTTTCCTTATCGCGTCTCTCCTTGTCCCTCGGGAATTTAGAGATTACATCTTTCTCAATATTTTTCTCTGTGCCCTCGTCACTACTTTGCGTAGGTGGCTCATAAGCCGGGTTGCTATACCCTGCCGCTGTTTTAAGTTCCCTTAATGGGTATAACCCATCGTCTTTCTTATTCTCGTCTTCTATTTCAGACGGGGAGGGAGGAGCAGAGGGCTCTTCACCCCCCTCTTTGCATACATTAAGTATCCAATCTAAGAGAGGCTCTTCATCTTTCTCTTGTTGTTACATTTTCCAAAGATCTAAGCTCACTAGGCACTTGTCTAGCTTCTTCCCAGTATATGCTGCATGCAAATATGTCGTCATATGCTGCAGGACTGCCTTCGATAGTGATACGCCTTGTAGCCACGGTATAAACATTTTGTCTGCATTTCCTTTAACCCATTCTGCACTGTACTGTCTAATTTTAGGTGAATGTTTTGGCAACTGCTTGCAGAGATGCACTAATGGAGTAACATCCTCCATTCTCAATCTATCTATTCTTAATTTATTTAACGCTGTTTGCTTTTGATCAGAGGTTTAAACATGTTTCAAAAGAACAATGCCATATGAGCGAGCACCAAATGTCACAAGATCCAATCCCGTTTACTCACAATTTTACTTTAATTTTGCTAAAAAACAACCATCAAATACAATAAAAACAATCACTTTCTTTTCCTCAACTTTGCACTTCTCTTATATCTCATGCATTTTTTATTTAGCTATGACGTCATCATGCTTTCAAAACCACCTAAAACAAACAGACAAACTTTAATGGTCACATAAAGCTCTTACAATCTTTTTCCTTAAGACTTGTCTTAACCTCTAAAAATGTTCCTTACGGAACTTAAATCTATCTCTTTAGGTCTGTCTTAAATCAGACCTGTTTTCTACGTCATCCACAAACAGGATTTTAGATTAAGATTTCTTCTAACGTTCTTTAAATCTTAGATACAGGGTGTATCCTCTTTATTGTGTTTTCCGTTTCGCTCGTTGTAGAAGTGGGAGGGGATTCTTATAGAAATTAAGGGGAACCTTCAAACCCTTCTTGCAAGGATTGTTTTGTCATTTATACTAACCACTATCTATGGGGAGCTTCACGTCCTGTCAGCCGAATTGCAAAGTTCGTGCGATATTGCAGAGACTCTAAAGTTTACTTATGGCGATGGTCGATGGTCTTTTTTTAAAGAACAATCCTCTCTCTGCTACCAAGTGAACTGGATTGCCCAGCCCTTTAAGACGAGTAGCAATACCCTGGAGATGGATGGGTATGCAGATTGTATTCATACATCAATAATCAAAATGACTCAGGTAGTTTGGCAAAAGGGGAGTCTGTTTTGTTAACAAGTATATAAAACAGGGAGTACAACAAACATCAGCATTCGTTCAGTCCTCTTACTCAACTCATTTCATTATAAACTGAGGTTATATTGCATAAAATCGTCATCAGTGATGTATTGACCTGCGTCATTACCTATGTGGAAACTTCAAAACATATCGAGAAAAGTGAGAGGCTCTAAGTGAATGTCTAAGTATAAGTTCCGTATCAGTATAGAACTGTGAACGAAATTGATAGGGTGCTTAACATCAGGTGGGGCAAATAAGCACTCTCCTCAAAATGGCCACTATGAACATCACTAAATACACAATGTTCCATTGGCCACACAAACTATAGGACTCTTAATTACGCGGTCCTCTACAATTGGTTGGCTTCTCACCCCCATAAGTACTTTTCCACGAACGTTTAGCAGCACGCAAACTGAACATTCAGGTGCTAGTGGGCTCATCTAAACACTACCTTCGCTCCAATTATTATATCAGCCCATCATCACCTCAATGGTCCAGTGTCAATTAGTGCTTTGAAGTTTGGCCTTGAGTTTGTACTGTGCTCTGAGAATTTTTAAGGACTGAAGGCATAGCCTGCCCTCGTCCGTAGGTGTGACCACCTCGATCTTACAATTCCTTCCTTCCACGTGACTGGACACCATGAAATTGAGCCTTTTCATGTTTTTGTTATTATATTTTAATAGTCCTCTGTCGTCTTTTGTTTTGCTCAAGCCTTCTGAACAGGAGCCTCATGTTTCTTCATACAATTTGTATCCAATGCCAGCCAATTCTTGTTTGATAAGACTTTGGCTTCCTGGCTCATTCAAATCCTTCTGCTGATATTCATTTTGCAATTAAAATTGCTTTTAACTGTGACACACTGAAGTAAGGCCTTCTTGTTCATGTTCAGCACTGCTTTAGAACATGTAGTGGAAACATCCATCTTTTATTTGTCATTATGCATCTATATATAAATTGGCGCTTCCGGAATCTATCTACTATAAAGCTTGAAGCTAGCTTTCAAGAGTACTTTGCTGCTTGCATTTCAATTGCATCTATACACGTATAAACTTGCTTAATTTCTTCATCTGTGTCTGTGGCATAAGCTTTTTCACCTTGATCCCAAGATGTCACTTATCCTTGGTACTTTCTTGATGCCTTATAGAATATCTGCATTCTCTGGCCTCTGCATCTCTTCTGTGTGCGTCATCTCTTTCTGAGTGACGTCACCATTCATCCTTGCCTTTCATCTGCTGTGCTTCTTCAGGAATCTCATTCAAATTGCCATCATATAGTCTTGCATGTAGGTACGGTTTTCTCAATGGGTACCTTGCATACCAGATTCTCTTAGTACTGGTACTCTTATGGGTACTGCATGCCCTGCTCTTTGCTGATTCAATTGTTCCTCATACGTCACATACTTTGCTTCCCATTCTATGGGTAATTGAGGGCGGGGCAGTTGGAGGGGTAGTACTTGGCTCCTCCTCTACAATGGTGTAAAGACCGGTAGGGGGTGTCTGTACTTCTGCTCTCTATATGGTAGAGGAGAGGCACAGGAGACCCCAGCCAAGATTCTCTAATATGGTAGCAATGGACGAGCAATCAAGGCCTAGCTTCTCAGGAGGTGATGCAGGCTGGTTCATAAGTACAGTGTATTCCCCAAGCCCCCACAAAGGAATGTCCACACACTGTATTACTGAAAACACATTCTTTATATAATTAATTCAAAGGTTATGTACACTTATCACAATAACGCACCTTGTGCTCAGGAAAATCAATAATGGTAAATATCTACAATTCTAAAGTGGTACCACTAGTATTAGACCTCATTAAAGTGCATTCACAAAAATGTCACACAGATCAATAAGTGAAACCAGCAATAGAGGGAAGAGAGAAAATAAGGGGGTTGAACAATAGGCAAAATACTGGCCCCTAACTCTAGACACAGTTCTGTGTGGAGATCTCCCCACCTGGGCAACCTGTAAAAGAAAGAGATCTAACACAAGCCCAGTCCATATGTTGTTCAATAGTCTTATTTACCCCCCCAATGTACCTGGTGGAGTCGATCCGCGTCGACGGATCCTTCTTGAGCGACCCCCTTTCAAGCGGGAGTCACGGATCGTCGAGAGGCGTCGAGAAACGTCGAAGAACTCGGGGTTTTGGCGACGGGGAATCGACGGCCCTTCTTGAATGCCTTCCCTTTCAAGCGGGAGGCACGGGGCGTCGAACGTCCGTCGACAAACGAGGTAGAACGATGTTGACGAGGCGGCAGCTTCGTCCGAGCGGTGCTCGTCGGCGTCGGGGTGTCGGCGTCCTGCAAGGCGGAGGTGTGCGGGGCACCTCGATGACAATAGTTCTGGACCGCAAAGATTGTAGAGACGGGAGCCCAGCAAGGGCGTTGGGTCGTCCGAGTCTTTGAGGTCGTTGGATGGCGGGAAACCCACCGGCAGGTTTCTCCTCGGCACGTTGGTCGTCCTCGACTTTCTCCGGCGGGATAAGCGGTCGACGATGCGGTCGAGAGAGTCCTTCGATTGAATGTTCTTAGGCAAAGGAGCGGACAGCTCCGGTCGTCGGCGGCACGGCGTCAAGTGGTTCCCGCGGCTGGGCAACACAACTTCGACGGGCCTCCAGCGGTTACACAACCCTGCGAACCCAGGTCGACGGCAATGGACTTCGACGGCGTCGATGTCCGGGTGCTTCACTTCGATCTCCTCGGCGGTCCCGTCTCGGGTCGACAGCCTTTCGAGGGTCTGTCTTCCAGGGCGCTTCGGCGAAGATGGAGCGGTGCTCGATGGTCCCTCGGAGCACGGGAAGAGGGCGCCTTACCAGGTCCTCTCTCGGGTCAGTCGTCGACGATTTCGACAGCCTTCGGATCGGTCGAAGCAAATGCCACAGCAAGTCTTCTTCTTTCCAGCTGGACGTCGAGGATCAGCAGTTCCAGTTACTCTTAGAGTGGAGACTCAGCTCCAGGATGCTTCTGAACGTTCCTGAACATTCCTGAACCTCCTGAACAGTGGTGAGAGGTCCCCAGATATACTATTCTGTCTCTCATCCACACTGCTGGCCTACACTCAGCAGCCAATCATACAGAGGGGCATTCATGCAGTCAGTCAGCCAATCAGGCACACAGTGCATTCAGGCCACACTCCTCCCTTTCGGACACTCACAACAAGGAATGTGGATTGGGACAAGTACCCAGCCATTCAACACTACACACTGCATTCAGGCCAGTTTCGGGCAGGGCTGTCTCAGTCTTTGTCTCATATGCCAGAAACCAGACAACCACAACAAGGAGTGTATATTGGTCACACACTCCATTCACCCAGGTCCCACCCACAGGCGGTACCCACAACATACAGTCACTGGGAAGGCTCCAGTCAGTCTAGCTGGGCCTTCACAACAATACCATATATGGAACTTCCACCCAACAGCCAGTCAGGGGGAAGGGACAGAGTCAGGGCTTCCCAGGACTTTGGGAAAAACAAGATAACAGGCAATAGAAAGCAAGAGGCCACAGGGGCCATCTTGTTTCCTATCAGGAATCAACTGATTCCAATGGCAGGGCCTGGGTATCCCAAAATGGAGGACACCCAGAGCACCTGTCAAATTCAGCATGGAGCTGCCACCAGCCCATACCCTGCTCTGTGGGCCACCCACAGGTGCCCAAAAACATACACTAGGGGCACAGGGATGTACCCCTACCCAGGGGTGCCATAAGGCTATCCCATGGGTCTGTTCACCAAACCAAAAGAGAGAGCTGCACTGCCAGGAGTCCCACATGGACTCCTGGGCAGAAAACATGACAGAACACACGGTAAAAACAGAAAAAGGACAAGGATTCAGAGGCCCTGACCCTCAGATGCATTTCCAGCATCACAATGGGCAAACTCCCAAACCACACTAATCACCCACTCAGCCTCGCAGAATTCACACAAGGCTTAAGGTAAGTATTACCCAAGCCAACACAGTACCTCTGCAAAGAAGAAGAGCTTGGAGATGGTGGTATTACTGAAGCAGCAGCACATCACATGACCCGGTCCTTGGGTTCTTGGTCTGGAGACTGAAGAAACGGACACTAAATGGAAACTAGCAGCAGCAGTCAATAGGAAAGGCTTTCAACAAAGGATTCTTCAAGGCTTCTAGTGGCTCTGTGAAGTTGGTGCTCTTTTACAGGTACCTGATGAAGTACGAATATCGCAGGTTGGATTCTCCTCACTCGCTCCATCCTGTACTTCCATTCATGTCTCTGGAGGTCCAGCAGGAGTTCACCAAAGTTTTGGCATCAATTGGACTTCAGAAGATGTTTCACTGCACTCAGGCTTGAAGTCCCCTTGAATTGGTGATTTGCAGACGATCAAGGTCACAGCATTGAGGCATGGCTAGTTTTACAGGTCTCCTCAAGACTAGTGGATTTCACCAGTCTCTGGGTAGGGGGTGAAGGTGCTCACTCCTCACATCACCAATGAAAACTCAGAATAAAGGACTCATCCCAGTAGGAAATGAGACCAAGAGATTGGTTTGGAGATTCAGAAAAGGTTTGTGTAAGATTCAGCATCCAGAGAACTGTGCTGCCTTGACAGCGCTCTGGCAAACAATATAGAAACAGTACATGTTGAAAGGTTACAGTGTCATCAGTGACGATTTCTATACAGTCTACAAGTTACATTTTCATTGGTTAGGGAAGGGGTGCGATTATATCCCTATAGGGGCTGGCTCTGCAAGATTGGCGGGTTAACTTGGCGGGAGGTTGGACATCATGTGGTTCAGCTGGGCCGGTCCTGGCGAGCTGAAGGTTATGTCAGGTCCGTAGAGGCGGCTGGTTCTGACTAACTAATCTACACCCTTATTCTAGACATACAGTAAATAATGATCATTACTTCACCTTTAAAGATTTTATGAGGGACCAATAAATTGTACACGTGTGTTTGCATTATCTCACTTTGGGTCACTGGGAGGTAAAGGGCATGGGGGTCTTGCCCCTCAGGTAATCTGTAGGGGGCAGGATTGATAGCTGTCAGGTCTGGCACATCAGAGCAGGAGGGGGATGGAGTAACACATGTTAGTTTTGGACAGAATATACTGTAACAGGAGTCTGGTTTTATTGGGGGCACTTTAGGGTGGTCAGCAAGGAAGGGTCACACTTATGGTACATCAAAAGATTAGCTTTGAAAGGGCACAAGGCTGAACAAGCAGTCATCTTCCAACACCGGCAGTGAGAGGTGCAGGAGCAGGTTTGTTGAGATGGATGAACTACAATTCATGCTTTGGCACATCCACACACAGGACAGTGATCTCAGAGGAAGAATTAAATTAATACATTGTTTGTTTGCAACATCTTGTCTTAGAGCATCTGTGCAAAAAGGGACTTGGGAGGCACAGGAGCGGGAGGAAAATGGTGGGAGCTGTCAGTGTTCGCTGTGCGCAGCGCTGCTGAGGGGAGAGGAGACTTCTCAATATCAGAATGTGGCCTAGTCCAAAGATGGAGTCGAGGTTACACAAAATGGAGTCCAAGTGTGTCTTGCAATAGCCCCACCTCTGCTTACGCCAGGGCCTTGTCCCCTAAAACTGCAGAATGGCAAAAAGGGGTCCCCCCACTAGTGCAAGAGCAAGTGGGCCTTTTCTGTATAGAATGTATGGGGTGGCTCAACCGACCCCCTCCTTCCTTACATTCCACCCTTTCGTTACATCTAAAGTAACAAACTACTGTTTAGTATCATTAGCATTCCTGTAGTGCTCCACCTCCAACACTGCCTCGTCCCAAGCAGGTGTCCCTTTCATTGGCATCCATGCTCTGCACACACCGCATAGCCTTTGATCTCTTCTAGCATACTCATCAGGGGTGCATGTCATGTATATTCCCTCATCCCCATCTAGATCCAACTACACTTCCTTATACCATTCTAATTCTCTGGGTTCTTTAATTGTGGTGTGATATAAGTTGTCCACCCTGTCCCCTGGATAATGGTGCACCGCAGTCATTCAGTATTTGGGGCTGCCAGATTTGCTGGTATGCATTTGTGCATCCTCCATGGTTTGTACCTTTGTCTGTTTGCCCCTTGTTACCATCATCATTGCAAAGCTAGGCAATTATTTTGCACAACATTGAACCCCTACCTGGCACACACAAAAAAATCAGCAACAGAAAAATGATGAGTGGGACAAAGGTTTTCATCATAGTTCCAAACCAGGAGGTTATCCAGTAAAATATGTCGTAGAATCAGTTGCTGGGTTCGATCCCCCCTTCTTTCCTCATTCTTTCACCTCGGTTGGGTACTGCAGATATCATGTGTGATAGGGTCCCATTGTCAGCGTCGGCAGAAGGTACGAATGTTCAGCATGCACTCCTGATTTTTTGCCGTCCATTGCTGTGAGTAGGTCTAGGACATACCGGTTTTGCATGGTCATCCACCGCAAGGCTTGAAGTTCCACTTTGATCACGTTGAATCCTTCTTCTGTGTCATTGGCCAGCTGAATCAGTTCCCAGTGCACAATCTCCTTTCTTTCACCTAGGTTGGGTACAGCAGATATCATGTGTGATAGGGTCCCATTGTCAGCGTAGGCAGAAGATAGAATGTCCAGCATGCACTCCCGATTTTTCGCCGTCCATTGCTGTGAGTAGGTCTAGGACATACCGGTTTTGCATGGTCATCCACCGCAGGGCTTGAAGTTCCACTTTGATCACGTTGAATCCTTCTTCTGTGTCATTGGCCAGCTGGATCAGTTCCCAGTGCACAATCTCCAGCCATTTGGCATTTGTTCGCGCCTGGGTGCCTGGCACTAGAAGGGAGGCAAAGAAGGTTTCTGCGGAATTTAAAAGTTTGTACTCATCAGGAATCTCTGCCTGGAGGTCTGAGGATTTTCTGGAGATATAGTTTGACGACCTCCTCTTGCGGGACACTCTTTCCTGCAACTCATCTTCTGACATGATGTTGTATGTGGAGGGCTCTCCAGTTGCTGGCTGGGATGCCGGTGACATTTCAGTTGGCACCCTTCGTCCTTGGACATGGCTTTCCGGGATCACAATCAAGGCTGAATGCAACTTGCCCATGGTGCAAGTACCTTCCATGATGGTGGGAGGTGCAGGTATGTTTGTTTGTCATACACCCAGTAAGTGTCCATTAATGCTGCTGTGCCTTTTTTTCATATCTGGAAGGATGATTGTCTTATTGCAATGTTTATTTGAGCTCATGGGCACCTTCCCTTTGCTGTGAAAGAGATTGTGCTGAATTTCCTTTTGTACCTTGATCAGTTTTTCAAGGGCTGTCACCCACGTTAGTTTGGCGATGTGTTGAGACCATGTCGGAGTGCATGTTCATTTCACCCATTGAAAGTTTTCTTCGGACAGTCCTCGCAGTGCTTCTACTTTACATGTGATTGTCTCTTTGTGCCATTTGTCTTCCGTGAACATTGTCCCTTTGATGATAAAAAATGGTTCTTTCCAAAGATTACTCCTTGAGTTTTGCTTGTGCATGTTTTCTTGTTCTGCAGCATTTGTATTGTTACTATGTGTGCCGGGCAGGTACTCTGAATCCTACATAGGGCTAGATGAACAAGACACTGGACATCCGACAAAGGTGTTTCTTGGGGTATGAGAACTTTGGCCGTGCCAAAGGCATCAGGTGTCAGAGAGCAAACACAGCAACTCTCATTGGTTGCCTGTTTAGTCGTGGCACGCATATCTCAATACCATTTATTGGATTGGTCAGGGTGGTGGGAGTCCTCTACTTCATCTAATCCCAGGCCATGGTACACATCATACCTCTTTCTTTCCACCTCCCTTTTCCATCTCTTATTCCCCCTTAGACCATTATACATCTTTTTCACCTTTTGGTATCGTAAAGGAAAAATATCTGTCCATGTTTCATGATTTTGTTCGCCACCACTCTGCCAGCACTGTGAGATTGGGTACGCTTCTGTGGTTTGGACATAGGGCTTAAAATGCATATTATCGCCATTTGAGGTAGGTTCTTCAGTTGTGTCCGTATTTACATATGACGATCCCAGAACATCAAACATAGGAGAGTCAACATTATAATCATTGGACACATTATCAACATCATAACCCATAGCAGCATATGTAAAAACAGGGTTTTTGACAGTTTGGTTTTTGTGCAGAGTGGTAAGATTGGCATTTAAACAGGCATTGTGGGTCCATATTACTTTGAACCCATTCCAAATGAGGCTTGACTCTTCTTTTATTAAGTGTATCCCACCCCCCCTCTTTTATATCCCCTTATATCAAAGTTATACTCCGATATAGTCCCAGGCAAAATAGCATTACAGAAAAAAACAATAGCTACGAAGTACCACCCACTAGTAGCACTAATTTCTTCCCTACTGCTATCTACATTTGAAGTGTCATTAGTGAGGGCCCACCTTTCTTCCATATTTCCACCTGAAGGGGCGATATAAGTGGGTTAAGTACACACAAATAAATCAAATATTATCTTTTTACACCTCAACAGGCAATTTTATCTATTTGTCTTAGAGAACTTGAAACTAAGAGAGAGGAACAGAGGAAGAGAAATAAACTGTGAGAGACATAAAACAGAAATAGAGAGATAAAACCGATAGAGAGAGTGAAACAAGAGAGAGATAAAGACAGTGAGAGAAATAAGCAAAAATTGAGAAATAGAGATAAAGAGAGGGATAGAGAGACAGAGAAGTAAAGACAGTGAGAAAAATAAACAGAGGTTGAGAAGTAAAGATACAGAGATATAAATAGAGAGACAGAGAGAGAAAGAGAGAGAGAGAGAGAGAGAGAGAGAGAGAGAGAGATTTGCATTTATAAACCAACTTTTTCAGTGTTTACATATTCTTAGTAATACTGTATAGCCTTATGAAATTTCGGTATTCAAACCTCTCTTTTTTATCTTGTTTGCCCAGCACTGTAGTAATAGAACTATTTGTTATGGTATTGCACTTTCCTGCTCTTGTGGCTGTTCACCATGTGGCAGGGGTGTTGCTAGATCTGGAAAAGATATGGGGCTATGCTAATTTTGAGACTGTCCGGACTGGTGGCTAGCTAGCCTTTTTTGTTGCAACCACTGAGCTTCTATCTGGTGCTACAAACAAAAGACCCATGGCTATAGCCCCTCATCCCCCCCTAGCAACTCCTCTGCCATGTGGTGTTGTGCTGTCGTGAGCCGTTCTTACATCTGTGAGATGTATCAAGTACTTCTGGTCCTTTACTTTTATGACTGAGGGCGTGCAGTAAACTACTTCGTAGGGACCACAGAACCGCCGGGAGTTCCATCTCCGCACAAAACTGCGCACGTATACACTTTCACCTGGCATTAACTGTAACACTGGGCTGTCTGCTGCTGGAGTGTTTTTTGTATCTGTTTCATTTTTTTGTGTAAATGGGGGTGCTATTCTTTTTGCTATACATCGCACTGCTTGTGTTAGTTGGGTGAGATATTCCTTGAACTCATCCCCCAGCACTGTGGCAGCTCTGTGAGCATCTGCTGCTCTTCTAATTGGAGATAGTGGCATGTGAATGCACCTCCACATCACTATTTGTGTGGGGACAAATGGTGGTCCTTACTTGGCTGTGTTCTGAGCTGGAACAGTGCTAGAGGAAAGCAGTACACCCAGTTCTTTTTGAGAGTGTGACGCAATTTTGATAATCTACTCTTGAGGAGGCCGTTTTTCTTTTCTACCATCTCATTTGCTTGCAGGTGATAAATCGAACAAAGTTTGTGTTTCCCCCCCAGCAAGGTAGTCACTTCTTTGAATATGTCATTTACAAAATGAGTGCCGTTATCTCAACGGATCACATCACAAATCCCCCACCTAGGGAACACCTCCCTTACCAGGAACTTTGCTGCTCATTTGGGGTTGGGGTGTGCACAGGGTCCTGCCTATACCCAGCGTGAAAAGGGACACACCACCACTATGAGATATCTGTCTCCATTGCACCTTTCTCCCATATCGGCATAGTCAACGCGTAATTCTCTGAAAGGTCCTAATGGGCGCGGCAGTGTTCTTCGAAGCGTCCTAAGCATCATACCTGAAATGCATGTTTGGCATGTTGCACACTCTATTATCAATTTTATGAGATACCCTTGCAGGTTGGGAACAAACCAGTCTTCTTGGATTTCTGCCGCTATGTGTTGTTTGGTGACATGTGCAGGGAAATTAAGCTGCTGGAATGCTATTTGTAATAGTTGTACCGGCATTACTACTTTTCCTGTAATTTCCTGATGCCAGAGGAGGTCTGTGGGTGACTGTTTGCACCCTCTCTTTATCCACATTAGCTTGTCATCTGATGGGGTGCATTTCTGCAATTCCATTATTTTTATTGTTGCGTGGAACTGTATCCTTCTTCCTTGTAGTTTTGTGTGTTTATCTTTACTACACATTCAACTGCTTGGGGAATGTCAAAGTATGCAGCTTCTTTTGCAGCGGCATCTGCCGCTGTGTTCCCGAGTGAGATTGCATCTGTGTTATTTGTGTGGGACTGGCATTTCACTGAAGCTACTACTGATGGTTCTGCTAATGCTTCAATTAGGTCATTTATCAACTGTGCGTGGTGTACAGGAGAGCCATCTACTCTCCTGAACCCTCTTTGTCGCCATCGTGACAAGCTGGAATGCACCGTCATGGTCAAGTATGCTGAGTCAGAGTAAATTGTCACTGCGCATCCTTTGGCTGTATTCAATGCTTCAGTTAAGGCTATGAGCTCTGCTGCTTGTGCTGAGAAATATGAGGGAAGACGTTTTTTCACTATCACTTCATATTCATCCCCTTCTATTCTCACCACTGCTGCCCCTATGTGCTTTTCTCCTGTCTCACAGTCAATGGAGGCTGATCTGTCCACAAAGTATACCTCACCTCCCTCTAGGTCATTTTCACTGGCCTTGGGAGTATCTCACCTTCCCCCTCATATGTAGCACAGTCATGCGCTTGCATGTCTTCCACTGTGCAGGGCTCTGTGGTGAAGGTAGCTGGCTTCACAGTTTTACAGCATACCACGTGTATGTTTGGGCTTGAGATGATGATTTTGTATGGAGTTGCTCTCTGTGTGGTGAGTGTGGATTTTGACCTTTCTAGTATTCCAAATACTGAGTGTTCAACAAATAGTGTTATGGAGCATCCCATTACGATGGTGGCACTTTTCTCTATGTAAAGGCGCTGCAGCAAGAGCTTGTTCACACACGAAGTGCCCTTGCATTACTGAGTCCAATGTACCACTGTAATAAGCCAATGGCTTATGGCCTAATGATGTGTTTTGCATCAGTATTGTTGTCATTAGTGTGCCATTGCAATGGGAGAATAAATAAACTCCTGATCATAATCTGGTGTCGCTAGGACAGGTGCTGTTGTCATGAGATCTTGTAATTTAAGAAATTGTGTGATCATCTCTTGTGTCCATTTTATGGGGGTGCTGTTCTTTTGAGCTTCCTTCAGCGCCTGGAGAAGGGGGTGTGTGTATGCAGCATAGTCTAGTATCCATGCACAGAAATAATTGCATATGCTGAGGAATGTCTGCATGTCTTTCACAGTTTTTGGCATTAGAGTGTGACGTATTGCTGCTGCTCTGTCTCGTACGATTCTCTTACCATCTTTTGATTTTAACTCCCCTAGATAAAACACTTCTGCTAAGCAGTATTGCAGTTTTCCTTTGTCCATTGTGTACCCTTTTGTTGCTAGCAGGTTCAATAATGTTATTGAGTCTGCTCTACATTGCTCTTCACTTTCACTGCAAATTAGGAAATCGTCTACGTATTGAATAATTGTGCTTTTTACATCAATATTGCCATGGTTTTTGTGCAGAATTCTATTAAATATACTGGGACTTTCACAATAACGTTGGGGTAATCTGCAATGCTCATATCTTTTACCCACCAAGGTAAATGGTGTTAGGTATTGGCAACTGGGTTCAAGTGGTGCTGAGTAGAAGGCATTCTTCAGATCCAAAACTGTGAAACACTTGACTTCTTTTGGGACGCTGCACAAAATGGATGCAGGGTTTGGCACTAGGGGGAACTCATTTAGTATGATGTCAGTGGGCAGAGATCCTGGATCATCCCCCATGCCCCGCCCTTTACCTTTTTTATAGGATAAATTGCAGTGTTGCATGGTGGGTTTGATGGTACTATTATGCCCTGTTGTAGTAGTGCATATATTGTTTCTTATATTCCTTCTTCTGCCTCTCTGGATAGTGGGTACTGCTTTATTCTGGGTGGTACTGCACCTGGTTTCAGTTTTATTTTTATGGGCGTTACCCACTGTAAGAGCCCTACGTCATGGGGCCCTGATGTCCATAAATTTGGTAGTACTTGTTTTATATCTTCATCAAAAATCGAAAGTGGTGCACTGACACTGGCCATGATGGGGTTATTTATCTCTCTGTGTTGAATCATTATGTCACAGGGCACACACCATTATTATATCCTCATCAGTGTCACTGTCAGTGAACTGCTCTTCGTCAGTAAGGTCTCGCAGTGCTATGTTTGGGTCTATGTACAACACTGTTCTCCACTCACATCCATGCATGTCCAGTCATATTGCCACAATACGTTTGGCTGATACCTGCACCCCCGGCAGGTCAATTAAGAGGATAGTGCCAGGCACAATTTCCAGGCTTACCACAGGGCAAAAATCAAAATCAGATGGCACCCTCCATTCTTTTCACATAATTTCAGACACCACTCTAGCTAGAACCTGTATTCCATAAATAAACATGTCAACGTCTGTGGGCACCCCCCTCACTGCTACTTCATTTGTCATGGTACTGATCATTAACATTGCTCTTATTGGGCATACCCCTGGGGTTGAGCACACTACTCCTCGTTCTGTAAAGGAGATGGTCATGTTAAGCTTACTAAGGAGGTCCCTCCACAGTAAATTTATGGGCAAATGTGTGTGGTATAACAGGGGTGCCCGCACCATTTTTCCTCCCACTGTTATATCCAAATCTTTTGTGTATGGAACCTTCAAAATTGCCCCAGAAAATCCCTGTGTTTCCAAATTTTGGCCCGAGAGAGGAAAGCAGCCTTCCATAAGGCATGATTCTTCTGCACCTGAGTCCACCATGAAGATGAACTGCTTGTTTGCTATCTCCACCAGTGGTCCCTCTTCTGAATGTAGGGTAGTCGATAGGACTGGACATGCAAGTACTCTCTGTGGGCTGTCCTATTCTGGGTATGTGTTTGTTCCTGGGACGGAAAACAAACACTTTCTGCAATCACTGCTGGTGCGCCATTGGTGGTAGCGAAAATATTTGGGTGGCCGTTCCCCATATCGTTTTGGCGTGCTACTTGTGGTTGCCTTCCTTGTTGTGGTGTTTGTGGTCCCTGTTGAATTTGTTGTGCTCCTCGCTCATAGCTGTTATAATATTGCTCGTGTTACCCATGTCCACCCATTGGTAACAATAAGGGCTGCCCTGATGAGGTTGACCAAATTGTTGTTCGTTTTCAGTAGGCGGGGGTCCTTAATAATATCCCATTGGTCGTGTGTGGCATTCCCTTGAAAAATGTCCCCATCTCCAACAATTCCACCCTGAGCCTTGGCACCCTCCCGAGCACCTTGTGCTCCAAAACCCTGGGTCCCTTGGCCTCCATACCCCCCTCTATGCCCCCTGTACCCACATCATCCTCTTGTAGGCCTTCCCTGCCATTGGGGACCCTCATATTGCTCCTCACCAACCCATTGCTCCTGCCCGTTTGCGGACCAGGTTGCTGCCATCCTTGTCAGTGACTCTCCTGACCCCTCCACCCCGTCTCCCTGTCTCTCTGCTGGCAGGGCTGCTGTTACGGCAGCGACCTTCACCAGTTTATTTTTACAAGTTTGGCCTCGTCGGCCAACCTCCTCTGTGCAATTTCTTTTTCTCTTTCTCTGATCCTCCTACAATGGTGTACTATAATGCTCTGAATTTCAAGCCAGCCTTTGGCTTCTATCCCAGCAATTTTATCTAAGGCCTTCTGTACCTCCTTTGGGAGGCCTCTTCTGATGATAAAGTAGAAAAGGGAGGTGGATTGGTCCCAAGCTGTGCCCGTCTCTGATCTCCACAGGTCCTGCACCTGAAGAATGTACTGCGCAGCCTCTTCCTTGTCCCCCATGGTGCATTGCATCACCAAATGTAAATCTGGGGTGTATCGGAAGGTCCTCCGCTGTTCATTCCACACCTGGGCCCTTACATTGTTAAATGCCGACCCATCATGGCGGTCACAATTTGTTGTTACTCTCGCAAACCCGCCTTCACCCACACCCCGTCTGCTTGATCTCCCACAGCGGACACAACAAAACTTTTTACGTCCCCTATAGCCAATGGGACTCCTGCAGAGTGTTTTTCAAAAGTATGTATCCATTTGCCCGCCCTTCCCCAAAGTGGGGGCAATAACTTCAATAAGTTATTCTTGTCCATCTGTGCCCATGGTATGTAATGGTGCCTCCCTGCTCCCTTGTGGATGAGGGGCATTTGCAATTTTGTTTTACTTCCTTTCTTGCTTACTTTTACTCCTTTTGCTTTACTCAATGACATGTTTCCCAACCTGCATCTTAACCTCCCCTGCCACCTTTGCCGCACCACCCCATCCCCTGGCTCCTCTCGTAGTGGCAGTGACATTCCTGCTGCTCCTTCCTCATAGTCATCTAGATCGCTCCACACCTCATCCATTTCCCTGTCCGATTCTCCACTTCCTTGCTCCTCCCCTGCTTGACTACCTTCTTGTCCTACTTGTACTATCCTTATGGGGGTATTGTTAAGGTGGAAGAAAAACTCCCCAGATTTCCACTCATCTTCTGGCTTTCTGGATGCGTTCCCTGATGAGAATGGGGATGGACGGTGCTCCCCTCCCCCCTAATGCCCTCAATCGTGTCAATTCCATTTGCGTGGTAGCCAGTTGTTGCTCTAAATCGCTAGTTAAGTGTGCGAGGTTTACTGGAGGTGAGCTTGTGGGACCGTACAACCCTCTAGGATTGTAGTGCAGCAGGGCTGTCGCTGCAGGAGTGGACGGTGCACTCGGTGGAGGCAAATAAGATGAGTCACTTTATACCGCAGCGGGCCTAGTTAACAGTGGATAAAGCCTAGTGAACTCTTCGTCCCCTGTTTTTAGCACCTTCCCATCATCCACTTCCCCTCCCCCTCCTGCTGGTGCTAGTGTCGCTTCGGGTGGCCCTTTTGTGTATCTGTACCATTAGCAGGGGATGTTTCTTCAAACATCCTCCAGAGATCTAATACTTTGCTTCTATTTTGGAGTTGCTTTCCCCGATATTTTGCTAATAGGTGGGTTGTCACAAGATCTAATATTCATTTGTCGAATGACCCTCCTTCTGGCCACACTTGGGACAGTCCCTCTCCCTTTATCTCTGTAAACCACTGGTCATGATACTTCTGGATTTTCTCGCTGTACAGGGGGAGGTTTTGGCGAATATGGGCTAATGGTGTATCTCCCCCCATGGCTCCCCGCTTCACTTTTAGGTTCACTCGTGTATGTGTTATGCCCCAAAGACATACTTGAGAATTACTTCTGTTCAGCTTATAACACCTTAATAAAACACCAGGCAATGTCACAATTTAAAAACGTTTTCACTTACACCTCCTCGATTCCACATGAACGAAAACAGGCTTTAAACTTAATTCAATATAGGACAAATTCACATTTACTTTTTAGCCCTACCGACACAATTGACTTTAACAACAGTTAACATATAACATAGATTTGCTCAGTTTATAGTTTCACCCCCACACTGTCTTAAATCACACTACCATATTCTGCACCCCCACTCACTCTCTCTACCCCTCATTCCATGAGCCCCTTTGGGCTGACCTCTAGAAGAGTTATACACACAAGAAAAAGAAGTTGCTAATATCTCCCGTGACTATTCATTATACAAGACTCCTACGTTTTTCTTTTTTATCTCCACTTATTTCCTGCACTGGTCGAGACAATGCTACGTGGCGCCGCCTTCCACCCCCTTTCGGAGCTAGGTTCCCGTACTTTTCCCGTATTCTGTTACTTCTGTATTCATAACCTAATGGCCATATAAAGAAAAGGAAGAGGAAGCCTATCAGTTACACTCACACAAGACCAAGGCCTCAAATCTGACTCTCCACTATTACCTCAGCGTTAACCTTACACCTGTTGCTGTCTTTTTAAATCCCACTCCTTTGCGATTCTCGCAACTAATACTCACGAGTCCGAGGTGATCCAAGAGCCTCCATTCATGGTCTATCCACAATCGGGGCCACACCACAACCAAGCCATGACCCACTCTGGCGATCAATCGGTTATTCACAATGGTGGGACCCTTGGAATTCTTCTTTGTCCATGCACTGGTCAGCCGCAGGAGGAGATGGTTTTGCTGGGGGACGTCCCGGATATCGCCGCACGACATGGGGGTGTCTCTTGGTGCACCCTTAAATCATGTCCCAGGGGGTCACCAAGTGAAGGCGCTCACTCCCCACATCACCAATGAAAACTCAGAATAAAGGACACATCCCAGTAGGGAATGAGACCAAGGAGGTCATTACAACCCCGGCGTTAAGGGTTAACGACGGCGTTAACCCTTAACGCCGGATTAACACTTTAACGCCTGCTTTTGGCAGGCGTTAAAGTCCATGGCGCTAACCCGCCATGGTGCTAATTACGCCGCCGTAATTTATGGCGGCGTAATTAGCGCCTTCCCCACTCCCATTATGCCCTATGGGGCAAAAATGGGAATGGGGAAGGGAAAATGGGAAATGGGGATTTACCGTCCCACTCACCTTGGAATGGGGCGGTAAATCCGCCATCCACCATGGTGTAAACGTAGTTTACACCATGGTGGTAAAGTTGGTGCACTTAGCACCAAGGTTGTAATGACCTCCGAAGAGATTGGTTTGGAGATTCAGCAAAGGTTTATATAAGATTCTGCATCCAGAGAACTCTGTTGCCTTGAGAGCACTCTGGCAAACAATACATAAACAGTACATTTTAAAAGGTTACAGTGGCCCTCATTACGACCCTGGCGGAGAACCATGGTGCAATTTGCACCATGGTCCATGGCGCTAAGCTGCCAACTCCGCCATGGTGGTTGGCGGACTTACCGCCCCATTCCAACCTTGGCGGGGCGGTAAATCCCCAATCCCCATTTACCCTTCCCCATTCCCATTTTTGCCCCATAGGGCATAATGGGAGTGGGGAAGGCGTTAATTACGCCACCGTAAATTACGGTGGCGTAATTAACAACAAGTCCCGTAGCGCCATGGATTTTTCCGCCTGCAAAAAGCAGGTGTAAAAATCACCATGGCGCTACGGGAACTCGTACTCAGGCGGAAAGGGGCGCCATGGTTTACGCCGGCGTAAACCCCTTTCCGCCAGGGTCGTAATGAGGGCCAGTGTCATCAGTGACAATTTCTGTACAGTCTACAAGTTGCATTTTCATTGGTTAGGGAAGAGGTGCGAGTATAGCGATGTAAGGGCCGGCTCCACGAGATTGGCTGATGATTTGGCGGGAGGTTGGACATCACGTGGTTCAGGCTGGGCCAGTCCATGCGAGATGAAGGTTGGATCAGGTCCAGAGAGACGGATGGTTCTGGCTAACTAATCTACACACTTATTCTAGACATACAGTAAATAATGATCATGACTACACCTTTAAAGATTTTATGAGGGACCTATAATTTGTACACGTGTGTTTGCATTATCTCACTTTGGGTCACTGGGGTGGTAAATGGCATGGGGGTCTTGCCACTCAAGTAACCTGTGGGGGGCAGGATTGATAGCTGTCAGATCTGGCCCATAAGAGCAGGAGGGGGATGAAGTGACACATGTTAGTTTAGGACAGAATATACTGTGACAGGAGTCTGGTTTTATTGGGGGCACTCTAGGGTGGTCAGCAAGGAAGGTTCACACTTCTGGTACATCAAAGAATAACTTTGAAGGGGCACAAGGTTAAACAAGCAGTCATTTTCCAACAGCAGGGGTGAGAGGTGCAGGAGCAGGTTTTTTGAGATGGATGAAGTACAAGTCATGATTCAGACGGTCATAGACAGGACAGTGATCTCAGAGGAAGAATGAAATTAGTACATTTTTGTTTGCAACATCTTGTCTCAAAGCATCTGTGAGAAAAGGCCTAGGTTGGCACAGGTGCAGGAGGAAAAAGGTGGGGGCTGTCAGTGCAATGCGCGGCGCTGCTCAGGGGAGAGGAGACTTCACAATATCAAAATGCTGCCTAGTCCAAAGATGGAGTCGAGGGTACATAAAATGGAGTCCAAGTGTGTCTTGAAACAGCCCCACCTCTGCTTATGCCAGGGCCTTGTCCCCTATGGCCGCAGAAGGGCAAGGAAGGTGTCCCCCCACTAGTGCAAGAGAAAGTGGTCCTTTTCTGCGTAGAATGTATGGGGGGGCTCAACCGACCCCCTCCTTCCTTACAGGGGACTCACATTTGGGACCTCCAGATCAATTGGAATTTACTGGAAGCGGTGACTGACTGTTCAAACAGGAAAACTAGCTTCCCAGAAGGAAATGGTTCCTTTCAGGCAAGGTCAAAGACAAAGGGCTGCAGATTCTGCACTCCTTGCTCGCTTCTTTCCGTCACAGACTCTCTGGAGCCTCAGCAGGAAATAAAAAGAATTACCACCTAATACAAAACTTCAACCAAGATCTTTTTACCTAGGACAGCAGAATCAACATCCAAATGAGAAATGGCAAAAAAGAAGAGCCCACCACTCTAGCAGAATGGTGACCCTCTTGTGCATTAACCTGGCTGATTTGACAGCCTGCGAGTAATAATGACTAAAAGACATAAAAGTCACTACCATTAGCCATTGAAGTTAACTTATAATTGTAACTAACATGTTACCAGGTACATGGGATCAGTAGTTCACCCAAGTACATTAAAGCAAAATAATAAAGGGAAGCCCAAAGGCAATCCATCACCACTGCATTTAAATAATGTGGAGTGCTGCCATTGTACATTACAGTCAGCCCAAAAGTTATATGAAACTATAAATCCAATCACACACCACGGAGAGACATAAAAAGGTCACCCATAAAAAAAGTAAAAGACTTGGTAAGAGGGAAAAAGATTCCCACTCATGCAGGGACAAGGAAAAATAATCACCAAGTCCAAGCAAAATGTTCTGGGGTTGACACAGATCAGGAAGATTTATCTTGCCTAACAACCCCCCACCCACCAAGCTCTCTTCTTAGTGATAGCATACTGCTTGTTACATTTCTGCAGGCACCAAGCCATGCTTGAGGCCAGGGAGAATGCACTGATTGACTACGATCAAATACATTTATATGCCTCCCTTGAATCATTTGCTGCTGTTTTAGCATGCCCTGAGCTACACTCACACTCCACCACCAGGGCATTGAGTCCAACCAGCAGCATACCAAGTTATTTGTTTGTTTGTTTGTTTATTTATATAAATATAAATATAAATGTTATGCTATGTTATGTTGATTTGTACCATACAATTTGTACCAGAGGATGCTGTTACTACTGCAGCTATTACAATTGAACCTGGTTGTTAGCACACTGTACTTCCAGGTTTAGCATGATAGAGCTTTGTCTACCTTCTTCTTAAATTGAATTCAAATGTTAGCCCATAGCACTCTAATCCTGGTTTGTTTTGGCCTCTTGTACTAAAATTGAACCTAGGTGTAAGCACATTGTATTTCCCAGGCCTAGCTTGATATAGCTTCATCTACCTTCTTCTTAAATTGAATTCAAATGTTAGCCCATATCACTCTCTAATCATGAGTTTTTGTTGGCCTCTTGTACTTAAATTGAACCTAGATGTTAGCACATTGTATTTCCCAGGCCTAGCTGGACATAGCTGCATCTACCTTCTTCTTAAATTGAATTCAAATGTTATCCCATAGCACATCCTATTCATTAGTGTTTTTGGCCACTTGCAATGAAACTGAATCTAGATGATAGCACATAGCATCTCCTAGGTATAGCACAAAAGTATACTCTGCCCTCCTTATAAATAATACTTAAATACTAGTACAATAAGACGCTCCTGGCATAACCCGAAGATGCCCCTTGTCTGCTCCACTAAATCTACTCAGACCCTAATACTCACCCTTGCTATCCTCACTATCATGGCCTTTGTTACCAAAACAAACCCCCCCTAAGGACAGAAACCTGAGACTCAGATCTAGATTGCTCTGTATCTACGAACCTAAAAGAAACTACGTTAACAACGCCACCAGACAGACCACCACCCAGCCCAAGATCTCTCGGCCCTTATCAATGCAAACTAACAACTCTTGTGCTCGAACTCCTACCAAGATTCATACAATCCAGAATACCACCTTGCCCAAACCTTCACCACTATCTAAATCTAATAGTACTCAAACGCTAATAGGGTCCCTTATTAACGCAAGATCAGTGATAGCCCATGCTACTGAAATTGCAAACATCCTAAACAATGATAACCTGGACCTATTGGCCATAACTGAGACCTGGTTACAAGAGGCTGCAGGTCCGACTCTCATGCTAGCGGTACCTGACAATTACCAGATGCTTAGAGCAGACCGGCCTAATGCCAGAGGTGGTGGCCTAGCCATTATTTTCAAAACGATCCTTCCTATTAGACTTGCCACGTCAGCATCCTACTCATACTGTGAAATACTCACAGCCAAACTGCCTCTCTCCAACAACTGCACACTAACAATCCACTTGATATACAGGCCACCAGGGCCTCTAGGCACCTTCGAAAGACGACCTAACCAGTCTTTTAGCCAACAACACAAAAGACCACTCTCAAACACTCCTGATGGGAGACTTTTATCTTGGCTTCAATGACACAGATAACAAACATGCTGAATCAATAGCAGCCCTGTTAAGTTATCATGGTCTCACTGAAAAAGTCCTCTCTCCAACTCACATTAAAGGAAGGACCCTTGACTTGGTATCCAAACTAAACTGTAATATTGATATCACCGATATTGTCCCGCAACCATGGACAGATCATCACTTAATAACCTTCTCCACCACACTACACCTTCTCAACCCTAAGACTAAAAATATGGTAGCCCCTCTCCCGACCAGAAGTAAGAAGGATATTACTGCTGATAAACTTATACCTCTCCTCCTTCCAGACATCTCTGGACTGGAAAGTAACACCAACCCAGACATACTAGTAAACACCTTCAATAATGCCATGACCAAGGCACTGGACATAATTGCCCCTGTTAAACTGTGCAAAGCCAGGCAAGAAGCACACTTGAGTGCTTGGTTTACACCCCAACTCAAAGCTTTAAGATTACAAAAAAGAAAGCTCCAATCTATTTGGCGTCATTCCCCTACTGAAAACAACAAAAATAATCTAACTGAACTGGCCAAACTCTACAAAAAAGAAATAACTAAAACTAAAAAGAATACCTTCAACGATAGAATTGCCAAAGCCAACTCCAATGCCAAATAACTCTTCTCCATCCTCCGAGAATTGGAATCCCCAATCCAACCGGTAGACAATGCCCCTAAGGACAAGGTATGGTGTACTAATATACAAAATGTTCTATCCAATAAAATTTCTTCTCTCCAATGTAAAATTGCTAATAAAAAGGCTACACTGCCACCTTCCAATATACAATCAACTCAACCCCTTGAGACTAGGACAATTACACCCTTTAGTTTCAAGACCATTTCCATAATTGAAAAATAATACTATCCCTCAAACCCTCAAACTGTAAGGGCAATGCTTGCCCAGCGCAAATAATAAAGGATGCAGCTAGGGACCTAGCCCCTTTCATTTCTAAGCTCATAAATTCCTCCTTTAAATCAAATACGGTACCTGCCAACCTCAAAGAATCCTGGGTCCTCCCCTTACTCAAAAAACAAACACTGGACCCCACCATCCCCACCAACTATCGACCATACATTAACGTGCTCTCTGTATAGAAAGGAGACGGATAGAAATACCCTCCTGCACTACAGGAGCAACCAGCCGAGCAATTTAAGGAACAATCTGCCCTTTGGACAGTTCCTGCAGCTAAGGCGCAACTGCACGGATCTCTAACAGTACAAGATACATGCCACCATGCTTCAGAATAAATTACAGAACAGAGGATACCCAATGAAACTGGTTAGGAACGCTAGAAAGAGAGCACAGTATACACCACGAGAAACCCTACTCACCCCTAGAATACAGAATACAGATATGGAACAACTGATGACCTGTGTCACTACCTTTGGACCTAGTACCACACGACTCAAGGCAACTATCAAAATGTTCTGGCCTTTGGTACAGCCCAGCTTACCAAATGAAGCTACTCCTAGAATGGCATTAAAAAGGGGGAAGAACCTCAAAGATATGTTAACCCACGCCAGACTGAATAAAAAGTCCCAAAAGTCTGAACTATGGAGCATGCGAGAAATTGTGGGGCACCACCCCTGCGGCACCTGCAATGTCTGCAAATTGACCAAGAAGACCACGTCCTTCATGATCGAGGAAATAGAATGGAAAATTAAACATATTTCCAACTGTAAAACCACCAATGTAGTCTACATAATCGAATGCCCCTGCGGGCTGAGATATGTAGGCCAAACCAAGAGACAAGTAAATAAACAGATAGATGAACATAGACCATGGATCCTCTGTAGAGTTCATACAGTGCCCCTGGTTTCACACTATCTCGAGCATCAGCACGGGGCTGATGACAGGAATTGGTGGGTGGTGGACACAGTCCTTAACACTACTATTGCTGCCAATGCATTAAACTATAATGAATCCTGGTGGATTTTTAAA
Source organism: Ambystoma mexicanum (assembly GCF_040938575.1). Classification (NCBI taxonomy): domain Eukaryota; kingdom Metazoa; phylum Chordata; class Amphibia; order Caudata; family Ambystomatidae; genus Ambystoma; species Ambystoma mexicanum. Next base: position 1,271,012,685 of record NC_090922.1, read on the forward strand.
TTAAAATCCACCACTAGGGGCCTATACGAAGCCATGCCCACCACCTTCATATGAGCCGGCCTTGAGTGCAACCACCCTGCAGCTTCTTTATCACACAACATCCAATGGGTTTTCTGTTACACCGTACCAACCCTATTCAGCTACTCAGACTGTCAGTGTGCAGCTGGACACACCCGATCCACTTCGAACACCAAACAGGAGGCCCTTTTCATTTTTTACCCCTAGCAAGCTGTGGCATATAGTTGCCTGCACTCACCATAATAAGGCTGTTCATCCTGTTTGAATCACTGCAACTGTGCGGTGCTTTTACCTCTTTTATTCATATGTATTTGCATCTTCATTTTACCAACTGCCAGGGCCCCCTGCTGTATACTTTCGACTCGCGTTGTACACCCAGTTCCACATTAGTTGGGACATGGAACAGTATGCATACATACGAGGTTCGTTTCCTCTATGTCTGCCTTCTCCCGTTAGTGCCCTGGGTTTCTAAAACAACCACCAAACTAACGCCAGCACGCATGCGCGGCACACAAGGTAATGAATCACCCGCGCATGCGGAACTCCCGAAATACAACTGCAACGCTGTTCACCAGAAAGAAGATCAAGGAGCACCCACACATCAGCCTCAACGGGCAGACCATCAAATGGGAGAGCAGCAGCCGCTACCTCGGTGTGACCCTGGACAGCAAACTCAATTGGGAAAGCCACATTGAGAATACTCAGCAGAATGCAACAGGAAAGATGGCAGCACTGTACCCACTCCTGAAGAGCAAGTCCATGCCACTCCGGACAAAGATCAACGTCTACAAGGCGATCATCAGACCAACCCTGACTTATGCCTCCCCAGCATGGATGACCTGCCATGAGCGACACCGGAAGAGTCTTCAGATAGTCCAGAACAAGGCCCTGCGGATATCGTCCGGAGCACCAATCTTCACAAGGATAGCAGACCTTCACAGAGACCTGGACATCGAGATGTTGGATGAACATCTAGCGAAGCTGAGTAAGAACTTCTGCCAAGAACTGGATCAGAACCCGAACCCTCTGATCAGAAGACTCACTGCCACCACTGCAAACCCCTTCGACCGCTACCCGCGGCCCATCACTGCAAAGACCCTGTGAAACCAGCCCTACTGTGACAAGACCACACAGACCAAGAAGAATACAAACCCACGACTACACACTCAACCCGAGAAGATGGAGTAATGAGGCTCAAGCCTCGGTATCCAAAAAATCACCGCTGATGGATAAAAATCTATCAGCAAGAAGAAGAACAAGCGCCCGAAATACACAGAGCACCTTTCCCGCTGATGAGTGAGCAGTAGCTTGTCTACAGCCCCCGCAATGGTGCGTTAACCTCCCACACCCAAACGCAATCTCCAGGTAAGCTGGGCTACCTTCTTTTATGATACTCTAAGCCTGCAGCGCCCCTGCCCCCACAGGATCGGCTAGCACAGCCACCACTGCAGGACATTGCTATAGGGCTCCTCACATTGTTCCCTTTGCTTCCCTTATGCAGATACAGGCACTGCATTCCTTATGACCCATTGCCTGACCTGAATTAAGAGTGAGCATGCTTTGCCAACCCTAGTGGGGCATTTTTTCGAAAACTACAAATCATGTATGGCTTATTTCTTTTCCTCACTCGTGCTTTCTACATGAGAGCACCATACCTCATCCATTTTCCACATGGGCCACTAAACCCCCACCATTTTGTCTTTCCCTCCTCTTGTGCAGGCACTTGTTTCCTGGCACCAGCCCCCCGAGCCCAGCTCAGATCATCCACTTGTGAATTGATGGTGGCTCAGGTACTTTCAACTTTTCACTCCGGGCGCTGTGTCTGTTGGTGATTCTTTAACCATACCTTGGTTTGATACATCTCAGCCACTTTATGGTTTCCCTCTATTCCTTGTATTTCCATCTCTCCAGTTTTCCACCAGCCAAGTGTGTCAATAGAAGCCATGTCTTTTAGTAATACGACGTCAGGCTCCTTCGCCTCTCCTTCACCGGAAGACACGCCTTACTTTTTCCTGTCCAGGTCAGTATCTGACCCTCACAAGCCACCAGAAAGTGTATGTTCCCTACACTCTCTATCCCTTTGCGGTTTTGTTTGAATTTTAATACATACAAGTAGTGGAGCCGCTTGGCCCAACACCAAGGTGGGCGCAAAACTAATTGAGTCTTCACCACTCTGTTCCTCCATTCAGGGAGACCCAGTCCAGGCCCATGAAGAAAGCTTATTTGCCGAAACGTCACGGGACATTCCAACACACGGGCATGCCACCCCTGTCCTGCACCATCACTTGATCTACATCCAGATGTATACCAACGAATAGGTCACTTTCCAACACTTGGTACACCTCAAAAACATCAAGAAGGATGCACGAGTGACGACTCTTTGAACTAGATTTCTACAGTTCATACATTACTGTTACGATATTACCTATCGGTTGCTCTATAAAACATTTAAAGTATCTAAATGTGATGTACATAGAGGTCAACCCTAAAAGTATTCACTGTTTTATAACTGTTTTGCACTTGTGTGTTTATATTTTTATGTTAATGTTCATTTACTAGTGATTTGAATATACTTGTGTTTGTTCTTTTTCTTTTCCTTTATAAAATGTCTGCCAAATAACATGCAGACCCTGTCAAAAAACAAAAAATTACAATGCGGAATTGAGCCCGCACCCCTTTGATTTTGGCTAAATAAATAAGCTACAGCTCATTCGACATGTGTTTTTTGCTCCCCTTTCAATTGATGCGAATGAGGTAAATCACACAGCTCCATAGATCCTAAGCATGTTAAATGTTGTAATCTTTACAGAAAATGTGTATGTAAAGTAACATAAACCTGTGTGGTAGGACGCCACTCTCATGTTTCAATAGATAATAGCTCTCAAGTCCTCCCACAATCCTTGACCAGTCCCTTCCGTTACCCAGCCTGTACTCAGGAGCCAACAAATACATCACAGATAAAATTTAAAGATTACAGAATAACGCACTGAGAGCAGCGTTGGATGTCCCCTACAGAGAGCACATCAACAAATTCAGGAAAGAGGTTAACTGGCTGAAAATAACGGTTAGAATCCTCCTTAAAACAGCTTCTCTAACTTCCAAATGCCTGAACAACCTAGCACCTCCTTACTTAGTGGAAAAAGTCACCAGGAGAACAGCGACCCGCCCTACTAGATCTGCTAATACATCTATGCTGGAGATTCCCAGGTTTAAACGCTCGACTGCCGGAGGAACCAGCTTCCCTGTCAAAGCTGCACAATGTTGGAATAAGCTACCACTTGACCTCAGACTAGAACAAACGTACCCTACATTTAGACATAAGGTACTTAAATGGTTGCGCAGTAACACCACTTTGGGCCTCATTACACAGATGGCGGTGGACCAAGGTGCTACTAGCACCTTGGTCCATGCCGGTAAAATACCGGCACCGCCTTGGTGGAAAGGGGAATTACCGCCCTATTCCAAGTTGGTGGGGCAGTAATTCCCCCTTCCCCCATTGCCCTTCCCCATTCCCATTTTTGCCCCATAGGGCATAATGGGAATGGGGAAGGTGCTAATTGCGGCACCGCAAATTGCAGTACCGTAATTAGATCCCTGGTCCCTTTGCGGGTTGGTTTTTAACGCCTGCAAAAACCCTTACCGCCTACCGTGTAATAAGGCCCTTAATCTGATTTACCTTATTCCTACCACTCCTGGTTTGCACCTGACCCCTGCACCTGATGATTCTTACTGTACAGTAGGCAAATATGTATGTACAATTTTGTATGTTAATGTCTCCTTGGCCCCCCAAGGCTACGCTCTGTATTATATGTATTTATGCACCTGTGTACTCACCTGTATGCACCTGTTTATGCTTTGTAACCAAGCTATAAGACTTCTTGTACTTTTGCGCCCGGCTACCTAAGGGTTTGGTGCGCATTACCAAATAAACAAACAAAAACCATGCACTGCTGCAATGTTCATGGTCTTCAGGTGCTCTTGTGCTTCTATAAGAAAAGTTGGTGGGGTTGGTTAGTGAGGAAAGAGGGATAGGGAATTAGTTGTGCTCTTCTGTTGGTGCTTGCGGAACCAGGAGAAACTGGTGTCTCTGTGTGTCAGCTTTTTTAGGTGTGCTCGGTTGTGTGCACTGAATCTGTTATTTCCAGAGGGATAGTGTCCAGTGTCACAGTTGTTATTTGTTTGCAATTGTGTTGTCTTGAAGCGTGGTTAGTGGTGAGTGTGTTGATTGTGTTTTATGGGTAAAGGTTTGCTTGCCCCTTTCGGCATGTTCAGTATGTAAGAGGTATGCAGGTATGGAAAAGAGGAGGGGGTGGTTAGTTGGTTTCTATTTGCGTCTGGTTGTGTGGTTGATTTATTGTTGGTTCTTCAATCCGTAATGTCCCATGTTTGCTTTTGTCCCAGACTATGGATGTGGGGGTGCAGGTTTTTTTTGTTTGCTTGTCTAGATGAGTTGAATAAACAGGTTTTTAGTCATTTTCTGAAAGTTAGGTGGTCTTCCATCCTTATTTCGTTCAGTACAAAGTTCCATAGTTTGTCTATCAAATAGGAGAATGTGGTTCTACCTAATTTCCTTCTCTTGTAGTTTTTTGTTTCTATTTGGACGCCATTGCTCAATCATAGCTTGTAGAAATCCAGCTCTTACAGTCCGTGTAGTGGTTTGTGAGCAATTCAGAATGCTTTAAAGTTAATGTGTTTTTTACTGGTAGCTAGTGTAGACTTCTCAGGGCTGTTGTGATGTGGTCTCTTCTATTTAGTCTCAGGAATAGTCGAGCTGCAGTATTTTGGATTCCTTGTGGTTTTTTGTGAGCTGTTCTGGCATTCAAAGGTAGACGCTGTTTTCACAGTCTGTCTCAATAGTACCAAGGAGATGATTGTGAGGGTTATGTGTGGGAAGTTGAAGCAGGGGAGTATCCCTCTTATTAGTCACAGGAAGCAAAAGCATTTTATTGCTGTTGCGTTGACTTACGGTTCTAGAGAAAGGGGGTCATTACGAGGTTGGAGGTAAGTAACAGTCCTTACCGGCATGGAGCAAATACTGTGTCCGTGTAGTAAAGAGCCCGCTGATAGAGGGCAGTTACGAGTTTGCGTGCACAAGCTTTGCGCCATGCCGGTATCGACATTTCCGGCATGCCGCTAAAGTCCAAAAAATGGCCCTTAGCGGCATCATGGAAACCTCAGACAGCACTACTGGCATCAATGGATATGGCATTAGCAGGCACCGCTATCGGCGGTGACCGCTAATAGCGGTGAACGCTAATAAGCCGAACTGGAAGTAGAGTCATCGCACAGGAACGGGAAAGAGCACGGCAGCCATCTTGAAAAACACAATCCATTGCCATCAACCTTCAGCACCAACATCATGCCCAAGGCAATAAAAAAGGCGCTTCCCGGCAGTGCAAAGAGCGCTTCAATGAGGATGAACTAACTATGCTGGCAGAGACACTTGCAGACAATGCAGAGGTTGTTTTTACAAACAGCCTCAAGGGGGAGGCACAGATAAAGAAGAAAGAGATCTGGCAACTTGTTGCCCAAAAAGTCAGTGCACGATCACGGATGTCCGCAAGCGATGGAATGACCTGCGCCTGAGAGTCAGGAACATCCTGTCCGCAAACCGGAGCCAGGCCATGGCTACTGGCGGTGGTCCTAGCTCACCCATCAAGCTGAGCCAGTGGGAGGATATCTGCGCCAGTACGATTGGCATCGAGGCCATAGAAGGAGTCGGCGAGATGGAACGTGGGGCCACCTCATTGGCGGATGGAGGTGAGTGTTCTAAGAAAACACTGTAATGCAAAGAATGATGATAGTCCACCAATTTTCCCGTCCAAAGAGGCAATGCATGGCCCAATACATACACATTTGACACATCCCGGCCTAGATGCCGTCCACAGCACAGACACATGCACATGCATGCAGCATGGCAATGCCATACCTGACACACAGCCCACAAATATGAAAATGGCGTATGTCACACTGCACGCAGTCAACAACAGAAATGCATGTCACATAGCATACGCCAGCTCCAAAATGAGTGGCCCTGACGGATGCCTGCATGCTCCACCCATATAGCAAGCAACGTGATCACCAAAACTCTACTGCCTAATCCCCTCTAATGTGTAAAAGAGCAATAATACCAATGTAAGCATGATGCTTGTCAAACCATCACTCATGCCGTCCCTTTCTTGGTCCCTCACAGGCTCATATCCTGACAGCGAGGCCCGGGACTTACCCTCACACAGGCAACATCTCCCTGGAAGAGGGCCAGGAAAGAAGGCAACAGGCCTTCCACATCGAAAGCCCCAGCAAAGCCACAACAAGCACTGAAGTTGCTAACAGCACAGGATGCCACGGCACTGTTGCCGCTAAGGCCCATTGCTAAAGTCCCCACAACACCTGGGTCACCTGCACAGGAGACAGTGGGCGATGGGGCACATTCAGCAGAGAACAGTTCTGTTTGGGAGGCGGCAGCTATGGCACACCAGACAGATGATGATGCGCAGGTCCTGGTGTGTGTTCCTATCGAGGACGACTCCTCGGACCTCCCTGCAACACCCAGTCCCGCACCAAACCCCAAGGTCACACCTGTGTACTCCGACCATGACATCACACTGGAGCAATCTGGAGGGGAGGACGTACAAGGGAGCATGAGTCCCACAGAGGAGCCACATGGATTTGGGGATGTCACACATGCACCCTCCACCTCCACTGGTGTACAGGTGGGGGTGCAGCAGATAGGACATGCAGTGCACCACCAGAAGGTGCTCACTGCCCTAGTGAGGCAGTTTGTTGCAGACGGTGCCCAGCCAAGGCAGGAGGGGCACGACAACACTGCTTCCCTGAGGCAGGCCATTGAGGCAAGCACCACAAGAATATGCGAGGAGGTGTCTGCACTGAGGCAGGTCCTCTCCCGCATAGCGGATTCCCTGGAGGCTGAGTGTCCGGCCCCCAGACTGAAGCAAGCGGCCACCCCTTCCTCATCCAGCTCCACCCAAACCAGCCCCCTACGCAGGTCATCGCGCACCTTGCACAGATTGGACATGCCGCCACCAGGTGCAGGAAGTGGAAGGATGTAGATGGGGCAGCCTGATTAAGGCAATAGATGCTGACACATGAAGCATTTGCTTGGACACCATGTGTGGGGGAGCTGTGGGGGGGGGGCGGTGAGGGGGGAGAGGGTGTGTGGGAGAGTTGTGGGGGAGGGGTGAGAGGGTGTGTGAGGTGGGGGTTTGAGCCCTTAATTCCATTGGACAGTTTAATACACCCGTTGTGTAAAAACAAATCTTGAGTGGACATTCCTTATTGCATATGTATCATTTATTGATATACAGTGCATAGTGTACATGTACTTCCACACCCAGTGCCCTCTGTCCCATATTCATGTCACCCTCTGCACCCATGTGTGTTAGAAATATTGTGCAATCACTGACTGACGCACAGCACATCCCTCCTGTGCATCAGCACCGCGATGATGTGCGCCCACATCTTCTTCATCCCCTTCATCAGCACCAGGTGGTTGAAGTTCAATGTCAGGGGGCATGGGCACATTTCGTCGGATGCACATGTTGTGCAGCATGACACATGCCATGATGATCTTGGCCACCTTCTCATGGCTGTAGAGGAGTTCCCCACCCGACCGGCTAAGGCAGCGAAACCGTGCCTTCAACAGGCCAAAGGTCTGCTCAATGACCACTTGGGTACGGGTACGGGAACGATTGTAGACCTCCTCGTGCCTGTTCTGCAGGTTTCGGACAGGGGTGAGGAGCCACAGCTTAAAGGGATAGCCACTATCACCTGCATGAGAGGAAATTAAAGGTTTATGTTAATCGATTTGTGATGGACAGCTGTACTTGTCACACATGCCTGCTGATAATTGATGGTCACATGCCCATGTCCCTGGTTGTATGCACACATTTCTCATGCCCTCAATGTGTTCTGTGCCATGGACTTATGGTGTGGGTTGCATCTTCAAGATGATACACAGTGTACACTGCCTTGATGTTGCTTATGCATTGTGGATGCATACCGCTGTGTTTGTGTTGCATATGTGATGTGTAGTGTTCTGTATGATTTCTGACTGGCAGCGTTAGCAGTACTCGCGGCATTATTTGCCATTCAGCGCTGATTATTCCCTTTGTGACATGCTGCACTGGTGGTGGTGGCGGCCCTGTGACAAGCAGTGGATTCCCTTGGTGGTTTTGTTCAGTGCACTCCCATGGATGCTTGTCCTGTCTGGTGATTTGCTGCAGACATTTACATAGTGTATATTCACAGCATGTTGCTGGATTGTGTTACGGAGGGTGAGGTATGATGGTTGTGATAGGTGTGCATCTTACCTCATTGCTATGGGATTTGGTTGTCATGTTCAGTTTAGGAGGCTTTGGGGCACAGCGTTTTGGGATGTGCAAATTGTGCTGTCACACCAATAATGACACTATGGTGGTGTGTGCATCTATCCCCCCATTTCACTGCCATGTTCCTGTCATGCAACTTACCAAACAGCCAGGCATGTCGTTCTGCATGTTGCTCCATGTAGCGTGGTAGCGTGGAGTTCCGCAGGACCATTGAGTCATGAGTTGATCCGGGATATCGGGCACTACAATGTGTGATGATGTTGCTGGCGTCACATACCATCTGCACATTGATGGAGTGGTGTTGCTTGCGATTGCGTTATGTCAACTCCATGGCATGCGGGACCACTAACTCCACGTGGGTGCAGTCGAGGGCACCAATACAATTTGGCATGGCTACCAGTGCATGGAAGCCAACCTTTGTATCGAAAATCTCCTGGGGAGTCCGTGGTAGGGATATGTAGTCCCTTGTGTGCTTCAGGAGGGCATCCAGCACTTGGTTCAGCATGCGAGAAAATAAGGGTTGTGATATGCCATGCATGTGCTCCACTGTGTGCTGGTAGGTGCCTGTGGCAAGGAAGGTTAGCACCGACACTACCTTCAGTAGAGGGGGGATGGCAGTGCGTATTTCAATGAGGCTGACAATGTCGCTGTGTAGCATGTCCACAATGGTGGTGATGGTGTCCCGGTCCAGACGGTACAGGGTGTGGATCTGCTCAGGGGTTAGGTTGAATGGACTGGCTATGATGCGTAGGATTGGGGGCTGCCTGCGTGGTATGACTGGCTGCACTGGTGGGGCATGCTGGACCTGTTTCACCCTCCTTCTCCTCCTGCGTCTCCTCTGTAGTGCCTGCTGTTGTAATTGTTGTGGCTGGTGTAGTAATGCAAGCATGTCCTCCAGCCCCAGTATTGCTACTACTAGTGGTATCATTTTGGTGTAGGAAGGGGTGTGGTGTGTGGGTGTGCTCCTTTTGTGCTGGCCCAGACTCCATTGCCTCCACCTGTGCTGATTGTGTTTACCTGTGGCAATTGGGTAAACTGCACATAGCAGTTTACGGGTGCTTTGTGATGCCGGTATTGCCGGCATGCCGGTATCCCATATTAGCGCCTTTATGATGCCGGTATTTGCATGTCCGCCTGACTTGTGATGTCCTCCTGTTAGCGGCATACCAGTATTGCCGGCCTGAAGGGCCGCCTGCCCACACCCATGCCGCTATTAGCGGCACCGGTATTAGCAGCGCCTCTAATACCAGGTTCATGGGTCGGAATAGCCCGGAGTGGTATCCGATGCCGGTAATCCTTTACCGGCATCGTTTTTCCATTACCTCCAACCTCGTAAGGACCCCCAAAATCTGTTATCCATGAGAATTCCCAGTTTTTTTATCACTGATGATGTCTCCGGTCCGTTCCCATCCACAGTAGCCAGCTCAGGTATGTCCTTGGTGCATTGTCTTTTGGAGGGGAGATCATTATTTCTGTTTTGGTCAGATTTAGCTTGTGGTTTTTGTTTGTCATCCAGGTGTATATGTCTGTGAGGAATTTGTTGAGAATGTTGTTTAAGTCTTGGGCCGAGGTTATCCTGAAGATTAGTTGGGTATCGTCTGTGTCATTGTAGGCTGTTATTCAATGGGTTTGAATGAGTCTCATGGCACCTTGACCGGTATACTGCTCCATCCGCAGAAGTACCTTTCCCACATCAATACATTTATGGGACAGGATGTGGAACACCTTTTTGGCACTAATATCCCCTTCACCTCCAACATACAGGAACCTCTAGGACAGCCTGTTCAGCATCATTCCTGCCACAGGCTGATTGACCAACCCTCTACTGACACCAAGGTTACACTGTCAAAGTGCCATGGAATTATCTTTCTTGTAACTTTAATTTTCTTGAGAATTTTTATTTCTTGTCTCATTCCGAGTTGGAACACAGATTCATGTGGCTTTCCCCTCTCTGACGTCACCCTAGATTTCATTTGGACCACCGTTAAATACTGGATGTCCTTTGGAAACCCCTATTTGACCTCCCCACTGCACACACTGGATTGGGTGTTTGCCAGCCTTTAACTCAGAATTACTGTTTTGCTCACAGGCACAGTCCAACTCCTCCTCCACCTTATCAATAAATCATAATTGAACAAAGTTATATTGATGGCATGTTCATTCATGAGTCATTTCATTCATGAGTCTTGAAGTGCAGAGAACAAACCAGGTTGGGAAATTGTGACATGGCATAACAGCAAGATTTTATGCCGTTGATGGTGGCAGAATCAGTGGTAAGCATAATGTGGTGGCACACCAGTTCAATCATAGTGGTTAGTACCTTGGTGAGGATGCCTTTACAGCATGAACAAGAAATTCCATGTACCAGAGCTGCCGTGTACTATGATCATGACAGTGGTACAGAATTGAAGGACAGTGATTAGCTTCAACAGTGGGATAGATGTAGTAATGAATATGTTGGGCCCAAGCTTGCTCTCTATTTCTGCCATGATTGAGAAGATAGTGGGCATTGTAAGGGTGTCGAAGAAGGAAGGTGGCACAAAGGTGGCATGGTGGTGGTTTTACAATTGTATTAGTGCATCAAAAGGTCCTCACTATCCCTATCTTCTAAGAGGGGTTTCCCTGCCTCAAAACTAATACTAAAGGGCCCATCAGAATGTCAGTCAAAATCAAACTCCAGAGTCCTGTGTCAGAACCTACTTCTATCCCTTACACTACAGCTAAAGAGTAATCCAGTAGAATGCTTCCCTTCTCCTGATACTCGGATATTATTTAGAAGAATGTTCTCTTGAAACAAGAATTCCGTGGGTAATGACTCCCTTCCCATGGCTTGTGGGTTCCACACAGCCTTTATACAACTCCACGTTCTCGGCCTGGATAATTATTACCTTCTCCTGGTGTTGGTCTATACAGTTTACAAGAAAATCAAGGGAAATGACTCCCTTCCCTTGGCGTCTTTAGTACAACTCCCAGTTATGGACCAGGAGAATAACTCCCTTCTCAAAGTATTGGTCTGTACAGTTCACAATAATACCAGGGGGAATTATTTCCTTCCCCTGGCATCTCTAGACTTATATTACCTTTAATAGAACTAAAGCTGGTGGCTTCAGTTTCGAGGGACTAGCATCAACATCCTGCAACTCACTTACACTTGAACTTAGAACAGAAACCTCCCTCATGGCTTTCAGAAAGGCACTGAAAATCAAAGTATTCAAGTAAACCGCACCTGCTCCCCTGTCTCCCCTGTAACCTTGGAACAACAGCAGCGTATGTACCTAACCACTGAACTTGTACCAAAGTATTGTAACTATGTTAACCTGCTGCCAGGTGAAAATGCTGTAACAGCGCCTCAATGCCCGAGGGCAGTTTGTGCGCTTTATAAATAGAAATAAATAAATAAATAAATAGAGCAAGTTCCAATGGTTTTAGCCTCTTTTCCAGGAGAATGACTCCCTTCTCCTGGTGTCTAAAAAGATCTCTCTCGTGACCTTCAGCTTGATGTATACTTTGTCATTCTGTCTTGGTGTTAGCAAAGTCCCAAATCCTTATTTGGCATTCAATGGGCTAATCTTGGCCACTCTAGCGAGGACGTTCTCCTTGGATGCCCAGTTCAATTATATTGTGGTCCCAGCCCTTCTCTGTTGGTCTATAGGCTTATTGCAGCAACTGCAATGAGGAAGTTCTCCTTGGATGCTCAGTTTGCACTTGTTAGGGTCTGTGACCCATCTCTGGTAGTCAGTGGGCTTGCTGTTGGCAGTGCTGTGAGGAAGCTTTCCTCGGATGCCTGGTTTGTAATGGTTAGGTTCCCTGAACTGCCTCTGGTGGTCAGTGGGTTTATGGTTGCCACTTTGATGAGGAAGCTCTCCTCGAATTCTAGGTTTGCAATGGTTCCTTGGCCCGTCTCTGGTGGTCAGTGGGCTTATTATTGCCACTGTAACAAGAAAGCTATCCTTGGATGCTAGGTTCACAATTGCTAGGGTCCCTGACCCATCTCTCTTCCACCCCCATGTCCCCTCTGGGTCTCTTGTACCTCCCGTTGCCTTCTGAGGGACTTCAGTACACCATCAGGACTTCCTGGGACTGGGGTTTGTCTTTATGATTCTTTGGTCTTATCTCTTTGACTTCAACAGCACTACAGTGGCTCTGCACTCTGCTGCGCTGCTCAGCACTTCTCTCCTGCATCACATTAGGGTCTGCTCGAACTGGACCCATGGAGAACTCCCTCAGCGCTTTGCTGGCACCCTCTGTTCTTCTAAGAGTCCGGTACGCTGACAGCATATGAAACTCCTGCTGGTTTCCAGTCATGTTGCCTCTCCTGGCTAGATTTGACGGGTTTGTTTGTATGTTGTCTCTTCTTATACAATGTTGCCAGTCCCACCCTGGTAGATTTTCAAAGTATTTTGTTTCTTTTGACAACTTGATCTTCATACCTCCTCAGGGCCACCTCATACAAGTACTAGCACAGTCAGTGATGTTCATGTCTTCTGTGCTCTCCTTCATCCTAGTGCTTTTTGCTTTGGCTATATTCCATGTGTTACAAACATACATGGGCTTACTCTCAATAAAATGAATGGAGAGGGCACTAGGGAATGATGGAGAGTGGCATTGCTCAATGCACTGTACCCTAGTTGATCGCCCTTGTCCCCATAGTGGGAACCCCTCCCCATGAGGTGCCCCCACATTACACCACCCCTAGGAGAATATTGGGTAGTGGCCGCAACTCCCTAGCCTCATCAAAAAGGGCTCTCCCATTGGGAGAAGTGACAACACCTTGCAAATTGCCACAGCATCTAAAGAGGGTAGGTGGCAACAAACTGCTAGGTCTATGTGGGACAACGGGGTCCTGTACACCAGATTTGTGTGCACCCTTTGCAATCTCCTCCTCTCTTCCTTGCCTGGAAATGCTCCTTTGAGGGCTGAAAAGTTGGCTGATGGGCACCTGCTGGTGGTCGTTTGCAGGGAAGGCTATGTTTTTTATGCACCAGGCACCATCAAAATGAGCTGCATAGCGCCATTTGCTTGATGAGGTGCAGGTGACTTTCTAATCATACCTCTCAGAACAAATGTCCATTGAAAAATATCTTTGGGAGCATGGTTTGTGATTTTGAGCCCCATAGATCAACGTGATACTTTACCTTAGGCTTCCATCTCAGCACTGTAAAATCTCTTTTAGCACCACACCCACGGTGCTCTAAAGATTAATGGCAAGATCATAAAATATGACTTGATTAATTATAGGCGATCAATGACTTCGTCAAGTAGTGTTCAACACTTTGCTATAAAACAGCTCAATTAAAAGAATTAAGAAAACATACTTTTTCCTTTTTCTTTTTCATTTTTCTAAATGCACAAAATGAATACATGTTCCCAATTCATAGAATGTTTATCTAAAATGTAAAAGAAATGTCAATGTGATCAAATAAACATATTAATATTTTCTTATTTTTGCGATTTAGTTGGTTTTACAGAAAGGGTTGAACACTGCTTGATGCAGTCATTGATTGACTTTCATCAATGTTATCATATTTTATTATCTTATTTCTTCTCTCTACACAACCTTCCCCATTCTAAATGTATTTACACAAATCAATTCAAAACACCATACTTTGCCATGTACATAACAAGGTATTTTTTAACTCTGAATAAATACACAATTAGCAGTTTAATTAAAGGTCATATTTTAAATAGATTTTCTCTGGTATAAAGTTTAGAATCTGCATTTAGGTTAGGTCATTTCTTGAATATAGAGTAAACATCTGATCAAATCACAGGCTGATTTATTTGACTTTTCTCCCTTTAAAGTTCATTTATGTAACCCAGGCAGTGTTCTCCTGTTAGCTGAATTACATTTATAACACATTGGTCCTTGGTGTTGTTGGATGTGCAGCTCCATTGTGGCAGACACAGCTATCCATGAACACGGCTTCTTTTTTACCTTGGAGTTTTATTTTTAGTAGTTACTGCTGCCAACTAATAGTTATTCACAGTTAGTCTTTAAAGCAAAATATACAAAAGGCCCCATATTTGTCAGGGGCTAATGTAGTGTGTGACACCATTCACACCATGTGTTAGGTGTTGCCTATCAAGAAAGCAAGGGACTGGTGAACACATTCATGCACACAACAATGCATTCTTCTTGCACCTCTAACATTACATTAAGTCAGCTTCCATGTCTTGTACCAGGAGCTTAAACATTTCTCCAAACAATTGAATAATCTGTGTGATACATTAAGGGTCTTTGCAACTTTTCAGCACCTCTCACTTTCAATTTAAGCAGTCTCCATCTGCCTTTAAATCTGCCCACATTACCTGTGCAATAATAACTTATACATGTACCTCCAAATCTGGTTCTCAAAGCAGATCCTGAACAAAGTCACCTATGCACATTATGAACTTCCTTACTTCTGCCCCCCACTCAAGGCTCTCATCTATTTTCATACTCTGTTATAAATCTGCAGCCTTTGATTCTGTTCAACACTAATATGTAGGCATGCAAAATCAAGCACTTATCTGGAATATTTCCTATGTGTTTAACATATATCATCTATCTTTTTACACCTCCACATCCATAACCCATTTGCTAGCCTCCTTCTGTGGCTCTCAGAAGCTCCTGTTAAGTACTGTATTTGGGGCAGATGACCTCTACATGTGTTTCTTTTCCTTAACCCTCCTCGCGTACCGGCCGTTCACCAGCTCCCTCCAAGTCCCGCTCTTGCTTCTCTTGCTGCCCGCACAGCCAACAGCACATTGGTCGGGGTGTATTGTTACACGTGACCGGAACCACAGGGGCAACGCGGTGGTCTTAAAAGCAAGACCATGCAGAGCAACATAGGTTTGATTCCCGGATCCGCGCTTGGAAACCAAACTCGGGTATGGTATTAGGCGCGTCATAAAAAAACAATGAAATAAATAAATAACCTTGACCAAGCACCACAGTGCTTTTTACACCTGCAACAAGGCTTACTCAGTCCACTTGTTCGCCTCCTTCTGAGAACTCCTGGTAAGCACTTTATTTGGGGCATTTTACTTCTGCCTGTCTTTTTTTTTTATAACCCTCCTAGGATACAGCTCGTTCGCCAGCTCCCTCCCTGTTCGGCCCTCGCTTCTGCCACTGCCTGACCAGCTAATACCCATTGGTCAGTGTGTATTGTTACATGGTACTGGAACCTCCACCAAGCATCAGAGTGCTTTTCCCACCCACACTGAGGCTTCCTCAGTCCATTTGCTCGTCTCCTTCTATGGCTCTCACAAGCTCCCAGTAAGTGCTTTATTTGGGCCAATTTACTTGGGCACATGTTTCTTTTCCTTAACCCTCCTCACGTACTGCCCATTCACCAACTCCCTCCCAGTCCTGCCCTCATTTTTCCCTCTACACGCCCAGCAGACATCCCATTGTTTGGTGTGTATTGTTACACGTCACTGGAAAAACAAATTCAGAGGCTCTCCCAGCCAGGCTTTATAACCTACCTGCAACTACAAGATAAACACCTCTCATATACCCTAAGTTTATAGCCCCTGTATACTTCCATGCCTCTGTACATATAAGAATATACCTGATGACCAAAGGTATTGTATTACTTGCCTTTGCTTCCCCATACCTGCATCTCACAGCTATACATTTAAGTATAGCCTTGTTTTGCATCTAGGTGTACATTTTGAGTATAGACTTGTTCGACATCTAGTTGCAAATTTGATTATAGTTTTGTTTTGCATCTAGTTGTACATTGCAGTATAGCCTTGTTTTTGCATCTAGTTGTACATTTGAGTATAGTCGTATACTGTCGTTAACTGAACACTTGCATATATCATGAGAATTAACTCATTGACCAGAGGTGCACTCTGGCGCACCAAAGGACTGGCCAACCCCCTCTCTCTCAAAATCCCCACACTCGCACTCCACACACATGAAGCCCTCTAGAGAAATGCAACTCTCCACTCCACTCCTTCCTATCTGGCTTCCAAACCATATCATGACAGTGCCCCTCAATTCACAGACCAGAGGGGCACTGTGGCGAAACAAAGGACTATCCAACCTCCCCACAAAATCGATCACTCTCTCACCCCTGAGAACCTTCCCCCTCTACCGCCCCTTCCTACAGCCTCCTCAGCACCCCCACACTGCCCTCTGGGGGAAGCAATCCCCACCACACCAATAATATGCATCCACCTGTTCCCTCCCCTTCCCCCACTCTGCCTTCCCTCAGCCCCTGCCCTTCTGACCCCCTCCACCTCAGCCATCCCATCCCTAGCTGTCACCCGATTAGCCCTCATCAAAATGCTTGCCATCACTCGCTCTCTGGCTGACACGCCATTCCTCTCATAAACACCACAGGCACCCAAGCATATCTTCAAGCACATAACCCACATTGCCCATTCCATCCCATCCCTGCACACCTCTCCTTACCTATACCCGTCAACCACACTCATACCCTTTACACACATGATTCCTTCACCCTCCCCCTACCCTAACCCAGCAAAATCCCAATTTGGCAAATGCACAAATACTTACCCAGCAACCTCAACATCCCCAGGCAATAGAGGAGTCCAATGCCTCCACAAATCTCACTCCACCCCCTCTTCCCAACTCCACTCTCTAACCACCTTACTCAATGACACTCTTCATTGCTTTGTACACCTCCCAGAACATCCATCCACCTCTGGGACCACAATTGAAACCCTTCCACACACTCTCCCTCATAACCCCACCATACCCGACTCTCCCCCAAAACTCTGCACACCACAAACACTCTTTCCAGCAACACCTTATCCACCTATTCAGTCCACACACCCCCATGAGACTTCAACTGGGGGACCTCCACCACCACCGCCCCAAACCAACCCGCTCAAACCAGCATCCCAAATGACCAAACTTCCCACTATCTCTGCAACTTACCTGCATTCTCTTGAACGTCAGATTTGTCACCAAAAACAGACAGAGCATAAAAGACAGAGCATAAAAGACTTCATCACCTCTGAAAACCCGGACCACCTGTTCATCACAGAAACGTAGTATTCTGATGACTTCTGACCCATTGCACACAAAGCCTTCCCCCCTGAATACTCACTCATCACCCATAACAGAGCTAGCAGTGGAGGCAGAATTGCTATCCTATACGAACCCCACCTATTTATCTTGCACTCTGAGGCACAGGCATGCGTTGCAGACTGTGAATCACTCCTAGCAAAACTCACCATCAACCCCTCACTCACCCACAGCTTCCTGCTCATTAAAGGCCACCCAGTTATGGCAGGCATTTCCCTAATGCCCTAAGTGACTCCCTAGTGGCTATGCTAGTCTCCCACCCCTCCCTTACCCTTACCCTTATAAGAGACCTGAAAATATGGTTCAATACCCCTGACAACCTCATTATACGACCACTCTCAGATAATCTGGAAGCCCTCAACCTGACCTTGCAGGTAACGGGTGCCACCCACACAGCAAGACATACTCTTGATGATACCTTCAGTTCAACTAGCCACCACTTGACCGATCATATGGACAGACACAGCCATCCTCTTCTGCCTCCTGTCACCAACCCCTTGTATAGCAAGGACTAACACAGGACTACCAATCCATGTCCCACTTTGGAATACTGTCATAATAACCCCAGAACTGGCCGACTCCCTGCTCTCCTCACTCCCAGCTGATGGAGAACCACCGTCATTGACCAATTTGACTAATGCCTCTCCTATCTATCACCCCCTCAAGATCCAATCCCTCAAGACAAGGTCCCTTACCCAGGTCATTCTCCCCTCCTCAAAACACAAACCACTCCCTTGAACGTAAATGACAGACCAACCCAACCCCCAAAATAAAACAGCCTATGCCCATCAATATCACATCTACAAAGCTGAAATCCGTAAGAGCAAAAAATCATTTTACAAGAACAGAATCTCTAACACGCACAACATTAGCAAGAAGCTCCACAAGATAATCACTGAATTCATGCCCCCCTTCAATTCTCCTCCCACTCAAATCTACCACTTCCTCTGTGACACCATCTCCAACCACTTCCACAACACAGCACTAGAAAGAACACACACCATCAACACTAAACTGGCCTCACTCTCACCCCTTCTACTCACTTCCTCTAACAAATCCACCACCCAGCTCACCCTGTCCCCTGTCTTCTCCTGTTTCACCCCATGTATAGAATTGAATTTCTTAAACTACTGACTGCCAGACGTCCATCTGGATCCTCAAGTGACCCATGCCCCCCTCCCTTGTCAAAGAAATCTTCACAACTACCAGCGCAGGAAGCATTGCTAGATCCATCCTTAACTCCTCCCTCACCTCAGGCATCTTGCCAGCAGCATACAGAACACCCCACGTCAAACCCCTCCTGAAAAAACCTTCACTTGACCCACTCGAGTCCGCAAACTACAGATCAATCTCTAACACCCATTTCCGGGACAAGCCCACTGACAGCACAGTTTACTCTGAGCTCAATGCATTAACAGAAACCAACCACCTCCTCAATCCAACCCAGTCCATTTTCAGACCCCTCCACAGAGCTCAATCGTCCCTAGTCTCCATATGGGATGACCTCAAGAACACTGCAGACATAGATGGCTGTGCCTCACTCATACTGCTTGACCTCTCAGCATCCTCATTGACAGGCTCCACTACCTTGGCATTAGAGACAAAGCGCTAAAGTAGATCTCCTCATTCCTTGCATATAGACACAAATTCATTATCCTCACTCCTTTCACTTACCCTGCTTGACCTGTCTATGACGGAGTCCAGCAAGGTGCCTGCCTATCCTCTTTCTCTTCAGATTCCCTAGGTCTATTGCCATTCCCCACCCAGACCTCACATTTTGCCTCACAGACATTGATTGCTGGATTATGGCCAACCCACCTCCTGCTTGATCCAGGGAAAACAGAGATCATGATCTGTGGAAAGACAGCCCTCTTCCCACAACCCACCCCCTGTCTTCCCTTCCTAGACCCCCCCACCCCACTGCATCCACCACAGTCAAAAACCTGGGTTGCACAATGGACACAGACCTAACTTTATCACACTACATTAATACTGTGTCAACATCCTTCTACCTATACCTCTGCATACTCAGATGCATCTTTCCTTACATCTCCTACCCCCACAGAGTGACTGCAATCATGTCCATTGCCATTTCACGACTAGACTACACTAGCTCTCTCTACCTGGGTGCCCCTGCCTGCCAAATCAAAAAGCTCCAAAGAATCTAGAACTCCACGCCAGGCTGCTCCTTGCCCTCGGCCGCAGATAGCACATCACCCCCTCGCTTGGTACCCTCCACTGGCTCCCTATCAGATGACGGGTCACTTTAAAAGTAATTTGCATCACTCACGAGACCTACACAAGACCGGCCTTAAATACCTGCAAAAGAAATCACCCACTTCCACCCCAATAGAAACCTGTGATCAGGCACTGCTCTCCTACTGGTGATCCCCCCCTTTCAAATCAACCAGAATTGGAGGTTCCTCATTCTCCATCAAAGCCCCACCATCTCAAACTCTATGCTGCTTATAATCCGAAGCATAGAGGACCACCTGACAACAAGACAGAGTTATTCCCCTTGGTGCCCTTTCTAATTCTTACCCCCCTTTAACCCTGCTATTTAATCCCAGGAGGACCTCAGCAGGACCTCAGCACTAACAATCCTCCCTCACCTAAGAACAGTAAGAATTATTGCTTTGCATTTGGCTGAATTATGAGTGTACCTTATTTAATACATCTAGATGAATTTGAAAGCATCCTATCTATGGCATTTGGATGAATTTTGAAGGTAGCAAAGGTGTTGTAATCCTTGAAGGACCGCTTTTGCTGTGGTAACGCTTACTTTTGACTGCAGCATTCTATCTCTAAGCAGCACTGCGGGCTGAGCTCTTGCTGATACATCTCGATTCCTGGAGGGGGCGGACCTCGTTGGGGTCACATGATGGGATCACGTGACTCTTAACCAGCATTTAGTGCCGGCCCAACCACCCGAGCGTGTGTGTTGTAATCCTTGAAGTTCCCCTTTTGCTGTGGGAACGCTTACTTTTGACTTCAGCATTCTATCTCTAGGCAGCACTGCGAGCTGACCTCTTGCTGATACATTTCGCTTCCTGGAGGGTGCGGGCCTCATTGTGGTTACATGACTGATCACGCGACTCTTAACCAGCATTTAGTGCCGGCCCAACCACCCTTGCAGCGTTAAGCCCTAGAAGCTGTAAGGGCTGGAGCCGCTGTTTTGCTGTTTGGCTGTGACCTGTGCCTGTGCAACTGCCAAAAGTGTTTTGTGAGTACTTCAGACTGGGGGCTACGCTTCATTACCACTTGCCCTAACTTTTACATGTCACTAGGGTAAGGGGGGAGAGTCGGACTCTGGCAGCTCCTTAAGCTGTCGGGCGTTCCTTACCCTGTGACTGGGTGCTCCTTCGTATCTTCGCTAATCTACGGGACTCCCATCCCATTATTCAAGGGACATTCTTTAGGATACATCCCTTTCTATTTATTCTCCGATTCTATGACAGGATCCATATCTGTTTGTACTTCATTTTAATGTGTATTTGTGGTAGTTTCTTACTCTTTTTTATTTACTGATGTATTTTAGCTACCTCAGCTATTCAGTGCATTTTTAAATACTTTGTATTGTCATAAAGGCTTGGGTATCCCTTTCAACCTGTGTTTTTCCAGCTTGTGATATAGATGCTAACTATTGGTCTACCATTCATAGAGCTATTTTTTTTACTGCTATTTCTCCTGTTTTTTGGCATTTGCTTCTGTAGGTTCAGTCCTCTTCTGGATGACACGTAAGGGACTCAGGAGCCAGTCAGTCATAGAGGCCTCTTTTGACTCCACTCAACCTGCTGTGGTAGCTCTCTCTTCGGTTTTGAAAGATTGTACCCCTCTCGGGAATCCCCTCCCTTTTTCTCTGGGTAAGCCCCCACATACTTTAGTAGATAGCTCTTTGGATTCCATTCCTCCTAAAAACATGGCCCACACTCAAATCCATTCAAAAGATAGGACTGGTGTACTTAATATGATGGGCGTTATTCCACGCACACCAGCTAATAATAGCTGCATCTTCAGTGCAAAACAAGATATTTCCATTAATGGTCAGGAAGAATATTTAGCAGCTACTATAGCTCTCAATTTGGAGGAAGGTGGTAGCTTATTAAGGATAAAGGCGGGTTCTGTTTACACGAACAATAATATGGTGAATACTTCCCACCCGGCCCCTTTCCTCCCATGAACAAAGCTGCTTCTATCTGCCTCTACGTTAGATGACTCTGGTGCAAATCCTATAGAACCTCGTGGTGCCCCCAAGGAGATCATCGCTCCTCAACCTTCCCTATTAGAGGGCAATAGGAACCATAGTATCTCCCCCACCAACCTATCACAGGAGGTGCCTTCCTCTGATGGTCTGGTTAACCATACTTCCTCCATTCATGTTAATCTCTATGCTTTACCTGTTGGTAGCGCTGTCACTCCCACAGTGAAAACTATAGTCTTTAAAACCCCACTTACAAAACCGCTGTTTTACAACCCCAAAACAAAATCTAATATGGGCACCCGGGTAAACCTATCCAAGGGAAACAAATCTCTGACTACTTTGGAAAAAGGACAGCCACCAGTACCCTTATTAAACCTCTGCATTCAGTTCTAATAGTGGCTATTCTGGACCATACACATCTGGCGGATGTAGCAAAGAAATTAGAGTCTGAAGATCTTGCAGATAATGATATTGACGATATTAGTATTATCGAATGTGCGGATAAGGCAATAGCTGAGAGTGAGCTGGAACCTAATTCTATTAACACAAATAACGTAACCCAGCAAACTTGTGATGCCTCTTACGTGGGTTCTCCCTCTGAACTCAATAATTTCATTGATGAGTATGCAGAGAAACAAAATTGGTCAGAGAAAGGGGTCTACTCCCAGATATAAAAAAGGAACACATCAGCGAGTCTATACTGCATCATACCCTCAAAGAGGCGGATGATAGAATAAATCTGACGCAACCTACAGTCTCTGCCCTGAATATGGTCTTAAGTTCCTTTGTGAGTCTTTATGACAATTTCTGGTCAGAGGTTAGATCACATTCTCTTCTACTCTCTGAAATGTATACTTGGCTAGAAGGTCTAGACAGGTTTGAAGAGTTGATAAAAATTATTAAAGAAGACAACCCCTCAATAATAAAACAGTGTCCGAACTCTACTCTCCCAAGCCAACCCACTATGGAAGGGCCATCAGAAAAAAAAGCCCCTAATGTGGAAAGGGACAGCATCCTGGGGCAAGTTCCCAACACGATCCCTGCAACAATTGCCCCATCCGGTCCGGACAGTGGTATATGTGGCCAACCCTCCGCTAACCCCCCTATGAAGGATGAGGGCATTCACTCAGATCATGTCCTAGACGCAAAATTGCCTATTATTTCTATGAAAGCGCCTATTAATTCCCCTGTGGGATAAGTTCCAGAGAGGTTGGCTACCGACTCTGTTGCTTCTATTCTTCAGGTGCCTGCTTGTGAATGTATTATATTAGAAATGGCTAAACCATACAAGGGAGACAATGTTGCCCCTTCCCTAGACTCTAAATCTCACCTCATTCTGGAGAAGTCCTCTGACTTTATCGACCTTACGAAAGAAACAGTACATGTAAAGGGCTTTGCTCATAAAACCTAATCAACAAATAAACAAAACTAAAAACCAGAAAAATATGAAAAAAATAAACTCATTTACCAATCAATTTTTTAAAAACCTGGTTCTGCCAAGTGCCCCTGCGTGTGCAACATCTGTTACCCCTCCTAAGGGGGTTAACATTCCGGTGGAATTAGCAGTACCTCTGAGTGCTATTCCAATTGCGATCCCTGCTTCTGCCGGACCAATTTCATTACCTACTACTTCAACTGCTTCAAGTGAGACTGAATCATTGGCAGTTACTTCAGTGCCAAAGGATAATATTCCCCCTGTGGTGGTTGGGAATGTGGTGCGGGCTGAGAAAACGCATGCTATCTGCTCTCCAAAAATAATTTCAACCTCCCAGGAGCCTATAAATATTATTGCTCCTGTCTCTGCGAACGCTCAAATCTCATCTAATTCGATGACATCTCTTTCGGACACAGAACCTTCAATTGTACCGGGCAACTTTCCACCCGGCTCTAATCCTATTCACTCTGTACCCATTACTACTCCAATATCTGCGAATCTGGTTAACCTCGACAAGGTGAAACAATTATTTCAGGAGCTCTTTAGCACAAAACCACCTACTGGGTGGACGCTAATCCTATTCCAGGTCCATCTCAGGACAGGGCCCCTATATTAGCTCTTCCTCTATAGATGGTCAGCCACTCTGCAATCTCAATGGTCTTCTGCCCAAAGCAGAGTATCTTATGGGGGAGCGTGCTATAGGATTCAGACCAGTGGCAGATCTCTATGTTCCTAATTCTCTTAACTCTGCTTGTTCAAAGCCACCAAATGGGGGCTCTTTTAATGGTCTTGAAGGATCTCCCGTTGGGCCCCATACTTCCCGAATTGGGACCTCTTCTAATGGGTATGAAATATTTCCTGTTGGACCCCATGTATCCCAAAATAGGACTATATTAAGGGGTGCAAGGGGTACTGACTTGGAAGTTGACTCCTTAAGCCAATTTACCAAACATATAGCATACTCACTAACTCAACCATTGGAGGCTAAAGACTCTCTGGAGATTCTGCAACTTAGTAGCCTTTGGGGACAGGATATGTCTATTTGTCTTAACTGCGGAAATATACTAAAGAATTTTCATCAACTATCTTCTCTTTCACTTATTTCGAGCTATGACATGGAAAGGATTTTCTTTCCTTCTAAAGTACGCGTAGATATGAGTAATATTGTTCTGAAATCAAGAGTGGTTTTGGAATTAATAATGGCCCATAAGAAGGGTCTAATGCAGCTTGGCTTCTAAGTAAGTCTGCAACAATCCAATCAGCACACTGGTAAATATGGAGGGTGTGAAGAGTATAAAGGGAAACCTTACGATGGTATATCATCCGGAAAGAGCTCCACAACCTCAACGGAGGCAATGTACGCCCAGATTTAATGGTAATGCCAGAAGCTGGACCCAGGTTACCTCAGGCCTGTGGAAATGAGCATTCTCTTACGAGTCCTGCTCCACCCACAAACGTCATGGCCCCGAACAAATACACTCTTCTCTCCTGGAATTCCAGGCGTAATTTACATCTCTTCACGAATACTGATACAATACATATGATTAGTGCCTCAGACTGTTTTTTCCTACAGGAAACCTGGCTGCTCTCACCCCGTTGTTGATGGTTTTGATATCTATTCTCAAAATGCTAAATCTAGTCTAGGAGGGAGGGCCTCAGGGGGCCTTCTTATTGGAATTAGAGCTTCTCGGACACGCCATTTGGTACCTTGGCTCTGGAGGTCACTTCTGTAGATGGACTGGTTAACCTTATTTTGATTAATGTCTATTGGCACAAGGACATTGCTCCGCTAGAGCCTTTTTTGGAAAGTCTTACTGATATGGCCTTCGCCTGGAGATCCTTATATCCCAGAGGGAAAGTGATCCTGGCTGGTGACCTTAACTCCGACTGTTCCATTTCATCTGAGGCCAACTATGACGACTTGGGATTGGTTTTGGAGGATGATATTTGGAGAGGTCAGAAATTTATTTGGGTAGACTCTGGAATCTCGATTTGGACTCGGTTGGCCTAATATGTCTTAATGGCTCCTATGATGTCACTCTCCCGCTTTGTCCTACATGGCATAGAGGTTTGTCAATGTCAATGTCTACTCTAGACTATGTCTATGTAGATCACTCCTTGCCTTCCCTCTCGTCTGAGGTTGAGATCTCCTTTAACCTATGGAGTGACCATGGGTCTCTGTTGGTTACATTCTCTTCCCCTTTTCCCATGAAGCTATTTCCCGCTGGGGGACCACAACATCTTAACACTGTGGGACAAGGGACTGGGGGACGTTGGTAATTGTCAACTTATCTCCTCATTCAACCATACTTCCTTCTCCTGGAAACAGGCAGTATTCAACACTTTGAACTTTGATACTTTCCTTAAGGCTCTCTATAGTACTATATTTGGCTAACTCAGGAAGGGTAACCCTAAAAAATCTCATGTTCATAGGTTTGATCAGGAGTTGGCCAATGAAAAGGCCTATGCTCAGAAACTTATCAAGAAGGTCCAAGTACTTGATACTGACTGGAATAATAAAAAAGCAAAAATCAAAGCCATCCGTCAAAAATATAAGAATTAGTGCAAATCAAGAAAATCTAGTTTGCTACAAAATGACGCGAAGTGCATGTGAAGAGTCCTGGTCAAAGAGATTTTAGGGCATTCGGGGCTATCTTTTCAGCCCAAAATGATAGCGTTGTGGCCGATCAGTTGAATGCCATCACAGAGGTTCAATGGGTAGACCATTACACCAAACTCTTTGGTACAGGAGAAGAGGGACTACAACCCTGTACAATGGGGGTGAATGCATTAAATGATACTTGGGAGCCTGTTACTGACAATGAGTCAATACTTGGCCTTATTGCTAAAGCCAAGAAATCTAGTGACCCCGGCCCTAACGGCTTGACAAACAATACATTGAAAGCAGAACCAGAAATCTGGGCTAAACTTCTCTGCCTGCTATTTCAAGATGTAATAAATACTGGCAAGGTCCCAATCAGTTGGAAGACTGCCCACATTGTTCCCATCTTTAAGGGAGGTCAACAAACCCAGGTCAAGAACTACAGACCAATCTCTCTTACCGATGCAGACTGTAAGCTTTTTTCTGCCATGCTTCTCTCCCATCTTAATGTGTGGATCAAGGAAAATCACATCCTACCGAAGCAACAAACAGGCTTCAGGGTTGACCATTCAACCAATCTCAATGGCTTTATCCTAACTGCCCTACAAAGTACAACATGGGAAAAATATGGAGGTTCTCTTTATGTTGCTTCAATTGATTTGTCAAATGCATTTGACTTGATGATTAGGTCGAGACTTTGTGAAAAATCATCAAAGTTGGGGATCCTGTCAGGTCTTCTCAATCTAATTATGGCAATGTATGAGAACTTGGGGGTCATTATTAGGATTGATCTAGATGGAACGTTCTCTAGAAGGACAGACTGTTCCTTAGCCCCATGCCTCTTTATCCTCTACCTGGCTGATGTTGAGGAGTTCCTTGGAAATTTAGGCATGGTGAACGCTAAATTGGGGGATCTCAGGCTCTCTTTGTTGGCATATGCTGACAATTTCCTTCTCTTTGATCAGACCAAAGTCGGCTTGCAAAGACTGATATGCAAGTTTGAAAAATATGCTACACTTAACGGGCTAAAAATTAACCCAAGTAAAAACCGTACGACGGTCTTTTCTAAGGGGGAAAAAAGGAAACAAACAAGTGTGAAAAATTGGTGGTGAAATCATTATAAGAGCACATAAAATCGTCTATCTTGGATTCCTTATTCTGGACCAACCATCGGTCGCTGAATTAAGACGTTCCTCGGACATAAAATTCTCCCGCTTATCTCAGAATCTATTAAGTTAGATAACAAATATGGCAGGTTCTCCTTTAAGCCAATTGTAGATTTCTTCAAGGGAAAGGTGGCTCCAAAATTAATATACGGAATGGAACTACACTATTTAGTTCTCCTGACCTTTTGGGAAACCCTTGAGGGTATCTTCTGGAGAAAGGTTATGAAACTGCCTAACTGTGTCCCAATAGCGGACATAAGGTATGAACTGGGTTTAGTTTCTCTGCGAGCCAGAAACCATTGGAGGGCTCTTGCACTTTTTTCTGCTCTACTCTCTCCTAAACAGGACACTCTTTATGCTGATGTGGGTAAGACGCTCTTCTCACAGGGATCCCGAGACCGAAACCTGTATCTTTAAAAATGTAGGGACCTTTGTGATAAGACGTTAGTAGATCTCTACACTGATAGGGATACTCTGTTGACCAATCCTAACAAAGCTAAAGAGTGCCTTTTCTGTTGTGGTTGGAGCAATACGCTGGAAAAACTGCATGCCTATCCATCTCTCTGCAACCTACATTTTGATCATAAGAAGAGAGGCTGCTTGTCTTTTATTTTGACACAATTTCCCAACCGTCACTACCGTTCACTTCTTCAGAAACTTAGATGGAACCTGTTACCTACTAAGGAAGTTCTGTATAGAAGGAAGGAGATTAGTGACTTGGATCTTACATGTTGCTTCTGCCACATCCCTGGGGTTATTGAATGTGCCTGTCATTTTTTCTTAGATTGTGTTTCTCTGAAAGGTCCTAGGGCCACTTACTTAGGCAGATTCAACATTCTGGGACTATTGGGGGCAGAAAATCTCATCTGGTCTCAGTGTCTCTCCATCTCTAAAACCATAGATGGACTTGCTGTTACGTGTTTTATTAAATCACTAGATTTGTATGCTCCTTCTTTATGATCAACCTATATGATGAATTTTAATTCCAATATCATCGATTGTACTGTGTATCTATATAAAATTTGAAATTTTATTGAAACTTTACTAAAATTTGTCTGATATTTTCTTAAATACTGTATCAAATTTTATTTCTGCACTGATTTTTAATGGTCTGTTTAATGTTTCCTATTTTAGACTAAGGATCCTGGGGCTGTAATGTATCTTTCATGAAATTCTATTTGTAATGTATGTTCTTTTATGCTCTTTTGATATTGATGTATTTTTCTTTCTTCTTACTCAATGTATTTGTAAAGGTTTCTTTTGTAAAGCATATAAAATAAAAAAAAAAGAAGGTAGCAAAGGTAAGATACTCAGGAGAGTTTTGAGGGGGCAAATGCACTAAGTCAATTTATAGGGTGACCATGGTATTTGCGTATGGATGAATCTCTGAGGATAAGCAATGTTGCTTTATACTAAAAGGATTGTATATAGTCAATGGCCAGAATATAGCTGCGCTCTGATTGTACCGCCTCCTTAAATCCAGCTACATCTGCGCAACCAATCTAACCAGCCAGGACACATGGGTACATATCACACTCCTTGCTTATGGATACTAGCCAAAGGCATACTACGCATGGATACCATGCACTACTCTCAGACATGCACTGCACATCTGCCATTAGAATGCAGCTATCCCCACAAAATACCATGGTCGAGCTGGGCACATAATGTTTCTCCTTCTACTGCTCTTCCATATTCTCCAAACCACATCTCAGCACCCACTACATGTACTACCCAAGACACATTGCACAACATTTCTGTCATTTGAATGCAGCTACCCTCCATGATAAACATTCGGCCTAGCAGATAACATTATGTATCTCCTGCTCTCACATCCTCTCCTGACCATATCTCAGCACCCACCAACTACATGCACAACACCTCTTATCCCTAGAATTTAGATATCCCCCACAACACAATGTGCTCTATCTGCACACATAATGCCTCTCCTGATCTCACATACTCTCCAGCCTACCTCTCAACACCCTTCCACTACAAGCACTAAGACACATTGCGCAACACCTATATCATTAGAATGCACAGATCCCCATGATTACATTTGCTCTATCTGCGCAAATAATAGGCTTCATTACAAGTATGGCGGTGCAGGAAAAAATTGGTGGCACCAAAATTGCAGCCACATTTCCTGCACTACCATACTCTGAGTTTGGCTCTGGAGTGCAGGATTTTCCTCCAGCATTATACTCAGCTGTATCAGCGGTAATTCCACTAGAAATGCATCACAGAGTCCAATGGACTGTATGAAAATGGGGATTAACTCCGCCACCGCCACTTGTAATCTGGCAGTAATTGTGCCAGACCAAGTGGCGGTAACGGTAATTCAGTTGTGAGGTATTTTGCCAGATTTACTGCCGGAATACTGCCCAACTTTTAATGAGGCCCAAAGTCTCTCCTGCTCTCACACACTCTCCAGGTCACATTTGCATCACCCTCCACTACATGCACCACTCTAAGGCACACTGCATAACACCTTTATCTTTAGAATGCAGTAATCCCCCATAGCAAAATTCAAAACTAGCTGCACACAAAGTGCCACTCCTGCCCTCACATACTCTCGAGACTGCCTCTCAACACCCTTCCACTAAAAGCACTAAGACACAATACACAACACTTCAGTTATTAGAATGCAGCTATCCCCATGATAAAAATTCGGTCTAGGATCCACCAGGGGGCGCAGAGATGTGCTGAAGCATCTCACCTCGTCTCCTCCGAAGGGCACCGTTTGAGGGTCTTGAGCCCCCCCAACACCCCTGGAGTGAGGAGCAAACCATAACCCCACCTTGCCAACGTTGGTGGGCACATCACCCCGAAATTTGGACTTCCGCGGTGGAGCCGCTGCGAAGCCGCGACCCGTTGAAGTTTGGAGGGAGAGTGACCCCTCCCCCCTTCGGCGCCGCGGCTCCACAAGAAACTACACGGAACCCGGGCTAGAGAGCGGCCTGTGACTAGGCCGAGCGACGCTGGCTGGCGCCTTCCCCCTTCTCCCCGGAGGGAGGTAGTGGTGGCAGGGCGCACCCTGGTTGTAGCTGGACCCGCGCCCCCTGGGGCAGATGCAAGCCCCCTGCAACGTCCGGGGAGGGCCCGGAGTGGCGCCGCTGGGTTCCCCTGTGCCTGGAGAGACGCCGCGAGGCCCGTGGAGAGCGGGATCGGGCAGAATAAGAGAGCCCCGCGAAGGCTTACTGTGCCGTGACAGGCATGAAAACGGAGAACTTGGACCTGGCCCCGAGGCGCGGGGACGGCCGGCGGGGCCCTTCCCCTGGCCCGCTCAGATTGGTTGCGGCATCAACCCCACGGGGTGGCACCAGCGGGCTCATGAGGTGAGGAGACCAAGAACGGCACCCTGAGAACCCCCAAGATCGTGGAAGGAAACGGAGCACTACCCCTCCCATTGAACCTGGAGGGGTATTGGGGGAGTCTCCTTGCATCTCCTGCCTGGCTGGGGTGGAGAGCCCATTTGCAGGACAAGGAAAGACGCAGAAGTGAAGGTGGTATACCAGTGGCGGTGCATTCTGCACCTATGAGGGGAAGCCGGCGGTGAGGCCCCCTGAAAACACGCTTTTTGGAGGCAGACCCCTCGAGTCAGAGATGTCCGGGGGGGGGGCCTAGGAGCTGGAAGGACGCACTACACAGATTTCGCCGTCCGTCCCCGGGCCCCCAAATACGTCCTGAAATGGCGGCACAGACACACCAGGAAGCGGCGGACACCAGCACTGTCATCAGGGGCATGGCAGCCCTCCTGGAGGAAATCAGAGGCTTCAGGGCAGATATAGCGCTGCAACTGGACACCCTGGACAAGAAAGTTGACAAAATAGATGATAGAGTTCTTGCGCTTGAGAATAACACTGCTTCCAACGATATCTTCGAGACCCAATTCGATATGCGCCTTGCGGAGCTTGAAAGGAGGGAAGAGAAATGCTCCTTGAAGTTGGATGACTTAGAGAACAGGGAACGTCGGTGTAACTTGCGCTTTCTAGGTTTCCCGGAGCACGAAGGTGAAACACAAGCGGACATCAATAAAGCTGTTAGCACAGTGGTCGGTCTGCTGTTCGGAGGGGCCAACACGAATGTGCACACCATCGACAGGGCCCACAGAGCGGGCGCATCCTCCAGAGGCCCCAGGTCCATTCTTGTTCGCTTTCACTATTTTTCCGAGAAAAGCAAGATTCTCGAACTGGCTCGCAAGACAGGCCCAGTGGAGTGGGAAGGGGCCCAAATTTAAATCTATCAGGATCTGTCAGCTTTTACTTTGGCAAGGCGCCGATTATGCTCTCCGCTGACAAAAATGCTCCAGTCCAAGGGGGTCCGGTACAGGTGGGGATACCCCTTCTCACTCTCTTTCGAGCTTAAAGGCTATAAGTATGCCCTGGTGACGGAGGACGACATCCAGAGAGTGTCAGGCGAACTATTGGCCGGTCTGAATATGGAGCTGGGTGACCAGGAGGGTGAGCGAGCTCCGACAGGCCCAAAAGGGACCAGGGCCCCAAGGGAAAGATGCAGGGTACGAGGCCAAAGGAAATTCAGGAGACTGGCCCCGGCATCCCCGGGGCTCCCGGACACATGAAACGGACCGTGGTGTTTAATGAAAAAGCCTGCAATCGACTTCGTGAGTGGATGGGGGAAACAATTGTTTATACCCAAGGACGACCTTGGGGGTCGTGGGGGGCTCGAGTTGTTGTTAATCAAGAGTTATTGAGCCCAGAGGGGGAGACAATGGTGGCCTGGTTGGCGATAGAATGACACCAACGACCTGCCAGGCGATCAAGGGGGAGGTGGGAGGAGGGGGGAAAGTAAGGGGGTTGGGATGTTGGGGTTACAGTTATGGAATGCCAAGTTTTGGGGTCTACTACGCACCCCCAGGGCTTTCACGAGCCTCTAATGGGGTAGGCATGTACTGTGGGAGTAGGAACTGTTTTTGTTTGTCGAGGGGAGCTACGAGCTTTTATCAGTGTATTAATGGATGATCTGCTCCAATACTTGACAATGGGATCGCTAAATGTGCGGGGGCTCAACTCGCCTACAAAGAGGTCATTGTTGGTGCGGGAATTTGCAAGGCTCCGGCTTCACTTCTTATTTGTACAGGAAACTCACTGGGTTCGGGGCAAGGAACCAAAGCTCAGGGCTAAAACTATTGATCAGGTATTCATAGCATCTTCTCAGGCAAAAAAGCGAGGAGTAGCCTTGGTGGTATCCCCCGGGGCCCATTTTGTGCTTAAAGCTTTGAAATCAGATCCAGATGGACGATATCTAATGGTTAAGGGGGAGGTGCGGGGTCGGCTGTTTACACTGGTGTGCATTTATGCCCCGAATGAAGCACAAGATGTCTTCTGGGTTGGAATGAAAGAAATAATAATATCATTCTCGGAGGGTACCCTATTGGTTGGGGGAGATTTTAATATGGTTCTATGCCCCGAGAGGGATGGGAAATCTGCTAGACCCTGCCCAAACATGCGCCTTCACGAGAGACTTGCTGTGGCCTTTCGCGAAGTGAACAGGGAACTGGGCCTGAGTGACACATGCACCTGCAAGCAGGGTCGGAATCCCGACTATACCTTTTACTCAAGGCCTGACGCAGCTTTCTCTCGTATTGACTACATTTTGGTTGAGAATTCGCTTCTGAGGGAGGTCACTGACTCGGGATTGGAGATTGTCCCCTGGACTGACCATGACATGGTGAAAATTAGACTGGGTCTCCCCCCTGCCCCAGCAGTAGGTTCCCGGTGGAGGTGTAATGACTTCTTCTGCAGGACAAAGAGGTCCGCCAATCCCTTCTGGTGGCCATTGAGGACTATTTTTCCCTCAATGATAACGGTGAGGTTGGGGTCATGGGAGTATGGGAGGCATTTAAGGCTACTATTAGAGGCACCCTCATTGGGATAGGGTCGGGGAAAAAGAGGGAAAGAGCCCGGGAGGAGAAATCACTAAGGGAAAAGATAGAGGCAATACAACCAGGGGGGAAATTAAAAACACAGATGTTCCCTGGAAATGGGAGGAATTGCAGAGGTTACGAACCAAATTAGCAGACCTCCTTGTGGGACAGACGGAGAAGAAACTCTCTTTCTTAAAACAGAAATATATGGAAAAGGGGAAAAGGTGGATAGGATACTGGCTTGGAGGCTTCGTGAGTTCAGAAACAGCAGAAGGGTTAATTCCATCCACACCCCGGAGGGGGACTCGACTGTGCGGGATAGTAAAATTGCGGAACAATTTAGGCAATATTATGAAAGGCTGTACAGCTGGGAATGCGTGGGTGATGTAAACGAGGTTGACAGCTTTCTCGACTCCCTCCCGATACCGGGCCTCCACCCCGACAAAGCTGAGTTACTGGAGCTACCCATAACCCCACAAGCAATAATAGATACCATATCCTTGCTGAAAAGCGGAACAGCCCCAGGGGACGATGGCTACACAGTCAAGTTTTATAAAACATATCGGTCCACGCTTGCCCCATTCATGGCCAAGATGTTCAACGCTGCATTGAATCAGGGCTCCCTCCCACCCACGATGATGTCGGCTTTGATTGTAGTGCTCCCTAAGGAGGGAAAAGATCCCGCCCATTGCCAATCATATCGCCCCATTTCCCTTCTCAACACTGATGTTAAAATCCTGGCTAAACTCCTAGCAAATAGATTAGCGAAACACCTTCCTTCCCTAGTACATGGCGATCAGGTGGGTTTCGTTCCAGGGCGCCAGTGATCAGACAACATTAGGAAAACCCTCGATCTCATGCATGAAGCTTCAAAACAGAAGGTGGAAGGCTACCTTCTTTCGTTAGACTCAGAAAAGGCCGTTGACCGTGTCGAGTGCCCTTACATGGGCAGAGTTCTCCGCAAGATGGGGTTGGGAGACAACTTCTGTGGGTGGATCGCAACACTTTACAACGGCCCCTCAGCGAGAGTATTGGTCAACGGAGGCACCTCTGAGCCATTCTCCCTTTCCAGGGGCACCCGACAGGGATGTCCCCTCTCTCCCCTTTTATATGCTTTGGCGACGGAACCCCTGGCTGTAGCAGTCAGACAGACCAAGAGATCACGGGGATAAGGTGTGGCGACTGCGACTTTAAACTGCCCTTGTTCGCAGATGATATCCTGGGCTACCTAACCAACCTCCGGGTCTCCCTACCACGATTATTTGATCTCATACACTACTTCGGCTCCTTCTCTGGGCTGAAGGTAAACACGTCCAAGTCTAGCGTAATGCCCATGGGTCCAGGGGAACATGAGATCGAGGGCAGCACCGAAATACTGGGGGTAAGCATAGAGCAGGAATCCACCAGATACCTGGGCACCATCATCCCCAGAGACCTCTCTCAACTATACCAATGCAATTTCCCTGGGATCTTGGCTCAGGTTAGTAGCGACCTTAAACGATGGGCTCCCCTTACACTCTCTTGGCTGGGGCGCATGGTTACGGTGAAGATGAATATCTTGCCCCGCCTCCTTTATCTCTTCACGGCGCTCCCTGTGGTGATACCCGAGGCCTTTTTTGAGGTACTCCAATCCCGGGTCCTCCAATTTATCTGGAACGGCAAAAGGACGAGAGTCAAGACTTCTACCTTGACCCTTCCAAAGTCAGATGGTGGATTCGGTCTCCCGGACTTCAGGCTTTACTATAAAGCAGCCCAGCTCCGAGTAATGTTGGAACATATGAGGGATGACATGGGAACATATTGGACATATATTGAGGACATTCATGCCCACCCGAGAAAAGTTAGAGACCTTTTGTGGGCCCCCCCTAGGGTTCTCCCCCCACATCTCAGAACTCACCCCACTTTGGCGGCCCTCTGGGCAGTTTGGAAGCCCAACGCTGCTAACAAACAACTATCCTCTTGGCCACCCCCCCTGACTTCGCTCTGAGGCCCCCCTATTGATCGGGGCTCCAAGGGATTCCGAGACACCCAATCTTGGTCAGACATGGGCCTGGAGAGAATCTCTCAATTGTATCGTGAGGAGGGTTTTATAGAATATGACAAACTGACCGAAGCATTGGCGGACAACTCTCCCTCAGTCTTTGAATACCTACGCTTGAAGGGGATCTTGACCCACCCTCGCTGGGCCGATCGTCTCAAACGCCCCCTCACCTCTTTTGAGACTATCCTGGCCAAAAGCACAACTCGGAGGGGCTCCTTATCTTTATTCTATAGCGTCTTGATAACAGCGGACTTGGAGGGTAGACAACCTTTCAAAAAGATCTGGGAAACTAGGCTGGGCATGCCTCTGGATGATCATACGTGGAGGGCAATTTTTAAATGCATTTTCACGGGTTCTCTGTATACGGCTGCTATGGAACATAACTTCAAAATTCTCCATTTATGGCACCGCCCCCCGGCCACTCTGTCAAAAATGTTTAGTGACGTGTCCCCCTTTTGCCCCAGAGGGCGTCAACAACGGGGCACATGGTTTCATATGTGGTGGGAATGCCCAGTCATTCAGGTTTATTGGTCGGAACTACTTAGCTGGATTAAGGAAATTGAGGGGTTCTGCCCAACCTTACTGCCATTGGAAATCCTCCTGGGCACCCCCGCACCGGAGACAGAACTGAATGCGTTCCCTAAGGTCATTGGGGCCATGTTGAGAGTGGGGAGGATAGCGCTCACCCAAAAGTGGAAAAGTGCATTGGCCCCGTCCAAAGAGGAATGGCTCTGCAAACTCAGGTTGATTTTCATATATGAAAAGCTTACCGCAATAACGAGCGACACCATGACGGACTTTGTGCAAGAATGGACTGCAGTTCTTCTCCACGAGGATTGTATTTCTATGCGCCTGTAGACTGTATCTTAGGTTGCCTCCACAAGATGCCTATCTCCATTCTTCCTTGAGACTGTGATTGTTTCCCTCCGGTCAATTCACAAGCTGAACCCACTGTGTCAAGTGATTTGTCTAATTGGTACTTGGCAAACAATCGTTCTCCCCAGAGCTATTATTGTTCGTGAACTCTCAAAACTTGGTATGTTGACATTGGGTTAGGGTGGGAGGGAGGAGGGTGGTGGGAAGGGAGCTAATATTGGAAAAACTGACAACCTGTTCCTTTTATTCTTCTCTGTTTTACTGGTGGAACGGACCGTTTCGTTCAGCCCTATATGTATGTTGTCAATAAAACAACAAAAAAAAAATCGGTCTAGCTGCACACATAATGCATCTTCTGCTCTTACATACTCTCCAGACTCCCTCTAAACACTGTTCCACTCCAAGCATTAAGACACATTACACAGCACCTCCTTCATTACAATACAGCTATTCCCACACTATAATTTGGCCTAGCTGCACACTTAATGTCTCACCTGCTCTTATATAGTCTCCAGAATACCTCTCAGTACCCTACCACTACAAGCACAGACACATTGCGCAACACCTCTATCATTAGAATGCATCTGATAAATTGTGGCCTAGTTGCACACATAATGTCTCTCCTGCTCCCACATACTCTCCAGACCACCTCACAGCATCCTTCCACTACATGCACTACTCTAAAACACATTACACATCACCTCCGCCATCGGAATGCAACTATCCCCCATGATAAAAATGTGGTCTAGCTGTACACATAATGTCTTCTCAAATACTCTCCAGACTACCTAGCTCCACCCATCCACATGCCTGATCGACATGGGTGGCTAGCACGGACTTGGCCAGCGCTACCTACCTTCATATTAGCTAAAACGGACACACACATTGTCTAACTCTCTGACGAATTTCCCACACCTGGACTTCTGTCCTCCAAGGCCGTTCAACCAACAGCGCATTGACACCATACCAATGTTGAAAGGTGCGATACAAATGACAATTACATTACTGGGAATCCAATAGATTCTGTCTTTGGGCACCTGCATTTCTCCCTTCATGACTCCTCTCTCAAAATCAATGTCTCCTTTGTCAATGTTTCCTGTAATCTGTTTGTTGATCACAGTCAGATCTTCTACTTTGCCGTCTTCACCCCTGAACTATTGCCCCACATATATGACTGAGTATCTGTCTCCATCATCTGTCTCCCTGTTCTAACTGCATTGGTCCTTCCACACCCACACTTCCCTTCATTATCTTCACTATGCCTACTTCCTTAGGTCACAACCTTGGCTACTCTTTGACATGGACCTTGTGTTCATCACCTCAGCTGCAAAGGTCACCAGGATGTACCTCCTCAACATCAAGGAAATCTGCCTGCATCTTTCCAATCGCCCCACCAAAACGTCAATATATATGCCTTTTTCTCAGTAACCTCATTTAGTTAGTCAACCTTTCTATTGGCACTAGCGTTCTATTCCTTCACTTTTCTGGACAAAGTACATAACTCGTACCTTCAGTAACAACTCACAATCTTCTCACACCTCCTCACACCACAGCGTGCTCGATGGCTGTTCATTTGCCATATATCCAGCATCAATTTCACATTTCTTCTCCTTTTATTTAAATGTATTGATTGTTGCACACCTCCCATCAGAAACTAAATGTCCTGCCATGCTGACTCTCACACTCTTGGCTACCAATCACTATTCAACGTATCTGTCGCTGTCTCTCCTGTGTTACCTCCTTGTTCCACTGATTTAATTTGTGGCACTCATGCACTGGAACGCCTTACCACAAAAAAGAAATAATCTCACTTTACAGGATTATCTATAATGAAACAACCCTTTTGCCTGGAAGGAACCTCTGCTCCCTTTCAGCATCATTACTTTCCTTGATGCAGACCGACCTTCACTGTGAATCTCTGTTGTTTCTGTATATCCTTCTAGATTGGTGGGCAACAACTAATCGGTTATGTCTCCTTTCTACAGTATTCTCCAGTGTCCTTTTTCCCACAACTGGCCCTATTGCCATTATTTCCAGACCCACATTAATGTAAAGCACCCTTTTAAGGAAATACTGTATTGTGCTTTAATGTGATTGTGACCTCGTTTTTGCATAAGCACTCTCACTTACTGCTGATAAATACAAAATAAATGCAAATGACAACAACTGGAGCATCTGCAGTACAGTACTCACTGCTTAATTTGTAAGAAAATAAGTGCCAGGGTCAACATATGTTCTTGCATGGGGGGGGGAGCCCCACTTCATTAACACAGACCACTTTTGCTCCATACAGTGTCACACGGCTGCTCCATATGGTGTCAACATAATGGGGATTAAAGCACCAACTCCCGCTGGTTCATTAAGTGTGTAATCAACATAACATATTGGTTGTGTCTTGAAATAAAATAAATGCTTGTTTTCTTTAAAACACATCATCGTTAACATTTTTCTCTAATCCTATTGGTGCCAAGTGGAGCATGTAAACCATCTAACCACAGGAAAAAAAGAGCAAAAATGCTTTCCTTCTATGGTAAATTAATGGACGAATGTTGGCAAAATCATTACTGAACTGATGAGTTGCCTGTCAAACACTGCAACAAGATCGTCTTGCATTGGTTGGCACTCATGACTGGCTCTCCTGTTCGATATGCGTCTTTTCACTGACTTTGCCCATGTGTTGGGGCTGTTGGCTGATTGTATTGCATTGTACTTGTCATTTTCATAGCGCCAATTTTACCATTATTATAGTTTCAATGCACTGTTAGTGGTAATGCCCTCGGGAAACCCAAGTCCAGAGTGTTGGAGGTCATGGAGCCTGATTATGATGTGTGTCTGCATTTGGCCAAAAAAGGCTTAGCAGGGCTGGCCAGGCTCCAGTAGAGAAGCAACCCATGCGGTCAGGCATATGGATGGGTGCTGTGAGGAGCAGAGGTGGCGTCAGAGACTGGCTATGTGTTCAGCGTCCCTGAATTCATCGTAGTTCTGTGCTGCATTCTTCTGTCAGAGGTGTCGAGGCATAGTGTAAGTATGTGGGGAGTTTATGTGCAAAGCAGGACCACATTTTGTCTTAGTCCCTGCTGTATACTGATGTGTGTTGATAGCCATGCCTGTGACAGTGGAGTGGTGTATTATACGTACCTTGCTGCCATTGATAGTGCTTTGATGTCAGGGAACCCGCTCAGAGATTCAACAGTACATGGAGAACCACCTACATTTGGGATAGTAGAGCAGTGGGAGAAAATGCCTACATTTGAGATTCATCAGCACATGGAGAGATGTCTAAATGTGGGGTAATAGAGCAGTGGC
Source organism: Ambystoma mexicanum (assembly GCF_040938575.1). Lineage (NCBI taxonomy): Eukaryota > Metazoa > Chordata > Amphibia > Caudata > Ambystomatidae > Ambystoma > Ambystoma mexicanum. The sequence continues at coordinate 1,271,051,608 of NC_090922.1, forward strand.
AGAAAATTCCTACATTTGAGAATCAACAGTACATGGAGGAATACTTGAATTTGGTGTGCCTGAGCAGTGGGAGAGAATGCCTTAGTTTGAGATGCAACAGTACATGGAGAAATATTTACAATTGAGGGCTTGAGGAGTGTGAACAAATGCCTAAATTTGAGACTCAACAGTGAATGGAGAAATGCCTGTATTTGGGATAATAGAGCAGTGGGAAAAAATGCTAAAATTTGAGGATGAACAGTAGATGGATACATGCTTACATTTGGTGTGCCTGAGCAGTGGGAGAAAAATGCCTGTACTTGAGATTCAACAGTACATGGAGAAAACACCTACATTTTGGATAATAGAGCTGTTGCATAAAACCCCTAAATTGTCATATGTACTTTGTGGAACAGCTTCCCATGAATTCCCTGCAGTGCATCTCAAATATCAAACTGTACGACTGTGATGGTGATGTTGGAGGTTCTATTACACCACTGTGCTTCTACCACTATTGCTGTCAGCTGTCTGCTCTCTGTACTTGACTGGTGCAGTTGACCGCTATCCATGTGACATTACATATGTGAGTTTGGTGATTCAGCTGGTTGCGCTTAAGGAAAGGTAGGGCCATGGTCGGTGTGTGATAGTGTGTGAGATCTCGGCTGCAGCGAACACATCCGGCACTGTCAGGACCATAGCGGTTGGTGATGCCACAAACTCAGCCGGCACCGCCTATGAAGACTGTTCATATACTCTGGAGTTGGGGTCTTTAAGATGGGTTTTCATGATAATGCCGTAAATAGCCATGTTTTCAGGGCTTTTTTAAAGGTGAGGTCGTTTTTGGTGTAGTGCATATGTAGAGGTAGAGTGTTCCAGGTGATGGGCACTAGGATAGAGAAAGCCGAGCTGCAAACTCTGGAGCAGTGGTGGGGTGGAATAGCCAGGGGGAGAGCAGAGTCTGATCAGAGGTTTCGAGGGCCTGGTAGTGGATGATTTTACGGTGAAGGAACTCAATTCCTGTGGTATGCCGAGCTGGGTGTGTGATGCAAATGGCTTTGAAAGTTGCTCTTAGGCTAACTGGGAGCCAGTGCCAAATTCAGAGTTCAGGGGTGATATGTTCTTTGGGATAGAAGGCAAGGAGTAGTCTGGCAGCTGAGTTTTGGATATGTTGATGTTTCCTGAGCTTGCCTGCCAGGACACTGAGATAGAGGGAGTTGGCGTTGTCTAGGCAGGAGATGATAATGGCCAGTATTGCAGAGACTCTTTGGGGTTAGGAGAGGCAAGGAGAGATTTGTTTTAGGATGCGTAGGTGAAAATGACAGGTTTTGGATACAGTCATGTTGTTGCCAACTCACCCTGCTGGTCATTACACTAGAGAATTTGCAGCAATGTCATGCAAGCTAAATGGATCTGTGTGTGGACGTGGCCAGCATCAGTGCCCATTGCATCTCATTGTTTTTCATGAACATGGATATATAGTCCCACTTGCCAACCTGGGTTATCAGGTTTGTGAATAACAGCCCAGGAGGCAGAGACCCTGCCCAGTGCAGAATGTTGTTGATTGTTATGTTGCTATGACTGATTGACAGTTAAAATAATAAAGTTGCCAAAACTCAACAACATGATCAAGCCAGGCTTAAACATAAGTGCTGGTGTTCAGAAATAAGTGCAGGGGCTGAGCCCTGGTAAGTCCCCCGCCCCACAAACAATACCTAATATCTTCAAAAGCAGATTTTGAAGACCACAGAAGAGTGTTAACATCATTATTTTGGAATTCCACAGGGACCAGCTGGTACTAATACAGTTGTTATCCTTGAACAAATGAGCCTTACACTTCTCCAAGCTACATTGCATCTACTGTTGAATGGAAAGAGCACTTGACATTCTGTAATTCATAATTTACCTTGGCTCTTCATTGACTCCAGTCTCTACCACAAACGTACCAGCATCATCCAAGAGTTTTATGTCTTCACTTTGCCATTTACTTCGTATACATTGACGTTGAATTGCATTTACTTTGTAGAGTAGGACCTCCTGAATCCCCCTTATTTTCTACCCCATATTCTTTCCCCCTTCTACCGCTTGTCCACAACCCTAACCTTATGCTATCCCTAACCACATCCATTACCATCTTCACAATTTGAAGATGCAGACAAAGCAAAGGCATAACACAGTACATGTGTGGCAAAGTGAATGTATGACAAAGTAAGTGTATGTGGCTATGTAAAGGTTGAATACCCATCCAAGGAGAGGAATGAAGGAATAACACTCCTTGGCACATCGTTCACTGGACTCACCACCACAACCATATCAGGTACATCCTATGAGCGGCACTGAATCGCAAAAGGTACAGTATCTATAGTGCATGAAATTCCTAAAGTAAACTTAGATAATAGGAAGGAGTTTGTATTGTTCGACATCCATTTTAAAAAAAGTGGTCTTAAAATACAGGATGAAGGACAAAGCTAGAAATCCAGTCATTAAGGATGAAAAGTTGAGGGAATTTTCGGATCCAGATGATATGAAGTAATCCTACAACAACAGGCAAAAGAAGCAATGGGTTCTTCCAAATCAAGAGTCGCCCACCTCCCAGCCACCAGTCCAGACGGGTTGATGGTAATGAAGGCAGCTAAGAGCTTCAGATAAAACAAATGGTTGATAGATCACCATCTTCACACACACAGCATAATACGTTTAAATCATCACCACAAGAAGGGGGAAAGGGGATCAATGCAGCGTTAAGATCGCAGAAAAGATGATAGAATCTTGGGATGAACTGATCAGTGCCTACCACTTAACATTTTAGCCATCGTTTGCCACTCGTTGCACTTGTTTATAACTCTCATACCAATAGCAATTACATTTAAGTATTATAACTACTAAAAGGTTCCTGGCCATATTGAAACATGTATATGATATGATTAGATGTGCACACAGAGTGCTAATTCATCATCCTTACAACCTCTAAACTTAAACACAACATTATAAAACTAAGATGGCTAATAAAACTAATATGGAAAGTGGGGAAGAGGAGACTTAAATATAGGTTGGGAGAATTGACCTGCTACATTCATATTATATATCCTCCACTTATTCTGTCTCTGGCACCATCTGCCCTTCCTGGCCACAATACGTCAATCCAGGTCTAGACTTGAGACCACGATGTAGATTTCTACCTAGCCATATCAATCCAAAATGTTTGCTCCTGATATATCAAGTACGTGTTTATGTAGTTCATCCAGCAATATTTTTTCCCAGGTTTTGGGTTTTGAAATTTGGTATACGTACTGTGGGCCATTGCGGGTTTCGGTGGCTGAGCAAAGAAGGATTTGTATGGGTGCCTAAAGTAGGCAATCACATCTAACTAAACAAAATAAATATACAAATGGGAAAGAAACAACCGGATTTAGTTCCCACTTCTAGATCCCATGTAGGCGCACAAGTTGGAAATCCAATAAACGGGGTCAACAAGTCGGAGGAAGTAGTAGGCTAAACAGGATAATTTGAACTGGATTCTGACTCCTACCTGTATCATGTGCATTAGTATTTTATCCTCGCAAGTCTGGAAGAAACATCAATGTACATAACATCTCTTCATGGGTGCTGGAGCAGCGTTCGCATTCAGCTGCTAGGTATACCCAGATGAGCTTTAATCTTGGGGGATGCGCTACAAATTGAAAACAGAGCGACAAATGCTTTTCACTTCTAGAATCCTGCCAGACTATCTCTGCAACCTTTTTGGCAGGGTTCTTTGCTATTTTTACAATTTGAGTGTGCACAGCTTTGCTAAACCCAGTTGGGCTGTGTAAATTGGCTGCTGTTTCCTCATGCAGTGGAGTGCCTGTTCTTCCCTCCCAGCTGCCAAACTGATTGGGCAAGCGTCACCCCATAAGAGCCTATCCAGGGAACTGGCTGGTGACAGCCGGCCCCCTCAACAAGGCCCACTTCTAGGGCCCCCGTCTGTCCTGTGGCTTGACAGGTCACAATGCCTCACTGCGTTGCCCCCATTGCACGCTGTTTGATTTCAATCACCGGCAGGCAGTGCTGCCGATCAGTGCCTCAACAACTCCACTGCTCATCTCTCATTGCACCCATTGGTTTCTTCTCTGCGCCTGGCTACCTGCTATCTTCCCTCTAGCCGGGTTGCATACTTGTGTGGCGACACCTACTCTCTCCGGATTCACTATCTGCCCTCAACCTGCCCCCTTCACACTTTTATCTCTAAGACTGGTGAACATGTATCATGCTATAGTCTTGCATCATGCTGCCGACTGTTTATCTCCTGCCTGATGCCAGCTCTCATATTAGCTCTCTCCTTCCTAAAACACAGACTTTAACCTGCATTCTATGCATAATGGCCAAATTCCACCATGACTTTGTGCTAATGGAGGTCAGTGAACGCCAACCTGTATGCCCCTGTTTATTGTCTGTTACCTCCTCTATCTCCATCTCATGCTGCTCTGTTGCTTACCAACTGCATCCTGCATGTCAGCAAGGTTTAGTCTACTTTTGAGTTCATACCTAGATGCATTTTTTACTGCTCCTACTGCAGTCTAGATGCTTGCAATTTTTTGTCTACTTTTGAGTGCAAATCTAGATACTTTTTTACTGCTCCTACTGCACTTTGCATGTTGATATTTTTAGTCTAATTTTGAAGTACACATCTAGATGATTTTATCATTGTGCCTACTGCATCAATTTTTAGTCTAATTTCTATTGGTTACTTTCTACTGTGTTACTGTGAAATTCAAATCTGCGCTGCTTTCTAAAATCTCTCATTTGGCCTTGCAGTAATTCTTGTAACTGTGTTATAACTTAGGTATTTCACCTGACTCCCCCTCCTATTCATACTGTGATACTAATCTGCGTTGCAACTTAAGCCCTTTTGCTCTGGACTCCTGACTTTCTGTACTTCTATTTCATCTACCCTATACTGACTGCTAGGCCACCTGGTAAATTCCTCTTGCACAGTGCAGTCTCTGTTCCTGACCCTCTCTACCTCTCACCCCGTACTCATGGTGCTCCCTGTCTTCCCTATCTACTCTACTGTTTCTCTATCACCTATCCTAGCCAAAGTTTGTAAGGAAAAAGTTTTGGCCTCAAACCGAGGCCTCCCCATTGCCGACACCTATGCCAATGCTTCCTCCAGACAGACTTTAACTGACATCCTCTTCACTGTCCCTTCTCCTGACCTATGGACTCCCCATATGGTCTATCCTATCCCCCTTTTTCTCGTCGCCCAATAATTGTGGCACCCTATGGGAAGTTATCTTGGCATACTTCTCAGCATCTAGGTGCATCATTAATGTCTATCAAAATGGCAATATCACGGCCCAGGGTTCTCAGCCCAACCCCCTCCTTCTGGATAGGCATCTCCCATCTCTCTTTACCTTCCTCCCTTCTTCTGTCATTCCTTCATTTGCCACTCTTCTGGCATCTCCGCCCTCACCGACGTGGGTTCCACATCCCTGTAACCCCACCTCGTAAGGCCTTTGAAGGTGGCAACTAGCTTCGCTTAGCAACCCTCAATTCTTACTCTGCTGTTAAACAATCCTCTGACGTGTGTCACCTCTTTGAAAACTTTGACCTTGATGTCCTCACACTCACTGAGATATGGTTCAATGCCAACTCTATCAATGCTTTTCACACTCCCCTTCCTGAGGGCTGAAAGATTCTCTCCAAGCCCAGGACTAATCGGTTTGGAGGTGGAGTTGCCCTTACTTTCCCTGAAAGGGTCCCTGCCACTATCATTCCCACTCAATCTTGATTTTCATTTGAACGCCTCATCTGTAGGCTGAGTGTCTCTCCCACTGTTTCCCCCACTCTTGCCACTATACATAGGCCCCTTGGTCCTACCAACCTTTTCCTCTCTGAATGGGCTGACCTTTCCTCCTCTCTCCTGACCTCCTCCACCAAACTACTCATCCTTGGGGACTGTAATATCCATCTTGACTCTCCGGAAACAACCACTGTATCTTTCTGGGACCTCTGTGAATCTCTTCCCCTCACAATTCTTCCCACCGCCCGATCCACTCTGTTGGTCACACCTAGGATGCTCTCATCTCAGCAGACAACACTCTCTCCAACCCTCTAACCACCCCTCTCACCAGGTCTGACCACTCTCTCCTCTCCTACCATTTGGAGGTCTTCAGCCCCCGGCTGATACCTCTGCCCACATGGCCAGTCTCCCTCTCCATCATTCGACGGATGAAGCATGTGTCGGATGCTGCATTTGCCTCCACCTCCATTCTTACGCCCACTCCTGCTTTTGACTTTCACACCGACTCAGCACTCGCTAACCTCTACCTCTCCTTCTCCAACAACCTGGACATCCTTGCCCATTAATTGTGGAACCATATGGGAAGTTATCTTGGCATACTTCTCAGCATCTAGGTGCATCATTAATGTCTACCAAAATGGCAATATCATGGCCCAGGGTTCTCAGCCCAACCCCCTCCTTCTGGATAGGCATCTCCCATCTCTCTTTAACTTCCTCCCTTCTCCTGTCATTTCTCAATTTGCCACTCTTCTGGCCTCTCCGGCCTCACCGACGTGGGTTCCTAATCCCTGTACCCCACCTCGTAAGGCCTTTGGAGGTGAATACCAACTTTGCTTAGCAACCCTCAATTCTTACTCTGATGTTAAACAATCCTCTGACACGTGTCACCTCTTTGAAAACTTTGACCTTGATGTCCTCACACTCACTGAGATACGGTTCAATGCCAACTCTGTCACTGCTTTTCACACCCTCCTTCCTGAGGGCTGCAAGATCCTCTCCAAGCCCAGGACTAATCGGTTTGGAAGTGTAGTTGCCCTTACTTTCCCTGAATGGGTCCCTGCCACTATCATTCCCACTCAATCTTACTTTTCATTTGAACGCCTCATCTGTAGGCTGAGTGTCTCTCCCACCATCTGCCCGACTCTTGCCACTATATATAGGCCCCTTGGTCCTACCACCCTTTTCCTCTCTGAATGGGCTGACCTTTCCTCTTCTCTCCTGACCTCTTCCGCCAAACATCTCCTCCTTGGGGACTGTAATGTCCATCTTGACTCTCCGGAAACAACCACTGTATCTTTCTGGGACCTCTGTGAATCTCTTCCCCTCACAATTCTTCCCACCGGCCCGACCCACTTTGTTGGTCACACCTAGGATGCTCTCATCTCAGCAGACAACACTCTCTCCAATCCTCTAACCACCCCTCTCGCCAGGTCTGACAACTCTCTCCTCTCCTACCATCTGGAGCTCTTCGGCCCCCGGGTGATACCTCTGCCCACATGGCCAGTCTCCTTCTCCATCATTCGACCAATCAAGCATGTGTCAGATGCTGTATTTGCCTCCACCTCCATTTTTCCTCCCACTCCTGCTTTTGACTTTCATACCAACTCAGCAATCGCTAACCTCCACCTCTCCGTCTCCAACAACCTGGACATCCTTGTCCCTGTCATGAGGATTTGCATGAAGACTGCCTCCAAGTGCAACTCTTGGTATGACTCTGACTTGGCCGCTCTGAAACACAAGTGTAGAGTTGCTGAGCAGAAGTGGCAGGCCTCTAGAACATCCCCTGACAAACTGGCCTGCCGTCTACGCCAAAGGCAATATCGACTCTCCACCCACTCTAAGAAGAGGGCTCTTGTCCAAGCCTGCATTTCTGTGGCTTCCAAGAACACAGCAGAACTTTTCAGAAACTGCAGGGAACTGGCCTGCCAGTCCCTCTGCACTGCACTAGCCTGCCACTTCTCCACCAAACATCAGGGCATCCTGTCCCCACTCTCCTCTACTGCTTTACCCACTTCCCTTCTGCTCTTGCCTCCATTGGCCCTCCTCTCGCCCTCACCAACACTGTCCTCCTTCTCTCCCATTTCACCTGATGGGGTCTCTATAGTAATCTGCTCTATGAAAGTCTCCTTCAAACAGGTGCCTACTCTGCTCTTCCATAAGTATAAAGGACAACATCTCCTCTCTCGCCTCTGCATTGGCTGACTACTGTAACTAACCCTTTTCCACAGAGTCTTTCCCACAACTCCTCAAGCACTCCCTTGGGCAACCTCTCCTAAAAAAAGCCACCTGCTGATCTTTCCTGCTTGGCTAACTATCGCCCTATCTCCAGCACCCATTTCCTTGGCAAACTCCTGGAGAAGTTAGTCATCCCACAACTGACCCACCACACCGAATCTGCTGGTTGTCTCCACAACCACCAGTCTGGCTTCAGAGCATCCAAAAGCATGGAAACTGCGCTCCTGAACACCCGTGAAGACCTGCTCTCAAATCTTGATTCCAATTATCCCTCGTTCTGATCTTTCTTGATCTTTCCTCTGTCATTGACACAGTCAATCAAGCCATCCTCATAAATCTGCTCATGATACCCTAGACATCAGGAACTGGGCACTGACCTGGCTGACCTCCTTCCTTTATAACCAACCTTCACAAGTGCAACTTGTCCCATTTCTCTCCTCCACCTCATTCTCTACCTGTGGTGTTCCTCAGGGCTCCATACTATTGCTGTGGCTTTTCAATATTTGCCTTTCCCCTCTGGCCCATTTGATCTCCACCTTCTCTCCTGAGTGCTATGCTGATGACACTCAGCTCTCCTTTAAGCTTCCGTCCTCTTCCCCATCTTCTTCCTCTCTCATACCCGAATGCCTGACTGATATCCGGCATGGTGCTCTGCTAATGATCTCTGTTTTAATGTGAGTAAGACTGAGATCCTTTTTATTGGGACGCCTGCTGCCCTCCTTGGGACTCCTCCCTTCACCCTCCTGTGAGGCAAGAAACCTTGTGGTCATCTTTGACTCCTCGCTCTCCTTCTCCCCTCATATCTTGGACCTTGCCAAGAAGTCCAACTTTCTGCTCCCCCCTCTCCTCAGAGGCATTATCCTTGTCCTCATATTCCCCAGAAGCTCAATTTCTACAGAGGTCTGGTTCTCTCTAGGCTGGACTACTGTAACAGCCCTTTCCTCAATATTGCCCTCCGAAACTAATCCAGAATAGGGCTGCAGGAATTATTCTTGGCCTTAGTCCCAGGGACCACATGTCTCAGGCCCTCAAATCTGTCGACTGCCTACCAGGGGCTGGAAGGATCAAATTCAAGACGCTCCGCATCATCCACAAGCCTTTCTGGGGCCTGGGACCCAACTACATCCAGCTTTCTGGTTAACTATTTGGTGAATTGTGAAGAACATTGTTTTGAACTGTGACAAATACCCTGGCCAGATGAGGCCTGAGCTAAGAGGCTATTGTTTGGGTTTTATTTGTATGTTGTTTTTTTTCTTCTCTTGAAGTGGTAGGGCTAGATATTGAATAGGTTATTGGAGTGAGGACTCATTTTGTTTTGACATACAACAAGCACATTTAGTTTAGTTTGTAAGCAGGCAAACCCCTCTTAGCGACAAGAGAACCACAGTTGGTGTGACACTTGCAACAAAGCTTTCAGCTCTGACTATGGAAAGGCAGCAACCATTGCTGAGAAAGTCTTGCAACTTCATCATTTGGACTCATGTATGGGCATACAGAATGCTCTCCAATGCTGGTTGTGCCTCACTGGCCATCAGCTAAGTAACCATAACTCGCGCCACCAGTGTGCACTGCAAGGACTAACACCCATGACATCAAAGATGCCATCACAAATCTCATTCATGACATCACTGATGAACAAATTTAGTTTTTTTTCCGGTTTAACCTGTAACAACATTTGTCCATTGAATTGCTAGTGCAACTTAATAATAACGTTCCTTTAACAAGTTTTTTTGCCAGAGAATTTCATTAGTTTTTAGCAGGATATGCTTAGTTTGTAAAGAAGAACTCTCCAACATCGTGAAACTGCTGGCAGCATGGTAACGCAGACAGCAGATGCAAACTACGCGTCTGGTTGCGGACATTGGGTGGTATGCAACCTGCTCCTGAAGGCACCTGCTGTCTTACATAGTGGTGCCAATCACCAAACGCAAAAAATATATGAAAACAGCAGCATGGCAAAAAAAGGCAAGTCAAAAAGGAGTAGGTGTAGAAAATGTGTCCGTACAAGCAAACAGGAGAAAGACATTGGGAGGACACCATAAGGGAATGCATCAACAACAGAATTAACGTCTCCCTTCACCAATCGTACCGCACTACTACTGTACAGGGGAACAAAGAAGTAAGGGGAAGAGTAACGACTGGCAAGAGCTTACAGCAAAACGTTGGTACAATGTAGTAAAGAAGCAGAACAGTCTCTAATTATTGCACAGGTGTTGCAGTATGCAATAGTACATATGTGTAATGTGTGTTTTTGAAATGCAGCAATGCCAAGCACCTTCGAGTTGCAGGAAACATTTGTCCCTCATAACAGAATGACTTTGTACAGTAGCCCCATTGGTACGCACTGTAGTGTGAAGCATACATTATGCACCATGCACTATATATTCAGCAAACACATTCTGTTTTCCGTAAGAAAATATATTGGAAAGGAAAGAAAGGCAGTAGAAGCCACAATCCTTGCACAACACCATTTGCTTATAGCAAAGGAAAGAAACTGCGCAAATAGCAAAAAGAAGAAGCTGGAAGACAAAGTAAAAAAAAATGGAGAACAATTGTGCCTCCTTACAAGTTGCGTAACTCAAAAGTGAACAGGTCATATCAACTACCTCTTTCTCAATCTGCTCATTTAGGGGCCAACATGTATGGCGCTTACTCTATCTCAAACCACTTAAAATAGAAAGCATGGCTTCACCAATTTTTTGCATATCACATATTTTATTCATGAAACAATATAAAAATACTTAAGAACAATAGTGTGCCTTCATAAGTCTTGGGAGGATAACTCAGCGGCAACATGCTCGCCTTGGAAGCAAGATGACACAGAGCAACACGGGTTCGATCCCCGGGTACGCGCTTAGAAACCTCTGGCTATTAAGCGTGTTATAAATAACCAATCATATCATATCATAAGTTTAGCACTGTAATTTAATGTCATATAAGCACGTTTTATAATATAAAGCCTTAAGATAAGTTGCGTTCAAACAAATGTTTTAGGAAAAATGAAATGGCTGTGGCCCACCTGCACGTATACTCCTTCCCCATGTCGCAGGCCACCATCCCTTCAAAAATCGTGTCATGGGAGATGTGAGGGTGACACAGAAATCTCTTCCTTCCCCAACAACCAAGTTCTAGAAATCCGTATTTCCCCATAGTAAGTATGGCATTGTGCTACCCCTTCCCTTCCCAAATGGCTTGCTGGAATGTGCAAAAGTGACCATTAATAATGATAGTGTTGCAAAGTGTTTGGGTAGTATGCTTTTTTTCCTGAAATTGCTCTCAGACTCAGCGGCACACAGTCCTCCTTGCAATGCTTGCAATCAAGAAAAAGATAAGTGTCCTACCGAATACCTACAATCACAATGGACGCATCCTTACGAAGGCAGCAGGCTCTGCATGGCTGCATGTTGTCCACCACCTGGCAATGCGTGTGGGATCGGACGTTTGTGCGTAATGCAAGTGCAGGCATGTGCATATGTGCCTCTGTTCCCTGGTAACAGAGCATTGCCAGTGGTTACGATTAAGTCTAAACCTTCCAGCCATCACCTCTTTGTTTTTGCTATGTCACCCCGAGTGGGACGGGTATGCCCAGACGTGGGTCCCGTGCCTGCTGGGCCTAGAGACCCAGGCTACTCCTCACTGATGAGCCCCAACAAGGGCGAAAAATGTTTGGGGATGCTTGTGGTCTCGTGCAGAAGGGATGTGGCCTAGCAGTTCGGGCTGGACTGCCCCTTTTGGGGTGGGGCCAAGCCTGATTTGCATATGGTCTTTCCCTTCTGTAATGGCTTGGCAGGCGAAGAACAGTGGTCTGGAGGGTTGCCCAGAGCATTGCCAGTGGTTAAGATTAAGTCTAAACCTTCCAGCCATCACCTCTTTGTTTTTGCTATGCATGTTGTCCACCACCTGGCAATGCGTGTGGGATCGGACGTTTGTGCGTAATGCAAGTGCAGGCATGTGCATATGTGCCTCTGTTCCCTGGTAACATCAGCACTCTGCAGCATATGCGAAGGAGCGTTAATGTGGTCGGGGCATGCACCCACGTCCTACAGATAGGTATGCAAATAAGCATCCCAGCTGGTGCACCCTATAAGTAGCCAGCATCTTCCCAAAATGGTCGGCACACATGGTGCACACTATTAGTTTGTAGAAAATTGGCAACAGTGTGCATAGTGCACCCATGCACATGCACACAACACAGTGCGCCCAAATCGCGTCCAGCGGACACTCGTCCAAAATCATAAATGGCAACATACTGTACCCAAAAATGTGTAGGGATGTTAATGTTTCAACAATCGTACCTACCATATTGATGACATAATGGGAAATGATGCCACATCAACTTCACACAATGAAATGACAGTACATAGCATCACAGGAAATTATTTCACATTAACTTTCACCTTATGACATCACAGGAAATGACCTCAGTTGCCATATGGCCTTCAAGAGATCACAGGAGTGGAGTGCCTGGTGGGCTCCATCCCATATCCTCTGACCCAACATGATAAAGAGAAGTACCAAATGAGTGACTTGTAGATAGTGTCACCAGTTTCTTCCTTAGCAGAACACAATTGTATCTTAAAACATATCAATAACAACAATGTCATATGTCTTGGTAAAACAAACGACATGTCAGTAAGTAAAAACGAGCAAGTAAAGAAAGTGATAATAGTGTTTTCAGTAGGTACACGCAGTAACTTTTTAAATAGCAAAGAGTACCTTGACATCAAACAGATTTTGTTTTGTAGAGGCCTAAACTTTTTAATAAAAAACAAGTGTACTTGGTGTCACAAACTGTACTGTTACTTTGAAATAAGTAAGCATCACAGAAATGGAGCCAAAATATGAGCAAACATACAATACAGGGTTCTAAAATCAGGGGAGCTGGCTGGGAGCAATGTACATGCTACTTGTAGCAGAGAAGGACATGCCTAGCTTAACACTCAACAGTTAGCAGGGGCTACATTTGACTCCCACACCAACTACTGCCAAACAAGCACAAATATGTCAACTTGGGACAATCTGTAATTAAACATTATGACACATCTACATCAAAATCATTCCAGAAAACAGTCCTTAGTTATTCAAGAATAAGTCCTCTACACGTGTTTCACCACAAAGTGTGGATCTTCAGGAGGTGCAAAGTACTCTTATGTTGATTTATCCTACTCATGATTTCGCAGTTTGTCTTATAATTTCACCAGACAATTTATCAATGCTTGTTGTACTGGTTGAATGGAATGGGTTTCAAAATCCAATGTTTCTTTGATGAAGAGGAAGAAGGAGATAATTCTTTCCTTGGTGGCCGTGAGCAGGAGTTTCTTTGTTAGGACAGTTTATGCTTTAAATTTGCTTTCGTTTGCACATTGATTGAATTCTTGTGTGTTAGGATTGGTTAAAGGATTGGATTGTGTATGAGGTATTTATAAAATGATATTGCTGTAACCAAGAGCCAAGTATCTCTATGTAACTAAGACAAGTTCATGTAACTAAAACAATGGCCCTCATTACGAGTTTCACAGTAAAACTCTAAATTTACTGGTATGCTGGTGCTACCGAGTCTGTGTAGCACTGCTGCTGGAATCAATGTTTGATTCTGAGTCAGCGTGCCCGGACATAACAGCGTGCCGGTAACGGTAGCACCGGCATACCGTTAACACCCTCCAAACCCCAGATAGCGGCATCCTCAATGCCATAGACACCACTCCGGCATCGATGATCCAGGAAACACTGGTACCGAAAATACCGGCACCAGAAGTAACGTCACCTCGCCGGAACGGGAAATCAACTGGCAGCCATCTTTAAAAACAGAATCCATTGCAATCCTTGACCGACAGGAGTGGAACCAACACCCATTGAAGACCATGTCAGGGACACGTGGGACCATTTCTCGCAGAAAACTACGGTTCAGCGAGCCCGAACTAAATATGCTTGCGGACACTCTTGTCGAGAACACAGACCAAGTGCTTGGAGGAGAGTTGCGCAGGCCACCCTAGATAGGAAAAAAGGTCATATGGACCAAAGTGGCCTCCAAAGTGTCTGCGGTGGGAACAACACTCAGGATTGTTAAAGACTGCAGAAAAAAGTGGGATGATTTGCGGATCTGCCTAAGGAACCTCCTTGCAGCAGAGCGCAGTCAGGGGCAGACCACAGGAGGCGGACCACGTTCACCCTTGAAATTGCAGCCATGGGAGGAAAGATGAGCCTCAATAATCAACATGGACAACATTGAGGGGGTCGGAGATGCAGAGCCGGAACATTAACATCTGGAGATGCTGCTGAGTGACCATGACTAACATCTCAAAAACCCAGATATGTGCCCTCTCATTGTCAATTGTGCCTTCCGTATGACAAGTCAGTGCCACCAAATATCTGCTGCCTTGCCACTCACCAACTAGACCATTGCACGTAAACATGCCCCTACCAGGAAGTCTGCAAAGAAACTCTACAGACACACGCCACATGCCCCCTGCAATGCACACAGAACTGCCATCAGCATGCACAGACATACATTACTTTCCACAACATGCCCTCTCCGCCATGCCAACACATGATCCAAATAATCTCTGTCCAAGACGCATGCATCATTGCCACCAGCCACCAACAAGCCACCCCCATTCCTCTTCCCGCAGACACAAATCATTGCCTCTACATACACTAGCATACCACATCACCATCACAGGCAGACTACACATGTCCATGAGCCATGGGCGCATGAACACGCCACCCATGCAGAACACACCAATACCACACCCAACATGAACAGCTCAATCCATGGCCACACAGCAAAACGTCCCCACACATCTCCACCCCCACTCATGTGTGCAGCATGCCACGGCCTACACAGTGAGCATGACGATGCACATGATTATGAATGTACCAAGTGTGATGCATGTCACATGGATTGCCACACAACAGTAATGGGCTGCTGCACTGTCCCCTACAGACACCTCATCAGAAAGCGAATTCGAGCTCACCCCAATGCCAACAACCACCGCTGCACATGAACAAAGGAAGAAATCCACCTCCAACTGACTCATCAACACCCACCCATCTGCCAAACATGGGAAGTCCAATGCGTGATGCAGGGGCACGTGGCACTGTAGAGGCCACTGGGCCCGGAACCAATGGCATTGTCCCCCAGGAGGAGGAGCCTGACTTTAGTCCACTAAGCACCTGCAGCCCACAACCTATGCCACTGCCATGACTCCACCATATCGGCAATATTGAGGGCCGCCTCACCCGGACAGAGGAGCGGCAGGAAGGCATGCATGCCTTTGTAAGCTGCTACCTCACTGAAGCCGAGCTCACCAGGCAGCCCAATGCAGCACCACACCTGCAACACTTCACGCAGGCTAGGACGGGCGACTGAGGCCATTTACCAACTGGCCCGAAGAGTGCAGGAGGGGAAAGAGGTCATGTCCTTGGGTGAATCCATCAATTTGCTGGTCACTGCTATAGCCGAACAACGGCATATCATCACACCACCGGTGGATTCTGCTAGTGCTACGCCAAGCACATCAACCCTGGGGAGCCCCGTGCGGTGCTCACAGAGACTTACTCGTTTGTAGGGTCCTGAACCACATGCACCTAAAAGAGGCCCGCAAATAGGCTTTGGACACCAGTGCGTGGCTGGAAGTAGTTGTTGGGGAAGGGATGTTGGGGTAAAGGTGGAGAAGACAGTGGATTTGGGGTTGCGGTTTGTGGGGTGGGTGGGATTGGATCTGGGTTAGTGTGGGCGGGTGTGTTGGGGCATATTTTGTGGGGACGTTGGTGTTTTGGGAGTTTGTTCATTCACAATGGGATAGATGTGTATTTTGAAACAATGTTACACTGTACAAAGTTCAGCAGACATCAATACACTGGTGTTGCAAAGAAACATTTGTCTGGACATTCTATTTTGTGTGTGTAGGTATTTTATGATGCACAGTGCCCATCACCCAGTGTGACCTACGCCCATTCCCATGTCTCCACGATTACAGCAAAAATCATTTGCAACCAATGCTTGTCGTGTGCCCTGTCCATCATGGCCATGGTATTGCTGAGGGATTCCAGCATCATCATCATCATCATTATCCTATGGTGGCATCATGTCCATGTCCGGGGGCAGAGTTACATTACGACAGATGCACATGTTGTGCAACACTGCACAAACCATCACAATTCGCCCCACCCTCTCGGGACCATAGATAAGGGCACCCCCAGACCTCCTAAGGTATTGTAACCGGCTCTTCAGTAGTCCCAATGTCTGTTTGATAGTCACGCGGGTCTGTGCATGTGAGCGATTGTAGGCCTCTTCATGTCTGTTGCGTGGATGCCCGATTGGGGTCAGCAGCCAGCCCATCAGGGGATACCGGGCATCACCTGCATGTGGGCAAGAGAAAGGGTAACGGTGATGATTTGGTTAATTTGATGTTGTCACAGGCTGTACGATGTTGACCACAATGATGGACAGAGACAACTGATGACACGACAATACATGCTAATTCTCATCATCTGTCACCCACAAGATGTACGTAGGCCTGCTATTTCGTTGGGTTGGTTGCTGCAGTCGCTGACACATGACACATTGAATGGGCACCTACACAGGCACAAATAATGTCAGACTGACACTGTGGCCTCACCTTCAAGGTATCAGTTGACAATGTGTGAGGAGTGTGCATTCTCAGAGTGAAATCACACATATGAAGTATCTCATCGTAGGGATACATGGCTTGCAACCTCATGCATGACACTTTCTCAGGTATCCATGGACATGTACATCGAAACTTACACCCATATGACTGTGGCTAATGTCTATGGGCAGTGTGTGCAATGGGATTTGGGGGTGTGGTGGTGACACGTCTGGGTGTTCAAAAGAATGGGTGGATTGTGCTACATCGGATGTTTCACCCACCTTACAGCCATAGCAGGGGGTTGAGGGGAATGGTGCGTTAATGTCTTGCTGTAATCACTCCATTGGCCATGTGGGTGTCCCTTAACGTACCTGGACTGGCATGCAGAACAGCACCATAGGAGTGGGCTGATAGCAGCTCCTGGTTTTATGTATGTGACTGATGGTACTCTTCCAGGCAGAGCATCCTGACTCGTGCAGTATTGGCTACACTTCCCCTTACATGGATGGACGGTACAGGGTGGTGTGTCATGGTGAATGTGGTATGGCCTTGCTGCTGTGCATGGTACATGTGCCGCTTTGAGCTGCAGGTCTATTACTCACCATGGACACGGCAGTTTGAACATTGCGGGTCAGCATGCATTGGCTGTGCTGCAGGTTCACAGTTTTCACAGATGTCAGGCTTCATGGGACGTGACTGTGTGTCTTCCTCAGTTGCTACATGTGTATTCATGGTGTCTATCTTGGGAAGGCTGCGGTCGGTAGGTCCACTTCTACTTTGGACTGAGCGTTCCTTTGGCCTACCCACTCCCTATGCACTTCTTTCCCTTCTTTGTCTGTGTTTTGGCAGGGTTCACAGTGCATTTATTCATGCAGTGTGCACTTGTGATCCAAGATGAAGCAATGATGTGCTACGTACCAACACCCCACATGGCCCACCCAATAGGTAGGTTCCCAGTGCTGGCAACAAAGCCCCCCCAATCATTACCCAGCATGGCCCACCCAGCAGGCAGGTTCCCAGTGCAGGCAACAAAGCCCCCCCCCAATCATTATGCCACATGGCCCACCCAGCAGGCAGGTTCCCAGTGCTGGCAACAAAGCCCCCCCCCCCGAAATCATTACCCCACATGGCCCACCCAGCAGGCAGGTTCATAGTGCTGGCAACATAGCCCCCCCTAATCATTACCCCATCATTGCCCCTGTGGTCAGACTCACCCAAAAGCCACGTATGAGGTCCGGCATGTTGATCCATGTAGAGGGGCAGCATGGAGGTACGCAGGACCATTGCGTCATGTGTGCAGACTGGGTATCTTGCACAGCAGTGTGCTATTATTTAGCTGCCATCACACACCATCTGTACATTTAGCGAACGGTACTGCTTTCGGTTGCAGTACACCACCTCCACAGCATGCTGCACCACCAGCTCAACATGTGTGCAGTCTATTGCACCAATGATGTTGGGCATGTCTGCTGTTGCATGGAACGCTACTTTGGTTGCATTGACCTCCACTGCAGTCCGTGGCATGCTTATGCATTCACGTACATGTTTGAAGAGTGCTTCCAGTACCTGGGTGAGCACACGGGAGAAACAGAGTTATGATATCCCATGCAGTTGGCCCACTGTGTGCTGATAGATTCCTGTTGCAAAGAAGTGGAGCACACACACTACCTTCAGCAGGGGGTGGAATGGCTGTCCGGATGTTGGTGACGCTCATGAGGTCATCGTGTATGTGGTCCACTAGTGTGGTAATGGTGTCCCTGTCCAGCTGGTACAGGGTGTGGATCTGTGCAGGGGTTAGGTTGAATGGGCTGGCCCATTGCCGGGGGTTGGTGGAAGCCTGCGGGGCAAATGGCCTGCACATTGGGTATGTGCTGTCCCCTTCTCACCCTCCTTCTCCTCCTGCACATTTGCTGCATGGCTTGGCTCACTGCCTCCCCATAGAGTAGCTGCTCATGCAGGTACTCCTGCTCCAGCAGAGCTAGTGCTAGTGGTAGCATTTTTGCTTTGGGAGGGGTGTGGTGTGTGGGTGTGCTGCCTTTATGCTGTGCCTGGATTAGAATGGTTTGCACCTGTGTTGGTTGTGGCCACTTGTGGCAGGTTTCTGCACAATCAGTCATACTGCACACGGTACACAAACACTACGGGGCCTCTGAATATTCTTGATCAGTATGTCACAAATGCATGTGACAGGCCTGGGTAGGCTGGGGTGAAAGAGTGTCTCTTGAAACCATTTATAGAAGAAATTGGGTGTATTTCACTTTTTGCAATGGTGGAATGGCTAAAAGTGGTGTCCTACAGTGCGTCTACAACTACCACCAACCATTTCATTCTGGCTGAATACGCACAGTGGTGGAGCAAATTATGAACATACCTTCCTGTCACCCACACACGCAACAGTGACAGGCCCCATTGTCCCAAGGATGCCGACTGCCTTGGCTGAAGGAAGCTGAAACATTACTTCTTCCCCTTGCAGTGTCTTCTTTGCAGCACAGCAACATTGGTTACTCTTAAAAAGTTGCACACACTTCCACCAATAACATTGAAGAACTATCCATGTCACAGTATTTGTTGTTTACAACAGCCCTCTGCGTACACACTGCGGCCACAAATGTAGTTTTGCAATCCCTGTGCCTGTACAGTCCCATTTCCATAGCCGCCATCCTCAAAGTCGTTGGATGAGCCTTTCGAGCAGCGTGATGACACCTTTGAAAACGTGACCAGGCGACCACACCAACGGTGCGCGTGGGCACTCTTTTCAGGGACAGGAGCCAGACTCTCCGACAGCGGTAAAGCAAAAGGTTCAGCAATGTATGCAGTATTTTTTGGAAAGGGCAGGCTTACAAACACATCGCTATGTCCCATTGCACATGCATGCATGTTTCTGAACAATGTACAGCTGCTTTCTGCATGAAAAATCTCCACAACAATCCACCCAAAAGGCACACCATAGAAGTGCTGTGTAATGTGTTTGCGCCTTTTCTGAGCAGTGGAGTGCGGCACATAGGTTTGCCTTGCAAGTAATGGTGCACCAGATCTGCTCACCTACAGTGCATCTGCAATGAGTCCCTGGCATGTGACTGTGCCTAGGTACACACAATAGTTGTGAAAATTATGAACGGGTGATTGTTGGCACCCACACCCGGAGCATGTCATTGGTAAGTTCCAGAAAAAGGGACTATACGCATGTGCAAATGAAGCACAAACATTTCTTCTTGCATTTCCAGTTTCTTTTTTGCAACACACCTCATTGCGTACTGTTAAAAAGTTCCATTGCGTACAGTTAAAATGTCCGGATGTGGCTTTCGTGCTGCGTTCAAGCGTAGGGGCATAACATGTAACCAGGGTAGGGGAAGTTTGTTATTCCGTCGAGATACACTTGACTGCGCACGAGATATCGTATACACAAGGCAGGATATTTACAACAATCCAAGACCAGGACCCACAAGACCACCCAGACCACCAGGACCTACAAACAATAGTGATAGCAGTGACGTGACTAGTGGAGAACAAGAGATTCCTAGCCAAACCTCGTCTACATCACAGACACATACTCCTCAAGAAGCAGTAGAAATACCTACTCAACCTGACATAACAGCTGCAACAACAACTACACCTGTTTTTTTAGGAGGAGGAAAGCCCGAAGAGGGCAAAAGAAAACCAAGACAAAAAAACAAATAATAGATTCCATCATTGTGAATATTTCTTCTTAACAACTCACCAAATCACTAATGGATACTCTCAACCTGGGATCATCATTTATCCCAACTACTTATACCTCAAACTTTGAAGAAGAAGTTAACTTGTTTAGATTGATACGTACAATGGAACTCAAGGTATTTTTTGATTCACTCCCAGAAACAACGGAACAACGTAAAACACATGATTATCTAGAATTAAAGAATAAGAGCTAATTTCACCCACAGATAAATCATCCTATTATCAATTTATTCAACTGAAAGACATCCAAAGAATTGAAATGCCTTAAATACACTTCCCCTAGGAACATGAACATTAGAAAATATCAATTAAAATTGATAAAGGAACGAGCAGATGACACAATTATCACATTGAAACCAGCCGATAAGGGTGGAGCCCTAGTCCTAATGGACATTGATTTTTACAACGCGGGTTGTTGGAACTTACTAAATGACCCAGGGATATATCTAGTCCGAGATACAGACCTGATATTTTCGATTAAAGAAACCATCAAACAGGCGATAGAAAAAGCTGCAGACATGGATTGGACATCTGACAGACAAGTGACTTTCTGATTAAACAATTTCTGGTTACTCCAGTTTTTTATGCACTGCCAAAAATACACAAACACAAAACCAACCCTCCATTTAGACACATTGTGGCGGGCACAGCAAGTGTATTCCACCCCTTAGCAGTCTACCTGGACCAGGCCTTACAACCTCTGGTCCAACAAACATCTACCTATTTGAAGGACACTTCCCATTTTCTGAAACTACTGGAAGAAATACAGATCACTGATCCTTCAGTGATTCTATTTACATTGGACCTAAATAGTTTGTATACATCGATTCCGCACCAACAAGGTATTGACTCCTTAAAATGGTTCCTCCTAAAACACAGAGGCCCTCATTAGGACCCTGGCGGTAAGGGGTTTGCGCCAGCGTTAGCTGCGCCGACCCCTTACCGCCAACTACGAGTTCCCATAGCGCCATGGTCATTTTTCCGCCCGCTTTTTGCGGGCGTAAAAATCCATGGCGCTATGGGACCTCGGTGTTAATTACGCCACCGTAGTGTACGGTGGCGTAATTAACACCTTCCCCACTCCCATTGAGCCCTATGGGGCCGAAATGGGAATGGGGAAGGGTAAATGGGTCAATGGGGACTTACCGCCCCGCCGACCTCGGAATGGGGCGGTAAGTCCGCCATCCGCCATGGCGTAAAGGGACTTTGCGCCATGGCGGAAAAGTCCGCCGATGGCGGAAAAAATCCGCCAGGGTCGTAATGAGGGCCAGAGAGACTTCGATCCACAAGATATTTGCTATTGAACTAATGACCATCATTCTTTTTAACAATTATTTTCGCTATGACGGCAAATATTTTCTACAAACCGCGGGAACATCAATGGGCTCCCCGGTAGCCCCTTCCTATGCGGACATATTTATGTTCCACTTTGAAGAAACACATATACACAACAAGGAGCCCTGGAAAACTAAAATTGGTTTTTGGAAAAGGTTTATAGATGACATTTTTGGGATATGACATGGCACTATCGAAGAACTCCACCAATTTCTTGAATATCTCAACAACTGTAACGAAAGAATTACCTTCACCCTTGAAATAGGACAACCTGATATACATTTTCTGGATATCAACATCCAAAAAACAGGACTTACTTTAAGTACTAGCGTTCATTGGAAACCAACAGACTGCAATAGCACACTCCATTTTGGGAGTTATCATCCTACCCACCTTAAGGAAAACCTTCCCTTTAGCCAGATGTTAAGGCTCAAAAGGATTAAATCTGATGCCACACAACTCCAAGGCGAGTATGAGGACATGAAGAAAAGATTCAAAAAGAGAGGATTCCCTGATGAGATCCTGGAAAAAGCTGCGATTCGCACAGATTATATCACCAGGGCTAAATTACTTGAAAAAAAAACAAATACATCCACAACTAGACTCATTCACACCAGAAGTTTGCAAGGCAGAGTTATCAAATTAAGAATACTATTATGAAAAATTGGGACCTTATAAAATCTGATTCAAATTTAAACAGACTTTTTCCAGAACCGCCGATGTTGGCCTACAAAAGAGGGAAAAACTTTAGAGACAGCCTCATCAAAGCCGAAAGAAAGAAAACCTCTGGTCAAACCACATTGACAAAACAAAAATCAGGAACCTACCCATGCCTCCAGTGTCAACACTGTCCCAACGTCATCAAGGGAGATCACATTTGCCATCCTAACAAAAATCTTTCTTCATGACTATACCACATGTGACAGTAAAAACATAATATACGCCCTCAGATGCCCCTGTTGTAAATATTACGTCAGCAAAACTATTATAAAGGCAAAAGAACATTGGACGGAGCACAAGTCCAACATCAGAACCAAAAATGACAGGACTCCAGTATAGAGACACTTTTAAGAAAATGGCCATAACATCACCCAACTACGATGGGTAATTTTAGAAACAGTACATTCACTACCTAGAGGTGGTGACTTTGCTAAAAAGCTAGCCCAGAGAGAATTATGGTGGATAGACAATCTTGATGCAGTTTATCTCAATGAAGAATTTTATTTAGGATCTTTCCTCTGAATAATATGGTTGGAAATAAGGACAGGATTAACACCCAACTTGGTTGATTTGTGTAATATTGTCTGAGTGGGAAATGTATAGTCCTTACAAGATTGTGTACTCCATGCTGAGGTGTCAGAACCTTCCTGTGTTATACATGTCATCATTCAAACAATGTAACCTCCACCTTTAGGACTCACACTTTTACCATTACTTGGAAATGGTGCTTTTTCATTTCTAGAGACAGTACACAAATAATATCTTGACAGGACACTCACTTCCATATGACAAAAACACCCAATGTGTGCCCTTACACTTAATTCCTTTTTTAAAGCACTGAGACTCAGACCTACCGTCTCTTTCATTCTAGCATTTCTCAGAGATATTCAAATACATAGGCCAATGTACGACGCATCTTACTCTGCCTACGTCTTTGTTTAAAATCTCTCTTACTTCGCAGTGTATGTTGTACTTCGTTAGCAGTTTACCACAAATCGTGGTAACCGCAGACAATTCTTAATCCATTTATTTATTTTACACCATTATTTATTTGCTGTGTTACTTTTCACATTTTCTTTTCTCTTTATACTCGGGTTAATAACATTATCATCACGCACGTGAACTACGTGATTACGACACACACGCAGCCGGAAACGTTATCATGTTGACATTCATGACCTCACACACGTCTGACGTATATTTATACCGCCATGTTTCTTAGCACATAACATGGCGAGAATCGAACAGCTCTTCACTGGATCCGCTCTTCCTATTGTAAGTTTCCTCTTGACCAGCTCTTGACCAGCTCTACTACCTCTCTTTTCTTCTGTGCTCCAGAGTAGGACATCACTTTTAGCCAGTTGTTTTGTAAATTTAATTTTTTCATTTTTCTATAGGCACATGGATTTTCCATTGTGCACCCTTTGGATTGATTACTTCCAACTTAAGCTTGCCACATTTCATCTGCTGGTCCCTACGAATACACCCTAGAATGTCTAGAACTTGATGTGCACAGTAAATGCTTGATTTTCTTCTACATTTCAAGCTGTTATCAGTACAATCTACTTGGACATTCAACCACAGAAACAATATTTACATTATTTTTAGGTGTGGTGTATACTTATATACACCTCTGGAAGTCTAACCATTTCCAACACTGTGACTGATCTGATTTTGAAAATCCGGTAGACCACATTGTGAACACACGGTACGCTTCTTTAGCTTCACATTGTTTATATATTGTTTTAACAAAAGTTGAGTGTTGGTTGCCATTTTCCAAACTTTAATGCTACTCCCACAGTCTATAATTGATTTAATATGTAAAAATGTCCATTTGGAGTCCGACCAATGTGTAAACCATGTTGTTACACAAGTTATATCATTGAGAAACTAACCAGGTTTATAAGAGTGTACTATTACAAATCATTATTTGTACAAATGGTGATTGAGATGTGAAATGTGCACAAAAACCTGTTTTTTGTGGTTTAGATTACTTTTATTGACTGATTTGTATATTTCTATTTATGAAAACTGAATTAAACTATCAGCCCCTGGTGAACAGAATTGATATCTAAACGCATTGGACATAAATGTTTGGAATAAATCATTTTGAGAAAAATTGATAAAAACATTTGTGAACTTTGTGTTTATGTTCTTGTTTGCAACATAGATATATATAGAATACAGTGATCATGTCCTAATTTCAACTGAAATACCTATTTCTACTATTCTAAAATTACTGGGCTTATCTAGCCATAGATAGTGTGCAGGGGACGGGAGTTCCCAAATAGGGAACTTATTTTGTTCGATTGTATTGACAACCCATATACCAGGGTTGTTTCTTTTCTCCCCTGCACCTTTAATCACATATATATACATCAGTACTAGATTACCAAAACGGAATAATCCCACACACTTGGTGTGCATGGTGTCTAAATTCGATTGGAAGTTTGTTATAAGGGCCAGCTCTTAAAAGAGCTTTGTTAGTTTTTGTATTTTAAAGGGTTCTAGAGGATGACCTTATTTTCCATTTTTTTATGTTTTGTTTTCTTGTGCGGACATTGTTAAAGTAAAATCTTCACCACATCTTGTAGACGGGCAAACAAAACAGCATTACCAATGGGCGACAAAGAAATGCCATCTGGTTGGAAAAATTCTGCATTTCCACAACTAATGAGGTCATTGTTGCAGAAGAACATTCCAGCAGCGGACAAAAAAGTATTCATGCTTCTGTTGATGAGAGACCTTCCTGCGTCTAGCTCGGAACAACATCCATGATCAGTGACCCACACTCTTTGTGGTTTTATCAATGAGAACTGCACCTTGGCAGTGGGATAAAGCCTCTTCTCTAGTTTTAGCAACCTCTTTAGTCAATAGAACAAGCCTAAACAAAACATGTAACTCATGTGCATGCCGCCGTAGTGGATGTTGATCATGCCGTCTCTACCAAAACTTGCCAGGTCTTTGCAAAGTGCATCCATGTCGGCGAAACTGCGCTCGTACACACCGTTCCACAATGCGACCACTCCTTCCAATCTGAAATTCCCATCAAAGTTTCTTTCCAGGACATACTCATGCAATGTAGTAGAAAAGCATCACCTTAGGCAACAAAATAGGTTTCGCCATGTCAACCAGCCTCACTACACAGGGAATATTGTACAGCAGTGTGAAGGCCCCTTCCAGTGAACCACACCCACAGTACCTGATTGGATAATTCCTAAACTCCTGTGTTCATTGGACAACAACGTAAAAAGTGCAGATTCTCGCACGTGCGGATCCCAAAGTACTGCAAGTAGCCGCACCCCAGGAAACCAGTACGAGTCCTTCGTTCCTTTCCACTGCCTTTTGTCCAGCACCACCTCATTGGGTACGGGTAAATGGGCACACACGATTCAACCAATGCCATTGAAGACGTTACCGAATCCGAGGGATTTGCCCGCGGCTGAAATTACCACTACCAAAAGTTTGCACCTTTCTCATGCGAACACACATACAAACTCACACACACAACACACCCATAACACTCCCCCACCGACACCCTCAGCACACCCCCACCCACCCCCCCCGCATAAACAAACCACACTTACCTTGTCTTCACACTGGGTTCCTGCAGCGCCAGTTCCCTTTCACTTCTGTGATCGGGAACCAGTACTGCAGGGTCCTTTTCTTCTCTTTTTTTTTGGGGGAAAACGGAAGGCTGCAGGGTTGTCCCCTGCAGCCTACGCTCACTATACCATAAAGTATAGTGGGCGGGGCGATGCCGGCAACACCCCTGCAGCCCCTGTAATTTTTTATAATGCTACCACCAAAGGTTCAAACTTTTCGTGTTCGATCCTTTGGTGGTAGCATTTTTAGAACAAAAGTTTCATGCAAACCTTTTGATGCGGGAAAATCATCACAAACCGACATTACCATCTAACACTTGCTGTACTGCACAACACTTCATAGGTACCGTTAAAAAATCAGCATGCTACTGTACTGTCACTTGCCAGCACGTGCACTTCAAATTTCGGTAATAGATTGCAAAATGTGTGCATCCACATTCATCCAACTGCGCACCCACTACCACAAATGTAAGATGCCAAAAATGTTTCTGCACTATGCGTATTACTGTGTTATAAGTACCTCTGTGCACGGTATCTGCCACTGAGCGGCCATTACGCTCTTTAGAGGCATACTTTTTTTCTCTGAAATGTTGCCAATAGCTCCCAGTGGCTGCAGGCAGTAAAGGGAGAAGACTATTCATTATGCAGAAGCCTACTGGCCCCCCAGACCACAATACCTTCAAATCTAACTCCCAATATTTTTGTGTGCGCAAGCTCTTCCCTCATCCGTCTCCCACTACCTCAGGGTCACACGCTTAGACAAAAAAAACTATTGTTGGTAGATGTGCGTTTTCACCTGGGGCCTCCCTCTGCAACATGCTCCTTGCCTCCTTGACACTTGAGGGGAAACATTGTCGGATCCGGAAGCACCTCAAAGTCTTTCTCTTCACATCTGCTGTTTCTGCTCATCTCCGCAGCTAACTGCATGGCATACACTTAATCTGCAGTACTTACCTGACAACTCTGTGATGTCGAACCCATGTCACCTCCCCCTGCCAGTCGAACCCCTACACTGGCTTTCTAGCAAACCTCGCACTTGAGGACTGTTTCCTGCATGCCTAACAGTGTATCCACCACCTTGTGTGTGCACTTATCCATACACTTGGCACATTTGGCCCATATTTTTACCTATTGTCATTTCTTCTTCTTCCCATGCACTGTACCTTCCCCTCATTCCACCCATGCACTTGGGCGATCTAAGTCACATCTAGCCTAGTAGGTTCATTGGGCTTGATCACGACTTTGGCGGTAACGCCAGCGGTATTACCACTGGTGGTATTAGCCCTACTGCCGAACTCCCCGGCGCTAATAGCACAGGATCATGAGTTTGGTGGTAATGTAATTCCCCATTCCCCATTGAGCCCATTCGGGTTGCCCCATTGGGCTCAATGGGGAAAATGTGCGCTCTTACCGCCGGCGGATATCCCGCTGGCGGTAATAGCGCGAATTTTCAGCGGATTTCCCCCCAGCCATGAGCTGGGGCGAAATCCGCCGAAGTACTGATTTGGCGGACCCTTAAATCTGGCATAATAGCGCGACCGCCGGAATTAAGGGTTACCGCCAAAGTCGTGATGAGGCCCATTGTCTCTGTCTCCCCTCTCTTTGCCTTCCTTTGCCTCATTGTGGTCTGCTACATGTGTGTGTGGGCGCATTACGAATGCATACAATCGCACATCATATTATATCATGCACACAATGCATGCACGACAGTTGGATATCGGATGCCTCTCCACTTACCGTGTACACTGCAAAGTTGTTGTATGGTTTTGGCAATGCCCCCCTTACTGCACACTTGTCAAAAAATATTGGGCACACGCAGCACATGTTGCATGTTACTAACTCCAAAGACATACATACATTTGATGCATACACCCAGGCTGACTGCTCTTTACATTGCTCACTTCCACCTTAGCTTTCTGCACTGCTTTGTGCAAAGAAACCTTCTGGTACACTTTTTCAGTACACACCTGCCCCACCAACCTTATAAACAGTGTCTTTTGCTCCACAGTTTCCTTTCCATGGCTCCCATCCACAAAATGGCTGGATGTGGCACGTGAAAGCATACCGTTCAACGTAAACTGCTGAATTATTGTGGTAGGGAGGGAGGGAGGGAGTGTGGTGGGTTCGGGTGTGGGGTTAAATGTAAAACAGGATAAGGAGTTGGTTCTGTAGTTCTGTCTCAGGAAATAAATGTTTTTTTCAACCTTTTTTTTTGGTCTGTTTTTGTTATGTGCATGCTTGCTTACACATTTTTTTGTTTTTAATGTCTTTCGATGTGTTCCTGCTCCCTTCTCCTCCTCACACTTGTACGTACGGAATGTCAACGCTTCTCTTACAGTTCTTCAGGATTGTATGCAATGCTGCATGCAGAGAGGCAAACAAAACAACATTGCCATTTCCTTGCACCCAGTGCAAGTCTTGCTCCTTCATGCTGTCATAGTTGGTGCTGAACATCCCAGCACTGCATATAAAGGCACACATGCTTTTGTTTATAAAACAACTTCCGACCTGTAGCTGTGGGCAAATTACAGCCTAATGTGCAACACGTGCAATTACCTACAGCATGTGCTTGCAAACGCATAGCACCTCACTGTGGATGTTCCACCAAGAGTAAAATGCTCTCCGCACCCATTATTCAAAGATCAGCATCCTTGGAGACTAATAGAGGCAACTTCACATGGCTGCAATATGGTATGCTGGTAGTCGTCAAGGGAAAGACTCTTGGGTGCGTTAACCAACGGCCTACAGCTCTTGGCCATGTACCCAGTATGGTAGGCCTTACCTACAGCCGGCACAACATAATGGCCTCATGAAACAGAATATTTTCCACATACCACATCTCAGAAACGTAACATATGATGGGTGGTGCAAAAGGCAACTGATATCAGTCACAAGTAGCTCCATGTGGCTCCCTGATGTGCAAGGTAGTGGCATAATGAGTACCATATGGTTCCGGACGCATATCAGGGCACTTGTGCAGTTCAACCACGTCAACAAGATCCTGCACAACAATTTTTTCAATGTCGCAACCAGCGTGCGTGTGCATACTTAAAAGTGCATGTCAGCTTTACGGTTGCATGCTATTCAGCAGGCCTAGCCTCTTTGGTCACTGGGCTACGGTCTAGAGGCTTTTTGCCATACACCCAACAGTGTTGCCCTTGGCCGCACCAAGCTCAACATAACAAACTTATGCAGGTGAATAAGTGGCCAGGTACATGCAGGTCACCCCTAATCACTTTTAAGCATCCACTACTTCAGTACTTCTCCCACAGAACACACTGGAGGAGTCAGTACTCCATTAGGTCCAAGCATATACTACACAGTGTTAGATTTGCAACCAATCCTCACAATCATAAAAGCAACATGTTATGCACTGATCACAAACCAGGTACCATATGGTTCCAGACGCATATCAGGGCACTCGTGCTGTTCAACCACGTCAACAAGATCCTGCACAACAATTTTTTCAACGTTGCCACCAGCGTACGCATGCATACTTAAAAGTGCATGTCAGCGTTACGGTAGCATGCTATTCAGCAGGCCTAGCCTCTTTGGTCACTGGGCTACGGTCTAGAGGCTTTTTGCCATACACACAACAGTGTTGCCCCCGTCCACACCCAACTCAACATAACAGACTTATGCATGTGAACAAGTGGCCAGGTACATGTAGGTCACCCCTAGCCCCTTCTAAGCATCCACTACTTCAGCACTTCTCACATAGGACACACTGGAGGAGTCGGCACTCCATCAGGTCCAAGCATATAGTACACAGTGTAATAATTGTAACCAATGCTCACAACCATAAAAGCAACATTGTATGCAATAATCACAAACCGCACATCGAGGACAGCATTGTAAAACTAACTTTACCCCACAGCACTCTTTTGCTAGCGCAAGGTCGCCACCCATGCACGGAAGGGTCTACAGGCTTAGCACACGCAACACACCATATTGCAGTGTAGGTTCCAAGTTTCATGTGTTCTCCATTGTTCTCCCCTTCTGCCATTGCACTGTCATCACTGACCGCTGGGCCTCACCACACACTGAACACCATAGTTCGACCTATGTTTTACTTCTCATTTCATGCATAATGCAGGCCCCATCTTCAAATGTGCCTGCCAACTTTCACCCTGGGAACATCTGTACATGCGTTGCTCAATTACATTGTGTTGCCTGTGCATACCGGTATGTGGGTGGCTGTGTACATTTTGCACAATGTCATCTGCAACCATTGTGTGCTACTCACCAACTCCAAAAGCATGCACAGTAACAACTGCATTGCAGTATTATACTGTGGAGGCTGTTATTGAGGCCTAGACTGTTGGTGCATGGCCTTTGGCAACCAACAGTCTAGGCCTAGTCCACACTCACTACAACATAACAGAGCCATGCAGGAAACCAGTTGCACATGTGCCAAATATCACAAAGTCAACATACGCATCAGCACTTCCACACAACCGCCACACCATAAAGCAGAGACGCAACGACACGTGTTCCACTTAATGCAGCAACATACCGGTGTGTTCGGCACAGCTACCACATCAAATCAGAAACCATTATAAGCATGCCAGCCAAGCAAGACAATCTTCACAGCATTCAGCCTGCTACCACCACCCTAGTACGTGCATAGAACCAGTGGTACATACCGCATTGCAACACTTACTAATCTGCGCAATGGACGCTATGCAAGCATGTACAAGAAACATTTGCACCGGGACCTCTTGCATATGTACACTATTCCGTTAATACACCCAGTGGACACACTACGTAACTGCTCCCTGCACCATCTCTACCCATACACC
The DNA here is from genome assembly GCF_040938575.1 of Ambystoma mexicanum. Classification (NCBI taxonomy): domain Eukaryota; kingdom Metazoa; phylum Chordata; class Amphibia; order Caudata; family Ambystomatidae; genus Ambystoma; species Ambystoma mexicanum. Next base: position 1,271,082,392 of record NC_090922.1, read on the forward strand.
GACAACTGTTGGTTGGTGTACCAATCACCCACACATGCAACCAACATTGTGTGCACTGCAGCCAAATGTGACACAATAAGCAACAATGTGGCAACTACTTTCAACCAGTGGACTTACCTTTTCAAGCAGTAAACATAATTTTCTGTGGTAGGTCTGCAGGCATGCAGCCAAGGAGCTGCAAACATACCTCACACTGCCAACCATAGTACACACTATGTTTACATTGTCATGTGTCGTAGAGTGCACTCCCCTTCAGCAAATGTGCGTGCCACCGGATACCTCTGGCACACCACCGTCTTCTTGTATATTGATAGATATCATGTGAAGTTATTCTCACTCCCGCACCCTTTCCATCCCTTCTTCCCACCACCAGATGCCGTACCCTATGATTTTCTGATCCTTTTGCCACTGCATTGGCTTCCGATACAACATGCATCCAGCATGGAACACTGTTCACACATCCCGTCCCTGAACACTGCAGTGCTATCACACTTTTGACTGCGCTGTGAACAGGCAAATAGGATGGCAGATGGGTTCCAGATATGACTATTTTGAGTATGCAAACTGCTACGTACAAAAGGCCCAGCCATGCACACAGTAGTGTAGGCCCTTGCCACACACACCGCAACACTGTCCTCTGATACACCATGGCAGCGTTTCCCAAAAACTTGAACGCACAGCATGCTTCCCTCCAGGCAACCACCAGCCACGTCCACTGTTCGCGACAACATGGCATACCACAGGCCAATAAGACATCAGTCTGCGGAGCGAACAGGGAAATGGGTCCACGGAGCGGACCCAGAAATCACACATTTTTAGGACGTACATTTCAGTGTTTTGCAAAATAAATACTGGTTCAATTGCTACCAAACACACAAAAGCACGCTTTCTGGCCCAAGCCCCTGCTCCTGCCGCAGATTTGGTGAAAATCTGCCCAGCCTTTCGGGCTGTAGACGTGCGCAAAGTTTTTCCCCATTCAGTCTATGAGAAGAAAAAAATCTTGGGACCCTCCCTATAACTTTTCCCTCCCTGCACGGAACCTTGCCCAACTTGAGCCGCCTATATGCTTTTTTTGCAAAGTTTGGTGAGGATTCCTCCACAGGGAACGAAGTTATAAGGCGCAGAAAAAGTGCTCTTCTTATGAGTTTAGAAACGTAACCATAACTACATGGCTATATATATATCTATATCACACTGCCCGCGGTAGCAGTCGTATAGTTATGGTTAAAATGCTAAACCCATAGGAAGAGCACTTTTTCGGTGGCTTATAACTTCGCTCCCCCTGGAGGAATTGTCACCAAACTTTGCAAAAAAAGTATATGGCCAGCTCAGAATTATTTTGCCAAGTTGGGTGAGGTTTCGTACGGGGGGGGGGCAAAGTTATAGGGTGGGGTCCCAAAACATTTTTTTTTCCATAGACTGAATGGGGAAAAATGTTGTGCATGGCTACAGGCTACAGGACGGCTGGATGGATTTTCACCAAATTTGTGGCAGGAGCGGGGGCTTGGGTGAGATAGCCTTTTTTGTGTTTGGTGCAAATCGGACCAGTACTTTTGTTGAAAAGAACTGAAATGTATGTCCAAAAAATGTGTGATATCTGGGTCCAGTCTGCTGACCCATTTCCCTGTTCACTCCGCGGACCGAAGTCTAATTGGCCTGCAGTACGCCGTGCTGTCGGCAAACATTGGACGTGGCCATCGGTTGGCTGGAGGAAAGCGTGCTGTGCGTCAAAGATTTTGGGAAATACTGCCATGGTGTATCAGAGGATAGTGTTGTGGTGTGTGTGGCAAGGCTCTAAGCCATTGTGTGCATGGCTGGGCCTCTTGTATGCACCAGTGCGTGCAGTAAAATTAGACATATCTTGCACCGCTCAGGCGTCCCATTTCCCTGTTTGCCACGCGGTCAAAATGTTGATTGCAACGCAGTGAATGGTGACAGGATGTGTGTAAAAAGTGTTCCATGACAGCGGCATGTTGTATCGGAGGACAATGCAGTGGCGAAAGGGGCTGAAAAACATAGTGTACGGCATCTGGAGGTGGGACAAATGGATGGAAAGGGTGCAGGAGTGAGAAGTGCTTCATGTGATATATCTCATTAGAAGAAGACAGTGGTGTGCCAGCGCTATCCGTGCATGCTCCGCCAATGAGCAGATACCTCAACAGGCAACAATCGTGTGTGGTCATTGCAGGCAGCCTTCGTTATGGCATGCCATCTGCAGCAGCAATGTCTTTCTATGATGTGTGGAGGCAGGCACATTTGCAGAAGGGGAGTGCATTCCACGAGACATGAGGATTTAAACATAGTGGGCCTCATTACGACCCAGGCGGTAAGTTACCGCCTGGGTCGTACCTTTACCGCCATGGTGTAAACTAAGTTTACGCCATGGTGGTTGGCGGATTTACCGCCCCATTCCAAGGTGAGTGGGGCGGTAAATCCCCATTTCCCATTTACCCTTCCCCATTCCCATTTTTGCCCCATAGGGCATAATGGGAGTGGGGAAGGAGATAATTACGCCACTGTAAATTACGGTGCCGTAATTATCTCCAAGGTCCCTTAGCGCCATGGATTTTAACGCCTGCAAAAAGCAGGCGTTAAACTCACCATGGCGCTAAGGGACCTTGTAATCAGGCGTTAAGGGTCGGCGCCGTTTACGGCGCCGTAAACCCCTTAATGCCTGGGTTGGAATGAGGCCCAGTGTGTTTTATGGTGTGATGTGTGAGGAAAGTCCGTAGCCCCATCGATGCATGGCTGCAACCCAAGCACAGAAAAGTATGTCCACTGGTTGAAAATGTATGTCTACTGGTTGAAAGTAGGTGCCACATTGTTGCCTTTTGTGTGTGGTTCAGCTGTAGTGCACACAATGTTGGTCGCATGGGTGTGGTGATTGGTAAGACAACCTAAAGTGTCAGTGTATTGGTGGAGATGCTGCAGTGACTAGTCGTGCAGTGTGTCCGCTGGGTGCACTAATGGAATAGTGTACATATGGAAGAGGTCACGGTGCAAGCTGTTCGTATATATGTGCTTGCGCAGTGTGCATTGCGTGGATTAGTAAGTGTTGCAGTGCACTATGCACCATTGGTTCTATGCACATACTAGAGTGTTGGGAGCAGGCCCAATGTTGTGCAGATTGTCTTGTTTGGTTGGCATGCTTATAATGCTTTGTGATTGCAAGTGGGTAGTGGTGACAAACACAGTGATATGTTTCTGCATTACGGTAAGTGGAACACGTGTCCTTGCCGCCCTGCTTTATGGTGGGGCAGTGGGTGGAATTGCTGGTGCATATGTTGTCTTTGTGATTTATGGCACATGCCCATATGGTCGCCTGCATGACTCGGTTATGCTGTGGTGAGTGTGCCCAAGGCACAGACTGTTGGGTGCATGGCCGAAGGCCGTAGGCCGTAGGCCATGCACCCAACAGCCTAGGCCTTCATCACAGCCACCAAAACATAATGCAGCGATGCAGTTGTTACTCTGCATGCATTTGATGTTGGTGAGTAGCACACAATGGTTGCAGAGGACATTGTACACTTGATAGGACAGCGAAGTGAGCTGTTATGTGTACATTAGCATATGGTGTTCACCAGTGCCCCTTTTGCACAATAGGGAGCCACATGTCACCATTTGCGTTTGCAATGTTTAGGCCCTTATAGGACCCTTGCTTGAGAAAGTGTTTGACCACATTGCCCCATGAAAGGAAGTCATTAGCATCAGAAAGTTACAATATGGACAATGTACAGAGGTGCGCACATACCGTTCAGCACAGGCAACCCAACGTCATGGAGCCATGCATGCAAAGATGTGGCCAGGGTGAAAGGTGGCAGGCGCAATTGAAGATGGGGAATGCATTACACATGACATGAGGAGTACAACTTGGGGTGCATTAGGCAGTGCTGTGTGTGGTGAGGGTCTAGCATCTTGGATGCATGGCTGGAAGCCTTACACAAACAGCTATGTGGGTTGATTGCAAATGCTCCTCAGATTATTGCATTTCGTGTGTGGTTTGTGAGTTGTGCATGCATTGTTGACTGCATGGGTGTCATTATTCGCACATGGTACATTTTCCAGTTCATTGCAGGAGCTTATGGAGTGACCAGTTCTGCAGTGTGTACCCTGAGTGCTGTGATGAGAAAGTGTGTGTGTACCAGTGCAGAGGGTACAACTGCATAGTGTATGTGCTTGAGTAGTGTGCATTGCAGATTAGTAACTACTGTACTGCACTTTGAAGTATTTTAGCATTGGAGTTGGTGGATTGCTGGGAGGAAAAAAACAATGGCTTCCTGCAGTTCATGGTGCTGCGTGCCGCTCTGGGTGAATGTGGATGCTGAAAGCGTGCATCGGTTTGGAGAGCTGTTACCTGGAGGTGCTTTCACATGACACAAGTCCTGTACTGTGAGTGTATAAAGGTACGTCTGCAGTGCAGTGCAGAAAGGATAGTGTTTGATGCAGAGGACTTGGATGTGAATGCTACATGCGTGTGTGACTATTGCATACTACCTAATGCAGGAGTGTTGCATATACAATAGTGAAAATGGAATAAGGAGTGCCTGTGTTTTAAAGGGATGTGTCCCTTGCTGTAGCTGGGAAAGCACATGTGCATGGTGCCTTTGCAAATGTAACTGTGGGGATTATCCAATCAGTTGTGCAGGGTGTGGGTCACAGGAAGGGGTAGTGATATATTTCCCCAAACCTCGATGCAGTGAGGTTGACAGAGATGGATAGATGCAGAGTGCTCATCATGGGTGATACCTTTCTGCACAGGTGTGCCATGGAAAGAGGCTTTGATACTAACTTTCAGTTGGAAGGAGTGGAGGCTTTTTGGGGCACAGTGTATGAGTGGGGTGTTGGTGCCAAAATCAAATAAAAAGTGAAAAAAGGTGTTTCTCTAGAAGCATCTAAAAAAAAAGAACATTTCAGAGCCACCACTTAGAATAAACTCCCCCTACCCGGGTTGCAAGTTATTCCCCCACACTCGCACGCAGCATGAAAGCCACATCCAGGGATTTTCAGGATGACGCCCATGGAAATGGAACTGTGGAGCCACAGGGTTTACACAACAACGTTTCTGGGCATGGTGTGTACGCAGAGGACTGTATTAGAGAACTGATACTGTTACATGGAGAGCTCTTCAATGTCATTGGTCGCAGGGTGTGGACATTTTTAACAGTATGAAATGACGGCGTGCTGCAAAGAAGACACTGGGAAGTGAAGAAGGAATGTTTCTGCTTCATTGGGACACGGCCCTCGTCGTCCTTGGGAAAACTCACATGAGCATACTCCCCTTTGCCGCTAGCTACCCATGAAATTGGGACAATAGGGACTATTGCAGCTGCGGGTATGGGTCACAGCAAGGCCCGTTCATCATTTTCTCGATTACTGTGCGTACTCAGACGGACTGACATGGTTGCTATTAATGCCAGATGCACTGTAGTACAGATGATTTGGTGCCATTACTTACAGCGTAAACCTATGTGGCTTGCTAATCTGTTCTGAAAAGCTGCAAACATATTACACATCACCTCTGCGGTGTGCCCTTTTGTAGGGTTGCTGTGGACAACTTTCACCCAGAAAGCATGCCTACATTGTTCCAAAACATACATACATGTGCAATGGCATGGGTACGGTCGCATGTTGATGTTGCCAATTTTCTCCTTTGGGATGGCTGACCGCTGGATGCGTTTTGGATGAAATGTGTTGTACGCACGTGCATGGGTGTCCTATGCACAACGTTGCATCTTCTCTACTGAAAGTATGCATTGAGCCATGGTTTAGCCCTTGTTTTGTGAGAGAATGAGTAAACCCTAGAATACATGAGGCCTGTGGATCCTAAGCCATTCTGATGTCATCTTTGATGTCATGGGTGTTAGTCCTTGCAGTGCACAGGGGTAGTGCGAGTTATGCTTGCTTAGCTGACCATAACCTGCGAATTTCTGGGTTTTTTCGGTTTTACCTGTAACCATAACGTCCCTGTAACAACGTTGTCCATTGAATTGCATAGGTTTTTACTAGTGCAACTTAACCATAACATCCCTTCAACAACGTTTTTGTCTTCTTATACAGGTGCAGTAAACACCTCTATCCAGAAAGCCACTGGCATGTGCACTTCAAAATACAGCCTGCAATAAACATACTCTCAGCAAGCAACAAAGTAAGTACAATACCATCACACTGTTTTATGTGTTACAAGAAGAGTGCAGTATTGTTGTTTTGTAGCATATAGAAGTGTGGAAATCCACCAGTATGCACTTCATTGTTACTGATAACTCCTCTACCGGTGCTCTGTGTTTGTTATGTTGCCACCATTAGCCTAATCCAAACATAGTAAGATACTGTCCCCAAGCGAAAGTTAGAGACCACTGCACAGATACTCACTTCCAGTTATATGCCTATCCTCCTATGACCCACTCATGCACATTGCACACATATACATTTGAAAATGTGCACAGAAACACTTCCCTTTCTTTGCCAACAGCTACTACACAATGCCTAGCAAACTTTAACTCCGTAGAAGCAACGCAGAAAGAGAGGCATGCAAGCTAAAAACACAGAAAGTAGCCATCCACTGCAAGCTGAACTTGAACAGAAAGTTGAAGGAGAAGAGGTAAATCAGTCATTAAGCAAAACAGATGCATCTACCAGTGAAGACAGTGTAGTTGATCTGTCAAAATGTGAGAATGAAAACACACAGTACTGCTAAGAGAGCATGTACAAATGGTAATGTAACCACAAGCAAGTATTCTAAAAAAAGTAATTTTACAAAAAATGGTCCACCACAGAGTCCTTCTGAACTTTATAAATAGAGGGCAGAAATCATGCTCAACCCTCAAAACCTACCCCAGAAAAGTCATCCTAGAAACTCTTGTGAAACGGAAATTGTTTATAGTAATTTTGAACAGAATGAAACCACTTACAAGATCAATTGGTAAATTGCAAGCAGTACTTCGAAACAAACACAGTATCAGCAATGATACTTTTGGCCGCATCTGTACAGGTGAGTGGAGTCATACCACCAACACAAAGCCATACTTCAATGAAGAATTATACATACAAGAACAAACAAATCAAATTGCCTTACATCGGAGTGGACGAGGGTATGAAAAGATGCACAATACCATAATGGAAGTGGAAACACTACTTTCAGGAATATTCCCATCAACCTTTGATGTCACTTTCCATTCCACCAAAGCAACACACCTCACCTACAAATGGCCTTGCACATCAATGTGTAATGTTCGCCAATGCTTAATCAAATATTTGCAGCAATTCCTCAATCATTATGTCAAAGGCAACGACAAAAGAAAAATAAAAATAGAAATACTACACACTATGGACTCCTGTTCAGTGCACAAATACACTGGAATACGAGGACATTCCTTAGCCTGTATTTCTGGACTTGCTTAGAAAAGCACCTTCCACCGTATCAAAATGCTAGCAACCCACCATTCAACAGTCAGAAATCTCGTTTACAAACTGTACTATGCAAAAAGTCCAGCTTTAGCACTGCAACATTTAAATTATATTCACCTACACAGTACAGCCAAACAAGTGCTCTATGAAATAGAGCACATCCAAAGGAAATATTGTGGAACTGAAGATCACTTACAAAGTCCATCATTTTCAGACAACAGTACTGACAACAGTACAGCTATCAACTTTTTATATCACACATACAGAAAAGAAATACAATGGTCCAAAGCACATCTGCTGAAATGCTAAACCAAGTATAAGTGTGTTGTCGTAGAACTTTCTATAGAAAGAGCACCAAAACTATAGACATAATGCAGAAAATAGAAGGCAATGAGGAATCCCAAAGGTTTCATTTAGCTCTGTACCTTATAGCTGAAAACAAATACGAAATTACAAACATCTCCATACTGTGCACATACTGCACTGCAAAACTTGACAATAACCAAAGGCCTTCACGGGCAATTAGTAATAATTTGGAACTATTTCCACTGCCAAACACACTGCAGCAGCTTAATTTGTATGAGAGAATTATAATCCGAACAGTATGCCCATTTCAAGCAATAATACGACTTCAACAGAAAACTGCAAAATTGCCTCCCACTGTATTACTGAGAGGCATTCGTGGTAAAGTAGCTTATTTACCATTAGATCTCAAAGAACATGTAGACACTCTACCAGTGCAAAGGCCAATACAAGAATCTTTGATTATCCTCGTAAGTTTGGCAGCAACTAGTGGACTTAACCAAAGTTAGGGAAGCATTGCAATACCTTAAAGAAAATAATGAATACAACAAGGAAATAAACATTCAAGAAAACCTGAGAGAAACAACTTAAATAATTCATGACTCCTCAACAACTGGCCAATTTGAATGTCTAGATCCTAGTGCAGCCTCCAATATTTTAGACCACTATACAATTCACCGACTGCAATCCAAAGACATCATAGATGATGCTCTAGAAACATATAAAATGCAGAAAGCCAAAGGAGCACCAATCAGTATATGGGAAAAAAATGTGGAAGCACAAGCCTTCCCTCTACTCTTCCCAACTGGAAAAGGTGGAAAATTTGATGAAAGATGCACATAAATAACAGCATCAGAATACGGCTGTTTAGGAATGTATTCTGAAGTCCCTCGATTTAGACCTCCTATTTGAAAGTGAACTAGCAACGCTATGTTATAGAGTTGTCCACACATTAAAAACAGGTTTGCATTTTCAAAACATGTCTGCTACACAGCTACTTGAAAAGGTGCAAGAGAAGGATGAAGTTTTACAGTCAAGTATTCCAAATCTCTTGGCAAACATGCATGGAACGAAAGGGTACTGATTCCGACGGCACACAGATGTACCGTGTATGCTACGCAACATTGGCCCACCCACATGGTTTGTCACTTTAAGTTGTGCAGAGTATGCATGGGTAGACTTGCACACTTTCCTACGCATAGCAAACAAAAACAAAACAGGTGTAGTCATGAAGACAACAGGAGAGCTTTGCTCTCTTGAGCCAGTAAATGTTTCACGCTATTTCCATCATCACTTCCTTGCCATGCTGCACTTCATTTGCAATAAAGCACGTCCTCCCCTCGGAGAAGAGGAACACTTTTTTTGGAGAAAAGAATATCAAGCCTGAGGAGCACCACACATCCACATGCTTTTGTGGATTAAAAATGCTCCTAAATTTGGTGAGGAGAGTGATGAAACTGTTTTGCAGTTCATTCACAAGTATGTCACTTGCGAAATCCCTTCGGAAAGTACACATACCTACGAGCACAAATTTTGCAATTCCAAAGACACAAGTGTGGCAAGTATTGTCAACGCAAATATAAGAACAGAGGCAAATACTACACCAAATGCTGCTTTGGTTTCCCAAGACCAGTTTCAACAACAGGCAAAGTAAACCCCTTCATGTCTTTGGTTCGACACAGTGTGAAAGGAAAATCTCCTATTAACACATACTGCATAAAAAGCAGTACAGCATCAAAGTACATCAATGATTACAATGCAATTATTGCCCTCATATGGAATTCCAATGTTGATGTACAGTACATTGCATACAATTCCACTGCAGTTGCATATGTCACACCCTACTTAACCAAACCAGAGAAAACAGAGCTCAAAGACCTCTGGGATGACATATCATCTGACAAAACACTGTCACAAAATGTGGCAGCTACGAAGCTGCTGACTATTTAACCGCCCCCGCCTTTCATGGGAAATCTGAATAAATATTGTGGCTAAGTCTTGGGCCTGCTGCATCCAGAAAAAGAGTATTTAAATTGTACAAAGACATACAAACAATAGACAAAAGTGATCCCAACAGCCAGGAGGACATTTTGAAGATCAATTTATTGGACACATACTACTCGAACAGAAGTATTACTTTAGGAGCCTTGTGCCTGTACCAGATAGCTCAAAACTTTGCATACAAAAACAACATTAAACCAAATGAGGAAAAAGGTAGATACAGAGTGGAACGTTGTGAAGGCAGCCTGATGAAACTTACCAAAAGCATGCCTAATTAATCATATGAAGTTGCCGTTAAAAACTCCTCAACACAAAAAACTTTATTACATGGCTCTACTGCAACTTTTCAAACCATGGAGAAAAGAAGAACATTTTTTAGCCACCACACCTCCTATGAGGATGCTTTCAATACAAGTGAAAGTACAATTACAGATGAAAACTTTACACAGTACAAAACCATATTGGACAATTAACACCAACAAGAACAAGAACTTCAAGCACAACAAAATGTAAACATTTCTGAGAGCAGTGAATCTTCTGTAGCAGCAAGCCAAGAACCACTTGGACAGCCACTCATAGCAAATGAGGCAGAATTAGCCATGACAGAAGTAACCACCACTATGCTTCAGTATAAGCAATCTGCAGAAGAGTTGGCAATACTGAAATCTCAACTAAGCAATGAGCAGCATACCATTTTTCTAGAAGTAAGTGGAACCATTGAACATGGTATACAGCACAAAAGTAAAACTTGAACCTGTGACAACTAAAATCCTCTGCTGCTGTATGTAAGTGGTTAAGCTGGGTCAGGTAAAACATTCTTAATAAAAAATATCAGTAAATACCTCCAACAATTAACAAACAACAACCTTTCTGCAGTTGTAAACTGCCCCTACAGGTTTGGCTTCCTACAACATAGGTGGAATCTTTCTACACCGATTGCTACTCCTTCCAGTAGAACACCAAAACAAATTAGAGTACTTTAAACTTTCAGCAAAATCTTCTATGGAGCTACACAGAGTTTTGAAACAAATGAAAATGCTCCTAATAGATGAGGTGAGCATTGTCTCCAACCTAATGTTGGCTTTGATTCACCTCAGATTGCAAGAGGTCCTCAAAACAGACTACGCAGAACACTTTGGAGGAAAACATGTAATTGTTTTCGAAGATCTCTTTCAATTAACACCAGTGAAAGGTGAACCTATCTTCAAAACCTTAAGACACAAAGTGTGCCGTAAACATCTTGTAAGCATCGAGAATGTAAATCTCTGGCAACATTTCCAATACAGAGAACTATCTCAAAACATGCATCAGTCTGCAGACATCACCATACGACAACATTTAAAAAAACATACGGATTGGTGTACTATCAAAGGAGGCGCAGTCTATCCTCAATACTAGATGCATCCATGATCTGTATGGGCATAACAAATGCTACTGATGTCATGGAACAATTAGCTCAGAAAAATGTCAGCTGTATGTCCTTAATACCAACTCCAGCAAGCTGTGCACAATTTAATGCAACAATGCTGAAAAAAGAAAAACAACCACTAGTGGAAATTCATGACACCGACAAACTGCACATACATGGTATGACAACAAGACATAGCACGACTAAAAACCTGAGAGAACTCTATCTCCAACACAGCTGGTTTGGAGAAAATGTTAACATTATGTGTCAACTGTAGAGTTATGCTAAAGCATATCATTGATGTAGAGCAAGGTTTAGTTAATGGAACACTTGGTACATTTGTTGGATTCCAGACATACCCACTGGACAACAGCATTCAGTTTGTAAACATCAAGTTTGACAAACTTCAGAAGTTAAAAATATAGGATGCACAACGGTGGGCGAGTCCTTCTTTTCAAAGACATGTGTGTACGCAGAGAATAGTTTTCTCTGTCACTAGCTTATGCAGTAACTATTCATAAATCGCAAGGTCTATCCTTAGATCAAGCATTGATTGATATTGGCAGTACAGTCTTTAAAGAAGGCATGAGTTACGTAGCACTGTCACGGCTACGTACACTGGAAGGACTGTATCAAGTGAATTTCGATGCAACTGCAGTCACTGCAGACATTCCTTTCATCATAGAGTACAATAGGCTAGGTGCACTGTACATACGCCATCTGAAAATGTACTCTATTCCTAAGAAACTGAATGATTTGAAAAGAAGGCTCATTCAATCAGAAGTTGTAAATGATTTGGCAACAGTACCATCAAAGAAATTGAAAGCAACTCATACTACATCAACTACCAAAAGCACACACAAAAGGAGTAGAAAACACAAAACATACCCAACTTCACCCACAAAAAATTGTTCCTCTTCAAAGAAACCACGTACCCTGACAATCAAAGTGCTCAGACACAGAAGTACATAGTACATTCAAATTTTCCAATACGACAGGTGTTAATTGCTATGCAAATGTAACATTGAATGTTTTATTCCAAATGCCAGCAATTGTTGAAAACATTTATTTAAATGGCGCAGACCAGTTGTGTTTGCAAATGTTCATCCTTCACAGAAATGCAGTAAGTAATCCTGACTCCATTTACAGTGTCTCAGGAATAAAGCAAGAATTAGACTACAGTGCTGGAATGGTGAAATTCACTTTAAACCAACAAGAAGATCCACAGGAATTTCTAATGTACTTACTAAATGTTCCACAGGAATTTCGAATGTACTTACTACAAATACTGGAAAGGAAAAGCATACTCATAAATAAAATCTTTCACATTTCCTACTTGTGGAAACATACATGCAGTCTGTGCAACCATGTCATTCAGGAACAAATCCCTAACAAATGCTTTGTTTATGTATCAATACCTAACTGTGACTCCATTCCATTTCGGCAACTTGTTCTAAATGCAAACCATAACATATGATGTACTTTGTGCAATTCTGATAATTGTTTGATGCTACATATACACTCACATAGTCAATATGTAATATTAATGCTCCTAAAATACAATGCTGATGAAACCAAAAACAACTGCAAACTTACTGCCTTCACACATGGACAGGTATCACTTGGCAAGAAAACCTTCACAACAGTAGCATTAATCTGCCATACAGGCAACTCAACCAATTGAGGCCACTATACTGCATACATTAGAAAGCAATGGTCATGGTGGGAATGCAATGATACTTGCATCAGTCCAAAGCAGAGATTACTTGCAAATCTTGCAAATGCCTACTTAATATTCTTGAAGCCAAAATGTACTAATTGATGTAGAATCCTACTATACCTTACTCTCCAGCACCAACCAGTACCTTCGTAAGTGCACAACATTTTCTTTTCCTTTCACACTGTCGACCTAAAGCAACTTAGCATATTGCAAGCATTGATGAAATGCACTAAAAGTTGTGTTGGACAATTTTATCCCCAATGAACCCAATGAATACACTCACACAAACAATACGTGTACACAAATCAAAGTAGCAGTATTTTCCACAGGATACGTGGACGGGAAAGTATGAGGGTTCAAAACTATACTCAGTATCCTTTGAAACCACCACATACGCAAATCAGTCATCAGCTCTCTAAGAATAGCCATACAACTCCAAGACATATGGGGGTAATTCATAGAATTCAGCGCACAAGTGGCGCACGCGGCTGGCACACAGTGTGCACGTGCGAATCCCTGCGCCAGCCGCGTGCGCTAAAATCCATTTCCGCGCACAGCGTATTCATGGATTCCAAACACCAAAACCAGCCGTGGCGCACAGTGGCGCAGCGACCCTGCAGCAGCGCCAGTTACGCCCCCAAAAACGCCTCTCACGCAGGGAAAAGCCATCAATATACCCAATCCAGCGCAAAGGGCTGCGCTAACCCTGTACCAGCACGGCAAGCGGGCTACGTGTATCACTGGGGTGCGCGGGAAGTACCTCACGCAATTGGCCCTGTGCAAGCAGGGTACGTGTATTACAGGGGTGCGCGGGAAGTTCCACACGCGATTTCCGCAGGGTACGCGTATCTCAGGGGTGCACGGGAAGTGCCACACGTGATTTCAGCAGGGTACATGTATTTCAGGGTGCGGGGCAAGTTTCACACGCGATTTCAGCAGGGTACGTGTATTTCAGGGGTGCGCGGGAATTTCCACACGCGATTGGGCCCGAGCGAGCAGGGTATGCGTATCTCAGGGGTGCGCGGGAAGTGCCACACGCGCTTTCAGCAGGGTACGTGTATTTCAGGGGTGCGCGGGAAATTCCTCACGCGATTGGGCCCGTGCGAGCACGGTACGCGTATCTCAGGGGTGCGCGGGAAGTGCCACACGCGATTGCAGCAGGGTATGTGTATTTCAGGGGTGCGCGGGAATTTCCACACGCAATTTCATCATGGTACGTGTATTTTGGGGCGCGGGGGAAGTTTCACACGCGACATCAGCAGGGCACGTGTATTTCAGGGGTGCGCAGGAAGTTCCACACGCGATTTCATCAGGGTACGTGTATTTCGTGGTGCGGGGGAAGTTTCACACGCAACATCAGCAGGGTACGTGTATTCCAGGGG